>NW_026988420.1:10840000-12094166 GCF_030222135.1 Aotus nancymaae
CATGGTCTCCCACATACTGCTGACATCTCTGACGTACTATTGCCTCATTTGATATTAGTCTCTCCTACTAGGAATTCCATGAGGCCAAGAGCTGTGTTTGCTTTGTTAACTTCTAAATACTGTATCCAACATTTCAAAAATGTTTGTTGAATACATTAATAAAGAGGACAAAGCTGAGACTTGAAGAATGACATGGAAAGGAAAGGTGGAAATGTACTATAATAAGCATAAGGGGATGGCATGTGTGAAAGATCGCAGGTGGGAGAAATCAAGGTACATCAAAAATATGACCAAAGCTGGATGCTACTGTGGTCAAGAGCGTGAAGCTAAGGGAAAATGCAGAGAAAGAGAAAAATTGGAGGATTTTACAGAAACCAAGTCATAGTAAAGCTTTTAACTTGTGTTAAGGAGTTTGGGCTCTCATCTGTGTATTAATCAGGGCTTTCCAGAGAAACAGAAAAATAGAATGTGTGTGTGTATGTATTTATGTATGTGTGTATGTGTATGTATAAAGAGATTTATTACAGGAATTGGTTCATGTAATTAGGGAAGCTGACAAGTCCCAAGATCTTCATGATGATTCAGCAAGCTGGAGACCCAGGACAGCCAGTGTAGCTCTAGCCTGAAGGCTGGCAGGCTTGAGACCCAACAAGAGCCAGTGTTTCCATTTGAGTCCAAGGGAGAAGAAAGCCAAAGTCTCATTCAGCTCAAAGGCAGTCCAGTCAGGAAGAATTCTCTCTGACTCAAGGGACAGTCAATCTTTTTGCTCTGCTCAGGCCTTCAGGTGATTGGATTAGGCCCACCCCCTTAGGGAGGGCCATCTGCTTAACTCAGTCTACCAAGTTAAATGTTAACATCACCCCAAAACACTGTCACCAAAACACCCAGAGTAATGTTTGACCAAATATCTGGGCACTCCATGGCCCAGTCAAGTTGACACACAGAAAATTAACCATCACACCCTACCAGCAATGGGGAGTCATTTTAGGATCTATAATACTTCCTAGGGCTGTTTTTAAAACATACCAAAAACTGAGTGGCTTAAAATAACAAAAATGAATTGTCTCACAGTTCTGAGGTTGAAAATCTGGAACTACAGTGTTGTAGGACTGGTTCCTTCTGAGAGTTGTGAAAGACAATTTGTTCCATGTCTCTCTTCCAGCTTTTGGTGGGTTTGCTGGCAACATTTGTCATCCTTGGCTTATAAAGGCATCACCCCAATTTCTGCTTTTATCTACACATTTGTGTCTAAATTTCTCCTTTTTTAAAAAATGACAGTTGCATTGGATCAGGGCCCATCTTAACGATCTCATCTTAACTTGGTCATCTGCAAAGACCCTATTTCTATATAAGGTCACATTCTTAGGCATTTGGATTTAGAACTTCAATATTTTTGGTAGGACAAATTCCTAACAGTCATAAATGGAAAGTGACACAATTGGACTTGAGTTTTAGAAAAGTCCCCCCTAACTCCAGTGAGAAGAATAAGATGGCAAGAACTAGAGGAAGAGTGGGGAGAATAAAGACTGAACCATCCCCGAGGCCTCTGTCTTGATAGGGCATAAGGTGATGTTGGTGGCAGTGGGATAATGACACATGGGTGAATTCCAGAGACACTTGATAGGCAGAAAGGGGAAGAAAAGACAGATTGACTATGGAGGAAGAAAGAGATTGAATATGGTAGAAGGAGCTTGGGAAACTGGGTGGTAGAGAGTAGTAACAGTCAATGAGATGAGGAATTCAGGAGGAGTGGATTAGACAAGAAGATTATAAATTTAAGAAGTGCTACCTTTGTCCATTTCCATAGAATCTCTATTGGACTGCTGTTCTCATCACTCTTCTGAAACTGGACTCTAATCAGTCTTCAATGTCCTTGTTTTTATGGGATATTTGACACTGTTAACAATCCCTTCCTTTTCCAATTTCTCTTCTCTATGAACAATTTTTGATATTAAGTAAAAAATGAACAAGTCTCTTTTGAAATTCCAATAATCTCCAATGTCTAAAACTGAATTCATCATTCTTTTGACAAAGAAGCTGCTCCTAGCCCATCCCTTCCTTCATTTTGCCAAGAGTGGACTACACCCCCAGGATGGTCCAGAGTACTCCTGAGTCCTACTTTCTTTTTCAATTCCATACGTGGTCAAAGTTTCATCTATTTTTTCCCTCATAGTACTTCCCGGTTGTGTTCTTTCTTTGCCATTTCTGCTTTACTACCACATTTGGATTACTTCCTGATTTTCCTGCTGTTTGCCTCACTGTTCCTCTCTCCATCCTACATGGCAGCACCACATGACTCTTCCTAAAGCTACAGTTTTCTCCCATCACTCTCCTGCTTGCTAGTATCTGAAGTTATTCATTGCTGCTAGAAAAATATCCAAACTGTCTCAATCCATCTTCCAAGCCTCAGAGCAACCCTCTGGCAGCCTGGTACATTTCTCATTATGCCTTTGAGATTTCTGTGCTCACTCTCCCTGCCTGTCTCTCCACGCTCCTTGTCTATAAATCTGAATCATTCTCCTAGAACCAAGATCAGAACCAACTACATAATTTGTGGGCCCCAGGGCAAAATAAAAATGTGGAGTCCTTTGTTTAAAACCTAGGAATTTTAGACAGTGACAGCAGAGAATTAAACCAAGTATGAAGCCCTTCTGGGCACAGACCCCTGTGAGACCGCATGGGCCACAAGCTCAGGAAGCTGGCCTGCCCAAAAATCTTTCCTTGACCGCCAATCTATTCTTTCCTCTCCCCCTAAAGCCTACAGCACTTGTTTATAAGACACTCTTGATATTTATTGCATGCCACATTTGTCAACTAATCTTTATGACTATATATCTGTATGTGTTTGTTGCATTTTTATTCATTCATCAAGCTCTTATTAGGATCATACCATGTACCAGGTACTCAGAAAACAAACCTAGAAGACTCAGTCTTATAAATTCAGGAAGTTTGCAATCAGGGAGGTTACCAAACATAACAATTATAGTATCTTGTGATAAACTCTGTGATAGAAAGATGCATAGGGTACTAAAAAAACATGACAGTAAGGTGGCAGGTAGGAAGGCATCTTAAGAGAAGTATAGCTGTTATCACAATAAGCTATCACCTCACACCTGGTAGGATGGCTATTATCAAAAAAACAGAAGGTATGCATTGGCAAGGATATGGAGAAAAAAGGAAACCCTTGTACACTGTTGGCAAGAATCCAATTCAAATTGGTACAGCCATTAGGAAGAACATGGAAGTTCCTCAAAACATTAAAGATAGAAACTACCATATAATCCAGTGGCCTGTGCAGTCTCACACAGGCCTGTGCCCAGAAGGGCTCAACATTTGTTTTAATGCTCTACTGTCACTGTCTAAAAATTCTTAATTTTTAAACAAAGGACTCCACATTTTTATTTTGCACTAGGGCCTACAAATTATGTAGTTGGTTCTGTTCTTGGTTCTGGGAGAATGATTCAGATTCATAGACATGGGGAGTGGAGAGACAGGTAGGGAGAGGGAGTGCACAAATCTCAAAGGCATAATGAGAAATGTGCCAGGCATGGCGGAGGCATATACCCGAAGGAAATGAATTCAGAACAGATACCTACACCCCCACGTTCACTGTAGCATTATTCACAACGGCCAAGATGTGGCATCAACCTAAGTAGCCAGCATCAGATGAATGAAGAAAGAAAACATGGTCTATATACACAATGGAATATTATTCAGCCTTAAAAGAAGGAAATTTCCTCATGTGTGATATTATAGATTTATCAGGGGCACATTATGCTAAGTAAAATAAGCCAGGCACAGAAAGACAAATACTGCATAATCTCACTTTTTTTTTTTTGAGATGGAGTTTTGCTTTTGTTTTCCAGGCTGGAGTACAACGGCGCCATCTCAGCTCACTGTAACTTCTACCTCCCAGGTTCAAGCGATTCTCCTGCCTCAGTCTCCCAAGTAGCTGGGATTACTGGCATGCACCACCATGCCCGGCTAAATTTGTATTTTTAGTAGAGATGGGGTTTCTCCGTGTTGGTCAGGCTGGTCTCAAACTCATGACCTCAGGTGACTTGCCCATCTCTGCCTCCCAAAGTGCTGGGATTACAGGCGTGAGCCACTGCGCCCGGCCATAATCTCACTTTTACGTGAAATCTTAAAAAGTTGACTCATGGAGGCAAGAAGTAGTTGAGCAATGGGGGGAAGGTACAAAAAATGGGAACATGTTGGTCATAAAATACAAAATTTCAGTTAGATAGGAGGAATAACTCCTAGAGACCTATTGTATAAAAGGATGACAATTGTTAATGTACCATATCCTTGAAGGAGGCTGGGTGTGGTGGCTCACACCTGTAATCCCAGCACTTTGGAAGGCCAAGGCAGGTGGATCACAAGGTCAGGAGTTCGAGACCAGTCTGGCCAACATAGTGAAACCCTGTCTTTACTAAAAAAAAAAAATACAAAAACTTAGCTGGGGGTGGTGGCATGCCCCTGTCAATTCAGCTACTTAGGAGGCTGAGGCAGGAGAATCACATGAACCTGGGAGGCGCAGGTTGCAGTGAATTGAATCGTGCCATTGCACTCCAGCCTGGACGACAGTGTGAGACTCCGTCTCAAAAAAAGAGAAAAAGAAAATCGCTAAGGGAGATTTTAAATATTCTCACCAGAAAAAAATATGTATATGAGGGGATAGGTAAGTTAATTAGCTTAGTTTAATTATTCCACAATATATACATACATCAAAACATCACATTGTATACCATAAATATATATAATTTTTATTTATCAATAAAAAATAGAAAATAATGTGTAGCTAGGTCTTGAGAAATATATAGAAGTGCCCAGGTAAAGGAGGGGAAAAAGTGATGGAGCCCATTTCAAACAGAGGGACCAGCATATATGAACAGTGTGAGGATGCTATATACATCTCTCAACTGAAATGTCAGCTTCTGGAGTACAGGAATTGCACACTTCCATAGCACCTAACATGGTGCAAGGCACACAGAACAATTTCAATGCATATTATATTAGCTGAGAAGGCAAGCTGGTTCTATAAACAATATGGCATTTTAACATTAAACCAAAGAGCTAAAGTAATTAGACATTTTAAATAGATAGCGAAAATTCATCTTCTAGGCATGATAGGTCTTCCAGAGAATTTATATACACAGCTGCCATATGAAGGTTGACTTTACATCTGTTTAATGCTAATTTGACTATCCCTTTCTGATAATAATGTAACAAAAGTTAATTATAGTTATTTTCAGGTAGATTAAGAAAGAAAGAGGGCTATTCATGACTTGCAAATTTTTTTTCCATAAAATGTCAAACACATAAAATATTATTTCCGCAGTATTCCTTTGTATTAAAAAGTGGAACTCAGCAAATGATGCAGGCTACAACCATTTCAAAAGTAGATAATTCACTTATCTGTAGCTTATAACAACTCCCTAGATACTCACTGACATTTTACAACCCATTTGCATTAACAGAGTCACTGAAACAGATGCCAGTTGAAATGAATGGATGCTGCTTACCTTCAGTTTCCTAAGCTGGAAATACAGTATTTCCTCAACTTTTGTAAACAGACATGATGCTGCTGCTGAGACAATGTTTGAGACTCTTCAAATCACCAAGAATACCAATATAGAAACAAAGGTTTTAAAATAAGCATACAGAAAATAAGAGTGTGAACCAAGTAATTTAATGGGAGAGTAAAAATGTTAAGTCATAAGGATTTTAACAATGCTCATGTTAAAAGGCAAAAAAAAAAAAAAAAAAAAAAAAACTGATAAGAAAAACATTTGCAAGCATGGTACATAGAAAAAGCAAAACCAGCCTGGCCAACATAGTAAAACCCCATCTCTACTGAAAATACAAAAATTAGCAGGGCATGGTAGTGCATACCTGTTGTCCCAGCTACTCGGGAGGCTGAGGCAGGAGAATTGCTTGAATCCAGGAGGAGGTAGAGGTCGCAGTGAACTGAGATGGCGCCAGTGTACTCCAGCCTGGGTGACAGAGTGAGACTCCATAAAAAAAAGGAGAGAGAGAGAGAATAAAGAAAAGAAAAGAGAGAAAGAGGAATAAAGAAAAAAAAGAAAGAAAGAAAGAAAGGAAAGAAAGAAAATAAAATAAAAGAGAGTGAAAGAAAAAGAAAAAGATTTGGAACCAGAAATCTTAGGGACAAACCCTAATTCCAGTATATACCAACAAGCCTGGAGTAAGGCATTTTCCCTTTTCTCAGCTAAACTTCTCTGTACATTGAAAAAAGACCACCTGCATCACAGGGTTACTTCCAAGTATCCATGAGAAGATATATGTGTTAACATACCTGACACAGAGGTCATAATTAGTGCCAAATTTTAGTTGAATCTGAATTTTATAAATTGTGATTTATGTAAAATGATTATTTCATTTATTCAATCTTTTTGTAGTAAGACTCAAGTAGGATTCATTTTGCATCTATGGGATATCCCATGCTGGGTGCCTTAACACATCTCATGTAATCCTTCCAGCAAATCTAGAATATAGGTGACATTTTTCTCTATTGTAAGATAAGGAAATTGAGGTCCAGATGAAAACTCTTTGTCTTATCTGCAGCTGCAATATAAAAATATTTCTGGTCAAGTTCTCCATTCCTTGAATAGAGATATGAATCAGCTGCTAATTTTCTACATACTAGGCCAAAGGATAGTTAATATAGCTCCAGCGAATTCACATGACTGAACTTCCTTATTTCAATCACTCTTAGTGCTTTTTATTCAGCAAGTATTTACTGTGCATAAGAAAATGTTAAAGACGACACAAAACTAACATAGGTAAAAAGAATCAGGAAATTTGATCAGCAGAGAGTGAAACTATGAAACTGGCCATTTTAGGTTGGTTTGGTGGCAGAACAATGGAACGGAGGGGACATGGCTGGAAACAAGAAGGGTTAGGAAACCATGGCTGGGGACAAGGTATGAGGCAGTAACTGCTAGGCCCGGGATGGTGGGAAGGGGCATGGGAAGCAAAGAGCAAACATAAGAGTTATCTCAGAGGCTGTCTATTGAGAGTCAATGAGAAGGACAAGTCAAGGATAATTTTGAGGGTAATCATCTGCTATCGGATGCTTGGATGTTTGTCCCCTCAGCCTCATGCTGAAATCTGCTTGCCAGTGTCGAAGGGAAAGCCTAGTGGGAGGTGTCTAGGTCATGGGGTGAATCCCTCATAAATGGCTTGGTACTACTGAGGTAGTGAGTGAGTCCTCGCTCTTGGTTCCCATAAGAACTGGTTGTTAAAGAGTCTGGTACCTTGCCCCTCTCTCTGGCTTCTGCTCTTGCCCTGTGATCTCTGCACACCCGCTCCCCTTTGCCTTCTGCCATGAGCGAAAGAGCAGCCTGGACCCTCACCACAAGCAGATGCTAGCACCATGCTTCTTGTACAGCCTGCTGAGCCATAAGCCAAATAGGTCTCTTTCTTCATAATTTGCCCAGCCTCAGGTATTCCTTTACAGCAACACAAATGGACCAAGACATCATCTAAGGAATTTAGGGAATGGTGATGCCCTGGACAGAACTGTGGCTTTTAGGGAAGATAAAGATGAAATCCGATGGATTACAATGAAGTTGAGGCAACACTGAAGGTAGCTCAGGAGAGCTGGCCTGTGGATAATCCAAGAGCTTAGTGACCAAAGCTTAGTGCAGATCAGGGTGGAAGATATGAATTGCAGCCTCATCAGCGTGGAGATGACTACAACTGTGGGATAGTTAACTGTCTAGGAGAAAGCACTGGATGCAAATGAGAAGTTTAAAAACTGACATCTAAAATTAAGAGGGGGAGACAAAAGAAGAAAGGCTCATTTAATCCATTTTTGCTGTGCACTTACATGGAATGTATTTCAATAATAAAGGACTACCTTTTATTCCTGTTTATTCTGTGCCCAATAAAAGATAAGTGTCACTAAAGGAAGAGGCACAAGCACTCTAGATTCTGTTTATTTTAAGAAGAATCATATTCAGGACAAGAAAATTATGGCTAAAACTAAAGACCCTTGAATAGCAATAACCCATTTCTGATTTACCAGTGTGTAAGATCTGCTTCTATCATTCAGACTCTGGAAGTGCCCAGCAAATCTGAAAACCTGCTTGTGCCTGCAATGACTTACAGCATCTACATTCATTCACTCATTTCCTCATTCATCCTACTTCCTGCAAGCTACTCAGCCAAACTTCGACAACAAACACAGTGGCGGATCACACAGACACACTCTCTGCTCTTGTGGGATTCATAGTCTAGCCTGTGACAATCTGCATCCTACCTCTTTGCTTCCTGTACACAAAGTAATCAGGATTGAACCTCAGTGACATTTACCTAGTTCTACTTGTCTTTCCTATTGTCCTTTGCTATGTACTTTTTATAGATGAAGGCAGGGTGCTTGTTAATCAGTAGAGAGGTCTTCTTTTAGATGAATTATGAGGTCACCACAAAAGGTGATAAATATATGTGCAAGGGGCCACAGATTTTAACCCAACTGGTTGAGAGATTCCCACCACCATCTACAGGGCTGTGTCAGTAGTCTACCCAGTAGAGGGTTTCAGACATATGAAGGCTGCCTACTTCCTTATGAACTCCAGTCAAAGGAATGAGACCATAGGAAGGAAAAGGATCCTCTCACCTCATCTCCCTTTTCATTGCTCTTTCCTGTCTAAATCAAGAAAAAGGAAGGATACAAGATAAACAAAATATGTTTTTTTAATTTTTTAAAAAACAAGAATAAAACATGGACTCTCCAAAACTGCTTTTGGCAGATATAGTGAACCTACTGAACTTAGAAACTTTCCTTTTATAATCGTCCAGAGACAGAAAGCAGTGCTGCAGAGTAAGTGGATAACTCTGCCTGTCCCGGCAGGTGCCATTGGTGGGCACACAGGGTTGTTTTGGTCTCTTAAGTCATTTCCCTGCCTGTGGTTTGAATCAACGTCAAATATCTACAGGGATCAGGCAGGTAACTCAATGAAGTGAAATACATTGCATGGAAGTCACAGGGATTGCCACACACTGGAAAACATAGGTCTTATCTAATGGTAGCAGAAAGAATGTAGGCTTGTTCAAGAGAAACCAGAAATCTGGATTTTTATGTAAAAAGCTATCTGATTTTTAATATACTGGCAAAGTTTTTTCAATGAAATATCATGTTGGCTAATCTGTAACTGACTCATCCAGACATCACTAATTTACAACTTCTGGTCTATGGCAAGTTTGCAACGTTCGTACAGAAACATGGAAGTCACTCCAACTTTAGAAATATAATAACTTTAGCATGTACAAAGATTGCAAAAGACTTAAGAATGCTGAAAGAACATAAAGAAGGAGCATACAGTTATAATAAAAAGAGATCATTTAAACACATAAAAATGGTGATGAAATATTACTGGTACATATGGAATGAATGATTGAACAGTAACAATAACACTGAGAGGCTAATAATAAATCATGCAAAATATTGAAATGGACTTGATCTGTGTAATCATTATCGTTAGCTAGAAACTAGGAAGAAATCTTGGGTGTGGTAAATATTGGATATCTAATCTTAATTTAGAAGAAGTCTAGGAATTTTGAGTAATATATCATGACGAATTGCTGCTAAAAGTTGTTGCAAGGCCTGTATGATTCCATTGGTTCAAAGCCTGCTTCACCAAAATTTGTGTTGGGGCTCCAGTGCAGATTCATCCTCCATTCATTCATTTGTTCAACAAATATTTCAGTACTTACTGTATCTCAGGTACTTTTAGAGGCACTGGAGATGTAAGTGCATAAATAAGACAGAAGTTCCTGACCTTATGGAATTGACATTCCAGTTGAGAGAGACAGACAATATTTAAGATAACTAAGTACATATTAGATAGTAATAAGTCTTAGGGAGAAAAAAATTAAGGTGCAGAAGGGGAATCTAAGTGTATGTGTGTGTATATGTATTTGGGGTTGAGGGTGATGTGTATTTGATATTCTTGATGACGTTACCAGGAAAGACCTTTCTGAGAAAGTGACATTTGAATAAAAACATGAGGATGGTGAGGGCAGACAGTTAGGGAGAAGAAGTGAAGCAAGCCCTGAAGATAATCGAGGATAAGAGAATTCCAGGCAGAAGGAATAAGTGCAAAGGCCCTGAGGGAAGAGTGTGTGTTTCATTTTCAAGGCCAATGAGAAGACATAAAAGAGGAGTAGAGTAGTCGCAGATGAGGTCAGGGAGGCCTGATCACACAGGGTGTTGCCTTTTACAACAGGGGAGGTAAGAAGCCATTACAGGGAGGGTGGTCTCATCAACAGAGCTACAGGATCTGATATACATTTTTTAAAAGATCTTTCTGACTGGTGTGTCATGATTAAACCAAAGAAGGGTGGGCCAGGCACAGTGGCTCATGCCTGTAATCCCAGCACTTTGGGAGGCTGAGGTGGGCAGATCACGAGGTCAGGAGATCGAGACCATCCTGGCCAGTATGGTGAAACCCTGTGTCTACTAAAAAATGCAAAAATTAGCTGGGCATGGTGGTGGGCGTCTGTAACTCCAGCTACTCAGGAGGCTGAGGCAGGAGAACCTCTTGAACTTGGGAGGCGGAGGTTGCAGTGAGCCTGGTGACAGAGTGAGATTCCATCTCAAAAAAAAAAAAAAAAGGGCAATGTTAATGAGACAAATTGGGAGGCTGTTGGAATAATCTAGGTGAGAGATGATGTGGCTTGGACCAAAGTCTTAGCAGAGGAGATGGAAATTGTCAGATTCTGTGGACATTGTGACAGTACAGCTGACAGGATTTGATGACAGATTCTTTGTGTCATATGAGAAAGTGAAGAGTTAAGGATGAATCCAAGGCCTTTGGCCTGAACTACTAAAAGGATGGAATTGCCATTAACTGACATGGAGAAGACGGGATGAAGATCAGGCCTGGGGACAGAGAATCGCGGAAGCTCAATTTTAGACCTGTTTATTGTCTAAGAGTTTGGAAGAATGAATGCTTTAAGGAAGATGGTATAATGGCTGAGTAATATTCAAGGCTAGTGATGATCAGTTTAAAAATATTTTTCTTTTAATTAACTTTTGATTTTGAAATAATTTCAGAATTATAAAAAAGGTGCAAAAATAGTTAAAAGAATTCCCGTATACCCTTCACCCAACTTTTTCAAATGTTAACATCTTAACATCAATACTGTACCATAGTATAATTATTAATATTGGGAAATTATCATTGATCTGCCATTATTAACTAAACTACAGACCTTTTTCAACTTTAATAGATAGACTATCCTATTAGTGTCATTTTTCTGGATTAGGATCCAATCCATGATCACACATTCCATTTAGTTGTGATGTCACCTTAGCCTCCATTAATCTGGGACAGTTCTTCAATCTGTCTTTCATCACCTTGACACTTTAGAAAAGGTCCATCATAGAACGTTCCTCAGTGTGGGCTTGTCTGTTTCCTCACAATTTAATTCAGGTCTGTATTTTTGGCAAGAATAAAACATTAGTGATGTTGTTCTCTCTCTCAGCACATCATATTGTGGGGTACATGATGTCTGCAGGGCCCCCCCACTGTAAAGTTACGATTTTTTAACTAAAAAGTAGGTGATTGGCCAGGTGCAGTGGCTCATGCCTGTCATCCCAGCACTTTGGGAGGCCAAGGCGGGTGGATCACTTGAGGTCAAGAGTTTGAGACCAGCCTGACTAACACGGTAAAACCCTGTCTCTACTAAAAATACAAAAATTAGCTGGGCACCGTGGCAGATGCCTGTAATTACAGCTATTCGGGACGCTGAGGCAGGAGAATCACTTGAACTCAGGAGGCCGAGGCTACAGTGAGCCAAGATCTCACCATTGCACTTCAGCCTGGGCAACTGAGCAAGACTCCATTTCAAAAAACAAAAAAAAAGTAGGTGATTATGAATTTAAAATAAGGGCATTCCATGTGGGCTTTCTCCCACTCTATTCAATTCCACTGGTGTGGGTATTGAATTGGTGGAGAATTGATTTAACATTGTGGTTTATTAAGTGAGCACCTTAAAGTGTAACCTAAAACAGTTGCAGGTGTCATCCAAGAGGAGGGTTAACTGTCTTAACAGATTTTCAATATAGACCAAAACAATCAATTATATTAATAGAAAGAACGTCTGATCAATTGCATATGATCTCAAAGGAGGAAAACAGACCTGATTTCACAGGACTACCTTCTATACCCATCTTTAGTGGAAATGCTTCTGGGGACTTCTGAGAAATACTCCTTAAATCTATTTTAATCACTAAGGATTTAAACACAAATGTATTGGAAAATAGCCTTCTGAAATCTAACACGTCCATAAGTAAGGAGGTTCTAGATTTTCATTAATGCATCCAACAAATTCTTACTGAACCAATATCTAGACCAAAACCTGAACACCTGGTGTATGCTACAGGTGATAGAAAAAATTAAAAATATGTCAAGGATCTAATTAAAACATCCCAGAACTCTGAAAAGTCAGAAAGCAGGAATATGATTAATGATTCTGAACTTCTGATATAGGAGATGTGCCTAAGCATTTTTTCTTAAAATCAGATCTAAAACTACTCTGTGGCTTTAGCTGTATACTCTCAAAGAAATGTAGAGAATAGAGGCCTGGGGTGAGATGGGAAATACACTAGAACACAAGACAAGAGATCTTGAATCTAAATTTGATTGAGTTGCAACTTGTGTGGCCAAGTCAAGCTGGGATAGCAAAGCGCAAAGGCCTGGGTCCCAAATGTAGTCCCTGGGTTTATGGTCTTCTTAATCTCTCTAAGCCTCAGTTTCCTTCTTAGGAAACAGGAAAAGTAAATAGTACATACATCATAGCATAGTTGCGAGGCATAAATGAGGAAATGCATGGGGAGTACTTAGTATAATGACTAACACACAACATATGTTCTAAAAGTGCTAGTACTAATATTTAATCATTTTTATTACTATAATTAATGATTAGTCACCTTTCTGTACTTAATTTTCCATATCTGTAGAGTGAGAAGAATTATGTAGACTAGAATGTCTCTAGCATGAATACATATATGAAAAAATTGTCCCAGACTTCCAGAGTTGTCTTTACCTATTTCTAATATGTAAGCAAACAGCACACTTGGGGTAAGCTGTTAGTACAGTTAGAGCATTAACTATAAATCCAAAATAACCCTAAAATTAAGTTCAAAACACACAGGAAAAATCACACTAAGATTTCGAATGAGGTTAGTGGTGACTTTCTGGAATTAAATTTGTGCTTTGCCCTGTGAGCATGGTACGGATCCCCAAGGCCCAGAGTGGCCTGCATTCACTGCCCTGTTACCTACCATGCATTCTGCAGCAGTTCAATTCCTCTGCTTTGCTTTCTTTGAACTACTGCTACCTCAGTGATGTCATTTGGCCTTCACTTTGCATAAACTCATAATTCAGTCAGAGCAGGATCTTTCCTCATTCACCCTTGAAAATTAAGAGAATAACTTGGACTCAATTCCAGATTCTTCTCTTAATGCAGATCCTGTAGCTTCCCTGCTCCAGATCTTCCAGTAGCTCCCAACTGCCTGTCAATATCCTAATATTTAAGTTCCTCTCAGACTTACATTTCTAGCCTGACCTACCCAACTTCTTCTCTAGTCAAACTGGAATATCTACTAAGCATCCCTTTAGAATTTGCTAAGATTTCCTTAGTGGCCAATCTTGGTAAATATTTCAAGTGTACTGTATATCGATCAGATTAAGCATATTAATTGGGTTCTTTAAATCTCCCATATGCTTAGTAATCTTTTGTTTGCTTGAGCTTTTACTTTCTAAGAGACACGTACTTTAAAAAAAAAGTTCTCATTTTACAGGTAGACTTATCAATAGCTCCTTGTCATTTTGTCAATTGTTGTTTCTAATATTTGGAAGTTATGTTGTTGAGTACAGACAGTCATATGCTGGCATATCATCTTAATGAATCATTTCTTTGTATCCTTAAGAAATAAGCCCATTAGAGTCTACTTTGTCCAGTATTAATATATTGTTTGTCTGGCCTAGGGTCAGCTTCCTTGATCTGTTGCAGGCCAGAGTATGGATTCTCTAGTCCCTGTTTCAGAGAAAGGGTCTCAATTTTGAGGCATTCAGATGTATGCAGGGTATTTTATTTCAGTTCTCTGCTTGCTGCAGACTAGGGAGTTCATCTCCACTTCCCATGTAGGTAGGACAATCCCAGTTCTGTACCCCTAAAAAATCAGACACCCCCACGGACCACCATGACTTCATCTCCAGCTCTTTTCACTGATATTTAGTTTTTTCTCCCAACATCAGTGATTTCCTTTTCTGTTCATCTCAGCTACATATTTTATCTGGCATTCCTATGTATTTTGGGTGGACAGGAGACCATCCATATCAGCACTAGTGGTCACACAGACTGAAAGTCCTCGAACTGACTTTTAACTAATTAAACAAACTATGCATGCTTGAATGTAAAATGACTTTGTTCACATTATATATGTATGTATGTATGTATATATGTGTGTATGTAAAGAGCACCAAAACCATTTTAGGGTAATTTAGCAACAAATCAGTTATATGTAATTATAATAATAACAGTAGTGAGTATGGTATTTCCTTTATACTATCAGCTTTTGAATTATCATTGAGAAAAAAAAATCGTAGTTGACATTTATTGAGCATTTTCTGTAATCCAGGAACTGTGCTGAAGCATTTTGAGGATGTTCTCATTTAATTTTCACAACTCTATTTGGGGTAGGTGCCATTACTGCCTCAATATTACAGATGTGGAAATTAAGACTTAAAGAGTTAACTTGACCAAAGTCATATAATTGGTAAATGGTGATGTCAGTATTCAAACCAGGTCTATCTGACTTTAGGGTCCACATATGTAACCACTTCATATCTCATTTTACATAGCCTCAGTAGGCAAACTGGGTATATTGTGTATCTATAATATTTCTTAACAATCATTAAGGATCTCTTAAAAATCATACAGGGGCTAGGCATGGTGGCTCATGCCTGCAATCCCAGCACTTTGGGAGGCTGGGGCAGGCAGGTCGCTCTAGCCCAGGAGGTTGAGACCAGCCTGGGCGACATGTTGAAACTCCGTGTCTATAAAAAAATTTTTAAAAAATTAGCTGAGTGTGGTAGCATGTGCCTATAGTACCAGCTACTCAGGAGGCTGAGGTGGGAAGACTGCTTGGGCCCAGGAAGTCAAGGCTGCAGTGAGCTATGATCATCCTACTGCATTCTACCCTGGGCAACAGAGCAAGACCTGCCTCAAAAAAAAAAATCGTTAGGGGGAACAAAAAATACTACCACGTAAAAACGGACAAGGGACTGGGATAAGCCATTCACAACAGAATACACTCAGTAATAAACATATGAAAAATGTTTAAAATCATTCATAATCAAATACTAATTACAATAAGATGCCGTTTTCTTTCTGTACTGCAAAGGAAACAATTAATAGAGTGAAGAGACCACCCATGGACTGGAAGAAAATATCTGCAAAACATATAGTGGTTAAGGGGCTAACATCCAAAATATACAAGGAACTCAAACTACTCAATAACAAGAAAACAAATAACCTTACTAAAAAATGGGCAAAGGACTTGAATAAACACTTCTCAAAAGACAACATACAAAGTTGAGCATGGTGGCTCATGCCTGTAATCCCAGTGCTTTGGGAGTCTGAGGTGGGAGGATCTCCTCAGCAGGAGTTTGAGACCAGCCTGGGCAACATGGTGAGACTCTGCTTTACAAAAAAGTTTTAAAAGTTAGCTGGGCATAGTGGTGGTTGCCTGTAGTTCCATCTACTCAGGAGGCTGAGGTGGGAGGATCACCTGAGCCTGGCAGTTGGAGGCTGCAGTGAGCTATGATTGTGCCACTGCACTCCAGCCTAGGAAATAGAGCAAGACCCTATCTCTAAAACACCCAAAACAAACAGCATAAAATCGCTATAAAGAGCATTTTACTAGTTTCAGAAGACAAGATCTTGATCTTACCTCTGACTATGGCTGTGCGACCTCCCTGGAGGGTACCCACTTCCTGTGCTTCACCCTGTTCCATCAAGTCTGTCCCTTCTACTTGAGAGAGGTGCTATAAAGTACCAGGAAGAAGGGTGCCGGTTAATCTTTGTGCAGATGTTTCTGAATGGCAGACATCATCTGAGGGATGCCGAGAGGTCAAGCAGGAGATAAGGGCCTTCCATTCTGGCTAAGGCCATTCCCTTCTGGGGTACCTTAATCCTTTAGCCAGAACATGTCAGCAACTCATTCAGGAAGTTCTGGCCTTTAAAATCCACATCTCCATGACTGTAAGAAGCTCTTAAAGCCCTCAATGATTGAATACTTTTACAGTTCACAGAAAACATTTTTCTTTGACTCTTTGCCCCATGAAAGTAAGCATGAAACATAAATATATTTATTAAGAAATATACTAGGCAGGCTGGGCGCAGTGGCTCACGCCTGTAATCCCAGCACTTTGGAAGGCTGAGGCAGGTGGATCAAAAGGTCAAGAGATCGAGACCATCCTGGCCAACATGGTGAAACCTCGTCTCTACTAAAATACAAAAATTAGCTGGGTGTGGTGGCACGTGCCTATAGTCCCAGCTACTTCGGGAGGCTGAGGCAGGAGAATTGCTTGAACCAGGGCAGTGGAGGTTGCAGTGAGCCAAGATCGTGCCACTGCACTCCAGGCTGGCAACAGAGCAGAGACTGTCGCAAAAAAAAAAAAAAAAAAGAAATATACTAGGCCAGCTAATCTAGTCCTCTGGTATGGGTCTAACAATCATAGCCATTCCAAGTCATCACAGCTCATCTTACGGTGCACAGTACAAGATTAGCAAAACCGGCCCTTCTGGTTTTTATCTAACTGATTTCTATTATGCAAATGGTGCCAAATTGGATTTGTCACACTCATGGTTCCATTTTCAACCCCTGTGGTCTATCTATCACTTTAACTCCTTTCAGAGAGCTGGGTCATCACTGACCCCATTAGTGCTGTCTTCTTTTTACCTTCACTGGGGACATCAAGTGTCTCACAGCTATGTACTGCCAATGTCCTCAGTGAGTGAGTGTACAGGGCAAGGCACTTTGCTTTTTCTTTTCCTGAGTAGGAACATACGGGTAAAGTGATACACCAAGTTACAAATCCTCTGGAAGAAATCCCTTCTAAAGCTGTGAGTCTGGGAGTAAAGCAGGGAGTTGGGAAGAAAGGAACATCCTGGCTTCCTTTGCTCCCATTGAGAGCAGTGGTGACCCAGAGCCTCTGCTGGGCCTGATTCAGATGGTTTTGGAAGTGTTGGTCTGTGTAGTTTTCTGGGCACAAGGAAGGTACCCCAGCAATGGCCACACAAGTTTTCCATGAGAAACCTTTCCAGGGCAAGGTATCATCCAATGGGAAGCAGAAACATAGACTGTCTCAAGGCTGAAAACACCTAAAACCACCTGGTTTGGTGGTTTGCATGCAATCTCTTGTAGCCATAGAACCTTTTCTTCAAAAAGCAGAGCCTAGTATGTCAAACTCATATAAGCATAGTTGCTTTCTTGGAATTGCAGTGGAGAGAAGAATAAAGCCCCACAAACTGTCTTCCCCATGGCTTCTGAACAGAGCTGGACATCATATTATCTTCCTTGGCTGGGTATTACCTCATCTGGAAAACCTGGCAAAGGAAATGAAGAAATTTTCTCCTACCTGGGGCGGAGTGGAGAGAGAAGCAATGTCCTGAAATTTTAATTCAACTCTGATAAAAGTTGGCATCAAAACATATTATAAAGTGGAGATTACAAATGTTGGAAATGTAGCAGAACTCTCAACAGCATACTAAACTATGTGATACTGAAACGTAAGTTACACTTCTAGTTGTCTAGTTCTGGTATAAGAAATACAAGTTCTTTATCAACACTCAACACACAGAATACAATTCACCCTTCCGTGTCCTGCCCTTACTCCCATACGCAACTTTTAGCCTCATACATTTACGAATCAAACACATACTCAACAGGGCAGTAGGCATAAGCAGAATGCTAGGTGTGAAAAGCAAATCATATCTACTGTTTAAGGTCATAAGTTGACATTAGAATGAAGAATAAGTCATTACAAAACGTTTTTCTCACTTGCAGTTCTAATTGCTACAGGTGTTTGCTGTGGGCTGAACAGAGGCATGCAGCTCAGACACTATTGATCGGGTATACGTCCCTCCTAAGTTTAGGAATAAATCCCAGCCAGAACAGGAACTCAGTAGACTCATCTACCAAAGTCCAGTGTGCACATTAGAAAAAAAACTAAGAAAGATCATGTGCATTTAAGACCTTTCCCTCCAGCCATTCAAAGGAGCTTCACATTGTAGCCCCTTTTCACCTTTGTTAGGCACACCAAGTGGCCTGGAAGACGCTGAGAACAAAGAGGCTTTCTTCCTTGGGTTACCGGTTGAAATTCATCATGGATTCAGCCCGGCTCAATCAATGGTGACAGCAGCTCGCAGACCCAACTCACGTGGGGGAAGAGTCAAGGCCTCCTTACATCACTGTACCAGGACTCTTTCAGGCACAAGCTGTCCCACAGCTCCGGTGCTGCCCAGAGGAGTATAAAGACCAGTGACAGAATGTAGGACACTGTCTAGAGCACAGCATTTGTGCCACAATCTGAGAACTGTAAACTAGAATTGCCAACATTTGGAGACATTAGGAAAGTTAAGTGTGACATTCTGTGGATAAATTTTGTGGATACATGCCTAGGATTTATAGCCTGCCAATATTTCAATTAACATAAACTATCATCACAGAAAGCAGGGGTGTGAACATTGGAAAACTGGGCTGTTTGTTTCATTTTAAATTTTCTTTCTTTCTTTTTTTTTTTTTTTGAGATGGAGTCTTGCTCTGTCGCCAGGCTGGAGTGCAGTGGCCCAATCTCGGCTCACTGCAACCTCCGCCTCCTGGGTTCAAGAGATTCTTCCGCCTCAGCCTCCCGAGTAGCTGGGACCACAGGCACGTGCCACCACGCCCAGCAATTTTTTGTATTTTCAGTAGAGATGGGGTTTCACCATGTTGGCCAGGATGGTCTTGATCTCTTGACCTCGTGATCCGCCTGCCTCAGCCTCCCAAAGTGCTGGGATTACAGGCGTGAGCCACTGCGCCCGGCCTCATTTTAAATTTTCTAACATCTACTGCACACTGACTCTGTGGCTGGCAGAGAACTAAGCCCCTGACACAGATTATCTCTTTAACACCTCACAAGACCCTTTGGTAAGTATCATTTTAACCCAATTTTACAAATGAGGAAACCATGGGGCTTAGGTTAAGCAGCTGGTCCAAGGGCACAGAGCTGACAAGTGGCAGCTAGATGATCTGAACCCAGCTGAGTTGAGTTGTGCTATGCTCCCTGTGCTTGAAATTTGATGCAGATACCAGCATCCTCAATTAATGTGATAATTGTGAAGCTAAAACAAAATCAACATTTAAAACAGTGCCTTCCACATAGTAATGAACATTCCTCATGCTTAAGTGCTTAATAATAAGGAAACAAATTATCATTGAACTTTTTTTGGTGAAGGACACAATCGTACAATATACATAAATACCTAATATTAACTGGTTGCAGACAGTCTAAAATAATCACTGCAGCTAAAAAAAAACCCAAAATTGTTTCTGAGAATCAGAGGAGTGTGAATAAGCATCACTATTCTACCAAAGCAATATAATAAAAGACTTAAAATAAAAAAAAAACCCTCAAGTAGTTATAATGGAGATAAGTGGAGTCTTTGGAAATGATTTAAAATTTCATTTCAATGTCTAAATTATAAGGCCTCGAATGAATCATTGTAAGTGATTTTAATAAAGTTTAAAGTTTAGCACCTGGTGAAGTAACTTATGCGTAGCAGGTTTCCAATAAATGATTCTGGAATGAATGACTAAATTCATTGATACACTTTTAAAAACAGACAGACCTTGTCCTTTCCTTGTGTTTGGATATTTTTTTTAATTCCATGATAAAGGTTGCATGACATTTCCTTATCGGTAATTTTTAAAAAAGTAATCCCGGGATCTCCAGTTCAAACAAAGGAAATAACTATCATCTTGAAAGACAAAAGAAAATAATTGGCTTAAAATAATGAAAAACAGAAATGAAGTTTTTGTCTTTACAGTGAGATGTGGGGTAAAAGGAGTAGCAACTTCTTCAAAATATCTTTATTCACAGAAAATATAAAACTATTCTCTAGGCAACAGCATGAAAACAAAAACACATGAAATAAATGGGTACATTTAAGCCACTGTGACTGGTGAAGAAATTTCCCTGTCCATATAATTAATATATACAGGTAAATTCAGACCAAGAAAACACCTCTTTCTCAAAAGCATTTTAGTGCCCTGGGTTACTCTGGGGATTCAATAGTTGAATGAATATGTGCTCAAAAATAACTATTCATTTTTAAACAGTACTTTAAAGAACTAATACGAACATAAAAACACACATTACTCCATTATTTCCATAAGGGAAAACATTAGGTTAAAACTACAATGGCCAAACTGTTTAGTAAAACTCTGTCCTATTTTAAAGGTAAATAAATAAATAGGAGATAGGTCGATGGAAAATAATGAAGATGTCTAGCAATACTTTTTAACATCATTCCAACAGAACCAACAGCAAATCTAAGGTTCCCCAAGCATTGCCCACATATTAGGGAAATCAATAGCATTACCTGCGGGATGCCTGGGGTTGCTTTTGCATAAGGCTTTTATCTCATTTTAGCAACATCAAAAAAAATGCAGGATGTCTATAACCTTGGCACTCATCATTACCCTGGCATCTTTAGTACAATTTGCTAATAGAGTGAAAGCACTGTGGTTCAGTTTGGGAAGCTTCTTCATAAGGTTCTGCCAAACTGCAAAAGAGATGGGACAAATAAAAAGGCTGACTGTACATACATCAGAAAAAGCAGACCCTTAAAATCAAAGAGGGAGCTATTCATTATTTCAAAACACATCATTATTTTACAAAAAAAGAAAGAAAACTGAGAGGGTAATATTTTCAAAAATATAAGAAATATAAAATAATCTAAATTGAATTTCATTTGTCCTGTCTAAACCCATCCCATACTGATATGTCATTTCCGTAGACAAAGCATGTCAGATATGTTAGAATAACATATATACATATAAAACACACCAAGCCATGAATTTAATTTTCATAATAACTATCTCATTTGCCTAAATGTTTGGTACTAACCTAAGGAGATTACATATTAAACCACCCTAGGTTTTAGTCTCATACTTGCTACAAGAAATCTGCAAGGAATGAAACCTGGATGCCTGCGGATTCTACGTGTGACAAGGCATTTTTTCGAAAAGCATTCAAAAGGCTTACTTTCGACTATGCAAAACTAAGCATAAAGTTTAAAGGCTAAACGTCAGTCAGTAAAACTGAACTCCAGTACTTCTCATGGTTCCAACGAACTTGAAGAGCATAGGTACCTGACTCAATTTATAAACTGACATTTTTTATGCTTAATAATATAAACATTTTTTACATTTACAATATATGCACAATATATATTCCTTGAGACTAATCTTAGCCATGAGATCTGCCTTTTGTTCTCAACTTTGTATTTCTGAGAAACTAATGAATCCATGGTGTAGCCACAGCAAAAGTGGAAATAAATTCATGGTCTGGGGCGGCAGTATAATTGGGACACAGTAATCTTACAAGGAAAAGAAACAGCACACTAGTACTATAAAGGAAAACAAGTTGCATAATATTTTCCAGAGTCCGATTACTTTTTGTCTAAACTTTTCTACTTTTTTCATTGATTGTTTTAAAATATGTTTGCTACTAAGGAGAAAAAGGAAGACATGGTTATGGTGTGGCTCTTGAAAGATCCCCAAAGCTAGAAAGATTTACATTGAGTCTTTCATTTTCCAACGTCTGTTATAAAGTTCATGCACTTGTACTTTGAAAAAAACCAAACCTGGAAGGAAGCTCTAACTAGTTTACTTTCTGAGTTGGGATTTCCACATCTATCAGACGAGTTCTTTCTACTGCTCTTTCCCCCTCAAATCTCCAGAGAAACACACACATTTTTGCAAACACACCACCATCTATCACTGCACACACAGGTTCATCAACACCATGACAGAGGCGACACGCCATAATATGATAACCAGAACAGACGACTATGACAGTGAGAAATGGGTTTGTTTTACAGCCCGCTAGGATCCCTAATGCCCTTATTTTTACACAATCCAGCCTCAGCCAGGAACTTTAAAGGATCAGAAAGACAAAACAAGTTGCATGAAAGGAAGAGAAAGAAAACCGAATGCCCGCTTTTCGAGAGCACTGCAAAATTATCCCCAGGACCCGGCTTGCGCTAAAGTGAAGCATTAAAGAATGGCAGCCCAGATTCTAGACACCCAAGATAAGCATCGTGTAATCGAGAGAAGTAAATAATAAATAATAATGGTCACTGCCATTAAGCATAAGAATAGTAATAACAAGTGTCACCACGGCGTTCCGTACAGCAGCTGCACGTGGAGCCGGCTTCTCCTCCGGCCCCCACAGCCCGCAGCCTCCCCTAGTCCACAGCGCGGCGGAGGAAGGCGAGAAGGCTCCGCGCGCGCGGCGCGGTGGGCGGGGCCCCTCCCGGCGCCTGCCGCCCCGCCTGTCTCGCCCCCGCGCCTGCGCGTCCGGTTGCAGGGCGGCTCCGCGGACCCGGGTGAGGTGTGTCTCCGGGTGTGTCTCATTGGCCTCCTAGAGGGTGGGGCTCCCTGATGCTTCCTCAGGAACAGCTTCCTGCAGGAAGACCAGCGACCTCGCGGGACCTTTACCTCTCTGCCTAAATTCCGAGGAAAAGGAGATGGGAGACGAAAAGCCGGTTGGTTTGGGAAGCGGCTGATTTTATAATGGGTAGTGTGAGAATTCAGCACTTCCAGGCAGCTCTTTGAATACTACGGAAGGGAGATTTCCAGCATCGAGTGGAACGTACGACCATGGAGTACACCTTGAGCGCTTGTGTGCAGTTATCTTTTGGCGGTAAACGGCCCATTTGTGCAGTTGCAGGGTGTTCAATGGAATAGCGCCGTGCCAGGCACTTTTGACGTGGCCCTGCAAACTAAACGCACATTTTTTGGGGTGCATCTTCTCACATCATTTCTAAACAGTATGAGTTGGGATCCAGCAGTCCTGGGAAATTTCATTCTAGTGAAACCCATCTTATTTTAGGATTGAATGGTTTTGGCTCAAGCACAGTGGTTGAAAAACCATTTTAGAAAGAAAACTTGTATGTGAATGGTTAGATATGGTGGGTCTTCAGAAGCTTATGTAATGAAGGGATCTTCTACAGATTTCTGACCAGATTCTCTTTCTACATTTATAGTGATAACATTTTGAAGGGAGAGGAAAAACAAATGTCATTTCAAGGATTCCGAAAAATCAGTATTTACTAGAGGAAATAGCATTGGCAAGTTGAACTTTGTACTAACATGGAAAATTGTAGAATGATCCTGGGTAGTAATACACATGTTTAAAAAATTCTATGTTTACTTATATCCCTAAATTTTAACTGGATTCTTTCTATTAATAGAAGTTTTAAAGAATTGTTTTCTTACCCCTTTTTTCCATAAAGGAATTCTGCTTGGAATCAGTAAAGGATTGGTACAGAACGATTTTCATTAAGATGTACTCTAAATTCTAATTGTTTTTCAGCAACAATTCAAACATATTCAAAACCTTTTCAATTCTCACTTAAACCAAGGATTATGAAAAACAACACTTATTACTCATGAAAATGAAAAAGCCCCCTCTACTTCTTCGAAGACCCTTACCTCCAAAATTCACTAAGCCGACTTTACATAAAAAAAAACCCCGTACAGGTATGTATATTAATCAGATATGTGTATTAACATTTATGTATTTTTCATAGAAATTCCTTGACTTGCACAGCCCAGAATCACAAGAAATACGCTCACTAATAACTTACAAATGTTTGTTGTCAGATGATAACATCCAATTCAATTCTACGAGTACAGTTGTTGATACTCACTGGTGGACTTAGTAGGTTCAAGTTTACCTCACTGATAAACTTTACTTGTAACCCCAGAATTGGTACTCATAGGGGTTTCTCAGTCATGCGTGGATATGTGCAGAGCCCTGAAGAATTTGAGTCATACAACACACATGCCCCCAGCTGAGTTGGAACAAGTCTGCCTCTGCCTTCTTGTTTCAGCTTTCATATTGTAAACAGGTACTGTTTTCCCTGTCTGTTCAGAACTGTGTTTCTTCGCTGTTTGTGCTTTTAGTTAGTAATTTCACTGTGGACCCCAAGCATAGTGTTCCCAAGCAGGAGAAGGCTGTGATGGGCCTTACAGAGAACAAGATATGTGCTAGATAGGCTTCCTTCAGGCGTGAGTACAGTGTTGGCCCTAAGTTCAGTGTTAATGAATGAACTGTGTAAAGTGTTTTTAAATAGAAACACATATAAAACAAAATTATGTGTTGATCAGTTGTTGAAAATGTTGAAACCAGAGGTTTTCAGGAACCTAACCCCATATTTCTTCTAGGAGAAATGGTTCAGTAATGGGTAATTCATTGCTTGTAGAACAGAACTACTTCAAATAACGAGGACTGAATATATTTAGTGAACAAAAACAGACCTTACCAGTTCCCTTCATTAGTTACCCCTGGTGGGACAGTGATTGTAACCAATCAATCATATAAGTAAATGCAAAATTACCCTGGGATAAGTGCTATGAAGTAAAGATGAGCCACTTATATAACTATAACTTTATGTAATATTTAATCCTCTATTTCTGTATATGGTTTCTAATCCCTCCTTATTATAAGCAATAAAATTAGCATATTTTTTTATTTTCCCCTTCTCAGTCTCCTCTTCCATCTGATTTTAGTTAATTGCAGTTTTAGTGTCAACCTTTATACTGTTCAAATATACCTAGTCTATAATTTGATTTATGATGTTAAACTATTATTTTTTGACCTATGGCTATTAAAGATGTGTAACTCAACTTACCTTTACTACTGCCACAATTTCCTGTCCTACTATATCTCCCAATTTTTGTTATATGATTTCTATATCATCATTTCTGCATTCCTATAATGTTCTATATTTACAATCTGCTCTGTAATAATGCTCACAGTATGTAGATTTGCAGCTCACTATCAGTTATCTTGTCATTTCTCTATTCATCTTTTGTTTGAAGTTTCTCTTCTAGCACAGAATTTCACAGCCTTGGCACTATTGACATTTTGGGCCAGATGGTTTCTTTTTTTTTTTTGGTGGGGGAAGCAGAGCTCTCTTGCTCCAAAGGCTCTTCTCAGAGTGCTTTGCACACAGTAGGTGCTCAAAATTTTGTTTTATAATTTCTTCTAAAAGATAATAGGTTACATGTGCAGAATGTACAGGTGTGTTATATAGATATACATATGCCATGGTGGTTTGCTGCACCTATTGACCCATCCTCTAAGTTCCTTCCCCTTACCCTCCACCCCTCAACAAGTCCTGGTGTGTGCTGTTCACCTCTCTGTGTCCATGTGTTCTCAATGTTCAACTTCCACTTATGAGTGAGAACATGTGGTGTTTGGTTTTTTGTTCCTGTGTTAGTTTGCTGAGAATGATGGCTTCCAGCTTCATCCATGTCCCTGCAAAGGACATGATCTCATTCCTTTTTATGGCCACATAGTATTCCATGATGTATATGTACCACATTTTCTTTATCCAGTCTATCATTGATGGGCATTTGGGTTGGTTCTATGTCTTTGCTGTTGTAAATAGTGCTGCAATAAACATATGTCTGTGCATGTGTCTTTATAGTAGAATGATTTATATTCCTTTGGGAATATACCCAGTAATGGGATTGCTCCTTGAGGAATTGTTATACTGTCTTCCATGATGGTTGAACTAATATACCCTCTCAACAACAGTGTAAAAGTGTTCCTATTTCTTCACAGCCTTGCCAGCATCTATTGTTTCCTGACTTTTTGACTTTTTGACTTTTTAATAATAGCCATTCTGACTGGTGTGAGATGGTATGTCGTTGTGGTTTTGATTTACATTTCTCTGATGATCAGTGATGTTAAGCTTTTTTCATATGTTTGTTGGCCACGTAAATGTCTTCTTTTGCGAAGTGTCTGTTCATATCCTTTACTCACTTTTTGATGGGTTTTTTTTTTCTTGTAAATATGTTTAAGTTCCTTATAAATTCTGGATATTAGACCTTTGTCAGATAGGTAAATTTCAAAAATTTTCTCCCATTCTGTAGGTTGCCTGTTCACTGTGATGGTAGTTTCTTTTGTTTGTGCAGAAGCTCTTTAGTTTAATTCGATCTCATTTGTCAGTTTTGGCTTTTCTTGCAATTGCTTTTGGTGTTTTTGTCATGAAGTCTTTGCCCATGCATGTGTCCTGAATGGTATTGCCTAGGTTTTTTTCTAAGATTTTTGTGGTTTTGGGTTTTACATTTTAGTCTGTAATCCATCTTGAGTTAATTTTTGTGTAAGGTTTAAGGAAGGGGTCCAATTTCAGTTTTCTGCATATGGTTAGCCAGTTTTCCCAGCACCATTTATTAAATAAGGAATTATTTCCCCATTGCTTGTTTTTGTCAGATTTGTCAATGATCAGATGGTTGTAGATGTGTAGTATTATTTCTGAGGCCTCTGTTCTGCTTATTGGTCTGTATGTCCGTTTTGGTAACAGTACCATGTTGGTTTGGTTACTGTAGCCTCATAGTATAGTTTGAAGTCAGGTAGTGTGATGCCTCCAGCTTTGTTCTTTTTGCTTAGGACTGTCTTTGCTATATGGGATCTTCTTTAATTCCATATGAAATTTAAAATAATTTTTTTTCTAATTCTGTGAAGAACGTCAATGGTAGTTTGATGGGAATAGCACTGAATGTATAAATTACTTTGGGTAGTATGGCCATTTTCATGACAGTGATTGTTCCTATCCATGAGGATGGAATGTTTTTCCATTTGTTTGTGTCCTGTCTTATTTCCTTGAGCAGTGATTTGGAGTTCTGCTTGAAGATGTCCTTCACATCCCTTGTTAGCTGTATTCCTAAGTATTTTATTCTCTTTGTAGTGATTGTGAATGGGAATTCATGATTTGGTTCTCTGCTTGCCTATTGTTGGTGTAAAGGAATGCTTATGTGATTTTTGCACATTGATTTTGTATCCTGAGTCTTTGCTAAAGTTGCTTATCAGTTCAAGAAATTTTTGGGCTGAGATGATGGGGTTTTCTGAAATAAAATCACTTCATCTGCAAACAGAGACAACTTGACTTCCTGTCTTCCTATTTGAATACCTTTATTTCTTTCTCTTGCCTGATTGCACTGGCCTGAACTTCCAATACTGTGTTGAATAGGAGTGGTGAGGGGGCATTCTTGTCTTGTGCTGGTTTTCAAAAGGAATGCTTCCAGGTTTTGCCCATTCAATATGATAATGGCTGTGGGTTTGTCATAAATAGCCCTTATTTCTGAGATATGTTCCATCAATACCTAGTTTGTTGAGAGTTTTTAACACGAAGGGATGTTGAATTCTATCAAAGGCCTTTTCTGCATCTATTGGGATAATCATGTGGTTTTTGTCTTTGGTTCTGTTTATGTGATGGATTATATTTATTGATTTGTATATATTGAACTAGCCTTGCATCCGAGGGATAAAGCTGACTTGATCGTGGTGGATTTGATGTGCTGTTGGATTTAGTTTGCCAGTATTTTATTGAGGATTTCTGCGTTTATGTTCATCAGGGGTATTAGCCTAAAGTTTTCTTTTTTTGTTCTGCCTCTTCCCAGTTTTGGTATCAGGATGGTGCTGGCTTCAAAAAATGAGTTAGGGAGGAGTCCCTTCTTTTCAATTATTTGGAATAGTTTCAGAAGGAATGGTACCAGCTCCTCTTTGTATTTCTGCAGCTGTGAATCCATCTGGTCCTGGGCTTTTTTTTTTTTTTTTTTTTTTTTTTTGGTTAGTAGGCTGTTAATTATTGCCTCAATTTCAGAACTTGTTATTAGTCTATTCAGGGGTTTGACTTCTTCCTGGTTTAGTCTTGGTAGATGTATGCATCCAGGAATTTATCCATTTCTTCTAGATATTCTAGTTTATTTGCATAGAGGTGTTTAGAGTATTTTCTGATGGTAGTTTGTATTTCTGTGGGGTCAGTGGTGATATCCCCTTTATAATTTTTTTATTGTGTCTATTTGATTCTTCTCTCTTCTTCTTTATTAGTCTAGCTAGTGATCTATTGATTTTGTTAATTTTTTCAAAAAATAAGCTCCTGAATTTGTTGATTTTTTGGGAGGGTTTTTTGTGTGTCTGTCTCCTTCAATTCTTCCCTGATCCTAGTTGTCTTCTGCTAGCTTTTGGATTAGTTTGCTCTTGCCTCTGTAGCTCTTTTAATTGTGATGTTAGGGTGTTGATTAGAGATCTTTCTAGCTTTCTGATGTGGGCATTTATTGCTATAAATTTATTGCTCAGTGCTTAACACTGAGCCTACTTCCCTCTTAACATTGCTCTAGCTGTGTCCCAGTGATTCTGGTACATTGTCTCTTTGTCCTTATTGGTTTCAAATAATTTCTTGATTTTTGCCTTACTGTCATTATTTACCTAGGAGTCATTCAGGAGCAGTTTGTTCAATATCCACGAAATCGTGTGGTTTTGAGTGAGTTTTTTTATGCTGAGTTCTAATTTGATTCCACTGTGGTCTGAGAGACTGTTTGTTATTATTTCAGTTCTTTTGCATTTGCTGAGGAGCATTTTACTTCCAATTAAGTGGTTGATTTTAGAATAAGTACCATGTGGCACTGAGAAGAATATATATTCTGTTGATTTGGGGTAGAGAGTTCTGTAGACGTCTACTAGGTCTACTTGATCCAGGTCTGAGTTCAAGTCCTGAATATTTTTTCTGTCTCTTTGATCTAATACTGACAGTGGGAGTGTTAACGTCTCCCACTATTATCGTGTGGGAGTCTAAGTCTCTTTCTAGGTCTCTAAGAACTTGTTTTGTGAATCTGGGTACTCCTGTATTGGGTGCATATATATGTAGAATAGTTAGCTCTTGTTTAATTGTTCCCTTTACCATTATGTAATGTCCTTGTCTTTTTTTATTTTGTTGGTTTAAAGTCTGTTTTGTCAGAGACTAGGATTGCAACCCCCACTTTTTTTTTGTTTTTCTTTTTGCTTTCCATTTGCTTGGTAAATTTTCCTCCATACCTTTATTTTGAGTCTGTGTGTGTCTTTGCACATAAGATGGGTCTCCTGAAGGTTAGTATTGTTATGTGTGAATTAGATCCTGTCATGATGCTACCTGGTTATTTTGCACACTAGTTGATACAGTTTCTTCTAGTGTCTTTATATTTTGGTGTGTTTTTGCAGTGACTGGTACTGGTTTTTCCTCTCCATATTTAGTGCTTCTTTCAGGAGCTCTTGCAGGGCAGGCCTGGTGATAACGAAATCCCTTAGCATTTGCTTGTCTGGAAAGGATTTTATTTCTCCTTCGCTTATGAAGCTTAGTTTGACTGGACATGAAATTCTGGGTTCAAAATTCCTTTCTTGAAGAATACTGAAGACATTCCCCCAATCTCTTTTGGTTTGTAGAATTTCTGCTGAGAGATCTGCTGTTAGTCTGATGGGCTTCCCTTTGTAGGTGACCTGGCCTTTCTCTTTGGCTGCCCTTAACAGTTTTTCCTTCATTTCGACCTTGGAGAATCTGATTATTATGTGTCTTGGGGTTGATCTTCTCTTGGAGTATCTTAATGCTCTTCTCTGTATTTCCTGAATTTGCATGTTGGCTTATCTTTCTAGGTTGGGGAAGTTCTCCTGGATAATATCCTAAAGTGTGTTTTCCAGCTTGTTTCCATTCTCCCCATCTCCTGGTACTCCAGTCAATTGTAGATTCAGTCTTTTTATGAAGTCCCATATTTCTTGGAGGCTTTGTTCATTCCTTTTCATTCTTTTTTCTCTATTCTTGTCTGCATGTCTTATTTCAGTAAGGTGATCTTCAAACTCTGATATCCTTTCTTCTGCTTGGTTGAGTCAGCTTTTGATACTTATGTGTGCTTCACTAAGTTCTCTTGCTGTGTTTTTTAGCTCCATCAAGTCATTTATGCTCCTCTCTAAACTGGTTACTCTAGTTAGCAATTCCTAGAACTTTTTATCAAGGTTCCTAACATCTTTGCATTAAGTTAGAACATGCTTCTTTAGCTCAGTGTAGTTTTTTATTACCCATCTTCTGAAACCTACTTCTGTCAATTCGTCCATCTGATCCTCCATCCAGTTCTGTACCCTTGATGGAGAGACATTGTGATCATTTGGAGGAGAGGACTTTGGCCTTTCGGGTTTTCAGCACTTTTTGTTGGTTCTTCCTCATCTTAGTGAGTTTGTCTAGTTTCAGTCTTTGAGGCTACTGACCCTTGGATGGGGTTTTTGTGGGGGCCTTTGCTGTTGTTGTTGTTGATGATGCTGTTGTTGTTGCTTTCTGCTTGTTTGTTTTATTTTCAATAGTCAGGTCCTTCTTCTGTAGGGCTCCTGCAGTTTTCTGGGGGTTCACTTCAGGCCCTGTTCATCTGATTTGCTCCTGTGCCTGGAGATGTCACTCAAGGAGGCTGGAGAACAGCAAAGATGGGTGCCTGTTCCTTCTTCTGGGACCTCTGGCTGCGAGGGGCATGAGCCTGATGCCAGTAGGATCATTCTTGTATAGGGTGTCTGACAACCCCTGTTGGGGGTCTCACCCAGTTGGGTGGCATGGGGAGCAGGACCCATTTAATGAAGCACTTTGTCCCTTGGTGAAGAGGGTGTGCTTTGCTGGGTGAAACCCATTCGTCTGGGCTGTGCAGATTCCTCAGCACTACCAGGAGGAGAGGCTAAGTCTGCTGGTCTGCAGAGACTATGGCCACCCCTTCCCCTAGGGACTCAGGCCTGGGGAGATCTGAATTCTGTCTCTCAGCCTCTGGCTGGAGTTATTGGAGTTATTTCTTTTCTCCCATAGTATTCCATACTTACCCCTATGAACCACTTATTATAACTGTTTACTTGCCTAGTTTCTAAACTAAATTGTGAGATATTTGTTTGTAGTAAGGTTTATGTTGTATTATTGTACCTCCAGCACTATGTGTACAGCTGGCACATGGTAGATGTTAAATGTTCATTGAATGAATTGATGAGAACAATAAATATGGGTTGTATTATCAAAGAAGGATGGATTGCATAGGGTTTAAGGTAGCCTTTGAAAAAAAAAATGATTTAAATTGGTTGATAAAAGAAGGTGTTCCACACAGTGTGATAAACATGTAAAATGAAGTCATACATGAGCAATGTGGTCTTTTTGGTTGTCAGAAATAATTGCGGTAACTAAGGGTTCATATTGGAAAGTAACAAGTCATCACACGAAAAGGTGAGGTAAAGTAGATCCTGTTCACTTAGATTTTTATATGCCAAACTAATAAATCTGAATGATTACTGATTCTGATAATCCAGTGAAAACATGGTATGGCAATATCAGAAAACCAATGGGAAATTAACTCAGTGAAGACTAGAATGATGGCAGGGATAATTAGGGGAAAAACTTTTTAAATTTTTATTTTCATATTTTGTTTTTATGACATTGGGTTTGGGGAAAAGAGGAGTTTATAAGTATATGGAACTGTGATATTTTGCTGTCTCTCAAGTGCCATAGGATCAAAGTTCAAATTTTGTCTTCAAGCTCAGGACCTGGTTCTGAATCAGCAGAGGTCAACCCATTGCTGCTGAGGAGTAGGGGTCTGTTGGAAGAAAGAAAGAGACATTGGTGTGAGTGACTGCGATGAATGAAGATTTCCAGAACCCATCTCAGGCCCTGGACATTTTCAATATAGTTTATTGGTTGGGGGCGGGGGTGCCAAAACCTATCCTTAGAGCAACATGGAAGGACCAGGCTGAGATTGTACTGGGAGTGAAAGGTTGTCAGGCATACAGTGAACAGCTGATGAGAACACAAACCTTCAGGGGTTTTATTCTCTGCATCCTCACTAACATCTGTTATTTTTTGTCTTTTTAATAACAGCCATTCTGACTAGGGTAAGATAATATCTCATTATGGTTTAATTTGCATTTCTCTAATGATTAGTGATGTTGATCATTTTTAAATATAAGTGTTGGCCATCTGCATATCTTCTTTTGGGAAATGTCTACTCATGTCATGCCTAAGGGGATTTTTTTTTTTTTAAGGTTGAGTCTCGCTCTGTTGCCCAGGCTAGGGTGTAGCAGTGCGATCTCGGCTCACTGCAACCTCTGCCTCCAGGCTCAAGTGATTCTCCTGCCTCAACCTCCTGAGTAGCTAGGATTACAGGTGCGTGCCACTACTCCCAGCTAATTTTTGTATTTTTAATAGAGACAGGGTTTCACCATGTTGTTCAGGCTGGTCTCAAACTGCTGACCACGTTGTAATCCACCTGCCTCGGCCTCCCAAAGTGCTGGGATTACAGGTGTGAGCCACCAAGCCTGGTCTGTTTTTTTTTTTTTTCCTATTGTTTGAGGTCCTTTTATTCTAGATGTTAGTGCCTTGTTGTATGGATAGTTTGCAAATATTATCTCCCACTTACAAGTTCTTAGTCTTAAATTATTTTCCTAGACTCATGTCCAGGAGAGTTTTACCTAGGTTTTCTTGTAATATTTTTATAGTTTTGGGTCTTACTTAACTCTATAATCAGTTTTGAGTTGATTTTTATATATGGTAAGAGATAGGGATCCAGTTTCGTTCTTTTGCATAGGGCTGTCCAATTTTCCTAATACCGTTTATTAAAGAGGGTGTCCTTTCCCCAGTGTCAGTTCTTGTCAGCATTATCAAAGATCAGTTGGCTGTAAGTATGTGACTTTATTTCCAGGTTCTCTATTCTGTTCCATTGAGCATTTCTGGTAGGGTCACTCTTGGTTATAACAAATTCCCCTATCATTTGCTTGTTTGGGAAAGACTTTATTTTTCTTCGATCTGTGAAGGATGATTTTGCTAGATAGACTCTCTGACTGACAGTTTTTTTTTTTTTTTAATTTCAGCATTTTAATTATATCACCTCATTCTCTTCTAGCCTGTGAAGTTTCTGCTAAGAAATCCACTGTTAGTCTGATGGGGGTTTCTTTAGTGGTGACTAGATGCTTTTCTCTTGCTTTTAAAAGGATATGCTTTTTATCTTTGACTTTAGGCAGTCTCACTATAATGTGCCATGGGGAGATATTTTTGCATTTTGTTTACCTATGGATTGCTGAAGCTCCTGTACCTGAATGTGAATGTCTAACATTCTTGCTAGACTTGAGAAGTTTTCTTCTATTATTTAATTACATAGGTTTTATAGTCCTTCCTTTGTCTCTTTGCCCCTGGGATGCAAATAATTTGAATATTTGATCACATTATGTTGTCCCGAATATCACAAAGCCTTTGTGGATTTTTTAGGTTCTTTTTCTTTATTTTTGTCTCACTGGATTATTTCAAAAATGTCTTCAAGTTCTGAGATTCTTTGTTCTGCATGATCTAGTCTATTACTGAATCTTTTGAATAGATTTTATATTTTCTTCAATTAATTCTTCAGCTCCAGAATTTCTATTTGGTTCATTCTTAAAAATATCTGTCTATCTCTTTGGTAGATTTCTCATTTATATCCTGAATTCTCCTTCTGAATTCTTTGTATTGTTTTCCAGAATTCTCTTGTATCTAACTGAGCTTCTTTAAAATTGAAATTTTGAATTATTTATCTTGGATTTCAGCAACTTCTTTTTGATTAAGATCTATTGTTGGAGAATTATTGTTTTCCTTTGGAGGTTTTATATTTCCTTGTATTTTGATGTTTTCTATGTCTTTATGTTGATATCTGTGTATCTGGGGTAACAATTGCATCTTCCTATTTTTGAATTCACTTCCGTAGGGTAGGACTTTTCTGAAGATGTATCTGTGGTGTTGGTTGAGTAGGGCACTTTGGCTTTTATTCTGGGTGCATGTAGTAGTGTAGTCTCTGTATTTTTTTATTTTTTTGCTGTAAATAGCATTAATGCTTTCTGTGATTTCCTTAGAGGATTAGGCTGCAATTATTAGTGAAGGCTGTGGTGAAGTTGCGCTGGGGACTGGGGAGCCAGGTGGGCTAGTCTTCAGGCCCCAAGGGTGGCAAGAGTAGGGTGAGTCTACGTATCTTTGCTCCCCAGAGTGCTGTATGCTGGCACCTGTGTTGGCGGTTACTGTAGGCCAGTTCCTGGGCCTTAGGTGGCTTGCATGGATGCTGGTAGTGGCAGCAGTGGGCTAGGTGACTGAACAGGTTCTCATGTCACTGGGCAACCAGCATGCTATGGGTCATGGCAGTAGTGGTGGTGGAATGATCCTCTGGGTCCTTCATGGTATGGGCTAGTGTTGGTGGTGGCTGTGCTACCGGTCACTACCCACAGCTCCATACGTGCTGCTCTCAGGCTCTTCTGCTCTCTGCAGCAGCAGTGCTACAGTGCCATGTGGCAGGGAGGAAGGACTTGCTTTCACACCAGATCCCAGGCATGCAGGCCATGTCACACTGTGGGGTTGAGTCTCAGACCTGCAGCTCTGGGTCACCTGACCCAGCCTTCAGCAGCAGTAGCAGAACTGGGTGTGTGGACAAGGAGGAGTTGTCCTGTTCTCTATGTGTGAGCCTGAGTACAGAGACTGTTCTGTCGGTGGGAGAGGAAATTAAACTAATGAGTATAAATTACTCCAGTTTGCCATTAAAGGGAAGGATAAATATGGTAAGATGGTGGTAGTTGGAAGGAGTTCTGGAGCCTATTGAAGTGTTTGCTGTGTTAATGGGTTTTGTTTTAATAGAGAGAAAATGAACTTAAAGATATTGGTGTAACTATTTTACTGAATCAGCTAGATTTGATTAGTTTAAGTGGGAAGCAAACATTATTTTCTTACTACTGCCCTTCAAACTCATATGGCACACGTATCTCTCTAAAAGCTTTCCTAGTCAGTTTTGTCAATTAACTCCTTCTTATTGTCAGATATTAAATAACTTATTTCATCTAAATTAGTACTTCCATTTAGTATACAATCAAGCTATGTTCCTTCTTCCAGCTCAACCTGGTCCTGCTAATTATTACACAAGCCAAGGGAAAGAAGGTCCTGATCAGTTCTTCCACCCTATTCTTTTACTCTCTTTTTCTATTCTTTTAATTAGTTCTTTTTCTTTTCTTTCTTTTTTTTTTTTTTAAGACAGGGTCTCGCTCCATCACCCAGGCTGGAGTGCAGTAGTGCAATCATGGCTTACTGCAGCCTCAATCTCCTGGGCTCATGGTACTCTCCTACCTCAGCCTTCTGAGTATCTGGGACTACAGGAGCATGCTGCCATACTTGGCTAACTTTTTGAGGTGTAGAGATAGGAGTCTTACTGTGTTGCCCAGGCTGGTCTTGAACTCCTAGCCTCAAGCGATCCTCCAGCCTCAGCATCCCAAAGTGCTGGGATTATAGGCATGAACTACTGTGCCTGGCCCTACTCTCTTTTTCAATTCATATTATAGTTTTTGGCTCCTCCATAAGTGGGGCAAGGTGTGGGGAAGAGTTAAGTTGTTAAAGAGTTAAGAATTAAAGTGAGAATCAGCATCAGTCTTGTACCCCATGGAAATATCAGGAAATACAAGTCAAGTAGTTAAAGAGATTCTCTTATATTACTCTGATCAGGAAATAGCACTGGGTAAACCAATAGATTTTGCAGTATTGGGAAGAGTGAGATGTTACTTTCTCCTTTTTGTATATATTCCTGTTCTCTATAAAAAGTCCTTCTTCCTTGGCCTGAGATAAGGGACATCATCCCACCTCCACCCTCCATGGGGATGGAAAAATGAGGGAAATGCATAGAACTCCAGTAGCTCTATTCAGAAGAAATACTCTCTCTGAACTCAGATTAGTCTCCAGCCTTCCCATATATAGACAACAGGTGGGTGAAGGGTGAAGTGTTGAAACACTTTTTTTGGCCACCCCTTTGCAAATTTTGCCTTAATGAATCTATTATCTCCTCATTTGAATGTACACATTCTCATCATTTATTGCATTCAGCTGAGAGAACAGAAAAATGTCACTTCACATTCTGTTGCCTAGGAAAGAAAAGGCATATATGATTCCTGCCTAAGAATGCAGGCTCAGTGCATTTTCTGAATGTAAGATAGAAAAGAATACTTATTGTTATAACCTAAATGAGTTTATGGCACCTGTAGCCACTATCAGAATGTTATCAGGTTCAAAAGACACATTGGTCTGATGTCTGGCATGTAAAAGAAATGTAAATCTTTAGTCAAGGAAATTTCAAATGAGGGATGTATGTATTTCAAATGATGTATGATAAATAGCAAAACTTCATCAAAAATATTTTATTCATCCCTTTTGCCAGATTTTTAGTGATAACCTCTCAAAAATCTCTCCTTATATCCACCGCTTCTCTCTACCAATTCTGCTCTTCCAAGAATAATTCTTGACCCTTTTTAAATCTAATACAGTTTAGCCTTTTCACTTCTCCAGTTCCTCACTCAAACTTTATACCAGTCATCTCAACACACATCCTGATAGCTGAGCAAGTGTATACAGAAACACGTGTATGAGAAAGGGGTGAGTAAAGAAAGTTATGAATGCTAAGATATTTTGTCTGTGACATACTGAAAAATATAATTTAATTTTTCTTTTTTTCTTTTGGTTTAGCCAAAACTGGTAAAACTGAGTCACTGCATGTAGTATTCACTGAAGATGAAACCACTTCCATTAAAACAGATAAAACTCGTTCTCTTGATGTTTTAAGAAATCAATCAGTAACACCTATCAGCATCCAAAATATCTTTCTTGATCATTCTGTACAAGAAAGAGTAACTACAATTTTATCACCCCAAAAATCTACTAAGCATGTGTGCTGGAAGATTCCAGATACTGCTACTGGTTCCATATTTTTTCCAAGTTGTCCTTCAGCTTCTACTCGAGTTTTTGGGAAAAAAACAAACAAAATGGAAAGTTCAAGAAAGTTGAAAACTATGAAAGATGTTTATACTGAAAAAAGGCTAGAAAACATTTTAGTTCTTTCTTCAGAGTTCTCCAAACCTAAAAGTATTCCTGGCCCAGTTATCACTCACAAACTTGAGAAAGTGCACCCTAAGTATCAACCTTTACCCAAGAGTCCAGGCTATACTTATCGGCACACCTCAAGAGATTTAAGAGCAACAGTGCCAAGCCCTCCACCTCGGACTGTATCTACAAAGCCAGAAGGACAGTCTGAACAGTTTAAACCAACTGCTACATTGGCACTAAGAGTTACTGAATTTACAGGTTTTATTTCCTTGCCAGCACCAACTTTGCCAAGAAAACCTCAAAGACAGTCTGTGATAGGTAAATACAATCTGAACATGGTATAATTTCAGAGTCAAGTAGAACAAAGGGGAGAGAAGGCATTCAAGCTAGTGGTACCCCTCCCCCTTTGGGTTTTCAGGGTGGGAAGATGGAATCACCTTGTATCTATACATGTAATACTTGAGTCATAGGGCAATAACCAAAGTCCTGACCTTGCAGATCTGCCAAGGCCAAACTGGGCACTCCATTCAGATGGTGATGATGGGAACCAATAAGGGAATTCAAAGGATCAGAAAAGCTAATATAAAGAAACAGTGAGAATATACAATCATTCAAAAGGTGATCTCCTGAACTCCAGAAGTAGAATGCCAATACTGATAGATGCCTTCGTGAATACATTTTCATGGATAATTGCAATCCATTAAATGATGAACAATTATACTGAAGTCATAAAACCCTCAAATGAATTTTTACAAGTATCCAAAGTCCTCCATTTTTTTCCCTTTTTTCTAGAAACTCTTGCAACAGAAAATGAAAATGTAGAAAGTACCCCAAAGCAAATCCCACCAAGACCACCTGAAGGTAACTGCTAGATTTATACAATTCTTTTAGAAACTTTATACAAGATTATATCTTTATAAAAGTATTAGTGATTTTGTATGTTTATGTGTGCACTTCACACATGCATAACACACATATGGCTTACCTCATTTTCAGCTCCCTAAGTCATTTATGGAGGAGCTATTTTTAATGTGTTGACTATGAACCAAACATTTTGATATTAAAAATATAAAAGCTGATGTACTCTTATTCTGGGTGGGGCAAACAGGCATACAAAAATATGAATTAACTATTTGCCATGTGCCAGGCACTATTTTAAGTGCTTTGACCTTACTTACTTGGAAGAAACAAATAATGAAAATGAAATACATCTTCGAAGAAAGATTACACCATCCTAGATGTTACATAATGTCTACAAACAATCTCTCAAATATAGTGTGTGGTAAATAATTTACAATTACCAGGCACTCAAAGAGAAAGACAAAATGAATTGAAAACTAGCAGAAACAATAAGCACTAGAAACATATCCACAGGATTATTTGGTGTTAGGATTATTGGACACATTTTTAAATAACCTGGTGACTTCTGGGTTTTTTTTCATGATTGAGTAGTTTGTATTGGACTAACCTTACCAAAATTGACTATTAAAGCTGCCAAAAATATATAAGATAGCTATTGAAGGAACTGGACAGTAACCAATGTGGATATGACTTGAGTGCCTACAATTCCTGAAAGAAGGGAAGCTCTACTTTTACCTGGGCTTTTGCTGGAGGGTATTTGTGGTGTGGGAGTATGGATCACAAGTGGTGGTTTTAGTGGACTGAGGAGATAGCAGTCAGACTCCAGAGCAGCCAATAGACTTGGGACTAGAGGGAGAAAATCTTGGTGAGGAAAGAATTGAAAGAAGGTGAAGCAAAAAATCTGCATACAAGCTGGGCACAGTGGTGTGCAGCTGTAGTCCCAGCTCTTGAGAGCCTGAGGTGGAGTATCACTTTAGCCCAGAAGTTTAAGGCCCACCTGGGTAACATAGTGAGACTGTGTTAAGCCATTCTGGTATTGCTATAAAGAAATACCTGAGACTGGATAATTTATAGAGAAAAGAGATTTAATTGGCTTACAGTTTTGCTGACCATACAAGAAGTGTGGTGCTGGTATCTGCTTCTGGTGAAGGCCTCAGGGAGGAGCTTTTACGCATGGTAGATAGCAGAGTCAGATCTTGCATATCACATGATGATAGCGGGAACAAGAGAGTGGTGTCAGGTAGGGGGTGCCACACACTTTAAAACAGCCAGATCTTACAAGAACTTGCTATCATGAGGGCAGCACGAAGCCATAAGGGGTCCCTCCTGTGACCTAGACACCTCCCACCAGGCCCATGTCCAACATTGGGAGTTACATTTCAACATGAGATTTAGAGGGGAAAACATCCAAACTATATCACTTCATCTCTGGCCCCTCAATATCATGTTCTTTTTATGTTGCAAAATACAATCATCCCCTGCCAGTAGTTCCCCAAAAGTCTTACCTCATTTCAGCATCGTTGAAAAGTACAAAGTCTCATGTGAGACAAGTCATGTCCCTTTGTATTAGAGTTCTCTACAGGGATATAACTAATATGATGTGTGTATATATGAAAGGGAGTTTATTAAGGAGAATTGACTCACATGATCACAAGGTAAGGTCCAACGATAGACCGTCTGCTAGTTGAGGAATAAGGAAACCAGTAGTGACTCAGTCTGAATCCCAAAACCTCAAAAGTAGGGAAGCTGACAGTTCAGCCTTCAGTCTATGGCTAAAGGCCCAAGAGCCCCTGGCAAACCACTGGTGTAAGTCCAAGAGCCTAAACGCCAAAGAACTTGGAGTCTGATGTTCTAGGGCAGGAAGCATCGAGCACAAGAGAAAGATGAAGGCCAGAAGACTCAGTAAGTCAGCTTCTTCTACCTTCTGCCTGCTTTTTCAGCTGCCTGTGCTGGCAGCTGATTGGATGGTGCCTACCCACACTGTGGGTAGGTCTTCCTGAGGGTGAGTCTTCCTCTCCTACTCCACTGATGCAAATGTTAATCTCTTCTGGCAACACTCAGAAACACCCAGATACACCCAGAAACAATACTTTGTATCCTTCAATCAAGTTGACAGTTAACATTAACCATTACAACCTTCCACCTAGACACCTGTAAAATTAAAACAAGTTATTTACTGCCATGATACAATGGGGGTGGGTACCAGCATCGAGTAAACATTCCCATTCCAAAAGGGAGAAATTGGCCAAAAGAAAGAGGCTACAGACCTTGTGCATGTCTGAAACCCAGATGAGTAGATATTATATATTAAAGCTCTAAAATGATCTTTGACTGGATGGCCCACATCCAGGGCACACTGGTCCAAGGGGTGGGTTCCCAAGGCCTTTTCCAGCTCCACCCATGTGGCTTTGCAGGATACAGCTCCTGTGGCTGCTCTCATGGGTTGGAGTTGAGTACCTGTGGTTTTTCCACCCTCAGGATTTAAGCTGCATGGGGTGCTACCATCCTGGGGTCTGAAGAGTGGCAGCCCACTTCCCACAGCTCCATTTGTGTGGGGGATCCAACCCCACATTTCTCTGTACTGCCCTGATAGAGGTTCTTGGTGAAGGCTCCCCACTGTGACAGGCTTCTACCTGAGCACCCAGGCTTTCTCATACATCTTCTGAAATGTAGGTGCAGGCTGTCAAACCTCCTTCACTCTTGCATTCTGCAGGTTTTGAGGCTTAACACCATGTGGAAGTCACCAAGGCTTACATCTTGCAGACTCCAAAGCAGCAGCCTAAGCAGTATCTAAAGCCCTTTGAGCTGAGGCTGGAGTCAGAATGGTCAGGACACAAGGAGCAGATCCTCAGGTGGCACAGGGCAGTAGTTCCCTGGCCCTCGCCCCTAAAACTATTCACTCCTCTTGGTCCTCTGGGCCTGTGATGGGAGGGGCTGCCACAAAGTTCTCTGAAATGTCTTTGAGGCCCTCTTCCCATTTTCTTGGCTATTCGTACTTGGATCCTTTTTAGTTATGCAGATCTCTCTAGCAAGTGGTTACTCTATAGCCTGCTTGAATTTTTCTCCCAAAGCTTTTTCTTTCCCTGCTACATGGCCAGGCTGCAAATTTTCCAAACTTTTACAATCTGCTTCCCTTTTGAATATAAATTTCAACTTTGCCATTACTTTGCTCCCACATCTGAGCATAGGCTGTTAGAAGCAGCCAGGCTAAATCTTGAATGCTTTGCTGCCTAGAAATTTCTTCTATCAAATACCCTAAGTCATCACTCTGACATTCAGACTTCCACAGATCATTAGGGCATGAATAGAATTTAGCCAAGCTGTTTGCTAAGGCGTAACATGGATGACTTTTGCTTCAGTTTCAAATAAGTTCCTCATTTCAATCTGAGACCTTGGCAGTCTGGACTTTGCTGTCAATATAAGTATCAGCATTTTTGTCATGCTGTTTACCCAGTCTCTGAGGAGTTCCAAACTTTCCCTCATCATCCTGTCTTCTTCTGAGCCTAGAAACTCTTCCAGCCTCTGCTTGTTACCTAGTTCCAACGTGGCTTCCACATTTTCATGTATCTTTATAGCAATGCCCCCTTTTCAGTATTAATTTTATGTGTTGGTTTGTTCTTGCATTGCTACAAAAAAAAAAAAAAAAAACTCAAGACTGAGTAATTTGTAGAGAAAAGAGCGTTAATTTGTTTACAGTTCTGAAGGCTATACAAGTGTAGTCGTGGCATGCACTTGGCTTTTGGGGAGGCCTCAGTGAGCTTTTATTCATGGCAGAAGATGAAACGAAACAAGAGCAGGTATATCATGTTGCAAAAGCAGAAGCAAGAGAGAGATTGAAGGAGAGGTGCCACACATTTTTTTTTTTTTTTTTTTTTTTGAGATGGAGTCTTGCTCTGTTGCCCAGGCTGGAGTGCAGTGGCACAATCTCAGCTCACTGCAATCTCCGCCTCCCAGGTTCAAGTGATTCTCCTGCCTCAGCCTCCTGAGTAACTTGGATTGCAGGCATGCACCACCATGCCCAGCTAATTTTTGTATTTTTCATAGAGACAGGGTTTCACCATGTTGACTAGGTTGGTCTCAAACTCCTGACATTAAGTGATCCACCCTTCTTGGCCTCCCAAAAGTGCTGGGATTACAGGTGTGAGTCACCACATCTGGCCTGCCACATACTTTTAAACAAGATCTAATGAGAATTCCACTCACTATCACAAGGACAGCACCAAGCCATAAGAGATCTGCCTGCATGACCCAAACACCTCTCTCCAGGGCCCACATCCAACATTGGGGATTACATTTCAACATGAGATTTAAAGAAGATAACATCCAAACTATATCACAATCTCCTAAAAAGAAATCTGCATACAGACTCCCTCAAGGATGCTAGCTGATTTCTAAGCTGTGCATGTGTAGAACAAGACTCCAAGAAACACAGCAGAAAACATCATCTGAGAAGATAAGAAATTGATCATAGAGTTTTGTGGTTGCACAAGAGGTGGATAGTAGAGTTCAAGCTCTGACAAAGTGTTGGCGCCTTTGTAAACACATTGGCATTTCAGTTGAAATTCCATGCCTTAGGAATAAAGAAGGTGTTCTAGGAAAGAGGACAAAACCAAAATAGCCAAGCCCTAACAAAGCTCAAATCAATCTTTGATAATGGTGTTTTCTGCCTAATCAAGGAAAACTTAAGCTCAAATCAATCTTTGATAATGATGTTTTCTGCCTAATCAAGGAAAACCTAACACATGTTGAGAGAGCGAGAGAGCCAGAGAGAGAGAGAGAGCAAGAGAGAGTGCATTATCCAGACTTGTTAAAATAGTTCATACTCAAAGTCCAGCATTAAATTAAAAAATTACAAAGCATTCTAAAAAAACCAAAATATCTGAAAAACAGTAGAAAGAAAGGCAATAGAAATAGCCCTATATTTGATTCAGATATTAGAGTTTCAAATGGATTTAAAAATGACTGTGATTACTATGTCCAAGAAAATAAACAGATCATTGGAGAATTTCACCACAGAACTGGTATTTTTGTTTCTAAAAATGAGTCAAATAAAATTCTAGAACAATAAAAATAATATAACATTAATAATTCAAATAGCTGCATTTAATAAGAGGTTATACATAGCAGAACACTCCAACAACAGCCCTCCATTCCTCCCAGAACTTTTGTATCCTTGTCTATGATGTAAATTAACTTCTGGGTCTCTTCCATATCATGCTGCCATTTTTGCTTTATTGAGTTTCTTCTCTGGTGATTTCCTCCTTAGAAAATTCAAGGATTCTCAGATTCTTGAGAGATCACCTCCCTTCACCTCCATCTTCCTCATTTCTACTCAACAACCAACTGCTTGACCTTAGAGCAGGGAACAGGCCACAGACTTATGTCTTAACCCACTTTCTTTTCCTTCTTGGTCCATTCTTTCTCGCAAGCCAAGGAATCTCTATATTACATTATATATCTTTCTTTATTCTGTGGTCAGCTTTCACATCTCTTGATCTGAAATGGACATAGAGATTTTATTTTAGAAATTAAAAAATTTTTTTGTTTTGTTTGTTCTGGGATGCATTATTTTCTCTCATTGAAGCAGTAGCATAAGAATTACTGACATTATAAAATATGTTTCTGCAAGCAGTGCAGCAATAATGACTGAGAATAAAGTATATTACATAAAATTTTGAAATACTTTCCTGCCACACTTTGGTGTATACTTCCAGTGGACATTTTTGATGGAAGGTGAAACCCATAGGGTCATAATAAAGTAAATTTAAATTTAGATGGTCTTTGTTTGGCTTACTCCTGATATATTTGTTTGTTTATTTCCTATGGGGGAGCTACAAACTAAATGAAGAATTTAATTACAGAGGACATTCGAATTATACATCAAAGTGATATTAAGGAAAAAGTGAGGTTGATGTCTTGCTGAGATATTCTTACATGATGTTGCTTATTAATTTTGTGAGCCAAGAAGTTCTTTATGTAATTCATAGTAAATTTTAAGAAAATATTTTTACATGTAATATACAAAGACAGATATTGATGGAATTAAATTATCTAGGTAGAAATCTATGAACATATGATTTTCTTTGGGGAAGATAATGGTACGTCTAAAATTACAAAATAAAACAACACCCAATTTGGCAAACAACTAACTGGGTTTGGGTAGATGAAGGCTATTGGGAATCACTGCCGGGGGATGTGTGCACCTAAGCTTTTAGGGTAACTCAATATTATCGTAAGATAAATACCTCTTAACTATTATTCTAAGTGATAACACATTTAAATTTTATGTTTTATTTTGTTCATTTAGGTCCCACCAATACTAAAAAAATAGAATCAGAGGTACATGTTGTACGTGGTGAAGGTTTTAAGACTGTTGCAGCAACACGTTATGAAACAATAACAGCCATGACCAACCTGGCCATAGTAAACTGTCAAGTATATGGAAGAAATGCACTTAATCTTAAGGTATGCTAGATCTTTTCAATGACAGTGTCCTCCAGTATTATCAATTATTTTGCTTTAGATTTCCCAATATAAATTAGTTTCCATGATGTTGAGGGGAACTTTCTTATTACAATAGAGATTCCTCAGGAAAACATTCAAATTGCATCTCTAAACCTATATTCCTAGTTTGCCTTCAGTTTAAAAAGATTCTGAGGTCCAAGTCAATCACAGTGCTTTTGTTATTACTTAGCATGATAAGAGTATTTGAATTCAGATTTATTGTATTTTTAAGTTATTAGCAATCTTTGGCTCTGTGACAAATCTAGTACTAGGATGGCTTTTCACTAAACACAAGCTCAGTATCATGAATAACAATATTAGTTATCATTTGTTAAGTAACCACTATGTGCCAATTACACATTACTCCTAAAACACAATTATGTAAAGTAGGTATTATAATCTTCATCCTGAAGGTGAGAACACTGAGGCTTAATGAAAGTAACTTGTATACGATCACACAGTAAGCAAACTGTAGAGCTTGGGTTTGAACCCAGAACTTTTTGGCCTCAAAATCTATGCTTTTTTATTTTAAATTTTATTTTGAAATAAATTCTCGTAGAAAAGTTGTAAAAATAGGAAAAGCTACAGAGAGTTTGTTTGAAAAATCAGGGCATTAAAATAATACTCATATATTCTGGGAAATTTGGAAAGCCAGATGCATGGCTGGGGCCAGACACGTTCTTAGAAAAGACCTGAGAAGGCCCTCAGCTTTCACATCTGGCTGACCTCTAAATGCGGTACAAGCAGGAAGTGAAAGCTAAGGCAGTTGTAAACGGCCTGGCTAAGCATTGAAGGAGTTTCTTAGCACAGAGTCCATCTGAAAAGATGGAATTCTCTCTCCCCCCTCCTCTCTCTATGTTCTATTCTATAAAGCAATCTCTGTCAAAACAATAACTGAACACAAGCTAAAGGAGCAGAGACGTTAAAGAAAATATGTGACAAAGAATATAGCCTTCACAAAAAGTGCATGTGGACTTCTGCCTAAATTTCCGAATAGGAACAGCTCAGGTCTGCAGTTCCCAGCAAGAGCGGACCAGAAGATGAGTGATCTTCACGTTTCCAATGAGGTACCAGGTTCATCTCGTTAGGACTGGTTAGACAGTGGGAACAGCCCAAGGTGGGCAAGCTGAGGCAGGGTGGGGTATCACCTCACCTGGGAGGTGCAAGGGGCCAGAGAACTCTCTCTCCCAGCCAAGTGAAGCCATTAGAGACTTTTCTGGACACTCTGGCACTCCAGCTCAGATACTGCGCTTTTCCCACAGTCTACACAGCCCGCAGACCAGGAGATTCCCTCTCGCGCCTACAATGCCAGCGCCCCAGGTTTCTAGCACAAAACTAAGGCAGCCGTTTTAGTCGAGTGGCACCTGGAACAACAGTGAGAACCGCTCAATCCCCTGAGAAGGGGGGCTGAAGCCAGGGCTGAAGCCAGGGAGCCAAGTGAGCTGGCTCGGCAGGTTCCACCCGGACGAAGGCCTGCAAGCTAAGATCTGCTGGCTTGAGATTCTCACAGCCAGTATAGCAGCAGTCTGAGCTCAACCTGGGATATTCGAGCTTGGTGGGGGAGGGATGTCCGCCATTGCTGAGGCTCAGTAGATGGTTTCAACATTGCCTGTGTAAACAAAGCCACTGCCACCAGGAAGTTTACACAGCAACTGGGCAGAGCCCAGCATGGCAGCTCATCAAGGCCTCTGCAGGAAGACTGTGAAGTAGATTCCCTTCTTGCTGGGCAGGGCATCTCTGAAAAAAAAGACAGCAGCCTGTCAGGGACTTACAAAGCCTCCACCTTCCTGGGACAGAGCACCTGGGAAATGGGGCGGTTGTGGGTTCCACTTCAGCATACTTAAACATCCCTGCCTGGCAGCCCTGAAGTGAGCAACAGATCTCCCAGCACAGTGCTTGAGCTCTGTTAAGGGACTTGCCTCCTCAAGTGGCTCCCTGACCCCCTGTGTATCCTAACTGGGAGACATGTCATACAGGAGAGCTCTGGCTGACATCTGGCAGGTACCCTTTGGGACGAAGCTACCAGAGGAAGGAACAGGCAGCAATCTTTGCTGTGCTGCAGCCCCTATGGGTGAATCCCAGGCAAGCAGGGTCTAGAGTGGACCTCCAGCAAACTGCAGCAGACCTGCAGCAGAGGGGCCTGACTGTAAGAAGGAAAACTAACAAACAGAAAGAAATGGCTTCAACATCAACAGAAAGGAAGTCCATTCAGAGACCCCATCCAAAAGTCACCAACTTTAAAGACCAAAGGTAGATAAATCCACAAAGATGGGAAGAAACCAGCTAAAAAAAGACTGAAATTGCCGAAAATCAGAATGCCTCTTCTCCTCCAAGGGATCACAACTCCTCACCACCAAGGGAACAAAACTGGATAGAGAATGAATTTGATGAATTGACAGAAGCAAGCCTCAGAAGGTGGGTAATAAAAAACTTCTCTGAGCTAATGGAGCATGTTCTAACTCAATGTAAGGAAACTGAGAACCTTGAAAAAAGTTCAGATGAAATGCCAACTAGAATAACCAGTGTAGAGAAGAACATAAACGACTTGATGGAGGTGAAAAACACAGCATGAGAACTTCAAGAAGCATACACAAGTTTCAATAGCCAAATCGATCAAGTGGAAGAAAGGATATCAGAGATTGAAGATCAACTCAATGAAATAAGGTGAGAAGGCAAGATTAGAGAAAAAAAATTAAAAGAAATGAACAAAGTCTCCAAGAAATATGAGATTATATGAAAAGACCAAATCTATGTTTGATTGGTGTACCTGAATGTGACAGGGAGAATAAAACGAAGTTGGAAAACACTCTTTAGGATATTATCCAGGAGAATTCCCTCAACTTAGCAAGGCAGGCCAACATTCAAATACAGGAAATACAGAGAACACCACAAAGGTATTCCTCGAGAAGAGCAACCCCAAGGCACATAATTGTCAGATTCACCAGGGTTGAAATGAAGGAAAAAATGCTAAGGGTAGCCAGAGGGTTATCCACAAAGGGAAGCCCATCAGACTCACAGTGGATTTCTCGGCAGAAACCCTACAAGCCAAAAGATAGTGGGGGTCAAGGTTCAACATCCTAAAAGAAAAGAATTTTCAACCCAGAATTTCCAGCCAAACTAAGCTTCATAGTGAAAGAGAAATAAAATCCTTTACAGACAAGCAGCTGCTGAGAGATTTTGTCACCACCAGGCCTGCCTTACAAGAGCTCCTGAAGGAAGCACTAAACATGGAAAGGAACAGTCAGTACAAGCCACTGCAAAAACATACCAGACTGTAAAGACCATCAACACTGAACAAACTACATCAACTAATGGGCAAAACAACCAGCTAGCATCAAAATGGCAGGATCAAATTCACACATAGCAATATTAGCCTTAAATGTAAATGGGCTAAATGCCCCAATCAAAAGACATAGACTGGAATATTGGATAAGAAGTCAAGACACATCAGTGTGCTGTATTCAGGAAACTCATCTCACATGCAAAAACACACATAGGCTCAAAATAAAGGGATGAAGGAAGATTTGCTAAGCAAATGGAGAGCAAAAAAAAAGCAGGGGTTGCAATCCTAGTCTCAGATAAAACAGACTTACAACCAACAAAGATCAAAAGAGACAAGGGCATTACATAATGGTAAAGGGATTAACGCAACAAGAAGAGCTAACTATCCTAAATATCTATGCACCCAATACAGGAGCACCCAGATACATAAAGCAAGTTCTTAATGACCTACAAAGAGACTTAGACTCCCACACAATAATAGTGGGAGACTTTAACACCCCAGTATTAATGCTAGACAGATCAACAAGACAGAAAATTAACAAGGATATCCAGGACTTGAACTCAGATCTGGACCAAGCAGACCTAATAGACATCTACAGAACTCTCCACCCCAAAACCACAGAATATACATTCTTCTCAGCACCACATCCCACTTATTCTAAAATTGACCATGTAATTGGAACTAAAACATTCCTCTGCAAATGCAAAAAAATGGAAATCATAACAATCTCTCAGACCACAGTGCAATCAAATTAGAACTCGGGATTAAGAAACTCACTCAAAACTACACAACTACATGGAAACTGAATAACCTGCTCCTGAGTGACTACTGGATAAATAATGAAATGAAGGCAGAAATAAAGATGTTCTTTGAAACCAATGAGAATGAAGACACAATGTACCAGAATCTCTTTAAATGTACATTTAAAGCAGTGTGTAGAGGGAAATTTATAGCACTAAATGCCCACCAGAGAAGAGAGGAAAGATATAAAATATATACCCTAACGTCACGATTAAAAGAACTTGAGGAGCAAGATCAAACAAATTCAAAAGCTAGCAGAAGGCAAGAAATAACTAAGATTAAAGCAGAACAGAAGGAGACAGAGACACAAAAAACCCTTCAAAAAATCAGTAAATCCAGGAGCTAGCTGTTTTTTTGAAAAGATCAACAAAATAGATAGACCACTAGCCAGACTAATAGAAAAGAGAAGAATGAAATATATGCAATAAAAAATGATAAAGGGGATATCATCACCGATCCCACAGAAATACAAACTATTATCAGAGATTACTACAAACACCTCTATGCAAATAAACCAGTAAATCTAGAAGAAATGGTTAAATTCCTGGACACTTATACCCTCTCAAGCCTAAACCAGGAAGAAGTTGAATTCCTGAATAGACCAATAACAAGGTCTGAAGTTGAGGCAGCATTTAATAGCCTACCAACCAAAACAAGTTCAAGACCAGATAGGTTCACAGCTGAATTCTACCAGAGGTATAAAGAGGAGCTGGTACAATTCCTTCTGAAACTATTCCAAATAATACAAAAAGAGGGAATGCTCCCTAACTCATTTTATGAGACCAACATCATCCTGATACCAAAACCTGGCAGAGATGCAACTAAGAAAGAAAATTTCAGGCCAATATCCATGATGAACATTGATGCAAAAATGTTCAATAAAATACCGGCAAACCAAATCCAACAGCACATCAAAAAGCTTATCCATCACAATCAAGTTGGTTTTATCCCAGGGATGCAAGGCTGGTTCACCATCCACAAATTTATAAATGTAATTCATCACATAAACAGAACCAAAGACAAAAATTACATGATTATCTCAATAGATGTGGAGAAGGCCTTTGACAAAATTCAATGGCTCTTTATGCTAAAAAACTCTCAATAAACTAGGTATCGATGGATCATATCTCAAAATAATAAGAGCTATTTATGACAAACTCACAGCCAGTATCATACTGAATGGGCAAATATTGGAAGTATTCCCTTTGAAAACTGGCACAAGACAAGAATGCCCTTTCTCACCACTCCTATTCCACACAGTATTGGAAGTTCTGGCTAGGGCCATCATGCAAGAGAAAGAAATAAAGATATTCAAATAGGAAGAGAGGACGTTAAATTGTCCCTGTTTGCAGATGCCATGATTGTATATTTAGAAAACACCATCGTCTCAGCCCAAAATCTCCTTAAGGTGATAAGCAACTTCAGCAAAGTCTCAGGATACAAAACTCAATGTACAAAAATCGCAAGCATTCCTATACACCAATAATAGAAAAACAGAGAGCCAAATCATGAGTGAACTCCCATTCACAATTGCTACAAAGAGAATAAAATACCTAGGAATACAACTAACAAGTGATGTGAAGGACCTCTTCAAGGAAAACTACAAACTACTGCTCAAGGATATAAGAGAGGACACAAACAGATGGAAAAACATTCAATGCTCATGGTTAGGAAGAATCAATATCATGAAAATGGCTATACTGCCCAAAGTAATTTATAGATTCAGTGCTATCCCATCAGGCTATCAATGATTTTATTCACAGAATTGGAAAAAACCACCTTAAACTTCATATGGAACCAAAAAAGAGCTCACATAGCCAAGACAATCCTAAGCAAAAAACAAAACCAAAACCAAAAACAAAAAACTTGCAGGCATCACACTACCTGACTTCAAACTGTATTACAAGGCTACTGTAATCAAAACAGCATGGTACTGGTACCAAAACAGAGATATAGACCAATGGAACAGAACAGAGGCCTCAGAAAGAACACCACACAACTACAACCATCTTATCTTTGACAAACCTGACAAAAACAAGCGATGGAGATAGGATTCCCTATTTAATAGTGTTGGGAAAGCTGGCTAGCCAGATGCAGAAAGCTGAAACTGGAACCCCTCCTTACACCTTACACAAAAATTAACTCTAGATGGATTAAAGATTTAAACATGAGACCTAACACCATAAAAACTCTAGAAGAAAACCTAGGCAATACCATTCAGGACATAGGACTTGCATGACTAAAACACCAAAAGCAATGCCAACAAAAGCCAAATCGACAAATGGGATCTAATTAAACCGAAGAGCTTCTGCACAGCAAAAGAAACTATCAATAGAGTGAACCAATAACCAACAGAATGGGAAAAAATTTTTGCAATCTACCCATTTGACAGAGGGCTAATATCCAGAATCTATGGAGAACTTAACAAATTTACAAGAAAAAAACAAACCCATCAAAAAGTGGGCAAAGGATATGAACAGACACTTATCAAAAGAATACATTTATGCAGCCAACAAACATATGAAAAAAGCTCATCATCACTGGTCATTAGAGAAATGTAAATCAAAACCATATTGAGATACCACCTCATGCCAGTTAGAATGATGATCATTAAAAAATCAGGAGACAACAGATGCTGGAGAGGATGTGGAGAAATAGAAACACTTTTACACTGTTGGTGGGAGTGTAAATTAATTCAACCATTGTGGAAGACAGTATGGTGATTCTTCAAGGATCTAGAAATAGAAATAGCTTTTGATGCAACAATCCCATTATTGGGTATATACCGAAAGGATTGTAAATCATTCTATTATAAAGACACAATCACACATATGTTTATTGTGGCACTGTTTACAATAGAACCAACCCAAATGCCCATCATGGATAAACTGGATAAAGAAAATGTGGCATATATACACCATGGAATACTAAGCAGTCATAAAAAAGGATGAGTTCATGTCCTTTGCAGGGACATGGATGAAACTGGAAACCATCATTCTCAGCAAACTTACACAAGAACAGAAAACTAAACACCACATGTTCTCACTCATAAGTGGGTGTTGGACAATGAGAACACATGGACACAGGGAGGGGAACATCATACACTGTGGCCTGGGGGGTGGGGAGTTAAGGGAGGGATAGCATTAGGAGAAATACCTAATGTAGATGACAAGGCTATGGATGCAGCAAACCACCACCATGGCACATGTATACCTATGTAGCAAACCTGCACGATCTGCACATGTACCCCAGAATTTAAAGTATAATAAATTATTTTTAAAAAGAAAAGTACATGTATTAATTAAGGCATTATTTTGATTCAAGTAGGACAATACAAAGATCTGATTTGTTTGTATTTAATTAGCAAGACATTATTCCAGCATTATAAATTTTTATAGCAATAGCCCTCAATTTAATCATGGATGTGTGTATCCATGCTCTTAAGAATACTAAAATCCATTTACATTTGGCTTGGTCATGTGACTTGCTTTGGACACCAATCATTGGGGTAATGGTATATGTGACACAAGGAGGGACTTCAACATGCTTCTGCTTTGGAATATACTTTACTTTGCTGTTTCTGTAAAAACTGTTAATCACCCCCATGCGAATGATCCCCAGTCTAGCCTGATGGTCATACATACAGATGATAGGGAGTAGTGACCCCCAGACCTGTGGGTTAGTTCATTCTAGACAAATAGTCCCCAAGCTGACTGAAGGTGATGTGGATGCTCAAACACTACCAATGGAAAAACTACCCACCTGATTCAAACCCATACTGACAAATGCACAGAAATTATTCTCATTTTCAGGCATTGAGTTTTCAGTTAAGTTATTTCACAGCAAAAGCAAACAATGAAATCCAACTGTAAATTGTTTGTTAACACAATACTACAATGTCAGTTGAGTGTAAGGATTGCCATTTGATATTATTTATTAAATAGTGTCTAATCATTCTAAAAAACACAAACAAAAAAGAATACAGACTTCACAAAAAAAAAAGTTTAGAAAATTATTAACAACCCAATAGCTATAGCTCATATCAAGCCTACAGAAATTCTGGAGCTGGAAAATATAATAACTGAAATGAAAATCTCACTGGAAGATTTCAATAGTAGATTTGGTCAGGCAGAATAATAATAGAACTAGAAGCCAAAACAACAAAAACAAACCCCAAAGAAGGGGAAAATGTAATTTCCAGAATTAACACATTATAATAATTAAGATGTCCAGTTCCAGTTTGTAACAAAAATTATGGAATATGCAAAAAAATATGGCTTGTTCACAGAAGAAACTAACAGAAACTGTATCTATTTTTTCATGTCAGATAGGTAATGTGCCAATGTCATAAAAAGGCTTGATAGAGGCATATCTTATTAATGAGCATAAAAAGCCAATCATTATGCTTATGACCTACTAAAGGATTAGAAACTACCTCTAAGGAAGCATAGACATTGGATTACTGGGAAAAGGTCTTTAAATAAACTGTCTTAAATATATTCAAGCTGCTAAATGAAACTATGGACAGACTTAACTGGAAAAAGGACTTTAAATAAACTGTCTTACATATGTTCAAACTGCTAAATGAAACTATGGATAGAGAGGTAAGGAAAATCAGGAGAATAATGTGTAAACAGAGATTTCAATAAAGAGATGGAAATGTCAAAAGAAACAAAAACCCAAAAAATTCTGGAGCTGAAAACTACATTACCAAAATGAAAACTTCCCTAAAGTTTCAATAGTAGGAGTATTGATCAGGCAGAATAAAGAATTACAGAACTAGAAAATGTGTCAATTGAAATGATCACATATGAAAAACAGAAAGAAAAAAAAATAAAGAAAAATGAACAGAGCCTAAGTGACCTCTAGGACATCATTAAGTATACACACAAACATATAATGGGGTCTCAGAAAAAAAAAAAAAGGAGAGAGAGAGAAGAAAGAAGGGCAGAAAAAATATTTGAAGAAATAAAGGCCCAAAACATTCCAAATTTGATTAAAAGCACAAATCTGCATACAGGAAGCTCAACAATCTCCAAGAAGGATAACTGCCAAGAGATCCACAGTGAGACATAATGTCTAATTGTCAAAAACCAAAGTCAAAGAAAGAATCTTGACATCAGCAAGCAAGAAGTGTTTTGTCATGTATAAACTATCGACAATGAAATTCACAGCCAGTTTGTTACCAGAAACCATGGAGGCAAGAAAGGAATGGGATGCCACTTCAATAGTGCTGAAAGAAAAGCAGTTTGTCAACAAAAAGTCTATACCCAGAAAATCTATCCTTCAAAAACAAGAGTAATTAAGACATTCCCCAATAAGCAAAAGCTGAGGGCATTTGTTGCCAGTACACCTGCCCTGTAAGAAATGCTAGAGAGTTGTTCAGGCTACAGTGAGAGAACATTAGACAGCAACCCAAAGCCTTAAGAAGAAATAAATAACTCTGATGAAGGTGACTACACAGGTAAATATACAAGTCAGTATTATTTTGGTTTTGGTTTATATTACTTTTTTAATCACACTTAAAAGACAAATACATAAACAGAATTATAAATATATATTAATGGATACACAATGTATAAAGATTTATGACAAAACTGAAGGGAGATGAAGCTGTATAGGAACAGAGATTTTGTGTGCCATTGGAGTTAATTTGGTATCAATCCAAACTAGATTATTGTAAATTTAGGATGCCAAGTGCAGTCCCCATGGTAACTACTACTGATAAACCATATTAAAATATACACAAAAGGAAGTGAGGAGGGAATTATTATGGCACATTATAGAAAATTAATTAAATACACAAAAGGCTCTAATGAAGGGAATGAACAAAACTAACAAGGACAATACATTCTAGAAAAGGACAAGAGTGTGAAGGCAGTAAAAAGATTGGTGGTTGTCAGGGTTGTGGCAGAAATGAAGAAAGGGTGAATAGGAGAAGCACAGGTGATATTTAGAGCAGTGAATCTGTATGATACTGTAATGGTGAATCTATTTTCTTATGCATTTTGAAAACCCATAGAATATATAACACAAGGTGTGAACTATAATGAAAATTGTGGACCTGGGTTGATATTGATGTGCTAATGTTTGTTCATTGATGTAATCAATGTACCAACATGGCGTACAAGATGTTAATGTAGGGAGAAGGCTATAGGTACCTGTGGGAAAGGAGTATGTGGAGAAGATAAATCTCAAAGTAAGAATTTAACTTTACACCTTAAAAATTTGTACAAAGAGAGCAAACTAAACCCAAAGCTAACAGAAAGTAGAAAACAAAAATAAGAGCAGAGATAAATGAAACAGATAATAGAAAAACAGTAGAGAAAATCAATGTAAACAAAGGTAGGTTATTTGTAAAGATTAACAAAATAAACAAATCCTTAGCTAGACTAAGTAAAAAGAGATAATATACAAGTAACTAAAATTAGTCATGAAAATTGAGATATTACAACTGGCCTTACAAAAATAAAAGGGATTATAAGAAAATATTATAAATAATTGTATGCCAATGAAATATATAACCTAAATTAAGTGGAAACATTTCTAGAAAAACACAAATTACCAAAACTGACTCAAGAACAAATAAAAATCTGAACAGACCTTTAACAAGTAATGAGATTAAATCAGATTAACCAAAAACCTCCAGACAAAGTAAAATCCAGGACTAGATGGACCTAATTTCAGGCAACCCTAATTTCAGACAAAACAGATTTTAAACCAACAAAGATCAAAAAAGACAAACAAGGGCATTACATAAATGTTAAAGGGCTCAGTTTAACAAGATGTAACTATCCTAAATATATATGCACCCAACACAGGAACACCCAGATTCATAAAGCAAATTATTAGATATCTACCCAGAGACTGAGACTCCCTCACAATGATAGTGGGAGACATCAGCACTCCACTGACAGAATTAGACAGATTATCAAGGCAGAAAATTAATGAAGACATTTGACATTGGACAAAAATGAATCTGATAGATGTTTACAGAATTCTCTACCCCCAAAACAACAGAATTCTTCTCAATGCCATATGACACATACCCTAAAATGAACCATGTATTGGACACAAAACAACCCTCAGCAAATGCAAAATTACTATATTAGTACATTGTCATACTGCTATGAAGAAATAACCAAGACTGGGTAATTTATAAAGAAAAAGAGGGTTAATGGACTAACAGTTCCACATGGCTAGAAAGGCCTCACAATCATGGTTGAAGGCAAAGAAGAAGCAAAGACACATCTTACATAACAGCAGGCAAGAGAGCATGTGCAGGGGAACTGCCCTTTATAAAACCATCAGCTCTCATGTGACTTATTCACTTTCACGAGAACAGCATGGGAAAAATTCACCCCTATGATACATTTTACCTCCCACCAGATCCCTCCCATGATACATGGGGATTATGGAAGATACAATTCAAGGTGAGATTTTGGTAGGGACACAGCCAAACCATGTCAATAACTAAAATTATGCCAAATAAAATTTTGGACAGTAAAAATAGAAGTTAAGACTTTTAAAATCACTCAAACCATGCAATTACATGAAAATCGAATGACATGCTCCTGAATGACTTTTGGGTAAATCTGAAATTAAATCAGAAAAGAAGTTCTTTTATATTAATGAGAATTAAAATACAACACATTAGCATCTCTAGTACACAGCTAACGCAGTGTTAAGAGGGAAATTCATAGCACTAAATGCCCTCATCAAAAATTTAGAAAGATGTTAAATTAGTAACCTATCATCAAAACTGAAAGAATTAGAGAAGCAAAAGCAAAGCAACCCCAAAGCTAGAAGACGACAAGAAATGAACAAAATCAGAGCGGAACTAAAGGAAATTGAGACACAAAAATGAATTCAAAAGATCATTTTTTGAAAAAAAATGTAGGCCACTAGCTATACTAATAAAGAAGAAAGAGAAGATCCAAATAAACACAATTAGAAACGGCAAAGGGGAAGTTACACATGACTCCACAATAATAGAAATAACGATCAGAAATTACTACAAACACCTTTATGCACACAAACTAGAAAACCTAGAAGAGATAGGTAAATTCCCAGACACATACATCCTCCCAAGACTGAACCAGGAAGAAACTGATTCCCTTAACAGACCAATAATGAACTCCAAAACTGATCAGCAATAAATAGCCTACCAATCAAAAAAAGCCCAGTACCACATAGATTCACAGCTGAATTCTACCAGATGTACAAAGAAGAGCTTGTACCCTTTTTGGTGAAACTATTCCAAAAACATTGAGGAGGAGGGACTCCTCTCTAACTCATTCAGTGATGTCAGCATCATCCTGATACCAACACCTGGCAGAGACACAACAACCACTATTGTGAAAATGACAGTGCTGCCAAAAACAATCTACAAATTCAATGCAATTCCCATCAAAATACCACCATCATTATTCACACAGAACTAGAAAAAAAAAAATCCAAAAATTCATATGGAACTAAAAAAGAGCTCACATAGCCAAAGTAAGACTAAGCAAAAAGAACAAATCTGGACATATCACATTACCCGACTTCAAACTATAACACAAGGCCATAGTCACCCAAAACAGCATGGTACTGGTATCAAAATAGGCACATAGGCCAATAAAACAGAATAGAGAACCCAGAAATAAAGCCAAATACCTGCAGCCATCTGCTCCTTGACAAAGCAAACAAAAACATAAAGCCGGAAAGGACACTCTTTTCAAATCAATTGAAGGGTGGTTGCGTTAAGGCACATATTGTGATCTTTAAAGAAGTCACTATTTTATTTTAGACAGAGTCTTGCTCAATTGCCAGGCTGGAGTGCAGTGGTGCCATCTTGGCTCACTGCAACCTCCACCTCCCAGGTTCAATTAATTCTCCTGCTTCAGCTGGGACTACAGACCTGTGCCACCACGCCCAGCTAATTTTTGTTTTTTTTGTTTTTTTGTTTTTTTTTTAGTAGAGATGGGGTTTCACCTTGTTGGCTAGGATAGTCTCCATCTCTTGGCCTCATGATCTGCCTGCCTTAGCCTCCCAAAGTGCTGAGATTACAGGCATTAGCCACCATACCTGGCCAAAGAAGTTTACCAAAATGGTAAACTTTAGCCTAAACACATTAATAATTTTGTTAAATGTAAATGGATTAAATACCACAATAAAAAAATAGAGATTGTTAAACTGGCTAATGAAGTATGACTCAATTATTTGCTATTTACAAGAAGCATACTTACATAAAGACACTGATGATCAAAAAGTAAAACTGGAAAAAGATAACAGTAGGCATTATAAAGCTCTTATGGCTGTATTAGCTAAGTAGAAAATAATACTATAGAAAAAGAGTATTACCAAGTATAAAGAGAAGTTTGAAAATGTTTAAAGAGTCAACTCATCAAGAAGACAGAACAATCTAAATATGTATAGATATCACTAGAATGCCTCAAAATTCATAAAGCAAAATTTGACAAAACTAAAGTAAGTAGATCAATTCACTATCATAATTGGAAATTAGACTTTAACATATCTTGGTCAAGAATTGATATGTGTAGTCAAAAACAATTCAGTAAAGATACAGAAGATCTGAAATAACTCCAGCAACTAACTTGACCTAATTAACATTTATAGAATGATACATCCACCAACTGCAGAATAAACATTACTTTTTAGGTACACATAGAACAATTTCAAGACAGAACATATGTTGGGCCATAAAGTATGTCTCAGGAAATTTTTAAAGATTGAAATATTGTGGTTCTCATACCACAAAAGAAATAAAATAGAATTAGTCACAGTAAGGTATCTAGAAAAGTACCAAATATTTGTGCTAAATATTAATTTAAATATTAAAAAGCCCTAAGTGTTTGGAAATCAAACAACACACTAATTAAAAAATAGATCAAGAAAGAAAACACAAAGGAAATCAGAAATATTTTGAATTGAATGACAATGAAGACGGTATAGAAACTGGCCTATTTAACAAGAAGTTTCAGGTAGATGCTAGATTAGTAGACAGAACACAGAGAAATAGAGGTAGAGATATAAAAGGGGGGTAAAGAAGATAATTAAATATAAAATAGATTCAATTATATTTCAGCACATAGCAGGCACTCAATATTTGCTTGTTATTAATTGAAATAATTCTGTCACACATACTACACTTATCACATACATAAATACTTATTGTGTAATATGGTTTGGATCTGTGTCCTCATCAAATCTCATGTGAAATCATAATCTCCAGTGTTGCAGATGGGGCCTAGTGGGAGGTGATTGGCTCATGGAGATGGATTTCCCCCTTGATGCTGTTCTCCTGATAGCAAGTGAGTTCTCATGAGATCTGTTAGTTTTAAAGTATGTGGCACCTCCCACCTCTTCCTCCTGCTCTGGTCATGTAAGACTGCTTCACCCTTCACCTTCTGATATAATAATAAGTTTTTTGAGGCCTCCCCAGAAGCTGAGCAGGTGCTGCTATGCTTTCTGTATAGCCTGGAGAACCATGTGCCAATTAAACCTCTTTTCTTTATAAATTACCCAATGTCAGGTATTCCTTTATAGTAGTGTGAGAACAGACTAATACATAGTGTTTCTACTTTTTTTCTATCTTTTGCTTACCAAAGAAATTATTTTCTTAACAGACTGAAAAAAATGAATAGGAGATGAATATAGGCTTGTTAGTATATTGTGTAAAACATTCTCATTCAAATTACTTTCTCATTTTGTTTTACCCTTGTATAAACTATTTTGTGCATTGTTAATGACTAACATCTTATCTCTTGTCACTTTCTTTTAGGGCTTTTTTATCCTAAATTGTCCAGACTTAACACCTTTGACTTCCCAGTTGATATATCTTAATTTATCATTTAATGATCTTCGTTACTTTCCCACAGAAGTGAGTCCATTTGCATTGTTATGTACTGATATAACTTATTATGAATAATAATTATAAAAAATAGCATCTTTTAATACCTTGAAGTTACTATAAAGTACTGCAAGTGTATTTTGGATTGCATCTTTTAGATGGCTTATTTTCAGAAGTACAAAATGTACAGTACATGTTTCTTAGAAAGTCCCATGATATAATCCTCAAAGACTATGTTAGAGTGAGACTCTCAAATGTGTTCTCATAATTGTGTAATGTATATTAAGTATTTATTCTTCTAACTCTGAATATAATCTAAAATAAACCTTATGTGCTAATCAGAAGTTTTAAAAACAAAGTAATCATGCACTTTTGTAACAAGTTTTAATTACCAAAGGATAAAATATAATATTCTGCTTAATAAAATGTATGAAGGATAATCAGATATGGGATGAGCTAATTTAATGTCTTTTTAAGTGAATGAACCATTGCAAGTAATTAGGACAGATTGTGTTTTTAGTGTCTTTAGTCATTGCTTCATTGATTACTGGCTAATTGGTGGTTTTGTAAATTGATTTCCAGAGTATTGTCTTTTAGTGAGTTCATTTTTGGAAAATATACTTTCTTCCTATTTCAATCATATAGTATTGAAAATATTATTTTCCATACTTTCTCTGTAATATAATGTTTTTATTTTCAATAGGAGAAGTTATTTCTTTTCTAATACATAACATCAGTTTTATTAATTTAACTAGGACAAATTGATAAGAATTCCCAAGGAATATAGACATCTGAGTTCTTCACACTAATTTAACCTTTCTTCTAAGTAGATACAGATAATACATGTGTATCTGCCAAAGAATACTAGCCACTAAAAAATAATGTATGAAGGCAAGAGAGCTAGTCACATGTAAGATATTAAAGTGCTCATTATTAAAGTGACAGAAATCAACTTGCCATTAAAATGCAGATCTGTGTTATATAGCTATAGATAAAACATTCCAATGAGGATGGTAATTTCCAGGCATAGAAAGACTGTTTTGGGGACAGGCTAATAAGGCTCAGTTATAGAATACGGGGGACTGAGGTAAGTGGGGTGATTCGAATTATTACTGGTTTCATGGAAAATTTAGGATGGTTGAATCAGGCAGAGTGCAGCAGCCACTGAAATGGTTTAGGATGGGAGAAGGTAGAAGCAGAAATGTTAAATAACGAAGATTAGTATAGCAAACCCTGTATCCATATACTTAGTCTTCTTCTTTAAGATTCTTTAGTAGTCATAAAATCATATATAGTAATAATTATAATAATGCATTGTTAGATCTGTAACATATATGCATATATATATAGAAATTATAGATAAAAAAGAAGGAATTGAATATGTATGAAAAACATTTTCATATCTCACTGGAATTGAATTAATATAAATCTGAAGTAAATTCTGATAAGGTATATATCCTCTAAACAATCACTAAGAAAATAACTCAAGATAACATACTGAAAAAAATTATTGAATTAATAAAATGTTACACTAGAACATATTCACTTCATGCAAAAGAAGGCAGTAGAGGAGGAGTTAAAAGAACATACCACATATAGAAAACTAAAAGTCAAATGACAGATGTAAATCCAGTCATGTCAATAATAACATTAAATGTGAATATATCAAAAAATCCAATCAAAAGATACAGATTGTCAGACTGTATAAAATTATGCAAGTTTTTATACAGATTCAGTGATATGCTTTCTCAAGGAAACACACTTAAGATTGAAAGAAACACAAGATTGAAGAGATTGAAGCCAAATGCATGAGAAAATATATATCATATGAACAGCAACAATAGGAAAGCTGAAGAGACTATACTAATATCAGACAAAATATATTTCAAAGCAAAAAAAAGTTACTAGAGATAAAAAGAAACATTTTTGTCAGTTTATCAGATAATAGAACATTATAAACAAATGTTTGTTTAATAACAGAGCTCCAAAGTATATGAAGCAAAAACTGAAAGAATTGGAGGAAAAAATAGAAAATTCAACTATAATAATTGGACACTTTAACATCCCACCTTCAATAATGCATAGAAAAATTAGGCAGAAGAACAAGAGGGAAACAGAACAATTGAACAACACTGTAAACCAATTAGGGCTAATAAATCTGTGTGGAATTTTTTTGGTCTAACTCAAACCAATAGCAGCAGAATATACAATTCTCAAGTTTATATAACATTTTTCAAGATAAATCATATGTTAGACTACAAAATAAGTCTCAATAAGTTTAAAATGATTGAAAATCACAAAAGTCTATTTTTGACTACAATGGAATTAAATTATAAAGCAAAAACTGAAAGAAACTTGGAAATTCACAAATATATGGAAATTAAGCAACATACTCCTAAATAACCAGTGGATCAAAGAATAAATTAAAATGAAATTAGAAAATATATTTAGATAAATGAAAAAACAATATGCCACAATTTCTGAGATTCATTACAGAGTACTCAAAGGGAAATTTATAGCTGTAAATGCATGTATTTTTTAAAAAAGAAGAAATCTCTCAAACTAACTTTTCATGTAAAGCCACTAGGAAAAAAAAGAGCAAACTAAACCTAAACAAAGAATAAGCAAGGAGATAGTGAATATTAGTACAGAAATTAGTGAAATAGAAGACAGAAAAACAGAAAATTTAAAAAACAGAAGGTATTACTTTTAAAAAATCAACAAAATGGACAAATCTTACGTAGACTGACCAAGAATAAAAACACAGGAGACTTATATTACTAAAGACAAAGATGAAAGAAGAAACATCACTACTGACCTTATAGAAATTAAAAAGATTTAAAGAAAATAGTATAAATAACTGTATACCAACCAATTAAATAACTTAGGGGAAATGAACACATTCCTACAAAGACACAAGAAGGGACTTTAGAAAATATGTACAGCTCCATGACCCTAATTTATATAGAAATGCAAAGGATTCCAAAGAGCCAAAATAATTTTGAAAAGAAAGGCAAACTTGGAGTACTGATGCTTCCGGTTTACAAGAATGAACTTGTTCTACTTCACCAATTTTGGACTTTTATGATGATAACAAGGTTGAACTTAATGTTAAAGAGAATTGATATAAGACCTTATTAATATTCACAGAGAAATATATGAATCAAGTAAAGATCATAGATTTATTTATTTTTCTTTTCAAAATTTGTATAAATTTAAGAGGAAGATAAGAGATTTAAATGGTATGTTCTGTTTTTAAATTTCACATGAAAAATCAGTGTACATGAAATTACTGTGATATCAGAAATAATCTGGCTGTGATATCTGACACTTCTGTGATCACTAAGATTAATTCCACCTATCTTCCTGGTTCTGCAGATAGCTCCTTCCTCCCTTATTATTCTGTGATTCCCTCCTATGAAATCAGAAAGGGTGACTTTCACATTTAGAAAAGAACCATTCTTGAGTCAAGGTGTATGAGTACAGTAGTTGCACTATTTCACCATATGATACATATTAAAGCTGGTCACTTATATTGAAGGTTGACCGAGGGTGTTTACTGAGTTACATGATATAGCCAATTAACGTTACTATAATGATTCTACTACATTAGCTCAGAGAATTTATAAAAGGTAACAAATAATTATTTGCATACTTTATTATTCCACTCACATTTGTTTCTCTTTTCTGTTCCCCAGATACTGTGTCTTAAAAATTTACAAATACTGAAATTGAGAAATAATCCTATCAAAGAAATTCCTTCTGAAATTCAACAACTTAAGTTCCTTAGAATTTTCACCATTGCCTTTAACTTAATTACTGTTCTTCCACCTGGGTAAGGTTGATGGTCTGAGATTATAAACACAGAAAATAATTTATAATTTTGAAAAAGATCAGTTTCCCCTTTAAAAGCAGCTAACAGCTTTTTGGCTATTTAGTAATTCCTTTTCTATTCTAATTGGCTAATATGCTTCTTCTTACGGTGTTAAAAACAATCCTACCAGCTACATACAGATCAGTTAATATGGGTCTAGTGAATATACATCTGGAAGTACATTATCTGAGTGTTGGTTAAATTAACAGGAATTACCTAAAGCAGTTCAGGTGAGAGCCTTGCACCTATCTCTTGACAGCCTTTTTGGATATGGAAAGAGCACTGAATTTGGAATTAGGAAATCTAGACCTTTGACTGTAAAGTTGATGATGATAATTATATATTTGATCTGGAGAAAGTAATTTAACCATTCTTGGCCTCAATTTCCTAATCCAGAAACTAAGGAGATTGGCTTATATGATATCTAAGACCCTTTCAACTCCATAGGAATGCTGATATTTGGACATGAAAGAGATGGATTTCTTCCCATATATGGACTAGTAATTATTTAACTCCTAATGAAAGTTTTAAACCAAAACCTTAATCAACAAGATACTTTTTGCAATTAGAGTTTAACAGATTAAATCTCTAAGCACAAAGAGAAAGAAACTCATAAATAGTTGAATAATACTTTGCAAAATAAGAGTCTTATAGTAATTAAGAAAGTGCATCCAGGCCGAGGCGGGCAGATCACGAGGTCAAGAGATTGAGACCATGTTGAAACCCTGTCTTTACTAAAAAATACAAAAATTAGCTGGGCGTGGTGGCACGTGCCTGTAGTCCCAGCTACTCTGGAGGCTGAGGCAGGAGAATCGCTTGAACCCAGGAGGAGGAGGTTGCAGTGAGCCGAGATCATGCCACTGCACTCCAGCCTGGCGCCTGGTGACACAGCAAGACTCTGTCTCAAAAAAATAAATAAATAAATAAATAAGAAAGTGCACCCAAATTCATTTATAAAGATGTTCATCCAGTATTGTTTGTTATGATCCAACAAATTGTATATTCATAGACATTCAGCTATTTAAAAGAATAAGAAATTATATTTAAAAAATTATACCATCTGTATAAAATACATATACATGTTACACATTACACATCACATATATAAAAAGAAAGAATAAACACTAAAGAAGTAAGAATGTTACATATGGGTATTTTATTTCTCTTTGACTCATCTGTATTTTTCCACAGTACATAAATTGTATTTTCCCTGCCCTAATACTAGTATCAGCCATTTCTCTAAGGAGATCCTGTTTCCTTTTATTGGAAAATGATATTTAAAAGCCAAGATCTGGGTGCTGGGTGTCCTTATCACCGTTAGGATGTGATTCCTTCTAGGCCCTCTCATTAGAGAGAGCAAAGTAATATATGTATGTATACTAACGCATGTGTACACGCATATCTCTAATTGCTTATATAGCTATAAACACATATACAATTACACATATACACACCCAGAACTGTATACATATAAATATATAAGTACATATACAGCATCTAAACATGAATTTCTACTGGATAATCTATAATCATAATTATACAGTTTCAATAATCATAACTATCATTTAAACAAAATAAAAATTCCTAAAGCAAGTGAAATGTGATTATAACTAAAAGGTCAACATTTTGTTCATTGTTTAGATATTGGGCAAATAGTATGAACTGTTGATTATAATCAAAAAGTTTTCAGCAGCTATTTTTTAAAAATATTAGTGTTTCTAAAATAAAGCACTGTACTTTTATCAAATAACATAGGATATGTATGCATATCAAGGGAAGATTGACAGCATATTAAAGCCAAGAATGAAAGGCATAATAGGGAAAACTTTATTGACTTTGAAGAAGACTTCAAGCAAGCTCTGACATAATGAAAATGTTTATTTGCAAAGCTTGTTAAATGAAAACTCACCAGGAGGGCACTTATACAGTGAAGAATGAAGGTGCTGAACTCTTCGTATTTAAGGGTTGTTGTCAGAACTCTACCTTCCTGAGCAAAGAAGACCTCACACAGTGTGGTGAGACTTACAAATCAGTAACTGAAATATATTTAAGATTATTCTGGCTCCATGTAAATTCTGGAGTTTGGACATTATTACCATCACAAGCAAATTGCACTGATACTCTTTGAATGTTATACTTTCATTCTTGTAATTAACTGAGCAGATGTTCATGAAGCATCAAATAATACTATGTCCTCCTAGGAGCTCACCACCTAAGAGGAAGGCAGATGATTAAATACAGTTGAGTAAAGTAAAATAATGGAGATGTATGTGGTAAAATTTTTGAGTTACAAAGAGTGTCATGTAACCCATTCTGGAGGGTGAGATGGTTCCCTGGAAGAGATGGTATTTGATCCAAAGATGACTGAGTATGAATTTAGGTAGATTAAACAGGAGAGACAACAAAGGATAGTTAGGCCATTGATAGGGTAGATATTTCTTCAAGGAAAAGTTACAACGTATATCAAAGAAGCAGCATATATAACATGAGATGGGAAATACAAGCAGTTTGCTGTTTTTGAAGCTTAGAGGGCAATGCCAAGTGGTAATAAATGGTACAGTAAGCAGGGACCAAATTATCTGCAAGCCTTGTGAACTAAGGTAAAGAATTTATGCTCTATGCAATGAGAAATCTTTACAGGTTTTCCATAGGTGAGTGGTAAAACTTACATTTTAGGTTACTTTAGTGGCAGTGTAGAGGGTGGATGTGAGGGGATAAACAGAATTAAAGGTGACTAGTTGGAAGGCCATTGCAGTAGTTCAAGGAAGAGATGAAGAGAACTTGGACCAAGGCAATGGTAGTGAACATGGAGAAGGAAGAACAAATTTTTATGAAACTGGAGCAAAACCTGCAAGATCTAGTATTGAGACATAGAGTCTATAAGGAATAGAAGAGTCAAGGTAAAGAAAAAAAAAGTCAAGTCCAGGTAACATCCAGGTTTCTAGTTAGAGTGAAACAATTCAATCATGTAAAATATATTTATTATTTACTAAATACAGGGCTCTGTCCTAAGTATTGGGTTTAGATTGTTAAAGGAAAGGGGCATGATCTTTTCCCTTTTAGGGTTTAGAATCCAGGGAAGGATACAGGAATTTTAATAAATACCATAATAAATATATGAATATATAAATATGAAACATTCTAAGGGCTTTGACTGAAAAGAACAATATGATGTCAGGAGAAAAATAATTGAGTCACTAAGAAAGGTGTATCTGAGGAAATGACATTTAAGCAGAGGCTTATGAATCCAGGCCAAGAATAGGAAAAATAACATTCATGCAGTAGGAATAACGTGAAGTAATAAGAGCTTGGACTCCTCAAAGGCTGAAACGAAGCCAGCATGGCTTAGGGTAAAATGGAAGTGTGGTCCCAGGTGAGGTTTAGAGGTTGGATAGGGACTGTAAGGCCGGTTGCCTCGCCGGGAGCTCAGACGCACACACCCCCCCCGCCCCCGCTTCTTTTTCAAAAGCTCGGACAAGCCCAGATGAGCTCAGGCAAGCTCAGACATGCTCGGGCGTGCTCCCTTCTCCATGCTCACACAGCCTGGCCTTCCCTTAAAGAGCCCAGTATGCAAACAAGGTCTTGTAACTCTAGCCTCTTGCTAGCCAATAGCAGTCAAGCCTTATTGACCAATAGCAGTTGAGTCTTAACAACCAATAGCAGCCAAGTCTTAACAACCAATAGCAACCCAGTAATTCCAACCAACAACAAGCCAAGTCCTAGATAAAGGCTTGTAACTTACCCAATAGCAGTCCTGCTCTCCCACAACCAATCAAACACCTCCACTCCCTATAAAAACTCCATGTCTGAGAGGAGTCAGTGTGACTTCTCTGGCCCCTCTTGTCGGACTGCAGAACCTCACCCAGGAGCCTGAATAAATTCCTTCGCATTGGATCTTCTTGTGCTGGCCTCAGTTTCTTCATTTTAAACTCAGTGAGAACAAACCTTACAGGGACTACATCCCATGACGCTTTGAGGGTCAGGTGAAAACATTTCTGATTTATTTAAAGTGCATTGAGAAACCATTGGTGGTTGTTAAGGCTGAGGAGGTTTGAAGGAAGGAAAAGAATGAGTTTTGTTTTAGATTAACATGTTGGTTTTGGATTCTGTTTTCCATCACAAAGCTGGACCTGGACATATTAACCTCACAGGAGAGTTTTGTGCTGGTGATATTTCTGGAGAAACATCTGTGTTTCAAATATAGACAGATAAAGAGGAAATTATAAAGATTGAGGAAAAGCCTCAAATTGCATAAATAGAACCAAGTATATCATGGAAGCCAGGGAAGTGGATTATTTTGAAAAGGAAGGATGACCAACAGTGTCAAATACAATAGAGAAGCTCAATAAGAGAACATTTTTTAGTGGAATTATGGGAATAAAAGCCAGCTTGCAGTGGTTCTGATGGAATGGGAAGAGAGAAATTGGTAATAATGAGTGTAGACCATTCTTTGTAGAGATTTAGATGCCTTGTGAGAAGAGCAATTAGATAAAAGCTAGAGAATGTAGGCTCTTAGAAACGTTTTTGTTGTTAGGTTTTTTTTTTTATTATGATACTTTAAGTTCTGGGGTACATGTGCAGAATGTTCAGGTTTGTTACATAGGTATACATGTGCCATGGTGGTATGCTGCATCCATCATCCCGTCATCTACATTAGGTATTTCTCCTAATGTTATCCCTCCCCTAGCCCCCACCCCCAGACAGGCTCTGGTGTGTGATGTTCCCCTCTCTGTGTCCATGTGTTCTCATTGTTCAACTCCCACTTATGAGTAAGAACATGCAGTGTTTGATTTTCTGTTGTGTTAGTTTGCTGGGAATGATGGTTTCCCACTTCATCCATGTCCCTGCAAAGGACATGAACTCATCCTTTTTTATGGCTGCATAGTATTCCATGGCATATATGTGCCACATATATGTAATAACTAATGTGTTGTTAGTTTTTTAAAGGCTCGGGTGTATTTACAGGATGTTGGAAAGAAACCAATAGGGAATAGATTGAAAATGTGGAAGGATGACAGATGATGCAGAATTTTACAGGGAGGGAAGTAATCAGCTCAGGTGGAGAATATGGTCTTGAGCAGGAGGAGTAATCCTTATTTCCTAAAACTGGAGGTAGGTCCTAAAAATGAACATAGAAGATATATAGTTATATGGATATGAAAATAGGAAATTCATTTAGTCAACAAAGATTTATTTAGCTCCTATTATGCATCAGTTGAGAGAGATTACTATGAAATGACTTCAGATAATCTTTGAGAGCAAGAAAAATAGTGACTAAAAAGAAGTTTTAAAGAAAATTATGATGATTTAGTATTGATATTGAGAGGAATGGAAAAGAGCAGAGCACAGAAAAGTAGATGTTTGAGAAACAATGCTCTGGGCTTAGCTGAGACTGGAAACCAAGGATTCATAGTGACACTAATCTGCATTTCTGCTGATTATCTTCAGTAGCTCAGTCTCTCATGTGTAAGATGGAGAAGGTAGATTTTAGCCTCTATAAAAATATTTCTTTGGGAATGTCCATAGCAGTTTTATCTACAATATTCTAAAAAAGCCAGCAATTCAAATGTCCATCAACAAAACATTGGAAAACCTAATTGTTTTTCTTCGCAATAACTAAAAGGTGGTAACAACTCAAATGTCCATTAACAGACTAATGAATAAACAAAATGTGATATATACATATAAAGACTATTATTCATCCTGAAAAAAGAATGAAATGCTAGTACATGCTGTAACAACAAGGAGCCTTGAAAACATTACACTAGGTGGAATAAGTCAGATACAAAAGGATAAACATTGTATGATTTTGCTTATATAAGGTACCTAGAAGAGACAAATTTACAGAGACAGAAAGTGGAATAAGGTTACCAGGGGATTGGGTGTAGCAGAGAAGGGGGGAATTGGGCGTAGTTGTTCAATGGATATAGAGTTTCTGTTTGGAATGATAGGAAAGTTCTGGAAATACAGATAGTGCTGATTGTTGCATAATACTGTTATTAATGCTACTGAATGGCACACTTAATAATGGTTAAAATGGCAAATTTTATGTTATATATATTTTACCATAACAAAAAATACATAGAGCCTGGGCAACATGGTAAAACCCCATCTCTACAAAAAATACAGAATATTAGCTGTGCATAGTGGCATGTGCCTGTAGTCCCAGCTGTGTGGAAGGCTAAGGTGGGAGGATCACTTGAGCCTGGAAGGTTGAGGCTGCAGTGAGCTGTAGGCAACAGAGTGAGATCCTGTCTCAAAAAAAATATATATATATATAGTTATTAGTACCCTCAATTTTTTCATCTTTCTTCCTAGTCTTTCTTTTTTCTAAAATTTTTAGGTATAATTTACATACAATAACATGCACAAATCTTAGGTATTTGATTGAAAGTATTTAACAAATATACGCACCCATATAACTACTATTGAAAACAATATATGGGGCATTCCCATTATCCTGGAAAGTTTACCCTAGAAATGTCCTCATGTACATTCCTAGTCCATTCCCAGACTTCTAATATCATAGCTTTATTTTGCTTGTTCTGGAAAATTCTAAAAGTTGATTGATACAACAAATAATTTGTTTTAGTCTGATGTCTATCATGCAACAGAAATTTTGGGGATTCACCCATGTTGTATATATCAGTATTCCATTCCTTTTTAACGATGACCTCATGGCATATAGCCTCAGCCATTTCAGCAAAGTCAAAAATAGAAATGGGATTAACTAGGAACAAAATCTGTGGACAAGTCTTTTGTCTTATGGAATGAATACCCATGATATACATGGGAAACCCACTAAGTTCTTGAACATTTTGTACTAACAGAAATGTTGCCAGAGTGTATCAAGAAGGACAAAGACAGTATGAAATGAAGAAAGGCTGTTAGATTCTCCCAAATTCTATGGGCAGGAAACAGCTGAATACGTGTGCCAACTTTCATGAAAAAGGGAGGATGATTCAGAAGGTGGAGCCAGGAACAGGGGAGGATGAAGCCAGGAGCACAGAAGGTGGAGCTGTGATTCCAAAAGACAGAGCCAGGAGCCAGGAGGGCAGAAACTGGAAAGCAGGCAGCAGAGCTGTGAGCTGCTGCTGCTAATTCCCAGGCCTTGAAACCAAATGAAGTTACTCAGTTGTATTTCAAAATTGCTTGGGATTGGTAATTCCTCTTTACCTTTCCTTTTCTCTGGATTAGAATAACCTTAAAAATGGAAGAGGGATGCAGAAGTATTTGTCAGAGAGATACCACCTGAGGACGTGACTTGATTTTGTTGTTTTTGAGGATGGAGGAAGGGAGCCATGAGTCAAGGAATGAGGCAGCTTGCAAAACCTCGGAATGACCTTCAGTGTATAGCCAGCAAGAAAATAAGGGCCTTAGTTCTACAGCTGGAAGGAATTGAATTCTCCAACAGCCTGTATTAGTAAGGAAGCAGATTCTCCCTAGAGCCTCCAGTTAGGAATGCAGTCCTGCTGATGCCTTAATTTTGTAGGGTGAGACCCGTGCAGACTTCTGACCTGTATAACTATAATAAATCTGTGTTGTAGCATGCCACTAAGTTTGTGTTGCAATTTGTTATGGCAGTAACAGCAAACTAATATGAAACCAGTCAAAGATTTCAACTCTTGTGGAGATCACATTCCCACAGGAGGAGACAGTCAGCATATTATTCAATATGTATTTTATTAAATAAAGCAATTGGTTACTCAATTTGTTTGAAGCCGTAGTGTTAGGATTTAAACTGAGATACATGTTTTTTTCTAGACATTACCTAACATAGAAAAATGGTTTTTTATTTTGGTGGCTAAGCATCGTATTTAAAACATTGTCTTTTTAATTCTCTTCATTATTAATTAACTTTTTCTTATAGTTTCCATATGTTAAAATATATACATATATTTTTCCCAGATATAGTATTTTGGTACCTTCTCAAAAGTTATACTGAAAGTATCATGGAATACTTTCACTGTTATCTTTCCATTCCTAACAAGATCTTTCTAGTTTCATGAGACTCAAAGTGATAGAGTAGAGAAAGCAAGATACTTTCAGAGGCAATCTCTGCCCCTTAGATGCTATAAACTCTGGGAAGCCAGTGACCTACTCTTAACTTCAGTTTCCATCTGAAAGTTTAGAAAACTTACACTTGTCTTCAAGGGTGTTACAAAAATTAAATAGGAAAATCTTGTAAATTATTTTTTAAATCCTTTCAATTATTTTCACAGATTTATCTCTTTTCCTTGACCTAAATTTCTAAAATAAAATATGCAATATTTTTGAAATGATGTAACAATTGATTGTTTCAATGTAGGGAAATTAGAAGTTAGTAAAGAAAAAAAAATTCTATTTGAGTAAAGCACTCATTTACTGAGTTTTGTTCCTAAGGTTTGGCTTTGAGCAGCATAGGGCATATCCTGTGGTGCAGCATGGAGGCAGGGAAGCTCAGCCTCTGTGAGAGAAAGAACAGGGGCCTCCTATTGGTAGCCAGTGGATCAACACTCCCATGTTATGCTTAGAACTTTATGAAAAGCTCTTTGATTTGTCTTTTCAACTGTCTTATAAAATGAAGATAATAAATCACTTTAAAAATCCAAATTTTTTTTTCTCTTCCCAAAGCTTTTGGGTAGAAAAGATGAAAAAGGCAGAAAAAGGGAGGTGGGGTGAAGAAAAGTAAAGGACAGAGTATGTTTTAGACTCATGCCCTGAGGTTATGCAGAAGCAACTGCCACAAAGGTTAAAACAAAAAGTCTTTATCTTTTGCTCAGTGGATAGCAGGAGAAAAATGACATAGAAAATAGCTACTTTAACTAACAGGGTCAAATCCTTGCCTTGCCTGTTTGACTAATTTGCTTTAATTGGTAAGTAGGTTCTTTGGGAAAGAGAAACTATTTGGAACAAAAAAAACCTAACAGCCTATTTGAATGCCCTGTCTGAAGAGCTGATTCTGAAATTTTACACATTTATTTCCCCATACTGTTATTTGTTAAAGAAGAGGATTAAATTACCTTGCCTCCACATTCTGATGAAAAGGGATAGCGACATTTTATTTCATACCAAATTGGATAAATTGCTTAATCTCTTAGACCTTCCATTTTTTAATCTGTAAATAAAACAACTAAACCTCTACATTGGTATAGTAAATGATCATTCTAAATTGCCTTACAGTATGCTTTTATTAAATGGCATTTATATCAGTGTGGTGGTCATTGCTGTTAATACATGAAATTATTAATGCTAGTCTAATCTTGCAAGCTAACAGTAGGGCTCTAGTTTAGGCAGTTCACTGGCCAGTAATATACTAATAAATAAAGCAATGAAATAAATGTAAAAAATTTTACATATCCTAAAAAAATGTGATAGATTTGGTACTGGTGGGGCAGATCAAACTGAGGCTGTCTGAACAGATTTTCTCTATAAAATCATATATAGCTAACATAAATTTCAACTCTAGAACCTGTGCAGCTTTGTATTCAGCGTCCTCAATGCTGCCTACACCTGTTACATCTCACAATCAGCAGGGATGTGTCATCCACAGTGAAAGCCTGGAACCAGACTAGGTTGCCAGTGCCAAAGTAATAAGGGAAGACAGAGTGATTTCAGAAACTGCCCGAGGCAAGAAAATGATATGATATTGAATTGAAAGCTAGAGCAAATGGTATTAACATTTTCTTTACAGAGATGATAAGAAGTCAGAGATGAACATCTAATTGAAAAGGCATTTCTTTTGTTTTCCTAGTCAATCTCATTAACTTCTCAGAGCAAATTATTACCATTCCTTTCATTCAGTTATGATTTTCTCAGCACTTATAATGTGCTAGACACTATGTAATGCATTGGATATATAGAAACATAAAATTGAATCCGTGGCTTCTAGAAGCTCATAATTTTAGGAGGCAGATGTTTATTGCACAATGTGCTGGGTGCTATGAGAGAGTAAGCAGAGAAGTACAGAAGAGGCATCTCACCCAGTCTGCAGAATTTGGGAAGAGGTTGTTGGAAGAGATGATATCTGAGCCAAGACAAAAGATAAAAAGACAATGATCAAAGAGTCAAGCTGGGGGGAATCACATATGTTATTTAGAGATAGGTGATAACTGGTTAATTCAGGGAATTGTAGCAAATAAATGCTGGACCACAGAGGAATATGGGGGATGGTGAGAGGCGAACTGGCCAAGTAGCATGAGACCAGATCATGAGGACCTTTATATGCCATGCTAAGAGAGTCGAAAGCTAGTGTAAAATTCTGCTCATGATGCTTTTGTTAAGAATCACACAAATAACTTTTCATCTTTTATTTATACGGAAAGCAAGAAAGTCTCTGAGAACAGCACCCACAAAAAAGGGGGTGTTTACAAGGAACTATGGTGACTATGATACTGAGCCCTTCAATTCCAGTCTTTAAGAAGCAATTCCCACTTTCACCCCCTAGGAGTCAGGGCTTGTGACGGCACAACTATATTTTATCGAGTGTTTGTATTCTTTGGTTCTTACCTTTAAGTACTTGTTTTGATGGAAAGAAAAATCAAAGGTATCTAGGAAAGTCTTAATGCAATTGTAGTGGGTTGAATAGCGTCCCTCAGAAATTGATGTCCGTATAGAACCTCAATGTGACCATAGTTGGAGAGAGGGTCTTTGCAGATATGGTTAGTTAATCTAAGGTCATATTTATACTAACTTGGAGAAGGGTAGGCCCCAAATTCAGTGGCTATTGTCCCTATAAGAAAGGCATGTGAAGACAAAGGCAGAGGTTGGACTCATGCTGCCACAAGCCAAAGAATGCCAAAGATCGCAGGCAACCACTGGGAGCTGGGGAGAAGCAAGGGACAGTTTCTCCCTCAGAGCCTCCCAAGGGAACCAACCCTGCTAACACTTTGATTTCGGACTTCTGGCCCCCTGAACTGTGAGAAAATAAATTTCTGTTACTTTAAGCCACCCAAATTATGGTAATTTGTTACATCATCTCTAGGAAACTAATGCAACAACCAAAAAAAAAAAAAAGTATCTAAATGATAATGAAAATTTCTCAGGTGACTTTTTCTAAATGGGGCTTTGTCCACTCCAGAAATTTCAAACCAGTCTTAATGGATAGATGAGTAAGTCTTAAGAACTTTCATAGTAATTATGCCATCTATAATGAAAAGAAGTCTATATAAATTTCAAGATGTTAGAAATCTGGTTTCTATACTTCTGCCTACTTACTCAAGTACTTATTTATTCCAAGTGGTGATACATCATCATTTCTACAATCAATTTTCTCTTTCTATTTAAGGTTATTTTCCTTGTCTTTTCTTGAAGAACTTGATGTTTCCTACAATGAACTTACTTTTATTCCAAATGAAATCCAGAAACTCAGGTATTTTGGAAGTACATAGAAAGTTATATGCCCCTTAATTATATATATAATAATGATTGTGATGGAGAAAATTGAGTCATTTCATTTATTTAATAGCCATAAAATGTAATCTGTAAAATGCAAAGTTTGCCAAACATGTAACTTGAATGATTGGTGTACAGTATTTTTAATGATTGGTGTACAGTATTTCCAGGATTTAAGGAATAGTACAGATGACTACTTACAGAATGATAAGCTATTTATGTCCATTTGTCTATGTGTGTACCTGTGGCTGTTATTTGTTTTGTTAACTTTTTGTAAGGAAATACATATACACAAAATGCTAATACTACAAAATATAATTTTAATGCAAAGCTTCAATTCTTTCTCACATTAATAAAAGTCTGAAGTTCATCTGTGTCCTTCTATGTCAGTACCATACTGTTTTGACTGTGACTTCAGAATAATTTTTAATAACTAGCAGGGAGATTATTTTTCAATAATAATCTCTTTATTCTCTTTAGAACATAATCTTTAAGATCATTTTGCATAATTTCTAGCACATCCAGCCACACACATAATCACAAAGTTCGAATTTTAATTGTAATTGCCTAGAGTTTACTCATAAATTTGGGAAAATTTATATTTTTGATGATAAATTTTTCCACTCTAAAACTTTTTTTTCATTTTTTCAGATTTTGTTTTATGTTCTTCATAAGAATTTATGACTCACTTCATGTTTTTCTTAACCTTTTCTAAGTGTTTTATAATTGTGGTTGTTACTGTGAATGTAAGGTACTCTTTCTCTTATTTACATTTGTTTCTAACTGTTGTCAGTACAGAATACAGAAAAGCTATGTACTTCTTTACATTACCTTAAAATGTACTTTTTTAAGTTCTCCTGTTAGTTCTGATTTAGTTTTACTGCATTTTATTTTGTTTCCTAGGAACAGAATCTTGCATTTAGTAGAATGAGATAATTTTATCTCTGCTTTTTAAATATTTAAATCAATTACTTAATTTCCAATGTGACAATCTCTATATTTTAGTAGGAGAATTCAGCCTATTCATACTTGTTATGACCAACATATTTTTTTCCTTTCATTTTACTTTGTACTTATTATTTACTTTCCCTTTCTCTTACTTATTAATATGCTGTTTGTTCTCTTTTCAAATTTTTGAATTTATTTCATTTTAATTTTTTTGAGACAGGATCTCACTCTGTTGCCCAGGCAGGAGTAGAGTGGCACGATCATAGCTCATTACAGCCTTGAACTCCTGTACTCACACAAGTCTCCTGCCTTAGCCTCCTGAATAGCTGGGACTACAGGTGCAAACCACTATGCTTGGCTAATTTTTTAAATTTTTTTGTAGAGACGAGGGTCTCACTATATTTCCCAGCCTGGTCTCAAACTCCTGGCCTCAAGTGGTCCTTCCACCTCTTTTTTTCTACCTTATTAATTTTGGCTTTCTATTGTACTTCCCTAATCTGTTAATGGCTATCTTTCCTTCTCATAATCAATCACATTTTCTTTAATATTTTATAAAGGCAAAATAAAAACTACTTCCCCCACCATGATGGTCTGTCTCCCCACTGCTGCCTTCCACTGTTTGTTGAGACCTTCAGAACAGTTATTTTCCCGCTTTCTTTCCAAACTCATCTTCCCTTTATCTAACTCTAGGCTTTGCTAAAATAGTTTAGAAACTTTTGTTTGACATTCTCATTCGTATTTTCCTTTGCACCATGCCTCTTTTTATTAAAGAATGCTGACTTAGCACTTAAATCTTACAAGCATTTTAGTTCATTCTCCTTTTATATTTATCTGTAAGTATTTCAAGTTTCATTGTTTACAGCTGTTTTCACTCCTTTCCTCTCATCTGGAACCTGGCGATGTCTCTCTTGATTCATTGGCTGTTTAGAGTTTTTCCTTAAGTATTTTCCTCAGATGGCATACGTAGGTAATTTTTTCTCTGACTCTTTAACCCTGACAAATAAATGGTGCCCTGAGTGAGTGGACAAGCTTGCATTTAGCATGTTTCACAGTAGTCTCCATCATTGTGTCTTCCTCTAGTTTCCAGGGTTGCGGGGGAGGCACCTGATGCCAGTTTAATTCTTTTTTCTTCCTAAGTGACTTTTATTCTTAACTGGAAGGACTAAGATTCTCCCATAATCTTTGACCTTTCAGAATTTTATCAGATTATGCTTACAAGTGTGTGTGTGTGTGTGTGTGTGTGTGTGTGTGTTTAACTTGTCTTTCCTGGAATTCAGTGAACTCTTTTAATCAGTCAGCTCAAACTTCTCTTTTCTGGTTAAGAAAATATGTTTAAATATTTCCTTTCCTTCTCCATCTGTTTCATATTTTCTTCCTAAAATGCCTATTATTTACATGCTAGGCCTCCTAGATCTGTCTTCCATAGTACCTAGATTTTTCCTCATGGTTTTAATTTTTTTGTTTGTTTGTTTTGAATTATTTTTCTACTTTGTCTTTGCCTCTAATTTGGATCCCCATGAAGACCATGTTCTTCTTTCATTCAGCCACTTAACTTTTTAGTTTTACAAATCATGCAGTTTTGTTCCAGAACATCTCTGTGTATCTGCGTGTGCTATATTCGCATCTTGTTTTCCCATCCCCAACCCCAATTTTTTATCCATCCCTCCACAGAAGGTGCTTGTCCCAGGACCTTTGTTCTGTGTGTTCTATGTGATTTTCTCTTCTGGCCACTCTTTCTTTCATGCAAGTCCAATGGCAGTCATAGAACACCACTCAGAATGCTAAGAAAGTGAGTAGTGGACCAGAAGGAAGCTTCTCTGCACCCCAGGGTGCTCAGCTGCCAAAGCAGTCTCAACACAGTACTATTCTAGCTTTAAAGATGATTTAGCGGCCAGGCACGGTGACTCACACCTGTAATCCTAGAACTTTGGGAGGCCGAGGTGGGTGGATCACCTGAGGTCAGGAGTTCAAGACCAGCCTGGCCAACATGGTGAAACCCCATCTCTACTAAAAATACAAAAATTAGCTGGCATGGTGGCCAGCGCCTGTAATCCCAGCTACATGGGAGACTGAGGCAGGAGAAACACTTGAATCTGAGGGGCAGAGGTTTCAGTGAGCCGAGATGGGGCCATTTCACTCCAGCCTAGGCAAGAGAGTGAGACTCCATCTCAAAAAAAAAAAAAAAAAAGAAAGAAAGAAAAAAGATGGTTTAGCCTGCCTAGCTCCCTTAGAATTCATTGAGGGGAAGGAGGAAGCCAAATGGGTGTGTCCTCCAAGGTGAACCAACTCAGGCAGGAAGAGCCTCACCATGGCTAGTATTTGCCTAGACTGTGCCACACTCATTCTGATTGTCCACACAGAGTTTGTATTTGTCAGCTTGGGCTACTATGACAAGCCTGGGTGGCTATAAAAAACAGAAATTTATTTTCCACAGGCTGGGAAGTCCAATATCAAGGTCCCAGCAGATTTGGTGTCTGGTGAGGGCCCAGTTCCTCATAGACAGCCATCTTCTCACTCTAACCTCACATGGAAGAAGGGGGAAGCTGTCTCTCAAGTCTCTTTTACAAGGGCACTAATCCCACTCATGAGGGCCCCTGCCCTGACCAGTCACCTCCTAAAGGCCCTACCTCCAAATACCATCAACTTAAGGGGAAGATTTCAACATTGGAATTTTTGGGGAAACAGAAACATTCAGACCATAGCAGGGCTTTCTGCTGCTGGCCTCTAGGCTTTGTGCAGAAGAAAAAGATTTGATGCCAATTTTCAAGAACAATTGAGGCAGGATTTTACTTTAATATGAATTGTTTTAATACCTTTTAAACTATGGTTTCCTTTATTTACAGATCACTTGAAAAACTGACTGTTGATGGAAATGAACTGAGTTTTTTCCCACATGGAATTTTGGAGCTTAACCTGACAAAAATTCAGTTTGAGAATAATTTCACTCATCCTTGTTTTTGGAGAGATAATTCTTTGAATAATCCACAACAACTTACTCATATTATTTCTTTGTTCATTGTCAAAAATAAACTACATACATTTTATGATATGATCCCAGTAGAAGTTCAGAAGTTACTAAAATGGTGAGCAAATGCTGAAGTCCTTTTAACCAAAACATATCATTAAGCATTTAAATGTTTTTCATTATAGGCTCAGATGACAGTTTCACACACTCTCTCTCTCTCTCTCTCTCTCTCTCTCACACACACACACACACACACACTCTCCATGACACGCACAAAACCATTCACACAATTCTTCAAATCGCTCCTTCCAGTTCTTCAGGTATAATAACATAGTCTGAATTCAGCCCCATTTTATAATATTCTCAAGTTGTTCCTTAAATCCAGTGTGAAATGTGAGTTGTCTACATGGCTGTTGCATAAATCTTTTCTATGAATTTCTAATTCATAGAAGTAGATTCTTCCAAAAAAATTATTTGGCTCCAGGCATACTATGTTGGGATGTGTTTTGCTCCTCTGTGATGTCATGGAGACCAGGAATAGAGCAGGCATGCATGGAGTAACCTCCTTTGGGTATCAATGACCAGTATTGGAATCGTTGCCTCATCTCAAGACTAGGGTTCTTAAACTCTCATAGCCTTACAGTCCACTTAGGCTTGTCACTTATTTTCTTCAGATAGTATAATACCATTTTTACTGAATTATTGACCTTCAGTGCTTAGGTTATTAATTTAACAAATATTTGCTATATGCCTAAGTAAAATGGCTCCCAGGAATATATTCTTTATAAATATTGACTCAATAAAAGGCAGAAAACCTAAACAGATTCCTTCTCAAAAAAAAGAGTAGTGGTGGTTGGGTGCAGTGGCTCATGCCTGTAATCCCAACACTTTGGGAGGAAGAGGTGGCTGATCACCTGAGGTCAGGAGTTCGAGACCAGTCTGGCCAACATGGTGAAATCCTGTCTCTACTAAAAATACAAAACTTAGCCGGGCATGGTGGCACATGCCTGTATTCCCATCTACTTGGGAGGCTGAGACAGGAGAATCACTTGAACCCAGAAGGCAGAGGTTACAATGAGCTGAGGTCATGCTACTGGACTCCAGCATGGGCAACAGAGCAAGACTCTGTCTCAAAAAAAAAAAAAAAAAAAAAAAAAAATGTACTGAGAAGTGAGCTGAAAAGAAATAAATGGATTAGCTGTCCTTTGGAGATCACTGAATGCACTGGAATTTTCTTCTTCAGGCCTTGGGAATCACTGAGTCCAAATAGACCTGGCAGTAGGTCAAAGATGGCCTAATACAGGGGAAGGCTGGGTGAAGGTCAGTTAAAACACTCATGTCCATAACAGGTGAGGAGGGATTGATTCAAAGTAATAAGGATGGGTATGAGCAGGTAGGAAATGCAACAAGACAGATAATGGAGGTAAAATTACCAGCTACCTAGTTATGTGGGGCAAGTAGAGAGGGAGGATGATAAGGGTTCAATCGCATCAAAGATGACTGTGATATTATTAAAAATTAGAACAGTGAAGGAGGGATTTGTCATCCCAACCACTGTCATCCTCCAATGTCTACCCTTGGCTTTAATCCTGAATTTCCAGCTACTGAAAATTTCAGCACTGTCCTACTTTTGCTGAGTTCTTTGGACTGCAGCTCAGCTGTGGATTTGCACCAAAGCCACTCCAAGCTCAGCTACTGCTGTCACTCCAGTGACTGCCCTGTCAATTAGCAGCTATGTTCGTCTTTTTGTCCTGTACAACTTCTTGTTGCTATCTACCTCTTTCTGTCTCTCTATCCACATTATATCACCTCAGACAGAGAATCCACCTCTTTTGAGGATGGGATCAGAAGACTCATGTTTCACAAATTTTACCTTGACTTCCTTATGCGTGAGAATGTTAGAAATTTTTGTTTTTATTTTTTTATTTTTGATTGACACATAATTATGCATATTTATAATATACAGAGTGATATTTCAATATATGTATATAGTATGTAATAATCAAATCAGTTTAGTATATCCATCACTTATCATTTCTTTGTGTTATGAACATTTAAAATCTCCTAGCTTTTTGAAAAAACACAATAGATTATTGTTAACTATATTCACCTACAGTGCTATAAAACACTAAAACTCCTATCCACCTCTGATTTTTTTCCATTTTTAACCTCTCCTATCCTCTTCTTCCTCTTACCCTTCCCAGCCTCTAATAACCACAATTCTACTCTCTACTTCCATGAGCTCAATTTGTTTTTAGTTTCCATATGTGAGTGAGAACATGCAGTATTTATCTTTCTGTGCCTGACTTGTCTCACTTAACATAGTGTCCTCCTGGGTCATCCCGGTTGCCACAAATGACAAAATTTTATTCTGTTATTATTCATTTTTTATAGCTGAGTAGTGTGTATAGACTGCATTTTCTTTATCCATTCATCTGTTGATAAACATTTAGGTCAATTCCATATCTTGGCTATTGCGAATAGTGCTGCAATAAATATGGGGTGCAGATGTCTCTTCAATATACTATTCTCCTTTCCTCTGGATAAATACCCAGTAATGGGATTGCTGGATAGTAAGATAGTTTTATTTTTAGTTTTTTGAGAAACCTTCATACTCCATTATGATGGCTGTACTAATTTACATCTTCCACTGAAAGTGTGTAAGAGTTGCTTTTTTTGTGCATCTTTACCAGCATTTACTACTTTTTATCTTTTTGATAATAGCCATTCTAACTGGGGTAAGATATATTATTATGGTTTTGATTTGCATTTTCCTAAATATTAGTGATGTTGAAAATTTTTTCATGTATTTATTGGCCAATTATATGTCTTCTTTTGAAATGTCCCTTTATTCTTTGACCACTTTAAAATCAGATTGGGTGTTTTTTTTTTTTTTCTGTTGAATTGTCTAAGTTCCTCATATATTTATTAGTGCCTTGTCAGATGAATACTTTGCAGATATTTACTCTCATTCTGTAGGTTGTTGATTCTGTTGATTTTTCCTTTGCAGTGCCAAAGATTTTTAATTTGAGATAGTCCCATTTGTCTATTTTTATTTTTGTTGCTTATGCTTTTAAAGTCTTAGCCATAAAATCTTTGCCTAGATCAATGTCCTGAAGCATTTCACCTATGTTTTCTTCTAGTAGTTTTATAGTTTGTTTGAATACTTAAACATAGTCTTATGTTTAATCATAGGGGAAATTAATCCATTTTGAGTTTATTTTGTATACAGTGAAAGACAGGGATCTAAAGTAAATCTTCTACATATGGATATTCAGTTTTCTTTATTCTTCTACATATGGATATCCAGCTTTCCCAGCACCATTTATTGAAGACAATGTTTAATTAGAAATATAGACTAAACTTTCAAAATTATTACTCAGTTCCACTAAACTATCAAGCCTTGATAGTAACTAATACTTGGAACTTATCTTGACTAAAAATAACTCATTCTGGCTGGGCAGTGTTTCATGCCTTGTAATCCCAGCACTTTGGGAGGCTGAGGCAAAAGGAACACTTGAGGCCAGGAGTCTGTGATCAGACTAGGCAACACAGCTAGTACAAAAAATATTTTAAAGTTATCTGATGTGGTGGCATGCACCTCTCTAGTTTTAGCTTTTCAGGAGGCTGGAGCAAGAGGATAACTTGAGTCCAGGAATTTGAGGCTGCAGTGAGCTATGGCAGCCCACTATTATTTTCATTTGAATTTCCCTAATGGTTAGTGATGTTGAGCTTCTTTTTAAGTGCTTATCAGACTTTCGTATGTCTTGGAAAAATGTACATTTAAGACATTTGCCCATTTAAAATTTTTTTTCTGGTTTTTGTTGTTGAGTTATAGGAGTTTTTTATATTCTGAATATTAATTCCTTATCAGATATATATTTTGCAAATATTTTCTCCCATTCTGCTTGTTGCCTCTTCACATTGTTGACAGTGTCCTTTGATGCTTAAAAGTTTTACATTTTTATGAAGTACAATTTATCTGTTTTTTCTTTTGTTGTTCTTTGTTACAGGGATCCAATACTTGCCCTGGTGTCTGAAGTGAGGGCAGTCCTGTGGGACTGAGCCCTTAATCTGTGAAGTCTTATGCTAACTCTGGGTAGATAGTGTCAACATTTGATTGAATTATAGGACACCCAGTTAGTATGCAAGGAAGACTAGAACACTGATTGCTGTTATTAAAAATTCTGACAAATATATAGTATTATTTTTCATGTTTTATACTTTATATAAATATTTAAATATCACACAGTATTTTCTTCTGCAACCTGTTTTTTATGTTCAACATTATTGTTTTAGATTTATCAATATTGATTTATATAGCTCTAGATCATTTAACTTCTGAATCGTTTTTCTTGCAATGAGTGTTTCATAATTTGTTTATCATTTCCCTTACTGATGAACATTTGGATTGTTTCCAATATTTCATTAATATGGTGAAGTCTGCAATGGACATTTAAAAACATCTCCTTATGCAAATATGCAAGTTTATCTAGGTACAGTATGTGCATCTTCAATTTAAGTAAAAACTGCTATATCATTCTCCAAAGTGATTACACCCATTTATACTCCACTAAGAAAGTATGAGAATCCTTAATGATTCTCATCCTCACCAAACTTTTTATTGTCAGACTTTTACATTATGCCCATCTGATGATTGTGAAATAGTAATTCTATGCTGTTTTATTTTGCATTCCCCAATTACTAGGGAGATTGAGAAGTTTTACCCATGTTCTCTTGACATTCATTTTTTTCTTCTGTGAATAGTCTATTCAGGTACTAATGTACTAATGGATTAATATTTTTAACTGATTTCTAACCATTTAAAAATACATTATGGACTCTAATTCTATACTGGGTTATGATAGTATCTTTATTTTTAAAAATAATATATTTAGTTTGTATCATAAAAATAACACGTTTATTATTAAGAATTAGAAAATAAAGAAACACATTGTAAAGAAATGTAAAATTCCCTGTGATCACATTTCCCAAGAATAACTATTTTCAAATAGGGATCCATCATTAGAGTCTTTTCTTGTTATGTATATATACTTTTTTGTTTTAAAAAGCTAAGATTGTATTATACATTTATCTACTTTATTGTTTAGCTCTTTTAGCATTTAGTCATTCACTTAATGGGTAGCACTCATTTAGCTGTTGATCTCAGTGAAGATAAGCGCCATATTTTATACTATTTGGAATCCTGCATAGCACAGATTCCTTAATAAAAATGTATTAAATATTTACTTGCTGTTTCCTCTATTTCAGCACCTCCAAGTGTGAATGGTGTCATGGTCCCAAGTTTGGTGAAGGTTTTCATGTCATTCGATCCTGTGATATTTTTGGAGCAACACAGCTTCCTGTTATGTTTTATGTCTGTTCTTCTTCCTGCTATAGAAGGATAAAGGAAAGTAGTTTTGTTTTAGATGGTAGTCCTAGTAGAAGAATAGCACTAGATGTGGGGTTGTCAAAAGAATTGTAGTACAATGATTTATCATATATATACATATATATATGTACACATATATATGAACTTTACTGGCTTTTACTACATATATATCTACATATAATAATTCATCTCTTTGAAAGTATAGGTTCTGTTTGGAAGACATAAATATCTTCTCATATGAATTCTCTTTGTAATTCTAGCTCCTTATGAAAGTTTGTGATTGTTAGGGAATTGTGGCAGAATAATTACTCAAGGAGGATTAGTAAAGCCTTTAGATTTGAATAAAGATCTGGAAAATTTCAGAACCTGTTTACTGTAAAAGGAAAAATGTTAAAATCCTTTGCAAAATGGATTATATCTTACAACTGGTCTTTTCATGCATCTATACTAAGTGATGAGATAGCACTGCAGAGTCATCAGTGGGGTTTGTGCTGCATACAGCTTCAAGGTCATACATCCACATTCTCAATGCTTGTGCATTTCTGTGGGAATCTGTCCAGTGCCTACCATCTCAATTATAGGTTGTTTTGGGGAATAAAAGATTAATTCTGTCCCCATTTATTTGTTTGAATTAATTTCCCAAGTTTTTAGAGAACTGGCACAGTCTTTGTTACCTTGAACTTCATTTCCTAAAGCAGAGAAACTGGACCTTAGCCTGATTCCATAGGCTAACACCAGCATCCACCAAGGCCTACAGTGATAGCCTGACAGGAAAATAAAGTACAACTTACAAAATAACATTGCAAAGCAGCATATGCATACAGTAAAACTTGCTTTAAGAATTAACATTTGGTAAGAGAAAGATAAAAGATCATTTTGATATACAAACAACTTTAGAATGGCATAGAATTGTTTAATGTAACTTTTATGTGCAGTTCACTCAAATCTGAAATATAATTGCTAGTTAAATTCAGTGATATGAAATGATTTAAAATTACACAGCTATCTTTAGAGAATGTCAGAAAATATACATTATGTCATGTTTGTGTGTATCATTTAGTGATATCATTTAAATAAAGATAAATCAGGCAAAATAATTTTTCTGACTATTGATTTCAATAAATTGTGATGTTTACACACTTTTACTTGAGACTCTGTTTCATTTTTAAGCAGAACCAGGTAAACTTTGCTGAGCTTGAGAAGTATACACTGTATTCTCCAGCACAAGATTAAAATTATTTATAATGAAAGAAGTAACTACCATATTACACATGTAATACAGAAAGGTATATTTATAGTATGGTAAGTTAATTCATTAAAATGTAATATACTCATAATTAGAAAACAAGATGAAAAAATAATACTAACTCCCCGTGGCATATAGCTTATTAATACTCACAGTTGTTCCTGAAATATTTCTTGGGGAAAGAAGTATGTTTATTTATTTATTCAAGACATGTTGGGTTTGGGTTTAACTGAGTACTTTTACATTGACATAGGAAATAAAAAAGGATAGCTTTCAAAGGAAATGACAAATTCTGAGAGACATTTCAAAACAAATAAACCTAGATACCTGGACAAATATGAAATATACTTAGAACCCAATCTCTTCATGCTTAGTGTAAACCTTGAATCTGAGTGATCTCTTACAGATCTTCCAAAAAAAGTAACTTACAGTATTTTTGAATGGAAATAAGACATATTTATTATAGAAATATTAGAAAATACAACTAAATCTAAGAAGAAATCAAAATCCTCCTTGTAATGCCACTGTAACTCAGTAATCTGCCGCTTGCAGAGTCTGAATAACAAGACCAAGGTTTGGTGGAAAATAACTTTATTCAAGAGCTACCTGAGGGAAAGTAGTACAGACTCCTGCCTTTAGATACCACTTCAGCCTTCAGGGCAGAAGACAAGGGCTTTTTAAGGGGTGATAAGGGAGGAGGTGCAGGGTCTGTGTGACTTGGTTCAGAGGTCTTACCTAGCAGGTGGTCTGGCTGGTGCCTCGGCAGGCAGCTACCTTGTAAATTCAGGCAGTCTTCTAGTGTGTGAGAGTTCCAGATGGGCCTGATTTGCTTCACGTTTTAGTCTCTGGAACTTCTAAGTAAACAGATAAACTTGCTGCACCTGATGGAGAGAAGGTAAAGGTTATAATTGCATTCCTAAAGAGCTAAGTAGGAAGTGGGGTAAAGGAAAAAGAAAAAAAATCATATTTTCCTTTTAAAAATGGGGTACTTGGCTACACCACCACCCAGTGAAAGCCAGAGATAATTATTTCAACATGTGTATGTGTGTATACACACATTTATATAATGTATTACTCTTTTTTTAAAAAAATGGGATTATCTCCCTCACACCACACCAAAGGTTAATTTCCAATTTTAGATATAAAGTTGAAAATATAAAAATAATACTTAATGGTCTTTAAAAAATCAGATTTAGAAAGTTTTTTTTAAGCCGGAAATGAAACCTTAAAGAAGATGAACAAATTTATCATGTAAAAAAATGTTTAAAATGTCTGTATAGCAAAAATAAGGAAAAATAAAGACAAGCAGAACACTGGGAAAAATATAGTATATATGACCAGCAAAGAATGAAGTTTTCAACAAATATATATATGTCGTGAATGTGTCTTCTGGCACAACTCATTCAGGACCTCAAACTGTGTCATCAAGGCATTATCTATTTTTCTATCTAATCTAGCTCACTTTATCATCTATCTCTTACCAATACTTTTTAAAAAAATTGTCTCATATCCAGGTAATATGGATGGCCATTAATCATTCCAGGTTCATATACAAGAATCTCAGGAACCTCAGAGGAAAACACACTATCTACCCCAACTGTTACTGTAAAATACACTAGGGATGATTTTCATTGGCTCAGCCTGGGTCACGAATCCAAATACAAACAAATCATTAGAGCCTCATGGGTGGCATACCCTGGCCAGGCCTGAGTCACATGCCCAGCTTTGGAACTAGATAAGGCAGAATTAGCCTCTCCCAAAACATGCTAATTAGATTCTCCACAAGAAAGAAGAATTTCTGGAACTGAAAATTACAGGAAGAAAAAATGTTTTGGGCAGCTAAAATTCTAGAACTTCCTAACATGCAATAAGCTGTTAACAAGTAACAATAACAACAAAAAGATGAGCTTAATATTTACATAGCTATAACAATCAAAATTTCATTTTTGTTTTTTTACCATAGTAAGTCTAATAATTTTCTGCTAAAAGGTATTTGCACATATGTCTAAAAATGTATTCAAGTATATTTACCACAAGGATATTTACAATAGTGAAAAACTAGAAGCATTCTAAGAGCTCATCAATAGGGAATTAGTTAAATCTGGTAAATACATACAAGGCATTATCAGTTCAAAAAAGATTTAAGAGTGAAAAGTCTATTTCATATTAATTTCCTTCAGATGCCCAAATATTGTTAACCAGCTTCTTACAATTACTTAAACATTAAGTACCTATAAGCATGCAGCTGTATATAGAAGAATCTTCCTTGTTCCAGTAGGGCTTTTTTTATTTTACATTATGTAATTTAAGAACAGCATTAGCATAATTCGTACACATGTTAAAAATGTGGCTTCTCAGACCTACCTCCAATCTACTAAATCAAAATCTCTGGGGATTTTATCCAGGACTCTTAATTACTACCTCTCCAGGTGACTTTAATGCTCCCTAAAATTGAGAATCACTGTTCTCCAGAGGTCGCAATGCTCACATCAAAGTCTTGATTCAAAAGAGAGACAGGTTTGGTGTAACATATCTCGTTGTCTTCTCATTGGGCTCAGCTATACATCATCATCATTGAAGATCTCATCTATAAAAAAGTACCGAAGAATGCAGGACTGCTTTTTGTTTTTTTCAGACAGGTCTCGCTCTATCGCCCAGGCTGGAGTGCAGGGGCACGATCTCAGCTCACCACAGCCTTGGCCTCTTGGGCTCAAGCGATCCTCCCACCTCAGTCTCCAGAGTAGCTGGGACTACAGGCAGGCACCACCACACCCCGATAATTTTTATATTTTTTGTAGAGACAGGGTCTCGCTATATTGCCCAAGCTGGTCTTAAACTCCTGGGCTCAAGAGATCCTGCTGCCTCGGCCTCCCAAAGTGTTGGGATTACAGGCATGAGCCACCGTGCCCAGCGCCAGGACTGGTTAAAAATTCGACTATCAACCAGTGTAAGTCACTTGGTAATCACTGTAAGTCCCACATTATCTGTAACTTCCAAAACTCCTGGAGCACCAGAGAAAGAAGAGAGATGAATGAACGTATCTGTTTCTAGGTTTTCTTGATCATTGTTGTAAACATTTCAATAAACAGGCTCTTTTTTATCCTTCCTATTCCTTGGCTTGCTTGCCTTCCATTCCTTCTCTTTCCAGCCTCCCTCCTGCCCTCCTCTTGTTCCTTTCTTTCATTCTTTATTTTTTCTCTTTTTCTCACTCCTAGTGTGAAGTGTGCTTTGCTCAATTAGGACATGTAGGGGAAATAGGAATAATGGAAATTGTCTGTACAATACTCAAGAGAATTGCAAAGCCATCCTGCAATAGTGAATATGTGTGCATACAAGTGTCTGCATACGCAAAGAAAAAGGTTGACAGAAGCCACTTGAATGATAAACAATGAATTTCATGGTTATGTCTGATCATAGGATCCTTTGCTTTTGGCTAGATGAACTTTTGATTGAATTTTTAATATAAGTATGTATTACCCTTGTGAAAATTAAAAATGTTTTAACTTTTAATGGGATCATATAATGGTGACACTTCCTATTTTTCTCTCATCAACCATATATTACAAATATCTTTCTGTTGTTATATTCCAATATTGATGTGTCATCATGGAAGTGCCCCAATTTACTTATCTAATATTCACTAAGCAGATTACCTTCATTTTTTTCTATTATAAACAACAATTTGATAAAGAAAACTTCTAAAGCTAAGTCATTGCCAAAATCTCTACCCATTTTCATTTGATTTTGATAGAAATTTTTATGATGAAATTATTCTTCATTTCACTTTACCTTTTCACCAATAGTGTATAATATGCCCTTTTGCCTAAGCCCACATTACTGATATTAATTAATATATTTATTGCCAATTAGACAACGTGACTAATTTTTTAAAATTAATAATAAAGTTGATTTGGGTTCCAGGTTAAATAATCATGATCCTATTATCTGTTCTGATTTTTCCCTTTACATCTTTTTCTCAGGTTTCTGTTGGTATGTTTGTGTAACAGCTTATAGAGAGAGGAAGAGAGAGAGAATATAAACTTCCTGTCATGTATGATGAAAATATCTTTCTCAGTTTATTGTCTGTCTTTTTGAAGTGAGATTTCTTTACATAAAGTAAATGTAAATTTTAGATGATAAAATCTATTTTTTGTTTTTCTTCTCATTGCTAAGCTTAATAAGTCCTTCTTCAATTCCTAAATTACATATTGACCTAAACTTTACTTATTTTACATTTTTATCTTCGATTCACCTCAGAATTACCTCAGTATGGCAAGTGATGTGTGGTTCCAAAATTCAGGTCTTTCTAGAATTCTGAGAGGTTGTACCTTTAGCCGTTATCTGCTCAATCTTTACCCCACCAATCTGAAATGCCATTTTATGATACACTAAATTCTTACATGGTTAGGCCATTTTATTCCACCACTTTCTATTCTGTTTCATTAACTTCTTTATGTAATGCCAACGTTTAAATTATTTTAACCAAAACCAAGCCTCAATATACGTGATTGATCAAGTTCCAACTCATTGCTATCCTTACGCAAAACTTTTTAGCTATTCTTGTACCTTTGTTTTTCCACAAGAATTATTATAATCTTTAAAATTATTTTGTTTTATCTCCCTTTCCCACACCAAGTAAACTGCTTTGGATTTTGGTGAGGATTACTTTAGTTTGAAGAGAGCTGAGAGGCACACAGGTTAGAGTCCCCCATCTGGTAACGTACTGTGTAGCTTCACTAACGTAATGATCACGATGATGATAATTCAGTCATTGAGGAATTCACTTCTCTACGATCCATATTTTTTTTTGTGGTAAAAACAATACAGTCTGCAGTTTTTGTCTGGATCTTATTTCGATATTATGCTTATGCATTTACTCAAAAAGTATAACTTCCAAGCTCAGAGTTTTACCCAATATATCTCCATGGAATACTCTGCCTTGTTCTGACAAACTGGATGCCACCTCTGCCTGCTCTCTGTCCTCTTGTCCATTATCAGAGTACTGTGTGGAGGGGGCATTCTCAGCCGACTGTGGTGAAAAGCAAGGATGAGAAGGAAGGGCAGGGTGTTCTGAGCCCCCTTCAACAGGGACTATCATTTTGTATTTGGAGTCTAAGGATTGTGTAATAACTTGTGTACCTCACAAGGGATATTAAATATCCTCTGGGTAGCAGGCACTCAAGAAGTAGCTAGTTGGCCAGGCATCGTGGCCCATGTCTGTAATCCCAACACTGTGGGAGGCTAAGGTGGGTGGATTGTTTGAGCCTAGGAGTTGGAGACCAGCCTGGGCAACATGGAGAAACCCCATCTCTACAAAAAATACAAGAATTAGCTGGGCACGGTGGTGTGTGCCTATGGGCCCAGCTACTCAGTAGGCTACAGTGGGAGGATTGCTTGAACCCAGGAGGCAGAGGTTGCATTGAGCCAAGATTGCAAAACAGAGGAGACCCTGCCTCAAAAAAAAAAGAAATAGCTTACTGGTATCACGGTTTAAACATAACCTGCCCACCAAGGCAGCGCTTTCCTTTCACATATTTGACTTCATGCAGCCTGAGCCTCTACCCTGATAATCTGACTCCCATAAACTGCCACCACCAACCAACCACGAGTGACGATTTAAAGATGTTACCTGGTGTCACTGTTGGCCAGAGACAGCAGGGGAGGGGTTAGGGATGGGGAAGGACCAATCCTCAACCAAGGCAGCCAGGCTGGTGCAGCAGCAATAAGGGCTCGTAGTGGTGCCACCCAAGAGCCTGGCTTCCTGCAGGCTCAGGACAGCTGCTGAGGTCCCAGAGTTTGCTTACTCAGGAAGGCAAGATGCAGTCCCCTTCTGTAGTGGTTGTTGAATATCCTCTCTCCAGGCCAATCACCTCCTCTACTGATGCTTGCTCCCTCCCAAAATTCTCTCTCCTCCCCCATCCCAGGAGTATGGGTTAACACCCAGTTGAAAAGCCTCCATCCAACAGGCCGGGCTTACAAAGCCCAGGACTTATGAAGCACCTGATGCAGGATTTGGCACAGTGTAGGGACTCAGGAAAGGGTAGCTGTCATTGTTAATGTCAGAGTTTGTGTCTGCCTAGCCCATTCTCCTTTCTCCTGTACGATGATGGCTGCCTTCAAGGACATTATGGTTCGTTTTTCTAAAATAGATTTTAAACATGCATTTTCCCAGTTTCTTTTAAACGATAAACACAATGACCTTTTCAAATGATTGAATGTCAGTTGAGGATCTCTGATTTTTCATTTGTTGTTTTCATTACATTTAGGGGAGAGACGGGAGGTAGAGACTAACGACAAAAATTGATTCTTCTGTTTATTTTCTCCAAGTTGTGCTGAGTTAAGCACTTCTAATCTTTAAATGGGATTCCTTTAGCTAGCAAGCAATGCAAATGTTCCAAATGTAATTAAGCTCAGAAATCCATACATCCACAAACCAAGAGTGATAACTCATTTTGACTACCCAGCCACTCTTTTAATATTTCCTAATAGGACCTATTAGGAAGTCCTATTTTCTCACCAGTAAGAAATGCTGTGTGTTTGATCAGAAAACAGTTATAGGAGGACATATGTACAGTGAGGCCAAATGGTTCCAAGTGTTCTTTTGCTGCATAGCTCTGGGGAGAGGTGGAGATTAGTTGCTTTGTAGTGGAAGAAAATAACAACTATATTGACTATCGGGTAAAACTTCCAAACTAGTGTTCTCTGGGGATCACAATTGTTAAAGCTTGGTTCAAATCATCAGCGATTTATTGAGCACCTACTAGATGCCTGGCGCCATGCTAAATCCTTTGCATAAAGTGTAATGTGGAATTTCTATGACAGAGGTGTGCCTGACATGCCATAGAAGCACAGTGAAGCAGCACAGAGCCGACTTGGGGGATTCACTTTCTGAGGGAGCATTAGTTAAACCAATCTTGCTGTTGTAAAATGCATGACAGATAATTATGGGAGATAATACTAGCAAAATAAACAGGGCCAGGTCACAAGGCTCTCACAGGCCATGTAAGGACTGTTATTAGCTGTTAAGGAGTCATGGAAAGGTTTTAACTGAGGAATAATATAATCTAATGTGTATTCTGAATAGATTAGTCTGGTAGGTATACAGAGGAAATTCAGAGAAAATGCTAAGGTTTCCAACCAGGCATGGCAGTAGTAGTAGTACGGAGGAAAATTGTTTTTAATGTTTAGAATATTGAATTGGCAGACTGGATGTTGAGCATGAGGGAGAAAGGGGAGTTTCTACAACTATTTGCTTAATTTGCATCTTATGGAGGAAGAAATGTTTTTAAAAAAGCTTTAGTTCACTCATCAATTCACTAAGTCTATAAATTTTTTATAGAAAAAAACACTTTTATAGGACTGATATTGTAAAACTATGTGTTAGTTTTAATTCATGTTCTGTTCTCTTCTGGGTACTAAAGTGGACTTTACGCCACCTTATACAAATATGACATATATTTAAAAATGTGTATTTGTCAAGTAAACAAAGTTAATTCTTCTCTTTATAAAATGATTATTTGTTCTAGAAAATGAATCTTTATATGACACTTTTAAACTGTTAGCTCTAAATGTGATTTAATGTATTATCCCTCAGAAACATATCCATTTTCTAAAAACAGACATACACATACTTTCAAACTGATTTATTTTTTCCCAGGATACTTTTATTTTTTGAGAGTAAGTGGCAGATCAGTATTTTGTAGGATTCATTCATTCAGTCAGTTAAGAAATATGTGCTAGATTCCTATTCCATGCCAGATACTATCTTCTACATTTCAGTTATGATGATGAATGAAACAGACAAAATTTTCTGTCCTCATAGAATGCACACTCTAATGGATTATACCTTTTACCTTTTATGAAATAGAATAAGCTATTCAGTTTGCTAATTTTAAGTATTTCCTGGAATAGTGCTTTGCACAGAGTGGGAACTTTCTATAGATTTATTTAGCTGAAAAAATTCTCAAAACCAGAAAGTGACTCCAGTAATAATGTTGTGTAAATGATTTCACCATTTGTAATATTCTGATTTATGTCAGACTCAGAAGAGATGCCAGACTATGCATTCTTGTTTTTTTTTAAATAAATTCAGATATACAGTTGTTTGTTGTGAGAAAAAGACATTATGATTTGAATACTCCTTATTTGCTCACTTAATCTCTCATCAAATAGTATGCTGTCTTTGCATTACTTCAAACTTTTACATCCCAATATAAACCAAATTACCTTGCCTATACAGTTCATAATTTTGCAAAGCACTTTCATATACCGAGGGAGGGGAGAAGTTTTAAAGCCATTGTTTTTCTAGTATTACCTGTGTGGTGCAAAAGACTGATTACCCATGGCATTTTCTTTCTCTCTTTCCTCCTTAGGAGCAGAATCCCAGTTTTTGGATAGGCACAATTGCCGCCCAGTAGAAGCTCCTACTTTCCCTGGGCTCCCTTGTAGCTATATCTGTACACTATACTATGGCCAATAACGTGAGTGAGAATGTTGGATCAGACTCCAGGAAGGCTGTGGAAAGGGAGGTGATTGATTGGAGAGAGGATCTTTCTTACCCTTTGGTCATTACTGTCTTCCAGCGTAGAACGCAGACAGGATGACTGGGGTTCCAGCAGTCATTTTCACCACAAGGTGACCTTGAGAATAAAGAGTAGAGAGTAGAGGCCTATGTCCCCGATGGCATCATAGAGCCACAGTATCAGACCTGGTATTCCCTATCTTGTACATGGAGAGAAATGAGTTTTATCTTGTTTTAGTCACTGATATTTTGGGTCTCTGTTTTATCCTGCCAAATCTAATACTAACAGATACTGCTTTAGAAAACTAATCAATGACACCAGCAAAGAGTTAGACTCCCCCTACTGGAGAAATCTGTTGTTAACTCACTCCTTTTTTCCTTCAAGTGGCTCTTGGCTGTCTTCTAAACCTGCTTTCAGTCAGATTTCCATGTTAGGCTGGGAAAAACTGAAGAAAACTGATTTGTGATCTCACTTGTGGGGTGGGGCAGAGGCCTGGGCTCTCTCACCTCACCAGACACTGGTGTATATGACCTACTCGCCAGGAAGAAATCAATCATTTCTGGTCAACTTATATTTTCTTTTTGTATCTCTGTATACCTTTTTTTTTTTTTTTTTTAAAGTCTTATAAATCAGCAAACCAGGAAAACCTGGGAACTGCATGCAAAATCCAATTTGTTATTGAGTCTCCCAGCATCTACTGGGATGGCAAATTTCTAACCAGGTATCATCATATTTCCCAGCTCACTGCAGACATTACTAATCAATCCTGACACTCTTGCCTGCTAGGCCCTGATGTGCCTTTGAAACTTTGTCAATATGACCTGTCAGACTAAGTTTCTCTTTGTTTACACGTTAGTGCTTACAAGCGCATTTTATCTCACCTCTTTTTAGGTTACTAAGCTCTTGTTTGGTAATGGTTAGCAACTCAAACAGGATACTAAAATAGGATTCGAGTTCTTTCCATTTTAGTTAAGGGCCAAATGCTTAAAATAAGATTATACGTTTCTCAAATGATATGTTGTAAAGAACTTGGAAAGAAGGTGGTTAAAACTAGTTTTGTGAGTTAGTCATATATATGTGTGTGTGTCTGTGTGCATGTGTGTGTATATGTGTGTGTGTGTGTGTATGTATGTATTCCGGCAATCTGGAAAACACGTAAGAGGTGTGTGGGAGGTCCACCAAGACCTGAGGAGGCAGACAGAAGAATTTCTTTAGAGAGAACAGTTGCAGAACTGAAGCTCCAGGAATCATCATGGTGGCTTCCCCTTGCCCTAAGCCAAGTGGGAGAGACTTCAAAGACCTGCTTGATGAGTTTTTAATGTGTTCCCTGGAGCTCAGGGGCGTGACACTGGCACAGGACACACACAGAAATCGAAAGGGCAGAGACTGTGACTATTGGCCTAAGATGGCCAAGTAGAAAGAACAGACCCAGGTCAGCTTAGGCACAAGCAACGAGACTCCAGACAGAGGCAAGGATGTGTCAGCTTTCCCTTGAGTCAGGTGGACCAGAGGGAGGATCAGGCCTGGGGTCATGTTGAAAGGGTTCTCTTTAGGAGCTCTGCCTGGAGACTGAGCCACACAGGGGGATCTACTGCTGGAGGTGCAGGGCTTAAGGGAGGGAATGGAAAGCGGCAATTGAAGGAAGCACCACCAGGATGGTGGGAGCTGCAGTGGGAGATTCCTGGTGGTGAGTTTGGGAGACTCTTCAAGAAACCCACAAAGCTGTCCAGAGACAATCAGCCTCGAGCATCCACCAAACCCAAATGCCAGATCATGACACAAGACTGTGCCGGCTTCTCCTAATCTCCTTTGCCCCTGGAGCACCACTCTGAAAGGGTCAGAAACCACAGCCAGCCAATGGGAGACTGAGGTGGGACTGGGGGTTGGGAGGTGACAGATGACGCTGATCACTTCTACCCCGCTCTAGGTCTCTTGTCCAACTCAATACTGGTCTCACTTGCTTAAGAGCTTGGAGTATGATTAGTACACTGGACCGGACACTCTGTTGCTGTAATGATACTGCTCGTACGGCACAAAGAAGCAGGTGGAGCATTGGGATCTACCAGGCATTCTGTGCAGAGGCAGGGAGAGAACCGGTCTTTGGTATAAAGGGCCAGGAGAAGGGACCAAGTTATTCCATTCTGCCTCCCATGCCTTGCCCCTCTTTAGGTCCTACTTACTAAAAGAGCAGCTACACCGCATTCTCCCTCAGTCCCCTTGCGGCCCATAGGTAATGTGTGGGCCCAGAAACCGGAGCTACATGTCCCTTTACAGGGAATTCCTCGGTGACTGCCCCCGAAAGTTGGAAAGGCTATTTCCTGATGCCTGGAGAGCGAGAAGAATAAGAATCAGTCTATTCAACCAGCCTCTTCAGTTTTGGAATGTCTGACTCCCTTCACAACATTTCAACAACAATGCATACATTTGCTTGATGACTGAGAAAATCTAAACAAGTTAAGTTTTCACTATGTTTCAGATAAAGAAAGCTGATGTTAGGAAATTCTGCAGAAGTCAGAAGTGTCTCCAGAATACTATTACGACTAGATTCTTGTAAGCTGAAACTTCATGAGGCCAATGGGGATATTTTTCGGGAACTGAACAAGCCATTTGCCATAATTATAAACAGCTTAGTGAGAACCATGGGCTTACCTGAAACTGTACAAATAATAGTTTGATTTTCTTCCTGTACTTTTCTCTGGCTTAATTACATAGAGCTTATGGGTTGTATTTTGTTTTAGCTAAAAGGAGATGCACCAATTGTACTTTTTGGTCCCTGGGTCACTCTTGCTTCTGTCATGCACTTTTAATTTAGGAGTGAGGTAATAAGATGTAAGCATTACCCAAGGAATTTATAGTAATGCAAAATTTGGCTCAACAAGCAGATCGATAGTCTTCGTAAGGCCTGGGCCAGAGACACAGACAGTTTCACAAAGTCATTATCTAATTGGAAATATCTGCTGGGATGCCAGATTTCCAGCCGACCTTAACTGGGCATTCTCTTAGCCCAGAAAGCATGATGACAGATTGCCCTTGAAACAGCATTCAGACAAGGGCATTTCTCTGTAACATCATGCGTCATAGAACAAACTGCCTAACTGAACTTTACCATTTTATTTTCCTTTTCTGTTTGGCAGTACACCAGAAAAGAAAAAACAAAACTCAAAAATGATCTACAGTATTCCTTTTGGCAAAGCTCAAAGAACCCTTAACTGTTCTTTTATTTTGATTCCACCTGAATTCCTCTCATGTTGATGCTACGGGTGTTTATCATCATAAGTATCAGGTTTATCTCCTTGTCCTCCACTTTATACGGGGCAAATGGAATTACAGCTATTTGTAGTCCTTAGTGGACACAAGTGGAAAAGATGTCCTGTGTAAGACAAATAAGTTTAAAAGTATGAAAACAAGGCCAGCTGCAGTGGTTTAAGCCTGTAATCCCACCACTCTAAGAGGCAAAGCAGGAGGATTGCTTGAGACCAGGAGTTTGAAACCAGCCTGGGAAACAAAGCAAGACCCTGTCTCTACAAATAATAAAAAAAAATAGCCAGCTGTAGTGGTGCATGCCTGTGGTCCCAACTACTTGGGAGGCTGAGGCAGGAGGATTGCTTGAGCCCAGGAAGTAGAGGCTGTGGTGAGCTGTGATTGTGCCACTGCACTCAGGCCTATAAGACAGGGAGACCCTGTCTCAAAAAAAAAAGTAGGAAAACAGCATTACCTTATAAAGGTAATGGAGTGCTGTTAAGCACTGTCCCAGCTGGAGAGTTTAAATTGCTCAATTCACCAGGACTCCTGCCCCAAGCACAGGACAGGGAACTCTGAGAACACGAAACCATGAGAACCCCCTTTGGGTTTGTAGATACCTTGGGAAGTTGTCCACATGAGGAAGGCTGGGCAGAAGCAAGCCTTATGGCATTGCTTGGGGTCACTTTTGCTAGTCAGTTAACCGGAGAGACACAGGGGTGGGGGGACTGAGGTCCATGTATAGTGTGGAGGAGGAGGAGAGGGAGATCTCCACATGCATGAAGGCTGGGTGGTCAGCAATGAAGACACTACTCAAGGCAGCTCCTGGGAGCATGGGAGGGGGACCCTGCATTAGGCCTCCTATGAGTCTACCCTTCCCAACACCCTGCCCCTCTCCTGCACTGCATGGACAGCCTCTTTCCCCATTCTGACAATTCCCTCTTGCTCAGGTCCCAGAAAACTGGGTCTCCAGCCCGCAACCACTGGTGCATCTCCCTCCTCTCCATTCTGTGGGTTCCGTTGCACACCCTTCTCACAACTCTCCTAGACAGCTGCATCCTTTCTTCATTCACAGCACAGCTTGAGCTGCTCCCCTACACCACAGCCCAAGCATGGCTAGCCCAAAACAATCTAGGCCCCCTTTCCTTAAGAACCAAGAAGGCTCCATTTTCAAAGCCCTTGACACCTTTTAAATAGACTCAGATCCTAGTCCTGCAAGAGAGCCCCTGTGAAGTTTGAAAAGCCCGCACTAACCACGCAATTCCAGGTAACAGAGTACACTCTAGAATGTTCCCTCAGAAGCACACTGTATGCCCCCAAAGCAATCCATGAAAATAACATGGGTAGTTTTCTTATATCAAAGATGCCCTTAACTTTTCTTATAACTCTGAATTAAATTGTGACCTCCAATTTACATAACTTTCAGACATCTTAAGAGACCTGTTCCAGAACTTAATGGGAATTGGGTGGGTAGAAAGCTCACAAGACAGCCGAAGCTCTTTTCAAATGGTTTTATGTTTATTACCCACACAGTGGGCAGGTATGATCACTTGGCAGATGGCCGTCCAATGACCACAACCAAGGAGGGTTTAACGACAGGATTTTATTGCTTGCAACAAGTAAGGAAGACACCGGGATAGTTCCCCAAAACAGTGCCTTTCATGACAGAAATGAAAACGGGGCTTTGATTGGGCTGGATAGCCGAGTCACTGTGTGTAAAGGGGGAGTCTAGGCCACACAGGTGCAGTTGCTGGTCATGCTTCCACATATGTTGCATGGCGCCAGGCGCAGTGGCTCATGCCTGTAATCCTAACACTTTGGGAGGCCGAGGCGGGCAGATCACTTGAGGTCAGGAGTTCGAGATCAGCCTGGCCAACGTGGTGAAACCTCATCTCTTACTAAAAGTACAACAATTAGCTGGGCATGGTGGGGCATGCCTATAGTCCCAGCTACTTGGGAGGCTGGGGCAGGAGAATCACTTGAATCTGGGAGGTGGAGGTTGCAGTGAGCCAAGATCGTGCCAGTGCACTCCAGCCTGGGTGAGAGAGTGAGATTCCATCTCAAAAAAATAAAATAAAAAACGTTGCATGTATAGAAAATGGCAAACGGCCTCCTCCTCCCTGGGCAGGGTTTTCAGTATGAGAACGAGGAGAGTTTCCCAAAGTTCATCTTCAACACAGCAGGCATCTCCTGAGTCAATCAGTTTTTTGTTTTGCAGCGGCTGAGCTCCTTTCTGGGACTTTTTGAAACAACAGGAACTCAAGGTGCAACAGCAACAAATGGATACTTTTTCACAGTATGTACCCAAGGACCTCAAAACCCCAGACACCTGGGCTGCAGATTCACTCCAGAACACGGAGCTATCAGTGCCCTAAATTTCTATGCCGCGATGCTGTAATAATTTTTGCCTAAAAATATTTTTATTAATAATGATGTCTTACTTCGTCAGGCACGCACTGTGTGCCAGTTACCCGTGATTTAATTCTCACATCACATTATGAAATGGTTCCTATTAATATCTCTATTTTGTAGGCTAGTAAACTGAAACAAATAGAGTTAAGAAAGTGGATTTTGCACAGTGTAATTTCAAGGTCATAAATGTAAGCATGTTTAAGGCTTTTCACACAAGAAACCAATTTGTTTTCTGAAAACGGTGTTCCTGCTAGTGTTCATTTCCAGCAGGCTGCGCACTTGTCCTTCCCACCACACACTCACCAAGACATTGAGGGTTGTCTTCTGAAATACTTAATACTTTCATATGGGAAAATGGTGTCTTGTGGTTAATTGTCTGTGTTTTACATTCTCTGTCTTCCAATGGTTCAATTTTCTAGTCCGTCTGAATTTTGTGGGCAGTAAGCATGGCATAAATCCTAAATAAATAGAGGAAATGCTTCACTGTTTTTCCTAGAACTGACTTAGCTATTTTATTTTTAAAAGGAAAGAAAAAATTAGAAAAGGGAAAATCTAAAGTGTCAGACCCTCCCACACTTCTACGGTTTGTTCCAGAAAAAGGAACAGCTTCTTTACTCTGAGGAACCAGAAAGAAGCTTGCTCTGTTCCTCGTCTCACCAGCCAGAGCTTCAGCACTATCACCTGCGTTATCAAAAGAAGCTAAGATGTAATCCCAGCACTTTGGGAGGCCGAGGCGGGTGGATCACGAGGTCAAGAGATCGAGACCGTCCTGGTCAACATGGTGAAACCCCGTCTCTACTAATACAAAAAATTAGCTGGGCATGGTGGCGCATGCCTGTAATCCCAGCTACTCAGTAGGCTGAGGCAGGAGAATTGCCTGAACCCAGGAGGCGGAGGTTGCGGTGAGCCGTGATCGCACCATTGCACTCCAGCCTGGGTAACAAGAGCGAAACTCCGCCTCAAAAAAAAAAAAAAAAAAAGAAGCTAAGAGTTGCAGACCACGTGATGCAAAGCATGTGGGTGTGTATGTCTCAAAGCTGGCTTGAGCCTCACTCTGTGCTTTTTCTCTTCTAACAAACTCATCACTGAGGTTATGTCAGTGCATGCTGAGAATTTTATGCAACTTAGTGAATATGTGATTATCAAGCATCATTCAAATCCCAATACTTATGCTCAACTATGAGGAAGAAGGTCAGACAGAGATGACTCCTCCTGCTGCAATGCCTTCCACACTGCGTCAAAGAGTTGCATCAAACAGGATGATGGGTGTTGCAAGGTGTGGAGACCACAAACTATCTGCCACCACTGCCAGGCGCCATGTAACCTCAACTCTTTCCTGGCAAATAGTATCTGACACAGTGGAAAAGGGCAGCACTTTTAGAAAGACCGCAGCTCTAACTAAAATTGATGATCAAGTGAGAGGAAAAAGATCAGATTATCAGCTATTTTAGAGCACACTTAAATTCCCAAGTGCAATGACCCTGAAATGCAAACCATTGTTTTTGACCAGCTATGACTAAAACAGCTAAAAAGGATTGAGAAATAGCAAGAGAGAAACTATGCCCTCTAAAGAAGCAGGCTTCCTGCCTTGGCTAGCTTGTGTTAGAGCAGATTTTGCCAAATAGTATCGCTATAAAACCTGTCCTCAAAAAAGCTGTATCTTCCAAAAGATGATGTAACAATCGCTCCAGGGAGGCAATAACAATGTTCAGATGAATGATGAATTCCTTTCCTTCTATTGCTGCTGTAACAAATTACCATAAATCAGTGGCTTAAAACAACACAGCTTTATTCCTGCACAGTTCTGGAGCTCTGAAGTCTGAAATGGGTTTCACTAGGTACAAGTCCAGGTGTCAGCAGGGATGTGTTCCAGCTTCTAGAGGCTTCCTGCATTCCTTGGCTCATGGCCTCACTCCTCCTTCTTCAGCAATGTCAGGCTGAGTCTTCCTCATGCTGCCGTCTTTCTGATTCTTTCTCTCCTGCCTCTCTCTTACAAGGGAACACTGTGATTACATTGGACCAAACCAAATAATCCCAGATAGTCTCCGCATCTGAAGGTCAGCTGATTATCAGCCTTAATTCAGTCTGGAACCTCAAGTCTCCCATTGCCATGTGACGTAACATGGTCACAGGTTCCAGGGATTAGGATGTACATATCTTTGGGGGGCTATTACTCTCCCTACCACAAAAGGGAACACCAGAGTCTTCAGTTTAGCATATTTTATCCTCACAGCAGCCTTCAAGGAATGTTGACAAAGAGAGAATCTGAGGCTTTGAGAATGTAAGCAATTTTCCCAAAGACATCCTGCAAGTAGGAGCTAGAGCTGGAACACGACCAGATCTGTCTGCCATGTAAGCCCAGGCTCATCCTCCACACGCTGCCCCCATCAGGAGGCAACCTGGCCCCTTCTCCTGAATCTCTACAGATGGAGCCTGCATATGACTCACCAGGAACCTCAGAGGAAATTCTTCTTCCTTCAGGAATTTCAGGGCACGCTGGTGATGGAAAAGAGTCAGGACAATTGGCCTCCATTTCATATTGCATCACAACCACTTTGGGAAGTTTGCTAAAACTTTCAGGTTCTAAGGATTCTCAGCTGTGAAACAGGAACTTGGATAGATGATGTCGAAGACACTTTTCAGTTCTAAAATTCCATAATTGAATGATCTAACGGGTAAAACCACGGTGCTGCAGAACAGTGCCACTCACAGCATAGTTTGTCAACCTCTGTCAGTCTACAGAGTGTTTAGTACCTGTCAATGACAAGATAAGGAGCTTAAGCCAAAATGTTAGCCAACTACATCAGCAAGTGCACCCTTCAGTTCTGCTGCCATTTGATTTTTTGTAGCAAGGCTTTCGTGGTGAAGGAAGCGGTGTGTTGATTCACTTCCTGGCGCAATCTTCTTATTTCACTGCAGATTGTTAGCAAATAGTTCCTGGATCAGAGTCTGAATAATGCTGATGTAGGAAACACTTCAAAGTTCAGAGGTGAACATGTGGTTAATATCAGAAAATTTTTAGAGAATGACAGCTTTTTTTCTTGGCAAGATAGAGAGGAATAATATCCAGTAAGTATTTGTAAAAATACAAATGATGAAACTATCTTTGAGATCTGCGATAGACTGCAGTATTTTTTCCAGATTATTTACACTCTCCCTGTAAGATAATTATACATCCAGGTCTACTGCCATGGGCCTTCCTGCGGAATACATTTCTTCCCACTATTGACATCAGACTTGACCAAGGGCTTGCCTTGGTTAATGGAATGTTTGCAGATGACTTATACCACGTCTCAGCAGAAGTTTTAAAAGTCATTCACGCCTGTAATCCCAGCACTTTGGAGGCCGAGGTGGGCGGATCACTTGAGGTCAGGACTTCAAGACCAGCCTGGCTAACACGGTGAAACCTCATCTCTACTAAAAATACAAAAATTAGCTGGGTGTGGTAGCACACGCCTGTAATCCCAGCTACAAGGGAGGCTGAGGCAAGAGAATTGCTTGAACCCAGGGGTGGAGGTTGCAGTGAGCTGAGATCGCACTATTGAATTTCAGCCTGGGCGACAGAGCAAGACTCTATCTCCAAAAAAAAAAAAAAAAGTAATTGCATAGTTCAGCCATGGCTGTTTTTCTTCTCTTAAAAAAAGTGCGGATTAGGGGAGGGACAGGAAGGGGATGTCCTAGGTAGGGGTGAATCTTTCAGCCTGTAAACCAGGATTAAGAAGACATGTAGGGCAGAGCTATAGCCAACCCTGGCTGACATGTATTGTAAGCAAAAAGTAATTCTTTGTTATTGTCCCTGAAAATTTGGAATTGTTACTGCAACCTAACCTAACAAATGCTGACTAATATAGGTTGTATATCTGTGATAAGAAAGGAAAGATATTTCTGATTTTTTTTTTTTTTTGAGATGTAGTCTCGCCCTGTCATCCAGGCTGGAGTGCAGTGGTGTGATCTCAGCTCACTGCAACCTTCACCTCCCTGGTTCAAGCGATTCTCCTGCCTCAGTCTCCCAAGTAGCTGGGACTACAAGCACAAACCACCATGCCCAGCTAATTTTTTGTATTGTTAGTAGAGTCAGGGTTTCACCATGTTGGCCAGGATGGTGTCAATCTCCTGACCTTGTGATCCACCCACCTCAGCCTCCCAAAGTGCTGGGATTACAGGCATGAGGTACTGCGCCTGGCCCTTTCTGATATTTTTATATCTTGTGGTTCAGAATGTAATAATCCAAGGTTTTTTATCCTCAATTTGTCTGGTAAACTTGGGAAAGTTGGTGTTTTTTATCTCAGCTTTTATTTTCTTCAGAGAATTAAATCAGCAGTACTAATATATATAAAGCATATTATGAAAGAAAACTAATTTTTAAAAGCAAATGTATTTTAAATACATGAAAAAATTACCTTATGTGATAAGTGTTTATGTGCAAAATGCCTTTATTTCATTTCACCTATAAAGTTATCATTTAGCTGAGAATGGAATTCTAGGCTGATGGCTATTTCATTTCAGCACTTTGACATTTACCTTCTGGATCTATTGTTCATAACAAGTCTGTTCTCTGTATGATGAATATTCCTTTGTCGGTAACCTGTGTATCTTCTCCTTGCATTTAGTATTTGCTGTTTGTCTTTAACATTCTGAAGTTTCACCATGACACGTTTAGTGTGAATTTGGTTTTACTTATCATGCTTGGGTAGTTAGTGTGCTTCTTCAAATTGAAGCTGCTTTCTGTTTCTTTCCTGAAAAATCTTAGCTAATGCTTAGTTTTTTCCCCCATTCTCTCTGTGCTCTCCTTCTAGAATTCCTGCTAAATGTAATTTGAAACTTTTTCTTTAGTCTTCCATGTCTTTTACCTTCTCATTTACATGTCCACCTATTCATTTCAGCCTACTGGATTCAAGATAATTTTCTTATATTTATCTTCCAGTTTTTCAGCTGTTTCTAATATGCTCTTTAATACACACACCTACTTCTTGTTTTTAATGACTTTTTATTTCTCAAATTTCTGTTTGATTCTTTCTCAACCCTTTTTCAGCACCTATTCTTTTATTATGATTTTTAATCCTATTAGAATTACTTAATCTTTATAAATAAGCTACTTTTATAGTGTCTTTCAGATTATCCTGTTATTTCAAATTCTCAATGTGCTAATCTCCTGTTTCACATGTGTGCTAACTCTCCTTCACAGTGGATGAGTTCCTGTTTTGACTAGCAATGTTTTTATTGTACTTATATTTAGTAGGGATTCTTTTCATGGGAATCCCATGAGTCTTGAGTGATGAAAATCTTTCTTGGGAGGCCAAGGTGGGTGGATCACACATGCCCACAGATATGTGTGTCATTGCCACAAAGATCTCCCTCATGCTATACCTTTATAGACACATTCTCACTCCCCCAGCATATCATATTAAAATTATTTTTTTTCTGTTTTCAGTCTATTTTTTCTTCATATTCAATTTTTTTCTGTCCTTTTTTCCCCTAGCTCTCTTTAATTTTGAAAGCTACCTACAAATGTCTGGCGATCTTGCCTGTTATTCATATTTAAGCATGAAGCAAACTGCAGGCTTAGCTTGTGCATAGCTGCACGGCCCACCACAGGGAGGTCAGTTGGTACATCAACTTTTTCATTGCCAAAGGGTCCTCCAAATGTTGGTGCCTGAGATATTTCTCTAGATTCATTCACATAGTCCAGAGAAGATGCCTCCAATCTCCCCAGGGATGGGTAGAATTGTAAGCCTGACTGCTAGCTTCCTTAAAGCAGAGTATTGGGGGAGGGTGTTGAGAGTCTACTATTCAATGTGCAGATTTTCACTTAATTTCCTTGTTTTCAATTTGTACCCATCTCTTCCCACTCATGTTCATCATGATTCTCCTGAGTTTCTCAAGTTCAATTTCCACAAAGAATAAACTTTCAAGTCAGGCACTTTGGCTCCTGTTTGTAATCCCAGCACTTTGGGAGGCTGAGGCAGTCAGATCACTTGAGGTCAGGAGTTCAAGACCAGCCTGGCCAACATGGTGAAACCTCATCTGTACTAAAAATACAAAATTTAGCCAGGTGTGGTGGCATGCACCTGTAGTCCCAGCTACTCAGGAGACTGAGGCAGGATAATCGCTTGAACCCGGGAGGTGGAGGTTGCAGTGAGCCAAGATCACACCAGTGCACTCCAGCCTGGGCTCTGGGAGGGCACTTGCCCAGCTTCATGAGAACGGGGAGGATGTCTAACCACTCTACATACAGCCTTCTGAAAATGCCCCCATTCCCACCTTTGCCTCATGGCACTTCACACCTGTGTTAAGCCTTTCCATGCTTCTGAAGAGCAATTGCTCATTTCCCACCAAACATCCCCTCTGTAGACACCAACATTGTTAGAAATCTTCCATCAACCAAACAGCATCAGATGCTGTTTCATATTCAATCCACTTTGTCCTATCGGACTTTTGTATTTTTTACTTCCTTTACAGATATTTTATTAAGGTTCTAGGAGGGAGAGGGGAAAGGGCATTACTTAATTTGCCATGCTTATGCAGCATACAACACCCTTTTTAAAAAAAATTAATCGAAATATAAGATGAAAATGGAATTTTTGTCTTACATAATTTTAAACATAGAAGTAACAGATCATATTTCATAAAAGGTACCACAAAAAAGATTATTTTCACTGTTTCAGAAGATAAGTAATATTTTTGCCTCATTCATCTTTAAAACTTCGTTGGGCAATACGTGGTTCTATCTTCCACATATATTTACCCCAATTTGCTGCTATTGCAATATCAAAGTTGTGAAATTTGACAGGAAATGTGAGAAAAGACTAGCTGAAATGAGCTCTAGACAAGATGTCCTTTTGCTTCTAGAGTTTAGCACCTCTAACAAAAGATAGGCCCCCGGGGCTCTTTCTTTCAGGATCCTTGGCAGATGATTTGAATGACTGAGGATTTTTGTCAGCTCTTGTCTCCCCCATCTTCTAGAATCAGACTGCTTCTGACTGACCAAGGCCCAGCGGTGTTTTTAAGGAGCGGGAAGGGGACTGGGTACAGGGGTTATTAAATTGAAAAGTCGGCTTTGAAAAATATGAGTAAGCTCTCCTGAAGTTTCAAGTCTGGCAACAAGCATGGAAGCAGGAAGAAAGAAGTTAGCAAGAATGAGAATAAAGACAAAGTAGACAATAATGGAGAGCGAAAGACAACGGAGAAAGTGTAAAATGAAACTGAAAGCAAGATGGAAGACAGAACACACACCAAGCAGGAAGAAAGCAAACATTGATCTGAACAGAACTAAAGTTGGCACATTCATTATTTAATAAATATTCAATAAGTACCTATTGAGCAGCCACTATGTACAAGCTCTGTAGAGGAGGAACTAAAATAGACCAACAAACATTTTTTGAAAAAGAGAGGAAGGGAAATACCAAATAGTGAGAAGTAAAATAGGTGGACACAATTAAGAAGGACAAGGTGACTCCAGGTGTTTAAAGCTCAAATTTGAATGACAAGGAGCCAGCCCTGAAGAAGTCATGACAAATAATCAGCAAAATGCAAGTGAGAGCATCACAAGATTCATTTACACCTACCAGATTGGCAGTAGTTGAAAAGTTAAGTGATACCAAATATTAGCAAGGATATGGAGCAATAGGAATGCTCCTTCACTAATGATGAGAGTATAAATTGGTATAACCACTTTGAAATCAATTTTATGTTACCTAGAGAAAAGGAATCTGCTTATATTTTAGAACCCACAAGTCTATACCTACTTCAAGAGAATAAATCTTGCACATGTGTATTAGGAGATACGCTTCAGAAAATTTAGTTTATTGTAATAGCAAAAAGCTGGAAAACTTGAAATGTCCATCAACAGCAGAACAGATAGTTGTATTTGGGTATTTTTGATGTAATGAAATACTACACAGCAGTGAAAATGGATGAATTACAGCTTTAAACACCAACATAATGAACCTTAGGAACAATAAGTAGGAGAGGGTCTGAGATCAGGAAGGAACTCACAGAGTTTATGGTAAATGAAATGCAGGTCCGTGAATGTAAGACACGTTGCTCTCTAAACGTGATGTTCATTTTATAAATATAGCATTAGTTCATTAATTAATGAATTAAAAACAATTCATTGATTATAAATGTATTTATTATGTATTTTATTTTATCTTTATATATAATATAATAACTTATACATAAGTATAAATTATTTTATTATAAATCATAATTATGAATTAATAATAATGCATTAATTAATGCATGGATTAATTATTAACTAGATCTTTAAAAGTATTTTTAACCAAAATCAAAACAATGCTAGGAGAACATTCTGGGCAGAAGAGACGTCGAGTACAAAGGCCATAAAATGGGACAAGCTAGACACCTCCCAGGATATGAGAGAGGCCAGCATGGCTGGAACTAAGTAAGCAGGGCAGGGTAGAGGAAAATGAGGTTGGAGGGGCTGAAATACATAGGGAGATTGATGGGACAAAGCACAAGTTTCAAGATATCAAGGGTTCAGAAATGTCAAATCACCTGAGCGAGGAGAGAAGAGTGAATGGGCTGGAGGTAGGAGGATGGTGCTCAGATGGAGGGAAGCTTGGAGTTGAGGTTTCAGAGGTGATGAAATGATTAGTGATGACAATGTCACGATTTCAGGAGTGTGTGATTTCAGAAGTGCATGGATGAGGTATATGGAGAAACAAAATACTGTAGGCAAGGAGGTTGAGAAAGTAGAAGGCAGGGTGAGGGTAGGTCATGCACATGGGTGCAGGGTCTGGACAAGCCTAACGAGTTGCTTGTACAGCAGGCACGTTGGTTGACCACAGAGCCACCTTTCCCACCACCTACCACACCTGCTGCTTGATCCAACTCTGACTCCTCATCTTCAGCTTCCACGAGTGAATAGGAGCTCAGATAGGTAAGTAAGCCTTAATGGTAGCATGCATAAACTTCAAGAGGCAGCATTGTGTGAGGGGACAAGCACATTGGCCCCAGGTAGGCAGGAGGCTGGGCAATGGGACCCGTGGTTCTCTTCCCATGGGACTTTCACATTCGCAGTGAGCTTCCTAAACTCACCAATGGTATGTTTATATTCCTTTTTTGGAAATGGTGACAGATGAGCCTCACGCCTGTATTTGAAACAAGGCCAAATCATGATGGTACACATAGGTGTAGAAACGTAGAAGAAGATAACAGCATGAGAAGTCAGGCCCAGAAACTCTTAGAATACAAGGGGACCCTCTGAGGGGGTCATGGGTCCTGGGAAGGAGGTATCTGTTTAGACTAACTATGCCTGTGATAGGCAAAGAGGGTGTCTTAGTCCATTTGGGCTGCTATAATAAATATGATATATGGGGTGACCTATAAGCAACATTTATTTCTCACAGTTCTAGAGGCTGGGAAGTCCAAGATCAAGGCACTGACAGAGTCCATGTCGGGTGAGGGCCCATTTCCCGGCTTAGAAATGTTGCCTTCTAGCTGTGTCCTCACATGGTGGTATAAAGGGGCAAGGCAGCTCTCCAGAACCTCTATTAAAAGCGCACTCATCTCATAATCACCTACCAATGACTTCACTTCCTGTGACCATTGCTTTGTGGGTTAAGATTTCAACATATGAATTTTCAGGGTACACGAACATTATATATCCATCAGATATAACCTCTCATTTGTCCAAAAAGGGAACTGGATCTCAAAGAGGTTAAATAATTTGCCCAAGATCATTCACTTGCTAAAGTGGCAGGAGTGGGATTTCACCCAGGCCCATTGGACTCCAAACATGTGATCTTCACCATTCCCTGGCAATAAGAGGAGGAAAATACTTCCACTGACTTTTAGAGGCTGAGTAAAATTATCCAGAAAAAGGAAGAAAAGAAAAGTGATAGAGGAAGTGGCACCAGGCAGAGGGAGCCCAGGAATGGGCAGAGCCAAGAAGGTAAGAAAGTATGATGTGTCTGGGTACTGGCAAAGGCCACACACAATGATGAATACGATCCCAACACAACACATGTTCTCACCTCCAAGCAAGTGAGCTATTCCCTCCTTCCAGAATTCCTCCCTGTCAGCCTTTAGCTCAATAACTTTTCATTATTCTTCAACATTTATTTCAAGTGTTAATTTTTCCAGGTTTTCTCAAAGGCCTGGGAATTGGCTGGGGCACTTTACACTCCAACAAGGTGTTGGCCTGCATTTTCTCTGCAGGAGAAAGATGAGAGAATATAAGAAGCTGTGTCCCCCTGCACATAGAAGGATACAGCCTTACTTCTATGAGATTCCTTTCAAGAATATAACATGATTGCCACCATGAGGAAACATCAGGAAAACCCAGATTGAAGGACCTTCCACAAAACAACTTGTGTCTCAAAATGAAAGAAAGAAAAACCAAGGATCAGATCCACATTAAAGGAGATTAAAGGGTTATGACAAAAAAAAAAATGTGAGATGTGATTTTGAATTAGAAGTGGCAAATTTTGAATGAAAACACAAGTGGCAAATTTGGAATAATGCATAGATTTTTTAAAACAATACTATCATATCAGTGTTAATTTTCTGATTTTGATCACTAAAGTCTCATTGTTTAAAAGAATGTCCTTATCTTTCAGAAATACCCATTGAAGTAGAAAAATATTTGGAGGTAAAGGAACTTCATTTCTGTACCCCACACTCAGACATCTCGGAAGTATAAATATGCGCACACATACACACACAGAGAAGTTCACATGAATGTGAACATTTGTACTACCCAAAGCAATTTAAAGATTCCACACAACCCTATCAAAATATCAGTGACATTCTTTACAGAAATAGAAAAGAAATTCTAAAATTTGTATGGAACCACAAAAGACCCTGAATAATCAAAGCAATCGTGAACAAAATGAACAAAGCTGGAGACATCACACTACCACATTTCAACCGTACTACTTATCTGTAGCAACAAAAACAGCATAGTACTGGTGTAACAACAAACACGTAGACCAATGGAATAGAGAACCTGGAAATTCATGTATCTGCAGCCCATGGATTTTTGACAAGGATACCAAGAACATTCACTGGGGAAAGGACAGTCTCTTCAACAAATTGTGCTGGGAAAACAGAATATCCATATGCAGAAGAAAGAAACTAGATACCGACCTACCTCTCACCCTATATAAATCAACTCAAAATGGATCAAAGACCTGAATGTAAGACCTGAAACTATAAAACTACTAGAAGAAAACAATGGTGAACCAGTTCAGGACATTGATCTGGGAAAAGATTATATGAATAAGGTCTCAAAAGCACAGTTAACAAAAGCAAGAATAAACACCTGAGATTCTATTATACTAAAAAGCTTCTGCATAGCAAAGGGAACAGACAGCAGAGTGAAGAGACAGCCTACAGAATGGAATATTTGCAAATGATTCATCGACAGGGGGTTAATATCTAGAATATACAAGGAACTCAAACATCTCAACAGCAAAAATTCTCTAAACGATTCAATTAATACATGAGTAAACGATCTCAACAGACTTTTGCTCAAAAGGCATATAAATGGCCAACAAATATATGAAGAAGTGTTTAACATCACTAATATCCTTGATGAGGGAAATACATATCAAACCCACAGTGAAGCATCATCTCACCCCAGTTGGGATAACTCTTATTAAAAAAACAGAAAATAACAAATGCTGGCGAGGATGAGGAGAAAAGGGAACTTACATATCCTGTTGGTGAGAGTGTAAACTAGTCCAACCACTGTGGAGAATAGTGTAGAGGTTCCCAAAAAACTACAAATAGAACTACCATGTGATCCAGCAGTCTCACTACTGGGTATTTATTCCAAGGAAAGGAAATCAGTATATTGCTGAGACGTCTGCACTTCCACATTTATTGCAGCACTTTTCACAATAGCTGAGATACAGAATTAACCTGGGTGTACAACAGCAGACAAATAAAGAAAACGTGGCAGGTATACATAATGGAATACTATTCAGCCACGAAAAGGAATGAAACCCTGTCATCTGTGGTAACATAGCTGGGAGTGGAGGACATTATGTTAAGTGAAATAAGCCAGAAACAGAAAGTTAAATACCACATGTTCTCACTCATGTGTGGAAGCTTAAAATGTTGATATTATAGAAGTAGAAAGCAGAACAGAGGATACTAGTGGCTGCGAAGAGTAAAGGGAAGGAAGGAATGGGAAGAGATTTGTTAAAGGATGCAAAACTACAGCTATACAGGAAGAACAGGCTCTGGTGTTCTATACCATTGTAGAATCACTGTAGTTAACAATATTGTCTCACATAGCTAGAAGGAGGATATTAAATGTTCCCAACACAAAGAAATGATAAATGTTTGAGATGATGGATATGCTAGTTTCCCTGATCTGATCACTATATATTACATGTAGCACATCATTATGTGCCCCCAAAATATATACTAGCATGTGCAAATTATTTTTAATTCAAAACAAATCCATCAATAATAAAAAATATTAGCAGTACCTTCAAAGATCTGGAGTGCCTCTCTCTTTTTCTCACACACACAGACACAGACACACATATATACACCTCAGTGCCTTCTTTTCATTTCAGCCTGGCACTGCTGTTAACACTTTTGGTGCATTTTTATACCCGGAAAGATGATGTTTCTGTCCTACCTTTCAACTCCACAGAGGACGAATGTGAAGTCGCTTTTCCTGGGACTCTGTTGATTTTGTAAGTCGTACTCACCTGGTCCACATTTACCCACCTGAGGCTTATAACTGCAACATGTGATGATTGGATTAGATCACTTGTAGGTGTCGTCCAGCTCTAAAATCTCACCTGGTCCACGTTTACCCACCTGTGGCTTATAACTGCAACATCTGATGATTGGATTAGATCGCTTATAGGTGTCTTCCACCTCTAAAATCCATGGTTCAGCAAGCAGTTCACGAGAAATCAGACCCTTAGTTCCTTAGACACAAGCAAAGCTTCCTGGTCTTTCAACTGGAAACATTTTGAGGCAAAGCTGTGTCAACAGTGCCCTCTTGTGGGAAGATGTGAAATCCACAGCATGTTGAAATTACAAAATCGTAGCAACACTCAGATAATTGAGGGCTCACTAAGTGTTGGGTGCTGATCTACAAATATCACACACATTACCTAATTTAACCCTCACAACATCCCTATGCAATAGCTGGTGCAGTTACTATTACTTTTTCTTTCTTTTTTCCCAGATGGAGTCTCGCTCTGTCACCCAGCTGAAGTGCAGTGGTGCAATCTCTGCTCACTACAACCTCCACCTCCAGGGTTCAAGCGATTCTCCTGCCTCAGCCTCCTTCGCTGCTGGGATTACAGGCGCCCTCCACCACGCCTAATTTTTGTATTTTTAGTAGAGACAGGGTTTCATCACGTTGGCCAGGCTGGTCTTGAACTCCTGACCTCAAGTGATTCGCCCACCTTGGCCTCCCAAAGTGCAGGGATTACAGGTGTGAGCCACTGTGCCCTGCCCGTTACCACTACTTCAGAATTGAGGAAACTGAGGAACCAGAGGCTGAAGTGACGTGGCTGTAGTCTCACAGCTAGCAGATCACAGAACTGTACAGAACAAGCAGTGTGATCTGGAGCTGTATTCAGAACCCAACATTATACTTCATCATCAGAGGAAAACTCCTCTGAAGTATTTTTCAAATGCAAAAGATCCGAGAGATCATCCAGCCAGCATTTCCTCAAATGGCTTGACATCAAGGGACATTCACATGATGATTATAAGGGTATAGGTACCTGCTGGTGGGGCAGAGAGGAAGTGATTGAAGAAATCTGAGAAACAATGGGTCAAATAAAATTTACTGTAATACTTTTCCATGACATTATTCTTTTTAAAACTATTTAATTGACAAAGATTGTATATGTTCAAGGCGTACAGCATGATGATTGGGTATACATCGTGTAATGGTTATCACAATCAGATTAATGAACACATCCCTCACTCTCACACTTTACATTAGATCCCAAGACCTGTTCATCTTATCATTGACAGTTTGAGCCCTTTGACCAACATCTCCCCATTTCCCCCACACCCCAGCCACTAGCAACCGCCATTCTCCTCTCTTCTATGAGTTCTACTATTTTAGAATTCACATATAAGTGAAATCATACAGTATTTATCTTCCTGTGTCTGACTTATTTCAGTTGGCATAATGTCTTCCCGGTTCATTTATGTTGTCACAAACAGCAGGATTTCCTTTTTATGGCTGAATAATAGTCTACTGCCTGGGTGCATAGATAGATATCTTGTTTGGCAAGGTGTCTTTAAGGTCTTCGGCCTACCTTTTTTTTTTTTTTGAGACAGAATCTCACTCTGTTGCCCAGGCTGGAGTGCAGTGGCATGATCTCAGCTCATTGCAACCTCCGTCTCCTGGGTTCAAGTGATTCTCCTGCCTCAGACTCCTGAGTAGCTGGGATTACAGAAACGTATCACCATGCCTGGTTAATTTTGTATTTTTAATAGAGATGGGGTTTCACCATGTTGGTCAGGCTGGTCTTGAACTCCTGACCTCATGATCTACCAGCCTCTGATTATAGATGTGAGCCATTGCACCCAGTGGCCTCCTTTTTAAACGTTAATTATATTAAATTGACTAAAAAAATCACATTTTTTCCTTCTTTTTTATGGTCGACTATTCCAGTGTGTGTAAGACTCCTGCTAGCATCTAGTGGATAGAGGCTATGGATGCTATGTGCGCAATGCATCCATAGCAATGCGTGTGTATGTGCTGGTGTGCACATGGCATCCACAGCAGTGTGTGTGTGTGCACTGGTGCGCACATGGCATCCACAGCAGTGTGTGTGCACTGGTGTGCACAATGCATCCACAGCAGTGAGTGTGTGTGTGCTGTTGTGGACATGGCATCCATTGCCACTATCCACGAGATGCTAGCAGGAGTCTTCCCTCCCTGAGTGTGACAACCACAAATGTCTCCAGACATTGCCAAATGTCCTCTGAGGTGCTAAAGTGCCCCTGGTGGAAAACCAAGGCATTAGGCCATAGAACTATTTTTGTCATGGAGCAACTCAAAGAACTAATGTCCCCATTTCGTGAACGCCTTTGTCCTCATCATACAGGTGAGGAAATGGAAGCCAGGGAGGTGAGGAGATTTGCCTACGTTAGTCATGTAACCTGAGTGATGCAGGTAAGAGCCATGTTGTCCAAACAAACCCTTGCCCTTCGGTCTTCAAGCCTACTCTAGCTTCTTTTGGGTGACACTGACAATGTAGGCTGAGGTAGGATCTGGAGATGGCTCTCAGCTCTGTAGAATCCTATCTTTGTCACTGGCTCTCTTCACAGATACTCAAGTATTTACTCCTTCCTACCTTCCTTCCTTCCTACCTTCCTTCCTTCCTTCCCTCCCTCCCTTCTCTCCTTCCTTTCCTTCTTTGCTCCTTCCTTCCTTCCCTTCCTCCCTCCCTTCCTTCCATCCTTCCTTCCCTTCTTTGCTCCTTCCCTTTACTCCTTCCTTCCTCTTCCACTCCCTCCTTTCCTTCTTCCTTCCTCCCTCCCTCTATTCCCCTCCCTCCTTCCTTTGTTCTCTCTCTGACTCTCTCTCACTTTCTTTCTCTTTCATTGATGTAATTCACTCAAAGCACCTAGATACTCAATGAAGGAAAGACCAGTTCATGGCTGACCACAGCGGTCAAGATCCTACTGTAAGAAATTTCTGTTTTTCAACCAAAAGCAAGGGAGTAGCTAAGTTCAGAAAAAGTCCATTTTCTTTATATGTTTTCCAAGAATGCTGGTGTTTGGGGCCAAAGTTGGCTTGTCACATCTCTTCTTCCTGAAGAGCTTTTAGAATGAGGCCATATTTCCACTCACTGAGGCTGATTTGAGTGTGGAACTGGGACTGGGGTGTCACGGATAGGAGGTCAGATGAATGTGTGCTGTGCTTTCTGAGCATGTTCTAGCAGAGGCTGAACCCTGGAGCTGGTTTCCTCAGCAGCTGGGGCTTAGACTAGGTGCAAATTCAGGTCTTACCATGCCTCTCCATGTGCTTTCTGTACAGTCCATTCTAGAAGTAGTGACACACCATATGCCTCTCTCAGTCCACTCCAACTTCAGGTTTCTACTTCCCAGATACCACCCTGGGGAAAGTAAGGAGGTGTCAGTGGCCAGCTGCTCTTGGCTTAGGGCAGTGAGCACTTGGTGCTCTGGAAGGCCGTCTTCACCCCTGAAGCACAAGCACAATATTGGCATTAGCTGTCACTCTTACCGTGCTCAACAAGTGCAGACCTTGCAGGTGAAAACATTCACAACCTGCAAAATGCCATTTAAAAGTTATCTTCTAGTCGGCACCCCAGAAACGTGTAGAGATTTCTTTAATGAGGACATTAGGACGGTGATTTGCAACCATCAAATGCCACATTTTTCTGGCTTTTAGTTCTGAGCCCCATCTCTTTTAGCCTGAGAAGAGAGGGCTGAGGTGATCTGAACATTTTTGTTTCTGTGACTGTTTGTGGGTAGAAATTAGAGATGCAGGGTGTGGGTAACTGCAGGCGCAGCTGTGTGTGTGTGTGTGTGTGTGTGTGTGTGTGTGTGTAGGAAGAGGACACTATGGATGGATCCCTCAGCTGAATGTAGTTTAGCCCTGCTTCTTTAACGAGATCCTCTGGGGTTCCAATTAGGACTTTGCTTGCTAGATGACAGAAATGTTCTATATTGCCGGGCACAGTGGCTCACACCCGTAATCCCAGCACTTTGGGAGCCCGAGGAAGGCGGATCATTTGAGTTCACGAGTTCGTGACCAGCCTGGCCAACATGGCAAAACCCCATCTCTACTAAAAATACAAAAATTAGCCAGACGTGGTGGTGGGTGCCTGTAATCCCAGCTACTCTGGAGGCTCGGGCATGAGAATTGCTTGAACCCAGGAGGTGGAGGTTACAGTGAGCCAAGATCCTACCACTGCACTCCAGCCTGGGCGACACAGTGAGACTTTCTTGAAAAGAAAGGAAAAGAAGAAAAGAAAAGAAAAGAAGAAAAGAAAAGAAAAGGAAGGAAGGAAGGAAAGAAAAAGAGGAAGAAAGAAAGAAAAAGAAAAAAAGAAAGAAGAGTTCTCTATTTTAACTGGGGAGTACACATAGGTGTATATCTTTGTCAAAGCTTCGTCAAACAATACAACACTTAAAATGGTTATATTTTATTGTCTTCAAGTTATACTTCAATACAGTTGATTTTCTTTGAAGTTCTGTATGTGATTTCTGAAAAAAGTCACTTGGAAATCTACATGGACATTATGAAAACTTGTTGGAGAATAAATTGTATATAATTAGAGTATCCCATTTTAGAGTTTACAGGGTGATTACGACAAGATGTGCTTTCTTTTACTATTGATTTGCCTATTACAGAATTTCATGTAGACAGATTCATTCAGCATGTTCTTTTTTGCTTCTGGCTTTTGGATTTATCAGCACTTTGTTCTTTTTAAGGCCGGTAGTATCCATTATACAAATAAAACAAGATTGGTTTATTCATTCTGTTAATGGTCTTTGGGTTTTTTTCCAGTTCTTCTGGATAAATATGTAGGAGTGAAATTTCTAGGTCATATGGTGAGTGTATGTTTAACTTTGTAAGGAACTGCCAAAATGTTTCCCAAAGTGTCTGAACCATTTGGTATTTCCACCAGCGATGCATGAGGTCCTATTGCTCCAAATCCTCGCCAGCGTTTGGTATTGTCAATCTTTCAAGTTGTGCACCTTTGAAAGAGTGTGCAGTGGTATCTCACTGCAGCACATGCAGAACTTTGAAGTTCAAAAAGTAGACAGGAAACATGCAAGAAAGTATAGAAGTCAGGTTGAGCTGATGAGTATTACCATGATCTGCATTATGCCGAGCTAAAATAATTGCTTTCCAGAAATTTGTCAGTCTGGACCAGGAGAGAGAATCAAGGACTTGTGGAGTTTTCACTGGGCTGCGGTCCAACTGATGGCTCATCCCATATCTTGGGGCAGGTTCAGGAAGGATTCTGATTGAGATAAGGAGAATCAACCTACAGAGTTCAGATTTGGCCAGTCAGTCCCACAAGCATGTAAGCCAATTCCTTACAATCAATCAACAAACAAACAAATGAACGTGTGTGTGTGTGTGTGTGTGTGTGTGTGTGTGTGTCCTACTGGGTCTGTTTCTCTGACAGAACCCTGACTGAGTCTAGGAAAGCAGCCTGTTGCATGGCAAGACTGACGCCATCTTGAAGTGGAACTGCCATGATGACAGATATTTGACTCCTGCAGACCAAGGTGTTCTTCAGTAAGGTCTTTAAACAATGCCTGTGGCATAGATAATTCCTCATAAAGATGCTCATCTAACTTCTCCAGTGGCCATTAGTCTGAGATGTGGCTGGGTGCGGTGGCTCACGCCTGTAATCCCAGCACTTTGGGAGGCCAAGGCAGGCAGATCACGAGGTCAAGAAACTGAGACAATCCTGACCAACATGGTGAAACTCTTTTCTACTAAAAATACAAAAATTAGCTGGGTGTGGTGGCATGAGCCTATAGTCCCAGCTACTCAGGAGGCTGAGGCAGGAGAATCATTTGAACCCCAGAGGTGGAGGTTGCAGTGAGCCAAGATCACACCACTGCAATCCAGCCTGGCAACAGTGAGACTCTACCTCAAAAAAAAAAAAAAAAAAAAAAAAAGTCTGAGACGTGATTAGCTGCATGTGTCTCTACCTTAAAAGATTGCTATGTAAATGATACTTTTTGGAGGGCAGGCATGAAGATTTACTGTCTCATGGCTGTCCAAGACATTGCTTCTGTTCATAAGTCCCTATTAAATGCTTCTGAGAAACTAGATTTGTCAGCCTCTTTCTTCAGCCTCTCAGCACCTTAGCCTTTGGGGGTTGGTTTGCATAGACCTGCACACCATGAACCAGTGACCAAGAGCAGCTTTCTATGCAACCAACCTCATTTTCCTTGTTTAAACCCTTACTTACCTGGTGGTTAGTGACGTCACAGCATAAGATAAGGCAGGCCCTAGCACAGATGTCAGCCAAGCCACTGGGGACAAATTGAGATTTTACCTTTAACTTGATTTTAATGGCAAATCCAAATCTGAGTTTCAATCATAAATCTTTAAGAAAAAGACTAAAAATTAAGTGAAAAATGGGCCACAGAACAGGCAACACTCAAAATAATGTTCTACGAACATATGCTAAGATGCTAAATCTCATATGTAAAGAAAGAAATGTGAATTACATCAGTAACATATCATTTGTCATCAACAGGCGAAGGTTTAAATGAATGATGGTAAATATGTGTGGTTTAGCATATGTCAATTATACCTCAATAAAGCTGCAAAAAGCAAAATTTAAAAAAAAAAGGTGTGTTTGGGATATTGCTGCAAAATGGAAATTCTCAGTCACAACCAGACAGTGTATTAATTGATTCATCATTAGGGCAGGTACTTTGGAAATATTTATAAAGATGTTAATTATACTCACATTTTGACCTAGCAGTTCCTTTTTCTAGAATAAATCTTATGACAAAATTTTAAACTGGTGCCAAAGAAGTAGCTAGAAAGAAATATAAGAAGTAAAGAAGAGAGAAAGAAAGAAAAGAGGCCAGGCATAGTAGTTCACGCCTGTAATCCCAGAACTTTGAGGGGCCAAGGTAGGTGAATCACTGAAGGCCAGGAGTTCGAGACCAGCCTGGCCAACATGGCGAAACCCCATGTCTACTAAAAATATAAAAATTAGCCTGGCATGGTAGAGGGCACCTGCAGTCCCAGCTACTTGGAAGGCAGAGTAGAGAATCACTTGAACCCAGGAGGCAGAGGTTGCAGTGTGCTGAGACTGTGCTGCTGCACTTCAGCCTGGGTGACAGAGCAAGACTCTGTCTCAAAAAAACAGAAAAGAAAGGAAGAACAGAAAAGCACATCCTAAGGAATTAATTAGACCCATGAATAAAGCTATAGGTATACTATTACACCTTTATACTAGCAAAAAATATTAGGGTATTATAACAGCAAAATATTTGGACAAAAATTAGATTAGTCATATGAATTACGATAGAACCACAGAATAGAATAGAATACAGGCATTAAAGTCACTATGCAGAGCTATGCGAACTGACATGAAAAGATATCCAAAAATACGACTGAGTGGGAAAAGTAGTTTACATAATAGAATTTGCTGAATAATCCCCTTTTTAATAGGTGTAGGAGAACAGCTAACAAACCTCATACATGTTCAAAGGTTTGGAAACGTGAACAACTTTAATAATCAGAAATAAAAATATATTACTTTTCCACTTAGAGAAAAATTAAAATAAATAACAAGAAATAAATACGGTCCTCCTTCAAGGGGCTTACGTGGGAAGCTGCTTTCAGCAGAAAGCAGCTACAATTAAGCAGAAATTTAACTGAAGCTCTAATATATTAATTTAGGATGTCCTGAGGCTCTACCTGACCCCCAAGAGAAATATCCATCAGGGGCGATTTCTAGGAATAATTGCATCTCTCCTAATTTTAACAGGTCTGATCTTTATCTCAGGGCTTGAATCAAGTAACTGAGAGTACTGCTCTCCATATTAGCTGTGAGAAAGTTCAAGGCCAAATTTATGCTCCCGTTAGTGAAGGTAAAGCGTCTCGCACTTGCATTTTGTATTCTGACATTTCCCCTGAATTCAGAGTATATTTTCTCCTCTTCTCTTTATCCTGATTTTCTCACTTATTTTTACCTTAATCAATGATTCATTCATTCAATAAGATATACAGAGTAGCTGGTATGTGCCAGAGGTATGTATGTATGTAGCTGGTATGTGCCGAACGAACGAACTGTGTGTGGCCTCAGTTTAGAGGCTACTGAGGGCAGCGGTTGTCAGAAGGGAGCAAACAAGAGAATTGTAACTTGTGTTACAAGCTACAGTGAAAAAATAATCATGTTGACTTGGAGACATGTAGAAACAAGAGCCACTGAGTCGAGGGGGAGGGTAGGGGAGCTGAGCTGAGCTCTGAGGTTGGGATGCAACCCAACATTTGAAGATGGGAAGCCATGGGAAGGAACAGAAAACAGCGTCTTCTGAGGTAGGAGTTCAATGCCTTCTAAAAATAGAGAGAAAATCCGTGTGGGTAGAACGTAGCAATCCCATGGGGCTTGGAGAGCTTTCAGGTTGGTGGACACATCAAGGCGCTGGGAGGGTGCTGTACCCGGAGAGAGTGTGGAAGCGCTGCGCCCTCCAACATACTCCGCCCTATGCATCGCTTCCGTTGGGCTGCTTCTGAGTTGTACCTTCTATAATAAACTGGTTAATATAGGTACTTTTCTGAGCTCTGAGTCATCCTAGTAAATTATTGAACCTGAAACTGGGGAGGCTTGTGAGAACCTCCAACTTTGTAGCCAAATTAGACAGCAATGTGAGTAGCCTGGCACTCAATACTTGGGTCTGGCATCTGAAGTGAGGACAGTCTTTGGGGACTGAGTGCTTAGACCTGTACAGTCCAACACTAACTCCAAGTAGTTACTGCCAGAATTGAATTAAACTGTAGGACACCCGGCCGGCGTCCTGAGAGGAGAATTGGTCATTGGTGTGGAAAACCCCCACGTTTGGTGTCAGAAGTGTTGTGAGTAAAATGTTCAGAGATACTCAAGATACCCTCAAAAACCTTATAGGGGAGGCAGACTAATAATCAGTAAAAATGTGGCCGGGCGCGGTGGCTCAAGCCTGTAATCCCAGCACTTTGGGAGGCCGAGGCGGGTGGATCACGAGATCAAGAGATCAAGACCATCCTGGTCAACATGGTGAAACCCCGTCTCTACTAAAAATACAAAAATTAGCTGGGCACGGTGGCGCGTGCCTGTAATCCCAGCTACTCAGGAGGCTGAGGCAGGAGAATTGCCTGAACCCAGGAGGCGGAGGTTGCGGTGAGCCGAGATCGCGCCATTGCACTCCAGCCTGGGTAACAAGAGCGAAACTCCATCTAAAAAAAAAAAAAATGTGTAATAGTATAAATCCATATAAGGTATAAAAAAGAATAAAGCAGGCTGGCACAGTGGCTCACGCCTTAATCCCAGCACTTTGAGAGGCCAAGGTGAACAGGGTCACGAGGTCTGGAGTTTGAGACCAGCCTTGCCAAGGTAGTGAAACCCTGTCTCTACTAAAAAATACAAAAAATCAGCTGGGCGTAGCGGTGAGCACCTGTCATCCCAGCCACTTGATAGGCTGAGGCAGGAGAATTGCTTGAACCTGGGAGGCAGAGGTTGCAGAGAGCCGAGATCACGCCACTGCACTCCAGCCCAGACTACAGTGAGAGATTCTGTCTCAAAAAATAAATAAATAAAATACATGAAATAACTAAAATAATAATAATAAAGCAGAAAGAGTAACTAATACTGAGAAGAGCTAGAGAACAAGGCTAAGCTTCGCAGAGGACGGCGACGAAGGACGAATAGGAGTTTTCCAGGCTGATAAAGAGGAAAGACTTCCCCTTATATGTTTTCTTTTTAATTTTATTGGCACAATCCTTCTTGGTTTATGCTTTGAAATCCCAACCAAAAATTCAGTAGAAGCACCTCTGCAGCTTTATGATGGTCTGCTAATTGTAACAGCTAGAAACAGTGAAAAGGCATGCAAATGCAGACTCACTTCTATTCAAAAAAGATGTGTTTTGTCCTCACCAGACCAGATATGACCTTAAATTGGATGAGAGGCCCTCAGAGATCAACACTGCCTGTGCTGGGGCAAGGCAAGGGTGACAGTCATGCCTCTCTCGGCCATGGGCTTCCTCCTCCCCACTTCCTTCTTCTCACTCTATCCACTCCCCCAGGCTGTGAACCTGAGCAGCAAGTGCAGCCTGCCCCTTCTCACCAGGAGTCAAAGATGCTTAAGTCTCAAAAACCCAACCTGAACAGCAAAGAAAGCCTACGTAGATAAGGCTGTGTGTGTGTACTTGGACGTGTGTGCACACACCTCTGTCCCTCGGCATATGTTACCCTGGTGGCTGTGGACTGGAACCAGGCTCTCGGAAAATTCCCCCCGTTTTTTAAAAATCTGTCAGAGTTCACAGTTAAAAGAAAGCGTCATCTGCTCCAGTTGCTTTAAGCAGAACAGAGATTTGTAGAAGGACATCAGAAGGAACTTCCAGAACAGCAAGCAAGGATAAAGAGCCATGCTCGGAAAGAATCTGAAATGAGGAGCCTACAGTTGCCAGAACCTCAGGCACAATCACACCAAGGCTATGCCCCTGGCATGGGTGCTCCTCAGCCCCGCCTCCCTGCGTCGCAAGATCCTGATTTCAGAACAGCTGGGATGCATCCAATCCGTGGTTCCTGGGTCGCCTGCCAGTCCCCTGGCTGCAAAAAAAGGTCAGAGAAGGAAGAAGACTGGAAATTTTTGCATTTATGGCAGGACGTGGCCTTGGCTCCCAGCAAGAATCACCAGATTGAAATTTCCCAAAAGTAGGAAGGGAATTTAGATGCTTGGCAGGGGGGAAACAATCATTCACTTCACCCCCCATCAACACTGTAAAGTAAAAATGTGAGAAAAAATCTGCAGGGAAGTTTGGAACAAAGACTAAGAGGAGAAAGAATTGAGGAACATTTTTCAAATAGCCACGATTTATGTAGGTACAAAACCATTTCATCCTCACCGCAGCAGTCTGGCTTCCTTTCTCGTTATTGCACTACAATCTCATCATCTGCATATTTGACTTAACCACAATTTAATCAAAAGCTTGCAGGAAAAAAAAGAGAAGGAAAAAAGACACACAAAAAAGAAAGGAGACTGTGCTGTGGGAAGAGGCAGACGGGAGTCTGTGGTCCCCTGGGGGGTTCTCGGTCCCCACGGCAGGTACAATGCCGCCATGAGCAGGAAAATCATATCTGAAGACAATGTTTAAAATTCAACAAATGCAAGTCAACCACTTTTTCTGTTGTTCAAGTGTTAAAACAGTCATCTATTCCAAAGTAAGGAATAGCCTTGCTTTGCTGGACTTATTAAGCCTCCATATGTTTATCTCCCATGTGGCAGCTGCTTAAGAGGTTTTAAAGGGTAACTTTCTAGTAAGTAATTTTTAATCCAACTTTAGAACTTATAGCCCCAGCACCGAGTGACGCTCCCAGTGAGGTGAGAGTCCACAGTCGTCCTTCTTGTAACGGGGTTTTGTAAATACTAGCCTCAGAACAGCCTCCCTACCACAATTCTATCTCCAGCTTCCACGTCATCACCAGAGTTAACTTTCTGAAGGCACAAACATAGTAGTCCCCTGTCAAAAGTGCTTCTGAGACAGTGAAACATAGAGGTGAGGCATAGTGCGACGGTTACGAGTGTAAGCTTAACCACAATAATACAATTAAGACTGTGAGCTTGAGCTTCCTGTAAAACCGGCAGCCTGAACATATATTTACTTTTGCATACTGCTAAAGTCCCTCTAAAGCAACGGTAGAAAGATGGCTCAAAAACAACAATTAAGGAATTCTTTTATAGACATAAACTTACAAGGACAGAAAGGACGAGGGAGGAAGCATGAGCAACAAAGCTTTGGGAGCCGGAACGTCAGTGGAGGTGCTGTAACTGACTGCATCATCTTAACCCTACCTCCCTTTCCTGCCTTTTTTCATCCTCTGTAGGGAACTGGAAGGGAGCAGCTACTGAAATCCCACATGGACCCACACGGACCCAGCTGGCTGGAGGGGCTAGGGGCAGGGGCCTGGCATGGGGCATCGGCTCAGCCCTGCCCTACGCTTTGGACATCTGGACACTAGAGCAGAGACAACATGGCATATGGTCATCAGCTTCAGGTTGGGGAGGAGAGGAGGTAGTTAATAGAGGAAGTTAACCTAATTGGAATCAGGTTTGGTCAGAAAAAGGCAACAAATTCTGCCTGTGTTTGTGTTTGGAATGTATTGCATATGGAGAGTGTTCCCTAGCATGCACCTTTGGGAGACTTCTCCAGGGGGTCCTAGGACTACTCACAAGGGAATGGGAGGGTCTGGTGGCATTTGTGGTATGCAGCCTGACCCACGCTCCTGCCCCCATGGTGTGAGGAAGACTACTTACTGTAGCATTTTTATAGGTCATGCTTTAGAACCAAGTCAGAGCCTGAGGAGGAGCTGGAATCAGAAGGTGACTCTGACTGTTTAATACTGTCAGCTTTGGAGGCTGCAAGGTTCTAGAGTAGGCACTGGGTCAGGTTCATACCTGTGCTTCCTGAGCAAGGCTGATGGTCAGTGATAGATTTTTAAATTGTCTTCAACTCAGAATTTCTGGATACATGAGATCACCCAAGAAGTGAAGATACAGAAGATGGGCGATGGCGACCTGGAAATTGTGGTCAGTCTTCCAGTACCAGGAGAGCTTTGTGGGGATGTACACATATCAGCATGCTCAGTTGGCCATGGCCACCAAGAGCAGCTCCCTGGGGAAAATGACTGGCCAAGAAAGTGGCACGTGCTCTGGGACTGGTCAGGACATGGTCAGAATGTCACGTGAGCTCACAGGCCACCGTGAATGGCCATAGCGCAGGAAAGGTGTCTACCAGCTTTCTATAGAGTTCAGGGTTGGAAGAAACATGTAAATATCACACAGGACATATATACAGTAAAAACTTACTTGTATGTCTCAAGTTCAGTCTAACTGGGTGCCTGTATTTGTATCTGCCCAATTTGGCAATCCTACTAGGCTGTGCCACTCCCACACCGATTCTCTCATCCAAAGATGGGGCTCTGGGAAGCTCAGCCAAAATGTGGCCAATCTGGACTCTGACAACCAGAGAAGGTTGGCAGGGAGGTGGCTCTGAGGAAATCCAGTAGCAACTGACGTGCTCTCGGGGTGGAAATAACCAGTGTTAGGTTTTCATTAGCACTAGCACCAGAAGAGTGTAACTGTCCTAAGTTATGTCTCTGTGTGCCGTACATTACAGAACTTTCACTTCCATTATCTTGTTAGACGCACACAATCACCTTGCAAGGTAGGTGTTATGCACCACTTTCCAGATAAGGAAGCCCAGATGCAGAGATTAAACGATCTGTCCAAAGTCACCCCACTTGAAAGTGTCTAAGCCACCCTTTCCATGTAGGTTTCCTGACTGTTAACTGTCCACTCTACATTCTCATCACCCATGGGTCAAAACTATCACCCTTTCCTCCCCACGACAAGTGATCAAATGGGAAGGAGTCCCTTAGAAAAGTTGATGTTATTTTTATGGAAGACTCTACCATGAAGGCAAGAACACAGCAGGATGAGAAAAGAGGGGGCAGCCCTGGGGAGAGAGAAAGCTGGAAGCAGAGGTAGAGGCCATAAAAAGTGCAAGGAAGTGTTGGGGGCAGTGGCTCACACCTGTAATCCCAGCACTTTGGGAAGCCGAGGCAGGCAGATCACAAGGTCAGGAGTTCGAGATCAGCCTGGCCAACATGGTGAAATCCCATCTCTGCCAAAAATAGAAAAAAATTAGCTTCACATAGTGGTGCATGCCTGTGGTCCCAGCTACTCGGGAGGCTGAGGCAGGAGAATCACTTGAACCCAGGAGGCGGAAGTTGTAGTGAGCCGAGATCACGCCAACTGCACTCCAGCCTGGGTGACAGAGACAGACCCTGTCTCAAGAAAAAAAAAAATGCAATGATCACTGGTCATTAGAGAAATGCAGACCAAAACTACATTGAGATACCATCTCACGCCAGTTAGAATGGTGATCATTAAAAAATCTGGAGACAACAGATGCTGGAGAGGATGTGGAGAAATAGGAACACTTTTACACTGCTGGCGGGAGTGTAAATTAGTTCAACCATTGTGGAAGACAGTGTGGCGATTCCTCAAGGACCTAGAAATAGAAATTCCATTTGACCCAGCAATCCCATTACTGGGTATATATCCAAAGGATTATAAATCATTCTACTATAAGGACACATGCACACGAATGTTCATTGCAGCACAGTTTACAATAGCAAAGACCTGGAACCAACCCAAATGCCCATCGATGATAGACTGGACAGGAAAAATGTGGCACATATACACCATGGAATATTATGCAGCCATCAAAAATGATGAGTTCGCGTGCTTTGTAGGGACATGGATAAACCTGGAAACCATCATTCTCAGCAAACTGACACAAGAACAGAAAATCAAACATCGCATGTTCTCACTCATAGATGGGTATTGAACAATGGGAACACATGGACACAGGGAGGGGAGCACTATACACTGGGGTCTGTTGGGGGGGAGTGGGGGGGACAGCGGCGGGTGGGGAGTTGGGGAGAGATAGCATGGGGAGAAATGCCAGATATAGGTGAAGGGGAGGAAGGCAGCAAATCACACTGACACGTGTGCACCTATGCAACAACCTTGCATGTTTTTCACATGTACCCCAAAACCTAAAATGCAATTAAAAAAAAAGTGCAATGAAAAAATACAAAATTTGCTTAATGTATGTGGTTAAGCTCTTTAATCCTTAGTCCCCTCAGCTGGGAGAGCTGCCCAGACGTGCGAGGATGCAGAAACTCTCATTTTCTCCATTTGTGCTGAGGCTTCCCAATCGTGTCTGCAGCCTGCTACCTCAGCATCACTCACAAAAGCACTATTTTAGTTTCTAGTGAAGTGAAAGAGGGGAACAACAGTTTCCCTTCCCAAACCGGATGAGAAATTATTTAAAGATAGAGATCCTTAAATGCTTGGTTTAAGGAAGCATGCTTCTAAAGGAGGTTGACAAATGACACAGTGCAGTTCTCTACTTCACCCGCCCTGGGCGATGACTTCAGGAAAGCTTTGTGCAGGTGGCATCTGGCGGATGCTAAGCCAGCCACGCAGGCTCAGACCTGGGGGCAGAAACTGGAGTGCCAAACCCCTCTATGACATGTCTACCATGTTCCTTCCTGCAGGTTTGAATTTCAAAGTCTCCGACAAATGACCACAGTCTGGGGGGTTTAAAACAATAGGGCCGGGTGCGGTGGCTCACGTGTGTAATCCCAGCACTTTGGGAGGCTGAGGCAGGTGGATCACCTGAGGTCAGGAGCTTGAGACCAGTCTGACCCACATGGTGAAACCCTGTCTCTACTAAAAATACAAAAATTAACCAGGCTACTCAGGAGGCTGAGACAGGAAAATCTCTTGAACCCAGGAGGCAGAAGTTGAAATCAGCAGAGATCACACCACTGCACTCCAGTCTGGGTGACAGAGCAAGACTCCATCTCAAAAAACAAACAAACAAACAAAAAGAACAGGAATTTATTCGCTCATAATTCTCAATACCAGAAGTTTGAAATCAAAGGGTCAGCCATGCTGGTTTTCTCTGAAGCCTCCGAGGAAGAACCTACCCCCTGCCTCTCTCCGGCTTCTGGTGGTCACCATCAATACCTGATGCTCCTGAGCATGTAGATGCATCACCCCAACCTCTGCTTTTGCTCTTCCCTGTATCTTCTCTGTGCTCTCAATTTCCCTTTTCTTATTATAAGGACACCAGTCACTAGATCAAAACTCAGCCTAATGCAGAATGTCCTCATCCTAACTTAACTGCATCTGCAAAGACCCTGGTTCCAAACGGGTCACAGCACAGACACCTGGAGTTAGACCTTTAACATATCGTTTCATGGGACATAATTCAACCCACAGCAGTAGCTATTGTTCTAATCCTTGTATTACAGATGAAACTGAAATCCAGAGAGTAACTTACCCAGAGATACAGAAAATAGGGGGTATGACTCATTTTCATATCTAACGGGTGTTTCATTTTCATTTCTAATCCTCATCTCAACCGCATGGAGTCATATCCCTCATTTTACAAACGGAGACTCAGATAATTTAAATGGCTTTTCCAGTCTCTGAGTCTCTTTGTGATGCTATAAAGGAATACCTGAGGCTGGGTGATTTATAAAGAAAAGAGGTTAATTTGGCTCATGGTTCTGCAGGCTGTATAAGCATGGCACCAACATCTGCTTCTGTGAGGACTTCTAGCTGCTTCCACTCATAGTAGAGGGGAAGGGGAGCCTAAGTGTGCAGAGACCTCATGGAAAGAGAGGAGGCAAAGAGAGGGCAGGTGGGGCCAGGCTCTTTATAACAACCAGCTCTCATGGGAACTAAGAGTGAGAACTCACTCATTACCGCAGACAGCACCGAGCTATTCATGAGGGATCCCCCGCCTGACCCAAACACCTCTTCTTAGGCCCAGCTTCAGCACTGGGGCTCAGATTTCAGCATGAGGTTTGGAGGAGTCAAACAAACCAAACTAGAGCAGCCAGAATCACCATGGGGAGGCAGAAAGTGGTGTATCTGGGATCTAATCTGAAGTCCTGGCCAATAATTCTCACCCAGGTCAACACACCAGAAAGTCTTTGGGATAGCTTGCTAGCTTGCCCCTCCTCATCCTATAGGCTCTGCTTTGAGATGGTGCAACTTCCTCCCTGCAGTTGAGAATCATGACTGTAAATGACACATTACTGGAATCGTCCATGCGAAGAGTGTAGAGGCAGAAAATGAATCACTGACCTTTACAGCACTGCAACTGATGCCTCACAGTGGGTGATGGTCTGACCAAGCATTCACCTTCCTGCCGGCAGCCAAGGAAGAGTTGAACAGAAAACCCATACAATCAAGAAAACCAACTAAAGAGCTGTATATGCCACAACTAATGACTTCCCTATGGGGTGCTATACGTGGGCTGAAGATCACTTCCGTAACAGGTGCCTTCCTGGGAAGAAGCCTCTATTATCACACTGGAGAGGAACAAAGTCTCAGACAAATCCCATACTGCAGTTGTTTAAATAACCTCATTCTTCCTCAAAATAAAAAATCAAAAGCATCACTTCCTGGCAACTGCTGTGCCCTCTTCTTTAATATCAAAGATACATAACACACATACACACACACTCATGCTCACCAGTGCCTTACACAGACACCCTGAGCACAGAGCCCTTCAAGCGATGCTTGAGCCACAGAAGCTGCCTTAAATCAACACTGATGTGAGAAAACAGCCCAATGCTGCTTCTGCAGGTTTGAGCAACACTTACCAGTTAAAGTCGTTTTTACTCCTTTGTCTCAAAAAGACATCACGAAAGAAGCAGGGGCTAGGCATGGGCTTTGGAGGCAGGTGGACTTGAATGCCAACCCCAGCTCCATCATGCACTTTCTGTGGGAATCTAGGAAAGTTATTTCTCTTCTCTAGGCCTCAATTTCCTTACCTGTAAATGGAGATACAGACGTTTACCTCAGAAAGGTATGTGAACATACCACCCTCACCCTTGATTCCTAACAGAGAATATGAGCAATGGGCAAGACTGAAACATTGTTTGGAATCTGGTTCTGTTTATCCTATGTGCCTATACGTCTATATCACTTAAAAAAGGTCTGACTTAAATAATGAATGTGAGCATAGTTCTGGCAGAGACGTCGAGGATGAGAAAACAATGGACAGAATGAGAAGACTGAATGAAAAGAGACTGATGGAAGTCATTCATTTCTTTCATGTGCTCAATACTATCCCGTTGAATAAAACACACACATACACATGGCTGGTTGGGGTTGGGGACAACCTGTCCTGTTGTCCCGTTGTCCCTGTGTCCCTGTTGCCTGCCTGTGCTGTCTGAGAAAATCAAGGTCGGTTTCGTTAGGGCATGTGAACCTCAGGGAATGTAATACCCAAACCCTAGGTTGAAAACCGTTCAGTCTAAAGATACAACATGAAGGGACCCAGCCTCAAGGCCCCTTTCTCAAGTAGGAGCAAGTATATAGAAAGTAGAAGAAAAAAATAGGCTCACATGTTTCAGGAAAACATATAAGAACTATCAGAAAAAAGAAATTCATAAAGGTTTTGTGATTCATTTAACCTTATTAGTCAATGTCTATGATTTTAATGTTGTCACTGGAATCACACTGTTCATTAAGAGTATTTTCCCCAGTTTGTTTAAAGCTGCAAATATCTTATGTTCAGTTTCACATGTATAAAACAAGATCCTCAAAGGCAGGGATGGAGTTCTACTCACTTCTGCCTCCCGTGACACTGCAGTGGGTGGAACAGAGACAATACAGGTTCAATTTGTGCCATCTGAAAGAGTGCCATCTAGCGGCAACTGCTTCAAACTGCACTTCAACTGGACCTAGACGCCCTGCTAAGCAACTCAAACTCATCACAAAATAAATCTGCAGAAGAAATGTGTATTCTTTATTCAAACTCTAGAGTAAATAAAATGTGTAAGATTGACATAATCGCAAAATGGCATTTAAATGGAGGTCTGTCTCTAATGAAATAAAAGCCAGAGCAAACAGATTTGGGGTCATATTTTTGTTCACTGAAAGTACCAATCAGTTTCATCAAACAAGTTTTAGAGGAAGAGAAATTGAGTAATTCATCTTGTCAGTTACAATTCACACACACACACACACACACACACACACACACACACACACACAAAATGGCTCAACATCAGTTCAACATAACTATTCAAATACAAAAGTATAACAAACTCTTAGAAAAACCAATAGCAGCCAAAACACAGGACATTTGTAAACAAAACCACTATTAATCCTGTGCCTAATCACAGAATCTGCATTCTTTTGAAATATTAAGTATATACAATAAAGAGAATATTGACCATCTTTTTCCTTAATATATAATACCTGGTATCTAAAACAATGTCACCAATAATAGACACAAATTGGGGTAATCATAAGGCATGTTGAACAGTCTTTTTCACAGTACTCAGGGGCATCATGTTGCTGCAGAGGGCACACTTTCCAGAAGTTTCCTCCTAGCTGTGATCCTCGCACAGCGGGGGCACTCGGAGGACCGGAAGCACTGTTTGTGAAAGCAAGCCCTGCACACTGCAAGCAAGGAAGACAGCCGTCAGCAAACAGCCTATCTTGTTTTCTCATATTTCTGCAGACACTCATCTACATCCTAAGGAGGGAGGGGATCTGAATCCAGAACGCAGAATCTTCTAAGAAGAAATCAGCTAGGCTGAAACGCACAAGGATTACTACTCTCCCAACAGGTCATGAGCAGAAGGCTCAGAGAGCCTGATGTAAGACACCGCAGTACCTACTGGATCTGCCCAAGCACTGAGGCAGGCGCTTCCCCAGCTGCCGAGAGAGCTGGTGACTGATAACACTTGGGAAGTCATATTGTTTCTCTGGAAATGGCCCTACATCAAGAGAGCTGCCTCATCCAAGCTCATACCCTCTTCCTGGCACCAGTCTGCATCCAATGACTGGTCACTATGTAGTGAGTAGGCTAGCCCCAATTTGTCCCCAGTTTGGAACAATGCTGAAAGGCCACCAAACTCCAGAGCTCCCTGTGAAACGAGCTGAGGGCTCCATTGCAACCACTGAACAATTCAACTTCTCCCTCTCCCAGTCCTACTGCCTGCACACCCCACGTGTATTGAGTTGAGGAACATGAAACTATTTGCATGCAAATCTCTGCCTCAGAGTCTCTTTGCTGGGGAGGCCATCCTGCAACACTGCCTAAAGTGTTAGCAGAGAAAATACTGGAGTGGCCTGAGAGGAGGACATCCTTCTATCAAGGGTGAAGGTAGAGTCTGTTATCAGGATCTCTCCCATGAAACAGAGTTTACAGAACACGGGATTCTCTCAGGCACTAATACTGTAGAAGAAGGGTTGGCAACCTTTTCTGTAAAGAGCCAGATAGCAAATGTTTTAGGCCTTGTGGGCCGTGTGTTCTCTACAATAGCCACTCAACTCTGCCTCCGTGACACAAAAGCAGCCAGGGACTTCACCACTGGGCATGACTGATCCAGTTACAGGACAGAGAGGTGGGCATAGGCAACAAAGGGACCATCTCCACTATCCAAACCCTGCACCAGGAGACATCATCCTTTATCCCCGCCCTACACACATACTCCTCCTTCTGTGCCCAAAACTTCATTTGATCTCTAATTGAACATACAAGCACACACCAGCACGACTGTACTTTAAGTAACAGTGCTTAAATTATTCAGCTTAACTTAATTTTATGCTTAAGTTTTATTTTTTCTTTTTCTTTTTTTTGAGACGGAGTCTTGCTCCGAAACCAGGCTGGGGTGCAGTGGTGTGATCTTGGCTCACTGCAACCTCCACCTCCAGGGTTCAAGTGATTCTCCTGCTTCAGCCTCCCATGTAGCTGGGACTACAGGTGCCCACCACCATGCCCGGCTAATTTTTGTATTTTTAGTAGAGACAGGATTTCACTATGTTGGCCAAGATGGTCTCGATCTCCTGACTTTGTGATCCACCTCGACCTCCCAAAGTGCTGAGATTACAGACGTGAGCCATGGCGCCTGGCCTGTGCTTAAGTTACTAAACTTAGTTTAGATAATTAGTTAAGCTATTATTGAGCTTCTATTATTAGATTATTAAGATACCTGCACATCTTCTACATGTTTCCGTCTGAAATGGGAAGATGACAGTTGTATTCCGGCAAAATTCACAAATAAAGCCCTTTCCTTGACACAGCTGTAAAAGAAGACATCAAAAAGTCGCAACTTTCTCCTGATTTTTCGTTATCATAGAACTTTATAAACATCAGTTTTTGAATGTCTATGATTCCAGCCTCTAGAAAGAAAAGGATGTTGTTGTTTTGCAGCAATGAATGAATCAGAACCAAGAAAAAGAAAAAAATGTATATTTATCCAATTCCACATCAAAGCAGTTTTAAGGTACCAGAGAAAGGTCACAATTGCAAACATGTACTCTGAAATGATCTAATTTCATTTCTCATTGCTGCACTACAATTTTCAATCCATGTAGACACAGAGCTTCCTTTTCCATTGACTCCTGGTTCCACATGGCTGTATTTGGCACTCCAGGGCAGCATGGGCCCTGAGCAGAACTGCGCACCCAGATGAAAAGTCCCTTGGTCCAGGCTTGCGTCCTAGCGCTGCCACTTACCAGCAGGAGCATCTCAGCTGTTACTTCACAGCTCTGACCTCAGTTTTCTCATCTCTTACCTGGTCACAGGCACTTCCCTCAAGGCTTGTGAGAGTTAAATGAAGTCAAGTGCAGAACACCCAGCCCAGGCCCTGGTGCATCGGGAACACATCTGCTCCGGGCACACCCTCACCTCACAGCCGGCCACATGTGCGAGGGAAGCTTTCAGAATGTCCTTGAGCAAGGGCGTCAGCAGCCCTTTCTTGATCCTGACCAGGTCCTCAAGAGAGAACAGGTGGAGCTCATCAGTCAAGTGTCCCGGCACCTGTTCAAACGCCTTTAATGCACTGCCAGAGAGGAAACAAAGACGGATTCAGAAACCCACCCACGCAGAGTCTGGGGAAGAATGGAGCCAGTTGTTTTCTCTTGGCACTCATGCTTCATTTTTTTTTAACTCAATTTAAAAAATAAATAGCCCCAAGAACAACAGGGAACAATGCTCGCCACCATTCTACGTTTTGCAAGTTTGCTTGGAAGCCAGGAAGTTAACATTCCATAAAAGCTGATTTCAAAAAGCTGAATGAGCAGAGATGTGCATCTCTTACAGCCTGCCCATGCAAACACTGAGCAAAAGAAAACAGCATTAGTTTTTTAAGTCTTAAAGAATATGTACCTAGTACCTTTCGATTACCAAGTAATCAAAATTCCTACCTTATTTCTTCCAGCTACATTTCAAGTCTAACAGCCTCATGGACTGTTGGCTCAGCTGGGAGAATTCTCACTCATGGGGCAAGAGTCAGGCACTGAGTTTAAGGCTCATGCAGCCAACTTCCAGTGGTCATGGTCCTCAGGGTATTCAAAACTTAATCTTCTCCAAACCAAGCAGGTGTCCACCTGAATTCTCTAAATGGCTAGGAGAAGCACTATTCCCTGCACTTCCAAGACAGCCACGGTCTACGCTGAACTTGGTATGCTACTAATGCCAAATTCTCTCCAACTCTCCACCCAGCCTGAGGTGCCCACTCCTGTGGTATCCTCTGACTGGAGAATCCCCAGTCTCTCTTCTTTGCTCCACCCTTACTCTTGAAGCTCAGTCTTTTTCTCTTGGAATCCTTGCTTGCTCTCTACCCCACCTCACTCCTAACTGAGACAAATGCTGCCTCCCTTTGCATCCTCATGGCGCCCTGACGTGTGTCTAACACGCATTCCAGCAATGATTGGTTTGTGCTGACCATCCCCCTGGACTTAACACAGATCTACCAATTTTTTTATCTGAAGCACAGAATGAATATTCAAGAATTTGTGTACAAGGTAGGAAGTGTAGGTACTGTTACATGTTACGGATGAAAGAACTGAGGCCCTGAGACCAAGGCCATGCCAAGGCCATGAAGCAAAGGTGCAAAGCCAGATGACTATAGAATACATGCTCCTGCCGGGCGTGCTGGCTCACACCTATAATCCCAGCACTTTGGGAGGCCGAGGTGGGTGGATCACGAGGTCAAGAGATCGAGACCATCTTGGTCAACAAGGTGAAACTCCGTCTCTACTAAAAATACAAAAATTAGCTGGACATGGTGGCACACGCCTGTAGTCCCAGCTACTCGGGAGGCTGAGGCAGGAGAATTGCTTGAACCCAGGAGGTGGAGGTTGTGGTGAGCCGAGATTGCACCATTGCACTCCAGCCTGGGTAACAAGAGTGAAACTCTGTCTCAAAAAAAAAAAAAAAAAAGAATACATGCTCCTTCCCCCAAAATTTAATTAAAAACAATACCTCATCATTAAAGATTAGAGACTGAAAAAATGCTTTAAAGCCAAACCATTTATTTAAAAACTCTATGATTCCATCAGCTACAATAATCTTAACTCCCTTGAGTAACCTATGCTTTTCCACTAAAAAAATCTCTCTCTCAATGAATCAATGCCTCAATCTTTACTGGTTGTGTAGTATTCTATTCTATGGACATGGTATTAATGTAACTACTGCCCTATTATGAACAGATGGTAGATTTTTAAAATAGTTTCAACTTTTATTTTATATTCGGGGGTCTGTGTACAGGTTTGTTACATAGGTATATTGCACGACACTGAAGTATGATCCCATCACCCAGAGAGTGAGCATAATACCTCTTAATAGACTTTTAATACTGTTTCTTGTTTAAAAACAAAACTAGTAATCCCAGCACTCTGGGAGGCCGAAGTGGGCAGATCACCTGAGGTCGGGAGTTCTAGACCAGCCTGGCCAACATGGTGAAACACTGTCTCTACTAAAAATACAAAAACTAGCCAGGTATGATGGCGTATGTGTGTAATCCCAGCTACTTGGGAGGCTGAGGCAGAATTGCTTGAACCTAGGAGGCAGAGGTTGCAGGAAGCCAAGATTCTGCCACTGCACTCGAGACTGAGCAACAGAGCAAGACTGTCTAAAAAAAACAAAAAACAAAAAACAAACTATACTTTAACTTAATATCTGCCTATATCCATCGGTATGTCCCTAGGATAAACTTTTAAAGTAGAATTTATGAAGACCATGGTCCCACTTGGTTAGACATGCCTCCCTATAAGGGGTTTTAAAAGGCCCCTGGTGGCCGGGCACAGTGGCTCACGCCTGTAATCCCAGCACTTTGGGAGGCTGAGGCAGGCAGATCACAAGGTCAGGAGTTCGAGACCAGCCTGACCAATGTGGTGAAATCCTGTCTCTACCAAAAATACAGGAGGCAGAGGTGGCAGCGAGCCAAGATTACTCCATTGCACTCCAGCCTGGGCGACAGAGTGAGACTCTGTTTAAACAAACAAACAAACAAACAGGCCCCTGGCATACTCATGTTCATATCTATCTTATTCACAATAGCTAAGGAGGGAAGCAACCCTAGTGTCCATGGATGAATAGATGGATAAACAAAATGCAGTATATACATACAAAGGAAATTCTGACACATGCTACACTGTGAATGAACCTTGAGGATGTTATGCTAAGTCAAACAAGCCAGTCACAAAAAGACAAATACTGTAAGATTCCACTTATATAAGGCAATTGAGCAGGCAAAATCATAGAGACAGAAAGTAGAATAGGGACTGCCAGGAGTTAGGCTAGGAGGAGGAGGGAATGGGGAGTTAAATGATTAGTTTTGCAAGATGAAAAGAATTTGGGGGCTGGATGGTAGTGATGGTTTCACAACGATGTTAATACTTTCATGCTACCGAAGTGTACATTAAAAATGGTTAGGATCGTAAATTTTAAATGTATTTACCACAATTTAATGATAACAACAACAATAATAAAAAGGCCACTGGCTAGAGCTGTTTCATCCTCCAACTAAACCATTCTTCTTAATGAGTTAAATTCTCCATTATATGGTTAGGCTGTGTCCCCACCCAAATCTCATCTTGAATTGTAGCTCCCATAATTTCCATGTGGCATGGAAGGAGCCCGGTGGGAGGTAATTGAATCATGAGGCAGGTCTTTCCTGTGCTGTTCTTGTGGTAATGAATAAGTCTCATAAGAACTGATGGGGCTTTTTAAAAATTATTATTATTGAGATGGAGTCTCACTCTGTCATCAGGTTGGAGTGCAGTGGCACGATCTTAGCTCACTGCAATCTCCGCCTCCCAGGTTCAAGCAATTCTCCTGCCTCAGCCTCCTGAGTAGCTGGGACTACAGGCACATGCCACCATGCCCAGCTAATTTTTGTATTTTTAGTAGAGATGGGGGTCTCACCATGTTGGCCAGGAAGGTCTTGATCTCTTGACCTTGTGATCCACCTGCCTTGGCCTCCCAAAGTGCTGGGATTACAGGCGTGAGCCACTGTGCTCAGCTGATCTGATGGTTTTATAATGGGGAGTTCCCCTGCAAATGCTCTCTCTTTGCCTGCCACCATGTAAGACGTGCTTTTGCTCCTCATTCACCTTCCACCATGATTGTGAGGCTGCCCCAGCTACCTGAAACTGCGAATCAATTAAACCTCTTTCCTTTATAAATTACCTGGTATGTCTTTATTAGCTACTTGAGAACAGACTAATGCATTCCACTATTGGTTTAGTAATTCAAAGAGATGGTGTCCTTTCCCAAGGAAAGCCACGAGGTCATCACTGTGCTAAGCTGCTTTGTGTAATGGGGGAGCCAGGTGCAGGAGGCACTAATAGGATTAGCAGATGTATGGAGGGAAGGCAGCCTGTTCCAGTTGAGAATAGTACCTGTCAGCAAACCTGCAGGTCTTCAACAGCTTCTTGATATGGAAGAGCTGCTCCTGAATTACCTAATGGGAGAAACCAAACATGGGGGAAGGTTAAATGTAATAAATGACACAGGAAAAGTGCAAGTCTTGTTTTTAACCTTGAAATGCTGCATTTGTATAAAACAAACCTTGAAACCAAACTGCCTATACAGCAAGCCTTCACAACTGAGTCCACTGATCCACAAAGTGGGTTTTGGATGGATCCAGGTCTTGTGGAACCTAAAACCTACAGAACTTTGGGACCTTTTTCAAGAAAAACATAATACTGGCTGGCATGGTGGCTCAGACCTGTAATCCCAGCACTTTGGGAGGCCGAGGCAGGTGGATCACCTGAGGTCAGAAGTTTGAGATTAGCCTGGTCAACCTGATGAAACCCCGTCTCTACTAAAAACACAAAAATTAGCTGGGCATGGTGGCAAGTGCCTGTAATCCCAGCCACTTGGGAGACTGAGGCAGGAGAATCCATTGAACCCGCGAGGTGGAGGTTGTAGTGAGCCAAGATTGCACCACTGTGCTCCAGACTGGGCAACAGAGTAAGACTCTGTCTCAAAAAAGAAAAATATAATACTAAGTATAAGATTCAGTGTGGGGCCTTGGAAACAGCATATGCAGGAGAGGGGCTGCAAAGCATAATCCTCACTCTATTTTTTCTTTTTTTGAGACAGGGTCTTGTTCTGTCACCCAAGCTGGAGTGCAGTGGCGCAATCTCTGCTCACTGCAACCTCCGCCTCCCAGGTTCAAGCGATTCTCCTACCTTAGCCTCCCAAGTAGCTGGGATTACAGGCATGAGCCACGATGCCTGGCTAATTTTTTTTTTTTTAATTTCTAGTAGAGATGGGATTTCATCATGTTGGCCAGGCTGATCTCAAACTCCTGATCTGCCCACCTTGACCTCCCAAAGTGCTGGGATTACAGGCATAAGCCACCATGCCCAGGCACCTTACTCACTTTATGATCCATTTGCCTCTTAGAGGATGTATCTATGGGTTCCCTAACTTAGGGTGATGTGCATTTCCTGCCACAGGACACTTCCAATGAGAGGGACAGTGTTGGGGTTGCGGCTCACCTTCATTCTGTCCAGCTCCTTGGCTTTTGTATACAGGCTTTGGCTGATGCTCAGCAAATTGAAAATGGGCTGGTGCCATATGCTGTCGAGCAGCTGTTTGGAGAAATTGCTGACGTAGTACTTCCTGAAGTCCCACATCATCAGGATCCGGGCAGGGATGCAGGACTCCGCATATGAGTGGCAGCAGTCACAGAAATACTTACCCAGGTATTCGCAGTACCTAAGCCGCTTCACAAACTCTGCCAAGCATACCGGAGGTTGAGTGCCGCACCTGGTGCTGAAAACCCATCCTGGTCTACCCCCTGGCTTCCAATTCCTATGCAAGATTCAAAGACTCAGATGACTCGTTTTGTGATGATAAAGCCATACTCAACCTCATGACAGCTAGGAATGCTCTGGCAGGGACTTGGGGAGTTAAATCATGGTCATTCATGAGCTCTGCTCTTGTGGAACAGATGTTGGAAAAACAAAATCTTCCCAAGATACTCCTGGATTTGGAAGATGGAAATTGCAAACTGCAATGTAGCAAAAGAAACGTTCATTTTAGGATCTGGAAATCTGGGTGGGAGTCCAGACTCCTCTCACTAGGAGGAAGACTGAAGGCAGGTTGTAATCTCTTTAGGCTAACTCTTCTGAGACCGTGAAATGCAACTCAGAACTGGAGTGAGTGCTATTACACATAGGAAAAGTGATTTGTAAATTATGAAGCAGTATACATACAGCGTTAGGAAGTCGTGTCATAAAGACCTTCTTGATAAATCAGTGAGAAAAGGATGTGAACAGGTAATTCATGGAAAGAAGAAATGCAGATAATCAACAGAGAAACAATCTCAGAAACAAAGAAATGCATATTTTAAAAGTGAGGCCAAGCACAGTGCCTTGTATTGGTAATCCCAGCACTTTGGGAGGCCAAGGCAGGAGGATCATTTAAGCCCAGGAGTTCAAGACCAGCCTGGGCAACATAATGTGACCCCATCTCTAAAAAAAAAAAAAATTAGCTAGGCATGGTAGTGTGTACCTGTAGTCCTAGCTATTGGGAGGCTAAGGCAGGAGGACTGTTTAAAGGTGGAGGCTACAGTGAGCCACCATCATGCCACTGCATTCCAGCCTGGGCAACTGAGTAAGACCCTGTCACAAATTGATGACAAATAATAAAATGAAATTGAAATGAAATGAAATAAAACCAAGATACTCTGTTTTGCCTCAAACTGTCATAAATTTAGAAGACCCAGAACTGGTGTGGTATCTAGAGGAGGGCACTTAGCTCTAGCACTGACAGAACTAACTTATAGGAAGACAGTTCTGTGATACACTTCAATTCTTACATGCGCAACAGTAATCCTGTTCCTGTGACTCCATCAGATAGAAATGCTAACAGCCACACATAGTGATATAAAAAGGTGTTCAGTACAGCACATTTATAATTATAATGGGGGGGTAGCCAAAATGTCAATCAAAAGACAACTGGTTAAATAAGTATGGTGCACTCAACATGAAATGCTGTACAGCCCATGAAGTACAGGGAAGAGCATGGAAAGTGGACATCCAGTTACAAGTAGGTATAATGTGATCTCAATTTTTTTTTTCTTGGGATGGAGTCTCACTCTGTTACCCAGACTGGAGTGCGTTGGTGTTAACTCGGCTCACTGCAACCTCCGCCTCTCAGGTTCAAGTGATTCTCCTGCTTCAGCCTTCCCCAAGTAGCTGGGATTACAGGCACTCACCACTACACCCAGCTAATTTTTTGTATTTTTAGTAAAGACAGGGTTTCACCATGTTGGCCAGGCTGGTCTCGAACCCCGACCTCATGATCCTTTCGTCTCAGCCTCCCAAAATGCTGGGATTACAGGCATAAGCCACTGCTCCTGGCCTGTGATCTCAATTTTATTTAAAAACATACATATAAATATACACATATGGTCTAGACCTCCACCAAAAAGCCAACAGTGACTATTTCTGGAGGGTAGGGGAAAGAAGGAAGTTTTGCTCTTTGCACTTTTTAACCTACTAAAATAAATATTCATTAATCGTTTCTAGAAATGTCTCTAATAAAATATATTAACAAACAAAAGGTAAAGAAACTAATGCGACAAATACCTGAGCACTCACTGCCCGACTTCAGAAAGAAAACAATTCAGTTGAAGTCTCCTATGTGGCCCTCCCTCAACACTAGGTTCTGAAATGAACGAAGTCTAGAATTTATCATTCATAGTTTGAGTCCTGTATGTCTTTATAATTGAAAATTCATATAGCATAACACAAATCTTCGTTGCCATATATTGTGAGGATTACTGAATCATAGAACCCGCACACTGTAGATTCTGAAGATCATTTCCAAATAATGGTTTTAAAAATAAACAAGGCCTGAATGGCACAGAAACGAATCTTACTGAATTCTTACTCTGTGCCACAGATCGGTTAAACGTTTTACGTTTATTACGTCATTCTGTGCCCAAAAATCTATGAAGGACGGACAGTTATTTTCCCTGTTTGATTGATGAAAGCACAAGACATTGAAGTTAGTCAACACGCAGGGACACACGGACAGTACGTAAGCAGGCAGGTTTCCAACCCAAGCCTGGACTGCCAAAGCTCCAGCCCACAGCCACCGTGACCCAGTCTTCCTCCACTGCATTCGATGGTGGTGAAGGGAGAGGGGGCAAATGCCTTTGCATTTGCCCAAATTGTCCCTCAGAACCTAGCTCACACTCAGAGTTGATGTTTAAAAACAAACAAATTGAGTTGTTTTTCGTTATTCATTATAGTTATGTTCCACAGAGTAGCCATGAGCACTGAGTTAGTCAATACTGACTATTTCTGAACCACTGCTCCTAAGGGAAATTCAGGGTTAGGTACCTATGAGCTTCTGGTAACAACATTTTCCTCTACTCCTCAACACATACTCACTATCCATTCACTCACTGATCAAACTTTATTGAATACATACTGTTATACTATCAATACAGAATAAACTCATGTCTATCTTTTTTAGTTTCCTAAGTCCCTTAACTAAAACCGAACAATACAAAGTGACCTAATCCAGTGGTTCTTGGCCAAGGGTGATTTTGCCTCCCAAGGGACATTTGCAAATCTCTGGAGTCATTTTCAATTGCCACTTGGAGCTGCTTTTGGCAACTAGTGATGTGGCTAAACATCCTATAGTGCATGGGACACCCGCCATGGCAAAGTCAATATTGAAGTTGAGAAATCCTGCTCTAAAACACAGTTGTTCTCATTTTATGAAAAGTCAGGGTGAGGGATGGGGTGGAAGGGAAATATTCTAGAACAGAGATGTCCAGTATAACTTTCCATAAGGATGAAAATGTTCTATATCTGTGCCGTCCAATACAGTAGCCACGAGTTACACGTGGCTACTAAGTACTTGAAATGTAGTTAGTGTGACTGAGGAACTCTAGATTCTTAATTTCAATTAATTTAAATTTAATTTTAAATAGCCACATGGGCTAGTGTCTACCACACTGGATAGTGCAGTTCTAGAATAAAGCTAACGAAAGAGAAACGATAACTAAATGCAACATATGAAACTTGATTGCAACCTAGATGGAAAAAATAGCTGTAAACGAAACCTTAAGAACAACAAAGACTAGGAAGCAGACAATATAGAGAATTTCTTCTAATTGTTTCTGTGTTTATTATCCTTATTTTTGGGACATACTGAACTAGTAAAGGCAAAAACGTCACGTTCAGTGTGTGGAAATTGAAGGCGACTAACGAAAACCTGACAACTAAATTCAACATGGAATTCTGAGTTGGATTCTGAAACAGATAAAGGATGTTATTGAGAACCTGATGACATCTGAATAAAGCATAGGGTTTCATTAATAGGACTGTGCCAGTGTTAATTTCTCAGATTTAATAATTACACTATGATTATGTAAGATGTTAGCTGTAGAGGAAGCTGGGTGAAGGGTATACAGGAATTCTCTCTACTACTTTCGCAGCTCTTCTATAAGTCTAAAAATTATCTCAAAGTCGAAAGATAAAAAACAAAATTATCTTAAAAGCTAGAGGAAGTTAACAGGAAAAGCCCAAAATTACTTCTATGCTGCCTATAATCTGTGCTCTGCCTACCTCTGAGGCATGTTTTCTCCTCCTATTCTTACTCTCTGGTCTTGCAGGGTTCCTTTTACTTGCCACAGGCCCTTTGCACATGACGAGCACCCCTACTTCTGCAGGCAATCACTTTACTCCCAGCTTTCAAGCTCAAAGCTCTCTCACTGTAAATCTCATTGCACTCTTGACTCTTACATTGCGTACATCACTTTTTGTTGTATACATTTACTCAGCTGATGACTGTGTCTTCCTTAAAAGATGATAAGCAAGCTCCCTGAGGGCAGGGCCACTGTACAAAAGTGAAGACACACATCTCCATACCTGAACAAGCTTAGAGAAATAACTAAAAATTTGGTGGATCGATAGTCACATGATATAGTTTCTGACTCAGGCATTCAATATTTATGGAAGAAGCAGGATACAGTGGTTAATCAAAGAGACATGTTCCCCACGAGACATGCTGAGAAAATGAGTCATTCAAAGAAAAGCAGTAACAATGGTGATGCCCATCAGACATTATCATCCAGTGTGGGAGAGGAAGCCCAGATCAATTCCTGCTTGCGATTTTTATCTCTTGAAGCAGGAGTTCCTCATAGTCTTTTTCCTTCAAAAACTGACTACCAAAGGCCAAGGGAACTCTTTCCATAAAGCTCCTCTTTCCAGCCTTTTGCAGATCAGACCTACAGATACCATCAGAGCAGAACAAGTGGTTCCCAGTCTCAAGGGGGAAACTTGCATTTCTGATTGAAGAAAGCATGACCTTTTTTTTTGGAGACAGAGTCTCACTTTGCTGCCCAGGCTGGAGTGTAATAGCATGATCTTGGCTCACTGCAACCTCTGCCTCCTGGGTTCAAGGAATTCTCCGGTGTCAGCCTCCTGAGTAGCTGGGATTTCAGGTGCCTGCCACCACGCCTGGCTAATTTTTTGTATTTTTAGTAGAGATGGGGTTTAAACATATTGGCCAGACTGGTCTCAAACTCCTGACCTCAGGTGATCTGCCCACCTCAGCCTCTCAAAGTGCTGGAATTACAGGCAGAAACCACCATGCCTGGCCCAGGAAAACCTGATCTAGGCCTCAGTTGGCCCAGGAATGATCCTCTCAGGACACCACCTCAAACTCTCTCACAGATGTTTGGCTATCTCCTTGCTAAGCCAGTCCTTTACTCAACAAATATCTTTCAAGGACCAACTACATGCCAGGCATCTTCTAGAAGCTGGGACTAAAGTAATAAATAGAGCAGACAATACATCTGCCCTCACAGAACTTATCATCTAGTGTTGAACACATATTAGTAAAATATAAGAGAGTATTTTAGAAAAACTGTGCTAAGAATAAAAAATAAGAATGAACTAAGAAAATACTGTGAAAGAAAATAAAGAAAAAACATAAGGATGGGTAATTATAAAGTGTACATGGGATTGTTTGTGGCCAGCAGTGTGGCAAGGCAGGCATTTTTGATAGGGCAGCAAGGGAAGACCTCGTGACTTTGGAGTGCAAATGTGAAAGAAGCAAAGGAATTAGCCACGAGGGTGTCTGCAGGGAGGGCATTTGGGGGATGGAAAACCACAAACGCAAATGCCTGTGTCAGAATTGAGTCTGGCATTTTCAAGGGGCAGCAAAAGGCCACGTAGCTAGAGCTAATGCCCAACAGGGAGAAAACTAGGAGGCTGGTCCTGGTCTCCTCATTCCTGACTGGTCACACATCCTTATCAGTCATGATGGCCTACTCATGAAAAAGAGGGCGACTTCTGTTAAGATCTTTTTTTTTTTCATTCTTAGGATAGAGTCTCACTCTGTTGCCCAGGCTGGAGTGCAGTGGCACAATCTCAGTTCACTGCAACTTCCGCCTCCCAGGTTCAAGCGATTCTCCTGCCTCAGCCTCCTGAGTAGCTGGGATTACACACACCTGGCTAATTTTCGTATATTTAATAGAGACGGGGTTTCACCACGTTGGTCAGGCTGGTTTTCAACTTCTGACCTTGTGATCTGCCTGCCTGCCTCGGCCTCCCAAAGTGCTGGGAACACAGGGATGAGCCACCATGCCCTGCCTGTGACACTCTTATAACAACTTCTCATCAAAGGCACAAAAGTAATGCACTGCCCTACTTCACTACGCTGGATCTTTTCATCACATAATTAGCAGGTGATCCATTATCTATACTTACTAGGCTCTATTGGAGTTCCACAGCCGGCACAGAAAAAATTCTGGGCTGCCACCACAAGGTCCCTCCTGAATACAAAAAAATAAAACTAGTCACGTTTCAGAGAAGGCTGATGGAACATTTTTCACTAATTGGAAAAGAAACTGCCATTGTGATACTTTTCTCAACTAAGGGCCTTAATTTTGTCACTTTTCATTTGGGAAAGAAATAGATTTATTCAATACAATTTTCTAGTTGAAATCTCCGGGTCTTTCAAAGCTACAACTAACTTTTTTTTTCCTGAGATAGGGTCTTGCTCTGTCACACAGGCTGCAGTGCCCTGTCATGATCATAGCTCACTACTGCCTCCAACTCCTTGGCTTGGCTCAAGCAATCCTCAGCCTCCTGTGTAGGTAGCTAGGACTACATGTACACATCACCACACCCAGCTAGCTTTTTAGGCTTTTTTTCTTGCTCTGTTGCCCAGGTTGGAGTGCAGTGGTGCAAGTTCAGCTCACCACAACCTCCGCCTCCCGGGTTCAAGCGATTCTCCTATCTCAGCCTCCCAAGTAGCTGGGACTACAGGCATGCGCCACCATGCCTGGCTAATTTTTTTTTTGTGTGTGTATTTTTAGTAGAGATGGGGTTTCCCTATGTTGGCGAGGCTGGTTTTGAACTCCTGACCTTGTGATCTGCCCGCCTCAGCCTCCCAAAGTGCTGGGATTACAGATGTGCGCCACTGCGCCTGGCTTTTTTTTTTTTTTTGTAGAGACAGGGTCTGTCTGTGTTGCCCACGCTGGTCTCAAACTCCTGGCCTCAAGTCATCCTTGTAGTTTGGCCTCCCAAAGTGCTGGAATTACAGGCATGAGTCACTGTGTTCAGCCTTAAAGTTAGAACTCTTTAAAAGCTTCTGCTAAAACCAAAACAGAAGTCAATGTCACTAATAACTCCAAGGGGTTTTTAGGGATATCTCGATGCCCATGCACAGGGTTCCAGCTCCAGAGAGAACTAGAGATATGTTATATAATGAAGACAGTTCATGGAGGCTGTACACCAAAAGGTGATGCACTTGGGAAATTCACAAATGGATCTAATGAAATTTAGATGAATAAGAGGTACTGTAAGACAAAGAAATCAAATTAAACATTGCTGGTAAGAGATATTCCATTCTATTGAGGAATTTTCTTTCTTTTTTTTTTTTGAGATGGAGTCTCACTCTGTTGCCCAGGCTGGAGCGCAATAGTGCAATCTCACCTCACTGCAACCTTTAACTCCCGGGTTCTAGCGGTTCTCCTGCCTCAGCCTCCCGAGTAGCTGGGACCACAGGCATGCACCAACATGCCCGGCTAACTTTTGTATTTGTAGTAAAGATGGGGTTCCGCTATGTTAGCCAGGCTGGTCTTGGACTCCTGACCTCAGGTATCCACCACATTGACTTCCCAAAGTGCTGGAATTGCAGGCATCGGCCACTATGCCCAGGCTGAGGGATTTTCTATTGAACTGTTTATGCCATAGTTTTAAATGTGACTTGGAAATACCAAGAAAGTTATAAAATTTGATTACAATTCAGAATTGGCAAAGATGGCCAAGGTAAAAATATGCTAAATCTCTGCCCAGGACCTAGGAAAACCCTAAAGAAAAGATACCCTAGGCTAAGGAAAGTGACCCCTCACAATGCCTAGAGAGGGACTTCTGCCCAAGCAGCCCCAGAGACTGTCTTGGCAGTCTCTCAAAAGAAGAAAAACAAAAAAAAGATACAGTCTATAAGGCATCTCCATGGGCACAGTCACCCTCTCTCCCTCCCTTGGGCACAGTCAACAACCCTCACCGGTCCCTTTGTAAGGCTCGGCGGTTTGCACGCCAAACTGAATACAAACCAAGAGGGATAGAAAAACTATACTTGGTTAAAATGTTTTGTGTATAATCTCTGCCTATAATCTGTCCTATACTCTCAGAACAAATTACACTTAAACTATTACTTTAAATATATAGATTTATTTCCTTTCTTGTATAATCTTAGTTGTTTTGTCTTTTAGAATTTTTGTTACTTCTTAGAGAACAAACATTTTTATTTACATTCTGTTACATTTCTTTGTTTTGAGATCGTGTCTCAATCTGTCACCCAGGCTGGAGTGCAGTGGCGCAATCTCAGCTCACTGCAACCTCTGCCTTCTGGGTTAAAGCGATTCTTGCTCCTCAGCCTCCCTAGTAGCTGGGACTATACAGGCCTGCACCACCACGCCAGGCTAATTTTTATATTTTTAGTAGAGAGGGGGTTCCACCATGTTGCCCAGGCTGGCTTCAAACTCTTGACCTCAGGTGATCCCCCCCACCCCAGCCTGGGCCTCCCAAAGTACTGGGATTATAGGCATGAGCCACCGTGCCTGGCCTCTGTTACATTTTTTAACTGGAAGTGCTTTCCCTCAGATTAAATTTTCCGTTTTTAGAAGTTTGTTCATTCTTTTTTTTTACACTGACTATTCTGGAAGATAAAGTGGTCCAGTCTTTTAAAATTATTGCAGGCTGGGCAAGGTGGCTTACACCTGTAATCCCAACACTTTGGGAGGCCAAGGTGGGAGGATCACAAGGTCAGGAGTTCCAGACCAGCCTGGCCAACATGGTGAAATCCCGTCTGTACTAAAAATACAAAAATTAGCTGGGCATAGTGGCGCGCACCTGTAATCCCAGCTACTCAGGAGGCTGAGGCAGGAGAACCACTTGAACCCAGAAGGCAGAGGTTGCGGTGAGCCAAGACCATGCCATTGCACTCCAGCCTAGGCAACAGGGCAAGAATCCATCTCTAAATAAATAAATAAAATAAAATAAAACAAAATTATTGTATATAATTTTTACGTTTGATATTAGCCACCTTAAAAAAGTCCCCTTTAAGCCTATTTAATATTGAGTTGCTGTGTAATATTCACAATTAGCGATGCCTAGTTAAATTCTCAACTTGTCAAAACTTACAGAGTCCCCAAAAGTCCATGGTAAACAAGAGACCAAAAAAAAAGCAAAGCCAGAAAATACACCCAGCTTTCCTTCTCCTAAATCTAGTTTTCCTGTGTTCTTCAGCATATATGTTATTTTCACCTACCGCCACAGAGTCAGGTGGGATCTGTCCCAATGTGTTTTAAATGGATTGGAGGTCCAAGCAGCAGCCCATACTTACTTGAGTGGTGGATGAATATTAAATATGATTTGAAATCTAGGAGGAGCCCAGTCTTCAGTCCCTCTGATCCTAGACTTAAATTTAATTTCCTGTACTATATTCATACTGGATTCAAAGTCTTTTCGGACACGCTCTTCATTTACAACCTGCATAATACATAAAACGATTTAGGAACAACTTAAACAAGCATATTTCAAAGAATTTAAATTAAAAGAACATCTAAATGTATTTCCAACATTAAAATTTGCCATGAAAAATTAATAGCATTTTCAGCCAAACTAAAGGACACAGCAAGAGCCCTCTACCTCTCCAAAGCCATCTGCAAGAGAATTGCTTTAAACACCACCCAGATGAGGTCATTTTTCTTAGTATTTTTAATTTATTTATTTCCAGACTTCAGATTTACTGTAAGTAGGTCATTCTGACCTGGAGTACATTTTTGAATAGCAGAAGCCTCACTCCTCTTAGTCAACAGACTGATAGATGCTATCATTATCAGTCTTCCCGGAAACAGTGCTATGAAGACCATTCCCCTTGCTTATAAATTTTCAGTGCCTCCCCTCTCAACCACTCCACTTTCCTATTGTTATTTAAAATCCAAACTTCTCAGTTGGGTGCAGTGGCTCACACCTGTAATCCTAGCACTTTGGAGGCCAAGGTGGGAGGATCCTTTGAAGTCAGGAGTTGGAGACCAGCCTGGCTAACATGGTGAAACCCCATCTCTACTAAAAATAGAAAAGTTAGCCAGAAATTGCCTGAACCCAGGAGGCAGAGGTTACAGTGAGCCAAGCTTGTGCCACTGCACTCCAGCCTGGGCAACAGAGCGAGACTCTGTCTCAATAAATAAATAAAATAAAATAAAATCCAAACTTCCTAAATTAGCTTTCTACATCCTCCACAGTTTGGCCACTATCATTCAAACCGTATTTCCTTAAAGAACAACCTCTCACACACAAATATTCACAGGTATTACCCAACCACACCAAATCACTCTGCTCCAGAGCATAGCATGCCCCTCCACGTTTGCTGCAGCTGCCCTTTGCCAAGAACACCCTCCCCCAACCTTTCTACCTGAAATAGTTCTGGCCAAACCAATACTTAGTTCAAGTTCTGAAATCTGCAATCACCTTCCTAAGTTCCCCTGCTATTAAACACTCCCTCCTCTGCATGGCAAGGGCGTTTTCCCTACCCCTACTTTAGCCTTTGTCATACTGCTCTCTACCCCAGTGGGCTGCCACTCTGAGGGCAGTGTGTTCCATGAGGGAACCAACATGTACTTTCCAATGAGGCAGCCTGGGCATGACTCCCACTTCACGGCTGACCAGCCTTGCTGAAGGGCTGGGCCCACCACTTAAAAATAAAAATAAGGACAGCCTCTACCTAATAGGATACTTATTAAAATGTGGACTGCGGGCCAGGCATGGTGGCTCAGGCCTGTAATCCTAGCACTTTGAGAGGCTGAGGCGGGCAGATCACGTGAGGTCAGGAGTTGGAAACCAGCCTGGCAGGCATGGTAAAACCCTGTCTCTACTAAAAATATGAAAATGTTAGCTGGCCGTGGTGGCGGGTGCCTGTAGTCCCAGCTACTTGGGAGGCTGAGGCAGGAGAATCACTTGAACCCGGGAGGTGAAGGTTGCAGTGAGCTGAGATTGTGCCACTACACTCCAGCCTTGGGTGACAGAGTGAGACTCCATCTCAAAAAAGAAAAGATAATCTGGACTGCTGAGCACAGTCTCTGGTACACAATAAGCATTCAATATATGCCAGTTTCCTCATTCATTTTGAGTCTCCCCTAATATCCAGATACCATACAAGGAAACACAAATGTTTAAAGTGAACAAGGCAGGTAAAATGAGGATTTAGGAACTTTCGATTCAAGGTCAATTTCTTTTGATACTTACTATTGAGCCAGCTGCAGTCAGGGAACCTGCCAGCTGAGAATTAACTACTGATAGTATCCAGCACTTCCGGAATACGCGGTATAGCTCTTTGGCTAATAGTTCAGCAGAATTGAAGTCTGGCTCATAAGTGACACTGAAAATGTAAGAGATGAAAAAACTGGAAAACTATATTCATGAAGAGTATGTTCAGGGTCTTCCTGAGGTTTTCAACTGTTCTTCTCAGCCCCTCAAATGCAGAAGAGACCATGATATGAGATGATGCATCAATTACTCACCAGGTATCTTACTCAACATAGCTCTTCCATGTTCAATAAATAAAGCATCTTTTATTTATTGAGGGCACTAAGACTTGGAGGTGTGGTGACAGAGCACTGGCTTTAGGGTCAGAAGACCTGCATTCACGCCCTGCTGACACCCACAGCCTTTGTGTCCTGAAGCACATCCTGTATGAGTGTCAATTTTTATGTCTACAAAATGAGGTTTAAAAATACATAAATATATGGTCAAGCATGGTGGCTCACACCTGTAATCCCAGCATTTTGAGAGGCCGAGGCAGGTGGATCAACTGAGGTCAGGAGTTTGAGACCAGCCTGGCCAACATGGTGACTAAAAATACAAAAATTAGCCAGGTGTGGTGGCAGGCACCTGTAATCCCAGCTATTCAGAAGGCTGAGGCAGGAGAATCACTTGAACCTGGGAGGCAGAGGTTGCAGTGAGCCGAGATCGGGCCATTGCACTTCAACCTGGGTGACAAAAGCAAAACTGTCTCAAAAACAAAAGTTGATATATACACACATACATATGATTGTCCAGTCTATTCAACTGAAATGAGAATTAAATGAAAATGCATATAAAAGCCTTTTATATATTGTAAAACACTATGGAAACTTCAGGGGTGATTGTTTCATTACTAGGTGGTAATCTTCTAGATTCATGGGAACAAATCGTTGGAACTAGTTGAAGTGGGCCCAGAATGTCAGAGGCCTAGTGTTCACACTGCCTCAGAGGTGACAGCCCAAGAGTGTATGTGTGCCGTACACAGAAGACAGATACCTCTTAGAGAAGCTGCAGGAACAGCTACAGGTTTCTATGATATCATTAAACTCTCCAAGCTCTGTGGGAAAATAAAAGAAAGAGCGGTGAGGTCTTTTAGTCTGTTTCATTTAATTGCAGTCCGTTTTATAAAAAGAACACTAAAATCATTCCCTGCATCTCAGAAAGAGCAAATTATTCACCATCTCCATGCTTCAGGTTCTAAGAAATGAATAGAACAGATGATGAGAGTACAGGTAATAATCGAAGATGGGATTTCATCTGGAATTTCACTAAAATATAACCGAGAGGCCAAAGAGATATCAGACCATAATGAATATCTGCTGTTTCATTCAATTCTACAAGTGAGATGAGAGATTAGCTATCAAGACATTTGAAATAAGAACATCTTTATATATATCAGGGACATATTTGATTTTGGAAGTTTCTTTGAATGCCACTGTAATGTAGTATTGTGTGTGATGCATGTCAGTATATGTATATAGATGGGACTAGGGAGGCAGCCCATCATATTCAAATAGTTTCCAAATCTTACCTAAAATAACAAATTCATCAACGTCGCATTTGCAAATCTCTTTTGCCACATCATGGTAAGTACGTGCTTCAGTCACTGGGCTGACCTGTAACACAGCACAACCTAGACAAAGGGAAGGAGGTTTTTACCAACAAGAAGAAAAAGAAAAACTGTACAACCTGCAACACCCAACTAAATAGAAACTGGGAAAGGAAGAGGGCTAAAAGTTTAAGTTAATTAAACATTTCAACCTAAAGAATTAAAAACTTAGGGAACTATTTTTGTGTTCTTTTTGCATTCCCTATGATTAAGTGAAACAGACTGATAGTATATGGGGGGCTTATCATGGTATCAGTCTACCTTTAGGTATGTTTGAAAATTTCCATGATACAAAGTTTAAAAAGATGAACCATCTCAGCTTTACAGGGTAGCGAAGAGTATAGAAGACATAAACGCTATCCTGGATTAAACTACATCCTCCCAAAACTCATGTCCACCCAGAACCTGTGGATGTGATCTTGTTTAGAAATAGAGTCTTGACAGATGGGTCAAGGTGAGATGAAGCAATACTGGATTATTGCAGGCCATAAACCCGATAAGAACAGTGTCATAAAGAGGGAAATGTGGCTACAGAGACACAGGTACACAAAGAGAATGCCATGGCAAGACAGAGACTGGAGTGATGTGTCTACCAGCCAAGGAATGCTAATGATCACCAGCAACCACCAGAAGCTGGGAAAGAAGAATAGAGCAGATTCTCCCCGTCAGCCTCCAGAAGAAACCAACCCTTCCAATGACTTTGTTTCTAACTTTTGGACTCTACAACTGTGAAAAGATAAATTTCTGTTGTTTTAAGCCACCCAGTTAGTAGGATTTCATGACAGCAGCCCTAGGAAACTAATACTAACATGTGCTCAGTTTCAATTCCTAATACCATTTCTGGGGAGTTATCCTAAGCATATCATTAGAAAGAAAGAAGAAAGAAGACGGAAGGCTTTCATCACAAAGGAGCTATTTGCAATTCATTTAAATATTAAAATATTGAAAGCATCTAAACATTTAATAATAGGAAATTGATTTTGCAAATCACATGATTAAATACTATAATTTAAAAATGTAAATCTGCCAGGGGCAGTGGCATGCACCTGTAGTCCTAGCTACTCAGGAGGCTGAGGTAGGAGAATCACTTGAGCCCAGGAGTTCAAGGCCAGCCTGGGCAACATGGCAAAAGCTCATCTCTACAAAAAATACAAAAACATTAGCCTAGCGTGGTGTCCCATGTCTGTAGTCTTAGCTGCTTGAAAGGCTGAGGTGGGAGGATCACTTGAGCCTGGGAGGTGGAGGTTGCAGTGAGCTGAGATCACACCACTGCACTCCTGCCTGGGTAACAGAATGAGACCCTGTCTCAAAAAAAAAAAAAAGTGAAAACTGTAGCAACACGATTATTAATATTATTAGTACAATTAGTATTAATAATACTATTAATACTGATAATTAATAGTATTAATAATCATTATATGAATAATTATATTTATATAATTATCATAAATATAAATTTGTAAAACTGTCTTCATTTGAATAAACAGGAGAGAAACACAGAAAAATGAATACTGTTGTTTACGGAAATAGTCTAGCACATAGTTTACATAGAAGTTATGTGGGCTGGGCACAGTGGCTCATGCCTGTAATCCCAGTGCTTTGGGAGGCTGAGGCGGGTCAATCACAAGGTCAGGAGTTCAAGATCAGCCTTGTCAACATGGTGAAACCCCGTCTCTACTAAAAATACAAAAAAAAATTAGCCGGGCATATTGGCGGGTGCCTGTAATCCCAGCTACTTGGGAGGCTGAGGAAGGACAATCGCTTAAGCCTGGGAAGCAGAGGTTGCAGTGAGCCGAGACCGCACCATTGCACTCCAGCCTGGGCGACAGAGCAAGACTCCGTCTCAAAAAAAAAAAAAAAAAAAAAGTTATGCGACGGTCTTTGCAGTAGACTGGCCTGACTTTAAGACAGAATCCATTCTAGCTGGGAGACCATGGACAATCACAACTTCCAGCTTCAGTTTCCTCATGAGTAGAATGGGGGTAATAGTGCACATCTCTGTGTTTCTGTCTTTGGCCCATGATCCACAGTAATATACAATTTACATTGTGACTAAGTATAGACACAATAATATGTTTAACTAATAAAAAAAAAACTTCAGAAAACATTGCTCATTCTCAGTGAGATGCACTCTGCTACTTTTTATCCTTGTCTTTTTTTAATGTTCTCAGAACCAACCTGCAGTTTGAATAATACCAACCTATCTCATGGAAGAACATCTATTGCCACAAATGTCACAAGAGAAATACTTAATAAAATATAAATATTTATGTTTGGAGGATAGAAATATAAATTTTCATTTAACATATTCATATTTATTCATGTTTTTTTAAAGTTTCAGCTACCATCAATTTCCACCCAACCACTAAACAAATGTTTATTAAAATACCTATTTCAGACAAGGCATTATACTAAACACAAATACAAACAAGATAATCTCTCATCCATCTAAGAGTTTAAAATCTCATGAAGGGCTGAGTGTGGTGGCTCGCACCTGTTAATCCCAGCACACTGGGAGGCCGTGGCAAGTGGATCACCTGAGGTCGCAAGTTCAAGACCAGCCTGACCAACATGGAGAAATCCCATTTCAACTAAAACTACAAAAATTAGCTGGGCATGGTGGCGTATGCCTGTAATCCCAGCTACTTGGGAGGCTGAGGCAGGAGAATCGCTTGAACCTGGGAGAAGGAAGTTGCAGTGAGCTGAGATGGCGCTGTTGCAGTGAGCTGAGATGGAGCCATTGCACTCCAATCTGGGCAATAAGAGTTAAACTACATCTCAACAACAACAACAACAAAAAAAAAAAAAAGAAAGAAAAGAAAAGTAGGATGAAGTCCAAGATTTAAAAAAAAAAATAGGATTGGACAACTGAACGGAGCATAACCAATTTCGACTCAGATGGCAGAAATGGTGAGGATTATATAGGTTACTCAAGAAGTTTTTAGACAAAGGATTTAAAGACATAAATTAGTCCTCCTTTATCTGCAGTTTCACTTTCCATGGTTTTAGTTACTTGCAGTTAAGTGGTCCAAAAATAATCAATGAAAAGTTCCAGAAATGAATAATTCTTAAGTTTTAAATTGTGCACCATCCTGAGTAGAATGATGAAATCCCACACTATCTTGCCATGTCCCCTCTGGGACATGAATCACCCTTTCATGTCCCAGAGGGGACGTGGTGATATGGCCCCCAGCATACCACACTGTATGTATACCTGCCCACTAGTCATTTAGTAACCCTTTTGGTTTGGTTACAGGAACAACAAAAAATGTGTAGTGTATTTAGGGTTTGGTACTAGCTGAAGTTTCAGGCTTCTACTGGGAGTCTTGGATAAAGGGGATATTATAGAGGAGATATATGTGAAATACATAACATACAGCTTTCTCATATTTGCCCAACTTGCCTTCATAGCCACTGTATGAAGAAATGGAAGACCCAGATTCTTGCTTTATGTTCGTATCAAAAGTCACTTCAGAGTCAGGCTGATCACTCCCAAGTAACCCAAGTGCTTCTTCTTTACTCCAGCTCTCTGTCTGCTGTTGACTCAGAATGTTATACTTCATTTTCTCCATTGCTGATATAATCATATCTGCAACATAAAAGTGGGAATTTTCCTGCAGAAAAAGAAATCAATTAATATACAAGCATAATCAACTTTTTTCATGGAAGGTGTATTAGATTTTAAAAATCAAGAAGCTCTATTTAAGTGGAGTTAAATTCATTTAACTGAGTTATCATAGGTCACTTTATGACTTATAGCATACATTGTCCAGAAACATAGATTTGGCTTACTATAATCAACAGACAACTCAAGTTGGATTTCTTTTTTTTTTTTTAAGAGATAGGGTTTCACTGTGTTGGCCAGGATGGTCTTGATCTCCTGACCTCGTGATCTGCCCACCTCGGCCTCCCAAAGTGCTGGGATTACAGGCATGAGCCACCACGCCTGGCCCTCAAATTGGATTTCTTGTTGTACAAAACCCTAGGTTAGCGGAAGCCCAGTGACAGACATCATTCATCAATCACAGAAAACTTTCCAGCTGAGCACAGGCACTGCCTTGGAACCCTTCTTAGTTTAGCGTTTCTGGCAGTCTCTACCTATCAAATGCTGAAAGGAAACGCATTTGTGATGTTTCATCAAATTGAAGTTTCCAGATTTAAATCAGAACAACACTATCTAAAGAATTAAGACTCTATGATTAAAAATAAAGAAGACAGCATTCACCTTTTCTACATCGACAGGCAGCACAAATACCTCTGGTGAGAAGGAATTCAAAGAAATGGTTCTACTGACTTGAACAGCACCTGCCAATAAAGCAAGTTATTAAAACTGGAGAAAAGGGAATTTAAAGATTATCTAAGAAAATAAAACAATTCTAGTGGCTTTTAAATAAAGTAAAAAAATAAGCACAATTCTAGAATAAATTAAGATGACAAGAAAAGAAAGATCTTTCTGATATCAGGTCTTGCAGATTGCTTTAGTGATGGTCATTTCTAGGAGAGGCTGTTGGAGTAACTGGGAGGTATCCTCAGAGAAGGCATGGGAGAACAACCACAGTGGAGACCAATGAGGAAAAGAGGGTAGAAAGAGAATAGAGTTCTGGGAAATCCCAAGAGAGGCTGGGGAAGGGTGAGAAGCCACAGTCCAGAAGCAGGGCCCTGAGGATTATAAGATTGCTTCTCTAACTCATTGTGATTGACCTTAAACTTCCTTTTTTTTCCCTTCTTTTGAGACAGTATCTTGCTCTGTCACCCAGGCTAGAGTGTAGTGGTGTGATCACAGTTCACTGTGGCTTCAACCTCCGGGGCTAAAGCAATTCTTCCACCTCAGCCTCCCTAGCAGCTGAGATACCTACCTGTGCCACCATGCCGAGCTAATTTTCTAAATTTTTTTTTCCAAAGATGGGGGTCTCATTAGGCTGGTCTCAAATTACTGGGTTAAAGCGATCCTTCCACCTCAGCCTCCCAAAGTGCTGGGATTACAGGCATGAACCACTGCACTCAGCCCTAAACCTCCTGTCTAGAGAAATAAAATCCATCCAAAAAAGGTCAGCATTGCTTCTCCAAGATAGTATTCTTCCAGTCAAAACCAACAAACTGCAGAAGGTACATTCTGCTGACACATCCATTCCTGCAACCTTAGCCACTCCATTACTGGCAATGACCACCATCAAAACAAGCATTTTTTCTGTCATGTGATTTCTTTCTGCAGCATTTAAAGCAAAAATTTCTGGGTAAAGAGCTGAGTTGTCTCAATCTGCTAAATTAAAACAAAATGCTGCACATGGTGGTGGCACAGCTTTCAGCGTGATGGAGTTGCAAGAAGGGTCATTCAAATCCCTTGCTTCATGTTCAAGAAAGTAGCTGTTGCATGGAAAAACTTGGACTTCTTAGCTTCAAAAGCTAGGGGTTGGCAAACTTTTTCTGTAAAGGGCTAGGTAGTATATATTGGAGGATCTGAGGGCCATGCAATATCTGCTGCAACCACTCTATTCTGCTACTGTATTGAGAAAGCAGCTATAAACAAAAGAGAAATTCATTTACAAAAATAGGAAGCTGGCAGGATTTGGTACACAGGTCATAGTTTGCAGACCCTGAGTATAGAGGAAAGAGTACAGAGTTAGCTGGGCACGGTGGCAGGTGCCTGTAATCCCAAGTACTCAGGAGGCTGAGACAGGAGAATCACTTCAACCGGGGTGGCAGAGGTTGCAGTGAGCCGAGATCACGGCACTGTACTCCAGCCTGGGTGATTTAAAGTGAAATTCCATCCCCCTCCCCCTACCACAAAAAAAAAAAAAAAAGAGAAAGAAAAAGAGCACAGAGAAGAATAGAACAGAGTGGATTCCAGTTCCAGCTGTCCATTCACCAGCTGTGCTTCTGCATCAAAATTTTCTCAGCCCTTAAATTGGGATAATTATGTATCAGGACATTAAGAAGATCAAGGAAGGTGAAAGTGCTTGTAAACATGTAGTTCCCACAAAAGAAACTGTGGAATCCCATCCTACAGCCTCAAGAAATGCTTACAGACACAGATAATCTTTCCTAAAGTATTTTCTGAAAAAAGAAAACCCTTTTGCTACCATCTGAGATGCAGCATTCATAGGACTATCCATGTCTTAGTGGCTGATGCCTGTTTTCCCTATCGCTGCCCCCACACTAGAGAAAGAACCAGATCACTCAGGGCTTCTTTTTCTTAATCTTAGAGAATGAATCCCCTTACCAAGTTTAAGAGATATTCTCAAAACAGTTTGTGAGTGGTTTCTAAAGGCACTGACAGGAGCTCCTGGGAGCCCTTGTCTTTGAACAAAAGGGGTTGGGGTACCTGTTTTCTTTCTGAGAACATGACAAGGCTAAGGATAATTTTAAATTGTAGAACTACTTCCTATACCGTGATAGAACCAAAGGCTTCAGGCAGGTGTATGCTGGGCCCCAAAAATCATCTTCAGTTTATTATAACTTGTCACTATGATGGTGCTCTGTTGGGGAGAGGGCTTTCCTCTATGAGACAATCTATTAAGACTAATGGCTCACTTAGCCACTACTAAATTTGCAAATCACTCTTAATCCTTAGAACTATCCAAGCAAGTGAGCAAAAAACTAGGGGAAAAAAAAAAGGATGGCCAGGCGTAGTGGCTCACAGCTGTAATACCAGTACTTTGGGAGGCTGAGGCAGGTGGATCACAAGGTCAGGAGTTCAAGACTAGCCTAGCCAACATGGTGAAACCCCGTCTCTACTAACAATACAAAAATCAGCCTGGTGTGGTGGCGGGCACTTGTAGTCCCAGCTACTCAGGAGGCTGAGGCAAGAGAATTGCTTGAACCCGGGAGGCAGAGCTTGCAGTGAGCCGATATCGAAGCACTACACTCCAGTCTGGGTGACAAAGACTCCATTATTTAAAAACAAAACAAAAAAAAGCCTGTAATCGGTCTCGTCGTTTTACTCAAACTTGGTCCTTATCTGAAAATTAACCATTAAAAGATTGTCCAAAATTTGTTCTTCTTGAGCTATGAATAAATGTGTTAAAGACTGTCATCATCTTTGATTGCTCACACATTTCCAAAAGAACAAATAAACCCCATATTTTAGGTAAGGGGGAAGACGAGCTCCTGCTAGTAAGAAAAAAATTGGCAGGCAATAGGCAGACTGGTGGCTTTTTAAATTGATTTGAAAGAAAAAGCTTCATTGACTATTTGTACTAGGGTTCTAATAGAAATGTAAATTAATAATGACAAGTGTGACTATAATATAAATATTTAAAAATGAAATAAACATGCCACAGATTATAACAATAATAGCTAACTTACTGACTCGAGTAGCACTATGCATGGATTATCCAATTTTTAGGAATTTTAGGGTCTTTGGAATATGTACATTACTTCATAGCAGTGACAGCCTTTGTTTTAATAAGAAGAGATTTTGTATAGTCTTTGGGGGGAAGTGTAGTTACTGTTTTAAAATCTTACTATTTTCCCATCAGACTCTGCAAAGGTAAATGTAACAAGTGAAGCGAGTTCATCACCTACTAGGTACTGGTGTGAAATGGAGCCCCCGTGACTGTCTAAAAACACCTCCAACCCCCACGCTGACTTGAGAGTGCTTCCGATGCCCTCCCTTGTAGACAACTTAATGAGCTCTAAGTTCCTGAAGGCAGGCACCAGCTTAAAGATGGCATGTGGCATTGATTATCAACTACATTAAGCTAAAAAGATGAAAATTCCCTGCAGTTGAAGGAGAAAGCCAATACTTGATTTCACCTGTTATGACCACCCAGGTGGCTGGGCTGATGACAGTCTTAAATGAGGTAATGCACTGGTGTCCGGTCAAAGTGGAAACCACAAACTTTTCTCCCATGGGGAAGACAATAAGGCAGGCTTCAGAGCAAGGCAAAGCAAGTGTGTGAAAAGACAGGACTGAGGGAGGTCACCTACTAAAATTACCTTCATCAGCAGAAGATGTCAAGTGGGAAGGCTCAAAAAGATCACTGTCAATCTCAGGATATGGGGAGGTATCCGAAATCCTAGGGCTTGTAAGCAGAGACACCTGATCAGAGCATCCTGGGGGGACCACTTGTCCTTCTGTTGAGGACAGAGAGAAGCTGCTCCTCTTTTCACTCGAGCCATGGGGAGAGGTGCTGCCAGTGGAGTCCGTAGTATCCTCTGACAATGTTGTCTCTGCCAGGGAGTCCCCAAGCCACAAAGGTGAAGGGCCTGAGGGAGAGGCAGCGTCCATCACAAAGTGGGTCCCACTGTTTCTCGCTGCTGGCACCTGAGGTTGCAAGTCCTGCAGCTGTTTCTGCACATCTTGGGGGCTGATCCAGGAAGCTTTGTGCCTCATGAGCCTGACGTCTAATTGGCAAGGAGGATGGTCAGTGTTCAGGAGTCTGTGGGAACCATCAATAATGCCAGAGTGATTGCTGATCCCTTCCAAGGGGTCCACAGGAGAATCCTGCCTGACTGTAGACTGTGACACCATCTTTCCAGGTGTGGGGCTGGTGTGAATCCATTCAAAACAGATAGAGGGAGTTCCCCAATTGCTGTTGTACTACTTGATTTGGGCCCTGAACTCACCACATGGCCAGCTGGGGGTCTGGAGAGCTATTCTGCAATGAGCAAAGAATCATTCAAAATAAGTAAGAATTCGATTGTATCTTGGCTACAAATTATTTTGAGATGGCAAAACCCAAAACATTTACAAGTCTGTACTTGGCTCTACCCAACATAGTAAAGTCCACTTGGATTTACAAGTCAAAAAATAAATAAATCAGTCATAAAACTGCAGCATATCTAGAGAGGCTTAACATTGGGAGAGGGTACATTTTTCAAAGCATAAAAATTAAGAAATCACAAAGGAGATTTTTTACTGATAAATTACATAAAAATGTAAAACATCCATGCATCAGAATTATTTTAATACAATTAAATGTCAAATCCAAGATGGAAGTAAAAACATATTTGCATATTTTTACTCTATCACCTAGGCTGGAGTGCAGTGGCGCAATCTTGGCTCACTGCAACCTCTGCCTCCCAGGTTCAAGCTATTCTCGTGCCTCAACCTCCCGAGTAGCTGGGATTACAGGTACCCACCACCGCACCTGGCTGATTTCTGTATATTTAGTAGGGACAGGGTTTCACCTGTTGGTCAGGCTGGTCTCGAACTCCTGACCTCAGGTGATCCACCTGCCTCAGCCTCCCAAAGTGCTGGGGTTACAGCTGTGAGCCACCATGCCCAGGTATTTCCATATGTTCTTATTTTCATTTAGTTGGTCCTTGTGTTTCAATGAAGTAGTCAAAGTGATACCTAAAACAGAGGAATGATCCATAGCACTAAAGATTTGGCTCATGTAACTTTTACCTTGCATACTTACAATATCAATATCAACGTATTCTCAGTTCATAATATTTAAATAACACGGTATGAACCTAGAATCCAAATTACCCACTCACTTCTAAGCTCAGATTTTAGAGGTAATGATTAAAATGCTGAGAGCTATACAAATAAGAAGCACTCTTGTCACTGTAATTACAGGCTAGAGAAATGTTTTGTTTTTCTGTTCTCCCACTGTCCTTTGCATTGTGAAGCTAAAAGCAACTTTTAACAGCAAAAGCAAGAAGAGCCAGGGGAAGGTCTAGAGATAGAAGGGTGGCCTATGCCACATTCACCCTGCCAGTAGTGAACATGAGACTCTGGAGTCAATTACAGGGCTGTAAATACCATCACTGTGTATGTAGACAATTCCCACATGTATCTCTCTATTTCTGATCTCCCAGCTAGCACATCTTACTGCCTATTTGACATTTGTCCAGTGGGCACTGCAACCTGATACAACCAAAACAGTCATTCATTTCTCCCCAAACCCACTCCTTCCCTGTTTCCCCGACGCCATCCCGCTCCAGTCGCCCAAGCCTGAAACTTAGGAGTCATTTCTGATCCTATCTTTCCTTAGCTCTCCACCTTCATTCAATCAGCAAGTTTATAGCAATAGCTGCCATCTTAGTCTGAGTCAACATCTTCTCACACCAGGACATGCAGCCAGAGCTTCCCAATGGGTTTCCCTGCTGTTACTCTTGCCCATTTATTTTATTTTATTCTACTATTTTTGAGATGGAGTCTTGCTCTGTCGCCCAGGCTAGACTGCAGTGGTGCAACCTAGGATCACTGCAACCTCCACCTCCTGGGTTCAAGCAATTCTCTGCCTCAGCCTTCAGAGTAGCTGGGATTACAGGTGGTCGCCACCACATCCGCCAAATTTTTGTATTTTTAGTAGAGATGGGGTTCCACCATCTTAGCCAGGATGGTCTTGAACTCCTGACCTCGTGATCTGCCTACCTCAGCCTCCCAAAGTCCTGGGATTACAGGCGTGAGCCACAACACTGGGCCTGTAACACCATGTTTTAACCCCCAGAGGGGTGCACCATTCCTGGAGGTACTGCAATACCAGGTGAATGTATGGAGTAGACGGAGCAAACTCCTATTCATATCCCTGCTCCAAAAATCCATTTAATATATTGTCCTCAGATAGAGGACATATCAGATATTAAACTGATAAGAATGGATACTACACTCGATCTTAGCCAAAAGGCCGAGAAGCCATTACTCTTGCCCATTTATAATCAACAGGTATTCAGAGATATGTTTTATAAACTTAAATCAGATCATGTAGTTGCCCTACTCGAAATTCCCCAAAGGCTTTCCATCAAATCTGGAATAAAATCCAGACTCCGTACCTTGTCCTCAAGTCCTGACATGAGGCTGTCCCTGTGAACCTCTCTCACTTATCTTCATCCAGCCTCCACAAGCCCCAACCACACTGCAAGCTCTTGAGCCCTGTAGGCTCCTTCTAACCCTAGGAGTGCTGTTCTATGTTTCCCCTTTCTGAAATGCTCCTCCCCTGGATGATCACACATCTGGCTCTTTCCTGTCGCAAATGCCTTGATTTATAAATTACTTCCTCAAAGACATCTTTCCTAACCACCTTTCTTAAGGTAGTTCCCCCATCATTACATCTCACATTGCCCTAAATATTTACTTTTCGTCACAGGTGCTCACTTCCTGCTATTTTTCAGTTCATCACTGCCATTCTTCCCCCCACCCCCACCTGACTATAAGCTCCATGAGAGGAGGGGCCTTGTCTGTTCCCTGCCGGGTAGCATGCCCCATACCTAGAGTTGCATACAGGGGTTCAGTACATGTTTATAGACTGAAAGAACAAATCCAACAAAATGGAGACAAAGCTAAAAGCTAGAGAAAAGGCTGGGTGCGGTGGCTCACTCCTCTAATCCCAGCACTTTGGGAGGCTGAGACAGGTGGGTAACCTGAGGTCAGGAGTTGAGGACCAACGTGGCGAAATCCCATCTCTACTAAAAATACAACAAAAATTAGCTGGGTGTGGTGGCAGGCACCTGTAATCCCAGCTACTCAGGAGGCTGAGGCAGGAGAATTGCTTGAACCTGGGAGATGGAGGTTGCAGTGAGCCGAGATCATGGCATTGCACTCTAGCTGGGGTGACAGCAAGACTCAGTCTCAAAAAAAAAAAAAAGAAAGAAAGAGTTAGAGAAAAGACTTCTGTGGCAGATACAACTGTTCTATTAAAAGAATTCACTTCTATTCTTGTTTGAGTTCAGAATTACTCATTACTCATACAAGAAAAGAAGTGAATCCATGTTTCCTAAAACCAGGAAATTGTTCTCACCCAATAATAAGATATAAGTTCAGTAGACCAAAATAAGGTACATATGAAAACTGTTCTTGAGACTTTGAGTCTCAAGAGTTTTTGAGACTTCTTGATTTGCAGGCCCTATATTCTAGTTCATACCTTTTGGAGTAATAAACATCACATGTATAATTTATATGCACACACACACAAATACACACACACACAGTTGACCCTTGAACAACATGGATTTGAAGTTTGTGGGTCCACTAATATGTGGATTTTCTTCCACATCTGTCACCATGAGGCAGCAAGACTAACTCCTCTTTTTCCTCCTCCTCTTCAGTCTACTCAACATGATAGGATGAGGATGAAGACCTTTATGATGATCTATTTCCACCTAATGAATGGTAAATATATTCTCTCTTCCTTATGGCTTTCTTAATACATTTTCTTTTCTCTACTTTTTTGTAAAAATGCAGTATATAGTATTCTACACTCACATACAACATATGTGTTAATCAACTGTTTATGTTATCAGTAAGGCTGCGGTTAACAGTAGGTTATAAGTCGTGTTAAGTTTTGGGGAGTCAAAAGTTATGCACAGATTTTCAACTGTGCAGGGTGAACTGTCCCTAATCCCTGCATTGTTGAAGGGTCAACTGTACGTGTGTATATATCTTTTGTATATAACATACATTGTTTCTGGATGCAAATATATATATATATATATATATTTCTTTTGTATACAACATATATTAATATATAAATGCACCTTTTGTATGTAACATACATATATACACATATACATGCATCTTGAAAACACACAAAAAGCCACAAATCACCATTCATAAAATATTACAGAAGGCCAACCACAGTGGTTCATGCCTATAATCCCAGCACTTTGGGAGGCCGAGGTGGGTGGATCACCTGAGGTCAGGAGTTCAAGACTACCCTGACCAACACCCTGTCTCTACCAAAAATACAAAATTAACTAGACGTGGTGGTGCATCCCTGTAATCCCAGGTACTTCGGAGGCTGAGGCAGGAGAATTGCTTAAACCTGGGAGGCGGAGGTTGTAGTGAGCTAAGATCATGCCATTGCACTCCAGCCTGGATAACAAGAGTGAAGCTCCATCTCCCAAAAAAAAAAAAAAAAAATATATATATATATATCTCTCTCTCACAGAGTACAGCTGGCTGTGTTAACTGCCAGAACTCAGTAGCCCAAAATGCCTATCTTTCTTCTCCTGACCTCAAATCTCACCTTGTACACCAATTTCTCTTTGTCACACATCTTTTCCTCTCCACTAATTCTGGATTTTATAATTACAAAAGGAAACCATGACTATGTTTTTATAAAATGCCCCAACACAGAAGCCTAGAGTAAAAAGCAAACAGCTCTCATCGCCCTAAGCCCCACAATCCTACTTTATTCTCAGAAATAACATGTTAACCATTCTATTCTTTCTAGACCTTTATCTATGAATTAGTGTACAGATTTCAGACAAAAAGATGTTTTCTTTTTTATACACATCCATGGGATCACACTGAAGATATTCTACAACTTACCTTCTTTTCCACTCAACAGTATGTCATGAAGGTGTATCTGATTCTCCTAAACAGTCTTAGTATAATTACATCATATTTTACTTAGCCAGACCCTCCGGATAGCAATTTATCTTTAGTTTTTTGCAAGTATAAAGTATACAACAATGAACATCCTCGTTTATGTCATTTTTTTGGTAAAATTTCTTTTTTAGGTCCTTTCTCTTACTAGTTCCAGTCAGAGTCCATAGTTCATGACAACCTCATTATTTCCAAGAGAATAAAACTATATAAGTAAGTTATGGTTTACTCTCAATTTTCTACACATATCCTTTGTGTGTTTGGTGGGGGAAGATGATTGTAGATGTGAAACCACTTAAAAAATATGCAATATGCAATCTAAAATGGTAAAGTAGTAGTGATGCCAGTGGTTTTGTTTTTTAGAGATGGAGTCTCGCTCTGTCACCCGGGCTGGTGTGCAATGGCATGATCTCAGCTCACTGCAACCTCCACTTCCTGGATTCAAGGGATTCTCAAGCCTCAGTCTCCCTAGCAGCTGGGATTATAGGGAGAGCCACCATACCCAGCTAATTTTGGATTTTTAGTAGAGATGGGGTTTTACCATGCCGACCAGGCTGGTCTCGAACTCCTGACATCAAGTGATCCACCCAACTCAGCCTCCTAAAGTGCTGGGATTACAGGCGTAAACCACCATGCCTGCCCGATCCCAGTGTTTTTTATAAACAGATTAAAGTCAACAGTTCAAAGAGAATGACCTTATTTGCTGGCCTGCCATACATGGACTGACCTAAGTGCATTGAGCAAAAACCAACTTCCTCATAAAATGCAACTGTTAGAAGCAGATGTTTGCTTCACTTCCTTCTAGAAAAGTGTTGCTTCACAAAAATAATAAACAGGTGCTGCTTTGCCAGGTTACAAAATCAAAGCATTAAGAGCTAGAATATGCCCATAATAGATTCACAACCATGTCTAAGGTCACAGCTAGGCAGTGGCAGAGAGAGGACAAAAGGCCAGGTCGGACACTCACCAGGAGTATGAGTTTCTCGAAGAGGCAGATTGACACAGTAATGATTGGAAACCATCAAAGTCCATGCAGGAGTGGCAGGAGGTCACTATCCCCATTTTTATTTTATATTTAAGGCAACAAATAACTTGTCAGGTGCTATGATACCATTGCCAGGTATGTTACTTGTTGCCATATTGCTTGTTGTGTGTTACTTATTCAGTTAAGAAATATTCACTGAGCATCTACTACAAGTCTGGCATTGTTTTTCTTTCGGTAGCACTGGGGTAACAGAACAGCAGGGACTAAAATAAGCTTCCTGACCTCCCACAGCTTATGTTCTCGTGGAAGGGAGATAGCATGTATTCAGACATAAATACATTTCAAGAAGTGATAAGCAGAGGTAATACAGATCTAAGCAATACTTAGCATCTTCTCAACATACTTTCCAACTGTCAAAAGGGGGTCCTTTGAATCAAAGATTCTTAGGTACAAAAAATAAAATCAATTTCCAAAAACATTTAAAGGAAGAGAGATCAATCTCAAAGCTTACCATCATTCTTACTGAGATTTTCCAGTTGGGATTAAAGGGTGAGCACAGGCCAGATTACTAGTTAACATATAAGCTGCAGCAAAGGCCCTGGACAAACACGAGACTTCAGAACTCCTCCAGCCAAGTCATTCTGACATCAGTCAGTGGCCCCATCGAGAATGATTGCATCACTAGAGCCACCACAGAGACACAGTATTAACAGCAAAGATGCAACTTCTGCAGGAGGGACAGATACCTCAGTTGGGCATGATGTCTACAGCAACCTCACAAAAATCTTTCAGATCATAAGCAGCCAGCACCTTGAGAGCAAAGCAGCTTTAGCTCCCACTACGTTTAACAGTCTTCAAGTTATTTCACAAATAGGTAAAAGTACATCAGATTTAGCATTTAGGGTTTTCTGTGCTCCAACACTAACTGCCTATTGAATACATAACTAGGGGCATCAGAGTAATGACACATCTTAAATCTTACTTTGTCAGTGAGGCCTCCCTGGTACCCTATAAAAACCAGTCATTGCCCCTCCCCTTCCCAAACAGTTCCTTATCCCCCTTTTTAGCTCTATTTCTCTCTTTAGCACAAATCTCATTGTATTTAACCTCAATGACTAGCACTGACCAGAATGTTAAATCTATGAGGGTACTTTTTTTTTTTTGAGACATAGTTTCCATCTTGTTGCCCAGGCTGGAGTGCATGGTGCAATCTCGGCTCACTGAGACCTCTGCTTCCCAGGTTCAAGCGATTCTCCTGCCTCAGCCTCCCCAGTAGCAGGGATTACAGGCACCCGCCACCATGCCTGGCTAATTTTTTATATTTTTAGTAGAGACGGGGTTTCACCATGTTCGCCAGGCTGGTCTCGAACTCCTGACCTCAGGTGATCTACCTGCCTCATCCTCCCAAAGTGCTAGCATTACAGCTGTGAGCCACCAGGCCCGGTGGAGGGCACTTTTTAAAAAAATGTATTTTGGACACTACTTTATCCCCAGAACTCAGAACAGTGGTAATAATAGGTGCTCAATAAATATATTCTTTGCACTTATGAATGAAATCATGGACAAATTATCAAACAATACCTAGGTATGGTTATGTTGATTACTTCTTTGTTACCCAAGAAAGGAATTCAGGAATGGAGTCACCTTTTAGAAGAAACTGGAAATCATGACATAAAATGTTCATCAACCATTTCCTCAGAATAAAGGATATTAGAGGATAGAAATCACAAATAAGAATCTAGAGCGAAAGGTAAAATTCATTTTTATCAATTTTATGGTAGGTTACTAAGCACACCGAGTAATAAACAAATGCTGAGTAGACCATGAATAAATCTTTAACTGTAGCATATGAGCTGTTTGGTTAACATAGTTCCCTAGAACGTCTTCTCTTCTTTCTCAGTACCTACTTTTCCTCATGCTTTGACGTTAGGCAAAGATTCACATCCCCAAGGAGAATAATGAAGTCTAAAACTGTCACATATCAAATTGAAACTATTAAGATGCCCAATAATTTGACTCAACAGCTTCCAAAATAGCGTCCAGGAATTGCAGTAAACTGCAATTCTCCTATTTCATCTATATGCTATGTTGTAATGAAAGCAGCAGAAAGGAAACAGTGCTATCTATACTGCAATATGGCTGGGTGGTGTCATAAAGACTCCACTCCAGCTGATTTAGTCTTTGGCAATGACCATTAATTTTGAAGGTTTGCTGTCAGAAGAACACAAAGGAAGGACAGAAAGCAATCAAGAGAAATGGGTAAGAAAGAAGGGGAAGGCAAAATTCAAGGAAAATTGGGTATTTTACCTAAAAGTTGCCCAAAACACCCAAATGACTCCCTGTGGTCACTTTCCAGTCTCATTCTGCAAAATAATAACTTGCAAAATTTCAGGTGCTATTATGCCAATTTGAGAACTGAAATGGAGACCACGAGGGGACTTACCCAAAGTCTCACCATTAGTAATTAGCAGAAGTAGGACAAAAACAAAAGTCTGAACCTGATTCAAAGCTGTTTCCACTGGTATTCACATGTTCCATGTGGGCTGAAATTAGCAGGATATTTTCAATTTCATTAGCAAAGTAATTTTAAGAACTTTCCCATCAGATATATCATAAAATACAAGATTAAGAACCACATAGGTATATTTTATTTCATGTCTCTGGAACAATTGTTCACAAAATTTTATGATTCCTCCTTCCTATCTATATAAAAAATTTGCACTATACAGATCCAATATAAGAATATTCATTTATACACATTACACATATACAGCTATTCTAATACATTAGGATACATACAGCATATGTAAAAATAGAATTTTGTTCTTTCTTTCCAATAAGTCATCTTATGCTTAAAGGTAAATACCCTCCACTTTGGGGACCACCGATAAATTAACATTCTACTTAAAAACCTTACATACAAAAAAAATAAAAACAGAATTATACTCAACATAATTTGATAACTAAGACTGTGAAAAAATATTAATACAGAAATTTATCCAAAGTAAGGGTAGGTAGCTGCACTTGAAAAATGGCTAGATTTCCATGTTTGGGCAAATAAAATGGAGAGCCATATTGGAAAATGTTCTGATAGTTCCTCAAATAGTTAAATATACAGTTACCATTTGATCTAATAATTCTACTCCCGGATATATACCCAAGAGAAATAAGAACACATATTCACTCAAAAACTTGTGCCAAATATTTCTAGCAACACTATTCATAATAGCCAAAAAACGGAAACAAAATGACCATCAACTGATGAATTAACAAAGTGTGCTATATCTGTACAATGAAATGCTATTCAGCCATAATTAGAAATGAAGTGCTAATTCATGCTATGACATGGATGAGCACTGAAATCATTATGCTAAGTGAAAGAAGCCAGACACAAGACATTTCATATATATATATATACAATGTCCAGAATAGGCAAATCCATCGAGATAGAAAGTAGATTTGTGGTAGCTTAGGGTGGTGGGATGGGAACAACTAAAGTCTACCAGGTTTGTTTTCGAGGTGATGAAAATGTTATAAAATCAACTGTGGTAATGATGGCATATATTTGTGAATACACTAAAAATCATTGACTTGTACAGTTTCTTTCTCTCCTTTTTTTTTTTTTTGAGACAGAGTTTTGCTCTTGTTGACGAGGCTGGAGTGCGATGGCGTGATCTTGGTTCACCGTAACCCCCGCCTCCCGGGTTCAGTTGATTTTCCTGCCTCAGCCCTCTGAGTAGCTGTGATTACAGGCATGGGCCACCATGCCTGGCTAATTTTGTATTTTTAGTAGAGACGGAGTTTCTCCATGTTGGTCAGGCTAGTCTCAAACTCCTGACCTCAGGTGATCTGCCCACCTTCACCTCTGTTGCTTAGGCTGGAGTGCGGTGGCATGATCACGGCTTACTGCAGCCTTGACTTCCTGGGCTCCAGTGATCCTACTGTCTCAGCCTTCACAGCAACTGGGACCGCAGGTGTGCCACCACATCCGGGCAATTTTTTATTTTTGTAGAGGAGAGGCCTCACTATGTTGGTCAGGTTGGCCTCAAACTCCTGGTCTCAAGCAATGCTCCTAGTTCAGTCTCGAAAAGTGCTAGGATTATAGGCATGAGCCCCATGCCTGGCAAGACTTGTACACTTTAAATCAGTGAAGTGTTTGGCATGTAAATTCTATCTCAATCTCAGTAACAGTATTTTTTTAAAAATAAGAAATAGAAAATGCTTATCTCCCTTCAAAAAGATCTAGAGCTAAAGGGAGCTATATTTCATGGGCTACAGGAATCAAAGGAGCACAAGCTACACATCAGGCTGTGAACAAAAATGGTAAAAGGATAGGAGAAAGCTAAAAGGAGAAGTGGAGAGTAGATAAAGGAAATACTGAATAAATGTGTCAAAAATAGGTATGGAGAAGAAAGAGGAAGTAAAAGTGAAATTGTCATAGAAGTATCTAGAAAAGGAAAAGGAAAAGGAAAAAAAAATCAAGGGCTGGTAAATACAACAGATGACCACCAACAATCGAGCACCTACTGTCAGACCCTACGCTGAGGAATCCAGATATCCACACCTATTTTTAAACCAGTGCGGCAAGAAGGCTCTAAGGCCGAGATTTACAGATAATAAACAAGGTCAAAAAAGTTAAATATTAGCTGGGTGCAGTGGCTCACGCCTGGTATCCCAGCACTTTGGGAGGCCGAGGCAGGTGGATCACGAGGTCAAGAGATCGAGACCATCCTCGCCAACATGGTGAAACCCCATCTATACTAAAAACACAAAAATTAGCTGGGTGTGGTGGCACATGCCTGGAGTCCCAGCTACTTGGGAGGCTGAGGCAGAAGAATCACTGGAACCTGGGAGGCAGAGGTTGCAGTGAGCCAAGATCACGCCACTGCACTCCATCCCAGACAACAGAGTAAGACTCTGTCTCAAAAAAAAAAGAAAAGTTATGTATTGTGGTTATGTTTTAAGTGCCTATTTTTTAGAAATATATACTGAAGTATTTAGAAATAACTGATAGAATGCCAGTGGGGACAATAAATAGAAATAACTGGTAGAATTTCTTAAATCTGCTTTAAAATAATGCCAGTGGGCAACATGGATAAAGCACAACTGGCCATGCTGATAACTGCTGAAGCTGGGAGAAGGGAGGTTATTCATTGTACTATTCTCTCCATGTCTAAGTTTGAAATTTTCCATTAAAAAATTCCTGTAAGTTTTCTAAAAACCTTCAATTTGCTACACCTGTCCATGAGTCCCTAAGCTGCCTATCTGACCTCCTTATCTGCTGCCTGGACACCTCTACCCATACCCTCTTGTGGATCTTTATCCAAATGAAGACCTTTCCCATGAGCTTCCAAACTGAGACTTTCCCATCACCTTCAACAAAACCGCATCTCTATGGGTAACCGCTCTCCCCGTGTACTGCCTATAGCCTTCTCTACAGCATTCATCTTCTGACATCTTTCTCTTCATCAATTCATAACTAACGCTTATATCTTATATGACATTTACTTTGTGCCTGGCACAGTTCCAAATTTTCTACACACACATCATTTCCTTATGCCTTGATTAGCTCAGAATTCTTCAAGGTGTTTCAGATTATTACCATCCTAGCCCAGCCCCCAACAAAAATGAACTCTTTTGGTGTCTACATAGCCACATCCAAAGGGCAGCTGGAGGATGGGGTGGGGTGAAGGCTATTAAAGGTATCTTGAATAAGAAACAGTCAATATATGAGCAAAATTCATAAGTCCAAGTGGCATTGTTTGGAAAAACAGAAAGCAAGAAAACTATCATCTTTATTTTTATTTTTTTATTTTTTATTTTTTTAGAGACGGGGGTCTCGCTATGTTGCCCAGGCTGGAGTGCAGTGGCTATTCAGAAGCGCAATCCCACTACTGATTAGCATGGGAGTATTGACCTGTTCCACTTCCTACCAGGGCCAGCTCACCCCTCCTTAGGCAAGGTGGTGGTCCCCTGCTCCTGGGAGGTCACTATATTTATGCCAAACTTCGTATGGACACCTGACTGGCATAGCGCACTACAGCGCAGAACTCCTGGGCTCAAGTGATCCTCCCACCTCAGCATCAGGCATAGCTGGGACTATAGGCACGCACCACAGTGCCCGGTGAAAACTATCATCTTTAATTTCACAGTATAATAGAAGATGCATGGAGTAAACAATGAATTGTTTCTGCCATACTAGACAAACAGCCAGCCTACCTGAGCCATTTTCAAATGGTCAAGACCCAGGAGGCCCAGGCTAAACTAATCTAGCTCTAATTCTACAAGCACAGGAGTGAAGAGAGGATCTTTAAATCTTGTGGACTCAAATATCTCTTCAGAATATTAATATTCACCCAGCATGGAGCAGACTGCCTATACCTTGGCAATGCTAGTGACGTTAACACGTCTACCTCCCTGAGCGCAGATCACAATATAACCAAGTCTAAACCAAGAGTGAGCAACCAAAAAACCTCCAGATTTTTATATAAAAGTCATGGGACAAATAAAATGATTTAACAATTGAGCCATATTTTTAAAAATACTTGTAAAATATGCATGTAGATAAGTGCAAGTCTCTTCACTTAACAAACTTAAAGTGGCCATGCCGAAAACTTCTAAGAATCATTTCCAAGTACAGAGAGAATAGGGAAGGTCCTACAATTATTTTTGGAATTCAGCTATATATAAAAGAGTTACTCTATGATTGTACTTACACCACAATTTTCTACAAATGTACTTACTCTACAATTTTCATCACCTAAAATCAACCAGTGAACAGCACCTGCTGACTATGGGTGCTTTTCAATGTTACCTACTGAAAAAAAACCTTCAGGTCTAATTGACATTTACTTCTTTTAATAAATATAAAGCTAAGGATCATTGGAATGAATGCATTTTTTAAAGAATAATTTTTCAACATAATTGTTGGAAAAATCGCATTAAGTGTATAGTTTATTTTAACATCTATTCATTTTCCAGTCTACTGATGGCAAAAAGGCTTGAATCTGAAACTTTTGTTTTTACACTTAGAAGTATTTTACTTTCACGGATCATACTTTATGCTCAGTAGAAACAAAGCATTCATTCAATGTAGAGTTATTATCACCATTTTATGGGTCAGAAAAGGAAGTAAAGTGATGACCACAAAGCCACTCAGCAGTATGCTCAAGTCCAAACCCTGGAACCTTGTCCAGAGCCCCTAGTGTCACCATCCATGTCGCCTCCGTGTGTGGGACAGAACACAATGCTGAGTTAAAACACACACACACACACACACACACACGACCCAATTAAATATAATTTTTATGCCAATCTGAGAAAAATGACTTCATAGCTGTGTGATTTTGAGCAATGCACTTAACCTCCCCGTGAAGGATGGTATGAGAACAAACAGATTGTAGCACGTGTATCAGTCTGGTACACAATGTCCTATGAAGGTTAACTTTATTATCACCATCACTAGTATTGCAAAAAGACTTTCAGTTCAGAATAAGACAGCACAGTTAAAAAGATCTACTTTAATTTTCCAGCTTCTTAACTGAGTCATCTTTCAGCTCCTTTTAATTAAAAAGAAAAAACAATCAGAGATCTAATGGGGTATCAGGAAGATACACAATATGACTAACAGGCACTAAAATTACTACACTTATAGTCTTTGGAAGGCTGGGCATACTTATCCAAGAACTGCCTAAATTTTACAGTAACACACCCAACATGCTAATCTTCCATATTAGAAATTCCATATTTCTCTCCATACTAGAAATAATCGTTCCATATTAGAAATATGGATCCAGATTAAGTAACAAGGGAAACGATTCAAATTTGCCAACGCTGTTGTTAGTGTGTCTTCAGATGGGTGAGGAAAAAATGTGTCAGCAAGCAATGCACCCTTTCTTTAGTTTTTTACTTATTGTCCTCTAAAGATCATTCAAATAAAAATGTTACTCTTGGATGCTTAACCTTGGCTCTGACAGAATGTTCCCTGTATCAAAAAACAAGAACTCAGCCAACAAACTTTTTGGAGTTAAATAGTTGCATAAAGACTATGTCCAGTCAAAGCTAACCCCCCTCCTCAACCCGAGACTATGATCCTCAATTTTCATCAAAGTTCCTACCATCTCCCACTTTGTACAGACCCTAAAGAAGTGAATGAAAAAGCCAAAGTTCCTGTCCTCTGCTGTCACTCAGTAATGAGCAGTTTCATGTGGCAGTACAGAGACTGGGGTCTGAGAAACAGATACATACTGACACTCTGGACCGGTAATCATGAAAACCCCAGCACTGCCCGCAAAGATGCTGTGTTAACTCCGCTCCAAACAAGGTTCTGCTGGCAGCTGGCAGTGTTTGAGCGGGCAGCAATGTGGAGATACCTCCATAGGCTACTTTACAGGCTTCAAAACACCTCCCTCCCTCCAAGCCATTAACCTTCTAAACCACACAGTACGGTACAGCAGGAGCACTGTCCCCCTGAGGCAAGGAAACTGAAGTTCAAGGAGGTTTCTTGACGTGTCAAGATCTCCCCGATACTTTGGCTTTAAGAAACTGGGTCCAAGAAACTCAAGCTTATGGATTCTGTGTCCTCTGCACACTCCCACCACATCTCCAATTCAAAGATCTTTCCAAATTCCATTGTAATAATCTAGCAAGGGCAGTTCTTGAGTATACCTTTCCCTCTGAGTCTTAATTTCCACTCAAGGCGAAATAACACTTCCTCTGAAAGTTCTCCACGTTCTCCAAGCAGACAGCATCAAGTTTGCAGGGGATCTGTATCAGCCGGTGAAATTCACACGGGGCGGGTGGGGGGAACGCTCGCCTGACCATGGACCATGTCCGGTGTGGCGGGGGGGGGGGCGGGGGGAAGGGGGCGGCGACGCTACTTAAAGCGCTCCCACCAAATAACACGCACGCCGCAATTTCACACGCCAGCCTAGCTCAGTTATGTAGCAAAATGTTTGTTTTTCTGCCACCAGATATCCACGACTTTGGGTGCATTGAGGACGATAATCGATTAAAGACACTGATCCCGGAACACTGCGCCTGGGAGGACGCAGGGCGCAGGCTCTGCAGTCACTGAGAGTCGCCCTGCGTAAAAGCGCCCTGAGGCCCCGCTTCTGCGCCCTTCCCGGCCCTAGCCCAACACAAGGTCCACCTCACTTCACAAAGTCAGCGCGGTAGAAACCCGCCACCGGCGAGAAGCCCTTTCCTACTGTCTCCAAAGGGTCCCCGACACCGCCCTGACCGACCCTAGATACCTGGGTGTCTCTGCTGGGCACCAACCTCTCTGGCGCCCTTCCACCCTCCCACCTCTCCGCGGCCCGCCCTTCCCGTTCACCAACCACCCTCTCCGCCCCGCGCCGGCCCTGTCTCGCCTGCGGCCCCGCCCGCCTCACCCCGGCGGTGGAAAGCTGCGCCGGGGAACGCCACGCGTCGGGTCCTCGCTCGCGCGGCTCCGGGCAGCGTTCCGTGGCCACGGCGCTCCCCTTAGCAGCAGAAAGGGGAGAGAGGAGAGCGACCGAGGAGGGGGCAGCGACGCCCAGACGCCGCCACGCCCCCCGACGCCCCCCCGCCCCACACAGAGGCCACTGGAGCCCTCAAGAAGCTCCTCAGGGAAGCGAAGCGCCAGTCTAGCTGCAGGCGCCGAGACGCCGCCGAGATGGAAGGAACTCTGGCCATGCGCGCCCTACATCCGGGCTGTGGCGCCCCGGCCTCGGCCCGTCCTCTTAGAAATCCCGCCCTGGCCTCCGCTCGGGGCCAGACGCAACGAAGCTTTCAGGGGTCGAAGACCTGGCAGCAATGAGTTCCCAACCCCAGATGCCGCAAGCAGCAGTATTTCGCGTTCATACAATTGCCTGAAATAAAGAATGAGTCCGCCCTGAAATCGACCTTGAGCTACCGTTCTCTGACCTCTGCTGGCTGCTTCACCTGGAGTCGGAGTCCGACTCATTTAGGACTTCACTGTCCGCGTTAGTTCAGCCTTCACTGTCAAGCAACTCGTCACCACGTCTTTTGCAGCGAAGGTTTGGAATCCCATCACGGGTGTGCCGTGGTTAGTCCAGAGATCGTGGTGGTGCTAGAAGAACCTGCCAACCAATACGTTAAGCTTTCACGAATAGAAACTTGAGCTGTAGCCGGGCGCTGTGGCTCACGCCTGTAATTCCAGCACCCAGTTGGGAGGCAGAGGCGGGCGGATCTCTTGAGGTCAGGAGTTCGAGACCAGCCTGGCCAACATGGTGAAAACCCTTATCTACTAAAAATGTAAAAATTAGCAGGGCGTGGTGGTGCGTGCCTGTAATCCCAGCTACTCAGGAGGCTGAGGCAGGAGAATCGCTGGAACCCCGGAGGCGGCGAGATTGTGTCATTGCAGCCCCAAACCAAACCCATTGCATTTTCCTGGGTTCCCTGGCTTTGTCTTTTGTCACTTCCAGGATGGAGCAAAGGCACTGGTAATTTGGGCTTTACTTGCCTGGCACCTCTGGCCTAGAGTGGTAAAACGGTAGCACCATGTACCAGTTGCTGCAATTTTCAGATAAAATCTTGAATCAATATGACAAAAGTCAGATGAATACTAGCTGCCGATCACCCTGCTTCCCTTGGGGGCAGCCTAGACCAGCTTACCTGCAAGAACTCTGGATATTTGGTATATTTAGAATTCCAAATACAGTATCCCAGGAATTCAGGTCAGCTGAAGGACTATTGGGAAGGGCTTAACCTTAAATGAATCAGAAAGAAAAAGGTGAGGGTGTGTTCTAACAGTTTTTAAGTATCAGCTGTGTGCCAGGTACGTTTTCTTACTATTTTAAGCAAGCCTATAAGCATCCCTGAGAATAACAAATCATTGTTCCCATTTCACAAGGGGGAATCTATGACTTAGAGAGCTTAAGTAACTTCCCCAAGGTCACAGAACTAGTAAGTAGCACAGTTAGGCTTTGAAGGCAGGTGTATCTAACACCAAACTCTATGTCTAATTCTGCCATACCACCAGCAAGATAGAAAAATAATGAACTAAAGGGACCAGGCAAGAGCCTGTTTCAGGGATATTTAAAGGGAAAGAGGAGACAAGAGGAAGTTAAAGAATCTTGAAACAAGAGGAAATGCCATGCCACTAAATCAGTGAGTCAAAAACCAAAAACAACTGGATTAGTTGGCAGATGGGACATAGTCCAAGGCAAGAAAATCATTCTTGTAGGGAGATTAGGATATTCTGGACCAAGATTGTGGGCTTTCGTCATCCCCTCTGAATCCACTCTGAAGTCACCTTTATCAAAACTGCCATAAGGCAGGCCTAGACACCGTCACATGGGCCTCTACTAAATCTGAGTATAGACGCTCAACATCTGGTCACAGACGCAGGAGATCCACACTCTGAAAGAGTATCTCTGGGACTAAGGAGGAACATTCAAGGAGGAGTTTTTCAAGTTAGGAATGCTCACTGGAAATTTGCTCTGTCCCCTCTGGGATCTGGAAGTAGAATTTCCCAAGCACTAAATGCTGAGGCATGGGCTTTCCAAGAATTGTCTGATTGGTTAATTCTGTGAACATCACTGATCATTACAAATGGAGCACCACACAGGAAAAGGAGAGGCTGGCTTGGGTTTTTTCTCATGGGGAAGGTGAACTTCCAGATCACAGTACCTTCCAAGACACACGGCTTGAAAGCAGTGAGTGTCAGGGACAACTCACCATGTTAGCTAGCCCAGCTGGGCTCACGCCCAGTACCCACTCATCACACACAAAGCTCCATTGTGGCCAAGGCAGCCTCATAGAAGACCAAAAACTTAGCAGCTGCCCGCCAAAACCCAGCCAGACTTCACAAGAAGTGATTTGTGCTGTGAGCAGAGCTTTAACCCCGGTTTTGAACTCATCTGACAGTCAGCAAAGGGGAAATCAGTCTCTGTACAAAACAGGAAGGAAATGAGATGAACTGCATAAAAAGCTACCAGAGGGTGCCTAATGGCATCCTCACCACGCATAAGTCCCAGGAAGAAAGACTAATGATGTTGCATGGGAGAGAAGCCCAGACAAGCACCAGGGAGGAAAAGAACAGAGGGAAGCTGCATTTGGCTGAGCTATTTCTCTTCCTCCTTGCCTGTCTGACTTAAACAGCCACTGTCTGCAAAAGGATAAATTTGTATGTATCTACTTACATGAGGAACCTAGAATAGACAAATTCATAGAGACAGAAAGTAGAATAAAAGTTGGCAGGGCCTGGCAGGATGGGGAATCAGGGGTTATTGCTTAATGGACACAGAGTTTTCGTCTGGATGATGAAAAACTTCTGGAGAGAGATTGTAGTGTAGTGTACAGCACAATGCTGTAAATGTACTTAATGCCATTGAATTGTACACTGAAAAATGGTTATAATAATACATTTTGTTATATTTTACCATAAATATATGTATATATTATTTATATACTTTACAAATACATATATATGTGAAATATATAAATGTATTATGATGTAATTCCTCTTTGGAGTAAAAGCCCAGGTGAAAGCAATCAGCGGAGAGGGCCCCTACACCTGGAAATTCTTCTCTAGAATTTTGTTGGTTTTTTTCCTCTTTTTATTTTAGTTTGTATTTATTTATTTTTGAGATAGAGTCTCACTCTGTCATTCAGGCTGGAGTGCAGTGGCATGATCTCAGCTTACTGCAACCTCCTCCTCTCAGGTTCAAGCAATTCTTGTGCCTCAGCCTGCTGAGTAGCTGGGATTATAGGCATGCACCACTACACCAAGCTATTTTTGTATTTGTAGTAGAGACGGGGTTTCACCATGTTGGCCAGGCTGGTCTTGAATTACTGACCTAAGGTGATCTGCCTGCCTCGGCCTCCCAGAATGCTGAGATCACAGGCGTGAGCCACCGCACCCAGGCTTTTGCTTTAAAAAAAAATTTTTTTTGAGACAGGGTCTTGCTCTGTTGCCCAGCGTGGAGTACAGTGGCATGATCATGACTCACTGCAGCCTTGACCTTCCAGGCTCAGGTGATCCTCCCACCTCAGCCTCCCGAGTTACTGGCACTACAGGCAAACAGCACCACACCCAGCTAAATTGTTTATTTGTAGAAATGAGGGTTTGCCTATGTTTCTCAAGCTAGTCCTGAGCTCAAACGATCCTCCTACCTCAGGATCTCTTGAGGTCAGGAGTTCCAGACCAGCCTGGCCAACATAGTGAAACTCCATCTCTACTAAAATACAAAAATTAGCTGGGAGTGGTGGTGGATGCCTGTAATCCAACTACTCAGGAGGCTGAGGCAGGACAATCACTTGAACCCGGGAGGCAGAGGTTGCAGTGAGCCAAGATGGCACCATTGCACTCCAGCCTAGGCAACAGAGCAAGAATCTGTCTCAATCAAATAAATACATAAATCTTAATCTATTTTGCTTTCCATTTAGGGGTGCCAGGGCCCAGCTTTTGGGCTGTTACAACCCCTTATTTAAAAGGAAGAGTAGTTCTGCTATTTTACTCTTTGCTCCAGCTGGTGATAAGTAGCTGGGGGCTTGTGGTGGCATACTGAGAGATGTGGTTCTAAAAGGGACTCTACCTTTGAGGACTAAGCTCTGATTTGTTTTTCATCTTGCCCAAATTCCTATGTAAGAGGTCTGGGGAGTCATGCCCTACAAATCATAAATTCTCCTCAGATGGGTTTTATTTAATCCTATATATCGTGACTTACTTTACAATCTGACTCTGGTATAACATCATGGGACAAGGAAGAAAATAAAAATATTTTACCCCACAACGTTTCTTTGCCATATTTTGAAATGTCCCTGCAAAGCCGTCCTTTGTGGGGGATAATTTGCATCTGTAAAGAATTTCTATTAAAATGGCTAGATCATTTTCTTCTAGACCCTTGCAATCCTGAAGAAATTAACTCAGATCTGAATAGGAAACATTTGTCATCTATTGTCTCTAAGGGCAGACACTGTTAGGCTGCAAAACAGCTTTGGTCACCACAGTTTTTATCTTAACCTGAATATTTCCTTTCTCTGAATCCCACGTTTTTAGACAAACTCAACCGTCAACCAGAAAATGTTTAAATTCACCTATAACCTGGAACCCACCCCCACCCCCCATCACTGCCAGCTTTGAATTGTCTTGCCTTTCTGCACCAAACCAAGTATTTATTTTTCTTTCTTTCTTTTCTTTTTTTTTTTAAATTATACTTTAAGTTCTGGGGTACATGTGCAGAACGTGCAGGTTTGTTACCAGGTATACACATGCCGTGATGGTTTGCTGCACCCCATCAACCTGTCATGTACATTAGATATTTGTCCTAATGTTCTTGCTCCCCTAGCCCCCCACCACCCGACAGGCCCTGTGTGTGATGTTCTTCTCCCTGTCTCCATGTGTTCTCATCGTTCAATTCCCACTTATGAGTGAGAACATGCAGTGTTTGGTTTTCTGTTCCTGTGTTAGTTTGCTGAGAATGTTGGTTTCCAGCTTTATCCATGTCCCTGCAAAGGACATGAACTCATCCTTTTCATGGCTGCATAGTATTCCATGGTGTATATGTGCTACATTTTCTTTATCCAGTCTGTTTTTGGTGGGCATTTGGGTTGGTTCCAACTCTTTGCTATTGTGAACAGTGCTGCAATAAACATATGTGTACATGTGTCTTTATAATAGAATGATTTATAATCCTTTGGGTATATACCCAGTAATGGGATTGCTGGGTCAAATGGCATTTCTAGATCTAGATCCTTGAGGAATCGCCACACTGTCTTCCACAATCGTTGCACTAATTTACACTCCCACCAACAGTGTAAAAGTGTTCCTAATTCACCACATCCTCTCCAGCATCTGTTGTTTCCTGTCTTTTTAATGACCGCCATTCTAACTGGCTTGAGACAGTATCTCAATGTGGTTTTGGTTTTCATTTATCTAATAACTAGTGATAATGAGCTTTTTTTCATATGTTTGTTGGCTGCATAAATGTCTTCTTTTGAGGAGTGTTGGCTGGGTGTGGTGGCTTATGCCTATAATCCCAGCACTTTGGGAGGCTGAGGCAGGTGGATCACAAGGTCAGGAGTTTAAGACCAGCCTGGCCAATATGGTGAAACTCTGTCTCTACTAAAAATACAAAAAAAATAGCTGGGTGTGATGGCGCCTGCCTGTAATCCCAGCTACTTGGGAGGCTGAGGTAGGAGAATCACTTGAACCCAGGAGGTGGAGGTTGCAGTGAGCCGAGATCGTGCCATTGCACTCCAGCCTGGGCCACAGAGTCAGACTACATCTCAAAAAAAAAAAGAGAGAGACATGTCTGTTCATATCCTTCGCTCACTTTTTTTTTTTTTTTTTTTTAAAGATGGGGTTTCACCATGATGGCCAGGCTGGTCTTGAACTCCTGACCTCAGGTGATCCACTCACCTCTGCCTCCCAAAGTGCTAGGATTACAGGCGTGAGCCCTTCGCTCACTTTTTGATCGGATTTTATTTTCTTGCAAATTTATTTAAGTTCTTTGTAGATTCTGGATATTAGCCCTTTGTCAGATGGAGAGAGTGCAAAAATTTTCTCCCATTCTGTAGATTGCCTGTTCACTCTGATGATAGTTTCTTTTGCTGTGTAGTAGCTCTTTAATTTAATGAGAACCCATTTGTCAATTTTAGCTTTTGTTGCCACTGCTTTTGGTGTTTTGGTCATGAAGTCTGGAGCTAGCTGCTGTGGGAAGATCAGATGTCTTCGTGAAGATGCTGGCGGCCCCTATCAATCCATCTGACATAAATATGATCCAAGGAAACTACAGCCTCCTTCCCAAACTGCCTGCTGTTAGAGGGAACGAAGGTGTTGCCCAGGTAGTAGTGGTGGGCAGCAGTGTGACGGGGCTGAAGCCAGGAGACTGGGTGATTCCAGCAAATGCTGGTTTGGGAACCTGGCAAACTGAGGTTGTGTTCAGCAAGCAAGCACTGATCCAAGTTCTGAGTGACATCCCTCTTGAGAGCACTGCCATCCTGGCTGTCGATCCCTGCACAGCCTATAGGATGTTGATGGACTTTGAGCAGGGTTTTATGGTTCCAGGTCTTACGTTTAAGTCTTTAATCCATCTCAAGTTAATTTTTCTGTAAGGTGTAAAGAAGGGATCTCGTTTCAGCTTTCTACATATGGCTAGCCAGTTTTCCCAACACCATTTATTAAATAGGGAATCCTTTCCTCATTGCTTGTTTTTTGTCAGGTTTGTTAAAGATCAGATGGTTGTAGATGTGTGGTGTTATTACTGAGGCCTCTGTTCTGTTTCATTGGTCTATATGCTTGTTTTGGTACCAGTACCATGCTGTTTTTGTTACTGTAGCCTTGTAGTATAGTTTGAAGTCAGGGAGCATGATGCCTCCAGCTTTGTTCTTTTTGCTTAGGATTGTCTTGACTATGTGGGCTCTTTTTTGGTTTCATATGAAATTTAAAGTAGTTTTTTCCAATTCTGTGTAGAAAGTCAGTGATAGCTTGATAAGGATAGCATTGAATACATAAATTACTTTGGGAAGTATGGCTGTTTTCACAATATTGATTCTTCCTATCCATGAATGTTTTTCCATTTGTTTATGTCCTCTCTAATTTCCTTGAGCAGTGGTTTGTAGTTTTCCTTGAAGAGGTCCTTCACATCCCTTGTAAGTTATATTTCTAGGTATTTTATTCTCTTTGTAGTAATCGTGAATGGGAGTTCACATGATTTGGCTCTCTGTTTGTCTGTTATTAGTATATAGGAATGCTTATGATTTGTCCAAGTATTTCTTAAATGTATTTGATTGATGTCTCATGCCTCTCTAAAATGTATAAAACCAAGCTGCACCCTGAAGTAGCTGGGATTACAGGCACATAACATGATGCCCGGCTACTTTTTGTATTTTTAGTAGAGACAAGTTTTCACCATGTTGGCCAGGCTGGTCTCAAACTCCTGACCTCAAGTGATCCACCCACCTAGGCCTCCCAAAGTGCTGGAATTACAGGCGTGAGCCACTGCCCTCGGCCATTTCTATTGTTTTAAGCACTAAATTCAGAATTACTTGTTACATTCATAGTTACTTGTTATAGCAGCAATAGGAAACACATAGGACCCGAGAGCCTGAATGATATTGGTTGCACTGACAACATAGTTCCTGGATTTCGTATACCTGTCAGGTGGTTTCCTGGACTTACCTGGAAAGATCTCACATTTTTTCTCTCTCTAATCATCTAAGTGCTTTGAACATAATATAGGCTGTTAAAAATATCTGTTGAATCAATGAATTTTAGCTAAATACAAAGTCTGTGAGTCATGGCTGGGGTGTTTTTGATAGTCTGAAAACCTTAAGCATAAACCATGTCTCTCTCTAATGAGTTGTGAATAAGTGCCTCTAGTATCAATGTAATAGTTCATTTTATGAGTCAACAGGATAAGAGGATGCCCAGATATCTGGTCAAACATTATTTCTGGGTATGTCTGTGAGGGTGTTTCTGGATAAGATTAGCAGCATTTGAATCTGTGAACTCAAAGGAGGTTGGCCCTCCACAGTGTGTGTTGGAGGGGGATATCATTCAATCCCTCAAGGGCCTGAATAGAACAAAAGACAGAGGAAGGCAGAATTCACCCCTTTTTCGCTGTCCCATGCTTGAGCTAGAACATCTCATATCCTACTGTGCCCTTGGTTCTCAGACCTTCACACTTGGATTTCATTATTCCATCAACCTTCCTGGGTCTCCAACTAGCAGGCAGTATATTGCGGACTTCTCAGCCTCCATAACCTCCATAATCATGTAAGCCAATTTCTTATAATAAATCAACTTCTCAGCTGGATGCGGTGGCTCATGCCTATAATTCCAGCACTTTGGGAGGCCGAGGCGGGCAGATCACATAAGGTCGGTTGTTTGAGACCATGGTGAAACCTATATCTACTAAATATACAAAAATTAGACAAGTGTGGTGGTGGGCGCCTGTAATCCCAGCTACTTTGGAGGCTGAAGCAGAGAACTGCTTGAACTCAGGAGGCGGAGGTTGCAGTGAGCCGAGATTGTGCCATTGCACTCCAGCCTGGGCAACGAGAGCAAAATTCCATCTAAATAAATAAATAAATAAATAAATTTCTCTCTGTCTCATATATATAATATATAGATATATATACACAAATATACATGTACATATACACATATTATGTGTATGTTATATATGTGTATATATACATGTATACACACATATGTATACACAAAAGCAAAATGAGCAGAAGTCCTCAATTTTAATATCCTATTGGTTCTATTTCTCTGGAGAACTCTAAAAATCAAGAAACTGGTAGTTAAATTATATGGACTTAAAATAACAGCAAATTTGTGATGATAATATCCAGCTCTTTTTTTTCCTTGCAGGGAAAAGGTGAATTCACTTGAAAATCAATGCCTAGTCTTAACATACAGTAGTGACTTTCCCCATACAAGAGCACGCTTTATTTCTTTTTATTTTCTTTCTTTCTTTCCTTTTTTTGTTTTTTTGAGACAGAGTCTTACTCTGTCAGCCAGTCTGGAGTGCAGTGGTGCGATTTCAGCTCACTGAAACCTCTGCCTCCTGGGTTCAAGCGATTCGTGACTCAGCTTCCTGAGTAGCTGGCATTATGGGCATGCACCACCACTCCCAGCTACTTTTTTGTATTTTTAGTAGAGACAGGGTTTCACCATATTAGTTAGGCTGGTCTGGAACTCCTAACCTCAGGTGATCTGCCCACCTTAGCCTCCCAAAATGCTGGGATTACAGGCATGAGCTACCACGCCTGGCCCAGGAAGCTTTATTTCTATTTAGAGGCATTCGGAAGCTCTTTAGGCAGTCTAGGAAGTTTAGGCAGTTTAGGAAGCTTGTGACATTCTGGTCAACACCGCTGACAACGTATCATGTCCAACACTAAACACTGAGCCTGTCTGAAGAAGAAAAGACAAGTAGAGTGAATCAATGAACAACATTTGGTCAGCTAAGAAGGGCTCCCAAGAGACCAGTTATTGTCTGGTGCTGGAGCTGCTGTCACAACATCAAACCAAGTGTAAATAAAAAGGTCCCTTGAAAAATGCCATTAGTTGGAAGTTGCTGGCTTGAGAACCCTTCTGGGAAGAGATGTGCTTCTTGTATTGAGACAAGCCACACTCACTGGGCCTGTGTGGGCTTGGGGACTTTAAAGAAAAAAGTGCATTGTTCCTAATTAGTGTCGTATTTCTGTGGCTTTAAAGCAGTCCTATTTGTTAAAGTGATAGAAAGCATAAGAGTTGGCAACATATGGAACAAAAAGAAAGCCCGGCCGGTTTGTGTTGCTGCTCTAAGTTGAGCTTGGCTGGACTATGAGAAGGAGGAGTGAGCAGCAAAGTCTGGAGATGGGAATCTAAGACCACTTTAAGGAGCTGTAGACTTAATTCCAAGGGCAGCAGGAACGACTGAAGGGCTTTGAACAGTGGGGCATGATCAGGTTGGAAGCCTATGTTTGCATTTTCCTTCCTTGATGATGTAATGTTCCTTAAGGCAGTGCTTTCCAGACTTCGATGTGCATGGGAATTACCTGGAATCTTGGGAAAGTGCAGATTCTGACTTATTAAGTCTCAGGGGCTCCTGACAAGTCTCAGGATCTTGTCCCGATGCTGCGACAAGCTCCTAGGTGATGACAGGGCTGCTGAGCTCTAGACTGCTCTCTGAGTAGCGAAGTCCTAGATAGAACCATTTGTGAGATCCCCCATTGGCTTTTTCAGAGTCTGCAAGAAAGTGAGGGAGTAGCTGCAAGGCATAGTTAAAACTCCTTTTCATCCTCAAGTGACTACATGTTTTCCTGGGGTGACCTAATTGCTCAGGCAGAGAACACTGTGGCAGTATCATTAGTCATTCATTCTGAGCACTTTGTGTTCTGGACCATTACTCAGACTGTTCTTTCAGCTCAGAACTTTGTGTCTCATCTTGCTCTCCATGTGCTCAGTTACCAAACAGGCTTTGAAATTCCATTTGGCCAGGTCCTGTAACTCATGCCTATAATCCCAGCACTTTGGGAGGCTGAGGCGGGCAGATCAACTGAAGCCAGGAGTTTGAGACCAGCCTGGCCAACATGGTGAAACCCTGTCTCTACTAAAAATACAAAAAATTAGCTGGGCATGGTGGCACACACCTGTAATCCCAGCTACTTGGGAGGCTGAGGGACAAGAGTCACTTGAACCCAGGAGGGAGAGGTTGCAGTGAGCCAAGATCGCATCACTGCACTCCAGCCTGGGCCAACAGAGCAAGACTTTGCCTCAACAAAAAAAAAAAAAAAAGAAAGAAAGAAATTCCATTCTCCTACCATCTGCAGTGGGATTGACTTCCCCATTTCTTGAGATTGACATCAAGCCAAGAATATGAGATTCTCCAAATGTGACCACTTTGCCTTTCTTCAAATAATCCTGGAATGTGAAGGGAGGTTGCAGTTTCATAAATTTGACTCTTTTTAACAATTTTCTTTTCTTTTTAGATTAAAATGACTAGATCTGAAAGAATATTTTAAATTGATGTTGCAGAGAGAGAAACATGGGACTCTTCTAGCCTTTGCTTTGGTCAACATAGCATAGATAGATCCACACACATGGTCAACACGGCATAGATAGACACACACACACACACACACACACACACTTTTATAGTATAAATGAAATGATAAATGTGAAGTACTTAGCACAGTGTCTAGCACACAGGAAGCATCTGAAGGAAATTGTTTTACCCCAAAATATACTTCTTTGCCATATTTTGAGACGGCTGCTCAGGCAGACAGCAAAGCTGTCTTGTGGGGGAGATTTGCATCTGTAGAAAATCTGCATTGAGGCAACCAGGCCTTCCCTGGTTTAGAGGTGGGAAAAGTGAACTGAGAGCCTGCCACCTTCAAACATGTAAAATAAACATTTACCATCTATTTCCTCTGAGGGCTGCTACCAGTGAGGTTTTATTTATGTGAACAAGACCACGTTTACCAGCCAGGGCTCCTCTTTTCTCTTTTTCTCTCTCTCATGTAACTTACCTTGCCACTATAACCTGGTTTATTACCAGAACCTGCTTCTGACCATGCACTAAGTCCCCATGCTTTTTGTAACCTTCTGTACTCCACTGGGGGTTGGGTAATCATTCTGTGAGTCTCCCAATGTACATATTAGTAAATTTGTAAGCATCGTCTGCAATTCATCTGCCTTTTGCAAGTTGATTTTTCAATGTAAGTTCAGAGGGCAAAGGGGAAGTTTTCACTTGGCCTCTACACATCCAATATATGGTAGCTCTTATGATCAAAATACATACCTTAAGTGTGAATGCCGTGGCTCACACCTGTAATCTCAGCACTTTGGGAGGCCAAGGCCTCTCAAAGGAGGATCACTTGTGGCCAGGAGTTCTAGACCTGCCTGGGCAACACAGTGAGACTCTGTCTCTACAAAAATTTTAAAACATTAGTCAGACATGGTGGCATGCACTTGAGGACCCAGTTGTTTGAGAGGCTAAGGTGGGAGGATTGCTTATGCCCAGAAGTTCAAGGCTACAGTGAGCCATGATCGAGCCACTGCACTCCAGCCCAGGCAACAGAGCGAGATACTATTTCAAACAGAGAAAAAAAAAATACACGCTTTACAGAGATGATGTAAGAGTTAAATAACCCATGTAAAGTCCTTTAGGATAGTGCCTGGCACATGGTAGCTGTTGAATACATCATAGCTTTCATGCTGGTGATGATGATGGAGATAATGACGATAAGGACAAGGAGGAGGAAGAGGAGAGGAGAGGATGGGAGGAGGAGAAGAAAGAGAAGAAGAAAAAGGGGGAGGGGAGGGGAGAAGAGAAGAAAGGGGAGGAAGAGGAGGTGGTGGTTGGTGGGGAATTGGAGGGGAGAGGAATGTAAAGTTTGACTTAAACAGGGATAACAACAGTGGTGTGCTGATAAATGTTTAACAACTGGTCTTCAGCACACCACTGTATAAGTGGCAGGATAAGATTAGTTCCCAAAGTCTCCAAGGCCAGTTTTAGTGGTGACAGCATGAATGGGAGGTGTGAGGAGGTATGGCAGGAAACCATGGAGCTTTGAGAAAACTGGTGAGATCAAAATAAATTTAATTGTTTAATAGTTAAACAAAAAACCCTGAGATATCCTCATGATAACCTTGTTTGGAATTAAGACAGAAACAAGAAGTCAAACCACTGTAACTTGAAGCATTCCTCTTCAAGAACCTCTCCGTCTCCTTCAGTTTCTGTTTTTTCTTTTTCCTCCAGTCCATCATCTGAATTGCCCCCTTAAGATTGCCAGTCCTGAGAGTGGTGCCCCACCAAGGGCTCTCTGTGGGCCCTGCGTCTTTGCTGAGCTTGCCCTGGTGTGAGCAGGCAGTCAGGCAATGATCAATTTCTCCTGGCAGAGCCACCACTTGCTTATCTGTGCTCTTCTAAGCCTCTGGAAATTAGAAACTTCCCCCAAGCACTTTCTCTCCAGGAAGAAGGCTCAAAATATTTCTTTTCCTATGGCCCACACCAGCATCCTCAGCACTCATACTTCTCCAGGTTATATTCCTGTTGGTTGTGTTAAGACATTTTTTTCTGTTCTCTAGTCATTGAAGCAGATAAATTCAGTCTGAAATCTGAAAATCTTAGCTCAAGTCTTGGCTCCATTTTGAGTAATGTATTAAAGTAGGACGAGCTTCCCTTCTCTCTTCTGTCAATAGAATTACCTTCCTATGATAAGACTTGGTGGAGGAATTAAGGAGGGAAGGAAGGAAGGAAGGGAGGGAGAGACCTTCACCTCACACCATACACAAAAATTAATTTGAGGTGGATCACAGACCTAAATGTGAAACGTAGAACAATAAAGCTTTTTAAAAGAGCACAGAGGAGAATACTACTATGATTTGGAAGTGAACAAAGACTACTTAAACAGGACACAAGAAGCACTAGCCAAAAAGAAGAGATTGGTATTTGAAATAGCTCTAGTCAATAACATCTATAATTTAGCTGAATTGTTCACATTAGCTATGGTTTATAATTATTGGGAATTCACAAAGTATCATGAATGACTACACAGAAATATCCAAATGCCCCCCAAACACACATACACACAAAACTCTTAATTTCACATTGATTTTGTGAATGCATACAGTCCAGATCCTATCCCAACTAATAATTTATGAGAAAGAACAAAAACGAGTAGTTGTGCTTTTAGAATTCCCCTAAACAGACAGCGCGATGTAACTGAATCTAGTCCTTAATGCACAGAACTCCTAAGTTGTCTGTGATATTTTGGGTCACATGTTACTCCAAGCTACAGAAAAGAAGATTTTGTCTTTCTCAAACATTTTTCAGCCATTAGACTTAAAGCTTGGTGGTTCCAGGGAAGCCTTTAAACAAGATACAAGACTTTTATTTATGCAATTATACATTGGATTATTCTTTCAGAAAAGGATGATAAGGTAGATAATTTCTGGAAGCCCTGTTGACACCATGATTCTTATTCAACATATTACTTTAACCGCTTTTTTTTTCAGCTAAAGTTTATGTGACACATTTGACTTATTGACTTCTCTTCTTTATACTTCCTCATCCATTTTGATTTCTTCTACAAATCCTTATCTTCCTCTTACTGTTGCTGGTTCCCTCTTTAAATCTTTTAAAAGCTAACAGTGAGAACAAACGAAACAGGATTGTTGTATAAACCCAGTCTCTCCTCTAGCAGCAGCTGTCCCTCAGTTTAGTTTTCCAAGATGTGGTACAGCATGGTGGTTAGTGCTGGGGCTTTGAACCCACTTCTGCCGAGCTACAGTCCACTACTGCCCTATACTCATATTCCCTAAGGGTCGGCCCCCAAAGGCTTTATGTTCCACCAGACTCCTCCTAATTCCCGGCATCTTGGCTGCCCAGTGCTCCACACACTGGTATACATCACACATTATTATGGAAACTAATGAAAAATAGGCATATTTCATAGACTCAGGTGCAAGTTTGAAGACCATGGAATCTTCTTTATTTCACCCTCTCATGGATTATCATAAATGAAAAACATAACATGCCAAAATTTCTCTATCTGGTATTGGGATGGATCTCTCAGCGATATGCTAAGCACTAATGGGGACTGTTTCCCCACTGGTGAAAGGGCTGTGTGGGCAAAGTGGCTCTCAAATGCCAAAGGAGCCAGAAAGCTAAAGGACAAGGCAGACAAATCAGCTTGTCGGGATAGAGTGGTTTATTGGGGTAATTGACAGACAGAAGCATGATCTTAGGTGGCTGCAAGACAGGCAGATCTCTGCACTGTTACTCCCCAGACCTGGGGTCTATATACCATAGAGAAAGAGTATATGTGCTCTGTGCAAGATGATAAAAGGCAACCCTCCAGAAATGTTACATGTGCTTTTAATATGTGAGATAACATCAAAGTTGACATGTTGTTATACTAAGGACAGTAAATAATGCAGGAATCAGGAGGCATTCACTGGACTGGGGCTAATCAGAAGTCAACATGGCAGATTAGTATCCAAGATGGAGTCACTTTTGTCTACACAGGACTAATTTTTGCACTGCATTAAAGACACAAAGCAATAGATAGTATAAATGATACATATTTATTTGACATTGGGTAATGTATTTAAGGTCTATAAGCCTTAGTTTGCTTATTTGTAATGTGTGCATGATAAGAGTATCTATTTCAATAGGTTGATTATAAAGATTAAAATAGATGATACGAATATTTGGTATAGGCAATGATACATAAACAAAAACATACTATCTATTAGTAATGTTAATGATTATAACTTAATTTCTCTGTGTTTGAAAGAGGATAATAAAACCTATTTGTATCAGTTTTTATGAGGATTAAATGAGATAATATTTAAATTATGTGTGGTATACTCTCTGATACATGGTAAGAGCTTAATAAATGTTAGCTTTTTTTTTTTTTTTTTTTTTTTGAGACAAAGTCTCGCTCTGTCACCCAGATCTGGAGTGCAACGGTGAGATTTCAGCTCACTGCGACCTCCACCTCCTGGGTTCAGGCAATTCTCCTGCCTCAGCCTCCTGAGTAGCTGGGCTTACAGGTACATACCACCACGCCCAGATAATTTTTTTTGTATTTTTAGTAGAGACAGGGTTTCACCATGTTAGTCAGGCTGGTCTTGAACTCCTGACCTGTGATCCGCCTGCTTCAGCCTCCCAAAGTGCTGGGATTACAAGCGTAAGCCACCGTGCTCAGCCAAATGTTAGCTTTTCAAAAAAATATCTCTGGTAGTTGCTTGCTTCACTAGCCCTAAACACACACACACACACACACACACACAGACACACGCACGCACACACACACCTGTGCACCTGTGCAGTTTTTCCTGGTCAGCATTGATGACAGTGAATAAGAAGAAAATCTACACATTTTTAAATGAACCTTTGCAGTGCTTGAGGTTTTATAAAAGGCACAGGTCCAGTTATGTAGACTCTTGCCATCAAACTTGTGCAGATTTAAATGAGTATTTTTTTTTTGGCTAGGTGTGGTGGCTCATGCCTGTAATCCCAGCACTTTGGCAGGAGGATTGCTTGAGCCCAGGAGTTTGACACCAGCCTGAGCAATACAGTGAGATTCCATCTCTAAAAGATAATTTAAAAAATAAAAACAATTAAATTTAAAAAATAAGCCCAAGCGTGGTGGCTCATGCCTGTAATCCCAGCACTTTGGGAGTCTGAGGCAGGCAGTTCACAAGGTCAGGAGTTCGAGACCAGCCTGGCTAACATAGTGAAACCCCGTCTCTACTAAAAATACAAAAATTAGCCGGGTATGGGAGCATGCACCTGCAGTCCTAGCTACTCAGGAGGCTGAGGTGGGAGAATCACTTGAACCTGGGAGGCGGAGTTTGCTGTAAGCCAAAACCACACCATTGCACTCCAACGTGGGTGACAGAGTGAGACTTTGTCGAAAAAAAAATTTAAATAAAATTAGTGTTTTTAAAATTGTATTTTTAAATTAACAATTATACACATTCATGGGGTGCTGGGGTACATAGTGATGTTTCCATCTATGTGTGTATAGGGATTAGATCAGGGTAATTAGCATATTTATCATCTCAAGAGTATTCTTTTTAATGTATCCTTTCCTCAAATTGAAGCAGGAAAGGCCTCAAAACAAACCTCTTGAATACTGAACTGGGAAGGAAGTGGTGATTTATTTGGCCGGGAGCGCCGCGGCATAGATGCCTAACAGCCAAGCTCCCTGGCAAAGAAAATCCTTGCCCTTTTAAAGGCTTACAACTCTAGAAATTATATGTGAAAGGGATCTGATCCTTAACCGTCCCTCCTCTGACTGACTTCTAACTTCTCCTTTTGAGATGCAATGTAGAAGGCTGAAGAGGATTAAGGGTTTTCTTCCTCAAAATGAATATTCTGCTTGCTGGGGAGGGGGAAATGAGGCAATTGCTATTTATTCTGTGCCCACTGATGTTTTCCCTAATCTAAATGAAAATAATAAACCACATAACCTGAACCACAAAGATTCTTCCTTATAGTATTGTTCTCTTCTCCCTCTGTCATTGCCATTAAAAGCTTGAATTTTTATAAAGCCCAGCTGGTCTTTGTCCTAATGCATTAGATCTCGGCTTATTTCCCTTTCAGTGAATCAGATAACATCATCCTTCTTTTACTGACTTTTGTACTTAGATTTATGAGTAACTTGGCAATGTGGTAATGTCTACTAATTAACGTCTTTTTTTTTTTTTAAACAAAGAGGCATTTGTGAAAGCAGCTAAATATAGTAATTGCTGGATATATTTTTCCCTGCTTCCACTTACTTTTAGCCAAGGAACTGCACTGTCAAGGGCACTGAGCAATAGACAGCATAATGAGATGCTTATTTGACCTTGGGCAAGATATTTAGAATCTCTAAACTTCAGTTTGCTAATCTGTAAAGTCTGCATAAGAGTATCCACTTCAATAGTATAATTATAAAAATTAAAATAGCTAGTATGAATATTTAGTATGGAGCTATTTTTGCTTTAAACAACTGATAATCTTTCAAAGTTATCTAAATAATTAGAAAATAAGTCTTCCTATTCATCCATATAGAGCCATGTATTGCTGGTTGGGTATGGTGGCTCATGCCTATAATCCTAGCACTTTGGGAGGCTGAGGCAGGAGGATCACTTGAGCCCAGGAGTTCGAGACCAGACTAAGCAACATAGAGAGACTCTGTCTCTTTAAAAAAGAAAAGGAAAAGAAAAATAGAACCGTCTATTTACCCATGGAGTCATCATTTCCAGTGCTGTCATTCATAGGTGAGGATAATGCCGTTGACCCATTAAAAGACAAGGGCTTCAGTCTGGGCGCAGTGGCTCATGTCTGTAATCCCAGAACTTTGGGAGGCAGAGGTAGGTGGATCACCTGAGGTCCAGAGTTCCAGACCAGCCTGGCCAACATGGTGAAGCCCCGTCTCTAGTAAAAACAAAAGAATTAGCTGGGTGTGGTGGTGGGTACCTGTAATCCCAACTACTTAGGGGGCTGAGGCAGAAGAATTGCTTGAATCTTGGAGGTACACATTTCATGATTTCGGTGAGCCAAGATCACGCCACTGCACTCCAGCCTGGGCAACAGAGTAAGACTCTGTCTCAAATAAATAAATTAATTAATTAATAAAAATAAAAGACAAGGGCTTCAAGCCGCTTCACCAGCAGTTATCAGTGTCTTTTGTTTTAGAGACAGCTCTGCAGAGGTGGGATACCATGCGGCCAAGGAACCAAAGTAAATAGTTCTCAAAATGATAAAATTTACCTTCCTGACATTATCAACATCTAATTTAATGTTAATCTTTCAGTAATGTCCCAGAAAATAGTAAGACATTTTGAGAGTGATAGGAATTCTTAAACAAAAATGTGTTTTTTTCTGATATTAAATAAAATATGTTCATTGTACAATCGTTGGAATGGAAAAATATTCTAAATGTCTAAATTGTACATAATCCTAGAACTTATCATCACTATTAATATTTTGGCATATTTTCTTTCAGTCTTTTTTGCATATATAGATGCATACTATATATGTTACACATACACTTTTTAAAAATACAAATTAAAATACAAATTAAAAATACAAATTCATCTCACATATCAAATATCTAGCTTTCACAAACAACATTATAGCAACATATATAATCATTATCACAAACATATATAGCAACATATATACCAACATATAGCAACATATATAATCAATATCACAAACAACATATATAATCATTATATATCTTCCAAAAAACCTGATTTTGAATGACTGTGTAATGGTCCATAATATGACTGATCCACAATTTATTTAACCAACAGTCACTGCTTCAAACAATAAAATGACCATTCCACCACATGTATTACTTTCCAGGGGTGCAGTTCACTTTTTATACAAAAGAATGGGCCAAGCTCTATTTATGTAGTTGGAGACCAAGGGATACATTAATGGTTTAGATACCAGAAGTGTCCATTGTAGGAGGAATGACAGTAAATAACTTTAGTTTCCATTTCTATCGTGACCTTTAAACTTTGGCTTTGTGAAAGGAAAGTAAATCTTGGGACCCCAACATCACTAAGCCAAAGAGAAATGTCAAGCTGGGAACTGTGTCAGGCAAACCTGCCTCCCATTTTATTCCTAAGTAAGATAGCTACAAATATTCTTATGTATGCATGTATGTATTAATTGAGATGGAGTTTTGCTCTTTATTGCCCCGGCTGGAATGCAGCAGCACAATCTTGGCTCACTGAAACATCCACCTCCCGGGTTCAAGCGATTCTCCTGTCTCAGCCTCCCAAGTACCTGGGACTACAGGCACCTGCTATCACACCCAGCTCATTTTTGTATTTTTAGTAAAGACAGAGTTTCACCATGTTGGCCAGGCTGGTCTCGAACTCCTGACCTCAAGTAATCCGCCCACCTTGGCCTCCAAAGGTGCTAAGATTACAGTCAAGAGCCACTGTGCCTGGCCAAAATATATATATTTTTAAAGCTAATTTCCTCACAATTTGCTCGTCAGGAACTTCCTTGTGGGCCCCAAGATCTTTACACTAAAACAGTTCTGTTGAATTTTACCCTGACAATATAAATGATAGCTTGTTTTCACAGGTATGGGACAAGGACCGAGCTCTAAGTCATCCCTCTGTACTCAACTGAGACAAATGCATATCTGATTGTTTCCTCTGTAAAAATGCACATTATCGCTGAGCTAGACTAAGGCTAAGTGACTACTCCTTCACGACTACTCCTTCACCCTCCTCTCATGTGTAAATTGCCTATTTGGTGAAAGGTTGATCAAAGACTCAAAAGAATGCAACCATTTGTCTCGTATCTTTCCACTCACTTTAAACATTTCTTCCTCTTACCCCAGTATCCACTCTTTCCTGTTTAAATATTAAAGCCCGCAAAATCAGCTTTGGAGAAGGGCACAGACCTGCCTCCCAGGTGCATTTACTTAACCTTGGCCAATTTATCTCTAAATTGATTGAGACCTGTATCAGATATGTTTTGGTTCACAACTTGAAGGAGATGACTGATGTGTTTGACTATGGTGATACACAGTAAGTTTGACCTTGATTCCTACGTTTAGTTTTTCACTCAATACGGTAAGTTTTACCTTGATTCCTACATTTAGTTTTTCACTCACATGTTCCCAGCAGATCCTCAAGAGGTAGCAGCCTTGTTGGTGAATGAGTTATTTGTTCATTCAATAAACTAAGCTCCCTGTGTTGCTATTCCCTTTGGCCACTCTGAGTTGTAGACAAATGAATTCTTATTAGAGATGAAATCTGTATTTAACAGTTGAATAAAAGGAATTTTCAAATCAGTTTAAATGTAAACTCTTCATACAAATCCAAACATACCTAGCTCTTTTTTTCATCTTCAAAAGTGAAGTGTCAATTGAGTTTCTTTCACCAAAAATGTTGCTTAAGGCCAGGCTGGGTGTGGTGGCTCAGGCCTGTAATCTCAGCACTTTGGGAGGTTGAGGTGAGCAGATCACTTGAGGTCAGGAGTTTGAGACCAGCCTGGCCAACATGGTGAAACCCCCGTCTCTACCAAAAAATACAAAAATTAGCTGGGCATGATGACGTGCACCTGTAGTCCCAGCTACTCGGGAGGCTAAGGTGGGAGAATCGCTTGAACCCAAGATGGGGAGGCTGCAGTGAGCTGCTATCACACCACTGCACTCCAGCCTGGGTGACAGAGTGAGACCCTTTCTTATAAAAACAAAAAATGTTGCATAGTTTTGCCCTGAGTGAGCCACACTTACTAGCCTTTCCCTTAATAACCCTCACCCTTACGGACTTTACCCCCATCCACAGCTGTCAGGTCTGCCTGGGCTTTGAGAGATGGGTTTATGAGAGACCTTCTGTTTACTGTTAGTCTCAGGATCTATATTATTCATGGAGTGCTGGTGTTATGGTTTGAATGTATGTATTTCTCCAAAATTCATGTTGAAACTTACTCCGGATGTGACAGTATTAAGAGGTGGGGCCTTTAGGAGGTGATTAGGTCATGAGGGCTCTGCTCTCACAAATGAAATTAGTGTCTTATACAAAGGCTTGAGGCCCAGGCGCAGTGGCTCATGCCAGTAATCCCAGCACTTTGGGAAGCAGAGGAGTGTGGATCCCCTGAGGTCAGGAGTTGGAGACCAGCCTGAACAACATGGAGAAACCCTGTCTCTACAAAAAATTCAAAATTAGCTGGGCATGGTGGCACATGCTTATAATTCCAGCTACTTAGGAGACCAAAGCAGGAGAATTGCTTGAACCTGGGAGGCAGAAGTTGTGCTGAGCTGAGATCATGCCAATGCACTCCAGCCTGGTCACCAAGAGCAAAACTCTGTTTCAAAAACAAAGGCTTGAGGGAGCCTGCTTGGTCCTTCCACCCCGTCTTGGTCATTCCACCATGTGACGAGGCAGCAACAAGGCACCATCTTTGAAGCAGGGAGCGAGCCCTCACCAGACGGCAAATCTGCTGGCACCTTGATCTCGGACTTCCCAGCCTCCAGAATTGTGAGCAATACATTTCTATTGTTTATACATTACCCAGTCTAAGATATTTTTGTTATAGCAGCAGAAATGGATTAAGGCAACTCGAGGATAAAAATAATTGACGATAAAACACTAACTGTAAACATCGCTGCATCCTTATACAAAGCATCTAGCCCCACTACGTTCTGGTGGGGTGGAATGTGTATGGACTAGATTTCAATGAGAATTGATGAAATGAAGTGAAACTATTTGGGAGGAAGTTTGAGGAGGGGCCAGGAAGGGACAAGGAAGAACATCTAAATCACGTAGCCTCCTGCTAGCAGTTTTAGTTTTCAATATGTTGACGGTCAAGGAGAGGACAGAAGAGAACTCACTTTACAGTTCCACTTGGGGTGTGTTCCCGAGTTACACAGATAAAATTAGCTCCAAAAATGAGCTCCTCTGCATGATTCTTTAAAGGGTATTTTTTACAGTAAATTATATTGTGTATGGCTTTTTAAACTCCATGGGACTTTGTCTCTGGGTGGATTCCCCAAACAACTTTCAGCTGCTTTTCGTAGCCACCCAACTCCCTAAGCAAAAAGCCGCTCCAAGGGCCCCCTCTCCAGGAAGGAGAGGTCCTGACACAAAGTTGGCCTGAGCCCCACAAAGTCATAAGCTGCATGTTTTATTTCCTCTCGTTTCATATAGTTGACATCCTTCAAATGGTTGTGTGAAGGTTATTCTTGTATTTTCCCTCCTCCTCCGTCTAATTGGTAACAGAACATTTGGCAGTGCAAAAGGTAGAAATGTAGAAGCAACTGAGGTGTGCATGTGAGCCTGCAAGTCCTGGGCTTCAGGTATTTACTCCTGAAAGTAATAGTGAGTATTTAGGGAAGCTCCCCCTATCCAAATGTACCAGTGAGATTAGTATTTGTTGAAGACATTACTCACACCTGCAAGAGTACACACCACACCTGTTCAGATGCCAGCAGCCGGGAGCATGGATAAGTAGAACCTGCTGACATAGCCCTTTGCAACTGCTACACCGTGTGCCAGATGGCTCTAGTGCAGAGTATGAATGAGCTCAGAACAGTGGGTGGATTTATGCCATTTCTAAGAACCACAATGGAAGCTTCTGACTTGACTGCCAAAAAGAGAAGACTTTTTTGTTGTTGTTTTTGTTTGGCTTCATTTTTTATTCTTTGCCTCAGAACAATCATCCCCCAGCATATAAATTAGTGACAACACCCCTGACTTGGAAAGCCAGCGTTGGAATAGCAGCAACGTGAGCCACCACTTTCATGACTCACTTCACCCTGGAGAATGCACTCAGGCCTATGTACAAAACTGTGCAGCATAAATAGAACTGCCCAGATAGACTTATTGAAAGATTCAGCTTGAATCAAAAGACATATTCAGATCACTATTTTTTTAATACTAGAATCAGACTATCTCAATATTTTTTAAGGGATATGAATGCTCTCTAGAATTGGAGTACTTTAAAATATATTAGCTTTTGAAAACTCCAGAGCTTCTCTTTACAACAAATTAGTGGTTAGCTACTCCACATCAAATTTTTTTTTAGACAAGGTCTAGCTATGTTGCCCCGCTGGACTCAAACTCCTGGGCTCAAGCAATCCTCCCACTTCAGCCTCTTGAGTAGGTGGGACTACAGACACATGCCCTGCCTGGCCACATGAATCATTTTTATGCAAGACTGGCCAACTCTTCAACATTCTTTTTCCTGTGTCAGGGCAAAAGCCTCAGCAATTCTTCTATTTTTCTACAGAACAAGAACTTACATCTTCACATATTAGGTTTCAATGCAAGTCATTGAGCATTTTAATCTCTATTATTAACGTGCAAACGAGGAGATAAGGAAGCATCTTGTGTTTCTTCTTTGGTGGAAGGGGTAGGTGGTAGGCAGCTAGGAGAGAGTGAGGGGCTGCCCACTGAACCTAGATTTACTATAAAGCAGTCTGGAAAACATAGTGATAAACCCTGCCTGGAAACTGCAAGTCACATTCAGAGAAAACGTGGAATGAGAAAAGGATAAATTTAGTAATAATAACTTTTGCTAGATTCTGATGGTACAGGCAGAATGACAAAGAAGGAGAATGTCTTCTGAGAGGAACACTTTCATAAAAATAATAAGTTTCCATCAGAGAAGTAGACATAAAAAGATGCATACAGTTTGTTTCCAATTACATGAAGTTCAAAATAGACAATATTCAAATCTATTTTCTAGAGACAGATAGAGATAAGTGGTAACAGCACAAAGAAAAATAACGAAATAAGCACAGAATTCAGCACTGTGGTTCCCCCTAGCAGGTGGGGTGGGAGCAGGCTCTGATTGAGTGGAAACACAAGGAGAGTTCTGGATTGCTGGTGAAGTGGCTATGTTGTCTGGGGTAAATACCTGGGGCTCATCATTTTACACCAGGAAAATGTAGGACATGGACACACACAAGGATTTTAGGAGCAGAGGTTTAATAGGCAAAAGAAAGAGAAAGGCAAACAGCTCTTTCTCTAGTGAGAGAGAGAGGGGACTTCCGAGAAGAAAGACTGGCCATTGAGGGATGCTCTGAATTGTATAGTCAGGTTTGAGGAGGTGGTGTCTGATTTACGTAGGGCACACAGATTGGTTCCATCAGGTATGACATTTACATAACTTGAGGGGAAGGCTGGCCTCCTTACCCTAATCTTATTGTGCAAATTAACTTTCCCCTTTGCAGCACCATCCTGTCTGCTCCTCACTATACACATGACTGACAAAGAGGAGGCAAGATGGAGCCGCCGTCTTGAACATGGCTGGTGCAACTGCCAGCATCTGTGTTTGCAGCTCAATTTTGCAGGGTGCTCTTTCTAAGAAAGGAAAATAATTTGGAGCTGCTTTTCATGAAAAGGAAAACCTTACTGAGGACTTCTGTACCCTCACTATCTGCCTAAGTAATTTCTTGTTAACTCCTGTATCATTAGTACTGTTCTATTTCTTAATCTTGGTGGTAGTTATATAAGTGTCATATGGTCTGAATGCGACTCTAGAAACGTTGTTGGAAATTTAATCCCAAGTGCAACAGTGTTAGGAAGTAGGACCTCTGAGAGGTATTTAGGTCATGAGGCTCCACCTTCATCAGTACACTTACAAAAGATGTTTGCAGGAATGGGTTCACTCTCATTTACTGTTTTGGCAAATGAGGACAAATTGTTGGACTCTGCTTGCCCTCCCACCACGAGAGAATGCAGTATCTAGTCAATTATCATAGCACAGTGGTTAAGTGCAGACCCCAGAGCCAGGCTATCTGAGAGCCAGACAAGATGGCTCTCACCAGACACCAGATGCTGGCACCTTGATCTTGGACCTCCCAGTCTCCAGAACAGAGAAATGAATTCTCTATTCTTTTTTTTCTTTTGCCCAGCCAGATATTTTGTATAGCAGCACAAAAAAGGCTAAGACAGGGTGTTTGTGATAGAATTATTCACTAAATAATACATATTTGTTTTTTGCATTTTTTATGAGTGCATGTTTTATTTCACAATTTCTTTTAAAAAATGAGATAAATGGCTACATTAATCATCCCTAGAAAGATAAACATTCGTTCAAAGATGAGACTTGGGCATCACTGAATATTTAGTGACTGACACACTCTGGGTTTCATTAGAGTGAGACTCTCACTTCAGTACCCCTGAAAGTCCTTCATAGTTAGGATTAGAGGCGAAGGGAACCACCAGCCTTGATGCTGGCTTCTCCGTGAAAGTCCTGGCACCTCTGACAGCAAGAGCAGGAGCTGAAATATGAAGGCCTGGACAAAAGTTGTGGGAACATAATTAGGAAAAAGCAGATGCAGGGCAGAGCAGGGAGACCAGAGCTCATAGTGGGAACCAAGAGCCAAGTAGGCAGAGCTACTGGCAATAAGACAAGGCTAGGTGTCAAGACTAGGCGGTTATGCAGAGATCTGGCCAGTTACAGAGACTCCAAGTTCTCAGAATAGAAGCTTAGAACTCCAGAGACCTGATGCTGGATCTCCTGGCATAAGCCCAGTGGAGCTGAGGAGAGGAAAGACAGGTGGGAACTAGGAATTAGACAAACCTACTGTGATGGTAGTGGCACTAGGGTCCTAGGTGAAGACGGTTAGAGAAATGACAGAGTGAAGACATAAGCCTAAGGCTTTATGCATGCATTCAAATACTTCCTTGACAGCTTACTGTGGGTCAGATACTATCCTAAGTATTGGAAATCCAGTGTAAACAAAACAGTCCCTGTCTTCCTGGAGTTTATATTCTAGGAATTAGCAAAGGAGCAGGAAAGACAGATGGTAAATAAATAATTGGACAACTAAAAGGGTAGTTTCACACAGTACTATCAGGAAAAATACAGAATGGCTTGGGGAGGGGGCAGTACTCAAGAATGATGAGAAGTGTTTTTCTGGAAAAGGAACAAGCAGGAAGAGCATGAGATGAGATGTTACGGGCAGCCTGAACAGAGTTCCAAGTTCAGAAAAGAAGCTGAGATGAGGCCTGCAATTAAGATTCAGCTGTTCAACACACCCCAGGGCCAGGTCTCCAGCCACCTTGGAAGACTGAAAATATCGGTGGAAGCCCTGGCCCAGTGACTGCGATACCTGACTCATTATCAAAGCAGAGTCCAGGCTTGGCAGAGCCCACCAGAGAACATGATTGTAGTAGAGCAAACCTGGAGCTTGGGCCGAGGAACGTGTCAGAAGTCAGAGTCAGGCCACAGAGCCAGAATATTCTCCACTTAAGACATCATTACATTTCCTAAGCCAATTGCTTTTTATCCAAAGAAGCCTCAGATCTCTGGTTTAGGGCTTTCACCATGATGTACAACACTATACTTAAAACACATCAAAACATGCTCCTTGCTAGGGAATGCTACTAGATTCTCTCATCTCAGCTTAGGATGCTGCCGTATTCCAATTATCCTGAGGCTCATTTGTAGACACAGATAGGCAAAGTGGGGAAAAGCTCCTCGGGCTCCAGGCTAAGTCTGAAACACATTCTCTTTGTCAGCAGTCTTACTTTTAGATTCATCTGATCCTCTAGAATACTGACTATAAAAAGCTACAGGATCAAGCTAGATAAGGCTGGTGGTCTCTCATAGCCTGCCTCGTGACCTGCTCTTCTATGTATTTTAAAGTAGCCCTTGGCTATTCACATCTGCATTCTGGGATGGCTGTTTAGCCCAGTACTGCAGCCAGTTCAGGTCTTTCATCTTCAAAAGCTAAAAGCAGTTCAGAAAAAGGGCAGAGAGAATGATTCCAGGTTAATGACCATGGCTGCTCCATGAGACACAAGGAGAAATTCCTCCCTATTTCTCCCTCCTTGCCACCCTTCAGAGTTCCTTGATTACATCTCTAGCAAGCTCACCACTAACACAGATGGCTTGACAGTCTTCCTGACCTACCTCACAGCTTTGTTGAGAGGTCAAAGGAGGAAGCTGTAAGCATTATGGAAATTTAAGAACTCATTATTATTATTTTACAGTATGATATGGTCTGGCTGTGTTCCCACCCAAATTTCATCCTGAATTGTAGCTCCCACAAATCCCATGTGTCATGGGAGGAACCTGGTGGGAGGTCATTGAATCATGGGGGCAAGTCTTTCCTGTGCTGTTCTCATGATAGTGAATAAGTCTCATGAGATCTTATGGTTTTATAAAGGGGAGTTCCCCTGCACACGCTCTCTTGCCTGCCACCATGGAAGATGTGACTTTGCTCGTCCTTTGCCTTCCACCATGATTGTGAGGCCTCCCCAGCCATGCGAAACTGTGAGTCTATTAAACCTCTTTTCTTTATAAATTACCCAGTCTCAGGTGTATCTTTATTAGCAGTGTGAGAACAGACTAATACACAGTAGTATCACTTTGAAACCTACTGTAGGTCCAGAAGTTCAATAGTTAGGAAAAATAAGCTGCTTAAGTTTAAAAGGACATGCAGCAGTTTGGTAGTAGATGACCCTCCAGAGGAAAAAGTCCTGATATGCAGTACTTGCCAATGTCTATGATGCAAATACTCCCACTACAACTGATGTCAAGCCATCAATGTGATATCACAGAATTGGAAAGAGATGAGCACAGTCTACCCTGGCAAGCCAGTGTGTGCTGGCTCCAACACACTCATGGGCCATGCTAAGGACTGGGGGCTTAGAGGTCAATAAAACACAGCTTATGGCTTCAGACTAATGCATGGGCTAGTCAAGGAGATGGACAACAAAGTAAAGAACTATGATAATAAATTCTATAACACAATCATGTACTGATAGCAAATATGTGTCTGTTCTCCCAGACACATATCAAAGCTTCAGACTAACAAGATGAAGCTTTGATAGTGGAATTGCAGACATCGGCTACCAGTCAAGGAGGGTTACTGGAAATTCCATCTCTAACAGATAGCTGTGAACTTGTTTATGAATGCTGGCTCTAGATAAAACAGACACTGTAACAGAGAATGTTCAATGATCTCAGCTAAGTTACTGATAAGCATGAGAAGAGTTGAGTCAGAGACAGGGTAATTAAAGTTCGTGCTTCCATGGGCTAGAGACCTGCATCCATTCTCCTAACATCTGTCCACCTGCTCCTGCTGCTGCCATGTCCATACATTGGCTGGATAGAGCAACCAGGTCAGAGAGGGGTAGGGAAGCATGGGAGCAGCTTAGGAACCAAGGGGAAGAAGAGGTAGATGCCACCAACATCTCCTTATCTTCCTGCTCTTTTGAAGTCCATGACATCTACTCATACCATACCCTCCTCTTAGGCAACCCTGTTGTCTGTCAAGGTTCAAGACTCAGTCACACCTTCTTTCAGCATCACAGTCTTTCTCCTGTAGCCGCTCCTTCTAGATCTCAGATTACGCTGTTTCTCTCTTTGTTTCTGGCTATTTCCATGCAAAGGCTTCTTCAAGGTTCAGTCATTCTTGCTTCTTTTTTCGTTTCATAGTTTCTTTTTAATATTGACATCCACTTTCTTATTTCTCTGCCCTATGCAGACCACATCCCTGCTTAGTTATCAAGATCTTACCTTTCTCCTGAGCACCAGCCTTATATTTCAATCAGCTGGTGCACAGATCATCCACAGAGACCTCTGGAATTAATTCAGATGACACATTCTCTGAGACCTGGTCTTCCTCTTGAAGTTTTCTTTGCTGTTTATTTTTACTTTTTTTTTTTAGCAAAAAAGTATTTTTAAAACTGATTCATATCAGTTGTCCATATTTTGGGGGTACATATGATAATTTGTGATATATACAAATATGTACAAACAATGTGTAATTATCAAATAGGGTAACTGAGATGTTCATCACAGGGCGTGATGGTATGAGCCTGTAGTCTCAGCTACTTGGGAAGCTAAGGTGGAAGGATCGCCTGAGCCTGGAAGATCAAGGCTGCAGTGAGCCATGATTGTGCCACTGCACTCTGGCCTGGGTGATAGAGTGAGATCCTGCCTGTCTTAAATAAATAAACAAATAAAGTATATATTATTCTGTTTCCTTGTACCACCAAACAGCTTTGGGAGAAAAATTATCTTTTATAATTGGGAGATAATGGAATGCTTCTAGAATGGGAACAGAACTAGAGCCACCTTTAAGGTTAAATGGACTCAGGAACAGGAACAAAGACTCTCACAACTGCTTCCTATGGCTGCCAGCCTCTCTGTGTGTGTGTGATTGTGTGTGTGTGTGTGTGTGTGTGTGTGTGTGTGTGTGTGTGTAGGTTTTTATCCACCATTCCTACCTCATAACTTCCATAGACAGAATTTTGTCATAATGTTGGGGCACTGTAGGCCAGCCATCAGAAGCAGGCATCGGAAAACAGAATCTCTCTCTCTCTCTGACATTCTCCTGTCCTCCTTTGACTTGCCTAAGGCAGGATTCTAGTCTGGTTGTAGGTCCCAAGAGCCTCATTCCAGAGAGGGTCCTACCCCATACCCTAAAGGAAGAACTGCTACACACAGGCCAGAAGAATGTAAACAGACATGCCTTTCTGAGTTTTCCCAATCAGTTTATCAGTATTGAATCATCCCTTTTATCCAATCACATTTTGACATGGTTGTCTATGATTCAGTCATCCCTATCCAACGAAGTCTCCATAAAAGGCTCAAGACGACTGGGTTTGGGGGCCTTCCAGAGAGCTGAACACATGGAGGCTGACAGGAAGGTGAACAAGAATTCATTCATGTGCTGGGAGGATGGCACAGCTCAACTCTATGGGGTCAGAAGCTCCTACACTTGGGACCCTTCCAGATCTCACCCTATGCATCTGTTCATCTGGTTATTTATTTGTAAACATAAGTAGGTGTTTGCCTGAGTTCTGTGAGCCATTCTACCAAATTAGTCAAACCCAAAGACAGGGTCATGGGAACTCCAACTTGAAGCTGGTCAGTTAGAATTTTCAGGCCAGGTGAGGTGTCTCACGCCTGTAATCCCAGCATTTTGGGAGGCCAAGGTGGGTGGATCAGGACATCAGGAGTTCAAGACCAGCCTGGCCAAGATGGTGAATCCCCGTCTCTACCAAAAATACAAAAAGTAGCCAGGCATGGTGGCAGGTGCTTGTAATCCCAGCTACTCAGAAGGCTGAGACAGGAGAATCACTTGAACCTGGGTTGAACCCCCGGGGTGGAGGTTACAATGAGCTGAGATCATGCCACTGCACTCTGGCCTGGGCAACAGAGTGAGCCTCCATCTCAAAAAAAAAAAAAAATGTTTTTTTCATAGGCCTGAACCTGCTACTGGTGTCTGAAGGCTGGAGGTTGTCTTGGGAACTGAGCCCCCAGCCTGCGGTATCTGACATTATCACCAGGTAGTTAGTGTCAGAATTAAATTGGAGGACATTAGTTGGTGTTCACTGCAGAATTAATTGCTTGCTTGCTTGCTCGTGGGGAGAAATCCCCCCATATTTTGGGGTCACAGAAGTCTCCTTTATTAATTGTTGTGTTATTGAGTGAGAAATAGAAAAAAAGCACATTAATTGTTTTTTTTTTCCACATTCAGGAGTCTTTAACCCATTTGGGTTGATTTTTGCATATGATGAAATATGGGTATCTTTCTTCACTCTTTTGCTTATGGATATTGAATTTCCCAGCATCATTTATTAAAGAGACTGTTCTTTCTTTCCCCAATGTATGTTCTTGGTACCTTTGTCAAAAATGAGTTGGCTTTGTGTGGATTTATGGGTTTCTATTATAGCTTTCTCCAGGTTTAGAAAGTTTTCTGTTATCAGGCCAGGTGCTGGGCTCAGGCCTGTAATCCCAGCACTTTGGGAGGCCGAGGTGGGCAGATCACCTGAGGTCAGGAGTTCAAGACCAGCCTGCCCAACAAAACCCCATCTCTACTAAAAAATACGATAATTAGCCGGGTTTGGTGGCAGGTGCCTGTAATCCCAGCTACTTGGGAAGCTGAGGCAGGGAGGATTGCTTATACCTGGGGAACAAAGGTTGCAGTGAGCCAAGATCACGTCACTGCACTCCAGCCTGGGTGATAGAGTGAGACTCTATCTCAAAAAAAAAAAAAAGTTTTCTGTTATCCTTTCTTTGAATAAGATTTCTAGTCCTTTGCCTTTCTCAGTTCCTTCTTTGATGCCAAAGCCCAAATATTTGCTCTTTTAATGTCATCCCGAAGATCCCATGAGCTTTCTTCCTTTCTTTTCATTCATTTTCTTTTTTCTCCTATGTATTTTAAAACAGTCTGTCTTTGGGTTGATTCTTTCTTCTGTTGCTCAGTTCTGCTGTTGATGCTCTCTATTGCATTTTCCATTTCATTCATTAAATTTTTCAACTCTAAGGTTTATGTTTAATTTTTTTAAAGTATTTCTATCTCTCCATTAAATTTCTCTGCTAAATTTCTGAATTGGCTCTGTGTTTGCTTGAAGTTAATCGGGCTCCCTTAAAACAGCTATTTTGAATTATTTATCTTATCACACATCTCCATCACTTTAGGATTGGTTGCTGGCACCTTATTTTGTCCATTTTCTGAGGTCATATTTCCCTAAATGTTCTTGTTGTTTGCGGATGTGTGACAATGTCTGTTCATTGAGGGATTAGGTATTTATTTTAGTCTTGCAGTCTGGCTTTGTTTGTGGCTGTCCTTCTTCTGAGGGCTTTCCTAAAATTCTAAGCTGACTGCTGAGTTCCTTCAGCCTGTGACTACTGAAGCCATCTCAGCACTGGAGAGTGCTCTAAATCCAAGCTTGCAGAGGATCTCACAAGGACTCTGAGATTGACCTTGCTTTCTGGCCCAGAAGGACCTATGGAATACCCAAGGAGTATACTGGGGCTGTGTGGGGATGCTGGCTCAGCACCTGAGTCAGCTAGCTAGAAGAAATAAGTTCTAGTGTTTCATCACACTGTAGAATGACCCTACTTATCAACAATATATAGTTTCAAATAGCTAGTAGAAGGATATTGAATGCTTATGACACAAAAAAATGAAGTTCAAGATGTTGAATATGCTAATTACCCTGATCAGCTCACCATACATTATATGTATTGCAACATCACTGTGTACTCCCAAAATATGTATGATTATTATTTTCCAATTTTTAAAAATTAAAAAACCCTTAATTTTCACCTTACCTATCATCTCCCAAAGAAGATGTAACTTCACTATATCTGTTTTATGTCATTGATTACAACGTTGTAAATAGTAAATTCCTTGTTTGTTTTACCCCCTTCTAGGTTATAAACTCATTTTCTGGTAGAGCTTAATGTAACAAACACCTGTCAGTGTGCTTATGCCAGTCCCACCTGGAAATAGAATTACCAAGATCAATAAGGCTAAATTCCTGCTCCCAAAGAGTTTATGATCTATTACAGTAGAGTGGCTATCAAAACTTGGCTGCAATTTGGAATTGCCTGGAAAGATTCTGATTTGATGGGTCTCAGATTGGTCAGCCATATTAGGAATTTTAATTTCCTGGATGAAAATTAAAAGTGTGCAGCTAAAGTTGAGGAAGATTGTCGTGGTAGAAGAAAAAAGTACTTCAGCACTTCTCAATACTGAGAGGAGTTTTACAGCTGAAGTAAGCAGTCATATGGTTCTAAAAAAATCCAAAGGAGAGGCCAGGCGTGGTGGCTCACATCTATAATGCCAGAACTTCAGGAGGCCGAGACGGGTGGATCACCTGATGTCAGGAATTTGAGATAAGCTTAGGCAACATGGTAAAACCCCATCTCCACTAAAAATACAAACAATTAGCCAGGGATGGTGGCACATGCCTGTATTCCCAGCTACTCAGGAGGCAGAGGCAGGAGAATTGCTTGAACCCAGGAGACGGAGGTTGCAGTGCGCTGAGATCGTGCCACTGCCCTTCAGCCTGGGTGACAGAGCAAAATTCCGTCTCAACAACAACAACAACAAATATCCAAGGGAGAAGTGCCCTTCCAGAGAATCTCAACCCTGCACATTAGAATCGCTTGTGGAGCCTTTAAAATATGATCTGGGCCCCTTCAGAATAATCGTCTTCTAATCTCAGCACTAGAGGGCATTAGATATTTTTACAAGTTCCCCAGGTGATTCTGGGGCTCAGAGATAGTTGAGAATCCTGAAATCCATCTAGGGAGTTATAATGAAGGCAGGCTCCCTAAAAGGAGTTAACAGCTGAGTGTAGACTTGGAAAGTATACATGAGTAGTCTAGGCAAGTAAGGAGGCCAGACCTTGTTGTTCTACTCAGTTAAAATGACCATACAGGCCTTGAACATTGTAGTTACTTGATACACTTTTGTCAAATGAGTATTCAGAGTGAAGATGATCCATAGAGTTGAATATGTGCAAGTATCTATATCCCTTTCCCAGGGTTGTGTAACCAAGTATCACAAACTAGGGGGCTTAAAACAACAGAAATGTATTGTCTCACAGTTCTGGAGACTCAAGTCTAAAATCAAGGTTTGGGGAAGGGCTGGTTTCTGTTTGGAAGCTCAGAGGGAGACTGTGTCATGCCTTGCTCTCAGCTTCTAGTGGCTGCCAGCAGTCCTTGGTGTTCCTCACTGCAGACACGTCACTCCAGCTTCTGCCCTCATCAGCACGTGGCCTTCCCTCGTGTGTGTTTCTGTGTTCAAATTTCTCCTTCCTTATAAGGACACCAGTCACTGGATTAGGCCCTACTCTAATCCAGAATGACCTCGTCATAAGTTGATGACATCAGCAAAGTATTTCCAAATAAGCTCACACATGGCTGAGGTTACAACAGCATCCAAAAGGGGTAGAAGAAGCCAGTGGCCACAGGATGGAGAGTGGATAGCGGGGAGGGGTCCTGAACATTTGTTCAGGTGTTTGTCCCTGCTCTCACTGAACCTACTTGCTTGCATGAGTGGCTCTGAAAGATTTTCCATCTTACGAGAATCCCTGGTTTTTGTATGACTCCTTCACACATCCCACATGCTGATTCGTGAAGTTGCACTTCTCATTTTTTGGGAAAAATAAGAAATATTTTCTAAACTAATTAGAGAACATGTGACATCTTTCCTCCATCCCAGTCCTCAGGCTTTACTGATGTGATTCTTCTTTCAGCTTTGACTAAAGCAGAACTCATGCCCCAGCACGCTCACAGATGCAGTACGTTCGGTGCTAAAGCTGGGACAGGTGCTCACCCTCTCTGTTCCTCAGTATTGTCTCTCCAGCCTTCATTGTCTTCTGTCTGGTGTGCCCTGTTGGAAGAGGATAATGGCACATGTGTTATATTTAAAGCTTTCTTAATGGACTGTGAGGAGTTCCAGCTGATTTCAACCAACCTTCACACTTAGATACTATTCAAGAAGCGATCTGGCCTTATGATTTGGTAAATTTCAAAACAAATTTTTGTTCTGTAAAGCTCCACCTAACTGCCCATACATTGAACTAGGATACTAATAAATTTGAAAATGTTCTAATTCCAACTCAGAGTGGTCCAATTTTGAATATATGACCTTGACCTTCACATGAATCTGGAGCATCCCTTAGAGCCAATGGTCTGTGAAACTGCCTACACTCACTGCCTCCCCTGCTTCACTTCTGCCTCCCTGTCCACTGCAGTCTCGCTTGTGTCCGCACACCTACAATGGAGATGCTTTCTGAAGATGGTCAGAACATTCCGATTGACAGATTTTATGGACAACACCTAGTGGGATGGCTAAAATGGGAGAGACTGACACCACCAGGTGTTGATGAAGATGTCAACAGTAAGCCTCAGCTTATTTGGAATAGGGTCTTTGCTGTTGTGATCATGTTATGATGAGGTCATTCTGGATTAGAGTAGGCTCTAATCCAGTGACTGGTGTCCTTATAAGGAAGGAGAAATTTGAACACAGAAACACACAGAGGGAACTCAAACTCTGCTGGTGGGAATGTAAAATGGTACAATTGCTTTGAAAAACAGTTTGGCAGTTTCTTAAAACGTTGAATATACACCTACCATATGATCCACGTGCTATCTGATCCAGCTATTTTACTCCTGGATATTTACCCAAGAGAAAGGAAAACACATTGTCTCTGTCTGTTTGGGTTGCTAAAGCAAAGTACTGTAGCATGAGTGGCTTAAACAACAAACACTCATTTCTCATAGTTCTGGGGGCTAGAAAGTCTAAGATCAAGGGGCCAGATAATTCAGTACCTGGTGAGGATCCACTTTCTAGTTTATAGATGGCTGTCTTCTTACTGTGCCTTCACATGGTAGAAAGAAAGCAAGAAACTCTTCGGGGTTCTTTTTACAAGGACAGTAATCCCATTCATGAGGGCTCCACATTCATGGCCAAATTACCTCCCAAATACCCTACCTCCTAGGACTATCACTTTGGGAATTAGGATTTCAAGACATGAATTTGAGGACACGAACATTCAGTCCATTACACAAATGTTCATACAAATATTTAAAGCAACTTTATTTATAATAGCCCGAACTGGAGACAACCCAAATGTACACCAACAGGTGAATGGGTAAACAAGCTGTTATACCCATACAATGGAATGCTACTTACAAAAACAAAACAAAACAACAATGAATGAGCTATTGATACATTATCCAACACAGATGAGTCTCAATTTCAATATAATTAGCCTAAGTGAAAGTGAAAGAAGCCAGACAAAAAAGAGTACATACTCTAGGTATTGGTTCATTTTCACACTGCTATAAAAAATACCTGAGACCTGGTAATTTATAAAGAAGAGGGGTTCGATTGGCTCATGGTTCTGAAGGCTGTACGGGAAGCATGGCAGCATCTGCTTTTGGGGAGGCCTCACGGTGGAAGGCAAACCGTCTAACATTGCAGGAGCAGGAGAAAGAGGGAGTGGGAGGTGTTATACACTTTGAAACAACCAGATCTCACGATTACTCACTCACTCTCAGGAGAACAGCATGGAGGGGATGGTGCTAAGTCATTCATGAGAACTCTGTCCCCATGAGCCAATCACCTTCCACCAGGCCCGCCTCCAACAATTGGGATTATAATTAGACACGAGATTTGGGTGGGGACACAGATCCAAACCATATCACTGCATTAATTCACTTACATAAAATTCTACAATACAAACTAGCCCATAGTGACAGAAAGCAGATCAGTTGTTGCCTGGGAAGGAGGGTTTATGAGAGCTGGGAAGGAGGGATTACAAAAGAACAGGAGGAAATTTTAGGATGACAGAGGTTGTTATCTTCATTGTGGCGATTGTTTTAGGGTATGTACGCATGCTAAAACTTATCAAACCATACACTTTAAATATTTGTATTTAAATATCTTGTTATATGTCAATTGTACTGCCATAAAGCTGTTTTTTTTTTTTAAGCCCATACACATATTTAAGTCCTACATTTACTTGATTTAACTGCAGTGTCTGAGAAAACTGGAAATTTCCTCCTCTTTGAAATATTCCTCTTCTTTGGCTTCCGGGATCTAACTCCCCTGAGCCTGAGTCTCTTTCTGCTATACCAAACAAACAGTAAGAGATTCAGTGTTAACTGTAGAGATGAATTTTTAGTTCTATCTGTGAATTTTAAGCAGATTGACTTATTTGTTTTTCATCATCTTAAGCAGCCACAATAACCACAGAAAACCAGGGAAACTTCAAACCTACTTGCAACTTCAAATGTCTCCACCCATACTTTTGTATTTCCTAGCTCCTGTGACACCAGAAAGAGGGATAGGTTCGCATATCTGGATATTTGGTAATTTTTGCATGTGTAAATTACTACCCCAATAGAATTGCAAGACAAAAGATTCTAAGAACCAACTGCAGGCCAGGTGAGGTGGTTCATGCCCGTAATCCCAGCACTTTGGGATGCCAAGGTAGGCGGATCACCTGAGGTCAGGAGTTTGAGAACAGCCTGGCCAACATGGTGGAGCACCATCTCTACTAAAACTACACCAATTAGCCGGGTGTGTTGGTGGGTGCTTGTAATCCCAGCTACTTGGGGGACTGAGATAGGAGACTCACTTGAACCCAGGAGGCAGAGGTTGCAGTGAGCTGAGATGGCACCACTGCACTCCAGCCTAGGCAACAGAGCAAGACTCTGTCTCAAAAAAAAAAAAAAAACAACTTCCAGTTAACTCAAATGCCTTCCACTGTGCCCTGCAAAGCTGCAGAGTCCTAACAAGTTGATGCTTAGTTGCTCACATGAGCAGTCTCATCCTTCAGACAAGTCTGGTGCAGAGAGTGGGACCTGGCTGTACTTTCACCTCCTTAGATGCAGCGCAGGCAAACATCTCTAGCTAGACTGCAGACCCTCACCTATACCCTGCTCAGGAAAAAAGGAAAAAGGAGCAACTTGGTCACAGTCCTCCTCAGCCCTGCAGCCGCTCACATCGGGAGCAGAAGGAAACGGAAAGTCACTGTGCTTCCAGAAATTTGCCTTGCCTTGCCTTCCCAGACAGTGATTGCGTAACTTTTCTGAGATTTGTTGCCAACTTATTTTTAGTTTGCCCAAGAGTTACCCAAATATATTATGACATATGTTTCTTTAATAAGTCCCACATGTGGTTTGAATTTCTTTAAAAGGGGAAAAGAAATCTCCCAGATTGTGGGTCTGTAGTTTTACCAGGACTCTGAAGGGCAGAGCCAGGAAACACCAGCCCAAGTTTCTGCCCAAATGCCCTGAGTCACAATCATCAATGCTTGTAAGAGTCACATGCTTAGCTAGTGTCAAGCGCCTGTTCGGAGATTCCTGTGTTTTGCTAAATTTGAGGTTGTCCTCAGTAGCCGTCTAATTTGGTTACTACTAAGCTTAATTTCTAGTCTTTTTCCAGGAAGTGTTTAGCTCAGTTTCTCTTTCAGATGTTATCAAAAGGGTTGATGTTTCTAAGCTCCTTAGTTCAAAGATTTCACTACAGATTTGTTTGTTGACTGCTTCCAAATAAAGATTTAATCCCTTGTTCTGGCGGAAGCCTTCCTTTCTATTTCTTGGAAGAAAACAAACACTGTCTGATAGGACTGCCGCTTAAAAGCCAGGCAAATCCCACCTGATTAAGAGAAAGTGTGTGTTAAGATAAAGGAGAAACACTATCACACGCAGCAGTGAAGGGTAGGCACCATGCTGTGTTTGGGAAGATGTGATTGCTACGGCTCTTTCAGGATACGGAAGCAAGTTGGCCAGAGGGCACTATTAGTTTCCCAATCTATCAAGGGATATTTGTATCATGAACTGGTATTGAAAGAGATGAGAAGTCAGAGAGATACAGCCAGTTACAGGGGTATAAAAGAAATCAAAGGCAATCAATTCCCCATCACCCCCGCTTCCCTTTGGGGTAGATGTTTTCAGAGAACAGCTGCCTCTGAGAAGCAAACAGGCAGATCTTCCTTTTTCCTCATTGACAAGAGTCAGAGCCAGCTACTTAGAGCTGACTGCCTTGAGCCCCTGACCTTTGGAAGTGGGACGTGTAGAACATTACGGAAGAGCTTACGTGGAGTGACAGAATTAAAATGTTTTCTTAACTTTGAACCCAAGAGAGGGAGAAGGACGAGATGGTCTTGCTGATATAGATAGCACAGTAGGTGCAATAAACTTTTTTATAAAGAAATCACCCATCAAATACGGTAGCTAATATAAAGAGAAATAAAATAATGTGCAGTGAATCTCACCACTGTAGATAATTGTTTGGAAAAAAAACCACAAACTGTACTTTGTTTTGTTTTATTTTTGAGATAGAGTCTCACTCCGTCACCCAGGCTGGAGGGCAGTGGTGTGATATTGGCTCACTGCAACCTCCGCCTCTCCAGTTCAAGCAATTCTCCAGCTTTAGCCTTCCAAGTAGCTGGGACTGCAGGCGCCCACCACTGTGTCCAGCTAATTTTTGTATTTTTAGTAGAGACGGGGTTTCACCATGTTGACCAAGCCTGGTCTTGAACTCCTGACCTCAGGTGATCTGCCCACTTTGGCCTCCCAAAGTGCTGGGATTACAAGCCTGAGCCGCTGCACCCGGCCAATGCAAACTATACTTTTCGTCTGCTGTCATACTGCAATGACAATCACCACAGGAGACTTCTGTGACCAAGTATGTGTGGGTTTCTCTCCACACACCAAGCAAGCAATTAATTCTGCAGTGGGCACCAGCTGGGTACCCTCTAATTCAATTCTGATACTGCTTACCTGAAAATAGTGTCAGATCCCACACACTGAGGGCTCAGTCCCCAAGACTGCCCCCTGACTTCAGACATCAGTTGCACCCCTGGGCCTCTGGAAACTGACTGGCTTCAACTGGGGCTTCCACAGTCATCTTTGGGTTCAGTTAATTTGCTAGAGCAGCTCATAGAACTCAGGGAAACACTTACTTACATTTGCCAACTTATTACAAAGGATGTGTTAAGGGATATAAATAAAAAGGCAGAGGAAGAGATACATAGGGTGGGGTCTGGAAGTGTCATGAGAGCAGGAGCTTCTGCCCCCATGGAATTGGGGCGCAACACCATCCTGGCACATGAATGAGTTCTTGTTCACCTTCCCTGTCAGCCTCCATGTGTTCAGCTCTCTGGAAGCCCCCACACCAGATCTTCTTGGGCCTTTCATGGAAACTTCATTGGATAGACAAGACTGAATCATGGACAACCTTGTCAAAATGTGATTGGACAAAAAGGGTGTGATGGAAACCAGGCAAGCCTTGTCTGTTGTGACTCTTCTGGCTGCTCTGTGTAGCATTATCTCATTCGGGGCACGGGGCAGAACCCTCTCTGGAATGAATGTCCTATGACCCCAAACCAGATTAGAGTCCTGCCCTGGGCTGGTGAAAGGAGGGTAGGACAAGGTCAGAGAGAGATTCTATTTTCTGAGACCTGTTTCTGAGGACTTAAGTCACCCCAGTGTGATAACGAGGGCTATGGGAGTTATGAGCCAGGAATTGTGGGCAAAACCACACAGATAGATAATAATATCACAGAGTTCAATCGGGGTAACTGAAATTATTCTTCAAATAATAATAGCTAAATTTAACTGACTATGTGCTAGGTTCTGTGTGCACACGAAGTTGTTGAAGTCTCTCACGACACACAATCTCCTTTCTTTTTTTTTTTTTTTTTTGAGACAGTCTCACTGTGTCACCCAGGCTGGAGTGCAGTGGTGCAATCTCAGCTCACTGCAACCTCTGCACCCTGGGTTCAAGCGATTCCCTGCCTCAGCCTCCTGAGTAACTGGAACTACAAGTGCCTGCCACCTCCCCTGGCTCATTTTTGTGTTTTTAGTATAGATAGGGTTTCACCATCTTCTCTGGGCTGGTCTTGAACTCCTGACCTTGTGCTCCATCTGCCTTGGCCTCCCAAAGTGCTGGGATTACAGGCGTGAGCCACCGCTGCCGGCCACTACACACAATTTCTTATGTATTTTGTATATGAGGAAATGAAGGCAGAGAGGAGTGAACTGCATGGCAGAGCATGGATTCCCATGCAGCCTCAAGTCTCCAGATTCCTCCAGAGCACTCTTGCTACTCTGCTGGGCCCAGGGGAGTGTGGTTAGTGGTTTTGTTCATTTGTTTGCATGGCATGGGGTTGTTTCTGTTTTGTTTTGTTTTAGTTGGAAACTGGAGGTGGGGAAGCCTGGTTAGTGAGGGTTGCCTGTTGTATCTAAATAATTTTTAACATTTACTGAAATATTTTGTGTATGTGTGTGCACCAAGAGCCCACACGTCCAGTTCAGGAGTAGAGCTCCTTGCCCAGAGGAAGGACCTCACCACATGATGAACAGTGTGTGAGACTGGAGCCAGGGTCCCACATTCCAGTCCCCACTTCATCATTTTTGGGTTGTGTGGCTTAGGGCAAGCAACATCTCTCTGAGCTCATTTCTTTATCAATACACTGAGTCCTATCATCCTCCTATCTTTACATGGGAGGAATAACAGTGCTTTCAGCTCTCTTTCACTTTCCATTGCATTAAGGGCTTAGTTTGACTTAAAGCTTTCCAAAGTACACACAGTGGCCATGGAAATGTATCTTTTTATCTCCTTTTGGTCTAGGGGATCTGCAGAATTCATGAAAGTGATGCTGCCTTTATAGTCTCTGGACAAAATAACAGATCACGGAGTGCAAAGGGGAGAAGAATCTTGGAGTCCTTGGAGACAGCTACTAGTTTTTCACTGTTCTTTGCTTTCATGTGATTTTCTGCTTTGCTCTTCAGTTTATAGTAATTCAGCCAACATTTACTGCACCTCTGTGCTAAGCACGGGGTGACTGGGAATAAGGAGTTACTTCCTCAAGACCGAAACTCTGTGCTCAAAAGCCCAGCTATTAGTGATGGATTCGGGTAAATACAGAGCAAAGAATCATAAGTTGTCAGCCATTATAGAAGACTGGGAGGAGGTACAGGCACCAAGAGAGAAATAGACAATTGTTTTTAACCAAGAGGACGCGAGGCTGAGGAGGACACGAGAGAGGAGACACTGGAGTTGAATTTGTGGGCTGGATCATGAAGTCCCTTACATGACACACGGACTTGATCTGCTAACACTATGGAATTATAAAAGGGTTTTAATTCTGATCTCATGTTTGTTAATTCTCTTTCTTCAGAGCAGCTCCGCAGGACTCAAAGTGCATTCCCGGGTTACTAACAGGGAAATTACAACCACCCTGATTAAATCTTTGGCAGGTAGAATATTCGGCTTTAAAATTGCTTTGAAGCATGGTTAGTATCAGAAGCTATGAGTCTCACAGAAGCAGTTTTCCTCCAGAGAGAAGTAAGATGCTATTTGCTGGATACAAATTTTCCAGGACAAAACTTCTTCCTGCATTTCTCTTTTAAAAAATGGAAGACCACAAGAGGGCACCAAACTTCGTTTTTCCGGCTAAGAAAACAGCACCTGCGCATCGCAAAGTACAAAATGAAGAGGTGTCCGTGGAAAGAAACAGGCTGCTATTGTTTGTTCCCTAATAAATCCAAAACATATCTTTATATTACTTTGCATAAATGTGAGTATTGATTTATTCTTCAAACTCTAAATCTGGGTTTAAAAACAACAAAACAAAACGATACCGTATTATTTCTTTGCAACTGGACTCCATCCAGTATTCAAAGACTGACAAATCAGATAATGAACCATTCTCTTCCTGATACTTGTCTTCAAGGCTGAGTACCCTATAACTGCTGATAGGTGGTTTGTTTGAGATTGATTCTTACTCTGTCACCCAGGCTCGAGTGCAGCGGCGCCATCTTGGCTCACTGCAACCTCTGCCTCTGGGGTTCAAGCGATTCTTGTGCCTCAGCCTTTCAAGTAGCTGAGATTACAGATATGTGTTGCCGCATCCAGCTAATTTTTATATTTTTATTAGAGACGGGGTTTCACCATGTTAGCCAGGCTGGTCTCGAACTCCTTACCTCAGGTGATCCGCCCACCTTGGCCTCCCAGGTGCTGGGAATACAGGCGTGAGCCACTGCACCCGGCCTGTTTATTCATTTAACAATACTTCTTCAGGTTTTGTGATATGCTGGGCAAGTTGCTAGGTGTTTGTTTAAATACAAAGATAAAAAGAAATTGATCTTGGCCAGGTGTGGTGGCTCACACCTGTAATCACAGCACTTTGGGAGGCTGAGGTGGGTGAATCACCTGAGGTCAGGAGTTTGAGACCAGGCTGGCCAACATGGTGAGACTCTGGCTGTACTAAAAATATAAAAAATTAGCTGTGTGTGGTGGTACATGCCTGTAATCCCAGCTACTCAGGAGGCTGAGGCACAAGAATCGCTTGAACCTGGGAGGTGGAGGTTGCAGTGAGCTGAGATCGTGTCACTGCACTCCAGCCTGGGCAAAAGAGTGAGAGTCCGTCTCAAAAAAAAAAAAAGACGTAGTTATTTTTTGATGAGTAAGGGGCTGGGGGAGCCAAGTGGCTGAATAAACAAACAAAAGTGTTCATTTATCTAAGGAAGGTATTGTAATGTGGGAGCACCAGAGAAGGGTGGTGTAACTCTGTATCTCCCATGACACCTGGGCTGTTAATGCTGTTATGGGAGGAGCAATGTCCTGGGAGCTTAAGGAGCTTAGGGGTTAGTCCTGGCTGTGAGCTTCCCCTCCTGGAGCTCAGTTTACTCACCTCTAAATTGATACCATCTTCCCTCCAATCTGTAAGAGTTTCTAGCTTCAACATAAAATTGGCCATTTCGATTTCAGTGCAAAGGCTTTTTTTTTTTTTTTTTTGTGGTGAAATATACATAATATAAAATTTACCATTTAAACCATCTTCAGTGTACAATTCAGTGGCATTCAGTACTTTCACGTTGTTGTGCAGCCGTCATCCTCATCCATCTCCAGAGCTTTCCATCACCACAGACTGAAACTCTGTGCCTGTCAAATAGCAACTTCATATTCCCCTACCCCTCAGCCCCTGACAGCCACCATTCTACTTTCTGTCTCTATGAATTTGGCTCTAAGTTCCTCAATAAGTGGAATCACAGAGTAGTTGTCCGTTCTTTTGTATCTAGCTTATTTCCTTAACATAAGGTCTTCAGTTTTGATCCAGGTTGTATGTTGCGTCCACATAATTTTCCTTTTTTTTTTGAGATGGAATTTCACTCTTATTGCCCAAGCTGGAGTGCAATTGCACGGTCTTGGCTCACTACAACCTTTGCCTCCCAGATTCAAGTGATTCTTCTGCCTCAGTCTCCCAAGTAGCTGGGATTACAGGCATGCATCACCACGCCTGGCTGCCCGGCTAATTTTTTGTATTTTTAGTACAGATGGGGTTTCTCCATGTTGGTCAGGCTGGTCTTGAACTCCCTACCTCAAGTGAACCGCCCTCCTGGGCCTCCCAAAGTTCTGGGATTACAGGTGTGAGCCACCGCACCTGGCCTCTTTTTTCCTTTTTATGGTTGAATAATATTCTGTTGTATGTATATGGCAAAGTCCTTTTGAAATGGCTGTTTCAGACCCCACCAATCACATACTGGGAAGGAGAACCCTAGAAGAGCAAACTTGCTCCCTTTTCTTCCCTCCAGATCCAGGACACGAGTTTAGAACTTGGTGTTCAGAGTGCTACTTCTGCTGGGGCAGCTATTCCTTTCACATGCTGTGCTTCAACTCCTAGTGTCTTAGTCCTTTGGTCTGCTATAACAAAATACCAAAACCTAGGTGGCTTATGAACAACAGAAATTTATTTCTTACAGTTCTGGAGGCTGAGAATCCAAGATCAAAGTGCCAGCAGATTGGGTATCTGATAAAATACTGGTAAGACTTGGTATTCTTTATTCCATAATGGTGTTTTCCAGCTATGCCTTCACATGATAAAAGGGGCAAATGAGGTCTCTGGAGCCTCTTTTGTAAACCCATTAATGAGGGTTCCCATGACCTAATCACCCCCAAAATATCCCATCTCCTAAAATCATTACCTTGGGGGTTAGGATTTTACCATATGACTTTTAGAGGGACACATTCAGACCGTAACAACTACTTGTGAAATGGCCCTTTGTTATTTGTTGAGCAGGAATCTTGTCTCTTTCCCTCATGAGGAAGAAAGTATTTCATCATCTAAGTATCCTGAACAGGGAAGACCAAGAAAATAACGACCCATTACTTTCCCTTCTTTACCTGAGAAAGCAGCAAAATAAGAGGCCCGGAGCGAGAAAGAGCTGTGTGTTCAGGGCATTTAGAACCTGAATTCTCCATTCATGCAGTTTATCACTGACAAGAAAATCAAGTATGGAAAATGTGGTCTTAATTACCACCACGTGAAATTGCTTAGTGATGTGGTTGCAAGGAATTAGACTTCTGGAAGAAGAAGAAAACATAAAGCCAGTTTGTTCAAATAGAATTTTATGCCTCACTCAAATGTAGACTAGAGGCATGTAGGTGACCATTGGCTCAAAGCATCGCTGTTGGAAACCAGACAAGGAATATATTGACTTTGAGAACGTTTGCCAAACCTACGCACAATAAAATAATATGGTTTCATTTTCAAAGTGCCTCAAATGTGAGACTCTCTTGGAAGTTCACAAAACCTAATTCCCTGCTCTGCTTGAAAACTTTCTACAAGTATAGAGTCAAAAGCAGGTTTGAGATCTGGGCATGGTTCACTGCTAGGCTAAAGAATTTCCCGTTAAGAATAAAGGACACCATTGATAGAAGACTTGACTTTCCGCCAAATTGAAATAGATGAGAAATGAAGAATCTCATATTAACACACTCACAATCCATAAAGCTTAAGCTAAATCAGGCTGGTTGAATAGAAAACAGATGTCAAGGCTTTTGCCCTTTTTTCTTGAAGGCCAATTTTGTGGTCAAGTGCTCCAGAAATTGTGTGTTTGTTAGGTGGGTGTGCAGGCTCTAGAATCTGGGTTTAAACCCCAATCCAACCTTTCCTAGATATGCAGCTTTGGGCCAGTTAGTTAAATTTTTGAGGTTCAGTTTTCTGTGAGACGAACATAATATTATTTGTAATACAGGATTTTATAAGAATAAAATGATAAGTACAATTTTTTTTTTGAGACAGAGTCTCACTCGATCACCCAGGCTGGCGAGCAGTGGTGTGATCTCTGCTCACTGGAACCTCTGCCTCCCAGGTTCAAGAGATTCTTGTGCCTCAGCCTCCCAAATAGCTGGAATTACAGGTGTGCCACCACGCCCAGCTAATATTTGTATTATTAGTAGACAGGGTTTTGCCGTGTTGGCCAGGCTGGTCTCCAACTCCTGACCTCAAGTGATCCTCCCTCCTCAGCCTCCCAAAGTGCTGGGATTACAGGTGGTGGCCACCATGCCCAGCTGATAAGTACAAATAATTAAACAATAAATATGGACTGGGCACAGTGGCTCACAACTATAACCCAGCAGTTTGGGAAGCTGAGGCAGGAGGATTGCTTGAGCCCAGGAGTTCCAGACTAGCCTGGGCAACATAGCAAGACCCCATCTCTAAAACAAACAGAGAAACAAATAAATCAAACTAGCTGGGTGTGGTGGCACACACCTGTGGTCATAGCTACTCCAGAGGCTGAGATGGGAGGATGGCTTGAGCCAGGGAGTTTGATGCTGCAGTGAGCTGTGATCACACCACTTCACTCAGCCTGGGTGATGGAGCAAGACCCTGTCTCAATATAAATAAAAACTAACAACAACCAAAAAAAAGTAAAACCCTTGCCATGATAATGTTGTTATTGTCATTGTTGTTATTGCTATAATTGTTAAATGTTTTTAAGATTGGATGTTTTTTCTCTTAGCTTACAAATCTCTAGGCATATACAATAAGGGAGGCAGCATGCTATAGGAAAAAACCACCTTAAACTTCATATGGAAGCAAAAAAGAGCTCACATAGCCAAGACAATCCTAAGCAAAAAGAACAAAGCTGGAGGCATCATGCTACCTGACTTCAAACTATACTACAAGGCTACAGCAATCAAAACAGCATGGTACTGGCACCAAAACAGAGATATAGAACAATGGAACAGAACAGAGGCCTCGGAATTAACACCACACATCTACAACCATCTGATCTTTGACAAATCTGACAAAAGCAAGCAATGGGGAAAGGATTCTCTGTTTAATAAATGGTGCTGGGAAAACTGGCTAGTCATGTGCAGAAAGTTGAAGCTGGATCCCTTCCTTACACCATATACAAAAATTAACTCCAGGTGGATTAAAGATTTAAACGTAAGACCTAACACCATAAAAGCCCTAGAAGAAAACCTAGGGAATACCATTCAGGACATAGGCATAAGCAAGGACTTCATGACTAAAACACCAAAAGCAATGGCAACAAAAGCCAAAATAGACAAATGGAATCTAACTAAACTTAAGAGCTTCTGTACAGCAAAAGAAACAATCATTAGACTTAACTGGCACCCAACAGAATGGGAAAAAATTTTGCAAGCTATCCATCTGACAAAGGACTAATATCCAGAATCTACAAAGAACTTAAACAAATTTACAAGAAAAAAACAACCTCATCAAAAAATGGGTGAAGGATATCAACAGACACTTTTCAAAAGAAGACATTTATGCAGCCAACAAACAAATGAAAAAAAGCTCATCATCACTGGTCATTAGAGAAATGCAAATCAAAACCATATTGAGATACCCTCTCACGCCAGTTAGAATGGTGATCATTAAAAAGTCTGGAGACAACAGATACTGGAGAGGATGTGGAGGAATAGGAATGTTTTTACACTGGGGGTGTAAATCAGTGTGGAAAAAAATTTGAATAAACATCCCACAAAGAAGATGTACAAATGGCCAATACACACATAAAAAGACGTACAATGCAAATCAAATCCACAATGAGATACCATCTCATGCCAGTTAGAATGGCAATCATTAAAGAGTCAGGAAACAACAGATGCTGGAGAGGATGTGGAGAAATAGGAACTCTTTTACTCTGTTGGTGGGAGTGTACATTAGTTCAACCATTGTGGAAGACAGTGTAGTGATTCCTCAAGAATCTAAAACCAGAAATACCATTTGACCCAGCAATCCCATTACTGGTTATATACCCAAAGGATTATAAGTCATTCTGTTATAACGACACATGCACACATATGTTTATTGCAGCACTATTCACATTAGCAAAGACTTGGAACCAACCCAAATTCCCATCAATGATAGACTGGATAAAGAAAATGTGGCATGGAATACTATGTAGCCATAAAAAAGGATGAGTTCATGTCCTTTGTAGGAAGATGGATGAAGCTGGAAACCATCATTGTTAGCAAACTAACACAGGAACAGAAAACAAACACCACATGTTCTCAGTCATAAGTGGGAGTTGAACAATGAGAACACATGGACACAGGAAGGGGAACATCACACACTGGGGTCTGTTGGGGGATGGGGGAGCTAGGGAAGGGATAGCACAGGGTGAGGAGATTGAGGAGGGATACCTTAGGAGAAATACCTAATGTAGGTGGCAGGCGGATGGATGCAGTAAACCACCATGGCATGCATATACCTATGTAACAATCCTGCACCATCTGCACATGTACCCCAGAACTCAAAGTATAATTTAAAAAAAAAAAGAAAAGAAACAAAACAGTGGACTCTGCCCATAAGTATCAAGGACCTTGGAGAAATCGTTACGTCTTTCACCTCAAAGCTAAGTTTGATCTTCTGTATTATGGCGATGCAGGTTGTATGAACTTTACTCAACAAATTTGGGTATACTGGACACTTTTATTTTTCTGGAGTCAAGTTAACTCTGACCCTGGGTGCACAGAGAGGTAAGAGATGTGGTCTTAGTCTTGATATTCTCCTCTCTCTCCCTAGGAACATTTAAGAAGGGAGTCCTTGATCTTTAGTCCATACACTGTGCTGGTACAAAGTCCTTTATCCAAGTCCCTTGAAGGTGGGTCACTCTGATCATTCTTTGCCAAACTCGAGCAGAGGGTCTTGGTCAGGAGAAAAGAGCCCCAGGATTGAGTGCCCACCCACCCTTGGTGTTCTAACCAGATATTTCCTTCTAAAGCTCAGTCACTTCCTGGAGGGATGGGGCTCAGCTCACCAATACTTTCCCTCCAGTCCATGTTACAGACTTGGCAAAAACCTTCTCTGTACTCCATTAGCAGTTTCTACAACCTTACACTTCCAAGGCACTCACTCTTCCCTTTCCAGGAAAATATAGTATAATCCCCTTTAGGCTTTGCAGAGCAAATACCAGAAAGGTGATAACGGCGATGGAATTATCTCCAGGATTTTTTGTTTTTGAGACCGAGTCTCACTCTCTTGCCCAGGCTGGAGTGTGGTAGCATGATCTCAGCTCACTGCAACCTCCATCTCCCAGGTTCAAGGGGTTCTTGTGCCTCAGCCTCCTGAGTAGCTGGGACTACAGGCATGGGTCATCACGTCTGGCTAATTTTTGTATTTTTAGTAGAGATGGGGTTTCACCATGTTGGCCCAGCCTGGTCTTGAACTCCTGACCTCAGGTGATCCACCTGCCTTGGCCTCCCAAAGTACTGGGATTACAGGTGTGAGCCAATGTGCTGGGCCTCCAAGAAACCTTTGCTTTGGCCTTGAAGCAAAAGAACACAAAGACCCAGCCATTTCTAGAATCAAAATAAAAGTGTCCAGGCATGGTGGCTCAAGCCTGTACTCCCAGCACTTTGGGAGACTGAGATGGGAAGATTGCTTGAAGCCAGGAGTTGCAGACCAGCTGGGCAAGATAACAAGACCCAATCTCTAAAATAATAATACAAAATAAAAGATTAAAATCCAATGATGATACAACACAAATTAACCTCTCAATAAATAGTCCTTCAAGTGAATTGAACTAGTGATAATTCTCATATTTTCCGTTCTATTACCATTTTCTTGTTTCAAAATATCATATTTCAAATATCATAGAATCAGCAGGTAATTTATTAAATAATTGCCTGCACAGATTTATGTTAGCTAAATATAGTTCTGTCAGACTTTTTGAGATAATGTCCCTCATGTTACTAGAGTCCCTTCCTGGCTGCCATGAGTCACACTAGGAAGGTCGGGACAAATTCTACAATGTCTCATGATACAAGTTAAGGAAAAGCCTTTACTCGGTGCAATGAGGTGAGGTGACTGTGGCCCACCAGTCTCTCTGCTGTCTCTGGATGAGGACCACACCTGAAGGGGTGTGCAAGGCCACGGTTCCTTTTCAGGGGAGGGACTTTTCCCCTTCGTGTCTGTGTTCTTATAGGGCGAATGTGAGGAAGTGGCCTGATCAGGAACACTTAGACTGCATGGCCAACTGTGTACAAACTTGTCTCAGCACACCAGACTCTCTGTGGTGGGGCTTTAGAGCAGCTGGGGCCCAAGACCCATGGACCCCCTACACACACACACACAGAGACATGGCAACGGCAGGTGTGGAGGAAACCATTGTCCAGTAGGAAGCTGAGCTTGGGTGAGCACCTCTCTCCAGAAGAAAGAGGGTCCCTGAGGTCCCATGTAGCTGGTTCTCTTTCTTTTCTCTCTCCCTTTGCTTTTGCCACTAAGTATATTCGAGTTTAACCTATTTTGAACTGTCATTTCTTTAAGCATGCAGGCCTTCCAGTTTCTCTCCTTTTTCTGTTTCCCTTTTGGAATAAAATGGAGCAAAATGTGTTTCTGGGACCCTTCTCAGAGAAGTCGGTATGTGGTTGGAAGAACTACCTTACCTTGGTAAGAAGCTCAGTTTGGGAATGTGGATGGAAAGAAACTATTGAGTCTTGTCCTTAAATAGCAGGTTAAACCACTGAATTTCGGGGAGCTGTTGAGGAGAAGTGGAGGGCCTTGTGGAAAACCATGCCATGAAGGGGAGCCTGAGAGAGCTGGTCATTGAGAAAATCGTCATCTAAGAAGAACTGATGACCTTGTGTGCTTAGAGGAGTGTGATTCCTCCCTTTTCTCCACCTGCCTTGAGAAACACTCAGGAAATACTACTTTTTCCACTACCTCTTCTGGTGTGAGTGGTTTATTTTGGAGCCGTCCAAAGAGGCACTCTGGTCCTTGGCAGGGGTGCAAGGAGACCAATTAGGGATTAACCAGACACCTGGAAAGACTTCCTATCTTTTCTTTACCTATTCATTTCTTATCCGCCTGTCATCTCTTTCCTCCTGAGCCTATTCAAGGATTTTCCCTCTCTCACGTTTCCGTCTCTGGCTCCTTTATGGGCGCTTCTTCCTCCAAGGTCCACAGGTCTTTGCTCATCCCCACTGTCAGGCTTTCTAGAGTCAGCCGTCATGTCTGGGGTCAATAGAGGGAACTGTAAGCTGCCTCTCACAAAATAGCTAATAATAGTACTATAGCTTACTGAGTTTTTATAGCTATTGATCATGGTGCTAGGTATCTTAAATATATAATTTCATTTAGTCTTTTTAACTACTCTCTATGGTATATGCTGTTATTATTGCTTTGTCACAGAAAGCAAAGTGAGAGTCACTGGCTTGATGTTCCATGGGCTTGAACTATTTATTACTTCCAAACTGGCTGCTGGTTAAAGTCAGGACAGCTGATGGGAAGGAGGATGATAAGAGTACAGCTGCTGAGTCCAGGTGCGGTGGCTCACTCCTCTAATCCCAGCATTTTGGGAGACCGAGGTGGGTGGCTCACCCAAGTTCAGGAGTTCGAGACCAGCCTGACCAACATGGCGGCACCTGTAATCCCAGCTATTCTGGAGGCTAAGGCAGGAGAATCACTTGAACCCTGGAGGTGGTGGTTGCAGTGAGCTGAGATCATGTCATTGCACTCCAGCCTGGGCAACAAGAGTAAGACTCCATCTCAGAAAAAAAAAAAAAAAGTACAGCTGCTGAGAGTTCCAGCTGCCTTCATCCCTTTGCTGCAGATTTCATTTAAAACCAGAATGTGTGTAAGTTATTAAAATGCCTGAGATTGACTTCAGGCTTTTACATTATGTCTTTTCCGCCTAGGAATAATCATGAAGCAATACTGTCATGGAAAAGCAAAAGTTGGAGGAATTAATTTCATTATTTGTTTATTTATCTTGATTTTCTGTTTATGTTGTTTGAAATCACAGTGGATTATGTCAGCAAGAGCATAAAAATAACACTTTGTTTAAATCCTGCTATGTCTTAAAGAAATTATAATGGTGAGTTGTGGGAATTCTAGAGAAGCAATTGAATAGAGAGTGAAAATTGCATTTTAAAGCAAATAGCTGTGATTTTATTTCAAAATTGTTTTGGACATATTATGTATTATAAAAAAGACTCATATTTGCTACAGATATGTATTCATCATTTTCCAACTTAGAAGAAACATATTCTATCCATGTCAGAGTTTAGAATGAAAGATTAATTATCTTTCTATTGATTTTCTCTAATTTGAGTCATATAATTGTTATTCTACCATTCCTTAGCTGCATTGTGATCAAAACATACAGTAAAGAAAATTATGAGGGGAATTCTTACTACCTGCTTTAATATTTACTATAAAACCACAATAGTCAAGACAGAAAGAATATACATAGAGAACAATGGAGCAAAGTCCAAGAATAGACCATACGTATATGGTCAATTGATTTTTTGACAAAGATGGAAAGGCAATTCACTGGAGAAAGGAGAGTCTTTTCAACAAATGTGCTGGAACATATACATATCTATATGCAAAAAAATGTAACTTGCTCCAGAAATTGCTCCAGAAATTAACTCAAAGTGTATCAGAGATCTAAATGTAACACCTAAAATACTAAAACTTCTAAAAGTAAACGTAGGAGAAAAATCTGTGTGACTTGGGTTACAAATGGATATTTTAGAAATTACACAGAAGACACTTTCTATAGAAAAAAGACACATTGTACTTTATCAAAATTAAGAACCTCTGTTTTTTGAAAGAGATATTAAGAGAATTAAAAGGCAAATCAAACCAAGAGAAAATATTTGCAAATTGCATACCTAAGACACATATTCAAACTATATAACTCAATAGTAGAAAACAAACAAATTTTTAAAATAGAGAAAATACATGAACAATTTGTGATGAATGGTAAATAAGTACCTGAAAAGGTAGTCACCACAGTGAGAGACACACCTACTAGGATGGCTAAAACAAAATCAATAACCTGTCAATACCAAGTGCAGGCAAAGAGTTGCTAGCTTTCTCACAAGTTGCTGGTGGGAATACAAAATGGTACAACCACTTTAGACAATTTGGCAATTTCTTATAAAGTTAAATATACACTTACATATGACCTAGCACTCTCACTCCTAACTATTGACCAATAAAGTGAAAATTCATGTTGACATAAAAACCTGTATGCAAATTTTTATAGTAATTTTATTTGTAATTGCCCAAAACAGAAAAATGACACAAATTCCTCTCAATGAATAAACAAGCTACAGTATAGAATAAATATCCATGAATGGATATCAGAGCATCTACTCATCATCTATTCCTATGACCTGGCTTCTTATGGCAAGAAGTATTCATTCAATGGAACAGTCAGCAGTGAAAAAGAATGAGTTAGTAACACACGCAACAATGTGGATCTCAGAGCGTTGCATCAGGGAAAGAATCTAGACCAAAAAAGTACATTCTGTGTTTTTCCATTGATATGATTTTCTGGGAAAGGCAAAACTATAGGGACAGAAAACAGGTAACTGTGGTGGGGAGGGGTCAACTCTAAGCGGACGCTGGGTTTTAGTGGTAGTCACAGTGATATGACTTTGACAACACATGCAGGACTACATACTTTAAAAAGGGTGAATATTGTTGTATTTTACTGTATACCTTGAAGAAAAAAAAGAAAGAACACCTGAGAGTCACTTGACGTAATTGCTCAAGTCACATTGCAAACACCTGGTGTATTAGGTCTGGTCTGCCTCTGACACTCCAAGTTCTTTTTTTGTTGTTCTTTTTTTGAGTCGGAGTCGCTCTCTGTCACCCAGGCTGGAGTGCAGTGGCACGATCTTGACTCACTGCAACCTCCACCTCCTGAGTTCAAGTGATTCTCCTGCCTCAGCCTCCTGAGTAGCTGGGACTACAGGCATGTGCCATCATGTCTGGCTAATTTTTGTATTTTTAATAGAGATGGGGTTTTACCATGTTGACCAGGCTGGTGTCAAACTCCCAACCTCAAGTGATCGGCCTACCTCAACCTCCCAAAGTTCTGGGATTACAGGCACCTAGCCAGGTAACTGCCCCAAGTTTTCAACAAATGCCTCACGTACGTTCTATATCATTTAAATAAATATATTGATTTGAGTGAATTTAGAGCTTCAGGTAATCCGCTGAGAGTTAAACTAGTGAAAATAAGTCAATAAGCCATTGTTATTATCTGTCTTCTCCTGACTCTCTGTGTTTTCTTCCCAGTCTCCTCGGCAGATGCCTCCTCCTCAGACACCCGACAAGTATTGGCGTCCTGGTCCCTATTAGTTTCTACTCTCCATCCGTGGGTGCTAGTCTCTGTCTCCAGGGCTTTTCTTTTTCTTCTGTCTTTTTTTTCTTTTTATAAAAGTAAAACTGTCTTTATTGCAAATGACACAATCTTTGCTACAAAAATATTCCAGGGCTTTTTGATCATTACTTGCATGGCTGTGAGCCTCGGATCTACGTTTTCAGCTCAGGCTTTTTCTTAATCCCTGTTCTGAATCTTAGGACTTAAATACTTTGTTTTTCTTAAATTTTGTGCATCAGGAATTAAGGAAGGGCTTAGCTGGGTGGTTAGTAATGATCCCCGTGGCATCCACCAAGCTGCTGGAGCTGGCGGAGCCACTTCAGGATGGCTTCTTCATGCACATGTGTGTGTCTAGGAGGGGACGGCTGGTGCTGAGACTGTGAGGTCAGCTGGGCCTGAGAGCATCTACCCAAGGCCACTCCCTGTCCCCTGGGCTTCCGATGGCACAGTCACAAACATTTTTCGTTTTTCTGTAATCATAAATGTTGAATTTTGCCCTATGGTTTATGTTTTCAAGACTGTATTGGAGGAATTCTTTGCCACTTCATGTTACAAAATAGCAGACACCTTCATGGGGCCATGTGAGATTTAATGTGATACTGGAACCTTAAATTATTGTGCAGCACAAAGCTGCCTAGCCAACCTGAATACGCACCTAGGAATTATTATGTGTGATAGAAATAAAGGCTCATGTCTGTAATCCCAGCACTTTGGGAGGCTGAGGCCGGTGGATCACTTGAGCTCAGGTGTTTGAGACCAGCCTGGGCAATATGGTAAAATCTTATCTCTACAAAAAACACAAAAATTATCTGGGCATGGTGGCACCAACTGAATAGTTTTACTCTTCTCTTTTAGTTTCTTTTCTCAGAATTTCAAATCTTTCCATTAACTTTCTTGTTTTACTGTTCATCAAAGGCAACTAATAAAGTTTATGTTCTGAAAGGTGACGTGCCAATAGTAAAATAGAAAACAGTATGTCATTTAAATGTTCTCTTTCTAATTCCAGTGTTACTTATCATAGAGTTACTTAAAAAATACTTATTTAGGTCCACGCCGCCCGTGGCACCACCTGCCCGCAGGCCTAGCGTCTGCCGCCGCCAAGGGAGTGCAGGTGGAAACCATCTTCCTCTGAGACAGGTGCATCTTCCCCAAGTGCGGCCAGACCTGCGTGGTGCACTACACCAGGATGCTTAAAGATGGAAGGCAATTTGATTCCTCCCGGGACAGAAAGAAGCCCTTTAAATTTATGCTAGGCAAGCAGGAGGTGGTCCGAGGCTTGGCAAAAAGGGTTGCCCAGATGAGTGTGGGTCAGAGAGCGAAACTAACTATATCTCCAGATTATGCCTATGGTGCCACTGGGCACCCAGCCATCATCCCACCATATGCCACTCTAATCTTCAATGTGGAGCTTCTAAAACTGGAATGACAGGAATGGCCTCCTCCCCTAGCTCCCTGTTCTTGGAGGGATCTGGTGCCTCCAGATGCATGCACATTAATCAGTATGGCGCTCTTCCTGATGTTCCACTCTGCTCTGTATAGACATCTGCCCTGACTGAATGTGTTCTGTCACTCAGCTTTGCCTCCAACACCTCCGTCTCCTCTTCCCCCTTCTCCTCCTATGTGTGTTTACCTAAACTATATGCCATAAACCTCAAGTTATTCATTTTATTTTGTTTTCATTTTGGGGTGAAGATTCAGTTTCAATCTTTTGGATCTAGGTTTCTAATTAAGTACATGGTCAAGTATTAACAGCACAAGTGATAGGTTAAATTTAGAATAGGAATTGGTGTTGGAAGGGGTTGCAGGAATATTTTATTTTGTCTTATTGAATGAAATTTTATCTGTTATATATTAAACATTTTTGGTGCTGTGTTACAAAGCCATAGCGGATTTGAGGCACTATTGAGGGCTGAATTATTCTCCAAGTGGAGAGATGTCCTTGGGTTAAATTAAAAGCCTTACCTAAAACTGAGGTGGGGATGGGGAGAGCCTTTGCCTTCACCAGTCCCACCTGCCCTCCCCTTAACCCTCGGCCTTTGAAAGCAGGTCATTTTCACTGCAATGTTGGACACCACAGGTATCTGTCCCTGGGTCAGCAGGGACCTCTGAAGCCTTCTTTGTGGCCTGGCTTATTATTTTTTTTCCATCCTGTGTTTTTTCTAATGGACTTTCAGGAATTTTGTAATCTCATAACTTTCCAAGCTCCACCACTTCCTAAATCTTGAGAACTTTAATGGACAGTTTAAATTGCAGGTGCTGTTTGTAGACTTAACACCCTGAAAGCCCAGCCATCATGACAAATCCTTGAATGTTCTCTAAGAAAATGATGTTGGCCACCACAGCTTCAGCATCGCCTGTTTTTTGATGCTTGGCTCCCTCTGCTGATCTCAAGGTTTCCTGGTTTTTCCTCCTTCAGCCCCTTCTCAATCCTTTGCTGTCCTGTGTAGTGATTTGGTGAGAGAAATCTTTGCTGCCCCCTCCCCTCAGGACCATATATGAGTTTCAAGTTTTATTATTGAAAAAAAAATTTAAGTATTTTTATTTCTTTTATATTTATATTTCTTTTGTATTCTTTTATATTTATATTTATTTCTTTTATATATGTTTATATAAAAGTTTAAGTATTTTTATTTCTTTTCTTTCTTTTTTTGTTTGAGATAAGATCTCACTCTATTACCCAGGCTGGAGTGCAGTGATGCAATTATGGCTCACTGCAGCCTCAACCTCCCAGGCTCAAGTGATCCTGCCACCTCAGTCTCCCAAGTAACTGGGACTGCAGGCATGTGCCACCATGCCTGGCTAATTTTTGTATTTTTTTGTGGAGATGAAATTTTGCCATATTGCCCAGGCTGGTCTCGAACTCCCGAGCTGAAGTGAATCCACCAGCCTTGGCTTCCCAAAGTGCTGGGATTACAGGCATGAGCCACTGCTCTTGGCCAGTATTTTAATTTCTTGTAAAAATATGAGTATACTCTAAGTATTTTTAGGTCTCTTAGCAATAGCAGATTAACTTTCCCTAACTCATATATCCATCTTACAGATAAGGAAATGAAGCTTGGAGGGGTCATACAACTTTCCAAAGCTTATCCAGACAGAAGACAAACCTCTAGGTAATTCAACTCCAGGTAAGTCAACGTTGTGGCCCCCTTAAGTTGGCAAAAACTGCAAATACTTTTACACCACCCTAATAGTTTTACTCTTCTCTTTTATTTTAGTTTCTTTTCTCGAATTTCAATCTTTCCATTAACCTTCCTATTCGTTTTACTGTTCATCAAACGCAACTAATAAAGTTTATGCTCCAGAAGGTGAAGTGCCTACAGTAAAACAGAAAACATTTTACCATTTAAATGAGTGTTGTTTATCATAGGGCAAACTTTGGAGAAAGCCACAGTCAGTTTCTATGCATTGAAAAGTGTGGTCTCAGTGCCAGTGAGCACTGCTAGCCAGCACAGTGGTGATAGACTAGGAGAGTAATTTAAGTTGGTGATGTGGTTTGGCCATTTGTCCTGTCCAAATCTCATGTTGAAATGTAATCAACACGTTAGAGGTGGGGCCTGGTGGGAAGTGTTCAGGTTGTGGGGGTGGATTTCTCATGACTGGCTCAGCACCATTTCCTGGGTGCTGTCCTCACAATAGTGAATGGTTTCTCATGAGATCTAGTTGTTTAAAAGTGTGTGGCACCTTCCCCATCTCCCTCTCTTGCTCCATCTTGCCATTGAACACACTGGCTCCCCTTCACCTGCCACTGTGACTGAAAGTTCCCCAAGGCCCTCACAAGAAGTGGCTGCTGGCACCATGCTTCCTGTACAGACTGTAGAACTGTGAGCCAATTAGACCTTTTTTCCTTGTAAACTACCCAGCTTCAGAAATTATGTCTTTCTTTACAGCAGTGAACTGCCTAACACAGGGAGACATCAAGAAGAAATTTTATCCTATATAGTCAGATAAAAACAGTATGGAGATTCACATGAAATATTCTATGAATAATTTCAAGAGCTTGACACATGTTGCATTAGCTGCTATGACGCCTGGGAAGTAAGACTGTTTTGTAGTCTTGTAACACTTACTCTTTACTCCAGCAATCATCCTGGGAGGTAGATAATTATAACAACTTAAGACATGAAGAAACTAACAGATGAAGTAACTCTGCAGGGTGTAGTAACTCCTGGACAATGCCTCCAGGAGCTGCCCGGTAGTTAGGTAATCGGCGATCAAGGCAGCCTCTCTCAAAGAAGTGACTATGTGAGGTGGAATGGCTCCATCAAAAGGACTCCACCTGAACTAGAATTTTCAAAATCCAATTCTCTTACTCAGTGTTGGAAACAGATGTTGGAAATAGATGCTTGGTGCTGCAAAGAAAAATCAGCACAAAGATAAAGAATCTTTCAGCAATGCAATTTTTTACTTCCTGGACTGCAGAAAGGGTACTCTCACTAGCCATCTTGCCATGAAAATACAAAGAACAAAGGAAAACACACAAATTTATTTCTTATGCATTTGGGGTCATCCTTAATGCTATGTCTGATCTCCATTGGCTGGAGCCAGACCTCACAATCTAAACTAAAACTCGATTGGCTAACAACTTAAAGCTTTTCCAAACAGGTAAAAGCAATGGAGAGCTGGGACATGCCTGTGAGCATGACCAGCACAGATATCTTGGTTGAACCCAGTGAAGAGTCATTTGCTCAGGCCATGAAGGAGTTAAACAAGAGCCAGAACATACAAGTAAAACAAATCTAAATTCTCATCAGAATGCTTTTTGGTAATTCAAGTGTATGTCTCTTCTTTCTTTCTTTCTCTTTCTTTCTCTTTCTTTTTCTTTCTTTCTTTCTTTCTTTCTTTCTTTCTTTCTTTCTTTCTTTCTTTCTTTCTTTCTTTCTTTCTTTCTCTCTCTCTCTCTTTCTTTCTTTTTTGTGAGACAGAGTCTTGCTCTGTCACCAGGCTGGAGTGCAATAGTGTGATCTTGGCTCACTGCAACCTCCGACTCTCTGTTTCAAGCGATTCTCCTACCTCAGCCTCCAGAGTAGCTGGGATTACAGGCGTGCACCACCACGCACCTGGCCTCAAGTGTATTTCTTAAAGATAATTTTTCTAAATCTGGAGAGTATAAGAAAAGTGAAAACAGTTAAGAAGGAGAGAAAAACATTGGTAATGGAAATTGGAGTGAATTAATTTATAGAGACAGTTTTTGAGGATCCACCCAGGAGGAACTGGACGTGGGACACCATCAAATCTATAGGTGGCCAAAGTTCAGGGGGTCTATTTGACCACAGCTGAATTTCTCCCCATTCTAAGCAGTGCCCAGTTTTCAAATATGATCTTAGCGGCTCAGCGCTATCCGTGGGCTAGTGATTGGATACACACAAAAGTTTCATTGATTTTATTTTACATTTAAAGGGAACTGGTGTTGTGCCACAGCTTTGTTTTCTTAGAACAATGAGCTTTGTTCATTAAAGAAGACATATGCTGATCATGAACATTCCTTCTGGTTGCTAATGATGTTAATAATTAGGTACAAGGATAGTTTAAATGATCATGCATAGCTTCATTTTGTTATCTACATGTAAACATTCCAAGAACCCAACACACTGAAAACTTGTCAGCAAGTACTCAGACCCTAATCATATATCTAGAGAGTGATGAGGACTTGGTGGTCTTCATCCTTGTAAGACTGAGTAGTAGGTAGACAGAGGGAACAAAATAGGATTCAATTATTAGAACCAAGGTGTTGATTGGGAATATGTCTCAGGATCAATATACTAGCTCAGTTCTCAGAATGGAGGATCTGACCTAAAGTGGGACTAACAATAATAGTGAATACTGGCTGGGCGCGGTGGCTCACAGCTGTAGTCCCAGCACTTTGACAGGCTGAGGCGGGCAGATCATGAGGTCAGGAGTTCGAGACCAGCCTGACCAACATGGTGAAACCCTGTCTCTACTAAAAATACAAAAATTAGCTGGGCATGGTGGCACGCGCCTTTGATCCCAGCTACTTGGCAGGCTGATACAGGAGAATTGCTTAAACCTGGGAGGCAGAGGTTACAGTGAGCCAAGATCACGCCATTGCACTCCAGCCTGGGCAACAGAATGAGACTCCATCTCAAAAAAAAAAAAAAAAAAAAAAGAGTGACTAATTGGCCAAGAGTGAGAATAGAACTTTCGAGCTAGGGCAGAGTTGAACCTATAGCTAGAGGTCTAATTGCTCAATTAGTAGAGAATAGGGGTAAGGAGTTTAGAAACCCAAGCAGGGCTGGCCATTTAGGGCTTACCCTCCCCCATTCTGGGAAGACAATTGAACTCTAAAAATTTGGGCTTTAAGTTCAATTCACACCAAAAAATAGATCTTTCTTTGCAAGCAGGTGTGCTAAACTAGTTTTTTTTGTTTTGGGCTAGGTCTCAAAGGCAAATCATTTAAGTTCATTTCTGCCCCTCCCTCTGGCAGCCAAAACATCCTTTGAGCAGCGGTCTCCTGGACATTTATTCAAATTGCATACAGGCTGGGTGTGTTGGCTCACGCCTGTAATCCCAGCACTTTGGGAGGCTGAGGCAGGTGGATCATGAGGTCAGGAGATTGAGATCATCCAAGCCAACACAGTGAAACCCAGTCACTACTAAAAATACAAAAATTAGTTGGATGTGGTGGTGCGTGCCTGTAATCCCGGCTACTCCGGGCTGAGGCAGGAGAATCGCTTGAACCAGGGAGTCGGAGTTTGCAGTGAGCAGAGATTGTGCCACTGCGCTCCAGTCTGGTGACACAGTGAGACTCCATCTCAAAAATAAATAAATAACTAAATAAAATTGCATACAACTATCAATGAAAAGGTTTTAGCACCTCCATTTACATTAATTTATCAATTTATAAGAAATGTACATGTACGATTCTCCTAAAATATTACGTATATTCAAAAAACAGGAACAAAACTGTAAACTTAAAAAGATGAAATAAGGAATACACAGAAATTCTGATACGATGTACTTGCACCCCAGTAGATTGTCTGTGGCCCCTTTGGGGTGAGCACATTTTATTTCGAAGATACTTCTTTAGAATATTAATGGAGAATTACATGGTATGAATGGCATGACTGTGTTTTCAAACTACATACACTAGGTCTGAAAATGTGATTTTTATTTTTCCTATTCATTAATTTGACAGTGTAGGCCCTACAGAGGTCTGTCTTGGGTATTCAGATTTATTCTGATTAATGGCAGATAGCACTGGCCTCAGACGGTAATGTTGTTCTGCCCTGATCGTTGCATCAAAGCTAGAGTGCACTGATTTATTTCCTGCGTAAAGAATATTAGGCTCCAGCTGCTGAGGTCAAAGGCCAAATGAAACTTCACCAGATGCTGAATCCAAGAATTATCCTAGCACCTGGGTCTCAGGTTCAGAGCCGGAATCTATTTCCTGGAGATCTGAGGTCCTGGGATCAGGAGACATAAAACTGCTGTGAAAGCAATCCTTAGAGGTGCCACACAGAATGGCGATACAGTGGCTGTCAATCCCAAATTCCTAAACAATAAGCCTGAGCCTTGAACCCCAGCAGTGTCCCTGCTGAACATCCAGACTTGCTGAGAAGTTCATGAAGACATTTCGATATTCACTTTTTATAGATTATTTAAAAATAGCAGCATTATTGAGATATAGTTTACACTTCACAAAATTTACCCATGTAAACCAACTCAGTGTTTTTTAGTACATTCCAGATATGTGCAACCATCACCACAATCAATTTTAAAACATTTTCATCACTGCAAAAAGAAACTCACTAGCAGTCATAACCCAGTTCCCCCACAACACACTTCTCTCTCCTCTTCCCCTCAGCCCTGAGCAACCACTGATCTGCTTTCTGTCTCTATAGATTTGCCTATTATGATCATTGGATATAAATGGAATCAAACGGAATCATATAATATGCCATGTTTTGTGATTGGCTTCTTTTACTTAACATAATATTTTTAGGGTTCATTCACATTGTAGTATGTATCAGTACATAATTTCTTTTTATGGCCAGATAATATTGTATCATGTGGATATACCACGTTTTATTTATCCAGTTAATGGACATTTGGGTTGTTCCTACTTTTGGCTATTGTTAATAATGCTGCTGTAAACATTCATGTATAATTTTCTGTGTGGACACGTTTTCATTTCTCTTGGGTATATACCTAGGAGAAGAACTATAGGAGGATATGGTAACTCTGTGTTTAGCCTTCAATTGCCAGCCTGTTTCCCAAAGTGACTGCACCACTGTATATTCCCACCAGCAGTGTAGGAAGGTTTTGATTTCTCCACATCCTTGCTGACATCTATTAGTTTCTTTTTGATTATATTATTCCAATGGGTGTGCAGTGGGATCTCATTGTTAATTTGATTTCTATTTCCCTGATGATTGATAATCATCTTTTGTACATCTTTGTTTTTCAATTGTACTTTAAGTTTTGGGATACATGTGCAGAACATGCAGGTTTGTTACCTAGGTATACACATGCCATGGTGGTTTGCTGCACCCATCAACCCATCATCTACATTACGTATTTTAATTTTCTTTATTTACTTCTTTTTTTAGACAAAGTCTTGCTCTGTCGCCAGGCTGGAGTGCAGTGGCGCAATCTTGGCTCATTGCAACCTCCGCCTCCCGGGTTCAAGTGATTTCCTGCCTCAGCCCCCTGAGTAGCTGGGACTATAGGCATGTGCCTCTATGCCTGGCTAATTTTTTGTATTTTAGTAGAGATGGGATTTCACCATGTTGGCCAGGATGGTCTTGACCTCCTGACCTCATGATCTGCTCGACTCGGCCTCCCAAAGTGCTGAGATTACAGGTGTGAGCCACTGCGCCCAGCCTATATTAGGTATTTCTCCTAATGTTATCCCTTCCCTAGCCCCCCACCCTTAGACAGGCCCCAGTGTGTGATGTTCCCCTTCCTGTGTCCATGTGTTCTCATTGTTCAACTCCCACTTATGAGTGAGAACATGCGGTGTTTGGTTTCTGTTTCTGTGTTAGTTTGCTAAGAATGATGGTTTCCAGCTTCATCCATCTTCCTACGAAGGACATGAACTCATCCTTTTTTATGGCTGCATAGTATTCCATGCCACATTTTCTTTATCCAGTCTATCATTGATGGGAATTTGGGTTGGTTCCAAGTCTTTGCTAATGTGAATAGTGCTGCAGTAAACATATGTGTGCATGTGTCTTTATGGTAGAATGACTTACAATCCTTTGGGTATATACCCAGTAATGGGATTGCTGGGTCAGATGGTATTTCTGGTTCTAGATTCTTGAGGAATCACCACACTGTCTTCCACAGTGGTTGAACTAATTTACACTCCCACCAACAGTGTAAACGTGTTCCTGTTTCTCCACATCCTCTCCAGCATCTGTTGTTTCCTGACGTTTTAATGATCGCCATTCTAACTGGCATGAGATGGTATCTCATTGTGGTTTTGATTTGCATGGCACATCTTTTTAATGTGTGTATTGGCCATTTGTACATCTTCTTTGGGGGATGTTTATTCAAATCTTTTGCCCGTTTTAAGTAGGATAATTTGGCTTTTTATTGAGTTGTAAGGGTTTTTTATATTATCTAAATATGTGTTTCTTATAAGATATGTGATTTACAAAAACATTCTCCCATTTTATGAGTTGTCTTTTCACTTTCTTGATGGTGACCTTTGAAGCACAAAAGTTTTTAATTTTGTTGGCGCCCAATTTATCTTTTTATTCTGATGTTTATGCTTTTGGTTTTATATTTGAGAAATGATCACCTAATTCAAAACCACAATGTTTTATGCCTAGGTTTTCGTCTATGAGTTTTATAATTTTCACTCTTACATTTAGATTTTTGATCAGTTTTGAGTTAATTTTTCTGTATGGTATGAGGTAGGTGTGTGGTTTCATTCTTCTGCATGTAGATATTCAGTTGCTTCAGAACCATTTGTTGGAAACACTATTCTTTTCCTATTTCATTGTCTTAGCATCTTTGTTGAAAATCAATTAATTGTAAATGTTAGAATTTATTTCTGGACTCTCCATTCAATTCCATTGGTCTGTGTGTCTATTGTTATACTTCATATGTTTGTATAGGGCCTTCTACGGCTCACTCATAAAAATTAATTAATTGCTTAAGGTTTTATGAAGGACACTAATGCTTCTAATTGGAGCTTAGGAAGGAATTAACAATCAAGCCTTCAGAGGGCAGAAAGCAAGAGAGCCCCAAGGAGCTCAGTGGCCTCTCTCTAAAGTTTTGCTGTTACCAAACTAGCTCAAAGGATCTTCAGTCTTTGTGACTCTTTCAAGTTTCAAATTCATAGGTAAGGTAATCTGGTTTACTTTGGTGAGAAGTATTCCCCTGAAACAGTCCATTGTGGCTGAGAACAGGGTAACACAGCACAGACATTGTTATTAGGGACACATCCCTTTGTTGGAAGTTATGCAAAGACAATACATCCAACTCCTGGGCCACGGAAGTACCCACTTAACATTTCTCCCTGTCTCTAGTCTCTCCATACCTCACCCCCAGTCACAAAAGTGCATCTGCACACAAGCATATTGGTGTGTTTCACGTCCATACCCAAAAAGAACAGACCTTGTTCTGGATGGGGCCAGCTGCACATCCTGAAAGTAAGCCCCGTTTTATAAACTGAATTATTCTATCTTTTGTTTATTTCTGTAGAACAAGAATTTAGTAATGTCTTGTTGAATATCCTTTTGATTCAGTTAATCATTGAATTATGATCTTGTTTAATGTCCTTGTCAGGTCTTAGGGAATCACTGAATCGTTGGAAGAGTGCTCTGTCCAGCTTGGTCTAGAGATTGCTGAGCTTTGCCTAAAATATTGGTATTGACCCCTGGGGATTCCCTCAAAAGGGAAGGTGAACCTCAGAGAATAAGATCCTATGGGGATTTTCTTCTCTTAATAATAGAGGTCCTGGATGTTTTCTTGAGAATGAAGGCAGCACTTGATTAACATCCACTTAGTGTCTTATGACCACCTCTAAGATAACGCCTAAACTTCTTAGCTTGACCCACAAGACAATTACGGTCTGGTCCCAGCGCTCCCATTCCTTCCCTTTTATACACCCCTACCCTAACCACATACCATACACACTTACTTTATCATTATTATTTTTTGAATAATTACAGGCATGAGCTGAGCCACACACTTGCCTTAAACCCGTGCCTTTCTCGCTCTGTTCCCTTTGTGTTTTTCCCTCCCCATGCTGACTCCCACAGTCCTGCTCATTCTTTAACTCCCTGCTTCAGTGTCACCTCTATTCTGAAGCTTTACTACTCACATCATTTCCCCACGAAACTACAACTTCTTTAATTCATACCTCTTGGCCCTTTCCATGTAATTCTATTATATCACTCACCGTATTGTTACCATCACTATGTATCTGTCTCCTGCCAAGAATCTGTATTTCCCAAGGGTGAGAATCTCTCCACACCAAGCCTAATATGTGTCTATCATAGATGTCAAAGGATGTTATTGAAAGAAACGTGGAGGGAAATTGCACCAATTTTTACTGTTACAAGAAAATCCACCAGTTATCTGTAGCAATCAAATGTAACAGGGAATGTTTGCCTCTAATTTGGCCAATTCAAAAGATTTTCCATGAAGTCTTCTTCCAAACCAAGGTCATATTCCAATAACAAACTACTCTGATAAATTCAAGATAAATGACTTTCACCTGGAAGTCTGGTAACTGAGGGTAAAAGATTGCTAACTGAGTGAACCTGTCCAGAGTTGTCTTTTTACTACTGAATTTCGTTGAAAAAAAGTACCAGCTTTACTTTGTGCTACACACAGTCTTCTAAGGCAGGCTAAAGAGTAAAACTAAAGGCCGGGTGTGGTGGCTCATGCCTGCAATCCCAGCACTTTGGGAGACTGAGGCAGGCGGATTACCTGAGGTTGGGAGTTCGAGACCAGCCTGACCAACACAGATAAACCCCATCTCTACTAAAAAATACAAAATTAGCCAGGCGTGGTGGTGCATGCCTGTAATCCCAGCTACTTGGGAGGCTGAGGCAGGAAAATCGCTTGAACCTGGGATGCAGAGGTTGCAGCGAGCCAAAATCGCGCCATTGCACTCCAGCCGTGGCAACAAGAGCGAAACTCCATCTCAAAAAAACAGAAACAAAACAAACAAACAAAAACTAAAGGGCCGTGCTTGCTTCAGCAGCATATATAGAAAATATTTTGCACCAACCTAATACTGCAGGGCTGGTGGTCAAATTTTTCCTTTCTTTGTCAAAAAGAAGAAAAAAATGAACATTGGTATTATTTGAGAAAAACGTAGAGAACCCACCAGCCACTTGCCCAGTTAGTGACATTTCATTTATCACCACAAAATGTCACATAAATCCTGAATCTGGTTTAGTGTAAGGAATCATTATTCACCACGCACAGGATAGCATTTGGAATTCATTGATCTGAGTTCCGTAGCCTTATGCCTAAGGTTGGAGTCTCTGATTTCATTCTCCAAAGCAAGGAAGAGACCTCACAGGTTGAAATCTGAATCCATGGGATTCTGTACAATAGCTGAGGTTTGGTCCCCAGAGAAAAGTGAGTAAGAATACAGAAAACAAAAAACAAAACCCAAAAACTAAACAAATCTAAAAGAAATTAAAAAAACAAAAAAACAGAGCAACCTATTTATCCTGGAAGAAAACATATAACATCATTTTCGTTATTAGGATTTCCTTTGTTTACACCCTCAATACAGTCAGCCAGCATGTTTCCGTTCCCATTTAATTCCCAAGTGGCACTTTTGGTGCCCAGCAAAAGTGCCAAGCTGAATTGTTCGGAAGATCTAATTACTCCTAATAGAAATACTACACAGAGACTGCTTTGGTTCTTGCTCTGACATCTCTTGTCCTCTTATTTCCTATAAGGATTGGTGTGAAAAACCAAAGTTGTATGTGTTGCATTCAGGAATGTGGAGGAATGGGAGCTGGGGCTACCACATCCCCCTCTCATCCTGGCAGAAGAGAGGATCCTCAGGAGGTGGTGCGGGGGAGCAGGCACCTAGCATAATTAGAGCATTGAGTGCCTGGGACATGCTCCAAGGGGGACAAACAGGGTGCAGAGTTGACCTGAGATTTCTCAAACTTGCAGATCATAAGGAGGGCATTTTCCTTTATTCTAGACTTGAACTTAGAAGAACAAGCCACTCACTCCCCCACTGCAGCTCTGGATCAATCATACATTTCCTGGTTAGTTCCTCATTTTTATTAATTTTCTAAGCTTCGGGTTCATATATCTAAATGCTCATTAAATGTCTAGTTCAGTATGTCATCCTCTTCCCAGACTTGCTGCTGCTTCTATCCTGCTTATCTCATTTATGTTATCAGCATCGCTGCCAACACCAACCACACAGGTCAGAGATTCAGAAAATATCTTATCTCCACACTTTCCTTCAAGCCCAACTACTACCCTAGTATCATGTCATCAGTTACTCAATTTTGGCCATTTTACTTTTTAAATATTCTTGACTCTTCCCATTACTTTTCTCTTTTTCCACTGCTAGTTTATCATTTCTTGTTGTATGGTACTCTTTGGTGCATAGTAGACACTTAAATAAAAAAATGTTTGGTTTCGATTGAACAAAAAACGGATCTTCCCACTAATTTATACTCTAGAGTGAATGACTTTGTCAGATTGTTTTTTTAGAGTTAGGCTAAAGAAGGAAATCGGAACAGGATTACCTGAGATATCTGAGAGGAAAGTGTTAAAAGGGGATATAACCCCAATTTTTTTCTACTCTCATCAGCCTGGAGTACACAAAGCAATCACTGGACTATGTCGCAAAGTGCCCACTCTCCTGTTGAAATAGCCCTTTCAGAGCTAGCATCTTCCCAAGGAGTAACATTCAATGATCTCAGTCATCTGTGGGTTTCATGAGCACTTCTTAAATGTTAATGTGGCTCTTGGCTGGGCACGGTGGCTCGCACCTGTAATCCCAGCACTTTGGGAGGCCAAGGCAGGCAGATCACTTGAGGTCAGGAGTTCAAGATCAGCCTGGCCAACGTGGCAAAACCCCATCTCTATTAAAAATACAAAAATTAGCTCGGCGTGATGGCACGTGCCTGTAGTTCCAGCTTACTCAGGAAGCTGAGGCAGGAGAATCGCTTGAACCCAGGAGGCGGAGGTTGCCATGAGCCAAGATCATGCCACTGCACTCCAGCTTGGCAACAAAGTGAGACTCCATCTTAAAAAAAAAGAAAAAGAAAAAGAAAAAAGAATGTTAATGCGCATCTCAGTGGCCTGGAATCTTGTTAAAATGCAGACTCTGGCTCAGTAGGTCTGAGGTGGAGCCTCAGCATCTGCGTTTCCCACGCAAGGCCAATGCTTCTGGTCTACAGGCCATACTTTGGGTAGCAAGGGGTTAGATAATCTCTTTCAGAGTAAAATTTCTTTGCCACAAACTATAGGACTGTCAATAGTGAAACATTAAAAGTGGCCCAAGTCTCTACAAGCCTCCAGGTTATACAGTTGTAACTTCATGGCATCGAGAACTTTGACCCAAAAAGGCCAGGGTCATTGGAACGAAGAACTCCTCAGCCCAGGCCTCTGCAGGCTGCAGAAAGCATGCCTAGCTCGAGACTTAGAGATTTGCAGGGTAGAACTATTTCCACAGGCAGGCTTAAGAGACCCAAAGGGGACCTAGAAACACATAGGGACAAGCACAGCAGGAAGTCTTTCCCACGCCTGGGCCTGAAGGGATGGGAACTTGGTGAAACCTGGGGCCATCGAGGGGGACCACACAACAGGTGCTGAAGCCGCCTTAGAGGAAATCCTTGGCCCCTCATGGAGCAAAGCAAGGAGGCAGGTGGCAGGGGTGAAGTACCCTGACCTCATTCTCCCCTCAAAGAAGAATAAGGTTGACCAAATGTATCTGCAAGGGAGTCCCGTGATGTAATACATGTGGGGTTCCTGGGGAACTGAGCAGGGCAGAAAAGGGTATGAAGGGGATCTGGGTTAGTTAGTGGAGGATAAATAGCTCATAAGCTGTACAATAAGAGCTTCATACTGGCTTGACAGTTTTCATCCTCTTTATAGAAATGCATGACTATTTTAAAACATGTCATCCCTAAGGACAAAATGGGGAAAAGGCAACCCTTTGGCATGGTCTGTTGGATACATTGAGCACCAAGGCAAGGACAGGCCAAATAGAGAGCAAATAACAGATATGGAAGCCACCTCGGTCTAGCCTCCCTCTCTGTGCATTTTATCTTCAGACACCATACAGAGAATCTGACCCCAAACTCCCACTTTACCCAAGTCCCTTCTTTAAAGGATTCTAGGCAAATATGTATTGGCTCAGACACTATTCTAAATAGGGCCGTTGACCTTTCCAAAGTAAATTCTGCATTCTATTCCAAGAACCATTGTCATGTCAAAGGAAATATAAATAGAATTATGTGTATCTCCATACAACTATGTGTGTATCCATACACAAAGTCCTACTCCAGATTCATGGAAAGCTCAGTGAAAGAACCAGTGCAAATGATTATGGGAAAATATACAGAGCATTTGAGTCAGAATTTGAGCCTTCCAGTTCATCCTCGACAAAACCATAGAATACAAACTGCTGAGGCTTAGCATATCCAGCTTAGGAGGATAAAGGACTTCTCTGACCTCATTGCCTTAGGAAAGCTCAATAGGTCACATTTCCGGCTGGGGCCACCAAGCGCCCCTTTGGCTTTTCCTTCCTATGCACAAAATTTCAGAAGTCACAGTGTAGCTGAATTTCCTTTGGTAACAGAAAAAACAGTCGTTATTGTTGAATGCAAGGAACTGATCTGACCTAAAGTCAATGATTTTTTCCTGCAAATGACAAAGCCTGTTTCCTCCAGCTGATAATGAAACCTTGAAAATGCACAGGACATGCATTTTCCAAAGCAAATAATCCATGGCAAAGGTACAATTCTGTACCTTAATCATAAAGCCAAGACTGTACACAAAAGTCTATTGTGGTAAAACACACATAACATGAAATTTACCATTCTTACCATTTTAAAGTCTATAATACAGTAGCATGAAGTTCATTGAGTCATATTTATCTTCAAAATAAATAGCTACAAATAAGCCCCCAGTCTCTCTAAAGAAATGTACTCAACAGGGGCAATGAACAGAGAAGTGCTTTGTTTTTGTTTGGTTTTTTGTTTTTTGTTTGTTTGTTTGTTTTGACTTGTCACCCAGGCTGCAGTGCAATGGCGCGATCTCGGCTCATTGCAACCCCTGCCTCCCAGGTTCAAGTGATTCTGCTGCCTCAGCCTCCCTAGTAGCTGGGTGCATGCCACCACACCCGGCTAATTTTTTTGTATTTTTAGTAGAGACAGGGTTTCACCATGTTGGCCAGGCTGGTCAAACTCCTGACCTTGGGTGATCCACCTGCCTTGGCCTCACAAAGTGCTGGGATTACAGGCATGAACCACCATGCTTGGCCAAAGGGCTGTTTTTATACTCACACAGGGATAATGTCATAGGCTTTAGGCAAGAAAATAATTCCTATATCCCTCTTTTCCAGGTCGGGGAGCTAAGCAAGGAAATTATGGGGCTAGTCATGAGTTTCTAGGCTTTAGGACAGTCCTGTAAACATTTACTGGATTAACTGCTTTGCCCAGCCAGTATGCCTGTCCTGGTCTCATACTATTTGCAAGATTCACCGAGAGCAAGTGCATTTTCCTAAGTATAAAGAAGAGACATACCTTCCATGCCACATAAAGGAGTGTGGTTTCGGGGAAAACCATGCTATCTTCTAAGAGTTCAGGCTTTGGTATCAGAAAGACCTGAGTTTGAGCACAGCTCTGTTCCTTCTGGTCTGGTTGCAAGTTACTTAAGTTCTCTGCATCTCAGTTGTCTCATCTATAAAACGAGGGTTAATATAAGTATCTACTTCATAAGGAGGTTATAAGGATTAAATTATGTGAGAGAATTAGTCAGGATAAGGTAGGCTCTGCTGCATTAACAAATGAACTCCAATATTTCAGTGGCTTAATCTGACAAAAATTTACTTCTTGCTTATGTCATAGTTGAAGGTGGGAGGAAAAGATGGCTTTCCTCCAAAAGGGATCAAGGACCTGGGACTCTTCCAAATGGCAACTCTAATATCTTAGAGACTTTTGCTTCCTGATAAATGGAGGAGCCACACTGGCTCTTTACTGCTTTGGCCTCAAAGTGACTATGTCATTTCTGGCTATAGTCCGTCAGAAATAATCACATGCATCGGTCAGGTTCCAGCAAAACAAACAAACAGACAAAAAACAGATGGCACACTCTAAATGACCATCTGTTTGATGGCTTAGTTACAAAAGTGTGAGCAGGGTTAAGGGAAGCTACCCCAGGGCTACTAACAGCCCAATACAGGTCCTGAAGTTTCAGTACCTGAAGCTCAGGCTGGGGGTGAATAAGCAGCCTCTTTTACCTCCTGTCTTTCTAACTGCTGCCTCCCTGTAGTCATGCTCCACTATGAACCAGTCAGTGGCGCTCAAATAATGTCATCCATAAAATGTCAGCTTGTGCCAGAGCAGGAGAAAAAAATCTGTAACAGCAAATGGAGAATGCCCAGCAGAGCATGCAAAAGGCTTAGCAATGTGCTGAGCACATAGATGGTGCTCAAAAAATGAATGTGAAGTCAAGAATACACGAAGAAAAATATTTAAAAGTTGTTTGTGTTTATTGAGGTTTTCAATTAACTTTACCTCTGACAAAGAGAAATTTACATTCACTAGTGAGAATTTTTTTCTCTCTAGTTCGAAAAGGGCTCAACGTCCAAAGCTGGGTTGTACTTCTTGACTTAGTGTCCAAAGCTGAGCTGTCTTTCCTCTCTCCTAAAAAATGAGTTTAATAGGAAGAACAGTGTTTTGTTTGCAAAGTGAGAAACATTGATAGCTCTGCCCCAAAGAACTTTATCTGTCTGCCAGCAATTACAACTTCAGTGAGGACTAATGGTACTGTTACACTGATAGCTGCTGTTACTGTTTTCATTCTTTAACTTGACAACAAGATCTTCTAGTCCCTTATCTTGCACTGGAGCCAACCCAACGAGAGCAGGAGAAGTTGAAATCTTGACACTTCAAAGCCCGGGGCATTGTGAACAAGCTCACTAGTTGTTTGTGTTGGGCTTTGCTAAATAATAGGCTGGATTCAGTGCCAGTAAAAAGAGCATAGCTTTGGAGCCTAGGGTTTATTTTTGATTGTTGTTTTTTCCTTTCGAAAAATCTTTTTATTGTTATTATTTTACTTTAAGTTCTGGTGTACATGTGCAGATCGTGTAGGATTGTTACATAGGTATACACACACCATAGCAGTTTGCTGCATCCATCCTCCCGTCATCTACATTAGGTATTTCTCCTAATGTTATCCCTCCCCAATCTCCCCACTCCCTGCTATCCCTCCCCTAGCTCTCCCACCCTCACAACAAGCCCTAGTGTGTGATGTTCCCCTCCCTATGTCCATATGTTCTCATAGTTTTTGAGGTTACATTCATATATAGTTTCTCATTTTGCACACAAATGAAATGATCTTTTCCAAGGATCAAATTCATTTCTTGGTTTATTTCCCATAATTGTGTTTTTATGTGAGAAATTCATAGAAACTTTGAATTTGGAGGAAGTTTGGAAGTCATTTTGTTCAATAACCTCATACACCATCAAACCCTTGGAGGGGCTGGGATTCCACCTCTGCTTAAACCCTTTCAGTGACGGGAGGCTCACTCACTGTAATACCAGCAGCACCTTTGCATTTGCTTTGAGCCACGTGTGACACTTTGCTGGCATTATTTCCTTAACCTTCAACAGTTCTCTGAGGTAGCTACTATTATTAGCCCCCTTTACAAATCAGGAAACCAAAGCATAAAAAAGTAACTCACTCAAAGATCCACTGTGAAACTTCACTAAAGCTGGAGTTCAAACCCACATCTGTTTTTCTCTAAACCTTAAGCTTTTCTTCACTGAAGCTTCCCGTAGCTTTCAAGAAACCCATTCTCACCAAGAACTCTCTGAAACATTGTTTCTGTAGGCTCCCCATAATTTTATTAGTTCATCATTTCAGTTTCACATATTAAAAGTGGGAATATAAGAACTATTAATGATAATTTACATTTGATATCATTTAGCCATTTACGAAGCATGTTGATAATCTCCTTCAAGCTTCTCAGCTGCTCCGTGAGATAGTTATGACACTCTCTATTTTACCTATTAGAATGCTGAGTTGGCTGGGCGCGGCGGCTCATGTTTGTAATTCCGGAACTCTAGTAGGCCGAGACGGGCGAATCACTTGCATCCAGGAGTTCGAGACCAAACTAGGCAACATGGTGAGACCCCATCCCTACAAAAAATGCCAAAAATATTAGCCAGGCATGGTGGTGTACACCTGTAGTCTCAGCTACTAGGAAGGCTGAGGTGGGAGGATTGCTTAAGCCTGGAAGGTTGAGGTTGGAGTGAGCCGTAGTGCTATTGCACTCCAGCCTGGGAGACAGAATGAGACTCCATCTCAAAAAAAAAAAAAAAAAAAGAAAGAAAAAAACAATGCTGAGTTTCAGAACATTTGCATTCGCTCATGGTCATGTGCAACCTGGTGGTGGAACCAGGAGCAGAGCTTAGGTCCTTTACATCTTGGTCCTATGCTTCCTACTACACCATGCTGTTGACTCAGCAAATAATGAAAATGCAGCCAAGTGTGAGCTCCTGTTACAGCCTCCTCCCCCGAGTGCCTTTGTCTGGGGAGGTACCCCTCTGACCCTGATTTCCACACTACTTCCTGTCTTATTCCAGTGCACTGTGGTCTCATGAACTGTTGCCTTTAGAAGGTTTGGTCTCCCTAATAAATCTCTTCCATGCCCATGCCTCAAACCTGCATCCCAGTGAGGAATTCTGTTTCCATCCATTTTACTGCCTGATCGTGGCCCAAACCAGTACTGGCCCTGTTTGGTCAACAGCGTTCTTGGGACTGGATCTTAGGGTCAGTGAGCAGATCGGACAGAAGGCGATCTCAGGCCACAGTGGTACAATAGTGCTGGACCAGATTTAGTCCACAGGATACCAAACAGCTGCTTCCAAATCTCCAGATGTTTGGCATCATGTAAAAACAAAACTTTGATTCATTGGCCAAATATCCCTCTGTCATCTAATTGATGAACACATGCTTGGATGTTTTGGCGTCTTGTAGACACTGTGTTTGCTTATAAGTGAATGGATTTAATATTTCAGCTTCTAGAATGTATCCCACAACAAAAGCGCCCACACTACTTTCCAGGGCATAAATCTTTCCAGGTTGCTTGCAAATCTGACAAAGTGAAAAAGTCCCCACATTTTGCAAACTCTTTAATCAGCTAAACACATCTGCATCAAAGGCTAACATGATCTTCTGTGGGGTTATGAGAGAAAAAAGAAAATCTTGGTTTTTTTTCCCTTGTGTAACTGAAGCCCAAAGCAATGTGATCAAGATGTATCTTAACTTCCTTTACACCGTCTCTGGTTTTCTTTTTGTTGTTGTTGTTCATTTCTTTCAGATAGGGTCTCACTCTGTAGCATAGGCTGGAGTGCAGTGGTATAATCACAGCTCACTGCAGCCTCGACCTCCCAGGCTCAAGCGATCCTCCCACTTCAGCCTCCTAAATAGCTGGGACTACAGATGTGTGCCACCACACCCAGCTATTTTTTTTCTTTGTAGAGACAGGGTTTTGCCATGTTGCCCAGGGTGATGTCTTTGGTTTTTTATCCTGTTTTACATAGAATATTCAATGAAAAGTATTTTGGTAAAGCTTTTTCTAATTGTTATTTTTTCTTCATACCCAGCCACCTAGAAACACATTTTCCAGATTATTAGCAATGAGTACAGAGAGTGCCCGACTTTTGATGGCCTGACCTATGATTTTTCAACTTTGCAATGATGCAAAAGTGACGTGCATTTAGTAGAAACATACTTCAGGCACCCGTACACCATTCTGTTTTTCATTTCAGTATTGTATTCATTAAACTATATGAGATATTCAACACTTTATTATAAAATAGGTTTTGTGTTAGATGATTTTGCCCAACTGTAAAATAACCTAAGTGTTCTGATCAGATTGAAGGTAAGCTAGGCTAAGCTATGATATTCGATAGGGTAGATGTATTAAATGCATTTTCAGTTTAACTATATATTCACCTTACAATGGGTTTATCAGGACATAATCTCACTATAAGTTGAGGAGCGTCTGTACTCAAAGTGGTGTCCGGTGAACAGGATCTCTAAGCCTTCTCTCCAGGGGAGGTCATGGTCTTTTCCTCCTTGGTTGATCCTAGATACACCCTAAGCTTCTTTACTTCCTTTTGGGCACATCAACCCACTGCTGCTCAAATTATTAACAGTATTTATCCTGTAGTAAGCTGTCAGCACATTTGTCAGGCTCTGTGTTAAGTGTTTTCTTTAAAGACATGGCATTCAATTCTCTCAAGGAGCCTTTGGGACATGAGGATTTTGTGTGCACTTACACTGCATGAGTGCTCATTTGGAGACGAGGGAATTGCAGTGTAGAAAGGGGCACCTGCACCCACTTGCTGAGGGCACACAGCCACGGGGCATCAGAGCTGTCTTGCCTTAGAACCTATGCACATGACTCCTCATTCTCTGCCTGCCACCTCTTTGCTTCCAAAGTAATCGTCCTCACACAGCACAGACCCCACTAGCCCAGACCATGTGTCTCTGTGCTTCCTATTCCTGCCACGAACCCTGCGATTGATTCAGCTCTGCAGACTGTAAGGCACACCCCGAACACCACACTCTTTCACTCCTCCCCACCCTTGCACATCCTACTCTCCTTACAGGAATCATTGTACGTGCCAGACTCAGTCCACACACCCAGCATCTTCCCATGGGGAAATTCCCCTGCAGCCAGCAGGAACCCCTGAGAACTTCACCCCTCCCTGAAGTCCACCTGACCTCCCGCTCACTCCTGTCTTCTTTCATAGCTGTGCTTTCCTTGGTTACAGTACCTAACACATTTATCATCCTCAGAGGGCTGCGCATGTGCTTTGAAATAATTTGTCCGCCTCTCTGGCTCTCTCACCAGCCTGCAAGCTTCCTGAGGAAAGGATGATTTCATCTGTGTCTTCAGGGCATGGCTCAGGAGCGTCTCAATAGGTGTTTATTAGAGAAAGATAAATTAGATGTGCATGGGTTATAGTGATATGACTGCAGTTACTGACATTTATTTGATAAATTTATTTCAAAGGCTGTTAGCCCGCAGCCTTTGAAAAGTCCAAATTTGTGCCTTTGCTGGTTTCTTAGGACAGGTTCGGTTCTCATCTTTACAATTCAGTGGGTGCAGAGTTTCTGCTTTTGTGTTCTGTATGGACTGTGAAAATGCCCTTTAACGAGTGAAAGAGAATGAGAAAGCACTTTATCTGTCTCAATTACAGAGTCTCGGGAAAGGTCTCAATTGACTCAATTCTGACACAAGAAAGATCACCACCAGTGATCACATTATTTTAATGTGACTGCCTTCATAATAACCATGTCATTGGGAGGAAGAGGCAATTCCATTATGTGAGGGTGGGGGGCTGAGCAAAGGAAACAACAGATGTCTGCTTAGGCCACTAATATCAAGCAGTGGAAAGCAATCCTATTACTGGGGTTAGCAAAACCTTGCTTATGCAGTCACCCTTCTCAATAACCTAGACATTTCAATAAGGACCTCTTAAAGACCAAAAGGTCACCAAAACTCAGAGACATGCTTTTCTGATGGAGGAATTACAGACCCTGATGGATGAGATATTTATAGGCATAAAAGCCTTGTCCAGATTCTTCAAGTTAACCCAGGTGGATAACTATGTAGTTCCTTTACTTATAAAGCCAGAGAGCTCTGCTTATTGACATAGACACTTGGGTCACTGGTAGCAGTGACTGGCAGTTAGGTTCTAAAAGTAAAAATCTGTCAGCACCAACGTATGGAAAGTAAGTGGAACCTGAAAGCACCGGAAATGCTGGACTCAGGTCATCATGTTGTAGCTTGCTTACTCTCTGAGCTTCTCTTTCCTCAACTGTGGAAAGGGGGAAAAACCCAAAGCTATCTTAACTGAGTTGCCAGAATCATGTGAAACAAGGAAAGCCTAAAGTTATACAAATGTTATTTACTTGTTCTACTGTATGGGGAATATGGAACATAATTGACATGCTTATTTAGAAGGAAATGTTAAATAAGTTGTGTATACTGTAGACCTCCCTTATCCATGGGAGATATGTTCCAAGATTCCCAAGGAATGCTTGAAACCACAGATGGTACCAAACCCTACAGAGACTAGGTTTACTCCTATACATACATACATATGTATATGTTGGAAATAGATGCTCTGTGCTGCAAAGAAAAATTAGCACTGAGACAAAGGTTTTCTCAGCAACGCAATTTTTACTTCCTGGACTGCAGGAAGGGTACTCTCACTAGCCATTGTGCCACGAGAGTACAAAGAACAAAGGAAAATACACAAATTTGTTCCTTGCACATTTGGGGGCGTCCTTACTGCAGTATCTGATCTCCATTGGCTGGAGGCAGACCTCACAATCTAAACTAAAACCTGACTGACTAACAACTTAAAACTTTTCTAAACAGGTAAAAGCAATGGAGAGCTGGGACATGCCTGTGAGCACATCCAGCACAGATACCTTGGTTAAAGTACAAGGACACAGAATGTACTATGTGCCTGTGAGCGTGTCTAACAGCGACACAGCATAGGGCTTAGCAAAGGTATTAGCACATTTATTCTTTAACAAGAAAGGAAACTTCAAAAAGCAACTTTTCTACTTCCCACAATGTAACAAAGTTTAATTTATAAATTATGCACAGTAAGAGATTAACAAGAACAGTAATTTAAATAGAATAATTATAATACTATATTAGGTTGGTGTAAATGTAATTGCGACTTTTGCCATTACTTTCAGTGGTAAAAACCACGATTACGTTTGCACCAACCTAATACTATCATAAAAGTTATGCAAATGTGGGCTCTGTCTTTCTCTCAGAATCTCTTATTGCACGTTACCCATCTATTTTTGGACAGTGGCTGCAGGTAACTAAAGCTGTAGAAAGTGAAATCATGGATAAGGAGGGATGACTGAAACTACTTATATTTTGACATTGCATTTTTTGCACTAATTAAAATGAAAATGATCGACAAAAACACTATGGGGAAATGTCTGTGATACAGGTTAAATCTACTAATATTAGCTAGTTACAATACTAACACTAATAATTATTAAGAAGAATATTAAGTTATGATTCTACTATAATTTCATAAGCAATATGAATGCATATGCAAAAGAACTAGAAGGGGAGTCAAACAAAAACAATTTGGTGTTTTGGAGGAGGTAGGATTGAGTGAAATATTTTTGCTTCTGGTTTAATTTCTGTAAATGTTGTCTGTGATTAAAATCATATTTTTAGGCTGGGCGTGGTGGCTCATACCTGTAATCTCAGCACTTTGGGAGGCCGAGGAGGGCAGATCACCTGAGGTCAGGAGTTTGAGACCAGTCTGGCAAACATGGTGAAACCTCATCTCTACTAAAAATTTAAATAATTACCCGGGCATGATGGCACATGACTATAATCCCAGCTACTCAGGAGGCTGAAGAAGGAGAATCGCTTGAACCTGGGAGGCGGAGGATGCAGTGAGCCGAGATTGCACCACTGCAGTCCAGCCTAGGTGACAGAGTGAAACCCTGTCTCAAATAAACAAATAAATAAATAAATAAAGTGAAAGAAATTAAGTTTTGGGTGTCATCCCTCATAGGAGTACTTCTCCTAGATGGTCTGTGGTGGCCGTGGGATCCTTGGCAGTTTGCCTGAGTCCTAAGGAATTCTGTTAGTCTTTATGGGGTCCTGGGCCCAGTGAACACAAATGAAGGTAGAATTGCCTGAGTGTGGAATTGGATTAAGAGGTACTGCATCTTTGTTTAACAGGTAGTGCACAGGAGGGTCATATCAAATTGGCATAATTCCCATTTCCCTCCCCTCGACTTTCTTTTTTTTTTTAATAAAAAAAGTAAAAAGCTCAGAAGAAAAAAAGCAGACTCGGGTCAATAATAAAAATGGAACTGAAGGTAGAAGAGTGGAGTGGGGGAGGGGAGAGGAACTCAGATTGGACTTGATACCTGGTCGTGACTTTCATGGAAGCAGAAACAGAAACCCCATATGAAGGCAGGGCCCTGAGGGACTGCCCCCAGCCCCCATGGATGTATAGGAATAGCCCAAGACTGGATAGCAGGAAGTCTAAAAATTGAAAGCCTGGGCATGTGGGGTGGGGTAGGGCAGGGGACACTGAGATCTGAGTTGATTTTTTTTTTTTTTTTTTTTTTTTTTGGTAAGAAGGGGGAGTTTGAGGGGCTTCCACTTGATCATTTTGCCATAATGACCTTTATTCCACAGGTCTGGAGGCTCATGTGTGAATTCTTTGTTTTTTGGTGGCTTGCCTTTTTTCTTTCTTTCTTTTTTTTTGGAAGAAAGAAAGAAAAAAAAGAATGAAGAAGAGAGAGAGAGAGAATGGAAGTATTGCTTTCTTGCCCAGGCTAGAATGCAGTTTAGTAATGGGTATTGAAAACCTCTTTTATACCAATAATTATACTTAATGATATAGACAGGAAGGAATAAGGGAAGAAAATAACAAACAAGCAGCCAACCAATATTTCATTTAAACCTATGAAATGCTATGTGATTACTGAGGAGTAATTTAGTTCCAATTATCTAGTCACTTTTGGAATAGGTGTGAGGTGGTAATGTGTGTTTTGTGTATTTAAAGTGGGGAGTTCTATAAATGTTTATTAAGTTTACTTGTTCCGGGTCTGAGTTCAAGTCCTGGATGTCCTTGTTAATTTTCTGTCTTGTTGATCTATAGAATCGTTAGCTCTTCTTGTTGCATTGATCCTTTTGCCATTATGTAATGTCCTTCTTTGCCTCTTTTGCTCTTTGTTGCTTTAAAGTCTACTTTATCAGAGGCGAGAATTGCATCTCCTGCTTTTTGTTTATTTATTTATTTTTACTCTCTGTTTGGTTGGTAAATCTTTCTGCTTCTCTTTGTTTTGAGTCTTTGTGTATCCTTGCATGTGAGGTGGGTCTGGATGCAGAATACCGATGGGTTTTGGCTTTTTATCCAATTAGAATATATATAAGTTTAATACTGGCATTTGATGCTAGCTGGCTGTTTTGCCCATTAGTTGGTGTAGATTTTTCATTGTGTTAATGCTCTTTGCTTTTTGATATATTTTTGGAAGGGCTGATATTGGTTGTTCCTTTATATGTATAGTGCTTCTTTCAGAAGCTCTTGTAAAGCAGGCCTGGTGGTGGTGAAGTCTCTAAGTACTTGTTTGTTCGCAAAAGATTTAATTTTTCCTTCGCTTATAAAGCTTAATTTGGCTGGATATGAAATTCTGAGTTGAAAGTTCTTTTCTTTAAGGATATTAAATATTGGTCCCCACTCTTTTCTGGCTTGTAGGGTTTCTGCTGAGAGATCTGCTGTAAGTCTGATAGGTTTCCCTTTATGTGTAACCTGACCTTTCTCTCTGGCTGCCCTTAGTATTTTTTCCTTCATTTCAACCCTAATAAATCTGGTGGTTATGTGCCTTGGGGTTGGTCTTCTTGAAGAATATCTTTGTGATGTTCTCTGTATTACCTGGAGTTGAATATTACCCTACCTTGCTAGGTTGGGAAAGTTTTCCTGAATGATATCCTGAAGAGTATTTTCCAACTTGGATACATTCTCTTCGTCACATTCAGGTACACCTATCAAACGTAAATTAGGTCTTTTCACATAGTCCCATATTTCCTGGAGACTTTGCTCATTCCTTTTCATCCTTTTTTCTCCAATCTTGTCTTGTTTCATTTCACTGAGCTGGTCCTCGACTTCTGATATCCTTTCTTCTGCTTGATCAATTCAACTGTTTAAACTTGTGCATACTTCGTGAAGTTCTCGTGTTGTGTTTTTCAGCTCCATCAATTCACTTATATTCCTCTCTAAATTGTCCATTCTTGTTAACATTTCGTCAAACCTTTTTTCAAGGTTCTTAGTTTCTTTGAATTGGGTTAGAACAAGTTCTTTTAATTCACAGAAGTTTCTTATCACCCACCTTTTGAAACCTGCTTCTGTTATTGGAACACACTCGTTCTCCATTAAGCCTTGTTCTGTTACTGATGAGGAATTGCGATCCCCTGTAGAGGGAGAGGCATTCTGATTTTGAGTATTCTCTGCCTTTTTAGGCTGGTTTCTTCCCTTCATTATATATTTATCCCTCTGTTTTCTTTGTAATTACCAACTTTCTAACTAGGTCTCTGAGCTGACGTCCAACTTGTTGATTCCCTGCGCCGAAATCTGAGCAATCCACTGAGCCGGCCAAAACAGCGGTGTTAAGATTGATGGTGCTTTTCTGCCCAGGGATCTCCAGACTCTGCACCAAGAACTGCCGCACTAAGGCTCCAGCAAAACCGCCGTGCCGGCCACAAGAGTCACCCTGGCGACCTGTGGCGCTCCTCTGCTGGGAATCTCTTGGTCCATGAGCACCAAATATTCATCTGAAAGTGTGGCGTCCTCTCGTTCTCTGCGCTTTCACTGGGAGCTACGAGCCTGAGCTGCTAGTGATCAGCCATCTTGGATCTCTCTCCTCCCCGCGAGTTTCTATGTGCCCTTCTTCTGGGATCTGCGAATCCTCTTCTGCAGAAGCACCTCCTTCCCTCCACAGTCAGTGTGTTCCTGATGAAGTTGAGTTGGAGCAAGGGATGGCGTAAGTCAATCAGTGTATCTCTCAAGAGCTCTGAAAAGTCTGAGATGTTTTTCTCCTTGCAAAATAACAACGTGGCCTGCCACTATTTCAGGGATGCTGACAGATCATGTGAGACTCCCTGACAGAGACAGACACACAAAATGTAGTGCAGCAAAAGCAGGCGCCAAACTGTCCATGTATTTGTGCTAGTTCCTCAAGCTCCAATTCCATAGGGTGACACAGAGGATCAGATGGCATCTGCTCATACCGTGGGCTGTGCTGCAGGAGGGAACTCAGGGCTGAGGACTCAGTACATTTTGAGCAAGCAGAGAACATTTCAGTCAGCAATAAATCAGTCAGTCTCCCCTCCTCCCAACCCCCACACCATGCAAGCTACAGTCCAGTTGTTCCCTTGACCTGCTCAATTGCCTGTGTGAGGAGTTGTGGAGGTCCTCAGTATCATGAGAGGGATAGGCCCTGCAGCCTGGCACAGCCAGCAGGTGCTTGCAAGGTGCTCGGGGCCATGAGCTCTTAACAATATCACATGTGACCTGATCAGAACTACTGAGATAAAATGAAACCTTTTGCTTCAGGTGAGGGCATCTTATTTCCCTGAATGAGAATCTAGAAGATTCATGTTGTGACCAACAGAGAAAAGCCTGTGCAAGAATGGAGTCAACCCAAAGAAAGCAGAATTGAGAAATGGAGAGAGCAGGAAAATGGATTCAGTGTCATCGTCTGATCCACTGTATGGAGCCAGGTGGAAAACTAAGCCATCCACCTCCAGAATAGCCTTTTGTGGGCGGTGATTTGTCATGTGTCACTCATAGAGTCTTACTGAGCACAAATATCAATGTATACCAGTAATAGTCAAGGTTCTCCAGGGAAACAGAACCAATAGGATTTATATGTGTCTCTGTTCATATCTGTATCTATAGATACACAGAGATAGATTTGTCATAAGAAATCAGTTCACATGGTTATGGAGGCTGACAAGATGTGCAATTGGCAAGCTGGAGACCCAGGAGAGCTTGATGGAGGAGTTCCAGTCTGAGTCTGAAGGCCTGAGAACCAGGAGGGCTGATCATGTAGTTCCAGTCTGAAGGCCAGCAGCCCCAAGACCCAGGAAGAGCTGATGTTTCCATTTGAGTCTCAAGGCAGGAAAATACTGATGTTGCAGCTCCAGACAGTTAGGCAGGAGGAAATTCTCTCTTTCCCAAGGGAGAATCAGCCTTTCTGTTTTATTCAGACTTTCAACAGCTTGTATAAAGCCCACCCACATTATGGAGGGCAATATGCTGTACTCAGTCTGCCCATTCAGATGTTAATCTCATCCAGAAACAGCCTCACAGACACACCCAGAATAATGTTAGCCCAAATGTGTGGGCATCTTGTGACCCAGTCAAGTTGACACATAAAATAACCATCACAAAAAATGTGTTATTAAATTACAGGCCTCAGATGTTATGAATGTGCTTATGTCTTTTTCTTGGTGAATGTTTAAAGTCCCTAACTGATTCAACTCTACAGTGTTTATTCTTTCAGATTCTTGTAAAAGTTGGGCTCTTTGATGAATCATCTGTGGATTCATTTCATCCAAGGTTTAATCGGTGGTTTGAAGAACTCAGAGCTGTATTTTCATGGTTGTGTTTTTCCTTGGACCTAATCTGATATGGGGTAGACCCTTTCCCTTTGTTACATGTGCTATTTCCCATACACAGCTCTCCTCTTCCTAAAATAATGATAGGGAAAGAGAAAGAGAGAGAGAGAGAGAGAGAGAGAATACTTCAAGATAAAAATCTGTTTGGATTTTCTCATGCTATTTTAAGTTCACAATCCTATTCATTTGATATTCATTTTACTTGCCTGGCTTTCATCACAATCATTACCCATTTAACTACATTTTCGCTGAAACCTAGGGGAAACAGCCAGCTCGAATTTCAGTGAAATTATCAGAGGGGAGACTGAGCCTCACTTCCTGGCTTTTCTGACTCATTATATTTCTCTGTGTTAACTTTACAAGCAGCCTTTAATAAAAAAGGAACAATGTAGATAATTAACCTTCTAATAGTGTCAGGTACATTAAAAATGGCTTGATTTCATTTCAGCTCCAGATTAAGTCTTTATATTATACATAGTTCATCTAAAAAAATTTCCTTCTTTTTAAGAATTTCCTTCTCATGGAGGTCCACAATCCATATGCCAGGGAACCAATTAGTCAGGAAGCAAAGCATAGGAATGACTCCCAGGAAGTGCAAACTCCTTGCCTCTCCAGAAGATGCTTCTGCCCTGTTGATGCAGTACTGGGTGGACATACCCATTCTCCCTCACTCTTCATTGCAAGGGAGAGATACATGAGAATGGTTTCATTATGGCTCAGCTGTGCGCCCTCTTCGCTCTCCCTTTCTGCCAGCAAGCAGAGAAGGTCTCTTCCCTACTTCCTCCTCTACCTGGGTAAGCTCACCAGAGAGGTTTTCCACCTGAGTCCTCTGCTGTTCAATTACTGACTGGTTGGTTGGTCAGGAAGAATAGGAAGCTCTGGTCCAGGCTTGAGTCAAACTGCATTCTCTAACCCACTAACTTTACCTTAAACAAAGCTGATACTGTATTACATCGATACCTGGCTTCTTCTGTCTGTTTTAGATTGGCTGTGAATTTGGAAGGGAAGATGGATACAATCACCTCCTTTTAAATCTCTAAATACACACCAAGGACTTGAGAGAAATGGCCAAGTAGGTTCCTGTAATAACATGATCTCAAGTTCCCAAGAAAATACGTGCTTGGAAGATTATAGCTGTATGGAGTCTGAGATACCTTTTTCTCCTCCATCCCATCAAACATATAAAGTAGTTCTGGCTGCAAGATATTACAGACAGCATAAATTGGAAATGTTTTAGTCAGAAGATAGACCTTGAAGTGTCCCTTTACCTCTAGCCTCTATGGTCCAACTGTAAATGAGTAAGCAAAAAACACAGTGTCTGTTTGCAAAGTAAATTACTTTCATTTTTTGTTACTATTAACCTTATGAATATGGTACCCATTATTACAAAAATCTAAAAATATTTTACTAAGAGATATAAAAGAACATTTGAGTAGAGAAACATGTGGATGGAAAGAAACACTCAATTTTATAGGCATGTTAATTATTTCCAGTTAACTTATTGTTTTAATGCAGTTCAAATCAAAATCTCAATGAATTATTTTAGAAACTTCACAAAGTGTTTTTACTTTTTTCCCTTCAACATTTTATTATAAAAAGTGTGTTTGTGTGTGGTTTATTTATTTATTTAACTTATTATTTTTTGAGTGTGTGTGTGGTTTATTTAATTAATTGATTAATTTTTTTTTTTTTAAAGAAAGAAAAAAAAGAATGAACAAGAGGAAGAAAAAGGAAGAGAGAGAGAGAGAGAGAGAGAGAATAGGAGTATTGCTTTCTTGCCCAGGCTAGAATGCAATTTAGTAATGGGTATTGAAAACCACTTTTATACCAATAATTATACTTAATGATGTAGACAGAAAGGAATAAGGGAAGAAAATAACAAACAAGCAGCCAACCAATATTTCATTTAAACCTATGAAATGCTATGCGATTACTGAGGAGTGATTTACTTCCAATTATCTAGTCACTTTTGGAATAGGTGTGAGGTGGTAATGTATGTTTTGTGTATTTGAAGTGGAGAGTTCTATAAATGTTTATTAAGTTGACTTGTTCCGGGTCTGAGTTCAAGTCCTGGATGTCCTTGTTAATTTTCTGTCTGGTTGATCTATAGAATCGTTAGCTCTTCTTGTTACATTGATCCTTTTGCCATTATGTAATGTCCTTCTTTGCCTCTTTTGCTCTTTGTTGCTTTAAAGTCTACTTTATCAGAGGCGAGAATTGCATCTCCTGCTTTTTGTTTATTTATTTATTTTTACTCTCTGTTTGGTTGGTAAATCTTTCTGCTTCTCTTTGTTTTGAGTCTTTGTGTATTGTTGCATGTGAGATGGGTCTGGATGCAGCATACCAATGGGTTTTGGCTTTTTATCCAATTAGAATATATATAAGTTTAATACTGGCATTTGATGCTAGCTGGCTGTTTTGCCCATTAGTTGGTGTAAATTTTTCATTGTGTTAATGCTCTTTGCTTTTTGATATATTTTTGGAAAGGCTGATATTGGTTGTTCCTTTATATGTATAGTGCTTCTTTCAGAAGCTCTTGTAAAGCAGGCCTGGTGGTGGTGAAGTCTCTAAGTACTTGTTTGTTCGCAAAGGATTTAATTTTTCCTTCGATTATAAAGCTTAATTTGGCTGGATATGAAATTCTGGGTTGAAAGTTCTTTTCTTTAAGGATATTAAATATTGGCCCCCCTCTTTTCTGGCTTGTAGGGTTTCTGCTGAGAGATCTGCTGTAAGTCTGACAGGTTTCCCTTTATGGGTAACCTGACCTTTCTCTCTGGCTGCCCTTAGTATTTTCTCCTTCATTTCAACCCTAATAAATCTGGCAATTATGTGCCTTGGGGTTGGTCTTCTTGAAGAATATCTTTGTGGTGTTCTCTGTATTACCTGGAGTTGAATATTACCCTGCCTTGCTAGGTTGGGAAAGTTTTCCTGAATGAGAGTATTTTCCAACTTGGATTCATTCTCTTCGTCACATTCAGGTACACCTATCAAACGTAAATTAGGTCTTTTCACATAGTCCCATATTTCCTGGAGACTTTGCTCCTTCCTTTTTATCCTTTTTTCTCCAATTTTGTCTTCTCATTTCATTTCACTGAGCTGGTCCTCGACTTCTGATATCCTTTCTTCTGCTTGATCAATTCGATTGTTTAAACTTGTGCATACTTCGTGAAGTTCTCGTGTTGTGTTTTTCAGCTCCATCAATTCACTTATATTCCTCTCTAAATTGTCCATTCTTGTTAGCATTTTGTCCGACCTTTTATCAAGGTTCTTAGTTTCTTTGCATTGGGTTAGAACAAACAAGTTCTTTTAATTCAGAGAAGTTTCTTATTACCCACCTTTTGAAACCTGCTTCTGTTATTGGAACACACTCGTTCTCCATTAAGCCTTGTTCTGTTACTGATGAGGAATTGCGATCCCCTGTAGAGGGAGAGGCATTCTGATTTTGAGTATTCTCTGCCTTTTTAGGCTGGTTTCTTCTCTTCATTATATATTTATCCGTCTGTTGTCTTTGTAATTACTGACTTTCTAACTGGGTCTCTGAGCGGACGTCCAACTTTTGATTCCCAGTGCCGAAATCTGAGCAATCCACTGAGCCGGCCAAAACAGCGGTGTTAAGATTGATGGTGCTTTTCTGCCCGGGAATCTCTGGACTCTGCACCTAAAACTTCCGCACTAAGGCACCAGCAAAACTGCCACGCCGGCCACAAGAGTCGTTCTGGCGACCCGTGGGGCTCCTCCACTGGGAATCTCCTGGTCCATGAGCAACAAATATTCCTCTGAAAGTGTGGTGTCCTCTCGTTCTCTGCACTTTCACTGGGAGGTACGTGCCCGAGCTGCTAGTGATCAGCCATCTTGGATCTCTCTCGATTAATTTTTTTTGAGTCTCAGTTTTGCTCTTGTCATCCAGGCTGGAGTATAATGGCATGATATAGCCTCACTGTACCCTCTGCCTCTGGGGTTCAAGCAATTCTCCTTCCTCAGCCTCCTCAGTAGCTGGGAATACAAGCATGAGCTACTGTTGGGGTTCAGGGGCTCAGGGGTGCCCTCAGCTCCCCTGAGAGGATGTTTCTCCAAGGTTCTTGGTCTCTTGCTCTCTCAAGAGTAAGAGAGCAGACCAGCTGTGCTCACAAAGTAAATACTAGACCCAAAACAGAGTATTTGCAGAAAGTGAATTTATTTAGGTAGAGAAAAAGAAGAAGAGAGGAAACTTCCATGAAGAGTGTGGAAGGGGACTCCAGAGGGAAAATCCAGGAGAGAGAAAGACAGCTTCCATGAAGGGAGTGTTCTTGGAAGGGGACTCAAACATGGAGTCCAAAGGGGTGAGGAAGAAGGGGACTTTTAACCTGGGAGGAACCCCCACCTTCTCCAAGACCCCTGGCCAATGAAAGGAGTTCCTTAGAACTTCCGCTGGAGTGATTGATTTTTTGGTTCTCGTGCCCAGGAAAATCAAAACAGAGACTGTTAAATCTCCCAGATGGAGAGAGCTGGGAGGGGCACATGGTGCTGGAAGTTCTTGCCCTTAAAACTACACCCTCTTGTGGACCCAGAAAGAGAACACATTCCCTCATTCCCCCTCTCTGAACAGGAAAGCCCAACTTCTGTTGGAACAGGGCGTCAATCCTCTTTAACTACTTCCTGCTGAAATGGGGCATAGAAGCGGCCCTGCAGTTGAGGTTTCCTCCAGAGGGGAGCCTTTCAGGGGTGCAGGTTGATCCTGAGGTCCACGATAGGGCTCACAAGCCAAGGACATTTGGGGTTCCAGCGGCAGGATTATTTGTGACCTTATGGTTCTATAAGAAACAAATGTGACAAAAAGGTTAAAGATGAGAGGCCCAGAGGCCAACAAATATAGAATGGTTTTAAACGATCCTAGGAGAGAATAGAGCCAGGTTCTTGAAGGTCTTTAGTCCTGTGTTTGATCGATTCCTGAGTTCTTTAACTAGGTTTAAAGCAATACTTAATGGGTTTAGAAAGTAGCAGCATTTTCTCCTGCATTTTCCTAGAAAGAGACAGATTCCTTTCTCACTGTGAAAAGGATAATCAGAGTTTGAGAGATAGCAAATTTGAGGGCTATAGTCCTATTAATGCCAGGATATAAATTAGACTTATGTATGGTTACTTCCCTGAGAATCTTGTTGGAAAAGCAGACGTAGATCTTCTAAGGGCTTGCAGGGTTATGAAGGATTGTCTCCTGGAACTTCAGGCTGTGGAGTGGAGGATTTATGACTTTCTTCAGGAGGTGTCCAAGGCTTCAGCCAAGTGTGATGAATCCATGAGTCAATTTCCACTACCTTAACTGCCGTTGGGGTAGACAGAATGACTGAAAATGGCCCTTCCCAGGATGGGCCTAGAGAGGGAGAGTCTGAGGGGAGAGACTTAACAAGCACTAAGTCTCCAGGGCAGGAGAGAAATACTGAGAAGTCCATGCCAGTGTTCAGAAGATTGACTTCCTGGACCTCTGTGGTCAGCTTTACCTGGGGCTCTGTGAGGGTGATGGCTCATGCTGGCACTTGCCCCAGGCACCCTCAGTCCTGTCATCGGGTTATCTGGTCAGACACCTCAGGCCCTGGGAACCTTTATCCCCTGGGACAGTGTGCTTTCCAGTGATTCCCTTGGCACAGCGGGGAAGGACGAGATGGTGGTCCATTCCTCTGGGGACAAGTTCTTATAAAATGTCCCTTCAGACTGCACTGGTAACAAGCTCTGCCAGCCTTTCCCTCATTTGAGCCCCTGGGGTCTGCTTGCCTGAAGGCTGTGACTAAGGCAGCAGTCTTTCTCTGATCTCTCCTGTTCCTTTCAGCCTGTTCATCCTGGCCTCTATTATAAAACACTGAGGTTGCCTGGTTCAGTTATGATTCTAGACTCTGTTCTGGCCCCAAGGCCCGTTTCTGAAGCTTCCTCCTGACATCTGCTGCTTACTGAGTAATGAACTTGTCCTTTAGTATTAACTGACCCTCAGTGGAGTTTGGTAACAGGGAAATGTACCTTCATAAGGCCTCCCACAATAGCTCTAGAAAAGCTGTTGGGTTTTCTTCCCTTCCCTTTAGAGGCTAGGTTTTGTACTGGGCAGAGGGTAATTTGGCCATGCTGTGTGAAAGAGAAAAATGAGCTGCTGCTTCTTTAAAGACTGTGTGTCAAATTGGTCCCAATTTTCCAGGATAGATTTTAATGGGTACTTTAGCTTGGGAATAGAAGCACCCATCTGAAATCAAACACAAGGGATGCCCACACCCCAGTTAAAGAAATTACAGCGTCTTTGACCTAAGGCATCCCTTAGGTAAAACTGGTACTGAAATGAAACATTTTTCAGTCAGTACTCTGAAATTTCATGTGCCCAAGATGCGTGATCCATCTTATCAGAGGGCCTTCCACGTAATGGATTCGAATCACACCCTACCAGCATCACAGGACCACTCTCACTGTCTGCATGACCTCCAGTGACTACCATAGAGGCATGAAATGAAAGGGGCTATTGGGTTCGGTAGTAATCGTTACCAATGAGCCCCAACGAGGCCAGTGAGACTCAGGAGATGGGTTCCGATATTCCCCAGCAGAAGTCCAATTTACACAGGCCAATTTATAAAACTGCCCTAGAAGGGTAAACTTCTAGGGAGGGGCCATTAGAACACACAATTCAAAGAAGGCAGGCCAGTCATGGCTGATGGGCAGCAGCCGCTTCCCCCTCTCAGCCGGGAGGGAAAAAGCTGCTTGCTGCATCAGTTTAAAAGCCAGGCCTCTGTACCGCCCTGCTATGTGCCCGAGGGGAAGGCTGCTCCACCCTTTGTGATGCTTGGTTCCACTGGGATGCTGGGACCATGTGCGCACCCTGGGCCACTCCCTGAGCCACTGACCACACAGGGACCTGCCACCAGTAGGCTAACACCCTGGGGGAAGTTCCCTTGTTCCCTCTCTGATTGCGGTTTTTAACAGCCCTGTTCTGCTGTTTTATGCTAGCCCTGCCTCTGCGGTTTTGCTTTCTTAAGCGCTGCTGTGCTGCTCAGTGCTGGTGGCAGGTGTGTCTGGGGAAATTACAGCATTTAGAGCCTCCATGCCTGGCTGGGAAACACCTTGCCCCCATTGCCCTTCTTCCGGCCCACAGCACGGGCGGCTGCTGTGGCTTTCTGCACATGCCCGAGCGCACCCGCAGGGCTGGGTCATGGTCTCCACGGCCCCCTGTTCAAGGCTGGCAAGGAGTCAAAGTCTCGGGTAAAGTGCTCACCTGCTCCGCTGCATGCGCCTGGCTCCACAATGTTTGCTTGTCCCATCTCCCACAGGTTTTTGCCCAGAGAAACAGCCAAGAGGGAGAGGGAAAGAGAGACAGAGACAAAGAGTGAGGGAAAGCAGAGAGAGACCTTGGAAGAAAAACACTGGGCTTTTAATTCTGGCTGACCTGCACCATGGAGGCTCAGTGCTGATCCAGTGTTCTTAAAGAGACAGGACAGAATGGGGCCAGTTTTACTCAGGGTTTGAAGTCTTCTCCGGCTGTACCCCTTTCCTGGCTGTACCCCTCTCCTGGCTGGCTCGCCGAAATGTTGAGGTTCAGGGGTTCAGGGGTGCCCTCAGCTCCCCTGAGAGGACGTTTCTCCAAGGTTCTTGGTCTCCTGCTCTCTCAAGAATGAGAGAGGGGACGAGGTGCACTCGCAAACTAAATACCTGACCCCAAACAGAGTTTTTGCAGAAAGTGAATTTATTTAGGTAGAGGAAAAGGAGAAGAAGAGAGAAAACTTCCATGAAAAGTGTGGAAGGGGCCTCCAGAGGGGAAATCCAGGAGAGAGAAAGATGGCTTCTACCAAGGGAGTGCTCATGGAAGGGTACCCAAACATGGAGTCCAAAGGGGTGAGGAAGAAGGGGACTTTTAACCTGGGAGGAACCCCCACCTTCTCCAAGAGCCCTGGCCAATGAAAGGAGTTCCTTAGAACTTCTGCTGGAGTGATTGACTTTTGACCCTTTCCTGTGCACAAGAAAATTAAAACAGAGACTGTTAAATCTCCCGGATGGAGAGAGATGGGAGTAGGGGGCATGGCAGTGGGAAGTTCTTGCCCTTAAAACTACACCCTCTTGTGGACCCAGAAAGAGAACACTTTCCCTCACTACCATGCCCAACTAATTTGTTTTTTGTGTATGTGTATATTTAGTAGAGACAGAGTTTTACCATGTTTGCTAGGCTGGTTTCAAACTCCTGACCTCAGGTGATCCACTCACCTTGGCCTCCCAAACTGTTGGGATTACAGGCATGAGCCACTGCACGTAGCTATGAAAAGTTTTTTTTTTTTTTTTTTTGAGACGGAGTTTCACTCTTGTTACCCAGGCTGGAGTGCAATGGCACAATCTCAGCTCACCGCAACCTCTGCCTCCTGGGTTCAGGCAATTCTCCTGCCTCAGCCTCTTGAGTAGCTGGGATTACAGGCACGCGCCACCATGCCCAGCTAATTTTTTGTATTTTTTTTTTTAGTAGAGATGGGGTTTCACCATGTTGACCAGGATGGTCTCGATCTCTTGACCTCGTGATCCACCTGCCTCGGCCTCCCAAAGTGCTGGGATTACAGGCATGAGCCACTGCGCCCAGCCGAAAAGTTTTTAAACAAACAGAAAAGTTGGAAAAAATAATACAATGAACACCAATATATCCACCACAACAATTGTTCATAATTGCCTATTCATGCATATGTGTTTCGGTGTGTATGATTATATGTACATATGTATATACATATATATTCCTATATATAACAATATACATAAATACTATATATATAAAATACTTTTGTTTTTCTGCATTGTTGCTGAATCATATGAAGCTGAGTTGCAGACAGCATTACACTTTACCACTAAATACTTCAGTATGCATCTCCTCAAAATAAGGACATTTTCCTGCATAACTATGATAATGGGATTAAGTAAACTCACAATAGCTATCTAATATTTATTCTGTATTTAACATTTCTTAATTGTTTTTAGAGTGTTATTTATTCCTCTTTTTCTCCTCAAATCAGAATCTAATCAAGGGTGACAAACTATATTTCATTATAATCTCTCCGTAGCCTCCTTCCTTCCCTTCCCTGCCTCCCTCCCTCCCTCCCTTTCTTCTCTGTTTCCTTCCTTCCTTCCTTTCCTTCCTTCCTTCCTTCCTCTCGCTCTCTTTCTCTCTCTCTTTCTTGCTTTCATTTCTTTCTCTCCTTCCCTTCCTCCCTCCCTCTTTCCCTCCCTCCCTTTCTTCCTTCCTTCCTCCCTTCCTTCTTTTTGATGGAGTTTGGCTTTTGTTGCCCAGGCTGGAGTGCAATGGCACGATCTTGGCTCACTGCAACCTCTACCTCCTGGATTCAAGCAATTCTCCTGCCTCAGCCTCCAGAGTAGCTGGGGTTACAGGTGCCTGCTACCACGCCTGGGTTATTTTTTATTTTTAGTAGAGATGGGGTTTCACCATGTTGGTCAGGACGGTCTTGAACTCCTACCTCAGGTGATCTGCCTGCCTTCACCTCCCAAAAAGAATTATATCAGAACCAAGTCCTTTTCCACAGTGGCCTATTCACAAGCATATTAGAAAAGGATAGACAAGCTTGCAATTCAAGATAGAGATGCAAAACAAACTTAAACACCATCCTGGAGGACAGTCTTCTATTCAGGAATGCATGTCAGTGGCCAGCCGGTGGGTTTCTGAAAGCAGGTTTAAGAACAGGAGTGAATGGAAGCTACATTTTTCTGTCTGACAGATGTGGTACACATGTGTGAGTTGGAGATGACACTTCTTGGCAATGGCTATATGGGAACAGTGAGAACAGGACATATAACCAGGTGCATCTAAATGGGGCTCCCGGGTGAGCTACCTTGTGAAGTTTCTCTCAGTGGGGGAATTCTAGAGCTCTTCTCCAGGACGGGGGAGCTGATTCGGTTGGATTGAGCTACATGGTAGATTATTCTCTGGCGATCTAACCAAAAAAGTCTCCTCTCACTAGTTTCTGGGAGTGAGGAGAGAACGTTGATAACCGTAATGCTGGCATGGGTAGCCATGTGAAATGATTGCATTGCTCTGTTGACATTATCGTCCAGTGCTCACCTGCCCACACTCCTTCCTGGAGTCTGCAGAGGCAATGGGAAAGGGACAGTTAAGGCACTGGACAATTCAAAAACATGCCTCAATGAACTGTTCTTCAGGAAAGAGACCATGTTCCCCAATTCTCAGATAATCTAGTTTAGATCATCAATTTTCCCTGATAACGGCTCACCTCTCTTCATTTTGTTTCTTGGAAGTCACAAGCTCTAATCAGTCTCTTTAGTTATTTCTTGGTGAAGGCAGCATCCGATTTCCATTTTACAACAACAGGCATCCAAATTAGATATGGTGCTGTTCACTTACATCAGTGTATCATCAGGATTCACATTTCCAGTGATTGCCTAATAATGCTTTAATGTTACGCTAAGGATAAAACAATGATGTAACAGGATTACATCAGTTGACTGCCTTGCTTTTCATTCTCCTGCAGTTAAATTTCTGCAGCATACATTTTGAGTCCAGACCTCAACCTGGCACAAAAAACTTCCACTCTGAGTAGAGAGTTTTTCTATAGTTAAAAAATTTCCTTTGAAACATATGTATAGCCATATGCTATTGACATTTTTGATAAAAGCAACACTGTGCTTAAAGCATAAAATCTAAGCAATAGAAAGCTATGCTAGTAACAATAACTAGTGCTCCTCAAGAGCTTACTCTTCATTGTTATGGGGATGATATTACAAACATTTCACAAACAATATGGCTTGGACACTGGCCAATCAGAATTGTCTCCAGCCTTAGATCCAATGAGACAGCTGAGGTCCTCTGCTGGGCCAGGGCTAACCCTTTAGTTGCTGAGCCCTGAGGAAGAAGGAGGAATCTAGGGGGAGGGGTTGGGCAGATGGGATAAATGTTTGTGTGGAGAATAGGTTCCGGGTGGCCATTTACTAACTGACATGGATGTATTCCACATTTGAACAGACGTATTGGGTACACCTGCTGAATATCAGTGCTGCCAGGCCCTGAGCTAGAGCCCTCATTCCCACAATGCTGCCAGGGAAGATCCTGCTTAGGAGCTGAGGGAAAACTTGTCCTTTGCCCTCTGAAGGTTTGCTGAAACTCAGTGACAAGAGGCAGATTAGGCTGGGCGTGGTGGCTCATGCCTGTAATCCTGACACTTTGGGAGGCCAAGGAGGGTCAGGAGTTTGAGACCAGCCTGGCCAATATGGTGAAACCCCAGCTCTACTAAAAATACAAAAATTAGCCGGGTGTGGTGACACATGCCTGTAATTTCAGCTACTCGGGAGGCTGAGGCAGGAGAATCACTTGAACTCAGGATGCAGAGGTTGCAGTGAGCTGAGATGGTGCTACTGCACTCCAGCCTGAGTGACAGATCGAGATTCCATCTCAAAAAAAAAAAAAAAAAAAAGAATAATAAATTTATTTGTGTACTGGCCTCCCAAAAGATCAAAAGATTAACAATTTCAAGTTTTCCTTAGGGTTTCAACCTAGTGTTATACTTTTATGATGTTATTGTATCAGTTGTTAAAAAGTTGAAATACATTTAAAAAATAATAATAATACAAAAGTTAGCCAGGTGTGGTGGTGGCATGCACCTGTAATCCCAGCTAGTCTGGGGGCTGAGGTAGGAGAATCACTTGAACCTGGGAGGCGGAGGTTGCAGTGAGCCGAGATCACGCCACTGCACTCCAGCCTGGGCGAAAGAGTGACACCACGTCTCAAAAAAAAAAAAAAAAAAAGGCAGATTAATAGGAGAAAAGGCATATACATTTACTAACATGTACACAACAGCCTTCAGAATGAAGATCCAAAGATTCAGGGGAAGCTGTTCATTTTTTATGCTTAGGTTTAACAAAGTATAGACAGCTGGGTGGAAATATGACGGGATAAAAAGGGTATGTTCTAATGCTAATGGACTGAGTGGGGAAACCCAGCAGGGCCTGTCTGTCTGGATTCTTCTTGGCCTCTGTGAGCAGCATTCCTTCCTTCTGGGTGTGGAGCAGGACCCTCTTTGGAGTGGGAGTCTTATGACCTACTGTTAAAATAAGGGAGGTCAGATGTTTCTTTTTTTTTTTCTTTTTGAGATGGAATCTCGCTCTGTCGCCCAGGCTGGAGTGCAGTGACACAATCTTGGCTCACTGCAACCTCTGTCTCCCTGGTTCAAGCAATTCTCATGCCTCAGCCTCCCAAGTAGCTGAAACTACAAGTGTACACCACCACGCTTGGCTAATTTTTTGTATTTTTAGTAGAGACAGGGTTTAGCCACATTGGCCAGGGTGGTCTCGAACTCCTGGTCTCATGTCATCTGCCTGCCTCAGTCTCTGAAAGTGATGGGATTACAGGTATGAGACACCATGCTAGGCCCACATATTTCTTTATGGCCAGTTTTTACACAGAAAGGCAGAGGGAAAGTTTGAGTAATATTTTGAGGTTTTATGGCTGACTTTGAGGAGGAGGGATTCTGGTTTCTCTGACCTGCTTTGGGGAAAAGGGATTTGAGTTTCTATGGCTCAGGGGAGAATGGGACTAAGAGACAGGGGGTAGGAGAGGACAGAGAACAACTTTTGTTTCTGAGGCCTTCGTTTGGGTTTTTTTTCCCCAAGTCTCAACACTGAGTTTATGTCCATTTTGTAGATAAGAAAAGTAAGGTTTAGAGAACTTAAAGATCTTGCTCTAGATCATACAGCCAGTAAGGGAAATAATTAACTTTTAAAAAATTAATTTATGCCTTTTTTTTAAGACCAAGTTTTGTTCTTGTTGCCCAGGCTGGAGTGCAATGGTGTGCTCTCGGCTCACTCTGCCTCCCGGGTTTAAGTGATTTTCCTGCCTCAGCCTCCCGAGTAGCTGGGATTACAGGCATGAGCCACCACACCTGGCTAAATTTTGTATTTTTAGTAGGGACGGAGTTTCTCCGTCAGGCTGGTCTCAAACTCCTGACCTCAGGTGATCTGCCCACCTTGGCCTCCCAAAGTGCTGGGATTACAGGCATAAGCTACCATGCCTGGCCACTTTTTTTTTTTTTTTAAGTTTTAGATTTACAGAAAAATTGAGTGGAGGGCACAAAGAATTCCTATATATCCCTTCATCCCCTAATTCCCAATTTCTCCTATTATTAACATCTTGCATTGGTGTAGTACATTTGTTATAACTGATAAGCCAATATAGGTATATTAAAGTCTATAGTTTACATTAGGGTTCACTCTTGGTCTTGTACATTCTATGGGTTTTGACAAATGTATAATGACATGTATCCACCATTGTAGTATTATACAGAATAATTTCACTGCTCTAAAAGTTCCCCACGTTCCACCAATTCCTCCTTTCCTCCCCCAAACCTCTGGCAACCACTGATCTTCACTGTTTCCGTAGTTTTTCTTTTCATTTATTTTTTTGAGACGGAGTTTTGCTCTGTTGCCAGGCTGGAGTGCAGTGGTGTGATCTCGGCTCACTGCAACCTCTGCCTCCTAGGTTCAAGCAATTCTTCTGCCTCAGCCTCCCGAGAAGCTGGGACTATGGGCGCCCACCACCACACCCAGCTAATTTTTGTATTTTCAGTAGAGACAGCGTTTCACCCTGTTGGCCAGGATCGTCTCAATCTCTTGACCTTATGATCTGCCTGCCTCAGCCTCCCAAAGTGCTGGGATTATAGTCGTGAGCCACCGCACCCAGCCCTAGTTTCGCATTTTCTAGTTGGAATTATACAGTATGTAGCCATTTCAGATTGGTTTCTTTCACTTTGCAATGGGCGTTTAAGATTCCTCCATGTCTTTCTGTGGCTTAATAGCTCATTACTTTATATAGCTGAATAATATTTCACTGTCTGAATGTAGCACAGTTGTTTTATCCATCCACCTTTTGAAGGACATCTTAGTTACTTCCTGATTTTAGCAATTGTGAATAAAGCTGATATAAACATTTGTGTGTGGGTTTTTCTGTGGACATAGTTTCAACTCATTTGAGTAAATACCAAGTAGTGCGATTGCTGAATCATACGGCAGGAGTATGTTTAGTTTTGCATAACTGCCAAATTGTCTTCCAAAGTGGCTGTACTATTTTGCATTCCCACCAGCAATGAATTATTTTTTTTTAACACAGGGTTTTATAAATTATAAAGTGCTTTTCTCTGTACTAACTGTACTTGGATCACAGAAATACATATTTCTTCAAAAGTAAAGCTACATTACTCTTAGGTATGCTCTGGACTTTTCCGTGTAATTATTACTGCCAAATAAACACTGCCACTTATTCAGAACTATGCCAAACATTTAACATTCCTTTATATGTTTATCTTATGTAACTTTCATGATAACCTGGAAAGGTGGATATTATCATCCTCATTTTACATATAAAGAAATAGACTCAGAAAATTCAAATATTAATATATTGCTTGAGGCTGGGTACAGTGGCTTGCACCTATAATTCCAGCACTTTGGGAGGCTAAGATGGGTGGGTCACCTGAGGTCAGGGGTTCATGACCAGCCTGGCCAACATAGTGAAACCCAGTCTCTACTAAAAATGCAAAAATTAGCCAGGTGTGGTGGTGGGTACCTGTAATTCCCAGCTCTCGGGAGGCTGAGGCACGAGAATTGCTTGAACCCAGGAGGCGGAGGTTGCAGTGAGCTGAGATGGTGCCACTGCACTCCAGCCTGGGTGATAGAGGGAGACTCAGTCTCCAAAAATAAATAAATAAATAAGTGTGTGTGTGTGTGTGTGTGTGTGTGTGTATAGAGAGAGAATATATATATCTATATATAGACATATACAGATATATATGTGTGTGTATATATATATGTGTATATATATAGAGAGAGAAAGCTTCAGATGACAAAGCAGTTCAAACCCAGGGCTGCCTGTTGCCATATCCTGAATTTCTTCCTCTCCACCATATTACATTCCCTAAAGGTGAATTGTCAGGAAAAATTGTGAAAAACTTTGAAGAGGGGGGAAAGGAAAGGATCACTGAGTGTCGTGTCTGGTGTACCCTTCTGAGTTATCTCCCCCTTTCATTTTCTTGAGCTATTTTACAACTCTGTAAATGGTAGACAACTAATAATAATGCAAATGATTCTTGTCCATAGAACTGCAAATTATTTGTATCTGGTGAAGGGTAATTGATTATTGCCCTGTAGACAGACAGCTTTTTGTATCTCTTTGTGAATTCATGTCCGCATTCCTTATCTGCCTATACATGTGTATGTGAATTTGAATTTTCCTTTGAATGGGCTAAAATATCTTACCGGCTTCACTCATTAACTAATGAGTTAAATAAATTCCTTGACAGGAGTTTATTTCATATTTTTTCCTCTTTTTTTTTTTTTGGAGACAGTCTCAATCTGTTGTCCAGGCTGGAGTGCAGTGATGCAGTCTTGGCTCACTGCAACCTCCGTCTCCCAGGTTCAAGCTATTCTTGTTGCTCAGCCTCCAGAATAGCTGAGATTACAGATGCCCACCACCCTACCTAGCTAATTTTTGTATTTTTAGTAGAGATGGAGTTTCACCATGTTGGCCAGGCTGGTCTCAAGCTCCTGACCTCAGGTGATCCACCCTCCTCAACTTCCCAAAGTGCTGAGATTACAGGCATGAGCCACCACCCCCAGCCTATGTGTTTATTTCATATTTGTATGAGAATCATAATTTTACCCTTAAAATGATCTTTTAGCAGAATGTATTTTCTATGTGTGTGTCAATATAATCGGAAACAAATGTTAGCATGGGCATGGTGTCTACACCTGTAATCCCAGCACTTTGAGAGGCTGAGGTGGGCAAATCGCTTGAGGTGGAGACCAGCCTGGCCAACATAGTGAAACCCCGTCTCTACTATAAATACAGAAATCAGCTGTGGTGGCAGGTGCCCGTGATCCCAGCTACTTGGGAGGTGGAGGCAGGAGAATCGCTTGAACCTGGGAGGCAGAGTTTACAGTGAGCCAAGATCACATCAGTACACTCCAGCCTGGGCGACAGAGCAAGACTCTATCTCAAAAACAAACAACAACTACAACAACAAAAAACAAAACAAATAAATGATAATGTTACTTCACTATCATGATTCCTTAGGTGTCCATAGCAACAGCATATCAAGCAGTAGGAAAACGCCAGTCCCTCTGTACTTTCCCTAACCCACTTGGCTGACTATCTGCCCTCGAGACTGATGGTTGGGAGAGTCCTCTCTCTTCCTTTTCAAATGCTACCCCTTCATCACTTCTCATTTCCCTCTGTAAAGTTTTTGCTCATTTTCTGCAAAATTAAGTCTCTGCTTATTAATGCAATATAAACAAGGTATTATTAGAAGGGGAATATAGGAAATATACAATAGCAGCCTACCTAAGAATTTTAGAGCTGGATTTGCTTGCAGTATTTCACACATCTGATTGTATGACAGATTCTTATTTGTTTTGTGGATTATTCAGGCTACTAGTTTTCTTTACTCTCAGCTTTAGGCCATATGTAATTTTTCCTACTCTGACTTGACAGGGGACACATTAGAAATATATCTTTCTCTGGGTGAGAAGTACTGTCAAAATGCTTTTGGTAGAGCAGAAAGCTGAAATTGTTGATCAAACTGTATTTTTGAAAGTTATAACATTTCAGAGAAAAAAGAGATTTTAGGTGAACACTATTCACTCCCTTCATTTGACAAATGTGAAAATTGAGCTCCAAAGAAACTGAAGGACTTAATCACAGTAACACAGCTGGCTGGTGGCCTTGCCTGAAATAGGGCTGTGTCTTCCTCATTCCCAGTTCAATTCTCCCTCCATTACACATAGTATTTAAATGACCTTGGCCTTCAGGAACTCTAATTAGCACAGTAGTTAATAAGTAACTATAGTATGCATTATTCTACTGAACTTTTGTGATCTTATGAAATCATGCAGTTTATAAAAGCTTATTATTTTACTCATTTGAAGGAAATACCAAGGGCAAGGTCAAAAAGAGCAAATTTGCATGTAAATTACAATTTGCAAAAATGTATTTTAAGTTAATGCCAGATCTACTATTCTCACAAACTGGACTAGGTCATGTGGCAGCTACACATTCCATTTCCCTCCATATATAAAAGCCCTCTGGGTTTCGCCCTTAGCTCCCTGAAGTTATGCAGGGGTGGGCTAATGAATGCTGAACACATACTTGTTTGCCTACTTAATTCAATAGTTAATGACTAAAAGAAGAGTCAATTATTAAGAGCCCTGCATTTAATATCTCTCATTTGCATTCAAATTCTTTTTTAAAATAAAAGGAAGTTTGAAAGGAGAAGCAAACAAGAGCCTGGCCTCATTTTTAGAAAACCATAAGCCTAGACCATCTCTTGGACTTTTAAGTATGATAAAGTGAAACAGAAATTGCTTCATGCAGCCATCTGGATCCAGTCCCATTTACAGAAAGAGGCACATATAATTTAAAATGGTGAGTGAAAAACAGGGTAACCTAATATATAGCAAGGACCTGAAAGATGTGTGACTCCCATATGAGATTATGAGGCTACCATCCACTGTGTGGCGGATCTGAAATTCAAGGTTCTCCCACTCTCACTCCTACCCTCATGTTTATACACTTTGGAGCCAACCACACAAGGTAATCTACACGCTTACCAGTTTCCCATCTAACGAAGTGTGAAAACAGAAAGCACCTGCCTCTGTTACAGGTATCTAATGTGGTTTTCTGACATCAGGCTTTACAAATTTCTTTCCCCTCCTCCGTAATTCACTGGGCAATCTGGAGCCCCTTGGGAATGGTGCTGAGTGAAAATCTGGTTAATGTAGCCAATCAACTCAATAGTCAAGCCCTGGCCTCCTGATTTTTAACTTAAAGGAGTAATGGGTTGTTTAATTAGATGATATCTATTGCTACGTGTGAAACAACTTGAGCTACTCTAAATTCTAGGTATACGGAAGGTGATGGATGACTTAAATGTTACCCAAACACATTTACACCATTTGCCACAAACTCAGTCCAGAGTAAAAGGAACCTCAGTGTCCTACTTGCAGACTCATGCAAGGGATGCCTTGTGTCATTAGGAAGTGAGCCACACACTGGGCAGCCACGCTGTTCATGAGGGCAGGCCTGTGCCCCAACCCATAGGTGGGTGGCCATTCCCTGCTGCTGACATATGGTGTCCCATCATTAGCCAGATGGCGGAAACACTGGAAAGGGCCTGAGCACACATGAATAATCTAACCTGGCCATGGGAGGTGATTCAAAGAGGCTGGGTGGGGATCAAAGCTAGTAGTGTGTAGCCATGGAGGCTGAAAGGAGAGTTTAAAGTGTTAAAGATGGGTCTGGGGTCAGCATGGATGGCCCTTCCTCATCAGCACCACCTCAACTAACCCCAACCCCTACATACGTGGTGGAAGACAATTAACATCACATAATTCCTTCTGTGCCCAAAGGAAATATCAGAGGTTTAGGAGAAAAAAAACTTGTTGTAAGTAAAAAATAGAATATATGGCTGGGTGTGTTGGCTCACCCCTGTAATCCCAGCACTTTTGGAGGCCGAGGCATAGATCACAGGGTCAAGAGATTGAGACCATCCTGGTCAACATGGTGAAACCTTGTCTCTACTAAAAATACAAAAATTACTGTGAGTGGTGGTGGGCTCCTGTAATCCCAGCTAATCGGGAGGCTGAGGCAGGAGAATCGTGTGAACCTGGAAGGCAGAGGTTGCAGTGAGCTGAGATTGTGCCACTGCACTGCAGCCTGGTGACAGAGCAAGACTCCATCCCCCCCCCAAAAAAGTAGAATATTGTCTGAGATAGTCTCATGAAACTATCTACTCCTCCAAGATGTTTTTCAACAGGGAAGATTTGTTCAGAGTCAGAGTTTAAGATTAGATGATGCTTGACCAGCCCTATAGGTTCAGAGAGTCTTTAATACCTTTGAAATTGTATAAAAAGCTGTATGTGTAGAATTTAGTGTTAATTTTTCTGGGGAGAGGCCACATCTCTTGACAAAAATCCTCCAAGGATTTGTCACCCCCCTCCAAAATATCTTGCAGCTACTGGTCTAGAGGTTCAAGGAAACCAGCCTTTCTAATTATGGCAGAAAAGGATCCTGAAGGGTCATTACATGAAGTAGACCAGCTAACCATGGCCTTGTATTATGCCTGACCTTTGGGTACTCACATTGCCTCTCAGCTTGACCAGGGTACAATGCCTGTCCTGTCCCAGAGACAAGTAGCCAGAACATCTCATGTCCCTTGGACCAGCTCTGAGCACAGTTCTTATCCAGCATCATCCATGTATGCCAGGACCCTAGACCACAGCCCTTTAATAAGCTACACTCAGGGTGAAAGCAAATGAACCACCGACGGAAGGACACAAGCGGATCCCCAAGCATGGCAGGTAGTGACATAATTGGTGACTTCTGTTCCCACTAAGAGGGACAAAGAAAAAACACTGGATAGGAAATAGACATCTGAGTTTTAGCCAACATTTTGCACTGGCCAGCTGCATGACATCGGGTAATTCACCTTCATGCATTTATTTCAGTTTCCCCCAGTGTGTAGAATGGGAAAGCTGGGCTAGATTCTTCACGCCTCCCTGGCTGAGGAGCGGACAGGCTGTGTAAACTCTGGTGTGTCCCTGTCTGCAGCAAAGTATTTAAAGACAACTGGTATCTTATTAGGAGTCAGTTAATTTTTCTATCTTAAACACCAAGCTATATGTTTTAGAGGAGTATTTGATTTTGCAGTCCATAGAAGTATTACAAGCAAATAGGCACATCCAAGAGGAAAAACAGCACTTGTGGGTAGCATCAATAATTCAGGGACAGGTTAATATGCTAATTAGGGCTGAAAGCTAAAGATCAAATATTTCTGTGTAGTGGGCACCTGCTCTGTGGTTTCTGGTTTGAATTGTTCACATATCTCCCTTCCCACTGGCAACCTCCCATTCTGCTCTTAGCAGATGGGATATATTCAGACTCTTGCCCATCAGCATACAGTCTGAATTGTTACTTTGGCATATTAGTGTTCTTTCTCAGGTCTCCTGATCTTTTAAATCCAGGATCAGAGGAGGCACTTGAATCCTTCTCATCTCCATTCTTTCCCTGGATGTCTCACCTGTGAGGGTCCAGTCCATTGTCATCCCACTTTCTCCTCCTGGGTTCTCCAATCTCACCTTCTTCACAGGCTTTTTTTTTCTCTTTCTCTCTTTAAATCTTCTCAAATTTTCCCCATTTAAAAAACTAAACCAGTTTTCTCTGCTTTATTTGCTTTTTAGTCAACTATCAATCTTTTACTTTCCTCTAGGCCCCACATGCTTGGAGTAAGTCACTTACACCTACTCTTTCTACTTTCTTTGCCTTCTCTTTACCTCTGCAGTTTGGATGTTGATAAGCTGTCCTGGAAATACTCTCTCAAAGACAGAGGATTTTCTGTGTCTCCCAAATCTCTGTCTCTTGCATTTGCTATTCTTGCAGGACAAAGACAGAGCTCTTTCTGTTGCAACTCCGGTACCACACATTGCCTGTGACTTAGAAGCAGTTCAGTGGATCTTTGTCGAATGCTGACTCTGTTGTCTTTTCCTTTCAAAAACTTCTTGTCCATCCATCCTTCTGCATGCCCTGTGCATCATCCTAGTCCAGGCACCCTTTATCTCACCTCATATCACTGTTAACACTATTCTGGCTTGCTTCTTTACTTCCAATTCATTCTGCAGCAAATCATTTCATTTACATCTTCCTTGGAACTCACCCATGACTTCATTGACTATTGCTGCAAGCTCAATCTTCTCAATTGGTATTTTAAAAATGTAATTAATTAACTGCTTTATTATTATGTTGATTAATTATAGATGCACAAGGTAAAACTGAATAAATTCTCCCATCCCATTCTACCAGTTTCCTTTCTCATCAGCCGTCACTGATAGCAGTTTCTTGTCCATCCTTGCACAGACTTTCTGTGCTAGACAATTGCTTCCTGATTGGACTATGGCTCACCATCATCCGTGGGGCCCTGTCTTGAATCTTAGCCAGCTGGGACAGGGTCTTACCTCCTGCTCATTCTCCCAGAGTGGGCTGTGCCGTACATACCCTCCAGCACTGGTTTATGATTTGCTTCAACTTGCATAGTCTGAGACTATCCTTGTTCTTAGAAGAGTATCTGGGACTCCAGTGGCTGTGACCAGACCTGCAGGTAACACCCCATATGGCTGTTATGAGGCATTTCAGCACTGTTCACCCTCACTGGGGTAAACTTCCTTTCTGGCCAGTCCTCTATCCCAACTACACTAATTCTGGCTTTACTCTCTTGGCACAAACCAGAAATTGAAGAAAGTCCTAACTGGTTTTACTTTTGAACTCTGTCAGATTGTCCTACCTGTTGACCTGATTTGCCAGGAGATAGAATGAGATGACTATGTTCCTTTGCTCCTGCAATATTGCTTCATTGTCCAGCCTTATTTTCTATGTTATGTGTAATTTTTTTTGTGTGTGCCACAAAGCAAAATTAGTACTGGGAAAAAGGATCTCTCAGCAAAGCAATTCTTTTTACTTCCTGCAGAAAGGGTACTCTTGTTAGCAATTTTGCCATGAGAGTACAATGAAGAAAAGAAAGCAGACATATTTATCCCTTATGCATTTGGGGTCGTTCCTTACTGCTATGTCTGATCTCCATTGGCTGGAGCCAGACCTCACAATCTAAACTAAAACCTGATTGACTAACAACTTAAAACTTTTCTAAACAGGTAAAAGCAATGGAGAACAAAAAGGAAGTCCAAATAAGGAAGAGGCACAGGCTGCAAGCTGGGACATGCCTGTGAGCACATCCAGCACAAATATCTTGGTTAAAGTACAAGGACATAGAATATACTATGTGCCTGTGAGCATGTCTAACAGCTACATAAGATAGGGCTTAGCAAAGAGCTGCTAGCAAAAAGTAAGAAGGCTTTGAAGAAAGAGTTTAAAACAAACTATTATTTCTAACACTTACGAATTTTTCTTAAACAAGAAAGGAAACTTTGAAGAGGAACTTTTCTACTTCCCATATCTACATCCAGGTAGGACCTCCCTTTAAATGTTGCACTCGCAGTATCTGAGAAATAACTTGGGGCTTTAGACAGCTAATGTTTAAACCCTGTGTATGTGAACAGTGGTAGCATCTGGGTATTGGAAGCTTAATGCCATTGTAGCCAGAGGGCATTTTCTGCTAAATCTGGCTTGAACAACCACTCTGGGAGCCTCTGACTAGACCCTAATGACAGCCTTAGGTTCGGAAAATATCCCTGTAATGATATCAAGAGCCTTAAAAACGGTCTCTGGGGAACATGTAAATTACTGCTTTAGTTAGATGCAAAGTACCTCAAGTACAAATAGGAAGACTTTTTGTCCTTTTAAAGGCCACCTAATGAACAACAGACCTGAAGAGGTACTTAAAATAATGATTTGGAGTACATTTTGATCAGTTAAACTGTGATATAATCTGCCATCTAAAGATGACACATCCATGAGAGAGATTCCCCTAGTCCAGGGTTTCTCAAAGTGTGAGCCATGGATAACAGTCTTGCAAGATGAGATTTATTGGTTAAATATGTAGGAGAAAACTGCATGTGAATCATCCTTCCTTCTTCCGTGTTCACGATGTACATTAGCATATCAAGAATTCAGAGAAGTCTGACAGTAAAATAACTTCTAAACTTTTAAATTAATCTTTTGTCTCCCAGACTTATTTGGCAAAAAATTCCTTTATGCATAGTGCCTGTTAGCAGCCTAAAGAACTAAGGTTCAGAGGCACACACACTGGATAATGCTGCTTCAGTTTATTCATGCAGGTTAAACGATTTATGGTCATGTGACACGTAATGACATTTTGGTCAGTGACAGACTGTATGGAATGATGGTCCCATAAGATTATAACACCAAATTTTTACTGTGCTTTCTCTCTCTCTCTCTTTCTCTCTTTTGAGATGAGAGTCTCACTATGTCACCCAGGCTAGAGTGCAGTGGCCTGATCTCAGCTCATTGCAACCCCCGCCTCCCAGGTTCAAGCAATTTTCCTGCCTCAGCCTCCCAAGTAGCTGGGATTGCAGGAGTGCGCCACCATGCCTGACTAATGTTTTTTTGTTTGTTTGTTTTTGTTTTTGTTTTTGCATTTTTAATAGAGATGGTGTTTCGCCATGTTGGCCAGGCTGGTCTCAAACTCCTGAACTCGTGATCCACCCGCCTCGGCCTTCCAAGGTGTTCAGATTACAGATGTGAGACACTGTACTGATCCCTGATTTTTCTATATTTGGATATGTTTAGATACACAAATGCATACTTACCATTGTGGTGCAATTGCCTACAGTATTCAGTACGGTAACATGCTGTGCAGGCCAGCTACAATAGGCTATACCATATCTAGCCCAGGTGTGTAATAGGATATACCATTTAGGTGCCTGTAAGTATACGCTATGATGTTCACACAAGGAAGTCATCTGAAAATGTAATTGTCAGAATAGGAGGAATGACTATATTAATAAACAAATAACTGTTTCCCCTAAATAATTCATGTATTCATCATATTACAAGCCAATAACACAATATGCCTATGTCATACACCAATAACATAATATAATGAACTGGTGAAACATTTAGGTGAACCAGTCACAGTAAAGCTATTTTCTAATATTATCTGTTATCTAACATTTACATTCACATTTTTTAAAAGCCAGGTATTTAAAAATATGTTTCTTTATAAGTTAAGGTCTTGTTAGCTGATGTCTTTGGGGCCTTATTTTCCAGTGAATTCACCTGGAAGCCTCTTAAATCTCTGAAAGGAACCAGAGGGTCTGCTACTACTCACTGAGGTTTTTTCCTTACAACTTATTGAAGGAGATCTCAACCTCCTTAAGCCAAAGTACTCTTTTATTATTGTTATTTTTATTTCAATAGGTTTCTGGGGAACAGGTGGTGTTTGGTTACGTGAATCAGTTCTTTAGTGGTGATCTCTGAGATTCTGGTGCACCTGTCACCCAAGCAGTGGACACTACACAATGTGTAGTCCTTGATCGCTCACCAACTTCCCACCCTTCCCCCCAAGTCCCAAAGTCCATTGTATCATTCTTTTTTTTTCTTTTTGTAGATGCAGTTTCACTCTGTCACCCAGGCAGGAGTGCAGTGGCATGATCTCAGCTCACTGCAACCTTCATCTCCCCAGTTCAAGCAATCCTTGTGCCTCACCCTCCGCAGAAGCTGGAACTACAGGCACCCGCTGTCACACCGGGCTGATTTTTCTATTTTTAGTAGAGAGAGGGTCTCACCATGTTGGCCAGCCTGGTCTCGAACTCCTGACCTCAGATGATCTGCCCACTTCTGCCTCCCAAAGTGCTGGGATTATGAGCGTGAGCCACCACGCTTAGCCACTGTATCAGTCTTATACCTTTTCATCCTCATAGCTTAGCTCCCACTTATAAATGAGAACATACGAGGTTTGGTTTTCCATTCCTGAGTTACCAAAATATTCTTTTCATTACAATAAGCTTCCAATCCACAGTGGTCCAAACCAAATTTTCCTCATAGTTTTTTTCAAAATCCTATTATCACTCATAAGTTGTAGGTCAGAATGTCGTGGTTATATTCTCTCATATATAATTTCTTAAAAAGCATTGATTTAAAAACAATAAAAATCACACATAATAAAAATTGGCATTTTATCATAAGATCATGTATACATATTTATGAAGATAGAACAAGGACTAAAGCATAGATTGTTCATTTATCACAGACTGTTCCTCTATTGTCATTCAGAGAAGGTCAAGAAGCCAGCTTCTCTGAGAATCCTATCTTAAGGCACAGATGCTGTAGTTTCTTTATTCTGCAGGAACTGCTGTAGAAAGGAGTACTTAAATAAAGTCTCCCTGGTCTAGGAGCCAGAACTCCACTTTAGTCTGGGAGAGAACAGGAAAAAAAGGTTGCCAGAGACTAGTAGCTTCTTTGCTATAAGAGAAGGAAGCATGAGCCTCTATGTGAGGTTGAGAATTGTTGTTGGGGAGTTTGGAGTACAGAGTGTAAAAAAAAACCTGAATCTGGACAATAGTCAGCTATGAAGTATTTAAAAATGTAAAGGAGCTGGGCACAGTGGTTCAGGCCTGTAACCGCAGCACTATGGGAGGCCCAGGCAGGTGGATCGCCTGGGGTCAGGAGTTTGAGATTGGCCTGACCAATATGGCGAAACTCCGTCTCTACTAAAATACAAAATTTAGCACAGCGTGGTAGTGTGTGCCTGTCGTTTCAGCTACTTGGGAGGCTGAGACAGGCGAATTGCTAGAACCTGGGAGGCGGAGGTTGCAGTGAGCCAAGATAGCACCATTGCACTCCGGCCAGGGCAACAGAGCATGACTCCATCTCATAAATAAATAAATAAATAATGTAAAGGAGCCAGGCATAATGGCTCATGTGTGTAATCCCAGCACTTTGGGATGCTGAGGCAGGCAGATCACCTGAGGTCAGGAGTTTGAAACCAGCCTGCTTAACATGGTGAAACCCTGTCTCTACTAAAAATACAAAAACAAATTAGCCAGGTGTGGTGCAGAGCACCTGTAGTCCCAACTACTCGGGAGGCTGAGGCAGGAGAATCCCTTGAACATGGGAGGCGGAGGTTGCAGTGAGACTCCATCTCAAAAGAAAAAACAAAAGTAAAGGCAGACATCTTATTTTCAGACTTACAGTCAGTTCTAGAATAAGAATACCTAGACAGAAACCGAGGCAGGAATGAAGACACAAACAAACCAGCACTCTCCCAAAGATATGTAAACGTGACATTAAATTATAGTTGGTGTGAGCACAGCTTGAGAAAATGCTTGAAGGCAGTGACTGGACTTCTGTATGAATAACTCCCTTTTAAGAAAACCAAGGCTCTCAGCAAGTACAGTAGTTCCCAGGGTTTTTGATTTCACAGATAAATAACATTAAAATAATTGGTAATTGACTTTAGCAACCTACTTTTGTTACTTTTTGAAAAAGGATATTTAAAAAGCACTACAATTTATTGTTATCATTGTTTTGGGTTTTTTTTTTCCACCAGAAAAAAATAATTGTAAAGGCACAGCCTCACAATTATATACAGTTATTGAAATTGAATACATTCAGGTTTATGAAAAACTCAGGACATTGTCCTTTTTTTTCCTCATTTTGTCAGGATCATTGTTTCATCAACTAGCTGATTCACATAGAAAAATCCTGAAACATATTATTTATCTTCAGAGAAATTCATGTTGATGTTATTGGTTGCATCAAATAGCTCATCCAGACAACATTATTTGTTGAATCTTCTAGGCAGTGGATTTTTTAAAAAGGGGCCTGACTCCTGCCCTTAATAGGAAAAAGGGTACTGTTTTCAGAATAACTAAACAGGATATAAAACTAAAGAGAGATGTCCATCTTCTTGAAGAAATTGTGAAGAAGCAAGACAGCAAGGGGAAATGGCTTGTCAAGTTTCTTGAATATTTAGAAATAAGATCAGTTTCAAGGGTCAAGTACTCTCTTCCATTTTAAGAAAAAACTCCTTCATTCAGGGAAATCATCTGACACTTTAAAAATGTCTCAACAAGTACTCCATAAATTTATACAAATAAAAAAGGACATATCAATAAGTGGTAAACCTGTTAAACATATGGTTTATTATGCAATACTTGATTACTAATATTCATTGTGCACTCATTATATACAAAATACTCCCCTCAATTCTGGGATATGGGGAGAGAATTGCAATGATGAATAGGTTCCCATTTCATGGAATTTACAGTTTAGTAAACTGTAGAAGGGTAAAGAAACCAGAATGACTAGGTCACTCTAACAGAGGGACTGATCATTTGTTAAAAAGCAAATCGTGAACTCACATTCAATCCATTATTTTCTTTAAAGAAGAATTAGTGGTATTTTTTAAAAAAATTATGCTTCCTATGATGATTCACAACGACCCTTAGTCTGAACTAAATTTGCAGTTAGCCAGAAGATATCCCGAGTCATATCCTGCATTCTAATCAGACACACTACCACCTGGTTTCAGCTGAAGATTTTTTTAAATTGGATTTTTTTCTGTGTTTCTGTTTTTCTCTGTTCCTCTCCCTCGAGGGAAGTAGAAGCTAGGTTCCCTTTTGTGTGATGGAAGTATACTTTCATTTATTATTATTGTTGTTATTATGAATTTTGAAGCCTGGTTTTTAAAAGCCTGGGAGGCTGCGGCGAAAGGCACGTGAGAGGGAAGGTTTGAGGGAGGTTACCAGCAGATGGCGCGTGTCTCCTCCGAGCAGATTAGCGTGTTTTGCTCTGGGCCAAGAATCTCGTAGGAATTAAGGGCGACTATGTGTGCAGTCAATGCAAGTGACACAGATCATGCCATTCTTAAGTGCCGAGTCCATGAAGTCACCAGTTCCAGCCTGTTGACTAGGCCATCACACTTCTGCATTACCACTTAAAAGACCGGCTCCTCTACTCCAAGGGTTGCATTGCTTTCGTGCTTGAGTCCCCCAAACTCATTTTCCCCAAGCCAAGTCGCTCATAGGGGACAATCAAGCTTTACGAAGAGAGCAAAAATAAAGGCCCTGGAGAGTTGGACATGAAGCTTTAACTTCAGGAAAGAAGTGGTACTTTATTAACTTTCCAGCTGGTCTGCCCTTAGGGTGTCAGATGTTCTCTGTCGCCCCTGGCGTGCCAGCATTGGCCTGGGTGCCGCTGGGTGGCTGATAGCAGAATGTGAACTCACTTGCAAGCGGATATGTTAGTTTCCATGCCCCACAGGGGCAAGAAGAAGGGCACAAAGACACTTTGATGGTTCTTTCAGCTCAGATTCGACCAGCTGATTTGCTGGTTGGGGTCACTGGCTTTCTAACCTCTCCTGGCACCACCCAATTCCAGGGCACAGCCACTCATTTTTCTCCTATGACAATGTCTTCTGTCTCCCATAAAAATTGCCCTCATTTTGAGTTTTTCCTTCCTTTGTCTGTAGCTTTCCTCTGCCGCTCAGCACTCTGCCCCACTCGTATTCGTCCCTTGGCGCTGGCGTCTGGCCCGGGGGTACACTGTGAAGGAGGGCAACCCTAGATTCTGAGGGCCACTAGCTCGAATCTAGCGCCCCTCTAACTGCAGGGGTGAATTTAGATACGTTTCTTAACTTCCTCTGTAGACTGAGGGAGACAATGTTTGCACTCCCGGGGTCCCTGGATTAATGAGATAATTTACGTAGACTACCTAAACCAGCACCTGGTTCATTGTAAGCGTCCAAATGCCAGGGGGCATCTGCTGGGTGACCCCATAGTGAAAATTGCCTCTTGGGGATCTCTGGGTTGAATAGCCAGAATAACTTGCAGAATTGAGAGAACCCTCTCTTTCCCCAGACCTCAATGTGCTTCAAATCCCATTCATTGCCTCCCGCCGTTTTATCCGTGTTCTCAGCCCCCAACCCCCGCAACCTCCTGCCCGCCCCTAAAGCCTCCTGCGCGGCAAAAGGACGCCCAGAGAGAGGTTGGACGCCTATCTGAGTTGCCCGCAGCAGGCGTCCAGCCCCGCCGTGTGCCCCCGATTGCAGGGTGGATCGCGGCAGGGCGGCGGGGGCCGGCGGAATAGGCGCGGAGGAAGGCTCGGGCGGGATAGACTGCGCGGGGGAAGGAGGAGGAGAGAGCAGACGGCGGAGGAGGGCAGAGCCGCCGGGAGGAGGGCGCAGGGGCGGGAGGAGACACATGCGCGCAACCGCCGCCGCCGCAGCCGCCGCAGTCCTTAGCTTCCCGGGGACAGGAAACCTTCAAGACTGAGCTGCCACGGCCGCTTCCCCGCCCGCCCCTCATTCTACGCGCCTGCCCACACCCTCCTCCTCTCCTTCCAGCGCCTTTCGGTGGAGCACTGCGGCACTCAGCCCGAGCTGCCGTTTTCCCCTAGCGGGGAACGCTGTGACCCCCCCCGCAGGAGCGGCGGGGCGGGGTGGGGGGGCCCGGGAGAAGATGGCGACGCCGGGAAGCGAACCCCAACCTTTCATCCCGGCCCTCTCGGTAGCTACTCTGCACCCACTTCATCATCACCACCACCCCCACCACCACCACCAGCACCAGCACCACGGAGGAAGCGGCGCCAGCGGCGGGGCGGGTGGTGGCGGCGGCGGCAGCGGGAGCTTCAACCTGCCCTTGAACCGGGGTCTGGAGCGCGCGCTTGAGGAGGCGGCCAACTCCGGGGGGCTGAACCTGAGCGCCAGGAAATTGAAGGAATTTCCCCGGACCGCAGCCCCCGGGCATGACCTCTCGGACACGGTGCAAGCAGGTGAGTGAGGGCCGAGGGGCGGGCAGGGGTGTGGGTGGCTGTCTGGATGTCTGTCGTGCGTTCCCTAACGCGGTGACCGGTCGGAGATCTGGTCTTGCTGGGGGTGGCGGGGGGAGCAGTCCATCGGCCGGTCGTCTCCCAAAGAAGGGACTCGCGTGGGCACGGAAGAAGCGGGCCCTGGAGAGGGCACGGGGGCCCCGCCTCGCCCCGCCCGGCGGTGCAGTGCCTGGAGGGCAGGGGTGCGCCGGGCCTCTGCGCCGGTGAGCGCGGGGGCTCCGGCTCTCCACCCAGTGGCTGCGGCGCTGGGGAAATACCAGCGGGGCTGGGACCTGCAAGCGCGCCGCGTGCGCGCCGTGGAAGTGGGAGGTTTCAGGCGGCCGCGTCGGCTTCCTGGGCCCCGTGAAGGGGCTGGGAACTCGAGCGCGGACAGCGGCGTCTGCGCCTCCAACCAGTTCGGGCCGTCTTTGCATCGAGGCGTCGCCCGTCCTGGTGGGGAAACCCAGACAAAGGTGGCACGCCCTCGGCCGAGCCAGGGGCATCGGCGCAGTGCCGCGAGCCCCCTCCGCGACATCGCCGAGCGATCGGGCAATTCGGTGCCGCCCGCGAGGTGCCCAGGCTTCCTCTTCCTGCGCCTGTGCGGGAAAAGAGCCGCCGGGCTTGTAGTGAATCCGAATCGGCTGCCGCTTCGGAAGCGATCGGCTCCCTTCCTTGCATGCCTTTCGCTCACCGCCCACACAGTTCGGGTCCTACCACCGAGGCTGCCTGGTTCTCAGTTACCCAACTTTTGCAGGGGCCCCGGGAAAGGACGGCATGGCATATTAAAAGCAAAGTAATTAACGTGAGCCTGTTTTCCTGTGTGAGCCCGGCAAGTTGTAACTCGCGCCAAGAAGCAGCATAACTTTTTCAAGTTACGTCATGTGTTACATACTTCTAAAACGTCTGCTTTCTTTTTGGTAGTTGGAGTTCAGGAGCGGGATCTATAAACAGGAAGCGGGGTGGTGGAGTGGGTTTGGGACCTTAGGGTCTGTACAGTACTGACTTGGTTTCTGACCATCCGGTTCAGCTCCCTGGGGGAGGGTTTGTGTCATAGCAAGCGCCTGACTTTAACCTGGACAGTGGGTGCTCCGTTTCGGAGTAGCTGCCCAGGCCTCTTGGCTGTCATCGCCTCATGGGCCCAGGGTTAGACCCCCTGGGTCTTGGACGGGTTGACCCTCAGCACAGGAGCACCCAGTTTAATCTTGTAGTGGGCAAGGGAGCAGGCAGTGGGCTTTTGGAGGCTAGGTTTTCCAGTGTCTTTTCCCTCCTTTGTTTCAATAAGCATTTATCTAGAGCCCTAATGAATATTTAGATAGAATTCTGAGTTCACTGGAGGCAAAGATGGCTCTCCAGGGTCATTAAACTGTAATTTGGATTTAGGGATAGTCAGGAATGGGCAAAAAAGAGGGAATTTCCAAAGTTGAGCTGTCAACAGCTGGGGAGTCTCTTTCAGTAAGACCTCTTACTTACAGTTTCTAAAGTGGAAGTTATTCCAAGAATTGCCTGAACCATTAACTTAAAAAAATATATTAAATTTTACTTCCCTTCTGCCACAGAGTGTACCATGAGCTAGCTGTGCAATGGTTGGATATAGCTGCAGAAAATAGAGCTGGCAAGACCAATAATAATATGTTTGTGCAGTTCCCTAAGGGGGCTTCATAGTTCTACTTCAGTTATGCTAAGGATTATTTACAAAGTTAGGTGAACTTGATGTGTCTGCTGTGTTGGCATTTCTTTGCGACCGGTGCTTTTGAAAGCAGGCACCACATCTTTTAGCTAACACCTCGCCATGTGAAGTGGATGCTGAGAAGTGTTCTTTTTCTCCCCTTGGCTTGTTTATGGCAAGCTTAAGTTGTGAGTTTTGCAGGTTTTTAATTATGAGTTCACTTGCACATGCTTTATGCTCAGGAAAGTCTAACTGGTTAAAATTCAGAGGCCCTATGTTAATTCCTCATCCAAAAATACAATATTATTTGGGGGACGAGGAGTGGAGGGATATAAACTGTGTTTGTAGAAACTGAAGCCAGCCCCATCAGAAAAGTATTCATTGTAGCTAGTTATTTTGCATTAAATTAGAATATCCAAATGTGTTAAATATTTGCTTCTGCAAAATGTCTTTGCCTCAGGACAAAAGCTAGGTGTAAACCACATGTATTCTTTGCTCCAAAGATATATTTAACTGAGCATGGTTTCACATTTGAAAGACCAAAAAGCAAAATAAAGAGTTAAAGTTACCTCCAGTGTGCACAGTGTTGATACACCCTACATGTCAGAGTTCTAGTAGAGTTGAAAGTTTGAGTAGTAACATATATAATAAAGACAGTGGTTTCTCCTTGATTCATATATAGTTTAAGAATGTCTCTTAAAATCAGAATGGCTTATGAAGATCCTTAAAGGCCTAAGAGGCAAAGTGCATTTTTTTTTCCATACGTTTTCTAAGACGGGCAGTGGTAGAGCAAGCTTTTTCTCACTGTTTTGTTATATAACACAGGCCATTTGGTTTACGCCTTGTAAAGAGCCAGGCTTCTGGCAGCCACCTGTACAGAGCCGCACTCCTCGGCAATGTAGCCTGTCTGAACAGAGTTGAAAACCAAGATGTAAACAAATAAACATAGAATAGATGTCTCAGCTGTCACTCAAGTGCATATACTTTATTGATAGGAAAAAAATTCAGGCTCTCATTTTGAGTCTAGTAATTTACTTATATTGAATCAAAATAAGTTTTGTTGTCAGATTCTAGTCTTTTAATAGATGAAATGAGGAAATAAAGACTGATCCATGCAGGTGCAGTGACACAGGTGTCCCTGACCAAGAGGGGCAGAACAGAAGAGCCACCCTCAGTACTGGGTGTGCTTCACTATGCATTATCTGCATGATCTCACTCAGTCCCCACTAGAAGCCTAGTCATACCCTCATTCACACATGGGAAGATTGAGACAGAGACAAGTCAGGCAATGTGCTGAAAATTATACCTCTACTGAGGTGGCCAACCAATGATTGGAACTCTGACAGCCTCACATTAATTCATGTTCTTGACCGTATTCTCATCAAGCAGAGGGAAGAGGTTGAGAGGTAGAATCTGGGGGGCTTTCTGGAAATTGATTCAACCAGCATTGATTCCACCAGAATGTGCTGAGCCCCACTAGATGCTGGCCACTGATCTAGACCCTGGGGACACAGTGGTGATCAAAAGAGAATCCCCGTATCCCTTCTTACGGAGTTCATTCTAGTTGGAGAATGGCGAGATACATGAAGAAATCGATTTAGCAGGATAAGTAGGATGAATTTTAGGATATAATATCTTTGTTTTATAAATACACAGACTGCTTTGTATTGACTTGAGGTGGCTTGTGGCAACAGCATAAATGATGACTAGTAATACATATAATCTGAAGCATAAATTTGGGCCAAAGAAAAAGAAGTACACACATTTGCGTAAGAGTAAAGCAAATGTTTTGGGTGCTGATTTATTAAATAGTGTCATTTTGGATGAAAAAGTTCAAAGAGGTATTTTTACAATTAGAAGTGAATTGAAAAGAGGAGAAAGAAAAGAAAGTGTCTTCCTCAGGCTGATTGCAGGAGGTTCTAGAAAATAAAAACAGAAGCCCTTAGACTTGACAGGCAGAACGCTTGTTGAAAGTTAGTCTTGTTAAGGAGAGGGTGGAATGTTTCATTGTCAGTATCTTTTTGAGTTGGCTCTAAGCAGGCAAGACTGGGCCAGGTGCTGTGGCTCACACCTGTAATCCCAGCACATTGGGAGGTGTAGGTGGAAGGACCACTTGACCCCGGGAATTTGAGACCAGACCCTGTCTCTACAAAAAATTAAAAATTAGGCTGGGCGCGATGGCTCACACCTGTAATCCCAGTACTTTGGGAGACTGAGGGGGTGGATCACTAGAGGTCAGGAGTTTGAGAACAGCCTGACCAACATGGTGAAACCCTGTTTCTACTAAAAATACAAAAATTAGGCGGGCATGGTGGCGGGCGCCTGTAGTCCCAGCTATTCAGGAGGCTGAGGCGAGAGAATCACTTGAACCCAGGAGGCGGAGGTTGCAGTGAGCTGAGGTCGCACCACTGCACGCCAGCCTGGGTGACAGAGGGAGACTCCATCTCAAATAAATAAGAAATTAGCTGAGTGTGATGGCGCATGCCTATAGTTCCAGCTATATGGAAGGCTGAGGTGGGAAGCCTGGAGGTTGAGGCCACAGTGAGAGCCATGACTGCGCCACTGCACTCCAGCCTAAGTGACAAAGTGAGACCCTGTCTTAAAACAACAACAACAACAACAACAAAAAGACTATATGGGAAACGAAGAGGTTACCCAGGGAAGAACATAGAAGTGCACCATTAAAAATACCCATTTATGTGTGAGGGCAGCGTTCTGTAGGAGATGCCAAGAGAGGAATACATGAGACGCTTAGTAACAGTTCCAGGAAGCTGCTGAGGCCCAGGGCAGGTCAAGGTGAGGTGCCGAATAGCAGTGATGGACACTGTGTGTAGAATTCAGAGGAACAGGTCATTTTGATGAGGCTGCTTAGGAAAGACTTTGATAGCAAAGGTAGGATTTGGATCAGGTTCTGTGGGATGGCTAGGATTTAGATAGAAGTACCTATGAATATTCTGTGATTGGAAGGATGGTTCCAAGATGTGGAGTAAGAACTTGATAGTTGGCCGGGTGTGGTCACTCATGCCTGTACTCCCAGCACTTTGGGAGGCTAATGTGGGTGGATCACCTGAGGCCAGGAGTCCAAGACCAGCTTGGCCAACATAGGGAAACCCTGTGTCTACAAAAAAAAAAAAAAAAAAGTAGCGGGATGTGGTGACTTGTGCCTGTAATCCCAGTTACCCCGGACACTGAGGCATGAGAATGCCTTGAACCTGGGAGGTGGAGGTTGCAGTGAGCCGAGATCATGCCAATGCACTCCAGCCTGGGCGACAGAGCGAGACTGTCACAAACAAAAGAAACTGACAGTCTAAGATTCTGTGAATAAAAGAAACAGAGAGGACATTTAAGCCTGTCCTTCTGGTCATATTCTCCTACCTTACTCCTACCTTATAATGGAGTAAAGACTACAGGGCTCTTATAACCCTTTAATTGAGGACTCTGGAAATGACTGAAGCCTGAGATTGGTCAGCCTGTGGGAATAACACCCTAGCTCTGTGTGAGCAGGCTCTCTCAAATGTCTGTACAGATTCAAAGGATCTCCTCTGAGATTTGTGGGTGTGTTTATCTCCTGAAGACTGACTTCCACCACCCTACTCCCATCCTGTAGCGATGGAGACCTTAGGATGTTAGCACTCTTTAGTCACTGGAATTCACAGAAGACTTGATAAAGTCTAGTCATTTTCAACAACTTACCTTGTTTCATAATCCATTAATATGTTTCACTATAAATGGAATAATATTTTTGAAATCAAGTGTGTTTCTTTAAAATATATATTCTTTTATATTTTATAGTTACAGCTAGTTTTGAATTATCGTTCTGCTATTGAATTAAATTTGGTAGTTTTTTTTTAAAGATACCTGTTGCTTTTTGTGGTAGTTACTATCAGATAAATGCCTTTGTTTATTATATGTATTCTAAATACTCCTCCATTCATCAACTATGATTCATATCCTTTTCTTTCCTATGACTATTATTTTTTTTTCCTATTAAGGTATAGATAAATTCTAACTTTAGAACAACAGAGACAATATCTCTAGTGGTTCTGAATCACTTCTAGATGTGCTCTTCTGCGTGTCCGTGGTATATGGCAAAAACAGTCTCCACAAACCTACATGCTATTCTCATTGTTTGCATTACAGGCTGCTTTCTTGAAAAGGCAAGAACATACTAATCATGCTTCTAGAATAATAGCATACAATTATAGGCCAGGGAACCTCTGGGAATTTTTGATCTGTGCCAGTTTATAAAGGAACAGCCCAAGGTTTGACCTTCATCACTGAAATGACTCTCCTGGAGTTTGTCAGTCACTGAAACATCTGATTTGATTTTTGGTGGGTGTTTGATATTAGGTCACAACTTAGCACACCCTGTCATTTAAACATTTTTATTTAAATTATTGACTAAGACTCTTTTGTGTGTATGTTGCTGTAAGGAACTGAAATTTCCCATGGCATGGCTTAAAAATTCTTTGGAATAAACATTTAAAGGGTATATACCTTTTGAAATCCATGTTTGATGTTGATCAATTCAGAAGTCATATTCCTTTTGCCTATGCTGTCCATCTGGTATAGGTACATAGACTTTTCCTATTATATGATTCAACTTCATTATTGCTGGTTTAAACAAAAGCTATTTCCCTCTTTTGTGTATACGTTTCTGTTCCCATATATAGATATGTGTGTGTATGTGTGTGTGTGTGTATAAAGTCTATATACATATAAAGTCTCTCTCTCTCTTTACATATACATATACATATATGTGTGTGTGTGTGTGTGTGTGTGTGTGTGTGTGTGTATATATATGACTTATTTCTAAGCCAGGCAGCATTTCCTTACTCTTAACATCTCCCGGTAATTTCCCTTCAGGTGTTGTATTACATGTGCTTTTTCAAAGTCTTGGTAATTTAAATGGCAGAAATGCTATTAACTCCATGTAAGGTGGTTATGGGTTTGTCAGTCATGCCATGTAACTTGAATTTCTGTCTGAGCCTCAGAAAAACCTGTTTTGTGAGGCTACTTTTCAAAATTTCTTGGGCTTTTTGGAAAATTGAACTTCCGTCTTGGCTATTGGCCTGGGCTTAGATTTGGCAATTCTACCAGTTTGTGAACTAGTTCAGTGATTGTGTCAGCTGTTGTAATTAAGATAATTTGGTGTTAATTGCAGTGATTATTTCAAGTTATAAGATTATAATCTATTATAAATGTTTTAAGGATGTAAGGCACAAAACCCAACTATTTTTCCATAGCGAATATCTTTTTTAATGCCTCACTCATAGGAAGCCTAGTTTCTGTTATTGCTACTTGCTACTGTTCTTTTGTTGCATGAAAGCTTTTTTTTTCTTTTTTTCATCAGAATTTTGCCGTGATATTTCAGATAGTAAGAAAAGAAAAGAAAGGTCAGGATTCTAAGTAAGACTTACTTTAGGAAAACTAGGCACACTAATACAGACTCAAACATGAAATACACCTGTGCTATTCTTCATCCTAATTTAAGAGTTTAGTGCTATTGCTTCCATATTCTGCAGTAAGAAATAGTACATTTGGAAACCATCTCCTGCCATAAAGTAATTCAAAAATAAAGTGAGATTGTTTACATGAATAGAAGTTGATGAACTGTGAGAATTTGGCTTCCCTTGCTTACTCCAGCCATGCAGTAGAAAGGAAATGTCTTCATAGTCAGATTTCTGTTCATTGTTTTTCCTAACTGCATCCTCCTTCAGTGGCCATAAAAGAGGATATAGCTAGGGAAATAATGAGAGAGGAACAATATGTTTGATTTGCATAACAGAAATACTTCATTTTTTTCTTGATAAGAAATTATTGCTTCTGTGTTGATATGATGCTGATGCCAAGCAGCTCGACTGACTATACCTGAAATTCTTACGGAATATTTTTAAGTCATCAGGGGCAGGTTGTTCGATTTTGGGTTCCTCCTAGATGTTTGTTTCTCTTTCTTCTGCTGTTTGCTTTTTCCCCTCAGTCCCTCTGTTGGAGGGGACCTAACACAGGTGTGGGATGAAATGGGGCAGGAGTCCTCTAACTCAGTGTGTCTTGAATTTCTTCTTCACTGTTCTCCCAAATGGGCGGAAAGTGGCCCCCATCTTAGTTTTTCTAATCTTCCGGCTTCTCACGTGGACTTGCTTTTGACAGCTGACCCCTGCAGTGTGGTATGTATAGCTTTGCCACATGATGTATTCCTGTTATTCTTCCATATTTTTGATGTTTATGCCGTACAGCATGAGGAGTAGCATCAGTATTTCTGACCTGGTTCAGTCAGCTTAGCTCTGATTTAACTCACTTTATCTCTGCAGGTGATGGTGGCAATTCAAAGGCAGCGCCATCAACACACTGCCTGGCCTTCCTCTAGATTGCCTTCATTTTGCTTTTCCAAGTCATTTACCTCATGTCCCTTCTCCCCGCTCTCTAGGATTCTACTGACCCCACTCTCATTTCATCTGGGCCCCAAGCCTGCTCAGAACAAACAGCCTCCCTCTCAGCTGGTTCTTGCAGATCTCAGCACTGAATCATACAGGACCTTAAGGCATCTTTGAGTTATTTTCTTATGACATGTTTTGTTTTATTGCCTTCCTCTGATACTTTCCCTGTGTTTAAGCTTTTTGCTTCTTCACTGGCCTGTGAGATTTGGCTAGACAGGACTTTTCCTGATTTTTGTATGTCTTCCATGCCCAGTACAGAAATGCTAGAAAAACATTGATGGACTGTCCCCTTTCCTCTTTCCTACTGTTGATCTCTGCATTTTTCATCCATCATCTTGGATCTACCCTGAAGCTATCCCCTACTTGTGCATAGTTTGCTGATCTGCTCAGATTTTCCTGGTACTGACCTGATTTTTCTCACACAGCATCTTTTTACTTCTCGGCGTCATCCACTATATTAGTCTGCTAGGGGCGCCGTGACAGATTCTTCAGACTGGGTAGCTTAGACAACAGAAATTGATTTTGCTATACCTCTGGAGGCTGGAAGTCCAAGATCAAGGGATCAGCAGGTTTGGTTTTCCTGAGGCCTCCCTCTGGGCTTCTAGGTAGAGGTTGTCTTCCTGGGTCTTCACAGGCCATTTCTTTTTGTGCACATATCCCTGCTGTCCCTTCCTGAGCCCCAGTTTTCTCACGAGGACATCAGTCAGATTGGACTGGGACCTACCCGTAGGACCTCATGTAATCTTTATTACTTCTTTAAAGACTTTGTCTCTAAATACAGTCACATTCTGAGGTGCTAGGGGTTAGTGCTTGCATGATTTTTGGGAGTTAAAATTCAGCCCATAACACCCACAGACTCACCCCAGCTGTCGCTGGTAGCTGCTGTTCCTCCCCCAGCCTGTGTACATTGATCTTGGACTTCTGTGAGGCTGCCCTCAATGCTGCCCTTGCAGGAGGCCCGGGACAGGCCTGTTTTTTAACCATCCTGTACTTGGAGTCTAGCCCTGCACTTGCTAGCTACGCCTGAGCCCATGGTGAGAGTCCACATAATGCTCCTGAGCCCTCTGATGTGCTGTAAAACAGGGAAAGGGCCACATGTACCTTACAAATGGATGACTCTGGCTTGTCTGGGCCTTCCTCTGTCTCTCATAGATTTAGGATCTTTTGGTTGGTGGGTACCTAGAGTCACACTTTTTCTTCGCTAAGATGGGGTCACTTCTCACCAACACTTGCAAGTGTTTGATAAGCAATGTTACATCTAAAATCAAATGAGTTATAGTGAATTCTGAGGGAGATGGACAGGTGTTTTATAATATCCAATATTGCTTGAAATTAGCCAATGAAACACTAATCAACATCTTTTGAGCACTTATCATGTAAGGAGCATAGCTAAAAATATAAAGGCATAGTTCTACCTAGTTTGAGTTGGATGAGGATTAAAGAAATTATGTATTTGAAAGTCCCTTACACATATAGTAGGCTGATTAACAGGTGTTATTTCACTAAAGCCTTTCAGCCCTGAGCCAAATGGCCTTTCTTCTTCTTCTTTTTTTTTAAAGTACAGCTGAGTGATTAAAAATGCTTGAAGACCTGGGTTCAAATTTTGGCTTTGTCGCTTATAAACTGTGTCACTTTGGCCAGATGATTTAAACCCTACACATCGGTTTCCTCACCTGTCAAATGGGGATAATAATAGTATGTACCTAGTGGAGTTGTCATGAGGACATTGGTTATAACAACAGCTAACATTAGCAAGCAGTTTTTCTGTGTCAGGTATTGCTCCAAGTGCTTTCTATGCAAATATGTATATTAAATGTATGTAATAGATGTTTCACCTCATTTAATGCTTGCTACATGTTCTGTTTTAACCAGAGGTGGGGCTGGATAACTCAGAGCAATGCCTTTCTATTGCAACCTGAAGAGGGAGATTAGAAATGTAGAAACCATCCATTCATATCTCTCCCTCATTTAATAGCTGAGGACACCAAGCCCCAGAGAGTATAATCATTTGGCCAAGGTTACACAGTGTGGCAGTAGGTGCCAGAGCCAGGATAGAGTCTCACAGCCTCACATCAAAGGACTGTTTCTGTGGAGCCAGGAGGTGACATTGGGATGAAGGGAAGGCCTTCCCTCAATAAGGTTTTCAGGTCAAACCCACCTAAACCAGCCAGGTCGTGGGCCTCCCACAGAACAAAAAGTGCCATGAAACCTTTAATACCAGATGGTCTAAAGCTGAGGAGAACAAGATAAAACTGACGCTAGCTGCAGAGGAGACTTGCTAGTGTAGGATTTGACTGCATGTGGTTTGAGGGACATGAACAGCCTCTTGGCAGCTGATTCCGTGTACTAAATGGGCGTGCTGGGCGGACCCCAATCACAAACCGGGGGACATCGACATCGGCCTTTCCTAGCAAGGCTCAGTTTCAGAACTTGGAATGCATTTTCCTAAAAACAAAGTAGTAACCTGTGAAACCGCAAAGGCCCATTTAACCCTAGCAGACATGGGCCTTCCTAATACTGGTGGTCTCTTACTGTTTCCTTAGAAAAATGCAATCCTGGGCCGGGCGCGGTGGCTCACGCCTGTAATCCCAGCACTTTGGGAGGCTAAGGCGGGTGGGTCACGAGGTCAAGAGATCGAGACCATCCTGGTCAACATGGTGAAACCCCGTCTCTACTAAAAAAAAAAAAATACAAAAAATTAGCTGGGCATGGTGGCGCGTGCCTGTAATCCCAGCTACTCAAGAGGCTGAGGCAGGAGAATTGCCTGAACCCAGGAGGTGGAGGTTGTGGTGAGCCAAGATCGCATCATTGCACTCCAGCCTGGGTAACAAGAGCGAAACTCTGTCTCAAAAAAAAAAAAAAATCCCGGTTCCGACGTCGAATCTAGAGAACTTGGCATCAGGCTGTGAATGAGGCTTCTGCCTTTTGAAAATAATTCTCTCCCCTCTGGCCATTCCAGCCAGGGGTGGGAGGTTCCCCACACCTCTCCCAGGCCTCTTGGTCAGGGAGCTCAGTGTCTGGGGAATAAGGATTGGCATGAGTCAGGGGTCCGCTTGGACCTCAGGAAGGCCACTGGGATGGGGAGGAGTGGGCCTGGAAGCCACCCACCTGAGGGAGGCGTGCAGGAATTTAGACACTTCTCTATTTAATTTTTATATTTTGTCTATATTCTCTCCCGAACTTATTAATTTTGGAATTGGAGGCAAGTTAGTGAACTTCTCTGAACATCAGGTTTATACTTCGTTAAAAGGGAAAATGCTCTTTGCCCCTTGGGTGGTTGTATTGATTCATGGGGTAATGGATAGTACGGGAGCAGGGCTCAGGTCTGGCAAAGAGTGAGTGACTAGTAGAAAACCTGTCATTTTCTGTCCTTAATTTCCATGGGGCTATGTGACATAGTCTTCTTCAGTCAAGTAAATAATTGGAAGCTGTCAGCCTGTCATTAGCATAGAGGCTAAAGTGCAAACTGGCTGGGTTCTTGTCGCCGCTCTGCCGGGACGTGGCTATTACTTCACTTCCCTGAATCTCAGTTTCCTCGTCATAAAATGGGGATAATAATTACAGAATTATTGTGAGGAACAAATGAATAAATATGTCAAGTGTTTAGGTCAGTGCCTGGCACTGATTTTGCCATTATTATCATTCTATATCTTTAGAAAAGAGATTCAATGTTATACGGCACAGAAAGACTGAATTCCTAGAAACACTGTGACATTAATAAAATAGCATCAATATCCAGCAAGCTTGGGTGTACATGCTCTCAGTGTGTATAAATGCTATTTATATTCTGTTGGCGGTCTTGGGAGGATGGTAGCGTAGGTGGAATTCATTATTCCATATTGCATGGGAGGAAACAGACTGGATGATGAAATGACTTTCCTTGGGTTATGCTGCTAGTCAGCAGTTGAGACAAGACTGTATCTTCTCAGTTTTCATGCTGTTTTTATTCCTTGATGTAATGGTGTTCTTAAGTCTGATTTAATTTCTACTGGGGCTGGGTGCCGTAGCTCATGCCTATAATCCTAGCATTTTGGGAGGCCGAGGAGGATGGATCACCTGAGGTTGGGAGTTTAAGACCAGCCTGACCAACATGGTGAAAACCTGTCTCTACTAAAAATACAAAAATTAGCTGGGTATGGTGGAGGGTGCCTGTAATTCCAGCTACCCAGGAGGCTGAGGCAAGATAATTGCTTGAACCCGGGAGGCAGAGATTGCAGCGAGCTGAGATCACGCCATTGCATTCCAGCCTGGGTGACAGAATGAGACTCTGTCTCCAAAAATAAATAAATAAAATAATAATAATAATTTCTACTGGGACAGAGGAGTCCTGAGGGGACTGAGTCTGACAGAGAAGAGTGTGTTCGGGATTCTCACAGTAGAGAATAGGGAACCCTATTCCCGTGGCACATTATGTATTCAGGGGAAGGGTGCCAGGCCAGCTGTTGCTTTGGCCTCTGGATTGGAGGGGTGGGGAAGTGGGGGCTGGGGCCTCAGAGGAGGGCCTGGGGTGCCTGTCTTCAGCCTCTACGGAAGTCTTGTCATTGATTTAGAAATGCTTCCAAGTTTAAAAAAAAAAAAAAACAATGAAAAACATTGAACATCTCTTCATGTTCTTGGCAAAAAACAATTTGTGAATAATTTTGTCTTCTTTTCATACTCTGAAGATGTATATCAAACATCTCTCTAAGAAGAGAGGAAATGGCTGCTAGGAGGCTGAGCTTTAGGAATAAATATGTAGATTCAGTTATCTTTTATTTTTCTCACTGTTTTACTGTCATCCAGCATTTATTTTAAGCTTCAGTCAGAAGTTATTTCACTAAGAACCTTGTGATAGCTTCAACATCTCCCTGAGGATACTGATATGGTAACTTGGAAGGGGGAATAATGTGTGTTAAGGCAGACTCCTGTCTGGGTCCAGGGTCTGTCCGAATGTTCCTCGATCAGTTCTCAGAACGCCCTTATGAGGTCGGGAGTATCACTGTTACTGAGAAGGGCACTTATCCTAAGTTAGGCAGTTAGAGTACATTTGCAAGCCAGTAAAGACTGAGCCGAAATTGGAACCCGAGCAGTTGTTGAAGTATTGTAGAATCCTCCTCTATTTTAGTATCACTGAATCTTTAGAGCTGGAGGAAGAAGCCAGAGAAGGAGATTTTCAGATGAGAATCATGCCTATGGCATTTCCACAGATCCTTGGGGTGACGCAGAGATTTTAGGGTTCATCCCCGAGTAGGACCCAGATTCCTGTGATGTCCCCCACTGATCTGAAAGTGAGCGCAGAGGACCCAGGTATACGCATGGGGAGTTCCAGCCCTAATCCTCACTTGTTTGTGATGGCCAGCTATCAGCTCCATTTCTAAGAATTGTGTTTTAAAGCAAGTCACAATTATTCATTTTAAAAATTCTTCAAGTTGTCTGTTATTAAAAAATGTAGATACACATTTGGGTTTTCAGTTTTGTTACAAACTTTTCTTGTTGGACTTTGTCACACATGACCTAACTGGACAGTTTACTGATATTTTACTACCATTTCCCTCCAATGAGAAATGTATCTTACCGAGAGAGAGACCAAGTTTACTTTCTAGAACATTACCTATAGAATACAAATGTTTACATTCTAAAGACTGTTTTATTATGTAATAAGAATCATCAATTTGACATATAAGATACGTTTTATTTTGTAATGAAGATCTTTCTAGAAATTAATTACATCTACAATTTTATATATGAAATAGGGCAGCAGAAGATGACGGCTGAAAACCAGATTGCTTTGAGTGTATGCAAATCACATCCAACTTAAAGGAATCTGAGCAATTGAGGGCAAATAGATCTCTCTGTGCAGTTCCCTTGGAGGTGCCGATGATAATCCCTGCCTGCAATTTAAGGCAATTTTGTGTTTTTTTTTTCCCCTGGTTTTTTAGAAAGCCTGGATAAATCCAAGTTAATTTTAGTGGCAGCAGTCATTCCATCGGTTATAGGCTTGTAATCAACTCTTAGCTGTGCTTTGTTCAGATATTTACAATTATTACTTTCCTGTATCTATACAGTACCATAAAAGGTGCCGTGCCATAACTTTGTAAGTCCAAATGTGCCTAAATCTGGTATATTTCATACAATTCAGTTAGCAGCTGTGAAGACTTGCTTTTGCGCCTACGTCCCCTGCACAGGCTAAGTCCTTGGAATCAGTGTGTCAATGAAGACTTGGTATCTCAATATGAAAGCTGCACCCTGGGAGTTCTGAGATAATGTGTCCTGATAGAGCCCCTAATGCCTGCCTCTTAGGAGGGTGTGTGACAAAGACAGTATAACTCCGCTAAGTGCTTTCAGAATCAGGCAGCCTTGGTCTTTCTCAAGTGGTTCCATAGTTTCCGTGTATGTGCTTCCTTGTGTTTCTGTGTGAGACCCCTTCTCTCCTTGGGCAGTCTGTCTGTAATCTTTTAACACTGCATGGTAGATTGGATTGGATGGGCCCCATCACCTTTGGATAAAAGACTTCAGCTTGCGGACATAAGTCTATGCAACACTCTTTTCCTTAGAGAACATAATAGGTCACTGGGAACATCATAAGAGGCGCTCTTAGAGGATGCTTATCAGTGGCACAATCCTAAATCCAGGTTTACTGGAGACAGGCTGCGTATATAACTCTCATCCTGGCCTAATTAATAATAGCATCCCCTTTTAGCCCAGCATGATTTAGGTAAGTTATATGGTCACCCCATGCACATGGGAGGTGGTACATAACACCTTTTAAGAATAAACTGGAATGGAGACAAGTGAAGTGACTTACCTACCCATGTCTCGTTGTGCCAGATTGAATCCAGAATTGGTCCTGCCTATCCTGGTCATTTCACCAGCTGCCCATAGACTGCTGTCCTTTGAAGGAATTACAATGCTTGGCTGGTTTCTCTTTTTAACTTTCATGCCAAGAAACCCTCTCAGTAAAGTCTTTGGCATTTGTTGTTAATTGTAGCTGGTAAAATACAGCATTAACTTAAAAATTATGAAATATTGCATACATAGAAAGGAGTCTATGCCCTATGTAGACATGATTTAAATAATGATGATAAAACAGGCATAGCGACAGAAGCATATAGAAAGGTGATTTCCTGGGAAGGGGTGCAGAGAGGATGGAAATGTTCTGTCTTGTAATGGTGAGAACACAGGTATATGTGTTTGCCAGGACTCAGTGATCCCTGTGCTTAAAATGGATGCATGTTATTATATGTAAATCATGCCTTGATACAGTAGACTAACAATTTACCTACACACCCGCTATCCAACTTAAAACGGAGAACATTTTCAACTCCTTTTTCGCTTTCTGCCTGGTGCTGATTCCTGACTGACAAGCTGTTTTAAAACGTAAAATAACAGGCTTTGTGGCTAAATCAATGCCTCCTATTAGAAGACTGATATTTCTATTTTAGTGGATGTTCTTTAACCTGTATTTTCCTTATTTTGGAACATCTTGTTAATCCTCTTTACGTAGTCTTACTCATAAAGTACTCGAATTCTGTATTTAACAAGTGGCATTTTATTTTAGTGATAGAAAAAACTGTTGCTGAACCAGGTTTTCTGGGATCACTGGGATGATGTTAGCTAATGGAGTCCAAGGTTGAAAGCATTTGTTGTGCACCTACTGGATGTCAGACACTTTGCAGACACAACCTTAATTCGCCTCTGAGCCTAATAATAGGTATCATTTCCCTTAAATTTCCTCACGTGCAGAACTGAGGCCCATAGATGGTAAGAAGCTTGCCCAAGATCCCCATGCAAAAGTAATTAGGAGAATTAGGAGTCGGGGTTTGAGTGACAGTGATCTAAGCACATTGTTAATGTAGAGAACTGTCCTTTGCTGGGGAAAGTTCAGCACTTGGCTGGCTCCCCTGGTTGTATCCTGTAGCACTGGGATCATGTGGCGTATCACTTCCAAATTTCCTAAATCACCGTGATCCTGCACACTCCCTGCCCAGACCCCTCCTGTGGCTCTCCCCTGCCTGCTCACCCAGGGTCAGCTGCTTAACAGCAGATCCGTAGGGCCTCTGGTATCTGGCGCCACACTGCTTATCCTGCCGGGTTTTCCTCCTGCTCCCCTCAAGGGCTGTGTGGTTCCAGCTCCCTTTTCCATTAGCGTTCCCATATGTTCCCATATGTTCCAGGTTAGGGCCTCTGCTTCGCCTTCGATTGCACCTTTTCTGTCTTCATTGCACTTGCCGAAAAAAACAAAACAAAACAACAACAGACCCAAGCTCGCCAGTCCCTGTCAAGCAGTCATCTCAAAATTTTAATTCCTGCCTCTTCCGGGATGCCCCAAATACCAGCCTCCCTCTCTGCAACTCTCCTCACCTTTTCGTCTAAAACAGAGAGTTTATTATGATGGAGTTGGTCCTTAATTGTTCTTTAATTTCATGTCTTTTTTCTCTAATTAGAATATGAATAATAGCTTTATTTATTGAGTAAGATATTGTGTTCTCCACTTTATGTGGCTTCCCTCAGTTAATTCCCAGAGCAATCTTAGGAGGTAAGTACACATTTTCTTCCCATCTGACAGACTGGAAAATTGAGGCTTAGAGAGAGATGCCTGAGACCACATGGCTACCAAGTGGTGAGACTGGGATTCAGTTTGACTTGAGTTTGATGACTCTTTGCTGACTCCTTGCCGATGACTTGAAGAGAGTCAAAAAGAAAGGAAACTGACATTCACTGTGCCTTTCCTATGGCTCGGCATCAAAATGGGTTTAGCTTATTATCTCACAGGGTCCTTACCCTGTGCTAAGAATTAGATCTCCAAAAAACTGTTTATGTAATTCACTCAAGGTCACAGTGCTGATTAGTGGAGAGAAGAAAATTAAACCAGGTCTTTTTGCCCCTAGAGATGCTCCCCTGTGTGCGGCACCTTCTTTATTTCTTTTTCTTTTTCTTTTTTTTTTTTTTTGAGATGGAGTTTCGCTCTTGTTACCCAGGCTGGAGTGCAATGGCGCGATCTCGGCTCACCGCAACCTCCGCCTCCTGGGTTCAGGCAATTCTCCTGCCTCAGCCTCCTGAGTAGCTGGGATTACAGGCACGCGCCACCGTGCCCAGCTAATTTTTTTGTATTAGTAGAGACGGGGTTTCACCATGTTGACCAGGATGGTCTTGATCTCTTGACCTCGTGATCCACCCACCTTGGCCTCCCAAAGTGCTGGGATTACAGGCTTGAGCCACCGCGCCCGGCCTCTTTTTCTTATCCTCTGCATGGCCTAGCATAGAGCTGGATGTGAGTGAAGCTTTTCAATTAGTTATAGGTTGATTTAAAACAACAACAACTAAGGTTCCTTTTATTCTGTTAGAAGCATGAGCATATCACACATATTCCAGCAGGGAAGAGCAGAACCATAAAGAATGTTGGATTTTTTGAAGAGACAGCGTAAAAGCAAAGAAGAGGTGAGATGGATACTTCAACAGAATGGCAGTCACAGAATTTCTTATCTTTTGAGAGATTTACTTGAGGGATTCTACCTTTCCTATAGCAGAGGAATGTCTAAAATGAAAAGACAGGAGAAGATGACTTAGTATTCCCATTAACATTTTAAAATTGCTGTGTGGTTAGCTGTCTCCAGTCAGGCAGCTTCACTCTCCTTTCTTTAACTGCCTTTCTTAGGCATAGAAGTAAAAGGTAATGGCCAGTTACCCTAGGCGCTTCCACTGGTAGATTTGCAGAACGCTGAAATTCACACTAGAGCTTACCCTTCAAAGTAACTAAGTATTAAAAAACTCAAACCTAGGGCTAGGCATGGTGGCTGACGCCTGTAATCCCTGCACTTTGAGAGGCCGAAATGGGTGGATCACGAGGTCAAGAGATTGAGACCATCCTGGCCAACATGGTGAAACCCCATCTCTGCTAAAAATAGAAAAATTAGCCAGGCGTGTTGGCAGATGCCTGTAGTCCCAGCTTTTCGGGATACTGAGGCAGGGAAGCGGAGGTTGCAGTGAATAGCTATTGTGCCATTGCACTCCCGCCTGGTGACAAAACAAGACTCTGTCTACAAAAAAAACACCTCAAACCTATGAAAAAGGAACTCCCATGTGTTCCAACAATTGTTACAATAGATTAGACTTCTGGTGATCAAAACACACCTCTGTTAGCTGCTCCAGCATGTTGTGCATCTCCGCTGTTTGTACAAGTCATCCAGCATGAGGAAGGATGGGTCTGTATCAGGTGCAGTTCCTAGGCCTTGGAATATGTCCTCCACTTTTTTTTGATCAGCAGAGTGTTTCCATTGAGTGTGCTGTGTGCCAAGAGAACAGCTGTCAGTGGTGTTCGCAGTGATGCACGTTAGCTTGAGTGCCAGAGATTCAAGTGGCGACGAGCACCAACTCTGCCTTCCACCCATTGCTTTTTGTGCTCTCAGTAACTGGAGAAAATGCTAGCTTTGCACACTGTGTTTTCTCATAGTGGGCTAGGCGTATCACTTCCAAGGGCTATGGAGCTTCCTGGAATTGTGTGTGCTATGAACACGGTCCCAGAATGATGAAATGCCAAAGTGCTCACATCACCATGCCTTTGTTCACTGGCTCCCATGTCTTTCTTGTTGTGGCCATCCATGAAGTTTAGAACCATCACAGCTACTTAGGTAATGGTCTTGGAGTCCAACAGATCAAGGTCAAATTCTGGCTCTGTCACTTAGCAGTTGGGTGACTTTGGGCAATGCATGTACCTCTCTGAACTTCTCATTTCTCTTCTGTAAGGTGAGAGTAATAAAACTTATGGGATTGCCATGATGATTAAAATAACGAATTCTAAGTATGTGGCTCTTGGGGTGTGTGTGTGTGTGTGTGTGTGTGTGTGTGTGTGTGTGAGAGAGAAAGAGAGAGAGAGAGATTGGCAGTGGCTGTTTTTTTTGAACTGTGATGCCCACAGAGCGGGAGCTATTTTTGGAGAGGAGGGGGTCTTCTCACTGCTCCCAATTCTCATCCATGCTGGGGACGTGCATCTGTCTCTGTCACTACTCTGGGAACATACCTCTTGTCAGATACAGCTGTCTTTCTGCTGTTCCCTTGGTCTGCCAGCACAGGACTGAGGCCACTCCCTGCACTCTTTTCCTTCTTGTACCCCCATTGTGGCCGTGCCTGGGGACTCCCTGACCCTGCTGTTCTTCCTAGCCTGGAGCTTGCTGCTCTTTATGGGGAGGATTTTGATTCTCTTTCCCAGGCTGCCTGAGAAACAGGCCCAGGTGGTCTGAAGTTATAATCCCCAGACCAAATATGTTTCTCATCTTATTTGGGCCATGCTGAGACTTACTGCAACACTACTTTAAGCTCGGTGACTTTCATTTGGGCCACAGCCTATCATACATATGGCATGGTGTTGGCTTTTAGTAAAAGATAAAATAGGTGAGTGACAAGAAAGCGAAATAGATGCCAGTTGGAGTACAGAGTGATCTAAAAGCAAATTCTGCATAGCAGTATGCATATGCAGACAGGGGTATAGTTTGAAATAAGTTACTTGTAATGACTATTTTCATTATTTTCACTAAAGAGAAAAAGCTCAACAAAATCTCCCTAACTTGTGGAGTCGTGTGGAAGATAGAATAAGAAGGTAGTGCACAATGATGGGCAAAAGAAGGTAATGAAACATTACAAAGATGTTAAAAAGCTTTTTTAAGTTGTATATTCACACCCACATTTCATAAACTTGAGAGGTGCTGCATTATTTTATTCATTCATTCATCCAGCAAATATTATCTAGTATGAGTAAACTGCCGGCGAGCCCTCCCTCCCCACTGCCTGTTTCTGTATGCGACACGGATAGCAGTGTGCTCAGTAGCTTGCAACCACATTGCCTGCGTGAACTGCTCCTCCCTCTACTGGCCCAGTGAGCTTGGGCAAGTTCCGTAACCTCTCCGTACTTTAGTGTCCTCATTTGTAGAAGAGAAATAGTAATAGCACATGTCATAGAGGGCTTTGGGGAATTGAAAATGCAAGGAGTGCAGAGCAGTGCTTGGCATCTGAGAGACACTCAATACATGTTAACTAAATGTTTTCTGACTTATTTGTTTGCCTCTTTATTGTCACTCCCCCTTTCCATCATTAAATGCCGAGAGAGACCTTGTTTTCTGTTTTCTCTTGTAACTACTATCCTTGGTTGCTAGGACAGTGTTTGCCCATGGTAGCAGCTTGGCAAATATTTGAGCTGAGTAAGTGAATAAATGGCTGGATGAATGAATGGAATGCATGAAGGCCGGACTCTGCTGGGTGCTTCATAGATAGGAGTGAATAAAACTTGGTGCCTGCTGGGGACGTACCCAAAGGAAAGGAGATCAGTACAGCAAAGAGATATCTGCACTCCCATGTTTGTTGCAGCATTGTTCACAGTACCCAAGATTAGAAAGCAGCTAAGTGTTCACCAGCAGATTGAATAGATAAAGAAAATGTGGTATGTATGCACCATGGAGTACTATTCAGCCATGAAAAGGAATGAGATTGTGTTATTTGCAACCACATGGATAGACTGGACATCATTATATTAGGTGAAATAAGCCAGGCACAGAAAGACAAACTTCGCATGTTCTCACTTATCTGTAGGAGCTAAGAATTAAAACAGTTGAACTCATGGACATAGAGAGTAGAATGATGGTCACCAGAGGCTGGGAAGTGGAGGGATGGGAAGGAGGCAGGAATGGCTAATAGGTACGAAAAATAGAATTAATGAATAAGATCTAGTATCTGATAGCACAACAGGGTGACCATAGTCAATAATAAATCTATATGTATATATATATTTTTTAATTTATTATTTATTTATTTTTTGAGATGGAGTCTTACTCTGTTGCCCAGGCTGGAATGCAGAGGGATGATTTCAGCTCACCGCAACCACCACCTGCCTGGTTCAAGTGATCCTCCCACCTCAGCCTCCCAAGTAGCTGGGATTACAGGCACACACCACCATGCCCAGCTAAATTTTGTATTTTTAGTAGAGACAGGGTTTCACCATGTTGGCCAGGCTGGTCTCGAACTCCTGACCTCAGGTCATCTGCCTTCCTCAGCCTCCCAAAGTTCTGGGATTACAGGCGTCAGCCACTGCGCCCATCCATATTACAATAATAATTTAATAAATTACAATAATAATTTAATTGTACATGTTAAAGTAACCAAAGGAGTATAATTGGATTGTTTGTAACACAAAGGATAAATGCTTGAGCTGATGGATACCCATTTACCCGGATGTGATTATTGCATGCCTGTATCAAAATATCTCATGTATCCCGTATATATACCTACTATGTGCCCACAAAAATTAAAAATTAACATTAAAAAATACAAACCAAGTGATGCTGCCTGCCTTTTAGAGCTTCCAGCTAGTCCAGTGAAGGAGAAACCTAGAGATCTATAATGACCAAAGGTGCTAAGTGTCAATGCAAGGGAAGAATGGGGACACCATGCTGGATTGCGTCGAGGAAGAGGTGGCGTTTTCCGACTATGTTGGGTGGTGGACTGGTAAACAAGACCACCTTTCTTCTTTATCCATTTGAAGACTTAGAACAATTATTTGTAGATCCCCCCTTCCCCACTTCTTAAAGCATTTCCTACTCAATTATTCCCTTTCTTCAAACATATAAACTATTTTTTTTTTTTAAGACAGAGTCGTCTCACTCTGTCACCAGGAGCCAAGCTGGAGTGCAGTGGCACAATCTCGGCTCACTGTAACCTCTGCCTCCCAGGTTCAAGCAATTCTCCTGCCTCAGCCTCCCGAGTAGCTGGGACTACAGGCGCCTGCCACCATGCCCAGCTAATTTTTGTATTTTTAGTAGAGATGGAGTTTCACCATGTTGGCCAGGATGGTCTCGATCTCTTGACCTCATGATCCGCCCGCCTTGGCCTCCCAAAGTGCTGGAATTACAGGAAACATATAAATTATTATATGCATGTTCTAAAACTTCTAAAAGGAAGTTAAACACATTTTAATCACTTAAAACGTTTTTTAAAAAGTCAACCCATGTAACTTAAAAATGATTATGAGGCACTTGTTTACTTTTGGTTGCCTGGAATTTGTGTGTGTGTGTGTGTGTGTGTGTGTGTGTGTGTGTGTGTTTTATTTTGGTGTATGAGCTGTTTATTGCTTTTTCTTAATCTTTTTTTTTTAATGAAATCAGACAGCAAAATCCTTTTTGGCAGTGCTAATGATAAATATTCTGTTTAGTCTTTGGATGAGGTATACATGAAATATCTATAGGTACATTTGGGAATATTGGAATAACAGTTTCCAATTCTTTTGGTCAATGGACAGTGGGATAAATGAAAAGTTCAAACCAAAATATACCTACTGGACAAGAGCCATCATCTTTTAATAGGCAGAAATCCTCATTGGGGCCCAGTCTTCCTCTCTTTCCTGTCTACTTTGTCAATAGCTCTGACCACAGGAGCAAAGAACTGCTGGATAGGATGTTGTGCGCTCGTCCCCTCTCTCATCACCAGCACAAAGGATCGTATTCTTTTTTTTTTTTCAGTAGTGGAGCCAGCTGTGCACCCCAAACATTGAGGAAGATAGCCCATGGTATGGCTTAGAGTCACAGAACCACAAGATGCGTGTGTGATTATCTAAATAAAGAACTCTTATCGCAACCTTGTGGCTCTGGCAATAGAACTGGGCATGGGAGGGCTTTCTCATCCATGTGTTATATACACAAATGATTCTCTAAGTTGAAGGACACATTGCTCTGCAGCATAACTGAAAAAAACTGTGCATGAGTGTGTGTGTGTGTGTGTGTGTGTCTGTCTGTGTGTGTTGTCTGTGTGGGGAGGAGTGGTCTCATTCCTACTTGCAAAAATCCTCCGGAAGGGGTTTTCAAAGCATTGCACAGAGCTGTTGCTTGTCAGCTTCTGGTGTTGACTAGCTATCAGCAAGGCTCCTTCAGCCTTGGGCAGTGCCTTGAAAACAGAGATCACTGTGTTCTCATGGGATGGGTTTAAATGGAATTGAATGATATAGAAACCACTGCCTAATCTATATTTAGGTAAGTCTTGTTTTCTTTCTCTCTCTTTAAATTTTTCCTGAAATGCATGTATGAAGCTGTTTTTGGCTGAAATGAGAGAGTGAAGCAGGCTCCTGAGTCCTCGAGTGAAGAGGATCCATTGAGAAGTCCAGAGGGAGAGAGAATGAGCGTGATTAACGGCAGTACAGGATTGGCAGGAGTGATATAAAATAGTACATCATCTGAAAGTGACCTAATATTCGACTTTGGAATGCATTTTTATTTTTGGCAGTGGATTTACCTCCCCATGTCCCGCCTGGACAAACGTTGGGATTAGTCATCATTCCTTAAGCACATGCTGATTATGGCCAAAGAAAGTGGCAGGCTTGAGGCTTGCTGGCGACCAGGAGAAAGCCAGCTGGATTAGACATTTGCCATGAGCCTTGTGTTCATGTAACTTATGGGGCGGCCCCCTAAGCCAGAGAAACAAGAAACTCAGAGGCACTTTTAGCAAGGTTCTCATGCATGGCAGCATATTTTAATACTAGTGCTCCCTTTAGGCAGGCCCTAAATAAGAATGTTTTGTTCTGCTTTTTTTCCATTGACTTAAGGTTGTTGGGGGAAAACTTGTTAGAATTCCCAAGTGAAACCATTTAAATGCCTTGGCTTCTGATAACTAGGAGTCCTGAGTGAAGTTGTCAGTTGCTGCTGAAGTCAGCAGAAATAATTGTGCTCTCTATGCCGATGATCTGTGTCTATTTTGAGACCATTTGGAGGCCGAGGAAGGCTGTCACATGTTCACATTGCTTATTGTTGGTTAGAGCTCTGAGCTTCACATGTTGTCTACTTTGGTGACATTGGAGAGCAATGCTTCTTTTCTTTCAATGTTTTCAACATGGCCCAGCCAGGATTCAAGGCTCCCTTCTGAGGTCCAAGAGAATTTTGTATTTACCTTTTATCATTATTCATCTTACTGTATTGCACTTCTCTGTTTACAGTTTCCGGCATTCTAGCTCAGTGTTAGGACCACGTTGGCATTTGTATTAGTTTTTCATTACTTCATAAGAAATTGCCCCAAATTTGGTGGCTTAAAATAACACACATTTATTATTGCATAGTTTCTATAGGTCAGGAGTCCAGACACAGTTTAGCTGGAGTCTCTGCCCTAGGTCTCACAAGGCTGTAGTCAGAATACTAGCTGAGGCTTCTCTCTTCTGAAGCTTGGAGTCCTTTTCCAAGCTCTCGAGGTTATTGGCAGGATTCAGTCCCTTGTGATTGTGGAACTCATGGTGGCCTTTCTTCTTTCAGGCCAGCAGGAAAAGGTCTCTGACTCTGGGCTGGGCCCCAGTTCTTCCTTTATTTTATTTTATTTTTCTTTTTGAGAAGGAGTTTCGCTCTTGTCATCCAGGCTGAGTGAAGTGGTGCCATCTCAGCTTACTGCAACCTCCACCTCCCGCGTTCAAATGATTCTCCTGCCCCAGCTTCCTTGAATAGCTGGGATTACAGGCCCCTGCCACTACCTCTGGCTAATTTTTGTATTTTTAGTAGAGACAGGGTTTCACTGTGTTGGCCAGGCTGTTCTTGAACTGCTGACCTCAAATGATCCACCCGCCTCAGCCTCCCAAAGTGCTGGGATTACAGGCATGAGCCATCATGCCTGGCCCCCACCCCTTCTTTTAAAGGAATCACCTAATTAGATCAGGCCCACTCAGGACCACTCAGTCAGTTGATTAACCTTAATTATATTTGCACGATCCCTTTGCCATTTAAGATGACACAATAATTGGAATGATGTCCCATGATATTCACAGGTCCCACCTATATTCAAAGCATGGAGGGTTATACAGGATGGATACAGTGTTGAAAGAAGGAATGAATTAAATGAATGAATTCTGATAGTTGGAAAAAAAGTAATTAGCTTTTTTTGTCGCATGAGTGAGAGAAGGTATTGAGTTCCTTATTGCAGAATGCAGTTGCAAGCAGTTTATCACTGGTGAGCTGCTTCCTGGTAGCTATAAGACATAAGCAGACAAGAAACAGCAAGAAAGGAAGGAAGGAAAAAAGAGAAGGAGAAGGAAATCATTATTTTGGGGCTGAATTCTGGTGGTGGTTTCAAGTTCTCCCCACCCTCCAGACTGCTGTCATTTACAATTGCTGGAGAACAGGAGCTGGGAGCCTCTCCTTGGTTCTGCTCCTGTTGCATAGCCACGGGGGATACAGAAGGGCAGTGGTGCCCAATAAAGGGAACCCCCTTCAGCTTTGCTTTTAGTTTCCAGAGATTCAGTCTGTGCCGTAGGCTGAGAGAAAAACTCAGTGTGAGTCTTTATTTGCACCCTTATGATCACAGGCACATGTGACACCTCCTCCCCCGTCCCTGCCCTGAGTCTTCCAACAGTGAGATGCATTAGGTGTGGAAAGGAAGCCTTCATTTCAAATCTCCTGGCTGCAGTTAGCTTTAAAAATCAAACTGAACTGCGGCCGTCTGTGTTTAATTTGGAAGAGCAGAAAGGATGCGTGCTTTGTGGCGCCTGCATAGTGAAAGTCTCCATGACTTAATACCACTGCCCAGCCTTAGAAACTTCCCAGGCAGACAATGGCCCTGCTTCCCCGAGAGTTCTAGGGCTTGGGTGCCACCTTATATAAACATTGCTGCTTTTAGTACATCTCAAAGGCAGAAGGATGACACATTAATAACAGCTGGAGGATCTCATTAAAATTCGGAGGAAAATATGAAGGCTGGAGCCTGGTAATGTACAGACAGTAAGTCTTTGTCTTGTCTGATTAACAATTGCATGCATTCTAAGTGCCTTGCTGGATGGTAAGAACCAGCATTTCAGCTAGAAGTACCATGTTCTACTCCTTAAGAATAACGGGCCGGGCCTGGTGGCTCACACCTGTAATCCCAGCACCTTTGGAGGCCGAGGCAGACGGATCACAATGTCAGGAGTTCAAGACCAGACTGGCCAACATGGTGAAACCCCGTCTCTACTAAAAAATACAAATTTAGCTGGGCATGGTGGCTCATGCGTGTGATTCCAGCTACTTGGGAGGCTGAGGTAGGAGAATTGCTTGAACCTGACCCGGGAGGCGGAGGTTGCAGTGAGTGAGATCACACTGCCACTGCACGCCAGCCTGGGCCACAAAGCGAGACTCCATCTCAAAAAAAAAAAAAAAGAATAACCTATTTCTCTTTTTCAATTCCCTTATCCTCTCTAAAAATAATATGTTGGTCTTTTGGACTCCCTTGAGAGCTGAAATGGCTTAGTAACGGGGGCAGTCCCTGAGAGCTGGTGCAGAAACAGCCATTGCTAGCTTGGATTTGGAGACATCTGAATTATGCAGTCAGATGCTTACATCGTGGGATCTGGACGTACAGGGTTGTGTGGGCTTTGTGCCAGAAAGGACAGGGATGCACTCTCTGCGGGAGCTCCCTGGGGTTGAGGGGAGACGCATTCTCTTACTTTTGTTCATGTTGTTCCCTGGAACAGCCAGATTGCAACCTCTCAACCCTTCAGGGAAGATCTAAGGCTGACAAAAGTTCACTCCCTCATGAAGAACATCGGGCAGTTTCTCCCTGGTGTGTAGGCGGTGGGAGTGAAGTAGAGGGGTTTGCTGTGTGCAGGGAAAGGGCCGCATTCTGAAAAATTTGTATACAGCCCTTGGACTGAAAACAAAAGATTCTATAGAAATGCTTTTTTTGGAACCCTGGTCCAGTCCCTCATCCAAGCAGGGGTGCCGTTATATGCTTGACTGTGGATGGCATCGATTATGGGCAGAAGCTTGCACTGGATTGCCACCTGACGCAGACCCACAGAACACAGTTTAACGCTGGCTCTGTCAGCAATCACCAGTGTTTATTTTTCGAACTCTTCAGAGAGATATTAATCATTTGTGAAAACGGTACCATCTCAGAATTCCTTACTGGAATAAGCTACCAATATAAGATGGGTCGAAATTGTTGTCTTTTTGCCTACAGTTAGATTTTCTTTCTTGGAATTTCTTTTCCTTGTTTTTGAGACAGAGTTTTGCTCTGTTGCTCAGGCTGGAGTGCAGTGGCACAATCTCAGCTCACTGCAACCTCCTCCTCCTGGGTTCAAGCAATTTTCCTGCTTCAGCCTCTTGAGTAGCTGGGACTATAGGCGTGTGCCCCACCACGCCCAGCTAACTTTTTTTTTTTTTGGTATTTTTAGTAGAGATGGGATTTTACCACGTTAGCCAGGATGGTCTCCATGATTCGATCCCCTGACCTCATGATCCACCTGTCTTGGTCTCTCCAAAGTGCTGGGATTGTAGGTATGAACCACTGTGCCTGGCCTGTTTTTTTTTTTTTTTTAACCATATATGCTAGCTTTGTAGCTGGCGGTAAAAAAAGATTATTTTCCCTATGTTAATGACTTTTTCAGCTGAGCTGAATGGAAGAATAGGGTCACCAGCCCCTTTTTCGGAGTCTAACACTCTCAATCTGATAATACGAATAACACCTCAATAATTACAGCAAGAGCAGATAATCTAAAGTATCTTTCCTGAATTACCTTTTGGCTTTTCGCCACCTTGTTTGTATGTTTCAGAGTTTGTCTTTCCGTGAAATCATGGGAAGGCATCTGATTACTTTGTTCTTGATGTACGTGAGTAGTGCGAACATCTGAATAATTTAACAAAAATCTTGTTTAAACAAAAATCTTATTTCAGAAGAATCTGTCAAATTGTTAATTATCTGACAATTTAAAATGTCAAAGCATGAGTTGGCTGATCTTAACCTCACCCTTGTAACAAACATTGTTCACTTCATGGAGCTTCAGAGTAACTTGAGAAGGCTTGCTGTCTGTACTTGACAAAGACAGGTTTAGAAAGTGGCTCATGACAGTAAAACCTCTTGGTCAAGTGGAATGTGCACGGGAACCCCTAGATGCATTTTGGCATGAACACTTCTTTTGAGTTTGTAGCCCAAGACTTCTTTATGACATGTGTTCCTCTCCCAGGTCCTCCTCCTACTGTTTCTAATTTTTAAATAAGTTCTGTTTAACTCAGTTTTGGATAATGAGCTAGCTCTGAAAAAGCTTGGTAGAACTATTTTCAATGAAAGAGTTCTAAAACTAATCATATCTCTTGTCACCAAATTATAACCTGACTGTTGCCTGTATCTGAAATTCTAAAATAGTGAAGAGAGTTATTTTACTTTTTCCTGTAGGGCTCTTCTCTCATTACTTCCTTGCTAGAATCCCGTGTGGATAATGAGAGAATGAAATTATCCAAAAGGTAATTTGCAGTATGCATCGTACCCAGCAGTTGAAACTGCTGCAGCAATACTTCAAGGAAACATAAAGGAAGCCATGTTTTCTTGTTGCGCCAGCATTTGGGGGTCATGCATGCCGCTTTCTGCTCCAACAGCCCTAACATGGGAATTGAAGACACTTACTTTTTGACCTGGGACAAACCTTTGAGACTCGTAAGCCACCAATTGATTCACCTTTTGCAGCAGGGCTTGTGTGATAAACACTTTTGTGAGAACAGGAGAGTCCTTTCCCTTTTTGCCATCCTTGCTCTGCAGATTAATTAGCAAAGATGTAATGGAGAAACCTGTCACTTGCAAGCCCTTTCTGACATGGAGTGGACCAAGTGGAAATGCTTAAATGTGTTGCAGGGATATCAAAGGGACTGAGCTTTTGGAACAAAGAGGACAGAGCCCAAAGGAGAATTGGTCGAAATTACACAATTTTCAGTTCTGGCTTGGTTCTAATAAAGTTCTAGGAAAAGAGGCTTATGCACAAAGGCTGAGCTCTTGCCTCTGTTGTTCTTCAAATCCAAAATGTCTTAAAATACTAGTGGTGGTCATAGTCATATTTTAATGACATTTTGGATTTGAAGTGTGTAGCTGGAACTTACCCTTTGTTAATGGATGTATCACTGGGTGAGCTTCTAGACTGCCTCACCAATGGATCTAGCATTACCTGGATTAATGAAATAAGGTAAAACACAATCCCTGTGTACCAGAAAGTGGGTTCATGTGTCAGCTGCATCGTGTCATTTGGAACTTTGCAGGGGTGGTTTTCCTTTGCTCCTTCAATCTCCTCATTTCTTTCATTACCTGGATGAAGCCTCTGCACAGGAGAGCTTCTGCCTCCTCTCTCTCACCTCAGCCCCCTAGACCTCTGCGTGCAAATGGAGTACGGTGTTGACTGAGCCTGGAGCACTCTTAGGAAAAGGCTTCAAGTGGGGCTAGGTGGGAAGGCCCGGGACGGAACAACAGCCAAAGAACTGATAGGTGGAATAAAGGAAGTGGGACAGAAGAAATTCAAAGGCGGGAATTGAAAGAGAGAGATACAGTAAGAATAGCTAGCGTCCAGTGAACATGTACGATGGACCATGCTGGACCATGCACGCTTCCAAGCACATTAGATTTATCGTTCATCTAAGTCTCACGAGAACTCTGTAAGGCAAAGGTCTGACATTCTCATCCCGGTGTTAGATGTAATGAATCTGGAGCACAAATGCATAAGTAATTTTTCACTTGAGAAGTGGACTTATCAGGGTTGAACCTGTCTGACTCCAGTTAATGTCCTTCACCACTTTCAACTGAACTGAGAAAAGGCAGGACAAAAGTCACAACCAAAGGTGGCTTTGGCCTTCAGAATGTTCCACCTCCTGAAGCTCATGTGCTTCTCTTTCTTTTTTTGTCCTCCCCATTCCATAATTAGTCATCCTTACAATTCAAAAGAAATTTTGAAAATTATTTTAAGAAAATGAAGTCTTGGGGAGGCCGAGGCTGGTGGATCACTTGAGGTCAGGAGTTTGAGACCACCCTGGCCAATATGGCGAAACCCTGATTTTACTAAAACTACAAATATTAGCCAGGGGGGTAGCACGTGCCTGTAATCCCAGCTACTTGGGAGGCTGAGGCAGGAGAATTGCTTGAACCTGGGAGGTAGAGGTTGCAGTGAGCCGAGATCATGCCTCTGCATTCCAGCCTGGCTGACAGAGCAAAAAAAAAAAAAGAAAAGAGAAAATGAAGGGCATAGCTGAAATCTGCTCACTTCATGATCTTGACAGCTTAACAAAACTGATTGCTGCTGCAGTAGAACTGTTTTAAAAAGGAGAACTATATTTTAAAAAGTCTGAGCACATCGAAAGACACAAAGGATCCTTGTTACAAGTCACTCCCACCAATGGAAGAACAACCATTGCTCTCATCTTTTTTTAGTTTGTTTTTTTGTCATTTCATCTCTCCAGTGGCTGAGATCAATAAGAGATGCTCCATGGTCGCTTTTGAGTTCCTTTGGATGTTTTAATGAAGGGGTGAACATATTGCTTTTTTTATTTTTTGAGACAGGGTCTCTTTCTGTCAGCCCAGGCCGGAGTGCGGTGACACAATCTCAGCTCACTGCAGCCTTGACCTCCTGGGCTCAGGTAATCCTCTCACCTTAGCCTGCTGAGTAGCTGGGACCACAGGCATATGCCACCATGCCCAGCTATTTTTTTATTTTTATTTTTAGTAGAGATGGAGTCTCACTGTGTTGCCCAGGCTGGTCTCGACCTTCTGAGATCAAGCCATCTGCCTGCCTCCGCCTCCCCAAGTGCTGGGATTATAGGTGTGTACCACCGTGCCAGCCGCATATTGCTTTTGATGGAGTTAAACAGTGAAGTGCTACCAAGCACTTCACAGAGGCTACTGGGCTCAGGAATAAAAGGCTTCTACTCCAAATCTGGTAGCACCTTGCACCACAAAGACTTGCCCTCTCAGTGAGAAAACAAACAGCAGTTCTATACAGTCAAGGGTAGAGGCAGGAACAGAATACATTTCTGAAAAATGTATTCCCAAGAAATCCATGTTAATCAATGCCAGAGACCACCCAGTTTCTATATAGTGCAATCTCAAGAAATTTTCTGCCACAGATTCTCTAAGGACTGATCTTCATGTCAGAAAACCTTTTTATCTTTTGTAAGTTTGTCAGTTCTAACATTAAATGCCTAACTTTGACAGTTACCAAGACAAGTCAATTCTAGCTTTTCTTTTTTAAATTTTCAGGTGAAGTTTGCTATAATCATATGCCCAGCCTCATTTAGGCATGCCGAAAGCACTAATACTCTTCTTGCTTTTGAGTGCTAAAGAAATATAGCCCATGAGATTACTGGGCAAATTGAAAAGAATGAGGCTCACTGTACCAAGAGACCTTTCTTGATACATTAAGTCAATGATCTGTTTCCTGCACTAGAGGTCTTGGTTGGGTGTGTCGTACTGTAATTTTGTCCGCCTTCTGAGGCACACCTATTTTTCTGCTCTTTAACATGAAAAGCTCCTAACTCCGAAGCCCCTCTGTAAACATGTGGCTCCGAGGATAGCTTCAGAATCCTGGCGGGCTGTGCTAATGTCAGTACTCACCTCTGGACAGGATATCTAATTTTTAGATTCTAGACAAAAATTGAAAGTAACCCCCCTAGGGTTTTTTTCTGTTTCATAAAATAAATGTTATCGATGTGATTTAATCTGACTAGATTACTATAAATTTTTGAACTTAATTATTTGTGTTTGTATTATTTGCTATTGTTTCAACTAAGGAATTTTGCATTTTTTTTTTTTTTGAGATGGAGTCTTGCTCTTCTCGCCCAGTCTGGAGTGCAGTGGCGCAATCTCTGCTCACTGCAACCTCTACCTCCCAGGTTCAAGCAATTCTTCTGTCTCAGCCTCTCAAGTAGCTGGGATTCCAGGTGCATGCCACCACGCATGGGTAATTTTTATATTTTTAGTAAAGATGGGATTTCAACATGTTGGCCAGGCTGGTCTGGAATGCCTGACCTCAGGTGATCCTCCCTGAGGTCACAGCTTCCCAAAGCGCTGGGGTTACAAACGTGAGCCTCTGCACTCAGCCAAGGAATTTTGCTTTCTTTAGTCACCGAGATTTTAAACTCCATGAGGTCAGGAAACTTACTTTTCACATGTTTTTCCTTTGGTATGTTTTAGACGTGGTGTTTTATAGGCAGTAGTTAAAGAATGAAAACTTTAACCACTTTAAACTCTGAAATTCTAGGCGGTGGGATTTGTATTCAAAGACATAGGCTAATTATCTTATGACACTTCAATTATAGTCTGTTCAATTCACCACTGTAGTGATTCTAATTTTAGTTCATGGTGGTTTTCTCTCGGGGAATCTAAAGTACTTTACACATATAGCCTCATTCTTTTATCATAGCATGCTACCTTAACCCAGTCTCTTCACATGTGATTTAAGAGCTCGCTACCCAAATTATGGTCCGTGCACCAGCAGCACTGGCATCACCTGGGAGCTGGTGGGAAATGCAGGCACTCAGTCGTTCCCCAAGACCTCATGAACCAGAGTCCGTATTTTAACAAGACTTCAGGTGATTTGTGTGCACATTACAGTATGAAGAGACAAGACACCAAAGTTAACTATTTTTCCTGTTGTCTCATGGCAAGTAGATCTCCAGTCCTGAGTCTGGGTTGCGTAGCTGGTGATGCTGATGTTGCAAAGATGCAGTCATCTTCTTTTCCCATGATGATGCAGAACCCCCTCAGCTCCTGTTGGAGCCTGTGATGGTCTCTGCACTCAGTGTTTTTCTTCTTAGGCTCTTTATCTGTACCTGCGTTGCTTTTGTCCCTTAAGGTTTTGTCCCTTGATTTCCTCTTAAGTGCTCTGAACTTAATCATTTTTTATTTCTTAATTTTAACATGACCATTTCAGTCTGATGACAGTTTTATAGTCAAAACCCACATGGAATCTATTAATAATGCTTTATAAAGCGCCAGTTGTTACCAAAAAAAAGTGGATCTTCCTGAGATGAGGCTATATGTAAAATATGGGTGGAATTTGTGTGGCAGTTGGGAACTGATGGAGAAGTGTATTTTGGTCTGCCGTAAAACTTCCTTCCTCAAACGACTTTCATACAACTAAGAAATGAAAGAGCAGAGAATTCTCAACTTGCTTCACTACTGGAAAGTAAAGGGAAATTTATGGGGTAATAGTGACATTGAGAAGTAGTTCTTTAGAGAACTGCATTTTTCGTAGCTAACTGGAAACATTTTCAGCTTTGAAAATGAACAGATGTCTTTTTCTCTCATGTTTCGTCAGGCTTTAGAAATGAGTAGGAGCAATTTGGTAGAATTTTTTTTACCTATATTTCAAAACATTTTGAGTCTACTTGTTAATTAAGATGTTTTAAAAAGCATTTGGTCCTTGCAATTCTGCTACTCATAAGAATGCATTTCTATAATTTGCACCAATTTGTGTGATCTGAAGCTAGTTGTCCTGAATGTACTTTACGTAAATGTGTGTGGCTCACTCAAGTAATTTTCATTCTTGAGATTACATCTCTCTATCTTTTTGGATGTAACTGGATTCACTGGAGTTAAGAATGAACGTTGTCATTCCCCCTGCCCACCCTGACTTCCCCGGCTATTGATGTAATAAATGTAATTACAGTGTTAAGAAATCCTTTCCAGCTGAAGGAACAAACCACAAAGACTGTGGTTTAAGTCTTTGTAATATTTTTCCTTTTAAAATTGAAGTCATCTATTCAGATTTGGGTGTGCTTTTTGCAGGTGTCCATTTTTAGATTTTTCCTGTTTTGTAATTTCCCAGTTTGCAGTCATGAATGAGTATTGGGGGAAAATGCACATTAGAATTGGACTTTACTTTCATTTGATTTTAAAATTTGTTTTCAGTTGTGTAACCTTAAAAGCCTCATGCATTCTTTTCACAGCTTCCAGCCTCAGGAACATGGCAATGGAACATGTTTATTGCCAGTCTAGCAGCTAGAAAAAGCCAAACTCCTGGATGACACAAAGTAAATGATTGTAAAAAGAAAGAGAGAGAGGAAGAAAGGATGACAGGCAGGGGGAAAGATCAGTGGGTCTGACCACAGAAGTGGCACATTTTACTAAATTTAGTATGATAGTTTTTGCCCAGGAAGGTCTCCCAGAGGGCCACATGTGGGGTCAGAGGTTCCCTGCCACATGTGGTTGGTAGCCAGAAACAGCCATAGCAAGGCTGAAGGGAGCATCATTCAGTTTTTCATTCAATTAGGTTTTTGTTTTTTGTTTTTTGAGACAGGGTCTCCCTCTGTTGCTCAGGCTGGAGTGCAGTGGTGTAATCTTAGCTCACTGCAACTTCCATTTCCCCAGGCTCAAGCAATCCTCCTGCCTCAGCCTCCCAAATAGCTGGGACTATAGGCATGTGCCACCAACGCCCAGCTGATTTTTGTATTTTTAGTAGAGATGGGGTTTTGCCATGTTTCCCAGGCTGGTCTCAAACTTTAGGGGCTGAGATCAAAGTGATTGACCAGCCTCAGCCTCCCAAAGTGCTGGGATTACAGGCGTGAGCCACCATGCCCAGCTTCAGTTAATGTTTATTGAGTTCCCTCCCTGGGTTAGGGAATGATACTGTAGCTTTAGCAGTGATGGTTGGGGACCAGGATCAGGTCCTGAGATGGGTGGCCATATTTTTCTGGCATAAGCAGCTTTCTCTGGCATTGGTTCTTTCCAAGCGGAAAAGTTTATTAGAATTTTTCACAGATGTGGTTCATTTCACCCAGGATTTTGTCTTAGTTTTAGCAGCAGAGACAGTGAATCTCACTGGGTCTTTATCAGGAAAAGGAGTTGGCCATTAAACGACATCAGGAGTGACTTCTGGCTTAGACCCTGGAGATGCTGTGGTTTGCTCAGGATCAACCAGTTCATGACAGATACTAGAGAGACTTAATAAATCTTGACCTCTCTTTAACAGTCCGAGTTGCTTGAGTTGTAAATGATCTAAAAATAGCACCCTGCAGACACTGCTTGTTCAGGGTGAACTCTCTTACCTCTGTTAGCCCTGATTCTAGAGAAGAGTGGAGGGAGGACCTTAGGTGGCCTCTTGTCTTTGACTGCGTATGTGGCACACGTTCTTCAGCTAATGGAGTGGCATACATTGTATGCCATCTGCAAGGGCCTGATAAGTTGCATTACAGATTAAGTGTGCAAACAATAATACTGATTAAGTGAAAGATGTTGAGGCCTGGGAACTGATTTTTGGCACTGACAAATTAAGGCAGATTAGAGAGCCTTTCAGGACACTTTTGATAATGCTACTTGTATGTGAAAGAGGAAAGTATCAGAAGAAACTTAGTAGGATTTCTTACTAAGATAACTCCTAGTAGAGTTTCTTACTAGGAGGACTCTTAGTAAGAGTACTGGAACATATTGTGAATGCCTAAATGGAAGTGTTTGAGTCAGGAAAAATTCAATTGTCCCGAATTGATGAATGAGTCTCTTTTTAGTAAATGCTTCTTTTAATGGTTATGGTTAGTTAGGACTTAGAGACAAGTTACAGAGTAGCTTATGGTTATTGCTGTTGTTTTGTAATAAACTTTTGGAGATCAACTTCATTTAATGCCCCGGTCTGGTTTTGTTGGTGAACAGTTGAAACAAATCTATTATTGTTAACATCTGAGGTGATATAGACTTGAAATTATTATCTTAGGTTGGGTTAGAGGAGCTATGAGAAAGTGAAAATTCATATATCACTTATTATTATACACAGTAGATGAAATTAATAATCTCTGCTTCCTCCTCCCAATTGCTGAAATTATTCTCACAGTTTCCATTTCATTGTGGTACCACAGAGTGTGTAAGGGATGCTGGGACTAAGACCATTAGCATTATGGGAATACTTAAATATAATTTAATATGAGAAAAATCAGAGGAACATGCAAACTCTAGGCTGCATTTCTCCCTTATAGGTAAATCCAGTCATATATCTCTGACAGGATTGAAAAACACCAAGTTATTTGATCTTTTCTGACTGACTTATCTTGGAGTCATTTATATTTATAACACGCTGTGCACCGAAGCATGAAAAGCAGAAGCATACAGTTTCGTTCTCATCTGAAGGCATAAAATGTTTTCTATTTACATAGTAAACCTGGGATAGATTATAGTAGAAAACGCCTACAAATCTGAGATACTGAAAGTGGTAACCATTTTCAGAGATAAATAAGTAACCTATTAGCCTGTTGAAATATCTTTGCTACTTATATGATAAATAAGGCATAACTTTCCTTGTTTACTCTTTTAAATTTCCTTGTAAATGTACTTACTTTCTTTTATATGTTTAAGTTCTTAGCAGCATTTCTTCTCCTCCCCCAGCTTTTTATTGTAAAAAATGTTAAACATGGAAAAATTGGAATAATTTATGTTGCATATCTGTGTATCTACTATCTAAATTTATTCATTAACATGGTGCTGCATTTGGTTTCTGTCTCTCTCTCTTTTTTTTTTTTTTTTTTTTTTTGAGACAGAGTCATCTCGCTCTGTGACCTAGGAGTGAAGTGCAGTGGTGCCATCTTGGCTCAGAGCAACCTCCTCCTTTACCTCCTGGATTCAAGCAATTCTCCTGTCTCAGCCTCCCGAGTAGCTGGGATTATAGGCACCTGCCACCATATCCAGCTAATTTTAAAAATATTTTTAGTAGAGACGGGGCTTCGCCATGTTGGCCAGGCTGGTCTCGAACTGCTGATCTCAGGTGATCTACCTGCCTTGGCCTCCCAGGGGATTACAGGTGTGAGCCACCGTGCATGGCCTGCATTTGTTTTCTCTATTTTTTTGTGTGGTATATGTGTGTGTGAAGGTACGTGGATGTGTATATACATGTATGTATGTTTTTGCTGAACAGTTTGAGGTTAATTGGGGTATGCAGATGTCATGATGCTTTCTCTCTAAATTTTTTTGTTTTTTTTAGGCAGGGTCTCATTCTGTCAACTAGACTGGAGGGCTGAGATTATAGCTCACTGCAGCCTGGAATGTCTGGGCTCAACTGATCCTCCCACCCCAGCCTCCCAAGTAGCTGGATCTACAGGCACATGCCACTGCACCTGGCTAATTTTTATTTTATTTTATTATTTATTTATTGAGATGGAGTTTCACTCTTGTTGCCCAGACTAGAGTGCAATGGTGTGATCTCGGCTCCCTGTAACCTCCACCTCCTGGGTTCAAGCAATTTTCCTGCCTCCGCCTCCTGAGTAACTGGGACTACAGGCATGTGCCACCACGCCCAGCTAATTTTGTATTTTTGGTAGAGATGGGGTTTCTTCATGTAGGTCAGGCTGGTCTCAAATTCCTGACCTCAGGTGATCTACCTGCCTCAGCCTCCCAAAGTGCTGGGATTACAGGTGTGAGCCACCATGCTCGGCCATTTGTTTATTTATTTATTTACTTTTATTTATTTATTTATTTATTTATTTATTTATTTATTTATGAGATAGTGTTTCACTCTCGTTGCCCAGGCTGGAGTGCAATGGCATGATCTCAGCTTACCGCAAACTCTGCCTCCCAGGTTCAAGTGATTCTCCCGCCTCGGCCTCCCTAGTAGATGGGATTACAGGCCTGCGCCACTACACCTGGCTAATTTTTTGTATTTTTAGTAGAGATGGGGTTTCTCCATGTTGGTCAGGCTGGTCTTGAACCCCTAACCTCAGGTGATTCGCCTGCCTCGGCCTCCCAAAGTGCTGGGATTACAAGTGTGAGCCACGGTAACCAGCCTATTTTATTTTTGTAGAGACAGGTCTTACCATGTTGCCCAGGCTGGTCTCAAACTCCTAGACTCAAGTGATCCTCCTGCCTCAGCCTCCCAAGTGTTCAGATTATAGGCATGAGCCATTGTGCCTGGCCTAAGTTCTTGAACATCTGTCTCCTAATAATAAGGTCATTCTCCTACATAAAGACAATAACATTTCAAAATATGAAAAATTAACAATAATTTTCTCACTATATCTGGTATCCAGTCCATATTTAAATTTATCCAGTTGTTTCCAACATGTCTTTTATGGCTATTTACTTTTTTCCTAAATTGAGAAACAGTCAGGGTTCATGCATTGCAGTTCATGTATCGTCCTAAAATCTCTTTTATGTTTAATCTAGCATCTAGAACAGTTCGCTCACTTTTTTTTTTTTTTTTTGTGATGGAGTTTTGTTCTTGTCACCCAGGCTGGAGTGCAATGGCACTATCTTGGCTCACTGCAACCTCCACCTCCCAGGCTTAAATGATTCTCCTGTCTTGCCCTCCTGAGTAGCTGGGATTACAGGCACCCACCACCATGCCCGGCTAATTTTTGGATTTTTAGTAGAGACAGGGGTTTCACCACATTGGTCAGGCTGGTCTTGAACTCCTGACCTCAGGTGATCCACTGACCTCGGCCTCCCAAAGTGCTGGGATTACAGGCGTGAGCCACCATGCCCGGGGTTATTATTATTATTTTTTAATTGACTTTTTAAAGGGACCATGCCACTTTCCTTGGAGGACATCCCACATCGAGGATGTGTCTGATTGTTTCCTGTTGATGCCATTCAGTTTCTCTCATTCATGATTTCCTATAAACTGGAAGTTAGGCCAGAAGTTTGGAGTTTATTAGTTCAATTAATCTTTTTGGGGAAGATGAGGTGGAGGAGATTAAGAAAAAGTCAGTGTCATCTTTGCAGAATGATTTTCATTAAAACTCTGGCCTATGTGATACTGAGAAAGTCACAATATTGGAAGGTGATACTTGTCAACTTCTGATTAGAGTCTCTTCCTTATTTTAAAAGACATAAACTAAAAGTTGACTGGGTTTCCTGTCCTCCCCCTTCAGCTCGTCTCTTGCTCTTCTTCTTTGCTCTTCCATGGCCATGAGTGTGTGCCACTAATAGGGCATTTTATTACAATGTGGCAATTTCCTTGTATACGTTTACATATAGCCCACCATTCTGTGAGCTGCTGACAGCAGGAGGTGTTACTTTTTCTGTGATTTCTTGACACCCAATATAATTCAGTGTCATCACAGGCTAATTTATTAACATTTAACATTTAAAACTGTCTTGTTGGCCAGGCATGGTGGCTCACACCTGTAATCTCAGTACTTTGGGAGGCCAAGGCAGGAGGATCACCTGAGCCCAGGAGTTTGAGGCTGCAGTGAGCCGTGATTGCAGCACTACACTCCAGCCTGGGTGACAGAGCAAGACCTTACCTCAAAAATAAAATAAAATAAAAAATAAAAGTTTCATCTTAAATTTGACGGGAAAAGGAATTTTCTGAATCCACAACTGAATCGTCTATGCTTGGCAGGCAGATGTTCTCTCAAATAGTGGATGGATTCACCTTTTCTCTCTTCCCAAGTTTAGCTACCTTCACTCCCTTCTAGTCTTCATATATTCTTAAGTGAAGTGAGAAGATACATCTGTATATCAGTGACCTTTTATTTTATCTTTTGGATTTCTCTTTTAGGAGCTATGATGTGTCTTCTCCGAACTTAAGTTTTCATTGCTTATGGATTTTCATTTTTTTTCCTGTAAGTGCTCTGTGAGCTATACACCGATGGAAATATAGGGACTCTCCTTCACTTTCAAAGAACTCAGAATATGGATAAGACAAAGTCCCTTCCTGCCTGGACATTCAGATTGGCTCTATGGACTTAAAATGTCAAGCAAGTGTACTTTTTTGTGTGCCCTGCAACTTGGCCTAAACTTTGCTATAAATGGCAAAGTTACTGAGTTGCCTTGGCTCCATACCAGATGCTAGAAATAATTTTAGGATGTAAAAACACATCTTTCATATGAAAGTATTTCTTTTAGGGTCTCTTGATAAGCATATATGTGTGTTACTCATTTTCCTAATGAATTAGTTCCTTTCTTCAATTGTAAGGATAAACCTTCATTAATATATAATTTGTTAGAATGAAAATTATTCCAGTAAGATTGTTAGGACTTCAATCTGACTCCCTTATGAAAAGGCATAATGAAATGGATACTTTAATCAAATTTGAAGAAAAACGAAATATTATTCTGAATAACCACTTCTTAAATAGAAAAAGCAATTTTCAGCATTTTCTTTCTGTATTATTTATTCAATGAGAGCCTCAGGGTAACCCCCAGATTCCTGCAGGCAATTAAGACAAAAGTCATGATTTTAGAAAGCTCTCGGTCTAGAAAAACCAAATTAGATTAGCGTTCTTAGACCAGGAAGGGGCCCCACAAAACCATTAGATCAAGCCCCTTGCCTTTAGGCAAATAAGATATTAACCCTGTTGACAGACAAGAATATTTGAAACCAATAATGGTGTTTTGAACAAAAGAACAAGAATAGTGGCATGGAGCCTGGCTTTTCATCTTTTATTGCACTCTTTCTACTGTCTTTATACTTTTGTTTTTCAGTTCAATTCATTGGATTTGAGAGGAGCTTGTTTATCATGCAACCTAAGCGTTATCCATGGAGTCATTCTTGAACTTTGCCATGGACTTGGGTGAAAAATATTTCTGGTTTTCAAGGCTTCCCTAGTATCATATGGTATTGGAATAAAAAATAGAGTCTTGTTTTAAAACTGTCACAATAGGCACAACTTCTCAACCAGCAGCACATTCTGCAGCTCATCTGCATTTTGAACATAGCGTTGCAATGCAGAGCCCCTGCCCTCTTTCCACTGGAAGGAACGCATGTCGCCTCTTGGAGGCCTCCATTGACAAGGAATAATGGTCTCCTGACTTTGGATGGATCCTTTTTGTTCAAAACAGCAGTATTCCTGAGTCAGAGTCAACCATAGCTTATAGGCAGCAATTTTTACAAGACGACATCCCAAGTTAACTGCTTATGGCCCCCGAAATGTGAAGCCTGTGCTAGTGCCCCGGTGAAATATGCCACGGTGGCCTTCCCGTCCTTTTAGCTCCCGGATTTCTCCTTTTCAGCCCATAATAGGCAAGGGCAAGTAAGGGAACTGACAATTATATGAGCACTTACTCTATCCCACACATGGTGCTAAGTCCTTTACAGAAAACAAGGTTTTCTCCACTGGTTCTCTATGGCCATTAGTAGAGAATGCTGGAGTCACTGATCTGGAAAAACCTATTTAATTCCTTGGTCTCAATTTCTTATCTGTAAAATGAGATTAAACTGGTAAAATAAGTTAAGCACTTAACAAGAATGTTTTAAACGGTACTTAGTGTTGCCCTCTTCATTTACATTTCTTCCAGCTCTATCATTCTGAACCACTCATTTGATCGGAGCATCCTCTTCCCAGTCTCTATTCTTTCAACTGAAGAATGTTTGGTGATTCCTGACTCCTTATGGGCAAAACTCTGGCCCCATCTTACCTCTTTAGACTGATAGATCTGGCCCCATCTTACCTCTTTAGACTGATAGATCCCTTTGTTCTAGCATTGGTATTTAAAATCAATATGGACCATGGTTTTGGATTTATGTCTTCTGTAAGTTTGTGGGGTTTCTCTACTTAAAATTCCCTTGCCACCTGCCCTCCTGTGTCACTTCCCCCTACAGTCTCCCCCTGTTTAAATCCCCTTGTCCCTTCAGGACACAGGTCCCAGCCTCTGCCCCAGTGTAGCGTTTCTTGCTTCTCTTTAAACTGGGAGTAATATCCTCCTTTGGATCACTAGCCCTGTATTTATTGCTCTTTTGAAACCCAATGGAAATTTAGGCTTCGAGTCATCAAAAAATATTAAGTAATGTTCAATACTTCCATTACTTAATACAAAAAGTTCATCAGTGTATTTTCATTTTTCAACATCTTGAAATAAAAATGTTTTTCCTTGAGGTTTTTTCCTTTTTTTTCTTTCCTTTTTTTTTTTGTCCATTTGAGATCTGAATCCTGAATTGATTAGACAAATTTGGTTTGGCTAGTTAGTGGTTAACTGGAACATACCATTCTTCAAACACTTCTAGGAATCCCAATACCTAGTAGCTGATTGGGTCATGCTAGAGAATACAAAGGCAGTAATCAAAGAGCCTCCACAGAGAGTCACGGAATTTTAGAACCAGAGGAAATTAAAGTGACTTTCGTGAAACATCACCGTGATCTGAATAAACCACAATCTCAGATAGTGAGGGTATGTTTGAGTCAGTTTTTCTGTGTGTTGATGAGAGTGGCTGCCTAGTTAACCGTGGGCAGGTCTGAGTTTGCAGATGCCCCTTCGTCCCAGCTGCTTGCCGATAGGTTGGCCGAGGTGGGATCCGTCTTTCTGATGGCCAGGCCCCGGTGAGGCTGGTGTTACCGCTGCATCCATTCCAGGGAGACTCCCAATCTCTATCAGTTTCTTCTGCTCTCCTGAATTCTAAACTCACTCTGATCTGATTCCATTATTTGTCTGTTGTGGTAGCTTTGGTGAAGTTGGACCACAAATAATGATATAGAAGAAAAGAAAAAATGGACTTCTTTTCTTCTTTCCTGTATCCTTTTATCAGATATATTTCCTGTATAAAACTAATTTTAAGTTGATAGACTCTTAGATCTCTAGCCACTGTTGAATGCACCTAATCAGGCCGTTTCCTTGAGCTAGAGAATGTTTGCCTCATAGGATAGATACCAGGTACTCTGGGAGGTGGGTACCAGGTGCCTGGGAGGTTAAGTAACTTGCCAAGAACGTATAGCCAGTACGTATGGATCAAGTATTCCATCTTCAAATGATACAGGATTTGGGATTACCCACTCCATTTATTTAGATTGTCATGTAAATAATAATTAATGGTAACCAAATAATGGCTAACCCTCATACAGTATTTACTACGTGCCAGGAATAATTTTAACTGGTTTACATATCTGTTTGACCCACTTAAATATCACAACAGCCCCATGAGATAGTGACTGCTGTTATTCTTACCGAAGCACAGAGAGGATAAGTAACTTGCCCAAAATCAGTGAGCCAGGGAGTGGCATTGTAGGTATTTAAGCCCAGGTAGTCTGACTCTAGAAAAAGAATCAAGACTTTCATTATCTTGATTTCTTACCTATGTTCTTACTGTTTTGCCTGGATTCCTCTTTAATCTCAGCGAAAAAAAATAGACAGTACAACAACTAAAGAAAACAGATGTAAACAGAGACTCTAGTACATTTCCAAGCTAATAGCAAGTTATGTAAAAAATACTATTTGCTGATGAGGCTTGTAAGACCCTCCTAGAACTTCATAGAATGGGTATGCAATACTTGTTTTCTGCTAAGGGCTATTGATCCCAAGAAAAATTCAATGAAGGGATCTTTGCAAAATACTAAATGATTTTTCTTTGTCTCCCTGTAGAAACAAAGAGGCTTAGGCCTCTAGCCACTGTTGAATGCACCAAAGTAGGCCACCTCCTTGAGCTAGAGAATGTTTGCATTATAGGATAGGTGCCAAGTGCCCTGGGAGGTTGGTGGAGGGAGAGATGACTTCCAGCTGAGATTGTACAGTAGAATTTAATATTTAAAGCATTCCAATTTGACAGGGCTGAATTAGTCCACGTGACTTCATAAGTGACTGCTTCGTTTAATTTTGGTGAATAAAATATCCTGGCTGCAAAATATGAAAAAGAAAGTTCACCCTTATTTTCAAGTGTATGGTTAGTACTTTCCATATAAAACATATGGCTAAATGTGTTTTTTCATCTAGCTCTGAAATGTGAAGACTGTAATAAGATCTAGTAACAAGAGCGCAGTTTAGAAAAACCTGATTGACTCTAGTTTATGTAACTACCCAGACTATATAAAGAAAGTCTCATAAATAGACTTCATCTAAAGAGTACGGCAGCTATAACCTTCTCTAACTTTCAAGCCCTTGGTGTTCTCCTAGATTCTTCTGAGTTTAGAGTCTTTTTGTAATTATTAATAGCATGACAATCGTTCCTAGGTTTGCTTTTTGCCCTGGTCACTTTAGGTTTAATTTTATTCCATTCCTGGTCACATATAGTTTTGTTCTGCCATCTCCCCAGACCCCATCAAGAACACTATTTTCCTGTGGCAGACTTGAATGAATGTAACTGTGGGTTGTGTGTTTTTTTTTGGTGAACTTAGAGTATGCATAGGCTGGGTGCCAACTGTTAGAAGAAAACCATACCCTTCCGGATGGTGCTGCGTGGTGAGCCTACCCTGATCATGCAATAAGCCGACGTCCTCACCGCAAATGTGGCAGACCTGCTCTGCATCTCCACAGGGTTTCTGGATTCTTTTCCAGGCTGTTTCTATATTGCACACTCAGCCTGGGTAGGAAAGCAGGCAGGGCAGTTTTATACGTATGTCAGCATTTTCACTAGGTGATGGATATAAGCTAACTTTGTAGCTCTCCTAGGTTTATTATTGACATCTGTTTCCCCCTGAGCATATCCAGCAGGGGCTGAAGCCACATCTGCTCTTTAAACTTCTACCTACCTTTATGTTTTCAATGTAATTTTAGATTTCATTTGTTTTTAATTGTGAACTCAGAAGAGATGAGTTCCAGCTATGACTCAGTGTGAGTTCCTATGTCATAATTCTACATTTTTGGAGTGCTTGCACCTGACAGGAATAGACTCAAGGAAACAAAAAGAACAGGAAAAGCCTTAGGCACGTGGTCGTTCTAGATGTGGAATGCTGCTGGCAACTGGCACAGAGTGAAATCGGCCACATGAAATCCAAAGCACGGCCCCACATTTTTTCTCTGAATATTTTCTATGAGAAAGGGATGTTAAAGGTAAAGAAAGTAATTAAGAATGGCAGATATGTCTTTAAAATTAAACATATTGTTCATAACTTTAATAAAGCCTTAAAAGTGTTTTTAATTGTCATGGCAAAAATGCTTTTAAATAAAAGTAACCAGTTTTGAGACTTTAAAAAGCAAAAGTTTTTCATACCAGTGCTTCCTATTTTAGTTTCAAAGGAAAGGAGGAGGAGCTGAGGTTTGGACGGTTATCATGGGCGAGGGAGTTGACATGATCAAAAATGATTTTTTCCCTGGGAACGCATCTTGGGTACTTATCTTTTCTCATAGACAAGAGTGTCAGGCTGGTGAATTTTGAATGTTTCCTGCAGCTCTGAAGAAACACTATGATCCTAATGAACATGGAGAAAAGCTGGTATTGTGGCCCTAAATATTTCCTGCCTCAAGGAGGCAGCATGTTTTGGTACATTCTGATCATGACTATAAATCAAAGCATCTTTACTTCTCCAGGGAGATTTAAAAAAAAAAAAAACCATCTGTTATTTTATAAGGATCTTGAAGTTGCAGTATATCTGTCAGATGCTTCCATTTTTATGACTTAAGACACTTGGTGTTGCTATGAATAGCAAATTGGAAAAATTGGGCATTTTGTTAAATCTTGAATTTTATCTCGGCATATATTTGGAAATGACATAGAGATCTTGGAACAGAGACATCTTTGTTAGAATGTGAAAGAATGTCAGTGAATTCTAACTTGAAGCTACATTCGGATGACATGTTAAAGGCATGAATAGACAAAGGGAATTGATTTTCAGGAAGTGCCTTCTGGAAACTGTGGGAAATCCCGTCATGGGTAGAAGGGCAGCTTGTGATTGGATCAAAGTCACGCAGATGTGGTGGGAGATGCTGGTTGTCTACATGGCTAGGTCCGTGGCAATCGACCATTTGCCTAGCATTTTGACTGCTGAATTTGAGGGAGTGAAGAGGACATTTTCACCACCCCAGGCAGATAGTAACTAGTGCTCCATGTACGGAGCTCAGAACCCTTGAATTTTCAAATGACCTTTTAAAAGTTTCCCCCGATAGGTTTGAATAGACTTCTTATTTATTCCTCTAAGTTTAGGTCTAAGAAAATTCCCAAATTGGTTAATGCAGTTGATCCTCAATCTTTGAGAATTCTGTACTTGAGAAGTTCGCTACTTGCTAAAATTTATTTGTAAGCCCCAAATCCATACTTGAGGGCTCTTATGGTCATTGGTGGATTTGCACAGGGCAGCAAAAATATCTGAGTAGCTCAATGTACACGTACCTGGCAGAGTTTGAACAAGGTGACACTCTGCCCTCTTGCCTCAGTTCTCACACTGTAAACAAGTATCCTGGATGCAGACAATTCAGTGCCGTGTATTTTGTATTTTTGCTTTTTATTGGTAATTTCACTGTTTAAAATGGCTCCCCAAATATAAGGCTAAAGAACTGTGCAGTGGTGCTTTTTTTTTTTTGAGACAGAGTCTCGTTCTGTCGCCCATGCTGGAGTGCAGTGGCTTCATCTTGGCTCACTGCAACTTCTACCTCCCGGTTCAAGCAATTCTCCTGCCTCAGCCTCCCAGGTAGCTAGGGTTACAGGCATGTGCCAGCATGCCCAGCTAATTTTTATATTTTTAGTAGAGACGGGGTTTCACCATGTTGGCCAGGCTAGTCTTGAACTCCTGACCTCAGGTAATCCACCCACCTTGGCCTCCCAAAGTGCTGGGATTATAGGCGTGAGCCACATCACACCTGGCCCTGTCCACTGTTTTTAAGTGCAAGAAGGCTGTGATGTACCTTGTAGGGGAAAATACATATGTTAGCTAAGCTTTCTTCAAGCATGGGCTATAGTGCTGTTGGCTGTGAGTTTTGTGTGAATGAACCAACAACTTAGATCAAATAAGGCATTTTTTTTTAAAACAAACACACACAAATCGAAGTTATAAGGTTGTGAAAATTTTGGTTATGAGAGGTTGATGAAAATTTTGTGACCAGAGGCTTGTAGGAACCTAACCCTGTGTTTCCCCTGGAAGCTAAGGATTAGTATTTCCTATGGGAGTGTTCAAGGCAACTTTATAGACAGAACTGCCATCACGAATAACAAGGATCACTGTGTGGGCTGGGCGTGGTGGCTCACACCTGTAATCTCAGTATTTTGGGATGCCAAGGCAGGCAGATCACCTGAGGTCAGGAGTTCAAGACTAGCCTGGCCAACATGGTGAAATCCTGTCTCTCCTAAAAATACAAAAATTAGCCAGGTCATTTTACATATAGTAAAATGATAATAAAGTTAAAACTCCATGGTTTCTGAGGCATTTTCTGAGTAAATCGGCATACAGTGTGCTCTTTCCTCCAGAAGTTCCAGAAACAACACTATTTCTTTATGTGCAAAGTGGCCTCTATTGAGCAGCCCTGGGGCAGTTTTGTCTGGCTGTCTTGCAGCCGGGCTGCCCCAGTTTAGTGTACAGTGGGTATAAAAATAGGCAACAGAGGAACTTGCTTGTCTGGGGGAAAAGGCCCTTGCAGATTTGTAGAAACTTTTACATTTGTGTGCCTGATATTCTGCAGGTTCAAGAGAAAACAATTCACTTTCAAGGTAACATTCTATAGGGTAAAAAAAAAAAAGCATTTAATTTCAGTGAATTTAAGGGAAAAAGTCGTCCATCTTTCTATACTTTCTATAACTTTTTCTTTTGTAGTTTTGTAGTTTCACCACTGGAAAAAAAAAAAAAAAAAGAACACAGACAAAATAGCCTTGCTCTGCGTTTTGAGGAAATGGGTTTGCAAGGCTATTTGGTTAGACAATGAATTAAAGAGTCAGAACTTCCGGGATGGGCTTTCAGTAAGGGAAGTGCTTAGGCTGCTGTGAAGCCTGGGTTCAGCTCACACAGGACCCTTGAAAAGTCGTTCTCTGCCTTCCAGAACCATAGGCAACACTCTGTGGTGTAAAAACCCCAGAGCTAAACACTGTCTGATATAATATATATATTTTATAATTGTAAAACACAGATAAAATTTACCATCTTGACTGTTTTTAAGTGTGCAGTTACATATTCACATTGTTGCAGTCTCCAGAGCTCTTTTCATCTTGCAAAACTGAAACTCTGTACCATTAAATGACTCCTCGTCTCCCCGTCTCCAGCTCAGCCCCTGGAAACTACCATTCTGTTTTCTGTCTATGAATTTGACTACCCTAGGTACCTTATATAAGTAGAGGCATACAGTATTTGTCTTTTTAGTACTGGCTGATTTTACTTAGTATTATATAATGTCCTTAAGGTCCATTCATATTGTTGCAGGGGTCAGAATTTCTTTCCTTTTTAAGGCTGATTAATATTTAATTTTATGTATACATCACATTTTGTTTATCCATTCTAATGTCAATGCACATTTGGGTTGCTTCCACCATTTGGCTATTGTGAATAATGCTGCTATGAACGTGGGTTTGCAAATATCTTTTTGAGACCTTCCTTTCAATTTTTTTTTGTGTACCCAGAAGTAGAATTGCTAGATCAGATGGTAACTTTATTTGGAATTTTTTGAGGATCTGCCATACTATTTTCCATGACAGTTCCACCATTTTACATTCCCACCCACAGTGCACAGGGGTTCCAATTTCTCCACATTCTTGCCAACGTTAGTTACTTTCTTTATAGCTAAATAATATTGTCGAAGATTACTTACAATGTCAAGAAATTTTGGCCTCTGTGATGGTTTTATTAGTACACTTTATTTAGTACTATTTATTAGTAGTAGTTTTGTTTCAGAAATATTTGTATTTTCCATGTTCTAGCCCCTCAATTATGTAGGTAGAAACAAATCATATAGAATCAATTTACCTTATATTACCTTAGAACTGTGGCCACAGCCTAGTAGGGGCTCAATTCATTTTTGTTAAATGAATGAATCAGTGACCATGAAGACAGTTCATGTTATTTGTTATGGAGATACGTAATGAGATTGGAAAAGATGTAGGGTAAATGTGTTAGCTCTCTCCCGTGTTAACTCTTCAGCCCTTTCAAAAATAAAGATATTTGGCCAGTCATGGTGGCTCACGCCTGTAATCCCAGCACTTTGGGAGGCCGAGGCAAGTGGATCACCTGAGGTCAGGAGTTCGAGACCAGCCTAGCCAACATGGCGAAACCCTATCTATACTAAAAATACAAAAATTAGCTGAGTGTGGTGGTGCACACCTGTAATCCCAGCTACTCGGCAGGCTGAGGCAGCAGAATCGCTTGAACGTGGTGTTGGGGGTGCGGGTGGAGATTGCAGTGAGCCGAGATTGCGCCACTGCACTCTAGCCTGGTGACAGAGTGAGACTGCATCTCAAAAAAAAAAGATATTTGTTTTAGATATCCCAAAGTACATATTTAGTTGATTAAAAAGACAATTTCAGTTAATGTGCCAGTCCTTTACAAGACAGTGCTCCTATTCGATTTTCCCACCCCAAGGCATTGTCTGTGTGACGTTGTCTCTGCAGTGTTTCAGGGGCCGCCTTCAGGCCTGCCGTGCACATCGTCTACTTGCTAGGCTTTTTAACATAGTAGTGTAAACATTTTTATTCTCGCAGAGTCTTTATGGTTTGGGAACGGTGGCTTCCTGTCTTTCAGAACCCGATGTTATTTGTTTTTTTGGTGTGTGCCTTCCACACACCTGCACTTGAAATCTTTCAGGTGTTTTGCAGTCGTTTTCTCAGATGGTTGGATGATTTCAAGCCAAGAATAACAGAGTTAGGGTCAAGATTGTGAACCGTATGGTCAGTCCTTCTAAGGAAGTATTTATTTTTATTCATTTTTGTTTGCCTTTCCTTGGGTCACAGTCCTAACTGCTGTTCCTGTTGGCTGCAGTTATTCAAAACTAAATTTACTACTGAGCCTAGGACAGCATTTTCCAAACTTTTAAAATTATGACACCCAGTAAGAAATATGTTTTACAGTTTTTTACATCCTGACCAGTTTTATGCACACACACGCACACACACACACAGAACCTGAAGTATTTGTTGCAAGTTACAGATGTTTCCAGTTACCCTTAAGGATCTGTGTTTCCATTTAATTTACATAAAATACTGTTTATTGAATTGATTTTGTGACTCACATTATTTTGTCATGCAGTTTAACACACACGGAGCACTGGGATCCCAGAACTTTGTCGTTCATGCTCTTTAGCGACAATCAGCTTTTCTGCTCATGACTGATGGCCTATTGCTGTGTGGTTCTGTTAGCAGTTTCAAGCAGTTTGATTGTCGAAGTCATGACAGCTCTGGTTGTGCTTAGTTTTACCTTTACAGGCAGCTGCTCCTTGGGAAATGGGGCTTGCAGAGCAGGTTGAATGTTCCATAGAATCAGATCTATACTTTGGGGATTTGGAGGCATTCAGGGAGGAAGTCAGCAGCATGGGACTCACAAGCCAACCCACCCTATCCATTAAAAGGCTCAGGCCCTCTGGTCTCCATTGTCACTTAGACTAGCAAAATATCACCTACCTCATGGATGCTTTGAGGGCAGGGGCCGGTCTTGTTTTTCTTTTTATTCCTCAATACAATACAGGTCTTGTATTTCTTTTTATGATGCCTTGTGTGGAGAATATTCATCAGTCTTGGCTCTGGTCCTCTCCTCACTGTCTCTCTTCTCCTCCCCATGGAAAACAGCATAGTATATACAGAAAGACGTGTGCAGACTGTGTGGAATGATCTGAGGGGCAACTTGTTTAGAGGGTAGAGACTGTCTATGTGTAAAAGCTTATGTTTGAGGTAAATTGCAGGAGAAAAGATTATTTAAATGAAGGAAAAATAAAATTACATTTAAAAAAAAATTACCTTAATGAATAGAGGAGAATGGTCATTATTTCATTCAACATAGGTACATAGGTGCTTTTAAAAGGTTAAGTGGGCCAGACGTGGTGGCTCATTCCTGTAATCCCAGCACTTTGGGAGACCGAGGTGGGTGGATCAGAAGGTCAGGAGATCGAGACCATCCTGGCCAACAGGTTGAAACTCCGTCTCTACTAAAATATAAAAACCTGGCTGGCACACGCCTGTAGTCCCAGCTACTTCAGAGGCTGAGGCAGGAGAATTGCTTGAACCCAGGAGGCGGGGGTTGCAGTAAGCCAAGATCATGCTGCTGCACTATAGCCCGGTGACAGAGTGAGACTCTGTCTCAAAAAAAATAAATGGTTAAGTGACTGGTCTCCTGACGTTAGTTTAGTGTCCTCTTGTAATCTAAATGTTTTCATCAAATCCTTTTAAATCCAGATGGGGCTCAGCTTCTGCTGAAGTATCACAAAACCCTAAATGAATTACGTCTTAGGTTAATAAGACTAATCGTATTTCCATAGCAATGTTTAAGTGGCCCACTGCCCAATCACCTTCTGAGCTTTGCTCTGTTGGGTTTCTTTTTACCCAGTCATGATTCTGTAGGACCAGGTTGCTTTTTGTAGGGGGCTATGGAGTCTCAGTGCCTGGGGTGTTAGAGACATAGGCTTGCATCACAGCACCTGCGCCACTGCCTAACTCTTGATATCCAGTGACTGAGTTGGACTCTGTAGCTGCTTTCTCTTTATTAGGAGAAAAGAGCTTGTTTAATAAACCTAAGACTTAATAGCTTGTGTTCTGTAGTTGGATTTGTAACCTAAATGTTTTTATGTCTACTGACTTGCAACATTGCCATATAAATTAAAGATCATAGATCCAGCTATGGTTTAAAGGAGACTTCCAGGACATGGATTTGAAAGATCAGAATTTGAATCTCATCTCTTTCCATTCTAGCCTAGTAACCTTGAGGAAGCCACTTAACCTCTGTAAGCCTCAGAGGTGTCAAGTAGATTAAATGCGTCTATGTATAGCTGACGCTGAGGAATTTTTGGTTCTGCTTCGATGGAGCTTGGATATTTGGACATTAGAAGGATCTTTGAAGATGATGTAGCTTCATTGTGTAACTGAAGGCCAGAGAAATTTAAGTGAGTTCTCTGGAATAGTTTATGCTTCTGTGTACTGTGTCGTGATTACCACCCAGAATACGTGCTTAATTTGGGACGGGTAATACATTCAGGGTGAAGAACATGGCTTTTGGGTCAGTCTGCAGTGGATCTAAATCATTACCCCGCTGTTTACCATGTCTGTAGTGTAGGACAAGCTATTTAACTTCTTGCAGATTTAGCCTAACTATGAAATTAAACGGGAGATTTAAAAAAACTCATAGGGGGGCCGGGCGCGGTGGCTCAAGCCTGTAATCCCAGCACTTTGGGAGGCCGAGGCGGGTGGATCACGAGGTCGAGAGATCGAGACCATCCTGGTCAACATTGTGAAACCCCGTCTCTATTAATACAAAAAAAAATTAGCTGGGCACGGTGGCGCGTGCCTGTAATCCCAGCTACTCAGGAGGCTGAGGCAGGAGAATTGCCTGAACTCAGGAGGCGGAGGTTGCGGTGAGCCGAGATCGCGCCATTGCACTCCAGCCTGGGTAACAAGAGCGAGACTCCGTCTCAAAAACAAAACAAACAAAAAAAAACTCATAGGGATATGGTGCGGCTTGACTGAGATACATTTATGCAAAGCTCTTAGCACAATGGCTTGTACCCAGAACGTGCTCAACATTGTTATCATTTCCTAATTGAAGGGCATTAATGCTTTAAAATAAAATGGAGGCTGGGTGCGGTGGCTCATGCCTATAATCCCTATACTTTACGAGGCTGAGGTGGGTGGATTGCTTGAGCCCAGGAGTTTGGGACCAGGTTGGGCAACATAGCAAAACCCTGTCTCTACAAATAATACAAAAATTAGCCGGGTGTGATGGTGTATGCCTGTAGTCCCAGCTACTGAAGAGGCTGACGTGGGAGGATCAATTGAGACCTGGAGGTCAATGCTGCAGTGAGCCGTGATCATGCCACTGTGCTCCTGCCCAGGTAACAGAGCAAGACCCTGTCAATAAATAAATTAATAAATACATACATGTAAATAAACAAATAACTAATTTCTTGCCAAATAAATGTCCGTATCTTTATAATAAGATATCTGCATCCTGTGCCTTCATCTTGTAAATAATTTTGTGCCTCCCTATGATCTAGGGAGGAGAAGGCTAATTCTTCTTCACTGTATGCATGGAGCAGAGATACGGAGGGCCTCTAGTTTGTTTCTTCTTGGCGTGGCCCTGTGTTCTGAGCATGGGTGTGTCTGATCACTGGGGAGAGCAGAGCTGCACTGTGGATCTGAGGTGCTGGAAACCGGCCAGTTTCCTCCTCCTGACCCTGACTCAAGTCTTCCCTGAAATCTCTGTCAGCCCCATTCTTTTTCTGTCTGCTGCCCTCCTTACATAACCCAAATGGGTTGTTTCCAAAGCTGGTGTCGCTGAGGTGTTCTGTGTACAGTAGAAAAGAATCTAGGGAGGATTCCTATGTGTCACTAAAGCCAGTAATTAAGTGGATAGCTGGGGGAGCTAACACCCAATGCAGCAATACATTTTAAAATTACAACTACCCTAGATGACCAAGTCAATAGTATTAGAAACCATTTTACGCATTGGTAGTTTTAAACGTGCTGTTTAAAAACAATTTTGAATTTACCTTCACCTTTCTAATTGGATACTTTAATATTCAGAGTACTATGTGAAGAAGTTATGTCCTATAGAACGCTAATGACTTCTTAATTTCAAATAATGATGCTATACCATTTAATTTCAGTGACAAACATTATTTTTTGTTGGTTACTCCAGTATTCCCTAAAATCATTTGCCTTTGCTGTTGTTGACTTTTTTTTTTTTTTTTTAAGCAATGAGGGTCTGTTTCTGTCACCCAGGCTAGAATACAGGGGCCTGATGTTGGCTTATTGCAGCCTCAACCTCCTGGGCTCAAGCGATCCTCTCACCCCAGCCTCCTGAGTAGCTAAGACTATAGGCTTGTGCCACCATACCTGGCTAATTTTTTATTTTTTTGTAGAGATGGGGTCTTACAATGTTGCCCAAGCTGGTCTTGAACACCTGGCCTCAAGCAATCCTCCTGCCTTGGCCTTCCAAAGTGTTGGCATTATGGCTATGAGCCACCATGCCCGGCCAAACTTTTTCTTTTGAAATTAGCTTGTCAGTTCTTCCTCACCTCCCAGTTGTTTTTGTGTCAGAATTTATTTTTCTCCTTGTATCATAGAATACTTTGGAGGAGTAGTGAAAGAATGAGGGGCCAGAGTTGCCAGATGTAGAAAATAAAAATACAAGACACTTGGTTAAACCTGAATTTCATAGAAATAATTTTTTTTGGCTATAAACATGTCCCATGCAAGATTTGGAACATAACTTTTACTAAAAGATCATTAATTATCTGAAATTCTGATCTAACTGGGCATCCTGTATTTTATCTGGCAACCCTAACGGGTGGGGTTGGCAAGGAGGGTCTTGGATGTGGCCAGAGAAGAGGTCTCAGAGCCTCAGGTGGCTTCTTGTGGGTGACAGAAGTGGCTGCAGCACAGTAGCCTTGCTCCCTGTAGTTACGCAGAATAGGACAATGGGGATGGCTCCAGGCAGTGGAATACATTAATTCTGAAGGAACACACTGGGCCAGAGTCCTGGAACAGTTTACTTAATGAGAATGTGATTTTAATTTTCAGTTGTTTGCTTTCTGACCTGTGATATGGAGTAAACATGAAATTGTATCTGGAGCAGAGCAGGCAGAGCTTAGGTCTTGTGGGTCTTGTTCTGCTCTGAGCCTCTGATGCCTTAAAGGTTTATCCTTTTGTTTCTTTTTTCATTATCCAAGGAATGAGAAGTGCCAGAAAAATTTGACAGGTATTTATGAAATGCTTTGAAGTAGGTGAGCTTAGAGCATAAGCAATTTTAGGTCATTTAGCTCATCACAACACCATCCACTGAGCTTTCAACCCTTCTTATAAGGAACAGACAAGGTAGTGACATTGTCAACATAGCGACAGACACACTCTTCTATTCCTGATGCTTTGATGAGGGAAACCGAGGCATCGGAGAATGTTCTCAGCTATATTTCTGATATGGCCTAAGGTATAATGAACAAAAGCTCGGATAGATGAGAAAAGTCCATCTGATTGATGCCTGGCTAGGTGACGGCCAATTATGTCATGGTGCTGTTTCCTCAAGAAATTGACCCATTAATCCCTCTGTGCGTCGAGGCCAGCCAGCAGGCATCTGCTTTCTTAGCATGCAGCAGTACTGAAAAGTGTATTGAAATAATCGTCACCTGTCCTTTCCAAATCTTAACTATTCTGTGTTTGAACATGTTTTCTCTCAGGAAAGTTGGGTTGACGTGAAATCACACATGTCTGGAATTATCTCTGAGTCCTTTATAAACAGACCAAGACTTGGAAGGGCACACCTTAGGTTGCAGAGTGTTTTCCTGGGCTGGGCTCCAGAGCTTCCTGACTCTTGAACAATAATGTGTTCTTTCCATGCTACTTTATATATTTATTTTACAGAAGCCTTGTGCCTTATATCTGTTCATATCCACTTTGAAAACTTACTTGTGTCCTGCCAGAGCAGAGGTACAAACAATGCTGAATAATTTTCCGTTTAGAGGCCCCACAGAATACTGTATTTGTGCTGAAGATGAGCAGACTCCTCCTCCCCCTCCTCCCCCTCCTCCCCCTCCTCCCCCTCCTCCCCCTCCTCCCCCTTCATCCTTCCCATCCTTCCCCTTCCTCCACCTCATTTTTCTTCTTTTTAAAAATGATCATAAAGATGTGTTTTCTTCTTATGTGCTTGTAAATATTTTTGTTGGGCATTCTTGACTGGGGTTTCAAAACATCCTGATAGGGAGAGGTTGGGTATTTCTTCATGAGATAAATTCCTTAAGGAGAGATTCAAATAGTTTTGACTTCTGGGTTTTCTTTTGTCTTTCAGTTTTCTTTCTAAAAAACGTTACATTTCTGGTTAAGAGGCAAAAACAAACCTATAATTTGTGATTGTGGCTGAAATATGTGATTAGAATTCACATTCTAGGTTACTAATGACAGTTTACTTATGAAAGATAAGATGTTAGAGCTGGAAGGCATCTCAGATGTTGTTGGGTTCAGTATTCTTTTCTCATTAGAGGAAATGGAGACTCAGAGACGGGAAGCGACTTCTCCAACGTCACACAGTGAGTGAGTGATGAAATTGGGAGCAGGGCCTGTTTTGCCTGACTCCAGGGCACAGCTTTTCCGCAACTATTGAGGAAAAGCACTCAGGATAATTTAACATTTCAGATCATTGAAATATTCTTTAAATGCTCAAACTCCAGTTTTAACCTTTTTGGTGTGTGTTTGAAAGTCGTTCTAAAGTACTTAACCTTCTGAAATCTTATCTTGACTGCGTAGAACACAGTTTGACCTTTTCTCAATCTCATCATTATCAACACTGTTTTGTGAACATGGGTCATTGTGGTTTAATTCACGACTTGCCCTTGGTTATATTAACACTGCCACATGGCAAGACTCCTGAGTGCCTGGGGAGCTTTTTGGTATCCTTCCTTATTGTCATTTGTCACTTTTTGCTATTTTCAGAGGTGATATTTATAGCATTTCCCCCATTCTGTCTTGTTTGTACCCACAGGATTATAACTTATAGAGATGTCTGAGTGACGACACAGTGAGGGCAATGCCATTGAAAGAAGTTTTGGTTTGTTTGTTTTGTTTTGTTTTTGAGACAGGGTCTTACTCTGTTGCCCAGGCTGAAGTATAGTGGCACCATCTTGGCTGACTGCAGCCTCTGTCTCCTAGGTTCAAGTGATTCTCCTGCCTCAGCCTTCTAAGTAGCTGGAATTAAAGGCGTGAGCCACTATGCTTAGCTAATTTTTCTATTTTTAGTAGAGATGGGTTTTTACTGTGCTGGCCAGGCTGGTCTTGAACTCCTGACCTCAAGTGATCCACCTGCCTTGGCAAACATGATGGGATTACAGGTTTGAACCAGCACACCTGGTGGAAAGAAGTTGTTGTTTTTTATTACTTACATTTTCTAAGAGAAGAGGGGGCCGGGAGGAGAAGCACCTGTTTTGGTGAAGAGGAAGAGACAGGAGTCAGAGGAAAACCGAGGCCAGATCCTTTACTGTGTTTCTATAGAAAAGGCAAGGCAGAGCAGAGGAATCAGCCTGGGGTTGGCTAGGGGATGGGATGGTCAGAGGGATTTAGGGCAGGGGAAATGTGGGCTGGGTAGCTGAGAGTTACATAAGGAGGTGGCTCAGCTAGATCACAGGAGAGATGGAAACCACTTGGCTGTTAACTTGTCCTGTAATTGATGGATACCGAATAGCCAAATACAGAATCCGAGGAAATGCAGGACACCTTCCCAGGCTCACTTTGCTGCCATTTATTTTGTGATGAACCAAAAAGCCACTTACATACACCTGTTGGAAGGGGTCTGTTTTGTGAGTGTTGTCAAAGAGAGATATCAAAAGAGTAGATACTTTTTTTTGTGAGGCTGAATTTTTACTTTATTTTGGTGCTTTTGTATAATTTTGGATTATTAAAAACAAAGACTAGATCTTTTTATAGATAGAAACAAGTCTCTTTTATTTGGAAATACCATGTGAATAACTAATGAATAAATAGATTGAGTGAGAACTCTCTTGCCCTGGGACCATGATTTATTTATTCATTATTTCTTCTTCTTTTCCTCCTCTTCCTCCTCCTCCTCCTCCTTCTTCCTCTTCCCTTCCTCATTCCTCCTTTTCCTTCCTCCTCCTCCTTCTTCCTCCTTCTCCTCCTCCTTTCTCCTCTTCCTTCTCCTCCTTCTCCTCTTTCTTTTTTTTTTTTTAATGAGACTACATTCCTGGGCTGGAATGCAGTGGTGCAGTCTTGCCTCACTGCAACCTCCACCCCCTGGGTTCATGCAATTCTCCTGCCTCGGCCTCCCGAGTAGCTGGGACCACAGGCACCTGCCACCATGCCCAGCTAATTTTTGTACTTTTAGTAGAGACGGGGTTTCACTGTGTTGGTCAGGCTGGTCTCAAACTCCTGACCTCAGGTGATCTGCTCCCCTCAGCCTCCCAAAGTGCTGGGATTACAGACATGAGCCGCCACGCCTGACCTTCATTGTCTTTCTGTTAATTGGAAAGGTTCTGTAGCAAAATTCTACCTATGTTGTAAATCAAGCCCAAGTGCCACTTTTGCAGTGATGTCATTCCCTGAATAGACTCTGAAGCCTGACTCTGAGAACAGCTCTCCTTCAGCTCAGACTCTAAAGCACTTTGTGTGTGTGTGTGTTTCCAGTATAGCACTTACCACTTGTTTTTTCTTCTCTGTATATTTTCTGTCTTCTACTGGGCATATTTCTCCATTATATCGTCTCCCCCACGGTGTCAAGTGCTGAGCTGTGCACTTAGTAGGTGCCCAGATGTAAATATTTGCTGAAGGACATCTATGCTGGATTATTTGCCATTGCTGTTTCCCTGATGGATTTCAGATTTGTCTTGATAGTTGAGACTGTCTGCTGAGTGATTCCAGGAATGTAAGAAACCGCTAATATATGTAATATATATTAATGTTCCCAAATATCTAAAGTGTTAGAAGGCATTACATTCCACATGTCCTGCTTAACATTTCTGGGACTAATGGTTTCGATGTGGAGTAACTGAGGCAGAGAAATGGGGTTTGGGATATTTAAGGTCATATGATGGAGAATAATGAATCAAAAAGACTTCCATCTAATCTTTTCCATAAGTAGGCTGAAGGCATATTTTTAATTGAATGAAAATTTCAAATATCATGAGTTCTATGAATAACAATGAAATGTAATTCATTAGTGTGGTGGTTTGAATAATGACCCCCCAAAAATGTCCAGGCCATAATCTTTGGAACCTGTGAATATGTTACTTTACCATGACAAAAAAGACTTTGCAGATATCATTGAGCTAAGGATCTTGAGATGGAAGCATTATCTTGGGCTTGCCCAGTATGCCCCACTTGACTATAAGGCACATTATTAAAGAGAGACAGAGAAGAGGATAGAGGACAGGACAGGAACAGGGTTCGGAGTGTTGCAGGGACACCAGCCAAGGAACGTGGGCAGCCCCGAAGCTGGAAAAGGTGAGAAGTGAGCCTCCCAAAGGAACGTAGCTCTGCCGTCACCTGAGTTCTAGTCTAGTGAGACTCAATTTGCACTTCTGACTTCCAGAACTGTCAGATAATAAATTTGTGTTGTTCTAGACCACCGGCTTTGTGGTTATTTGTTATAGTGGCTGTAGGAATGAATATAACTTGCATTAGAAATGTGTAGTTCCCTTTATTCCTGTTGAGGTATGAGTACCCCAGATATTTGACCTGGAAGAAGAGAAAAGGTACACATATGGTGCCAGGCGCTAAGGACAATTCAATTTCTATATATTCTCCAGTGATCAAAAGAAGACTCTTCCTTTACTCTACAAACACATACACTCACACATACAGCTGTACTTAAGAAAAAATAGATGAGAGAAAAAATGCATATTTCAGTCACTTTTAACTGACCGACTCTATTTGAGTACCTCCAGCGTGCACAACCCCAGACCCTTTTCAGTCTCTGAAAAGATGCTCATGGAAGACATAGCCATTACTTTCCTGGAGCCGAGACCGAAACTCTGTTCCTGGATGGATGGATGGAGGATGGATGGATGGATGGATGGACTGAGGCAGAGTCTCACTTTGTCACCCAGGCTGGAGTGCAGTGGTGAGATCTTGGTTCTCTGCACCCTTCCCCTCCCAGGTTCAAGTGATTCTTGTGCCTCAGCTTCCTTGAGTAGCTGGGATTATAGGGACATGCCACTATGCCCAGCAAATTTTTATATTTTTGGTAGAGATGGGGTTTTGCCATGTTGGCCAAGCTGGTCTCGAACTCCTTCCTGACCTCAAGTGATCTGCCAACCTTGGCCTCCCAAAGTGCTGGGATTACAGGCATGAGACACTGCGCCTGGCCAAAACTGTTGATTTATATTGTTAGAGTCAGACATTTTTTGTGTGCCAACCCTTACTCACCTGCTTTTCAAATTTCCAGTTTCCACACATTGATTTTATATTGTATTTGGCATGTTAAACACTAGTATTGGTTTCATTGAATGGTAATATAAATGCTGAGGAGCTCGGACATCTTAGGAAGATGATTGTCGTTTATCATCTATTAACCAGTTGAGCAACTTCCAGGCAAATGAGGGGTGCAGCAGGGAGGGGGGAGATGTACATGCATGGTTTCCTTTGTAATGGAGAACTTCAGCTCCTGGGATGGATCTGCAGCACTTAGTGGGTCTGTTCATCTCTCTGTAGTTAATAATTACTGATTCGTGTGTGAAGCAGAACTGAGGGCAGGGAAGGATGTGGGATGGCTGCAGGAGATATGAGTTTGTAGCTAGAGTTTACAGGTGAGGAATCACTCTCTGATGAAAGCAGAAGGCTGGGAGCTGCGGAGAATGCACCTTGACCCCAGGGTGCGATATAGGAAGTCAGGGATTTATGAAGGGCATCATAGGTCACAGATGCCCTTTCAGAGTTACCAGAACTTGGGGTCCAATGGACATATATCTCTCTTAGTCCAGGTTCAGGTTTGATTCCCCATCCCTTGCATTCACATGAGTCACAGGGCAGAAAAGTGCAGACCTGTTGTTGTGTGACCTCCAGATGTGGTGCACTGATGGAAGATGGTACTCCTATCATTAGTGCTGATTTGCTTTGGAATTAAAGAGAGACTTAACACCCTGTGTTTCTGTGGCCCATCATAGTTTCCACTGACAGTGCCATGTGTCCTTTGGGGTAACACTGACTTGTGTTTCCACTCAGTGAGAGGAAAAGACCATAAGACTGAATTGGAGTAATTTCTGGAAAAAAGAAATAAATGCTTAGTAGAGTGTCATACAGTCTTTTAATAACAAGTATTTGATGGACATGCTTTTATTATCCACCCTTCTGCAGGAAAGAAACCAAGTTAATCTTCTTAAGTTTACAGATTGGAGGGTTTTTAGTGCAACCTGTGTCTTTTCCCCTCTCCCTTCTTCCTCTTTTCCTATTATAGTTAAGAGGGTGAAATTTAGGTGCAAAAGGATACTGCTAAAATTTAGTGACTTTTGCTCATCTGTTGCTAAAAAGGTTAATAATGCGAACTTTTTAACTTGGACTGATTTTGATATAATGCAGTGGGTTTCTAAAAATAGATTTGTTTTTAATGTAATTGGCAACTCTATAAGTTACTTTACAGAAATTTAAATTTCTCTAGAAATTATACACTGCATACATTCTCCTTTAAGCAAAATTGACAGAAAACAGTTTACTCCTCTGTTAGGAACTTGCTTTTCCCTCACTTGCTCATCTCGTAATGGGGAAGCATGTATTGTATCATGTAATTGACCTCCCAAGCTGTATGGCACCCTCGAGTGAACCAGGTACAAGCAGCCTCTGCCCAGGCATTTTCTTAATGTCCACAAAGGCTCACCGACTTCAGGTTAGCTATTTGTGTTCTTTAACTTGTTGCCACAGTTTAAAACCAGGTCAGCATTTTCTGCACAGAGTGATCATAGGCAGCATCTCATCTGCTGTGCTCGGGCTCTTTGTCACTCGTTCCACCTTGGGGCGTGAAGCACGAGGCCCATGTGCCTTCGCCATTTTGCAATGTTGTTCTGGGACAAAGTGATAGGATTTTTGCTTTGAACAAAACATCTATGTTCTTCATTCTTAGGGAGCGACAGTTCCACTGCCGAGATGTGGACATCAGTTTTCTTCAAGCTTGTGTACCACTCATATCCACTGCTATTCAGTTGCACAATATTTTTTTCCTAAGATTGAAAACTACATTTTGATAATGCTGGCAGTGAGGGTACAAGGAAAGAAATTACCTGTTTTTATAAACACGTAGCAACTGACATTTTTTTTTTTTGATGGTTAAAAGCTTTATTTAAGGAAGGTCTCATAGAAAGTTTTAATATTTCAGAATTAAGAATGATTTTTTTTGACAGTTAAAGCTTTGTTTAAGGAAGGTCTCATAGAGAATTTTAAAATTTCAGAATGAAAAAAGGTCTTAAATTTGTTAACCAAATAGCAAACGAATTCATTCAACCAAAAGACTTGTTGAACACCCCCTGAGTAAAGGTGTATGTGTTAGGAAATGTGCTTCCTGGATGAACACAACAGAGGCATCCCTCCCTCATGATACCCACAGTCTAGGGAGTGACAGGCAATAATTAAGTAACTTTTAAAAATTCGTAGCTGTAAACTAAAGCAAACTATGGTAAGTCCATGGAAAGAGAGGTTAGAGGCTATGAGAGAGGGGAACCAGATGGAGCCTGGGCTCAGGGGCTGCCAGACACACACAGTGGCCTAAGGGCGGGAAGGGGCCCCACTGGAAGCCTTAATAATGTCTGTATAGAATGAATGCATGTGAATAAAGAAGAAAAGGTTGCACTTCGTGCGTTGTGACATCCAAGGTGTCCAGGAGCTAGCTTCTCCACTCTCTTTTTCTCCTCTTTGTCATGGCCGGCAGTTGGGCCCTTGTTCTGTTCATCAGCTTCACCATCAAAAGCAAATGAAAAGAAAGAGAAGGGACTGGAATGCTCACTTTCTAGACCTTACTTTAAATTCTGTTGAAGATTTATTAATATTTGGGAGAGAGTTTGAAATGATAATCTAAAAGATGTCTCCCTTCGAACATATGTAGAAGTTAATCATTTAGATTAACTTGCATTTGAATACTTAATTGTATGTGATTGTATACATTTTTTGGCTCACTGTTTTGTGTTCAAAGGCAGACTTCCTAAGGTAGTGCTGATTTATTCTGCTTCTTTTAGGCTGTATAATTCACTCTAAAAAAATTAATTTGGGGAAAATTTTGGTCACTATAGTTATATATTTTTTTCTTTAAAAACTTGTGGCATTTTATTAAGTTATCCACCCAAATCTTCCTCCCAAAAAATAACATAATATCTTTTTTTCTCTATTAAAAAAAAATTTCAGTAGGTTTTTGGGGAATAGGTGTCCTCATAGCTTAGCTCCCACTTATGAGTGAGAACATCTGAATGTTTGTTTTTTTTTATTCCTGAGTTACTTCCCTTAGAACAGTGGTCTCCAGTTCCATCCAGGTCGCTGAGAATGCCATTATTTCATTATGGCTGAGTAGTATTCCATGATATATATATCACAGTTTCTTTCTCTACTTGTTGACTGATCGGCATTTGTGCTGGTTCCATATTTTTGCAGTTGTGAATTGTGCAGCTATGAACATGGGATGACACAGTATCTTTTCAGACATGTGTCCGTCTGGCATGTTCTGCACCACCCACTACACTGCAGGGAATTTAGGTAAGCAGCATTTGTAAGAGTGACTGAAAATGGCTTGGGAATAATGATGCAGAATGTAATTTATTGGACTAATCGCTGATCCTCCTAGCGTGTGTATTCAAGAGGTGACTGTGACTCTAAAATGTTATTTGGGAGGGAATTTACAACCAAAGTTAGAAACAGCTCTAGAGGTGCTGGGCCCTAGGGGCCTGAGATTTTTTTCATCTCAGTTAATCACACCATGCTTTAGGAAGGTTTAGGATAAGATTCTGGTCCTAGTGTCCCCAGTTGGTTTTGCTTCTGAGAGCCATCTCTGCAGCTTTCATCTGATAATATGGATCCCTTATGCAGATCCTCCAGGGCTCTTACTGAACAGCATCAATTTATGCTAGTGAGGGTTCGTTGTTCTCAGCTGCCCACATTGGAGTGAACAATATTTGGGCCTGAGCTGTCACAGCTTCTTTTCTTGGGCTCTTCTTGACTGCTTCTGGAGAATAGTAGGGTGGTGTCCAAGCACCATTGTACCCTCATAGTCTAGAGCTGAGCTACCCAGTACTATAGCCAATAGCCATATTTGGCCCAAAAACACTTGACAGATGGTAGTGTGATAAAATAATTGAAGTGCAAATTTTATTTAGTTTTAATCAAAACTTTTAAATTGATGTCCATATATATGATTGGAACAACTCAAATATGTGAATTTACCTTTTCATCTCTAAATTTTATGATAAAGGACTTCCAATAAAAATTTAATGTCCAAGTCGAGATATGCTATAAGTGTAAAATACATGCTATAGTTCAAAGACTTAGTATTTGAAAAGAATAATATAAAGTAAGTAATTTTAAAATGTTGATTATTTTTTGAGATAATATTTTTGATACATTAGATTAAATAAAATGTATTATTAACATATTTTATCTTGTGAAAAATGTAACTACTATAAAATTTGAAATTACAAAGGTGGCTTACATAATGTTTCTGTTATTGGGCACTGCTCTAGAGCTAACTGAGGAAAAGAGCCTAGGGCAACATTTCCCATGGTAATCAGTATGTGGCTTTCAGTACTAGGAGGTAAAGTGGATACTCTTTCCATACTAAATGTCACTATCATTAAAAAAAAAAACAACCCCATCAAAAAGGAGGAGGATATGGACACTCTTCAAAAGAAGACATTTATGCAGCCAACAAACTTGAAAAAATGCTCATTGTCACTGGTCATTAGAGAAATGTAAATCAAAACCACATTGAGATACCATCTCACACCAGTTAGAATGGCGATCGTAAAAAAGTCTGGAGACACAGATGCTGGAGAGGACGTGGAGAAATAGGAATGCTTTTACACTGTTGATGGGAGTGTAAATTAGCTCACTATTGTGGAAGACAGTGTGGTGATTCCTCAAGGATCTAGACCTAGAAATACCATTTGACCCAACAATCACATTACTGGGTATATACCCAAGGGATTATAAATCATTCTGTTATAAAGACACATGCACACTTATGTTTATTGCGGCACTGTTTACAATAGCAAAGACTTGGAACCAACCCAAATGCCCATCAAGGATAGACTGGATAAAGAAAGTGAGGCACATATACACCATGGAATACTATGCAACCATAAAGAAGAATGAGTTCATGTCCTTTGCAGGGACATGGATGAGTCTGGAAACCATCATTCTCAGCAAACTGACACAAGAACAGAAAACCAAACACGACATGTTCTCACTCATAAGTAGGTGTTGAACAATGAGAACACATGGACTCAGGGAGAGGGACATCACACACTGGGGTCTGTTGAGGGGCGGGGGACTAGGGAAGGGATAGCAGGGAGTAGGGAGATTAGGGAGGGATAACATTAGGAAAAATACCTAATATAGGTGACAGGGGTGGGGATGGAGGCAGCAAGCCACCATGGTATGTGTGTACCTATGTAACAATCCTACAAAATCTGCACATGTACCCCAGAACTTAAAGTAAAATAAAAATAAATAAGTTAATTAAATTATTAAAAAAAGAAAACCTATGGCAAATCTTGCCCTTAAGGGGACCTCATTTTTTTTCCCCCAGCAAAACAAAACTGACAGCCTGTTATATATCTAAAAGGTAGATGAAAATACTGAAAAAATGTAACTGAAACTTTATTGGTTGTTGGTGCAACAAGCCACCATGGCACACATGTATCTAGGCAACAAACCTGCATGTCCTGCACATGGATCCCAGAACTTAAAATTAAATAAAGTTACATATAAATATAAAAGGAATGCTGGGCGTGGTGGCTCATGCCTGTAACCCAGCACTTTGCAAGGTGGGTGAATCATGAGGTCAGGAGATAGAGACCATCCTGGCTAACACGGTGAAATCCCGTCTCTACTATAAATATAAAAAATTAGCTGGGCGTGGTGGTGGGTGCCTGTAGTCCCAGCTACTCAGAAGGCTGAGGTAGGAGAATTGCTTGAACCAGGGAAGCAGAGGTTGCAGGAAGCCAAGATCACGCCACTGCACTCCAGCCTGGGGGACAGAGCGAGACTCTGTCAAAAAAAAAAAGAAAAAGAAACTTTTTGAGTTATGCAATGAAATAAAACAGAGCAAACAATACCTTTAGATTCACTGAATTTTAAAGTTAATACCTTCAATAAAAATGTAAATATTTTCTATATACGGTTATGAAGGTATGAACATATTAATGAGCAGAATAAGTATGAATAGTTGTTTCTCTTTTGTAGTTTTAAATATGTATAAGCAAGAAGTAACTTGACATGACATAATGCTGTGCTACCTTGCCTATTATGTTATAGGCTCCAATTGTAAATTCACAAGAAGAGCTCACAGCTTTGTTGAATCTCCTGCCTGTTTGGAGAGGTGGGCTCACATGTCTCAATTTTGAAGCACCCCTCTTGGCATGAGGCCAGTTCGGCCACTTCAAGGACCATTCTGTTTTCTCCTTTGTATTTTCTGGGGAAAACGTATAGCTAGCATGCTGGGACTGTTTGTTTTGAATGAGTTTGTTTATGTGTTTCCAGAACAAAACTATGGAAAGGAAATTTCCAACTCCTTATGCATGTCTTGCTTACTAAGCAGATGACCTCTAAAAAACAGATTACAATATCATTTTGAAGGTAATAAAGGTATCTCCTTGCTCATCTTTAAGGCTGCATATTTTATTGTTTATATATTGGCCAATTAGGAACTGAAATTTAAGAAAGACAGTCATTTTAACCTATGGAAGTCACAGAATGAAATGAGGAAGTTAAGTGTTCCCAGTTTAGCATATACATATATACATGCATTAATCAATAATGTGATTTGTTGTAAGCAAATGAGAAACTGCAGAAACCTGTAATTTGTACGTTATCATTTTAGATCACCATAACTAGTATTACCAGGTTTTAAATTTTCTTTAATAAAACATGAATTTCTAAAATTGGATTTATACTCTCTGCTCCTTCCCCATCAGCCATCAACACCTCTGTCCTTCCCTCTCCCTTCCTTAATAATAAACTCTCAGCTTTTCTCAGGATCGGGCCTCCCATGTGCTTTTGGTAAGTGGTCTAAGACCTGAGGCCCAAAGCGTGATTGGCCAGAGCTGTGGCTTCTCAGCCTGTGAATCACCCTGGGAGCTTTAAAATCCAGATGCCTGGGCTCTGCTCACAGAGATTCTGATTTAATTGGTCTGTTGCAGAACCTGACTTGAGCCATTTTGAAATGTGTTATCGATAGCTTGTAGCTATAACCATCCAAATATGTACAACATAAGTAGGGTGACTGCAGAAGTTCTTCCCTAAGTCTGGTATGTTCTTAAATGTCCTCTAAATTCTTATCTTCCACTCTTGTGCTTTTGAAGTGACCTGGTCCAAACACCTTCTTTCCAGCATTGAAAACATTAGCAGGTTATTTTGCTCCATCAGCACTTCCTGCACTTCCTTAGGTGAGCCAGGTTGTTTATAATCTCTTGGAGTTGCCTCCGTTAATTATACCTTTTGGGTTTTTTCCCCTTTTTTAAAAAAAGTTGTATGTATGAAAGTATACAACATGATATTTTGATATACGTATACCTAGTGAAGTAATTACTACAATTAAATGAACATACCTATCATTTCATATAGTTACCTTTCTTTTTTCGTGGTGAGAGTACCTAAAATCTACTTTCATAGCAAATTTGTAGTATGTAATGCAATATTATTAACTATAATACTTGTGTGGTGCTCTAGATTTTTTCATGCAGGATAACTGCATCTTTGTACGCTTTGGTCGATGTCTCCCCATCTTTCCCACTCCTCCCAGTTATGCCTTTTGAGGCAGTGTGGTGCAATAGTTAGACGTCACTGAATTCTGGGGGCCTTTTGTCTATTCTAGGGAGTTGAAATTGTTAGAGAAAGACTAGAAGAAATAATATGAAAAGGACTTACAGGTAATACATGAAACAGATGATAAAGTCAAAATACCTGCCAAACAAATCCACATAAGGAGAAAATAAAGAAATGTCAGATTTGTAAAAGATTCAAAAACTCAAACTGTTCTTAGAGGGAAAAGTATGCACAATTAAGGAAACATTTTTTAAAAAGTTTTAATAAAATTTGATCTCTACTAGTAAATACTATTTCCCAATTACACCTAGAGTTTTATCATGGATTAGGTTTTCTGTGTTGGTATTTTTGTTTTTCATTTGAAAATGAATGCTGTGTATTCTCCTTGTTTCAACTTCCTTATGTATTTTTGTATTAACTCCCTCTGCCGGGGCGTGCCAGACTCAGATCAGAGGTATTATGACACTCAAGATGAATAATGACGTAAGAAGGACTTACTCTATTGTACATCACGGTGCAGTATCAAAACATTCTGTCCCATGAGGAGAGGGAGTGACTCAGAAAATCCTGTTGGAATTGTATTATAAATAGGAAACTATTTCAGAATTACTGTCTGACATTTGGGCAGCTGGGACTCTGGGCTCATTCCACGGCCACCCCACCTTATACATTTTATTAGGAAGATGCTATTCTTTTGCAGGGCTATCACTGGTTTCTTGTCCTCACTGATGAATTAATTGGATAACAATGAATCTGAGTTATTACTGCTGACAATTTAGTCTTATTCTTAAAACATTTATTTCATGGTGTGTTAGTCTGTCCTGTGTTGCAATAAAAGGGATACCCGAGACTGGGTAATTTATAAAGAGAAGAGGTTTTATTGGCTCATGGTTCTGCAGGCTGTACAAGCATGGCACCAACATCTGCTCTGCTACTTGTGAGGCCTCAGGAAGCTTGTAATCAAGGCAGAAGGCTAAGGGGGAGCAGGCAAGACGCAAGGCAAAAGAGGGAGCAAGAGAGAGCAAGGGATGAGGGGCCAGGCTCTTTTAACCAGCAAGCCCTTGTGCGAACTCATAGAGTAGGAACTCACTCGCTATGGCACGGACAGCACCAAACCATTCATGAGGGATGCGTCCCTGTGACCCAAACACCTCCCACTAGGCCCACCTCCAACATTGGAGGTCACATTTCAGCATGAGATTTGGAGGGGAAGAAAATCTCCAAACCCTATCACGTGGTTAAGTGGCATCAGATGCAACTCTAGCAATTTTTGCTTTTTTAAAATCCAGCTTTGAGACCGCTTCTATTTCCTCATCAAGACATTCATTATGGATCTGCATCGGGACCCGCTTTTGTCTTACTGTTTCCCAAGACTAAAAAGGGCTTTCAGCACAAGTATTTTTGTAATGTATTGGTACCCAAGATTGGATATTTTTCAGTTGTATTTTCTCCCCATATTTCTGAGATGTACAGACATCCTCAACTATGATATTCTGTGTGGATGGTCTTAAATATGGGTTATGATGAATAGTTTGATGGAAAGATTTCCCAGGAAGCAGTATGCTTTGAGTGTTGGGGAAGAGAAGCCACCAGATGTAGTGTAGGCCCTTGTCCCTTTACTGCCTTTCCTCTTTGTTTGTACCCTGTACAGGGCAGCTCTTGTGGTTATGATTTGTTAACAATTTGAGTAGCTCCCTTCTGTTTTGCTTCTAGAGTAATTAAACATTGTTTCTTAGAAATGTAAACACGGGTCTTAGAATTATGATGCAGTAATGCATTTGGCAGCTGAACTGTGTACTGGGAAAAGAAAAATATCCTGGAGTGGGTTTAAGTTTCACAGATAAGAAAAATGGCTTTATTTAATGAATTGGAACAATACCAGACCTGTGCCCTGAAGTCAGAACTTTCTCTTCCCAGATGAGTTTCCCCAGGCACAAGATCAACTTCTAAAATAAAACTTGAAAGTAAATGGCAAAAACCAGAAACAGAGCCCTATAAACTAGACTTTTATGCTACGGCGCCATAAAAATAATTTATTTGCTATCAAAATAAGCTTAAACAGAACCTTTGTCTGACAGATGACTTTTCCTCTCCCCCTAACCTGACAGCACCCCCAACCCAGTCCTTGGTCATGAGCCTGACAGCACGGTGAGATTCAAGTTCCTAGTGGCAATGGAGGCTGATGTTTATTATTTCGAGAGTTTCTGAAAATGAAAGTGTAATATCTTGAGTCACATACTTCCCACAGAACTTGAAATAGTATTGTCTTAAAAAAACAGGAGCAAACAATCATTCGTAAAACACGCTCCAGAATAAATCTCTTATTTCTGCATGAAGGCAACTGATCCGAAACATTTTTTTTCTATGTGCCTTTTAGAGATGGCATAACACAGCGTTCAGAACTGTCAGACAGCCTGTGTCAGGTCTGATGATGTGATTTTGGTTGTTTACACTTGGATGGTTTGGATGGGAATAGCCCTGGAGTTAGCCCTTCATTTCAGGCAGAGGAGCAGGGGAGTGTGAGTTAGACACAACTTTGGATCAGGGGCCAGGAAAACTTGGTTTTCATCCTGGACCAGTTACTGACTCGCTGTGTGGCCAAGTCTCTTCATCTGTCTAAGTCTCTCTTTTTCCTTTTGTAAAATATGAATATTGGCTAATCTGTGTGGTCCCTTCCAACAGTGTTTTTTAAATGGGTGCCTGAATATCTGAAGCAGGAGATTATCAAGGGTCATGTGAGCTTCACCTTCCTATTTTCTCCCCAGGGAGGCTGAGACACTGGGCCTCTGCCTTGTAACCATGAACAGGGTTCTCGCAGGGGCTCATCTCCACTGCAGGTCCCCTGAAGGTATCATCATTTTCTTTGCTAGAGGGAATTTAGATGTCGTTGGTCCTTGCCTAATCCTTCTCTTTAAAAGATACAGATCCAATCTCCGTGTAGCGGTTAAGTGATCTGACTCAGACGTATTTACTCTTAGAGAATGAGAAAACTCTTCTCAGAATTTCTAAGAATGTTCCTGAAGGACAGTAAAAGCGCTCATTCAGGATAGGCCCCAGAACATTTTATTTTTCTCATAGGGTGCCATTTCCTCATTTTGCTTTTGTTCATTTGTTCATACATTCAACAAATATTTTTGAGAATTTGCTGAGCACAAGGTATTACTAGATACTAGGACAGTGAGAGAAGTAAGATACAGCCCCATCTTCAATAAGCTGTATAACCTGATAACGATACCCTTGGCGTGTTCCACAAGCTATACGGTCATGTGTCACTTGGCAATGGGTACATTCTGAGAAACGCGTACTTAGGCCATTGCATTGTAGCGTGAACATCGTCGAGTGACTTACACACACCTAGATGACGTGGCTTGCTACACACCTAGGGTATATGGCGTAGCCTGTTGCTTCTAGTCAACAAACGTGCACAACATGTTACCATCCTGCATACTGTAGGCAATTTTCCTCTCCCCTTAAGCAGACAGCACTCATTACCTGACAAATGGTATTTGTATATCTAAGCATATCTAGACATAGAAAATGTACAGTAAAACTAAGCCAAAGTAAAAATGGCACACCTGTATAGGGTAGCTCCATTTACGGGACCACTGTTACATATGTGGTCCGTTGTTAATGGAAACTTCGTTGTGCGGGGCATTAACTGTATATAAAAGTATGGCTACTTTAGAGCTGGGTGCGTTACCTGTAATCCCAGCACTTTGGGAGGCAAAGGTGGGCAGATCACCTAATGTCGTGAGTTCAAGACCAGCCTGACAAATGTGGAGAAACCCCATCTCTACTAAAAATACAAAATTAGCTGGGCTTGGTGGCGCATGCCTGTAATCCCAGCTACTTGGGAGGCTGAGACCGAAGAATCGCTTGAATCCGGGAGGTGGAGGTTGTGATGAGCCAAGATCATGCCATTGCACTCCAGCCTGGGCAAAAAGAGCGAAACTCCTTCTCAAAAAAAAAGTATAGCTACTTTAAGTTAACCCTGGTGTGTAGGAAAATATTTCTTCTGTGCTGTCTTGCACTGAATTTTGCATTGGTATTTTTCCCTCAATAGTGGCTGAAAAAAACTTAAAAATACAGAATTTTCTTTATTTATAGAGTTCTGCATTGACCTGGGAGATGATGTTGAGAATTGGATGTTATACTGATGTGTAGTCCTCCAGTGAAGGCCCTCAATGGGCATTTCTTTAAGACCTAAGTTTAAGATAAAACAAAACAACTTCCGTCACTACAAAACTTAGTGTACTCAGAGGAACTTGTAGAGATGGGTTTTTTTAATTGCAGCTGCTTTCCTCACCAGTCAGGATTTCTTTTTGTGTTTTGTCCCTGGAGACTCTGTTGGATTCTGTTAGTCGTCATTTAGAACCTTGCTGCTGCTCTGTCTTTCCTCAGTTGTATTTTCTCCATGTGAGTTTGTTTTGGGAAAGAAGAGAAGGGGAATTCCTCTTACGCTAAAATAACTTTTAGAGTGATGGTGCCACAGTTTCAAATATTTTTAGAAAAATCCTGTCAGATTCTTGGGAACTTCAGACTAACTTCATATCTCAAGTTCTTTTTTCTCTTTTTTTTTGGTTTTTTGAGACAAGAGTCTTGCTCTGTCATTGAGGCTGGAGTGCAGTGGCATGATCTCAGCTCATTGCGACCTCTGCCTCCTGGGATCAAGCGAATCTCGTGCTTCAGCCTCCCTGAGTAGCTGAGACTTCCAGCACCGGCCACTATGGCTGGCTAATTTTTGTGTTTTGAGTAGAGATGGGGTTTCATTGTGTTGGCCAGAGTTATTTCTCAAACTCTTGGCCTCCCAAAGTGCTGGAACTGCAGGTGTGAATCACCACACCCGGCCTAAAGTTCTCATTTAAAAATTTTTCTTCTTATTTCTGTTAGTTTAAGAAGGTAGGTTTGAAGCAGTGACCAAGAATTTTCAGGAAATCCATTATGGAAAGAATTATTCAACAAAATAGTCTCAAAGTGAGGGCCAGAGTACAGGACAGAGGCAGAGAGAGATGGCAGGAATTTATAAAGAGAAGATACTTCATTACAGAAATCATTGTCAGGGTAATCTTAGGCTTAGAAAGAAATCACATACGAAGCTCTGTGTTTGAAATCAGAAGAGAAGGTGAATATTTGGAGGAAGGGGCTGTTGGACTTGCATTACTTTACTACTGTTTTGTTGTTGTTGTTGTTGTTGTTTAGAAGATGGAATGAATTGCAAGCCTGGTAGATTTCATGTGTTTAGAATTTTAGCTAAAATAGTTCCTTATATTGAAGGGTTTCCTCAATTCTATACCCACATTTTCAGTCCTTGTGTTACTACTAGTAACTCATTTTCCAAAATGCAGAATTGCATTTTACATTTTATTTCTTTCAATATTTGGATCAAATACATGTTCAGCAGAAAGGGTACATTTAATTTATTTTTGGTTCAGTACTAATTTAAATTATGAATAGAGATAATGTAATTCTGGTATCTGTATTTGGTTGTTAACATATTTGGACTCAGTAATACATTTACATGTTTCCAAATTTGACAAGTATGAAAAGGTATAGAGTCCAAACCCCTTCCAGGCCTATCCCCAGCTACCCAGTTCACTTCTCCCCAGGGAACCAGCGTTGCCGGTTTCTGGCGTCTCCTGCATACTACAAATAAAAAAGCATGTTACTCTGCAGCTCCAGCTACTTGGGAGGCTGAGGTGGGAGGATCACTTCAGCCCAGGAGCTGGAGGTAGCAGTGAGCTGATACTGTACCAGTGGACTCCAGCCTAAGTGACAGGGAGACCCTGTCTCAAAAAAAAAGCATATTATTTTCTTCTTGTTTTTATGCTAATGAGGACATGCTGTGTCCACTGTTCTATGGTATGTGCATTTATCTTCGGTTATTTACTAAAAAAAAATGAAAAGTATAGAGTAAAATGGAACTCTGTAGTATTCTCCATTAGAAATGTGTGTAGGGTTCAAGGGAGAGTGTGTTTAATCATTGCAAAAACCTTGGTTAGGTCATTAATCAGAACAGGAGCCATGCAGTGGTGAAGGGCCCTGGCTATGATCTGCCACATTTTTCTGAAGCAATGTTGAATTCTATAACTGAAGTTCATGGGGACTTGCTATTGGCCTGACTATACGTGGAAAATTTTGCTTTTGGAGTAGGACATTCTCATGCTTCACATTTAATTTGAATTTTGGTATGGCTGTACTAAGTTGACGTTTATATCTTTTCCCATTTTCCAGAGACATTGAGCAAATCATTGACTAAAGATAATTAACTCCTTTATATCACATGCTGAGATGTTGTGGGGGACATATCATTACCTTCCTTGGCTTATGTAAGAGATGTAATCTAACTCATCTGAGTCTGACTGTGTTTAAGCTATTGTTTTGGGTGTCATCGTTGGCTCTTAGAACAGGCACTGGGCCTTAGTCCCTTTCCTTGCTCACACCTGACCTCCTCCCAGAAGACTCTGCTTTTCATGTGTTGTGCCTCGGAACCAAGACATCTGGGGTCCCGAAGTAGGGATGTATGAGTGCGTTTTTTGTTACTTTCATCTTTCTCTTACCCTCTAACATGGGTTCTGCCAGTATCACGAATGAGATATTTCCCTGCCTGCAAGATGACTTTTGCAGCACGTGGGAGGTGTGTTTCAGGTACCACAGTGTATTTTCTGCGTCTGTTCATACATCCATCTTTCCCACTTAGCTCTGAGTGGCCTGAGGGCAGGAATGCTGCCTTAACACGAGAGTCTGGTAGGAAATACCATGCACATTTGTCAAATGAATGGAAATGCAGCTGACTTGCTAGAGCTGAGTTGTGAGTGCAGGGTATTTGAATGCTATGTAATCAAGTTGAGATTTCAATCTGGGGCAGCAGGAAACAATAAAAGGTTATTGAAAAAGGAGAGTGACAGACTTCCATTTGTATCCTACTGAGTTAATTCTAGTGGCATTAGAAAAGGGGAGAGATTGGGGTAACACATTAGTTGGAAAGCTTTGATAAAGTCTAGGTAAGTCAGGAAGGGGTTCTGCATTGCTTGTTTCCCATTGCTCTAACTAGATTTCTTAGAAAAAAGCAAATCTTACACCAGACTTTTACAGTGTTTGCAACTGAGTAAATTTCACTTTGTAATACCCTGGATATTAATTATACAATTATATAAAGCACAGTATAATAAGGGAATGAAGAAAGTTAATAGCTTCATTGTAATCAGTAAAATAATTTTAAAGACAATTGGTAATTTTTGTACACTGTATTATGATAAGAAAAAAGAATAGTCATCAAGTGGGAGGTGTTGTTTTGAGACGTTTGCTTTCATCTCTTAATCCTGCGGACATTTATCTAGTTCCTTCTCTGTACTCTTAGATCCTAGGAATTTAAAAGATGGATAAGATTCAGGCTTATTATGTCTGTGTTCCAGACACTGGACTCCAAACATAAAACAAACATTACATTATTCTTCCTTACGTAATAGAAATGTTTATATAAGGTTGGTGTAAATCAGTCCTGAGTAGACTGAATTAAATGGAATGTGCCAATAAGAGTTGCTATTTAAAGAAGCCCTGTGATAAAACATTTGTATAATAAAGCACTTATCCAAATAAGCCCACTAATTTCTATGGTTTTTTTTTCCCCCAAGGCAAGGTATCCTTTATATTTTATGTTGATTGAATTCCAGTTGGCCAACCACCTGCCTGGCTAATAGAGTATACCATTAACTTAGTGACACCGAAACCCTGCAAAGGAAATAAGACACAATCTATCGTTGTTCAGTCTGTGCTATTAAATAGATTTTAATTCACTTCACCTTGGCGGGGGGGGGGTGTGATTTGCGTCTTTCCCGACAGGCAAGCATCTGCAAGTGTATTGCTGTTGAAGCCCATTAAAAATCAGTGCAAATCCTTACATTGTCTGTAGAAGCAGGCGTTAACTTGCAGAACCTTGCAAGTGGTTTGTATTTCCAGGGTCAGTAAAGCTTCCTCACTCTTTTCCTGCTTCCCTGAAAGTTTAGTCCTAAACTAATGATGCTGTTTTAGTGCAACTAGTACCACTCAAATAATGCTGCTTTTTAAATGAATTCAAGGGGAACTGCTAAGGAACTGAGCACCTGTACGGTGACAGGAAAAAAGAAATTCTAATGATTTGCGCTGGTTTATGTATTGAAAAGAATTTTTTTGCTAAGAATTAAGAAAATTCCATGGTAATTTAAACAACCTAACAGCCTTCAGAATTTTCCAGCAATGGTAAAGTTGGGTTTTCCGTTGAGAACATTTTACCTTTTTGCTTCAGCTTCTTTAAAGAGTTTGATTTCAGTAGAGCAGATTTGTGGTTGTGTCGTACTGCTCAGAGCTTAGTGAGCTGAAACCTTTTGGGAAAATAGCATTTGGGGAGAGACCCATGGTATAATAGCTCATCCCACTGGCACGGTCCCAGAGTAAGCTGGGCTGGAAGCTTTTAGTGTAGTTAAAAGATGCCAGTCTGTCATTTGCATACACTGTAATTGGGCAAGTGGTTTCAGGCTAAGCTTTACATTATCCTTCCACTGAGAGCAGCTGGTGGTGGGCTGTAGATTCCATATGAGCTGGGAACCTATCATCTGGTGTGTTTAGTGCAATCCTGCCTCATCTTGGGAGTAATTTTTTTATTTAATGATAATAATGCACAATCTTGGTGAAAGATAATGCTTGTGGTTATTAGAATGTGTAGACTGAGTGGGGCTTTGGCATAGAGATGGTAATGGTGGGGAAAGGCAAATATTTAATAAAAGGATTGTAATGGGGAGAAAGCAAATATTTTGCAGGATAAGGAAAGTCACACATATGATTAATTTAAGAGTCTTAAATAAAATGTCTATAAAATGTTAGATTTTTAGTATCAGTAAGGAAAAGTGCCCAACCTCTAGCTTCCTTTATAAAGTCTACTCATCCTTGGAGGGTCGCTTTTTGGTGCTTTCTTCGTTTGTTCAGAGTCAACCTCTTCCTCTGGGGATATGTTTGAAGTCTGTCACCTTCCCTTAGGAATTGTGCCAATCTGATCATTCTTTCTACCCCTGCTTGCCCTGCCCCCTTTTCTTGACTCAAATAATTTATGTATCCTGTCTCTGTTTTTTATTATTTATTTATTTATTGTTAGAGACAGAGTCTTACTCTGTCACCCAGGCTGGAGTAAAGTGGTGCAGTCATAGCTCACTGCACCCTCAAACTCCTGAGCTCAGTGGATCCTCCCGCCTCAGCCTCCTGAGCAGCTAAACATATAGATAGGCACATGCCACCACACACAGCCAATTTTTCTATTTTTTGTAGAGACGAGGTCTCTCTATGTCACCTAGGCCTAGGCTGGTCTTGAACTCCTGGCCTTAAGTGATCCTCCTGCCTCAGCCTCCTGAGTGCTGAGGCAGGAGGATCACTTAAGGCTAGGAGTTCTGGGATTATAGGCGTGAGCCACCACATCCAGGCTCTGTTTTTAACTTGCAATACATTTTCTGCAAGAATGAATTTATATTAGATTATAGTTTGTGGACAAATTAGAACACTCCATTTTAAAAGCCTCCTTCATTTGTTTTGTTCTCTGGTGTTTGATTTGATTGATGTGGACTCAAGAATGGAAGTGTTCCATGCCTTATTAAGGAAAGCACTTTGAGAATTGGCCAGAGCCCCCTTAACTTAGTTTCAGAATGGCAGTGCTTTGGCATTCCTCCTCCTCTCTTATTTCCTAACACATCCCTACTCATTAAGACTGGGCTATTGCAGCTGATCAGTCTCCATTTTCAGGGAATGTTCTTTCATTTTTCCTTGGAGAGAGAACACGAATGCCTCTTAAAATGGTGGTTTGAGCTTGCTGAGAATTTTAGGGGATCCCAGAACTGAAAAGTCTTGCAGGATATCAGTGAAGCATGGAGGGTTTTTTGTTATGAAAACGTCCTGAGATGGGGGGAGGCTGGGGAGGTGGGGTGGGGGAGACCCCTTGCAAAGTTAGAATTCAGCTGTTTATACTGATAACACAATCTACTTTAGTAACGATGAAGAAAAAAGAAAAACACTATTAACACCTTGAAAAAATCTCTAATTGTGAGCTTCATCTAACAACTCCAAATATGTTAGCTACTTTTTCAAGATACATTTTAGCCCTTGCTACAATCGCATTTACTTGTGAAGTGAAATTTTGTATTAGGCAGATTCATTATAATCAGTAATCTTCCTTCCATTGAGGTTCTTTTTGTTACTTTCTCACTTAAAAACCTTCAGTAGCCCACAGCCTCTGGGTTCTGTTCACAGAGACCCTTAACAGTCTACTCAGCCTTACTTCCCCCATTATCCTGCCCTAGGTTGAGTGTTAACCATACCGACCTATCCACATTTGCAGCTGTGCCATTTTATCTGTTTGGATTCTTAACCCTCTCTCTTGCCCAAGTGCCTAGTGGTGCCCTGCTGGCACTTGGAGGGGTAGGTTTTAAGTGTTTCTTTCCCGACTCCCTCAGTCCCGGTTAACGGTACCGTCTTCCAGACTCTTCTGAGAGCTTCCGCGTACCTCTCTGTTCCACCTATCTGTTGCCGTGGAACAGGTCACCCCAAAACAGTGGCTTAGAACAATACTATAGCCCATGTTTGTGTCCCCCCACCCCAATTCATATGTTGAAATCCTGGCCCCCAGGGTGATGGTTTTTAGGAGATGGGGCCTTTGGGAGGTGGTTAGGTCATGAGGGTGGAGCCCACGTGAATGGGATGTCTTCATAAAAGAGACCCCAGAGAGCTCCTTTCACCTTCTACCATATGAGGACACAGTGAGAAAACATCTGTGAAGCAGAAAGTGGGGTCCTCACCAGACACAGAAGCTGCTTGCTCCTTGAGCCTGGACTCCTCAGCTTCCAGAACTGTGAGAAATACATGTGTGGGTTTTTTTGTTTGTTTGAGACAGGGTTTCTCTCTGTTGCCCAGGCTGGAGCACTGTGGTGTGATCTCAGGTAACTGCAACCTCTACTTCCTGGGCTCAGGTGATTCCCCCACCTCAGCCTCCCAAGTAGCTGGGACCATAGGCCTGCACCACCACAGGCCTGTGCCACCATGCCCACCTCATTTCTGTATTTTTTTGTAGATACAGGGTCTCCCCATGTTGCCCAGGCTGGTCTCAAACTCCTGGAATCAAGTGATCCGCCCACCTCGCCCTCCCAAAGTGTGGGGATTACAGGCGTGAGCCACCTTGCCAGGCCAGATGTTTGTTGTTTAAGCCACTTAGATTGGTATTTTTGTATCTTCCATTGTACTTAATGCATGGGTCTTATATTCAGCAGTATTCTCTGTTATATAAGGAATTGTGGCATGAAACCACTTCCTTTATGTTTTTATGTTCTTTTTAATTAAATTTTAAGCCTAAGAATCTTGGTAATGACATATTATGTGCAAAATATGTAATATTAGACTTGATTTTCATCAGCTCAGTTTTAGCACTTTTCATGTGCAAAGGTGGGTGGTAACGGGTTTTTCCAAAGCACAGTCCCTTGGTTATATTACACTATTAATGACTATGGGTAGCATAATAAAATTTTTGCTGAGGTTTTCTTGCCCTTCTACTTTTAAATTAAAAACCAGACAGGAAACAGGACACATGGTAATATAGCCTGTTTTTTTACATAGCCATTGATATTTTCTTTCACTCACCATCCTCATCAGTGGTTTATGCAAGATTTTTTAAAAAACAAAGGCAAAACAAGGAAGTTCACAATATCCTGACTTCCTGTTTTATTATAAATGAGATGAACACTGGCTAGTGTTTTCCTTTAATTTCTTCATGAGTAGTTCTCAATGTTTAAGGAATGGTTGAGTGTTTTCAAATGCCTCCTACATCTTTTATTTAGACAGCATAGTGAAATGGAAAAAGATTTGAAATCTGCTAGATTTAAGTTTGCATTTTGTTTCTGTCATTTACTCATAGATGTACTGCTTGGAATAATCCTACTGATTTTGTAGACCAATTGGAAGATTCAGCCCAACTCAACTGACCAGGGTTTAAGAGTATGTGTATATACACAAAATTCGATAGACATGTAATCACACAATGCTGAAGCCCCAAATGTTACTAAGCCCACACTTTGGTAAATAACATTTGGGGCTTAAGCATCTGTATGATTCTATGCATGCTGGTATTTGTAAATATAAAAGTGATACAAACTAAATCACCTGTCTTCCTGGGAACTAAGGACAAAGGAATGGTTCTGTTTCTAACCCTTTGGCTTAGAGTATCATAGAGTATTAGATATGGCCAACTTTTAATTTGACAGATAAAAAAGTGAGGCACAGAGAAGTTAAATGAATTATGCAAACTCACTAGAGGCAGAGTTAGGGACTTTGTCCAGTACTCCGTTGTATCATTATGTCACTGCTGGCCCTGCTGTTTTCCTGCCCTTCCCTCCTCTTCCTGCCTCTCAGCCCTGGTCCACCTACCTTAGTGCGTGTGTGCACATACACATGGCAATGATCAACAAGGATGGGGTGCAGGCTCCTTTTCCCACTGGAGTCTAGTAACACTGTTCCTGCCTAGATATGGTTCTTGGTTGTTGGTCACTTAAAACAATGGCATATTTTGAGGGGCTGAATAGACTTCCTTCTTTTTAAGCTTTTCTTTCTATTTACACTTTTTGGATCCATGTAATTTCTCTGAGTCATCCACATTATTTTCTCCTTTTTCTCAGTTTTCATAACCTATATTATCATTACAGATGTCTCTGCTATAATTCAATATATTCCTGGAAACCTCATGTTCTACAAAATCATACATTCAGAACAATCTGGCTAATGGGAAATACTGGTTTGGGGCAACCTAGCTAATGGGAAATATCAGATTAGGACCAACCACTCTGAATCTATGCTACTTTGCAAGCACAGCACTAACTAAAACAATGAAAACCGTCATAAAACAGGAGCACGGTTCAGAAGGCATACTACATTCCTACTATATACAGATACACTTTGGTTAATATGACTTTAACGCATGAAAATATGTGGGGCTACTTGATGGAAGGGGATGTAAGGAAGGATATGAGGCTAGTGAGTACTGGGAAATAAGAATGAAATACACCAAGACCTTTGCATGAGATCATGCAAAGAATTCTGGGTTCAGGCTGCTTTACAAAAGAGAATCGTGCAGAAGGCACATCTAAGACCCAAGGCTGGCTGGGTGCAGTGGTTCATGCCTGTGATCCCAGCACTTTGGGAGGCCGAGGCTGGCGGATCACAAGGTCAGTAGTTGGAGACCAGCCTGGCCAATGTGGTGAAACCCTGTCTCTACTAAAAATACAAAAAAATAGTGGGCCGTGGTGGTGCACACCTGTAGTCCCAGCTACTCAGGAGGCTGAGGCAGGAGAATCTCTTGAACCTGGGAGGTGGTGGTTGCAGTGAGCCGAGATCACGTCACTGCACTCCAGCCTGGGCGACAGAGTGAGACTCCATCTCAAAAAAAAAAAAAAAAAAAAAAAAAAGAGAAAAAAGGGCTGGGTGAGGTGTGAGGTGGCTCATGCTTGTAATCCCAGGACTTTGGGAGGCCCAGGCAGGCAGATCACAAGGTTATAAGTTCAAGACCCAGGCTGGCCAATATTGTGAAACCCTATCTCTACTAAAAATACAAAAATTAGTCAGGCATGATGGTGGACGCCTGTAATCCCAGCTACTCAGGAGGCTGAGGCAGGAGAATTGCATGAACCTGGGCGGTAGAGGTTGCAGTGAGCCAAAATGGCACCACTGCACTCCAGCCTGGTGACAGAGATAGACTCTGTCTCAAAAAAAAGACACAAGGCCCAGGAGGCTCAGACCATGACAGGAACAGTTAGAGTGGACTCTGGTGCGGTATAGGATGCTCTGTTCAGCTTCACTATGAATTTTGCATCCAGCTTCTTTTACTTGGAGATACAAAATAGTAATGTGTGAGACAAATCGTGGATGAACCAGCATGCCTTCTGAGTTAATGACACCATCACTCTCCCTATGACCAGTCAAATTCACAGTATAGAAACATGTCTTGTAGCTGGACAAAAAACATCCAGCCCTACTACTGCTGCTGAACATCATGGAATGTACCCATTGGTTTATCCATATAGTAAGTTCTAACATTATTTTTGATATACTGTTCATTCTGAATTTGACAGTGGCCTGCCATATCTCCCTGAACTACACAAATTAACTAAAGGTATCTCAGAGGGTCTTTCCCAAGAACTTTAATGCCATGTTCCTAGCAAGCTATAGAAAACATTTGAAAACCCCAAGGGCAAAGTTGCAGAGCTTCCTCGGGACAAAATCAGTGAGCAGAGTGGTAAACTGATAAAACCAGCATAGAGTCCTCTATGGGGGAAAAAGACACCTTTCCACAGTTAATAAACAGTTAATAAACACTGATTGTCTTCTCAGGGTTTGCAGTCCATTTCTGTTCTTTATTTTTAAATCTCACCTGTTGTATTTATTTTTAGCTTTTCTGTAGGAGTCTGATGGAAATATATCTTATGTCCTCTTGTGTGCCAATCAAAAATAAAATAAGCACAATGAATACCTCTAATTGCATAATTCATGAATAGCTTGAAAATGACGCAGAGCAGCTGGCTAACATTGTCAATGAGCCATTGGCTGAAGCCCCTTGTAACTCAGCCTTTGATTCTGTCTTCACCAAGCCCCAGCATCCTCAGAGCCCATGTGATGGGTGCTCGGTGGAACTCCAGACTTCGTAGAGGGCTCTGTGGTTCTGCTGCTGGAGAAACTGTGTTTCTGAGTCTGTGGGGGTCAGAAAGACTGGGAAATGGGAGAGAACAGGAGCAGGAACACAAATGAGGAGCCCGCAATGCAGATCGGTATTATGTCCCATGTCACTTCCTACGAGTAACTTGACAGATGAGTTTCCTTCATGCTCATAACCTTGAATGTACATGAACCACAGTATCAGGGCTAGATGAGTAAGAGCCCAAACCAGGTTCACCCTCCAGACAGAGTTAGAAAAAGTAGACATCCCTTGTAGCTGGATGGACAGGAGTTTCCCCCAGGGGTGTAACCCAGCAGGTCTTTAAAGAATGAATAGGATTAAAGCAGTGAAGATGGAAAGCTGAAGGCAGGGAAGGAAAGTAAGGCTCAGGGAGAATTCTGGGCAAGGGAAAGTTACAGAGTTATTCCTTAGGGCTTGTGAGTCTAACAATTATGATATCGATGGACCTCGTTCTTGGAACCACAGGGCAACTGATTGACTTTAGTTTTCTTTTTTGCTATATTCTTGCCACTCACTCAATGAATGCTCATTGAAAATTGATGATAATGGCCATATGGAGAGTCTCAGAGCTTATCTAGGATTTGGGTCCCTGAGGCATAATCAGTGGGTGGAACAGCAGATGGATGGGGCAGAATATTGTTCTCTTCCTTCCTGTGACAGTTGATTATAAGTTATAAAAATGGGCATTCTTTTTGTAGTCTTAGCTTCCAAAATTATGGAAGGTTATCACTCTGTATTATTACTAGTTCTTCAGCAGACTCAAAGAATCAAAGAGCGATATTGATTATTTAGATTTAGTAATAGTGGACGTAAGCTCTTACAAATCAGGATCATCTGAATCTAAAGATATGTCTTTCTTATTTGAGCCTGACCAGTTATTTAGGAATCCAAGGTACCTTTACTTTTTCTTTGAAGTCCCTCAATTTGATAAGAGCTCTACCAGTCAGGTCTGTTTCTCTTTCAGTTCCCTGCCAAGCTTTTGTGTGCCTTAAGACACTGGGACTGGGAAAGGACTGCAGTGTTTGTTAAATGGAAATTATAGGCAGCACTGAGGATTTGAATGCATGGGGAGAGGTACATTTTGGCTTTCCTTCCTTTGTAAATTGCAGTTAAACTGATATCCAGAACAATGGTGAGAAAACACCAATTAACTTAATGTATGAAAGACAGTAAAATAAACAAGGTGGGCAGTCCTGTATGTGAGGCATTTTTAGATTCTTTGCTGTGTCAGTGCAGGCTTTGGGAAAGATCTGGTTTTCCCTTTGATTTTTTTGCTGCCCCACACCAGCTTGCTTCTGGTTCTGCCTTCAGGGAGCTCTGTGTTCCCTAGATCTGGGAATCTTTTTTGTCTGGAGACCTCAAGATTGGGATCCGCCCCCCTCCCCACCCCTTCCTGTCTGAACTCTATTTTAGATCTGCAGTAAAGATTTGAGGCTTTTTGCAAGCTTTCAACTCTGAGGTATTTTGGAAAACTGTAATTTTGTTTGTTCTCTGCTGTATGCATGAGGTTTCTTAAAACACAAGTGTGATTATTTTCTGCATTCTTTTCCATAGCAAAGATTTCCTTCAAACTACAGGCTTCAAAAGTAGGTTCTCTGTGCACTTGCCATACCGTCTCGTTTGGAGTGCTTATTGAGAGTGACTGTCTCTTTACGGCGAATCAGCTGGTTGCAATATTGAGGCTTTTTAGGTGGCTTCCAGACTGGTCTTGACTCACATATTCCGCAGCCAGACATGCTCAGTGCAGTACATATTTCCCAGCAAGCCGTGAAGCACTATTGACTTATTATGAAACTTAATTTGATGATAATGAGGCAGGGCTCTAAAATAGCTCTTTGGATAGTTTTTACCCATAAAATAGCAATTTGTGGAAGACCATTAGTATGTAGCATGAGCTCTGAAGCTAGAGTAGTATTTGAATCTCAGGTTTTCTACTTTTTTTTTCTAGTAATTTTATTTTATTTTTTTACTGTTAAATTCTTAACCTACCTGGAATTTAGTTTGGTATAGGGAGTCATGTTTGGATCTAGCTGTTGATTCTCTTTAAATATAATTTCTAGTGATTTTTTTATTGTGATAAAATATACCTGAGTTATCATTTTTACCTTTTTAATTTAGATGTACAATTCAGTGGCACTAAAGACATTCACAACGTTTCCACTTTATAGCTGTGTGTTAGAGGTCAAATTCTTTTACCTTTCTGTGCCTCCATTTCCTCTTCTGTAAGTGGGAATAATACTCCCATTACGTTGCTATGAGATTAAGACAAATTCAGGCCGGACTCCGTGGTTCACACCTGTAATCCCAGCACTTTGGGAGGCCAAGGCAGGTGGATCACTTGAGGTCAGGAGTTTGAGACCAGCCTGGTCAACATGGTGAAACCCCATCTCTACTAAAAATACAACAAAAGCTGGGTGAGATGGTGCATGCCTGTAGTCCCAGCTACTCGGGAGGCTGAGGCAAGAGAATTGTTTCAACCTGGGAGGTAGAGGTTGCAGTGAGCCAAGATTGAGCCAGTGCACTCCAGGCTGGGTACAGGACAAAATGAGTGCTCAATAATAGTTGGTTGGCCATGAAGACTATGGTACTGGCAGACCCCCATTTGCTAGTAAAGAAGCATTTTTGAGCCTGGTACCATATATCTGCCCCATACATATGCCTGTGTGGTCACAGTTACTGCCCACTGAATTCTCATTGGTAACACTGGATAATTGTTCATCATTTTTGTGTCTACTTTAGCATGAGATTAGTATACAGTGTGAACGTCAGGGGAGAAAAAAGATTTTCTAACAGATTTAGATTTCAAATTGTTTGCAAGGAAATTGATAATGAAAAGATAAAACCTACTTACTCTTCAAGTTTAAAGCATAATGCAAGAGACTTGAAAGAGGGTAGAATTCTGAATATATTCCATAAACTACCCTTTTTCAAAGCTTTTGAGAAAACTCTTGTTTTAAAAAAATGTGAGCAACAATTATTTGTTATTCATGAATTCTAGATGTGTAAATTGTGTGATCAAAATGAGAGGAAAAAGAGAAGTCTCAAGAGAATAAGCATTTTGTCTACATTTAAGTTTTTTGGAAATGATATGTTTGAAAATAATATACCCGTTAAATATATTAGCTTAAATTATTTAGATAAACTGTTTCTATTGTAGCTTCTAGTAAATAGTAATATGAAATGGTTTCTATTTTATTGTCAACAATTTAATTACTTTTTAATTCAGCAAAAAGCTTCCAAATAGATCTGTAAAAAAGACTGCAGAAATCCTCTGAAATGAGTAACTATTTCTAGCCTTCAAATTCATGTTTCCACAATGGAATATACTATATTCAGCCACCATCACAAAAATGTCTTTCTTATCAGTGCTGCTCTAGCTAAATGTGAACTTTAAAAATTGGAAGATCAGGCGCTTTGTAGACAGTTCACTCTTTGTTTCATATTTTCGGGCTAGGGAAAAAAAATTGCCCAAGGAAGTATTTCTGGAAGGAGTGTAACTTCTCAATCAACATAGTAGTTTGGCCTACAATATTTTTGTTGTTTTGGGAACTGATAGTGACCCTAAATATAACAAAAGAATATTGATTTCTAAAGCATGGATCATGTTGGTTCCTAAAAAGTGAGTGATAATGACCAACACAGTTGGTCAGGGTAGCAGCAGATACCATCGTCATTATTGAATTGTGTAATGAACACTTTGGGCAGAGTACCGTAGTGGAAATAAAACTCCATGTTGGTTCAGGATTTCCTACCCTAGCCCGTGACCCGTGGAGCCAAGCTGTCACATTTCAAGAAGTTGTAATGGGAAAGAGACAGGCATTGGCCTCATGGTTACAGCTGCTGGAAGATTCTTTCGTAGTTCATTTTCTCTCCTCATTTTTCAAGGATGACGTCACACATGGTCACTCCTCATTTATATGCATCTTCCAAGCCTGCATTTTAGCCAAGGCATTTCTCATGGGCTCCAGACCGACCATCTAGTAGTCAACATACTCTCTACTTGGTTGCTCCCTAGATACCCTAAGTCAAGGCGTGAAAATCTAAACTGATCGTGACTCTCCTCTCCCACCATCACCTCCAAATCGGTTTCTTTTCCTGCATTTCTTTTGATCAGCTAGCACATTTCCAGTCATTCATTCACATCAGAAACCCCTAGATGCTGCCACCTCTTCCTTTCTTCTCATTTTCTGTGTTGAATGGAACACTAAGCTCTGCCAATTCTACCTCACGGATGTCTTCCCTGGCTGTTCCTCCTTTCTGTGCCCGCTGTCTTCACCTTATTTCAGGCCCTTCTCATTTCTCACCTGGATCTTTTTAATGACACCCTCTAGCGGCTGGCTCCGTGGATCCCTACTGGCCATTAATTCCATGTCTCCAGCTGTAATGCCAGTCACAGTTCTCAATGAGCTCTTCCCTTCCTTCCTTCTTCACCCAGGTAATCTGGAGTGAATTTTCCACTCCATCCTGACAAACTTCCAAATACTTCTCCAGAGACTCAGCTTACAGGTCCATGCCTCTTTGAAGCCTTTCTCAACCTTTGCAGAGTTGAGATCTAACTATGGTGCTAAATGTGGATCCAACTCTTCGTACATTTTCTTTTGTTTACTTGTCTCCCCTCCTGTCAGAGTCTGAGTTACTTGAGGTTGTGAATTGAGTCTTATTCATGTGTGTCTGTAATACCTAGCATGGTATGTCATTTGCAGCAGACATCCATCAATGACTGAGTGAGTGAGCAAATGTGTGGGTGGTTTTTTCTGGGGTGGGAAGGGTTGGGAAGGTAGCAGGTAGCCAGTGTGAGCCTCCCTTCAGCCTCTATGACTTTCTGATGAGCAGGCTTACAGGGAATGACTTCTCTTGACTGTTAACAGTTAGATATATGCTCAGGGACCAGAGCTGTAGAATATAAACTAGTGGTTTTTAAAAGTTGCACTTGTCTCTATAAAGATTGTTTTTTTTTTTTGTTTGTTTGTTTGTTTGAGATGGAATCTCGCTCTGTAGCCAAGACTAGGGGAATGCGGTGGCACGATCTCAGCTAACTGCAATTTCTACCTCCCGGTTCCAGGTTCAAGCAATTCTCCTGCCTCAGCCTCCCGAGTAGCTAGAATTACAAGCATGCACCACCATGCCTAGCTAATCTTTTTTTTCTTTTTTGTATTTGTAGTAGAGACGGGGTTTTACCATGTTGGCCATGCTAGTCTTGAACTCCTGACCTTGTGATCCGCTCTCCTTGGCCTCCCAAAGTGCTGGGATTACAGGGCTAAGCCACTGCGCCCGGCCCAAGATTGGTTTTTTTATAAGCAAAGGTAATCAGGTTGAACACAACCAAGTGAACCCAGTGAAGTACATGCATTTCAGTGAGGCACCAGTGTGCACTGTGGCCATCCCAGAGGCCTTACTTTCAATTCATAACCACTAGCTCAAGTGGGCCTTTACTGCCACCCAGCACGCACACTGCCTTTCTCTTCTGCAGGGAATTTCCCACAGTCTGTTCACTACTTCACACTTTCTCCTGCATTTAAACTTTTAACATTTCTCCATCCCTGCCTCTCAGCTAACTGCGCTTGCAGGCAATCAGAGGGAGCATCCCTGTGTGCCTGCCACCGTATCTTCTCAGTTGTCTGCATTTGCTGGCTACTCTCCCTTGCTGCAGAGGAATTGTTGACGTGCCTGGGAAGGCCACACCTCCACTTGAAAGATCCAGCCCCCTCCCACCTTTTTAAGGACATCACTCCCTCAGTTGTTTCCTTTCTTTTCTGAATCGTCAGTTTTCCCCTGTCCACCAAGCTATTCCCATCAGCATACAAACATGCCGATTTCTTCCCCTGGTACCATGCTCCTCTCCAGCTTCCATTCCATTTCTGGGCTGTCTTTTGCCTTGACTTGCCTATACTCATTATAACTTATATCCTCTCCTTTCAATCTCTCTCTTTGCAAAGTTTTTAAAGCTTTAATTATGGTAAAATATATACAACATCCAGCTTACCATCTCAGCCATTTTTAAGTGTGCAGCTAGGTAATGTCAAGTGCATTCACATTATTATGCCACCAATCTGCAGAATGTTTTCATCTTGCAAAACTGAAACTTTGCACCCATTAAACATTAACACCCCATTTTCCCTCCTCCGAGCCCCTGGCAACCATCCTTCTACCTTCTATCTCTGTGAATTTGAATATTCTGGGTAATCTTCCATTCTCTCCTGAACCCAGCTGCATCAGGCTTTTGCTCCTACATTCATTCCCCCTCCACTGCTTTTCTCAGGGTCACCTGTGGCCTCCACTTGCTGGATCTGACAGTTATTTCTCAGTCTTTGGCTGATTTGACCCGGCAGCAGCCATAGGCACAGTGGGGCACTCCCTCCTCCTTGAAATATTTTCTTCACTTGGCGTCCAGGGACCTGGCTTGCCTGTGTTTTCCTCCTTCCTCACAGACCACTCCCTTTTAGTCTTCTTCCTCTTCTTGCTTGTGTAGGTTGGAATATCCCAGGGCTCAGTGCATGACCCTCGTCTCTAACCTTCACTCACCCCCATGGTGATCGTTGTAGTTTATGTCTTTCCATGCCATTTATACTCATGCTGTCCCCGAGCTCCAGCTGTGAACACTTCCTTACCTGCCTGTCTAACCAGTGTCTAAACATTTGCATCTCCAGAATGAGTCTTGACCTGCCCCACAATATCTGCCTTAGGCTTCCACATCTGAGGGTGGCAACTCCATTCTTATTCTTCCAATCTCTGAGGCCAAAATTTGGAGTCAAAATTGACTACTTTTTTTATCCTCTCAATCCCCATCTATTCAGCACATTCAGTTGGCTTTACTTTCAAAAGATACAACCTGAATGTGACCATTTCTTGTCACTTCCAGTCTGCCACTCAGGTCTAACCGCCATCTTACATTGCCTGGGTTGTCACCTCTTCCCTGGCCTCCCTGCCTGCCCTAGATTTCAAACACAAATCTAACGAGAAGAGCCTATGAAAATGTGAGCCACTCTCGGCTCCAAGCCCTCCAATGGCCAGGAAATGGCAGAGTTTTACAGCAGCAGAAAGCCCTCTGTGATTGCCTACTCCATGACCTCATTGGTTTCTCTTTCTGATTTTCTCACCCTTGTTCCCTCACTGGGGTCACACAGCCTTCCCTGGTGTCCCTGCAGTATGCTACCCTGCTGCTACCTTAGGGCTTTTCTGCTCGCTGTCACTCGGGGTAAGGCTCAGCCCTCAAGGATTCCATGCCTTCTTTTCTTCCTTCCATCAGCTCTGCATTCAGATGTCACCTTGGTTGTGGATCCTTCCCTGGTCACCCTGTTTAAAATTGCCACGCCTCTCCCGCACTTCCTAGTTCTTATTCCGTCTTTTTCTTTCTAGCACTTACCAACCTGTAACATGCCATGCATTTTACTTGTCATCCGTGTTTGTGTCACCCCACTGGAGGGTGAGTTCTTTGCCAGCGTCTGCTGGGTTTGCCCACTGCTTAGAACTATTTCAGGTGCATAGTAGGTACAAAACAAGTATTCCTTGAGTGACTATAAAGAAGAAGCTTTCACAAAACAGAAAAATATAATTAATTGCCCATTTCAGCCTCCTAAACTCTAGGCTTCATTTAAAATTTCAAGTTCTTATTTTATCCAAAAGAGAACAAAGCTGAATTAAACACTGCCCCAAATGATATCTGGTTTCCAAGGACATATAGGTGAAATTATAATTTAGGTGGCTCTGGACATGCTTATACATATAAAATATTTATGACAAATATAGTATTTGTATTATATATAAGAAAATTACTATGGATTTGCAAATCGATTCATATAAAATTCATTTTCTTATGGGACATTAAATATAAATAACTTTAAATTTTCTGAATTATATTTACTTAAAAATATCACTGGCAATATCTTTGAGGGTTACTATTTTTTTGGATAAAATTTGTGACAATGATTCCTCCTTTGACTTCTTCAGCAATATGTTAAAACTGGCACAGAAATATTCAATAGCTTTTGAATTTTTGCCTCATTTGAAATTTAACAATTACTGATGTAATTAATACCGTATAGTATAAATTGTGAATTCTGCATGACTTCTACTTCAAAATGATAGCGATTGCCTTCATTCTACTTTACGTTTAACACAAGTATTTGGAAAACCTGAGTAGTGGGTATTCTGGCTAGTAGAACTATCATTTACTCCAGGTAAAGGGGAGGATTCATTTCTCTATCTTGGGAGTCCCTAAAATACATGCTGATACATTTCCATCCCAAGTTAGCAAGTCTCTTAAGAAGAGATTTTGCTGGTGGCAGGGTCTGGGGAAGGCGTGGCAGGCGCCATGTCTGGCTGCGAAGGTGGCAAGAGGAAGCCCCTGAAACAGCCCAAGAAGCAGGCCAAGGAGATGGATGAGGAAGATCAGGATTCAAGCAGAAACAAAAAGAAGAGCAGAAGAAACTCGAGGAGCTAAAAGCGAGCCTGCGGGGAAGGGGCCCCTGGCCACAGGTGGGATTAAGAAATCTGGCAAAAAGTCAGCTGTTCCTTGGCCCTGAGGAGATGGTGACCCTTTATTTCATCCATATTTAAACATCTGTATTCCCTGCCAGAACATCTTTTGCCACCTACAGCTGGAAGTAAGTGTTGTCTTAGAGCTTTTGTAAAAAAAAAAAAATCTTACAGTAGCTCATCAATTCTTTAGTTGTTTTCACTAAGTCATTCCTACCATAACTGTGAATTTAAAGTAAAACCAGCTCAGAATCTTGCCAGAGTCTGCTCTTCGGTCCTTGTTCTACCCTAAACTTTGTATCACCTGAAATTAAACCACTTCGTTTGAAAGGAAGAAAAAAAGAGGGACAACAATTTTATCTTTGCTAACCGAGTATCTTACATGGCCTCATGCCTAAGACTATTTACTACACATTGTATTAAAATTTTTTAAAAGTTTGGTATGCCACTAAAAGGCTTTTCTAAATAGGAGCAATCAAATCAATCACGTATGTGAACGTATTGGATCTACTGCAAAACCTCTAGATTCTCTTGACCTTTGCATGGGGTGGGTAGTTTTGGCTTTCCTTATGTTTGTATTTGTTATTTGTGAAGGATATAATAAAAGAAAATCTAAGTAACTGAGGATTATGGTTAACTGAAGTGTAATAGGCTGTTTTACAGTATTACACTTCAAAAGCTTCCAGCAAAGATAAAAATCCTGGAAAAAAAACTTTCTGGTTTGGTCATTTTTATTATGAAAGTCTTTCTCTTTTCCAGCAAAGAACATTTCTTTTATGGTTGAGAGTTTCAATATTTATGTAGTTAGCAACTCGCAGCAGTGCCTTGTTTCATTCTTGATTGTAATCCTGGGATGATGATAAAACACCAGCAAGGCAGCAGCCGTAGAGTCCACACAGCCTGCTTCTCTGCGTTTTTTTCTGTCTTCCTGTAGAGAGGCCCACTCTCTTCTCTGATCCCAGCGTAGTGATGTAAATTTGGGCATGCAGAAGGTCAATGTTCCTAGCATCCTTGGGATTCATTCATTTTCTTTGCATTTCCCAAATTACTCACCTTGCAGCAATTGTCGGATCCCTTAACTAGTAACTAGTCTTCTTTGAATTACTTTATCACTGGCTGGTAAAAGACTGTTACCAGCTGCTCAGCTTTAGTCAGGCAACAAGGTATTGGTTACACTTCAAGTACTTAATCGTGTAATTGAAGGACTATTTGAGCTCTAAAGCCTTACAGTGGAAAGTTTCTGAGGCCTCTGCCCTCCCTGTCACACCCCAGAGAATCCCAAGTCTCCTGTCCTCCTCTCATGCTATCTGCATGACTGCTGTTAGCCTGCTCTGCCAGGAAGATGGTCCAACACACACCCCTGTTCCCTGCCCAGGGTCTCGGGACCCCTGTCCCGAGCAGAGTCCCAAGCAGTGTTGTACTGCCAGGAAGCCCTCTGGGCTCTTCTGCACCCTTGGGGACCCACATCCCTGCAGTTATCTGTACTCATGTCTATTTCCCACACTTCTCTCTAGAATTTAAGTCATGAGCTGTGTGTCTCCCTCTCTGCACTGGGAGATTATTACAGGAGGCCTGGTGTCCTCATTATATTTCATTTTTTTATCTGTCATATGTTAAGCTCCAGACACTGTTAACTGCTTTGAATGCAAAATCTCACTTCTTCTTCCCAATGCTGATAAGGTGCAAATGAACCAAGCACATAGAGTTGGCACTACAATGAGTGAGGGAATAGGTACACTGATCACTGAATGGAGCTAGAGGAAACTGTCAGGTAAGTTGAGTACTAATTTAGTGGAAAGAGGAACCTTCAAACTAACTTACGGATTTTTCACTTACTATACAGAACTATGTATTTGTGTCTCATGGAACCCAGTAATAGCTAACATAATAATGATAGAGGTTATTCTTAGAGTGCTTCACTCTGACTGGCACTGCTCTAAGGGCTTTATGTGTATCATCCCATTCAACGCTTTCACTAATTCAGTGGAGCCAGTACTAGAATATCCTCAGGTTACAGATGCAGAAATTGAGGTGTGGAGAAATTAAATAATTGCTTCCAAGTTCATGCAGCTAAGTGGTGGGACCAGAATTTGAACTCAAGCTGTCTGACCTGAGGACCTGGAACCAGGCTGGCTTTCCAGCAGAAAGACGGTGCCCATCTTGGGCTGAGTGGGAACATGGCACTGAAGACATGGGCTCTTCTTTCTGGGGAAAATACTGGGGAACTGATCAGAGGTCACTTACTTTTAGTAATAAATATGTAATTCAACAAATATTTATTAAGCTCTTACTGTACAACAATGAACAAAGATCCTAATCTTCATGGAGCTTACATTTTAGGAGGGGAAGACAGAAAATTCACCTCTATCTACATGACTAAATTACACACACTAAATTGCTACATGTAGTAATTTAGTAACGTTGCTATGTTAGAAGGTTATTTATGTGCTAAGATAAAAAGAAAATATGGAACAGAGGAAGAAGTTTAAGATGGTTATGAAAGACGTTTTAAGTAGGTGATCAGGGAAGACCTCATATGGGATAATTATCACATCTCTGCTGTTTGACCTGACCTCTTTGTTGATCTGTTAAGAGATGCAGGCTGAGATCTTGCCTCACTCAAAACTTGTAGGGGAACCGCTTAATATTTCTGCCCATTTAACCCTGGAAGCGTCAGGTGGTTTTGTCTGCAGAGTCGGGATGAGTCAGCCTGTGGGTTCTGCTTTATTGGCTGGGTAGCCCTCCCTTATTGCAGGGCAGTTCTGAATGTGTGCCCTGTGGGTGCTGAGTCATGGGTCTGGGTGGGGTGTCTAGAGGAGTGGGAAATGAGGATCAGACACCAATGACGTTGCGGAGCTGAGAGAGGAAGTTCAAAATGGAGATAGAAAGATGTAGCTGAGACTCTTCTAGAAAGACCCTTGCCTGCCTAGGTGAAGATGGGGATGGATTGTCCAAAGAGGGCAGGTGACCCTATACCCTACCTCTACCCAAGGACTATCTCCACCAAGGCAGTGGTCCCAGGAAGAGCAGCAAGAGGGTGGAGATAACAGAGCAGTCCCATCAGTACTGGGGAAACAGTGGGTTCCATGCACTTTGTGGTGGGCCAGGGCTTTAGATTAATAAGTGACAGATTCATCTTTTACCCAGATACTGAGCCATCATGATGAGCGCTAAGATTCTAAAATCAAATTTCCGTGATAACATGTTTATGGTGTCATCTGGTCTTGCTCTGTAGGACTGGTAATGATTTTGACTTTCACAATGAGATCTTCTCTTCCGACCATAAAACAAGATGTTGCAAACGAGGTTCCCAGCTGTCCTGGTCTGTCAGCACGACTGCTCGGTGGCTCTGGTGGCTGACAACTCAGGATGTTGTTGCTGGAGATTGGGGAACTCGTCCAGATCCTCCTGAGACACCACTTTCCTTTTTCATACAAAAACAACACTGTGCTTCCAATCGTGCTGACTGCACACCAGATTCCATTGACTGTTTTTCTACCCTACCCTGCTTATTTTTATTCATCTGACTACTTTATTTTAGGGATTTGCAAAGCTTGTCTTGGCAGTGTTGACTCTTATTGTTTTATTTCTGGCCGCACGGCTTTCATGTGAATGCTTCAATTAAGAGGCGGACGTGGGGAGGACGTGGTTCTGGGGTTCCGGTTTGCTGCCTAGGTGTTATTGCACAGACTCAGCTGTGGCGACCCAGCTCCACGCTGCAGGCATAGACCCAGGCTGGGATTCCAGCAGGAAAGGACAGTGCCCACTGTGGGCTGGATGGAGGATACATGGCACTAAAGATATGGGCTCTTATTTCTGGAGAAAATATTAGGGACCTGGCCAGAGGTCATTTACTTTTAGTACAGAGATATAGAATCGTTTTAATGCCTGGTGATCAGGCACCTGAAATGGGTCAGTCTCTCTTTTTTTTTTTTTTAGCAAGCTATACCCACATGAACAACTGATCTTGCCTGTGCTGAGTCCTAGGAGGCAGAATCAGTGGATTTAAGACAGGACTTTGGTGTCATACAAACCTGCTTTAGTTCTTGGCTCTGCTGCTGATTAACTCCATGTCGTTGGGGAAGTTACCCAACCTCTCTGGTCGTTACTGCCTGCATGTGATTGGGAATTATAGCAGGACCTGCCTCACTAGGTTGTGATGAGGATTACATGAGGGGAAAAAAAAACCTGCAAATTTTCTGCGATCATGGACAACTCAAAATATGCAAAGCTCCATTCCAGGTCAGATTCCTGTTGCTCGGATTGTATCAGAAACTGGCTGAGGAGTTAGAGTAAGAATCTAACCTAGCAATGCTTAATTCTGGATTGGGTAAGATTTTCTTTCCCAAATTAGGTTATTTCTCAGGTACTAGCCTGGTATTCAAACCAGACCCCTTCCGGGAACTACCTCTGTCCTTAGGAGAGCGGCATCTGTGGAGGCTTGGTTTAGGTAGAGAAAGCTGAAATAGGCTGTGTCATCTGCTCACCTGGGTTTCCCATACATAGCACAGTGGGAATCAACTGGACATCTCAAGAATCCTGATGTCCAAGTCACACTCTAAAGTTTCTGGCTATGAACTCCAGGCATTAGGATGTAAAAAACAAACAAACAAACAAAAACTCTCCAAATGATTCCAGTGTGCTAACAAGATTGAGAAATAGTACACAAATGTTGTATTTAGGGAAATAGCTCATAAGCCTAATCACTAACACCTCGATACGAGCATATTTATAATAGAATTAGAGCAATACATCACAAAGACAAACACAAATTCTTGGTCTGCATGTACCTGTAGCTTTTCAAAGCTTACTTATCTTTCTGTCACTCAGACCATACTGTGTCTTTTCACAGCCCTTGGCCCATTTGCCCCCTCTTATTTGGTCATTCAAGATAAAGATACTAATTGCCTTTTTAACATTTTCCTGTTATCTATGAGCTCTTATTCCTTCTGTCTTTCCTGAGTGGGAGAACCTTCATTACTCACACCTCGATGTGTCTGCCATTGTGAGTGGAGCCTTCTGGCAGGGCTCTGCCCTTTCAAAGGCAGAGTTAGGAATGCTCATATCTCTCAGTGAACCATGAGCTGACTGCCCTCTCATGTCTTTAATTCGACTAAGTTTTAGATTCATTTATCTATCTCTTTTTCTCTCTCTTTTAAAGAGGGACCAGATGCTGTTTTATTTCTTGGTTATCAGAACAGAAAAAATTTTGAACAAGTAAGTATATCTTCTGCTCCCACTGTTTGTAAAGGGATTATCTATTCTGGATTATCAGAGTCAAAACATCTCGATCCAGACTGAGTTCCCCTTCCCTTCTAGGTGTCTTCCCCATGGTGGGTTCTCAAAGACACAAGATGACTAATCTCATCTCTTGAGAGGCTCTGACCAGCCCTTAGCACAGCTGCTTCTGGGATGCAGTCAGCCAGCCAGGAAAGAAATTACTTGGAAGGCAAAACACCAGAGTTTCCCCTCACATCTGGAGATTGTGGAGGAAAAGAAGGGGAGAGAGCAAATATAATCTGTATTGTAAATGGTAATGAAAATAGCAGACTTATATACTAATTAGAGCATTATTCTAGCATGTTTTTAGCAAATTATTATTAATGATGCCATTAGTAAATTTAGCCCAGAAGTGAATATTAGCTGAATTTGTAAGTCATTTTGTAATTTATTTGTCTTACCATTACATTTTTCCCAAGTTTGAAAACAGAACACTTTAAAAATTTAGATTATAGGATGGAATATATATGCTACAGTGAAATGTCAAATTCATTAAAATAATGTACCAATATTTAATTACAGTATTTGTGGGTTTGCATTGTATAACTTTTTATGATATTTAACTGCTGCTATTAATTATGATGATGAAAGAAAATTTTTTGGATTTTTCAATATTTTTGACTTAAAATATTTGAATTCAGAATACATTTGACTTATTCACATGAATCTTAACTTTGAAAAGAATGTTAGAACTCATCTGGTTTTATATACTTTAATATTACCTATTCAGGAACAGAGGCTTAGAAAATTGAATAACTTTCTCAAACATCTCAGGTGGTTGTAGATTTAAAACTGGTCTTCTGCTCTTAGGTTAGAGTGGTTTCTCTTATTAATTTGATGTACCATTGCCCTTTAAAAGGTTTGTAGCTGGCCAGGCATGGTGGCTCATGCCTGTAATCCCAGCACTTTGGAAGGCCCAAGGGGGTAGATCACCTGAGGTCAGGAGTTTGAGATTAGCCTGACTAATATGATGAAACCCTGTTTCTACTAAAAATACCAAATATTAACCGGGTGTGTAATTCCAGCTACTCTGGAGGCTGAGGCAGGAGAATCGCTTGAACCCAGGAGGCAGAGGTTGCAGTGAACCAAAATCATGTCATTGCACTCTAGCCTGAGCAACAAGAGTGAAACTCTGTCTCAAAAAAAAAAAAAGGTTTGTAGCTGTGTAACAATATTACTAAAAAACTGCTACTTTCTTCTTGCTTAAAGAAACATTAGTGACACTGAAATCACAAAAACATTATCATTACCTAAAATAGTTACTGAAATATTCTACGCACATATATTCTATGTCCTTGTCACTCAACTAGATAGTATAGTTCTAGCAATTCTCAGGAAAGGTAAAGTTTGGAATGTAAACTGGACCCTCAGTGGAACTTTGTGTGAGTTGAACCTGAAGGAAACGACACATGTAAGTTTCCTGGGCAAGTTTCCGGCACCGTAGCACATCAAGATCTCCGCATCTAGTAAAGAGTTTCGGGAAGAAAGAACACAAGAGACTTCTGGAATTCTTTTCTATTTAGATTCTAAACATTCATGAAAGGAAGCTTGCTTCAATATTTTTCTTAATTTAATATGAGGAACTTCACAGTTTGCTCTGGCCTCTTAATTCTTTTTAAGTGAAACAGAATTATTCGTGTAGAGAAAGAATAAGAATACTGATGAGAGAATGAGACAGAGATGTGTATATATGCATACACACAATTACATATGTCATAATGTGTATATCTTACATATCATAATCAAATAAGCAACACATCAATATTTCAAGAGGCACAAAAGTATCTACAGTGAGAAGTCTTCCCCCCGTTCACTCCTGCCTGCCTAGCCAGAGATCCTTTCTTCAACAACCACTTTAAACAGTTTCTTGTGTAGCCTTCCAGAGATAATCTACTTACATTAATTATGGAAATATTCATTAAAAACCGCAAATACTATATGTACTGTCTGGCAACTCACTTTTTAAAAACATTTAGAATATATTTTGAAGTTTGTTTTGTATCAGCATATATAGAGTGGCTTCATTCATTTTTATGACTGCATAGTATTAGTGTTCCATTATGGAATGTAATATTTAATATTACATTCCATCACACAAAATAGAATTCATATTATGTTAATATCGATCAATTTAATTTTAGCATATTTATGATGTTTGTTAATAGTATATTAATACTTAACTAGTCCTCTATTTTATTTGCCTTCCATCTTTTGCTGTTTGAAACCATACCAGCCAGGCTGGTGGCTCACGCCTGTAATCCCAGCACTTTGGGAGGCTGAGGTGGGCAGATCACCTGAGGGGTTCAAGACCAGCCTGGCTAACATGGGGAAACCCTGTCTCTACTAAAAATACAAAAATTAGCAAGGCGTGGTGGTACATGCCTGTAATTCCAGCTGCTCAGGAGGCTGAGGCAGGAGAATCGCTTGAATTCAGAAGGTGGAGGTTGCAATGAGCTGAGATCACGCCACTACACTCCAGCCTGGGTGACAGACTCCATCACACACACACACACACAAAAGAAAAAAACCATGCTAAAAAATATGTCATTTGCATATGTATAAGAATATCTGTAGATGAAAAAGATTGCTAGGTTAAAGTATATGTGCATCTGTAATGTTTATAGATATTACCAAAATGTCTTTCATTCACATCACCATGTCCTCAGGATTACAATGTGTTTATCAGATTTTTTATATTCACCATTCTAATAGGTGAAAAATACTATCCCATGTACTTGTAATTTGTATCACTCTAATTTGAGTGTGGTTGATCCTTTTTTCATATGCTTAAGAGCCATTTGTATATCATTTTCTGTGAGCCATCTGTTCATATCCATTTTTCTTTTCTTGTTTACGATTTGTCTCATTGCTGTCGACTGTAGAAGCTCTTTCTGTGTATAAAAAATTTGCCTATTGGGTTTATGAATCGTAGAGCTTTCCATTCTCCCCTATTCCTTGTCATACATGTTTACGGTGAAGTTTTTGTTTTAAAATGTCATACTTTCATATGTGTGTGGAATTTGGCACTCTTGCTTTAACTATTCATGCAAAGCCTTCCCCATTTTGAGATCTGAACACAGCCATGTGTTGTTCTGGTGCCATTACGGCTTCAATTCACAGTTGATCCTTTGATTCATCTAAAATTTATTGAGATAAAAAGGGTGAGATAGGTAGTCATCATTTTGCTGTTGTTGTTCGTTTCAGATGGCTATCCAGTTTTCTCAAACTACTGGCCTTGTGTCTTTTCCCTGTTGATTTGAAATGCCACCTTTATTGCGTACTTCAGTGGTCCCCAACCTTTTTGGCACCAGGGACTGGTTTTGTGGAGGGCAAGTTTTTCCCCGGACCCGGGTGGGGGATGGTTTTGGGATGATTCAAGCATATTACTTTATTGTGTGCTTTATTTCTATTATTACATTGTAATATATAATGAAATAATTATATAACTCACCATAATACAGAATCAGTGGGAGACTGGATGGTCCCATCTGAGGGGAATGGGAGACAGTGACAGATCATCAGACGTTAGATTCTCATAAGAAGCAGGCAACCTAGGTCTCTTGCATACACAGTTCACGGTGGGGTTCGTGCTCCTATGAGAATCTAATGCTCCAGCTGATTTGACAGGAGGCGGAGCTCAGGTGGTAATGTGAGTAGTGGGGAGTGCCTGTAAATACAGATGAAGTTTCACTTGCTGGCCTGATGGTCACCTCCTGCTGTGCAGATCAGTACCAGTCTGGTCTGTGGCCTGATTTCCATATCAATGTATCTTGACCTGTTTCCCATCTTGGGAATTCATGCCATTGACCTTCCCATCTATCCACCATACTGCTCTGTGATTTTTTTTAATATCTAGGAGGGCTCATCCCCTCTGGGCTCTTTTTTGTTGAGAAATACTTTACTGTTTTCACATTATTTTACCATGTGATCTTTAGAATCAACTTGTGTAATAACGCCAACAAATTTTTTTAAATTCTAGAACTATATTTATAAATTTGTTTAAATTGTATTAAATTATATAATTGAGAAATTGTTACCTTTTAAAATTTTGCCTTCTTTAACAGGATGGAATATGTTTTTCAATTAGGTTAAATTTTTTTCTGTATTACTTAGTAGCATTTTAAAGTTTTCTTCATATAAATTTTTCATATTCCTTAAGATTTGCTGGGGATTTTGCCCTTTTGCTTTGATCGTAAATAATTTCCATTTTGCTGGTGTGTGTAAAATATATAAAATATCCCTTAATAAGTCTGTTTAAAAATGAATATTGTATTCTACTAAATGCCTTTTACACATCCTTGGAGATAATCTTATACCTTTTCACTTTGGTCTATTTATAAGGTGAATTGTTTTGATAGTGTAAGATCCTCTAGGTGGTCATAAAAAAGGATGAGTTCATGTCCTTTGCAGGGACATGGATGAAGCTGGAAACCATCATTGGCAGCAAACTAACACAGGAACAGAAAACCAAACACCACGTGTTCTCACTCATAAGTGGGAGTCAAACAATGAGAACACATGGACAAAGGGAGGGGAACATCACACACTGGGGCCTGTCGGGGGTGGGGGGCAAGAGGAAGGAAAGCATTAGGAGAGATACCTAATGTAGATGACGGGTTGATGGGTGTAGCAAACCACCATGGCACATGTGTATCTATGTAAGAAAGCTGCATGTTCTGCATATGAATCCCAGAACTTAAAGTATATATATCTTTGTATTCCTTGAATAAACTCCACTCCTTCGGGGTATGTTAATCTTTTTACATGCTGCTCATTCCTGTTTGCTGTTTTTTATTTTTATTTTTTATTTTGAGACAGAGTCTTACTCTTGTCACCCAGGCTTGAGTGCAGTGGCGCGATCTCAGCTCACTGCAACCTCCGCCTCCCAGGTTCAAGTGATTCTCATGCCTTAGCCTCCCAAATAGCTGGGACTACAGGCACACGCCACCACACCCGGCTAATTTTTTTGAGTTTTAATAGAGACGGGAGTGGGGGGTTTCACCATGTTGGTCAGGCTGGTCTCAAAGTCCTGATCTCAGGTGATCCACTCACATCGTCCTTCCAAAGTGCAGGGATCACAGGTGTGAGCCCCTGTGCCTGGTTCTGTTTGCTGTTTTTTAAACTAAGGGTTTACATCAATATTTAGAAGGGATATGAATCTCCCTTCTAAATATTGTGCACCTTCTTTTTTAAATATGCAATATAGTATCAATATTATATCTTACTTTTTAAACAAGAATTGGAAAACCTCCCTTTGTTTTATATGGATTGGAGTAGTTTAAATATAATCAGAATTATTCCTTAAAAGTTTTTTAGAATTCTCCCTCTGAAGCCATCTAGTCCTGGTTTTGCTTACTTGTGTATTTATTTATTGGAGGGAAGGTGGCCCTTTAATGTCTATTTCATCTGTGATATTGACATATTTATATTTTCTGTGTTCTCCTTCCTTGGCTAAGGTGTGGTTCCTTAAATATATGTTACGTATTATTTACTGAAAATCTTCAGTTACTGTTTGAGTCCCTCCTGCTACAGGGTGAGGTTGTCTATTATTGTTGAGTTGTTTTCAAGAGTGGTGGTTCTTTCCTTATATTTTATGTTTTGTGGAATTTGACAGTCATGTCTCCCATTCATTTCAATATGAAGATATTAAAGACTATTTAGATATGAAGATATTAAGGACTATTGCATAATTTTATCATTGGGATGGTAATACTGTAGATCATACCGTATGGTTACACTGCTCTGTGGACTGATTGCTGTCTTTGATACATTTGGCCAGTGGTGTCATTTTACTGCTGACTGTGCTTCATAGTGTCGGTTCTTAATAGACACAGTTTATCTCAGTCTTATATATTATAGGCTCTCAGTAATTCTAGTGAATAAAATACTTGGTTATTGTCTGTTATGTGTTCATTTATAAAGGATGTAAAAGACATGTTCCTACAAAAATTAGCTAGGCATGGTAGTGCTAGTCCCAGCTACTCGGGAGGCTGAGGTGGGAGGATCACCTGAGCCCGGGAGGTTGAGATTGCAGTGAGCTGGAATCATGCCACTGCAGATTGGTACAGGCAGCAGAGTGAGATCCTGTCTCAAAAAAACAGAAGCAAAATTGAATTAATAATTTTGGTAAATATTTGTATTCAGATATATTCGAGGATAGCATTTTACATACTTGTCTGGTAGAATGAGTTGGAAGTAATTTTTAGATACACTGAAAATTCTTTAGAGAGCGAAATGGTTTTGGCAGTATTTTTACTTTTCCAAATCCCACGTGTCCCAGAATTTGGCAAAGAAGTAGAAATCGCAATGCTGTAGTAACAAAGGTGCAAAAAAATGATAATGTTGGTCAAAATGTATAACGTTAAGAAAAACAGTGTTCGTGGTTAATAAAAGTGTATTGATTTTGTTCAAATTTTATTGAGAAAATATTCTCTCCTTTTCTCACAGATTTATCTAAAAACAGACTGGTGGAAGTTCCGATGGAATTGTGCCATTTTGTATCACTGGAAATTCTTAATCTGTATCACAACTGTATCAGAGTCATTCCTGAGGCCATCGTTAATCTGCAGATGCTGACTTACCTGAACTTGAGGTAGGTTAAACATAAAAGTTGCAATCAAATTCAATGGAAGAAATAAAAAGGTATTATGCTTTCGTTTCTATCAGGTTTTTTCCCTCTCTGCAATCCTTGATTTTTCTTTGATGTAGATCACACAAAGGTCTTTTAGGAAATAACTTTTCTAATAAATTTGTAACGTTGTTAATATTGTTCTTGGTGCTAGACTTCCCCGAATGGCAATATGACAAAGGTTTTTTTAAAAAATGATTAAATCATTTATTCTCTTTGTCTAATTGGTATTTGTAAGTAAGTTTGTAGTTATGTTGTCTTCAAGCATTCATGTAGATTTTGGAGGAGGAAGTATTAAGGAAGTGAAAAAGGGTTTGGTTGTCGGGACAAACTGGGAGCAAAAAAAAAAAAATAGACAAAGCTTGAGTGATCTTGGCAATTATTGGTAGCATTGGGTTTTGCTAGCTAGTACTAACTGAGCCCATTCACTTTAAGCCTTCTTAAGAAAGTTAAGGAGGAGCACTGAAGAACTCTAGCCAGATACAAAGTTTGCCGTCTATCTCTCCATCCTACAACTTAGGTCAGTGTTTGCTGAGCATGGTTTAGTAATGCGCTTTGATTGATTATGCATAACATGGTATAACGCAGTAATGCTCCTGAGTGGCTCTGAAGTTAAGAAAATCAGTTATTTTAAAGCCTTGGTTTTAGACTTTGCAGCTGGATGCTCTGGTCAAATTGTAAATCCTTTCCCCACATCGGGATGTTAGGGGAGAGAGGCAAGCTATTTTATCAAATCTGTCTTTAACGTGAAAACGAGATCCCCCAATTGCAAGCCTGAATGTAGCCTTTACTCATGTCAGTTGCGTCATGTTGGTGTGCAAAGGGTAGCAAGGCTTGTGTGGAGTGACAGATATACCCAACGTCACAGTTCAGAAAGTTCAATGAACCAGGTATAATGTCAGTGGTTTTTCAGTTCTGATTTAGTTGGCTACTGTTTTCCTTGCAGTCAAAAATGAATTTCCAGCTGGGCATGGTGTCTCACACCTGTAGTCCCAGCACTTTGGGAGGCCGAGGCAGGAGGATCGCCTGAGGTCAGGAGTTTGAGATCAGCCTGGCCAACATGGTGGAACCCTGTCTCTACTAAAAGTACAAAAATTAGCAGGGCTTGGTGGTGGGCGCCCATAATCCCAGCTACTTATGAGGCTGAGGCAGGAGAATTGCTTGAACCTAGGAGGTGGAGATTGCTGAGATTGTGCCATTGCACTCCAGTCCAGCCTGGGCAACAAGAGCGAACCTCTGTCTCAAAAAAAAAAAAAGAGTTTCCATTGCATTTCTGTAGAAGTGCATTTATTTTTTAGCAGGGTTGAAAAAATCCTATCAGGTGTTTAAGTAGCCATAACTTCTAGTTGGTAAACAAGGTGTAGGTTACTGTTAGGATCGTCTGGAGGCTCATATGTCTAATCTTCACTTGTGCAGATTTATCTGACCATTTTGAATTTTCTTGCTGTTTCTGACATAGCAGAGTGTTAATAACCTTGGAACTGCCTGGTACAGCAAGCATAGGTATCTATAGAACTTGGGTCAGTATCTCCCTAAGACATCTGTACTCTAATTCCAACATATATGGGGGAAAGCATGTGGAGTTGATCTGTTTACTTACCTACTCCCATGCTGCTGTGACGTTTTCATTCCTGGTGGTTCTGGATGCAGTAAGTCTATGTGTTTAACTTTGCGTTGTTATATTTAGTCCATGTTCATTGAGAAACTTGTGGGTATAGAGGATATTTTACTTTTACAACGATAGGGATGCTAATAACACTAGATAATGTAATCTTAAAATGCGTATTATATTTTTGGAACATTAGTAGAATGGTTTTGGTGTGATGATTTTCATGTTGCACCTATTGCTGTCTTCAGATGAGTAGGAAGAATATATTGGAGTATGGATCTGAGGATGCTTTAAGGAAAAACAGGGAAGTCATTGAAACTGATGGTGGCTGAAGAGGACCATGTGGTATGTTATAAACAGGGTTTTGTGATGAATTTTTGGTAATGGAAAGGAAAAACAATATAGAAAGAGACTGTTAAGCATCTTATTGTTTTCAGTCTGTAATTTTTAGTTTCATGGTTGCATCAGTTTTCACCCATTTACATGGGTCATTCTGTTTTTGTTCTGTTTTTCTTTGCTCACTTCTCCAACTTTTAATATTGCCATGTTTGAGACCTATTTCCCTATATTGAATCATATGCCCTTTGAAGGAATTTGACAAATAGAGAAAATTTGAGAAAAAGCTTACCTCTCAGAAGTATTATATAAAGATAAAAGAAAAATGTGTGGCTATCCTCTAAACTTTTTGAAAGCCAGATACTGTATATACATATATAATTATTTTCCAAACCTCCTATATAATTTACTACATGGGTATAAATATATAACATAAAATAGTAGGTCAGGCATGGTGGCTCATGCCTGTAGTCCCAGCACTTTGGGAGGCCAAGGCAGGCAGATTTCATGAGCCCAGGAGTTTGAGACCAGCCTGGGCAACATGTTGAAACCTTGTCTCTACTAAAAAAAAAAAATACAAAAATTAGTCAGGCGTGGTGATGTGTGCCCGTAGTCCCAGCTACTTGGGAGGCTGAGGTGGGAGGCTCTGATAGGTTGAAGCTGCAGTGAGCCGTGATTGTGCTACTCCATTCCAGCCTGGGCAACAGAATGAGACCCTGTCTCTAAATAAATAAGAATAGTAATGAGAGTAATCTTTAATCAGGAAGCTGGTCCTCTTGTATTATTCAATTACAAGGCCTTTAATTCCTATTTGATCACTGGATATAGTTGAAACATGTCTTCTAGGTATTAGACACTTGGAATTGAGATATTTATCAGTTTAGGTGTGATTTGATGTAGAATGCAATATAGCTTTTGCCTAAAAGATTTATTAGTATCTGTGAAACAGTGACTGTCACATTTATTTACTTCCAAATATGTAATTGTATCTAAAAAATGTCAGTTCCATCTAATGAAATTGTTTTGAAGTCTTCTAAGATGTTGAGTAGTATCATCCACATGATAGTGTTGCCTGTGTGAGTTCTTCCTGTCCACAAACTACCACCTCACTTCTAGCCATCCTCAAGCCTTGTAATCAGGAGGAACTCAGAATATCGTGCCCGTGTGTGATCATGACATGATGTCTGCTCCACAACAACCAGAGTTAGCCACTGTGACTTTTTCACATCTTTTCTTTTCCTCCTGGATATTATTAACAAAATAAAATATATATTCTGTTGGATATGGCGAAGGGATATAATGGACTTCATTGACTTTTGGCCTTTGGGGAGAGACTGCCAATTCCCTCACTTGAAAAGGACATAGAGACTGAGGATGCTGCAAACACACTGCTATGTAGAAGGGCTAATCCAGCATTTTTTCTGCAATAGTTATAAATGGGATAGTATGCCAAAGAAAAAACTGTTATATCTAAGATAGATGTATATAATCAATGCAGGACATTATCATTAATTTTGGTGTATGCGGAAGTCAGTGTGAATTTCCTTCAAATTATATCACAAGGCTACTGTACTCAAAACAGCATGGTACTGGTACCAAAACAGAGATATAGAGCAATGAAACAGAACAGAGGCCCAGAAAGAATGCCACACACTACAACCATCTGATCTTTGACAAACTTGACAAAAACAAGCAATGGGGAAAGGATTCCCTATTTAATAAATAGTGTTGGGAAAACTGGCTAGCCATGTGTAGAAAGCTGAAACTGGATCCCTTTCTTACATCTTATACAAAAATTAAATCTAGTTGGATTAAAAATTTAAACATGAGGACTAACACCATAAAAACCCTAGAAGAAAACCTAGACAATACCATTAAGGACATAGGCATGGGCAAGGACTTCATGACTAAAACACCAAAAGCAATGGCAACAAAAGCCAAAATAGACAAATGGGATCTAATTAAATTTAAGAGCTTCTACACAGCAAAAGAAACTATCATTAGAGTTAACTGACAACCAGCAGAACGGGAAAAAATTTTTGCAATCTACCCATCTGACAAAGGGCTAATATCCAGAATCTACAGAGAACTTAAACAAATTTACAAGAAAAAAAAACAATTCCATCAAAAAGTAGGTGAAGGATATGAATAGACACTTTTCAAAAGAAGACATTTATGCAACCAACAAACATATGACAAAAAGCTCATCATCACTGGTCATTAGAGAAATGCAAATCAAAGCCGCATTGAGATACCACCTTACACCAGTTAGAATGGCGGTCTTAAAAAATCAGGAGACAACAGATGCTGGAAAGGATGTGGAGAAAGAGGAATGCTTTTACACTGTTGATGGGAGTGTAAGTCAGTTCAACCATTGTAGAAGACAGTGTGGTGATTCCTCAAGGATCTAGAAATAGAAATTCCATTTGACCCAGCAATCCCATTAGTGGGTATTTACCCAAAGGATTATAAATCATTCTATTATAAAGACAGATGCACACATATGTTTATTGCAGCACTGTTCACAATAGCAAAGACTTGGAACCAACCTAAATGTTCATCAAGGATAGACTGGATAATGAAAATGTGGCACATATGCACCATGGAATACTATGTAGCCATAAAAAAGGATGAGTTCATGTCCTTTGCAGGGACATAGATGAAGCTGGAAACCATCATTCTCAGCAAACTGACACAAGAGCAGAAAACCAAACACCAAATGTTCTCACTCATAAGTAGGTGTTGAACAACGAGAGCACACAGACACAGGGAGGGGAACATCATACACTGGGGCCTGGGGGTTGGGAGGCTGGGGAGGAATAGGAGGGTGTGGAGGGATTGGGGAGGGATAGCATTAGGAGAATTAACAAATGTAGATGACAGGGCGATGGCAGCACACCATCACCATGGCATGTGTATACCTATGTAGCAAACCTACACTATCTGTACATGTACCCCAGGACTTAAAGTATAGTAAATAAATTTGTTTAAAAGGGAGGGGTCAGGGAAAGAGGTCAAAGAGGACAGGCTGTTTTAAATTCCAAGAGACTTAAGAAACACAACTAAATGCAATATGTGTGGATCTTGTTTAGGTCCTGATTTGAATAAGTCAACAGTAACATCACATTCTTGAGATATTTGGAGGAATTTGAATATTGCACCAAGTCATTATAGTGAATTTCTTTCGATGTGATTGTAATCCTATGGTTAGCTAAGACAGTGTCCACATTCCTAAGTGATATATCCTGGACTCTGTATGATGAAAGGACATGAGATCTGGGATTTGAAAAGGCAAATAATTGGGCAGAATTGGGGGTTGAGGGATTGAAGAAGCAAGGTAGACAAAGTTCTAATGTATGTATTGGGTATATGGAGTTCAATACATTATTACACAACACTCTACTATTATTATACCACAGTTATTAATACGGTTATTGTTATAGTCATATTACTTTTGTGTATGTCTGAAAGTTTTCATAATAAAAATATGTTAAAATAAAATAAAATGAAAAGAAACTGTAAGTTACTTTTGAGCCCACACATAGGGTAGACTATATCAAATATAGTATGATCTGAAAGAGTTTTAACATAGGCAAGTTCACCTGATTTTATAAATAAATACCCTAAAATGCATTATTTTCTGTAGCACTTAGAAATTTTCTTCCTTCCTTCCCTTCCTTCTTTTCTTCTTTTCTTTCTTTCTTTTCTTTTTTCTCTTTCTTTCTTTCTTTCTTTCTTTCTTTCTTTCTTTCTTTTTCCTTCCTTCCTTCCTTCCTTCCTTCCTTCCTTCCTTCCTTCCTTCCTTCCTTCCTTCCTTCCTTCTTTCCTTCTCTCCTTTCTTTTTCTCCCTTCCTTCCTTCCTTTCCTTCCTTTCTTTCCTTTCTTTCCTTTCTTGACTCATTCATTGACACCCCAGGCTGGTGTGCAGTCTCGGCTCACTGCAGCCTCCACCTCCTGGGTTCAAGCAATTCTCTGCCTCAGCCTCCCAAGTAACTAGGATTACAGGCGCCCTCCACCACACCCAGCTAACTTTTGTGTTTTTAGTAGAGACGGGTTTCACCATGTTGGCCAGGCTGGTCTTGAACTCCTGACCTCATGATCCACCCGCCTTGGCCTCCCAACTCTTATTTCTATTAACTGAAAAGAAAGACTTGTTACATAAAATAGTGAAAGAAGCTGCTTTTCAAATTTTCACAGATTTTTGTCTTTCTGTACTTAAAATCAACATGATCTCACTCTATTTAGATTTTTTCTCGTCTCAATAAATTACATGTAGAAATTACTAATTTCATATATTCCATAATAGAAGAGATGTCATATAAAGCTACTTTGAATTCATGGGAAACATTCAAAATTGATGACACCCTTTGGAGTATATTGTTTATTTCAGCTGAGTAAACAGCAATAAATATTTGATGGTGATGGTGATGATAATGATGATGACAATGATGATGGTGGTGGTGGTGGTGATATGTCGCTGCCTAACCAGCTTCTTGGCTGATATGTTGTCTTTAAATGTCAAAAGGCTGCGTGGTGCCAACAACTTCTAGTCCTAAACTAAAGTTAAATTTAATTAGCACATAAAAAAAAATCCTCACTGTGAAGTACAGTCAAAAATACTCACATATTTTTCACATGATAGAAATGTTGTATTTGTGGAAAATACTAATTTATTGCTGTTTGTGTAGCCTGTGTTTGAAGAATCTAGACTTTTAATCTTTGCCTCTTCGTGTTCACAACAAAAGGTTATGTTAGTTTAGAATATATGCCACTGTGTCTTTTCCTGTTATAAAGTGTCTTAATCCAAGAAATGAGGCCAAGAGCAATAAAAGGGATTAAGCAAGACTTGTTCCTATAGAGGAACCAACACTTTGAACCTGAGTTACACAGGAAAGCCTCACAAAGTTTAAAATCTATTTTAAGATGCTGGAGGGGTTGTTGTTGATGAGCCTCATGAAGAAAATGTACCTTAGGAAAACAAAATAACCCAGACTAGCAAAACTCTTGGCAATAGTAGGAGTGTTGTGAATCTAAGAATAGGGACCTTGGTTAAAAGCCTCATCTCAGGGGTAGCAGCTGCCAAGAAATGAAAGTTCTATATAGTATTTGATCATATTGCTTCCAGAACTCTTGGTGAGTGCTTTTTACTTTTCTAGGGTGAAATACACCCAGCCAGGCCTGGTTTATTCATTAGAAGCCCCAACCTCTCCCAGCCTGCTAGGAGTGGGTTCTGAAGCATTGCCTTTAAAGAACAGGGCAGTCTCTTGAACAAAATGTTATCACACCATAAAAGGAATCTGTTTTGGCAGCGTTCTCTGCAGCCTGGCATTCTTTTTGGCTGCTGAACAATGTGCAGAAAGAGCCAGCTTCCTGATGGTCCTATAACCTGTATCCCCACATTCCTTTGGGAGTCGCTCTGAGAAGTCATCTTGGATTGGGACAAGCATCTTGCATGCTAGGGTTGCCTTAGAAAGCACAGGCTTTATATTTTTTTTGTTGTGAACTAAAAATTAAACTTAACTACATTTCTTTTTACTTGTAGAAAGAAATATCTTCTGTCCTTGCACTGACAGTTCTGAAGAAAGTTGCAGGATAGTGTTTCTTCTCTCTAAAAAATGAAAAACTTGATGGTGGCTTCTTAAACTGGAAAGGAGGAAGAGTTTTGTTCAATTCAATACAAATGTGTATCCCACATTCTTTCGTGAGGATCTTACCTAATTCAAAGGGAAAATGAGAATACTTTAGCGTATATATTAATGTTTATATTTTTGAGCTGGTCTTTGGTAGCTAGGTTGGGTTTTGGGAAACAACAGATCAGCAGAAAGACACCAAACACACTGTAAACTGAACTGGAATTTGAAAGGGAACTGACTTGAAATTTGAAAGTATTTTTCACAGGATAGCAGAGTTGAAAGAGGCCGTTGGAGTCATCCAGTGCACAAGCCCTTCAGAGCCCTTCAGAGTTTAAGCTTTGCCTTTCCTAGTGCTCACCGGGCATCTGTTTTCAAGGCACAACCTGTAGCTAGTGGTTCCTAAAATTATTCATGTGTGTATAAATTATCATGCCTGTAAAACTATGTCTGCTGGCATCGGTAGCCAACAGGCTTTGTTAAGTGTGAATGAGTTAATGATTGGCTATTTCTTATCAGATTCCATTCCTTTTAGGATAGGCCATACTTGGCATAACTTCCGAAGAGGATTTTTCCATTATTATATATCACCTGATCATAGCTGTTGTTTCAGATCAGTGTGTATACTGAAAAAAAGAACAGAGAGACGCAAAAGGGATATTATGACTTCGGTAGCTAGAGTACTGTCAGAATGCGTTGGTTTTGTTTTCAGTTCTACTTCTGATCTTTATTGATAGAGTTGTTAATATCTTTGTGCTGCAGGTTAGTGCTCTGGAACTGAGGTAAATACCCACTCCTAATTCAGTTGCCTAGCTTTTTGTTTATAGTATTGTCAAACTTTATTCTGCAAGCCCCAAATGAACAAGTTCCAAATTGCATTTATTTTTTCTAATGAGACAGATAAAAGCACTGTGAAACGCTGCCATTTCATCAATAATCAACTTACTATATATCCTCTAAGAACACTGTACTTTGCCAAGTTCTATAACAAGTGCTGTAGAGAAGACAGAAATTTTTTTTTAAAAAAGAAAATATATATATGAAAGGTATGGAGTTTGGGGATCGTCACCACCACCGGTTTTTCTTTTTCTTCTTTTTTTTGAGACAGGGTCTTGCTCTGTCTCAAAGGCTGGAGTGTAATGGTGTGATCACAGCTTACTGCAGCCTCGACCTCCCTGGGCTCAGGTGACCCTTCCATGTCAGTCTCACTAGTAACTGGAACTATAGATGGTGCACCATTATGCCCAGCTAAGTTTTTTTTTTTTTTTTTTTTTTTTTTTTTTTTTTTTTTGTGTGTGTGTGTGTGTGTGTGTGTGTGTGTGTGTGTGTGTGTTTAGAGATGGAGTTTTGCCATGTTGCTCAGGCTGGTTTCAAACTGCTAGGCTCAGGTGATCTGCCCACCTTGGCCTCCCAAAGTGTTAGAATTACAGATGTAAGCCACCACACCCAGCCACCACTACTTCTTAAGAGCTAAATAGGATTTAGGATTTAACCATCACACCATCAGATCTGAGTCCTTCAACAACTCTTTAGATAGGAAATCGGAAAGTGATTTATCCCTAGGCTACACTATTTCATAATTAATAGAAATGGAATCTAATTAAACTAAAGAGCTTCTGCTCAGCAAAAGAAACTATCATCAGAGTGAACAGGCAACCTACAGAATGGAAGAAAATTTTTGCAATCTATTCATCTGACAAAGGGCTAATATCCAGAATCTACAAGGAACTTAAACAAATTTACAAGAAAAAAACAACCCCATCAAAAAGTAGGCAAAGGATATGAACAGAAACTTCTCAAAAGAAGATTTTTATGCATCTAGCAGACATATGAAAAAATGCTCATTATCACTGGTCATTAGAGAAATGCAAATCAAAACCACAATGAGATACCACCTCACGCAGTTAGGATCATTAAAAAGTCAGGAAAAACAGATGCTGGAGAGGATGTGGAGAAATAGGAACACTTTTACACTGTTGGTGGGAGTGTAAATCAGTTCAACCATTGTGAAAGACAGTGTGACGATTCCTCAAGGATCTAGAACTAGAAATACCATTTGACCCAGCAATCACATTATTGGGTTTATACCCAAAGGATTATAAATCACTCTACTACAAAGACACATGCACACATATGTTTATTGCGGTACTGTTCACAATAGCAAAGACTTGGAACCAACCCAAATGCCCATCAATGATAGACTGGATAAAGAAAATGTGGCACATATACACTATGGAATACTATGTGGCCATAAAAAAGGATGAGTTCGTGTCCTTTGCTGGGACATGAATGAGACTAGAAACCATCATTCTCAGCAAACTAACACAAGAACAGAAAGCCAAACACCTCATGTTCTCATTCATAAATGGGAGCTGAAAAATGAGAACACATGGACAAAGGAAGGGGAACATCACACACCGGGGCCTGTTGGGGGAAGGAGGGTGGGAGCTGGGGGGAGGGAAAGCATTAAGAGAAATACCTAATGTAGATGACAGGTTGATGGGTGCAGAAAACCACCATGGCACATGTACCTGTGTAACAAACCTGCACATTTGGCACATGTACCCCAGAATTTAAAGTACAATAAAAAAATTTAGATATATATGTACTTTAGAATCAGAAAAACAAAAACAAACAAAAAACCAAAAAACAAACAAAAAGAAATGAGCGGGATATATTTGTCTGACATTTTATGGTTCACTAAGCACTTTCACCTTTGTTATCTTGTGGAATATAATCTCTATTGCATTCCATGCCCCTGAGGACAGTTTCATAATTGTGAAAATAGTTGTTAGGGATTTTCCAAGGGAGCAACGTAAGTATTTAAACAAGGAAAGCCTTTGTATTTTTTAAATTTCTACTGCAGCTATAATTGGTTCCCATTTTAATTCTAATACTGTAAAATTGTGCATTTTTTTTCCTTTATCCACTTTTATGGAAGATGGTGTGTTTTAATTACTTTTTTTTAATCTTAGCTTTTGATTTTGGATATTTTGCTCATTGGTTTCTAGCAATTTTTCTTTTCTGACAGGAGAATTTAAGGTCACAATTTCCCTGTGCATAGTACTTTAGCTGACTTCTAAAAGTTTTGATATGCAGTGTTTTTTAATCACTCCCAGTCTTCTAGTTTCCTGTATTATTTCTGTGGCTTTTGAGTATTAAATTTCTTTTTTATTTTCATTTTTGGTGGGGGGCAGGGTCTTGCTCTGTCACCCAGGCTGGAGTGCAGTGGTACGATCACGGCTCACCACAGCCTTGACTTCCAAGGCTTAAGCGATCCTACCACCTTAGCCTCCCCAGTAGCTGGGACTACAGGCATGAACCACCATGCTGAGCTAATTTGTAAATTTTTTATAGAGGTGGAGTCACACTCTGTGGCCTAGGCTGGTCTCAAACTCCTGGACACCAGTCATGCACCCACCTCAGACTCCCAAAGTGCTTGGATTACAGGCGTGTGCCACCATACCTGGCCTAAATATTTATAGAAGAGTTTTTTTTTTTGAGACAGAGTTTTGCTCTTGTTACCCAGGCTGGCGTGCAATGGCTCGATCTCGGCCTCACAGCAACCTCCATCTCCTGGGTTCAAGCAATTCCTGCCTCAGCCTCCCGAGTAGCTGTGACTACAGGCGTGTGCCACCACACCCAGCTAATTTTTGTATTTTTAGTAGAGACGGGGTTTCACCATGTTGACCAGGATGGTCTCGATCTCTAGACCTCGTGATCCACCCGCCTTGGCCTCCCAAAGTGCTGGGATTATAGGTGTGAGCCACTGCTCCTGGCCTAAGAGTTTTTAAAGGTATCTTTTAAAGTTTACATTTAATTTAATTATATCATGTTGGAGAATATTTTCTGTTTGAAATAGATTCATTAGATTGGTTTGCTATGCATAGTTAATTTTGTAAATATTCTACATATCCTTGAAAACTAAGTGTGGTATTCAGGGTTGTAGTAAGTACAGCAAATTTAACTTTTTAATTTGGAGCTTCACATTTCCTCCATCGTAACACATTTTGCATCTGCAGATCTGCAGGCAGAGATAACCTGGAAATGTAAATTAGACGAGGTACCTGCTACTCTTTGTTCCTGTTGCAAAATTGTTCACAATTTTTTTCTGCTATTCCTAATACTTCAGATTTATTTATTTATTTATTTATTTATTTATTTATTTATTTATTTATTTATTTATTTAGCTCTGTCGCCCAGTCTGGAGTGCATGGTGCAATCTTGGCTCACTGCAGCCTCTGCCTCCTTCAAGCGATTCTCCTGCCTCAACCTCCTCAGTAACTGGGATTACAGGCGTGCACTACCACGCTTGGCTAATTTTTGTGTTTTTAGTCGAGACAGGGTTTCACCATGTTGTTCAGGCTGGTCTTGAACTCCTGACCCCAAGTGACCTGCCCACCTCAGCCTCCCAGAGTGCTGGGATTACAGGCGTGAGCCATTGCAGCCAGCCCAAATACTTCAGATCTGTATCACCACATACAAGAATTGTATACCTTTGTGCACTATTTGAACAGGTCTATAGGTGGCAAAAAGCAAAAAGAACGAAAAACAAACTCAGCAGTGATATTCAGTGAGGAAGGTGAAATGTTTCCTTTCAGATAGTATGTCCTAAGCACTGGGGAAGCTTGTTTGTGTGTGGGTGGCTGTCGGGGATGCGACTGAAGCAGTAACTAATGTTCTTTGAGGGCAGTTCATTTACTTTTGTTCAATCAGTAATTTGAAGGGGTGATCTTCAGGGAATTTAGGTAAACTGTTTTGAGTGGTGGCCGCTTAAGTAAATCAGTTCCAGAACCAGACCCTTGTGACCTTGGTACCGGGAGGAGAGAACAGCCTGGGATTTTCAGCAGAGGCAACCTTTGAACATTTGACCACAGTGCCAAAAATCTGCAAGCAGTTATTTACAGAATTCTTAGGACCAGCCTAGAGTCCTTTCATTCCACCTTGCATGATAAGATCTGTAAAGGAAACATCACTTTCTTTATTCCTTAGGAATCACTAATTTTTTTTTAACTCAGAGCTTTAGAGTCCCAGAAGGAAATATCAGCCGCCACCACACTTTTAAAATACATGATCAATGTTCACGTAGGATGTAGATGGTATCAGCTTAGAGAGAAGTTGGCTAGTCTTGTTAGACATAAAGTCTTAGGATTTACACACATTTCGTATTTTCTCAGAGCTTATAGCAGGTTCTTGGACAGAGCAGGAACTCAGCAGGTGTAGAAAATAGTTGACTTCTTTTCAGCATTTGACACAATAACACCTTCCTTACTTGGCTTTGGTCATGTGCTTTTCTGGTCATTTTTCTACTTCTTCCTGTTTCTTCTCTGTTACCATATCTGGATATTCTTTCTCTTCCTGAAGCTTGGTGCTAGAATTCCCCAAAGCTTTGGTCTTAAATCTTCTCTCCAAGACCTCATGCCTCTTGTGTCTCAAATACGTTCTTTTTCTTTTAAAGACAAAGTCTCACTCTGTTGCACAGGCTGGAGTACAGTGGCACAATCTCTTACTGCAAACTCCGCCTCCCAGGTTCAAGGGATTCTTCTGCCTCAGCTTCCCAAATAGCTGGGAATACAGCCACCCGCCACCACATCAAGCTAATTTTTGTATTTTTGGTAGAGATGGGATTTCACCATACTGGCTAGGCTGGTCTCAAACTCCTGACTTTGTGATCCGCCCGCCTCGGCCTCCCAAAGTGCTGTGTTTACAGGCGTGAGCCACCACTCCTGGCCCTCAAATATATTCTTTGTCTGTTTGACTCAGTTGAGCACTAGCCCTCATTTCCCTGGTTGCCTGACATTCAATTCCTCTTAGATGTCCTAGTTACTCCTCAAATTCCGGCATGTGTGAGAGTAAGCCCATTTTCTTCTTTTCCAAATTGGCAATCCTTGTTTCTGTTCATGATCTTGCTGCTTTTCTCCAGCACCCCAGGTCAGAATCTCAGAAATTATCTTTGACCCTTTCCTCCATTCATTTTTACATAAATTGATCATTAACTCCTAGTGCAGTATCTTATTGCCTCCTGCCTAGAATTCTGTGCCCTCCTCCCACTGTTTTCCCGGCTTACCTATACTTTTTATTCCAGAGGAAATGAGAAAAGGCTGCGCTGTGTAGAGGGGAGACCACAGACTTTGATCTAAGTCCTAACCCACCGGGTTTCAGACCTGAGCACAAAGCCACTCACTAGCCAGGCAGCTTAGAATGAGTGATTTAAATTCTCCGGATGCCAGTTTTTGTGTCTGAAAAGTGGGGGGTATTAGTACTTACGTTACAAGATTGTTGTGAATATAAATAAAATAATTGTCTTAGTGCCAACACAGTGCCTTATACATAATAGCCAAGAAATATTTGTTGACTTGTTGAATTAAGTTTTGTGGCATGCTGTGTCATCATGCAAATTGCAATATGGGTTAAGAAACATAATGGCAAAAGATCTAGTATTTGAGTAAAATGAGTGGATTTTTTAGTATTGTTGGTAAAGAGGTTATACTGGCCGGGCGCGGTGGCTCAAGCCTGTAATCCCAGCACTTTGGGAGGCCGAGGCGGGTGGATCACGAGGTCAAGAGATCGAGACCATCCTGGTCAACATGGTGAAACCCCGTCTCTACTAATACAAAAAATTAGCTGGGCACGGTGGCGCGTGCCTGTAATCCCAGCTACTCAGGAGGCTGAGGCAAGAGAATTGCCTGAACCCAGGAGGCGGAGGTTGCAGTGAGCCGAGATCGCGCCATTGCACTCCAGCCTGGGTATCAAGAGCGAAACTCCGTCTCAAAAAAAAAAAAAAAAAGAGGTTATACTATTGCTGTATAAAAATATTAGAACAGTAAAGAAGAATCTAGTTATTAGTAGTTGTCAAGTTATACAATAGAAGCTCTCTGAAGATTCATTTCCTTGGAGGGATGAGTAGGAAAAAAGGATGTACATAGACTAATATCCATGCATGTTAATCTGTATTACACATCCAAAAATTATATCTACAAATGGTAAATGGTAATATTCAGGCATCTTAATTTTTGTTATGAATATTTTATTACCTCAATGTTTCTGGGTAAAAATTGATCTCAGTAGACTGTGCTCACCTAAGTCAGTATCAGTATCTTTCCTTCCCTTTTTTATGGGGGAAAGATGTTAAAGTAAAAAATATATATTTTCTAGGCTTTAGTAGGTAATGTGGAAGAGGAACAAAGTAGGAATACCTTTCTGATAGTAGAAAAGTAGGGTTGATTCCACCTGGAACATACCTCTAAAAAATGGGAGAATTATCTCCACTGCCCATATATCTTTCCTAGTCATTTAGTGATAATTTCCTATGTGTCAGGAACAATGATCTGCACAATGGTATTTTTCTTTTTCTTTTCTTTTCTTTTTTTTTTTTTGAGACCAAGCCTTGCTCTGTCGCCCAAGCTGGAGTGCAATGGGGCAATCTTGGCTCACTGCAACCTCCGCCTCCCAGGTTCAAGCGATTCTCCTGCCTCAGGCTGTCAAGTAGCTGGGACTACAGGTGTGTGCCACCATGCCTGGCTAATTTTTGTATTTTTTTTAAAGGTGGGGTTTCACCATGTTGGCCAGGATAGTCTCAAACTCCTGACCTTGTGATCCACCCACCTCAGCCTCCCAAAGTGTTGGGATTACAGGCATGAGCCACAACGCTCAGTCCACAATAGCATTTTTCAAGACCCAGGGCTTAGGCCGCTACAAATCTTAATACTTAAAACACCACATCTACATTGTTGCTTCTGAAAGTGTTTGAAAAATTAATATTTTTGCTGGTATTAGATACTGAGTTTTCTTTGAGTATCCAAAGCTCACTTTTTTTTGAAAGCTCAATTATTTTGAGCATTCAATTTCATTTTAAAATAAAGGAAATTTAAAGCAATAGTTTTTAGAGCACAAAATAGGCTTTGATCTTTTGGAATTGAAAAACTCTTAGAAGAAAGGAGAGAAAATAATTAAGATAGAGCTGGTTATCAAACACTGCCCTTTGAAATCTAACTGTTGACATTGGTAGCCTACATTGGTTGCTGACCGTTGAGGGTATACAAAAAAAAAAGGAATATTTTAAGCAGTGGTTTATTTATACTCACAAGGAGATAGGCTGTTATTGTGGGAAACCAGCTCAGTTGCACTAGGCCAAATATGGTGCAGGTATGCACAGGAAAATGCACAGTGAAATGAATGAGTGTTGCAGAAATTTGCCCGAATTCAGACTTGCTTTAGACACTCTGTTTTTGTTTTCTTGCTTCTCTTGCAGTTCTCTTTTCTAAAGTTAATCCTTTACCTTCTCAAAACATGGCTCTTCTGTGTGTGGAGTGTGAAATTAATTGGTATAGCTTTCAAGACTGCTTCAAGATTCAATTCAAATGATGATTCTGTTTTTCTAGTCTGAAAACATGTTAAATCTTTAAATGATTGCCATGGTCAAGTTGTAGTTAGCATAATTGCTTTCAAAGTTAGATTTAAACTTAGGCTCCCAGATTTAATACATATTATTTAATCAAGAGTCTATATAATATATATATACATGATAATAAATAACAAATGTGTCAAAAATTAATGTCAAATATTAGTTTTTAGTTTTACATTTAAGGGTCAAGATAGCCTCTGTTTGATTTTAGCTTTTAAAATTAAAGTTGACCAGATCGTCACCAGGCAGCTCAAAGCAAAGCTTCTGCTGTTGTTATTGCTCGTTGTCTCAGACCTGTAATTAATGATGGTGGAATGTAGGGGAGGGCAGGCGATGAAGGGGAAGCACTTAGTCATTAGGGGAAACAAGGAGGAGACATTTTGCCATCGTGGATTTTTCAGAATGGAAGAAGCAGGAAAAAGGAAATGGTTCTCTATAGATATTGTTCGCTGCTGTGTGCATGTAAAGGCAACAGTCAGGTGTCATATGCAAAATAGCAGAAAGTTACTCTGCCTTTAATGAGAAGCAAACAGGGTAGTCGTAAAAACAAAATTAGGCGAGGTGTCCTGTGAAAAGGAAACTTACTAGGCTAAAGTAAAATAATTGCTGTTTACTGTAGGTCAAGTGCCAAGCACAAACAATAATATTCAAACCAACAACTACGGGATCCTTGCTAGCTCCCTGCCCTTGAGGAGACTCAGTGTTGGGTAAGCCCAGAGCATCCATGCTGTGAAACCCACCCAGCTTTCTCTGTGCCTCTTTAGATTCAGGCCTGTGGCATTTCCTTAATAGTTTTGTGATGGTTAATGACTTTACATCATTATTTCCATTACTATTTGAAAACCAAGTAGGAAACAGAGATTGTGACCCCTGGGTATTCATGCTTTTCCAGGAAAATGGCAAGATCCTGGAATTAGGAAGGATAAGAGAGGAAATGTCATTTATAGGATTATATGTTGTAGGCCTGGTTATCCAGATTGAAATTAGGTAGTTTGTTTGGGCCTGAAATTTTATAGCCCAGCCTGGTTCACCCCCACATGTCTGAGCAATCATCTTTGTTTTTAATTGGTATATGTTTTCAATGAGGGAAACATTGAACAATATTTTTAAAGTGGCTGAAATTTTAGCAATTAGCATATACAATATGTAAAATTAGTACATAGAGTCATGCACCACATAATGACATTTTGGTCAACAATGGACCACATATATGACAGTGGTATAAGATTATAATGGAGTTGAAAAATTCCTATGGCCTACCGACATAGGCGTTGTAGCCACATCTTAACATCTGAGCATAACACATTACCCTTCCTATGTTTAGGTACAAAAATACTTAGCATTGTGTTAAAGTTGCCTACAGTGTTCAATACAGTAATGTGTTGTACAGGTTTGTAGCCTAGGAGCAATGGGCCATACCATACAGCCTAGGTATGGAGTAGGCTATGACACCCGGGTTGGTGTAAGTACTCTCTGTGATGTTCATGCAATAACAGAATGTTATAATGAAGCATATTTAAGAAAGTATTGTTGTCATTCAGCAGCACATGGCTGTAAAATTGAGCCAAGCACACTGATGCTCTTTCTTGTCACCTCCTTGCTGCTTTTTCACATTGGTGACTGGGTGAGGTTTAATCTTCATATATGGATGTAGTGTTGGGCTAAGCACTTCCACATCTATAATGTCATGTTAGGTGGGTCTTACTGTCCCTGTTTTATAGCGGAAAAAACCAGAGACATTAAATGATTTACTGGATTTGTGGCAAATCATCTCTATGGTATTTGAACCCAGGTCTTATAACTTCACAACTGGTGGCCTTTCTTTCTTTCTTAAAAATTGGCTTAGTCTGAGAGGGGCCGTCTCTTGACAATCTGAAAGGTTTTTATAATTGGTGAGTTTTCTGCCATACCAAGCAGCCAATTGAGTGAGCAAATTTGTTATATAAATTTTTCTATAAATTATTTTTTAAGTGAAAATAATTTTTCATATTCTGTTACGTGAACCCATTCACTGAAAATACAGAGGTATGTTCCAGAATTTAAAATATAAGTGTTATGCTCTATTAATAAAATCACCAGCAAGAATACAGCATGTCTTTATAATCACATAGCTTAAGGAAAATAACCTTTTGATAAACTAATATCAAATAATGACAGATACTAAATATCTAGTATGGACATCAATAAGTGCCATTGTCAAAATACATTAAAATAATACTCTAAAAGTAAAGCCAGAAAAAGTGATTTGGTTTTTAAATTCCTTAATTTAGGAATTAAGTGACGGATAATGGTACTTCAAGCCAAGATAAATGTATGCTGCAAATTTAGGCTGCCAAAAATGTGTAGATTATGTTGAGCTGCCTTATTTCATCTTGAAATGATGAAATAGACAAATGAATCTAACAGGAAGTCATTCAACTGAAAAAGATGGAAGATGAAGCATTCACAACAACATGGATCTGGTAAAAGCCCACTACCTTCCCTCTCTTTCTCTTTACTTCCCACCCTGATCCTCACCCCAGACTGGGCAGGGACAGTGACCAGAGACGGGCTTGGGGTGGGGGTAAGGGGTAGACTTGACTCTGGTAATATAGCTTATCGGATACAATATGGCCTTAGTTTTCAAACGTTCTTTCAGCATGGGGCCTGTTTATAGCACCAAGGCTGCAGAAGACCAGGGCGTAGGATAGTGGATTGTGGCCTGAGGTACTTATTTGCTTGAGAAAAATTGCTGCCAGATGAGTGGTTTCAGAAAGCTGAGGCTGCTGCTGTGGTCGCTAGTGGGTAGAGGATTAAAGGGAATGCAGCTTTTCCTCTCCTGTCTAAATATTTGCTGGAGAGCAAATGGGTTTTTGTGTGCATGTGTATTTCCTTTTCTATTGGGGATTACAAGTAATACAGGAACATCCTGTGATAAAAGATATGAAGTAGAGGCTGAGGAAGCAGATGGATGAAGTAGAACTGTGCCCCAGGTCTGTGGCATGCTGTATGATGACTAAATTCCTGGCATGGTGAATTGGTAAGTCTACAGATGATTAACTAGAATGTAAACAAGAAATGTATGAAACATAAATATGAGGTAGGCCATTCCATCAGCAGCTTTTAGTGTAAAAAGCATCCATTCCCATCAAAGAGACCAGCAATATTTTCACAAGCTTAAATTTTGTTTTATTTTAAGTAAGTACCCATCCTGGAAGATTTCCAGTGAGAATAAACCCATGTAATCTCAAATACTCATGCATCTGAATGAGCAGACTTTCTTTGTGTTTCTTTTTCTTTTCTTTCTTTCTTTCTTTCTTTTTTTTTTTGAGACCCAGTCTCCCTCTGTTGCTCAGACTGAAGTGCAGTGATGTGATCTCCGCTCACTACAACCTCTGCCTCTTGGGTTCAAGTGATTCTCCACCTCAGCCTCCCGAGTAGCTGAGATTATAGGCGCACACCACCATGCCTGGCTAATTTTTGTATTTTTTAGTAGAAACGGGGTTTTACCATGTTGGCCAGGCTGGTCTCGAACTCCTGACTTCAAGTGATCCACCCACCTCGGCCTCCCAAAGTGCTGGAATTACAGGCGTGAGCCACTGAGCCCAGCCTTCTTTGTGTTTCTTAAAGTAGTATGATACATGACTCTCCCAATTCCATATCTGCTAATCTGGCTAGATGCCTGCACCAACTAGTGAGACGGATAACTCAGAGTATAACTATGGGTTTTCAAGCAAAGAAACATAGGAAAGATCTGAACCTGTAATTGTTAACTCTGCCAAAAATAGGAATACAGAAATTTCTTGAAAATACTAATCTTCATTCTCATTACCCCTCTTCAAAAGGAGGTTTACGTATGGCTCCAAATTAATAGACTTACCTTATTTACATTTTGATTTGCCAATCCTCACCTTAATAAAATTGCATATTAACAAATATTTTATAACCACAAATTACATTTCAAATTATTTGCTTGCCACCTTTTAATAAATTGAGTACTCTTTTCCGGAGGAGCCTCTTTTGGAGCTTGAAAAAAGCCCTCTCAGCAGGGTAACGGGAAGACCCCCTCCTCCAGCCAAAAGAGTCCCACCGAGCCCCTGCTGGTGAGAGAGGGTGTTAGAAGAGATGTGAGAGGCAGAAAGACTGGCTGCTGGCTGTAGCTCCTCCCTTCCACCCCCACCTCCTCCCCAGAGACTAGGAGAGAGTGCCAGTGCGGGCCCATTGCGCTTATTCTCTTGGTCCAGTCCTGCTAACCAGGGAAAGTGAAGAGCTGGCTGGTCCTCTGCATGCCAGGAACCTACCAGGAGGGCTCTCAGTTTCCTCCCTCCCTCCTTCTGCTGGACCCTCTTAGAGAAAAATCTTCTGCTTCTTTCTGGAAATAGCTTTTTTCATGGATCTGGGCTGTGGAGAGAAGATATGACTGTATCTTTTCTTGCTAAAATGTGGTTATATTCGTAATTGAATGCCTAGAGCAGGAGAGGTATCAGGGTGTTGACAGGGTGGTGCCCAGATTAGAAACACTCTTTCCACAGCACAGCATCTGCTTTTTTTTTGACCCCATCAGGTAGAGATGCCCTTCAGTTAACCTGATTCCTGCCCCCTCATATGGGGGAGAGTCAAGCTTCTAATTGAAGAATGACATACATTCAGAAAAGTGCACAGATTGTAAGTATACATCTCAAAGAATTTTCACAAATAGGAGCACTCATGTAACACACATCCAGGTCACATTTATCATTTTATAATGACTTTTCTTTCCTGATGATAAAAGCACTTGTAAGAAAGTTTGGAAAATGCAGCAAAGTATAATACCTGTACCCCAAAATGAGTACTGATAGTTTCGGTCTGTTTGCATTCTCTCTGTCTCTCCCTCTCACATATACAGATACACGCGTGTCTATAAATACACTCACGCAGGAACACAACCTCTGAAACTTTATGCATGTGTGCACAAACACACAGCAGTTTTATTAAACAGTTGCACTAAATGACATACAGATTTTTAGATGTTTCACGCTGTGGTCCTTGGCTTCAGCACCAGAAGGGCAGAGAAAGAAAGGGAAACTGAAAACCATCTGTCTTTTCATTTGGTAACAGGAAAAAGGGGCTTTTTGTGGGGGAGGAGATTGAAATAAATGGCTGACAGATAAATAAGGATGATTCATAGATTTTATTTATCCAGTATTTTCCATCTCCATGAAAACTAAGCACTGATGATAGAAAGTTCAGAAACTTCTGGGGAGAGAAGCTCTTCTTGTAGAGCAGAGGGGAGACATCAACGTAGACTTTTTTGGCTACTCCATGGAGCTGAACCCCTCTGGGCTGCAGTTCCACTTTGCCAGAAGACCAACTTTCCTTTCTTTTTCTTTTAATTAGCTCTCTTGGAGATACCAAAACAGACTAACTGTAGCAACTCTTGTTTTAACAAAAGGAAGCTGAGTCAAAACCTTGGAAATGAGCCCGGTAGTTTTGTGAGTTGCAGCAAAATGATCTTCCCCATCACTACTGAAATGGATGAAATGAGGCCTGCGTGGTGCTGCTTGCTTTGGTCCCGCTGAGTTTCCTGCACACATTGTCGGGAGAGAACAGTTGGCACCAGCTTCCCGTTGCTATTGGTTGTGCAGGATGTGTTCTCCATCTGCCTCCTGGCTGGCAGAGGGCTCAGCTTCTAAGTGGCATTGGGGAAGAGGGAGACTTTGATGGCATTCCTTGTGTTGAATAAAGCTGTCTCTTTCAGAACTGCCACTTCCTTCCTTCCTACCTTCCCTCCTTCCGTCCTTCCCTCCCTCCCTTCCTTCTTCTTTCCTTCCTTCCTTTCTATTATACTTTAAGCTCTGGGGTACATGTGCGGAACGTGCGGGTTTGTTACATAAGTATACATGTGCCATGGTGGTTTGCTGCATCCATCCCTCCATCATCTACATTAGGTATTTCTTCTAATACTATCTCTCTCCAATCCACCCACCCCTGCTATCCCTCCCCTGTCCCCTCAACCCCTGACAGGCCCTTGTGATGTTCCCCTCCCTGTGTCTGTGTGTTCTCATTGTTCAGCTCCCGCTTATGAGTGAGAATATGCAATGTTGGGTTTTCTGTTCTTGTTTCAGTTTGCTGAGAATGATGGTTTCCAGCTTCATCCATGTCCCTCCAAAGGACATGAACTCATCTTTTTTTATGGCTGCATGGTATTCCATGGTGTATATGTGCCACATTTTCTTTATCCAGTCTATCATCGATGGGCATTTGGGTTGGTTCCAAGTCTTTGCTATTGTAAACAGTGCTGCAATAAACATGCGTTTGCATGTATCTTTATAGTAGAGTGATTTATAATCCTTTGGGTATATACCCAATAATGGGATTGCCGGGTCAAATGGTATTTCTAGTTCTAGATCCTTGAGGAATCTCCACACTGTCTTCCACAGTGGTTGAACTAATTTACACTCCCGCCAACAGTGTAAAAGCGTTCCTATTTCTCCACCTCTTTTCCAGCATCTGTTGTCTCCTGATTTTTTTAGTAATCACCATTCTAACTGGCGTGAGATGGTATCTCAATGTGGTTTTGATCTGCATTTCTCTAATGACCAGTTTTTTTAAAAAACATTTTGTTTTCTTACATACTTGTCATTTGAGTTATCACATATTTGGAAAATGTATTGGACTTTTTGTATTTGTAAAATGTCTTCTCAGATCACTCCTTTTTCCTTTCTTGTTAAAAACAGGTTCACAGACAGTATGAAGTGGCCTTTCTGTTTACGTGTGCTCTTGTTGTATTGTCTTTGCAGTCGAAATCAGCTGTCCGCCCTGCCTGCCTGCCTGTGTGGTCTGCCTCTCAAAGTCTTAATCGCAAGTAACAACAAACTTGGATCATTACCAGAAGAGATAGGTCAGCTCAAACAGTTAATGGAGTTGGTATGTTATTGATTTTTAAGATGCTCTTTTTTGTTGGTTGACTGATCATAGCCTATCAAGGTATTCAGAAAAACTTTTTGCTACGGTTGGACAAGGTGGAGCCTCTGTTGTTTGAGGGCAGGTATATGATAAAGATATTAAGTGGGAGAGGAACAGCTTTGAAACTTTGCTATAACAGACACAGTCCCTGGAATTTAAAGGCTTCCTGTAATTTACAGCTCCTGAAGTTTGCAGAATTTGTAGTTTCTGAAGTTTATGGGCTATCATGTTGTAGTTAGACATTTTTTTCAGATTGCATATAAATTTATAAAAAATTATGGATAAACTGGCAAAAGAATCTACAAAGAAGTTAGTAGGTCACACTTCATGAGGATATAAAATTAAGTCAGAAGATAGAACACTTTGCTCTGATTCTGTTGAGATTTTAGAAATCATTGTTCCAAATCGATGTAACTTTAAAATGTGACCATGTCCACAGGGATAGAAAACAAGTTGTAGATGAGCAGAGATGGATTATAAATGTGTGTGAAGCTGAGAAGCACTGTTCTATTTCAGCTGTTTCACTACTAATTTAAATTTACCTTTTTTCTAAGTTGGGAAAGAATGAATCCTTTCTAAACTTCCATTGAGCTAACATAGGTGAAGGAAGAGGCAGGAGTTAGCAGTCAGGCTGGAAGGTAATAGTCTTCATTTATCCTCCAAGTGTGGGTTTATTCCATCCCGACCTTGTGTCAGGCACAGGGCTTGATGTGATTAAAGGGCACAGTACCTGTCTTACAGTAGATTCCAGTCTAGAACGTTGATGGTCGATAAGTTTCGTTTTTTGTGCCACCTCCTCTGGGGCTACCTGGGACACCACGGTGCTGGCCTGTGAGGCCTAAATAGAGAATGCTGCGATTGCTTAGTCATGTCTGCAGTGGGACTGGGCTTGGAGAGTGATGATGCCCATGTCACCTAAGTATCACTTTGACTTTAATTTAGAAATGAATAATTGCTATGGAAAGGCATTAGAGCTATAGAAAGTGTCTTTTTCATGGATGATTTGACAGCATTGTCCAAAACTCATTCCATCTAGTTCACATGCAGAGGGGTCCATCAGATCACTTACTATAAAGACATTTGGTCACAGATCATGAGTGACTAGGACAAGACACTGGAATGGTGTGAAGGAGCGTGGCAGCAGTTCATTTTTCTGGTCAGCTTTTTCTCTTCCGTGCAATGGCTGGGGTTGCCCAAGTTTCAGTGTTCTCCCAGGTAAAGCACCTAACGAGAGACCTACTAGCATCTCTCGTCCCTGGGTTCTAAGTGAGAGGCAAGATCTGGTCTGATGTCCTCCCCTGACTGAGTCTGCTGTGCCCAAGGCACATGGTCTCACTGCTCAGATGTGGCCGTTAGGTTGCTGCCAAAGGGGGTAATTCTGAAAGAAGACAGATATTAATTTGAGCAGACACTGCCCACTCCCCCACTGCCCCATTCCCTAAAGTTTCTATTACAAGGAGCATGTGCATGAGGCAGGGAATGATTAATTAATTCAGTCTTGGGGTTGTGAAAGGTTTAGAAGAGAAGAGACCTTTGAGAGGTCCCTTAAATAAGCCCCTGTGGGATTTCCTAGGAGGAAAAAAGAAGTCAGGGACAGAGACAAGGAAAGCATTCAAGGAGAAGGGACACCTTGTGCAAAGGCAATACATCCTAGAAGTCCATGTTGTGCTTGGGAGTGGGAAGCCGTTTAATCCTGCTGGAGTCTAGGTAGATAGAATGGGGCTGGGCTCACCATCCTCACACCCACTGCCTTAGATTTAGGCCACAGGCAACTCCTTCACAGAGCATTCGACGCCCTCTATGGTCAGGCCCCTGCTCGCCTCTTCGGGTTCATCTCTTGCCACTGGCCCCTTCGCTCTCGGAGTTCCTGCCCTCTGGGAATGCACCTTGTTCATTTTCACTTCTGGACTTGTGCACGTATCACTCTTTCATCATGCGCTGTTTTTCCTCCCCACTCCTTTCTTAGTTAGTTCTTAGCCAAGTTAGATCTCACTTCGTCCAAAAAGCCTTCTCAGATCCTCCAAGCCTGAGTTAGGTGCTCCTAAGGCAAGCACTCTGTATTTATTACTAAATTTTCATAGCATCACGGTTTTCCTACTAGGCTTTCTCTGTGCCAGCTCCCCCTACACCCTGAAACCTAATTACTTGCTGTTGCATCCCAGGTGCATGGCACCTGATAGGCACACTCAGCAGATGCTTGCTGAATGTTACTGTTGAATGGTGGAAGGTGAACCTGGAAAGATGGCTGGGGCATATTGTGAAGACCCTCAGGTGCTGTGCCTGGATGGGGTTGGGGGGTGAGAAGACTCAATCTTGCTGTCCACATAACTCAGAAGGTGCCATTCTAACTAGTTCTAGGAAACAAAAGATTTCCTATATGTAAGCTTTGGATGAAAGTGATGATCATATGCTGCTTCTTTTTCTTTTAGTAACTTCTTTTAGGTACCTGATAGCCACAGAATCCATGGTTGCTAAAATTTGGGTTAAGACTTGCAAATATAATATGAATAACAATTAAAAAAAAATAAAACAGACTCTTGTTTTTGTTTTTTTTTTTTTTTTTTTGAGACGGAGTCTTTCTTTTTGCCTAGGCTGGAGTGCGGTGGTGTGATCTTGGCTCACTGCAAACTCCGCCTCCTGGGTTCAAGTGATTCTCCTGCCTCAGCCTCCCAAGTAGCTGGGACTATAGGCACGTGCCACTCGGCTAATTTTTGTATTTTTAGTAGAGACAAGGTTTCGCCATGTTGGCCAGGCTGGTCTCAAACTCCTAACCGCATGATCCGCCTGCCTCAGCCTCTCAAAGTGCTGGGATTACAGTCATGAGCCACCGCGCCCAGCCCAGACCTTTTTTTTTTAAGAGAAGCTTTAGGTTCACAGCAAAATTGAGAGGAAGGTACAAAGATATTCCACATACCCTCCACACATGCACAGTCGCCCCCGTCATCAACATTCTCCACCCGAGTGGTACATTTGTTACAATCTGTGAACCTATTTCAATGCATCACTGTCACCCAAAGTCCATAGTTTACATTAATGTTCACTCTTGGTGCTGTACATTTTACGGCTTTGGGTAAATGTATAACGACATGTGTCAATTTCACTACCCTACAAATCCTCTGTTATCCCTCCCTCTTCCTTAACCCAAGCAACCACTGATCTTTACTGTCTCCATAGTTTTCCCTTTACCAGAATGTCAGATAGTTGTAATCATACAGTATGCAGCCTTTTCAGATTGGCTTCTTTCACTTGGTAATATGCATTTAAGTTTCCTCCATGTTTTTTCATGGCTTGACGGCTCATTTTATTTCTTTAGTGCTGAACAGTATTCCACTGTCTGCACAGTTTATCTATGTACCTCCTTAGGGACATCTTGGTGGCTTGAAAGTTTTGCCAATTATGAATAAAGCTGACAAGTTGATTTCTTTTTTCATTATTTGGGTTCCCGTGCAGATGGGTGGCACATGGGTGAGATCAGTCTTCTGGAACTTTGTAGCGCTGATAGGTGCTTCTGTCTCATGATCCTTGGGCGTAAGTGACACCGCATGCCATCCATCAGCTGTGCTCTAGGGCTCTGCGGACTGTTAGCACGTGGCACGTGTGCTGAGCCTGAGAGTCAGCCCTATACCAAAGCAAGGCTTTCCTCAAATATCCTTTGTCAGCTGCAGGGCTGACAGCGTTGTCTCCAGTGTCAGGACACACTGGCTGTTGGGTGGCTATAAGGGACACCCCGTTCTTTTCTTGGGCACCCTGTCCTGGGCCCAGCTCTAACTGGGGCTGCCCTGCATCCTAGTGACAGCACTGTCTGTCTTCACCTGGTTCTTGTGTCTTTTCTCCACCAGCAAAACTGTTGAACCCACAAGTTCCAGGATGTTAGAGCCATAGGGGATTGTAAAAGGCGTTTAGTCCAAATGTGAATGAAGAAACCCAGGGCAGAAAGACAGCATATGACCTATGGAAGGTCACCTTGGTGTAGTTAAATTGCAACATAAGCTGAAACACCCTCACCCAGCACGGTCCTGTGGAAATATAATGTAAGCAGTAGATGTGATTTTAAAAGTACTGGTAGAATAAGTGGGTGTTGAACAATGAGAACACACGGACACAGGGAGGGGAACATCACACATTGGGGCCTGCGGAGTGGGGGGCTAGGGGAGGAATAGCAGGGGATGGGGGGCTAGGGGAGAGAGAGAGCATTAGGAGAAATACCTAATGTAGATGATGTGGTGATGGGTGCAGCAAACCACCATAGCACATGTATACCTATGTAACAAACCTGCATGATCTGCACATGTACCCCAGAACTTAAAGTATATAAAAAAAACTACTGGTAGACACATTTACAAAAAAGAAGCAAGTGAAATTAATTGTAATAACATTTACTTAACCTAAAATCGCCAAAGTATTATTACTTCGACACATATAATGTAAAAAATATTAATGAGATATTTTAGGTGCTTTTTTTAATGCTAACTCTTTGAAATCCAGAATGTACATAACTCTGAAAGCGTATTGAGGATTGGACTGGCCAGATGTCTGTTCAGCGACCACCCCCCTGGATATGGCAGCTCTATTGCCTGTGCTCTTTCCACTCTCCTGCCCGTGTATGAGCAAGCATGATGTTTGGAAAAAAGCATTTACTTATGAAGTTGGTAAAAATTTATTAAGTGGTCATTATTTAACCACAAAGAGGGACTGGCTTTGCTTAAGGTCACAGTCTAAAAAAAAGATAATTTTCCATCCATTCTCACTTATCTTTCATACCTTTTTGCTTAGAATAGTAGTGTTGCTATAGGTAATCTATGGCTATCAATTGGAAAAAAAAATTCCCTAGGGGGCCGGAAGTAATTTAAAAATTGCCATTGGAGGCTTCTGTTTTGCAGTCACAAAGTAACCAACTTGTTACACGATTCGGGAGCGCTCCAGCATTCAGAATACTTGAAGCCATCTAGAGCTTCCAGTGCTGAGACAGTATCTCAGCTTATTAGGCTCTAAGTGTTGTTTGTTAACTATTTTAGAAGAAATATTTAAAATTTTTTCACATCTAAGAGTATTCCAAATGTGTATATGTGTATATGTGTGTGTGTGTGTGTGTGTGTGTGTGTGTGTGTGTGTGTGTGTATACATATATAATGTATAGAGATGGAGTCTCACTCTGTCACCCAGGCTGGAGTACCGTGGCACAATCTCAGCTCACTGCAGCCTCCACCTCCTGGGTTCAAGCAATTCTTCTGCCTCAGCCTCCCAAGTAGCTGGGACTACCAGCATGTACCACTGTGCCCAGCTAACTTTTTGTATTTTTAGTAGAGATGGGGTTTCACTATGTTGGCTAGGCTGCTCTTGATCTCCTGACCTCAAGTGATCCACCCACCTTGGCTTCCCAAAGTGCTGGGATTACAGATGTGAGCCACCATGCTCGGCCAGAATTGTGAACTCTCTTTTCTTCTAAGTGTGAATGACATTCCAGAGTTAGCAATCTCTTAAAAAAAACAAAACAAAAACAAAAAACTTTAGTCATCTATCAGAAAGCAGTTCTTTCTCATTTGTGAAAGAAATTGGAGTTGGAAAACGATGTCTTATCTTTTTAAATCTATTAGAATTATATACGATTTTTTTTTAAAGCATTCTCATTCAGTCATTGCCTCGTCTTGCCACTTGAGATTGTGGGGGGAATGTCAAAAAGCAGTTATTCCCCCTCCCATGAAGAAGCCACAAAGAGACACTGAGATGTCCTTTCCTTGACTCAACAAGAGCGGCCAGGTTATATTTCCATCCACATTGTTTCAGGTGCAGGAAAACTTACGGAATCTTCGCTCCATGGAGCTGGCCTCTTCAGGGTCATTTCAGATGGGAATGATCTGGAACTTTCTGACCTCCTTGGCTGCTCTGAATGACTTCTATACGCTCTGTTGCTTCACTGCTGTAGCAGTCTGGATAGGCTGCATTTACATCTCTCTGCCTGTGCTTTCTATAAGGGGAAGAGATAAAGCATTCACATTTTCTGAGCACCCGCTATACACCAGACACTCTGTTAGGTACATGACGTGTATTATTTCATATAGTCTCGAAATAACTCAGCAAGGTAGGTATCATTTTTATATTTTACAAGTAAGTTTCAGTTTTAAAATTACTTACCCAAAGCCATGATGCTATGAAGAGGTAGAGCTGGAGTCCAAACCAGATTTTATATATATGTGTGTGTATATATATATATGTATATATATATATATATATATATTTTGAAACAGAATCTTGCTCTGTTGCCAGGCTGGAGTGCAGTGGTGTGATCTCAGCTCACTGCAACCTCTGCCTCTTGGGTTCAAGTGATTCTCCTGCTTCAGCCTCCTGAGTAGCTGGGACTACAGGTGCCAACCACCATGCCTGGCAAATTTTTGTATTTTTAGTAGAGACGGGGTTTCACTGTATTGGCCAGGAAGGTCTTGATCTCTTGACCTTGTGATTCACTTGCATTGGCCTCCCAAAGTGCTGGGATTACAGGCGTGAGCCACTGTGCCTGGCTAAAATCAGGTTTTTAAATTAGCGTCCAGACCACAATACATCACTGTCTCCTCACCTAAACTGTAAGCCCCTCATAGAGTGGGACAGTGATTTTTTTCTTTGGAGTTTCCTGGTTTAACTCCTAGTGGGTTTTCCATTAAAGTTGTGGGAGGAAAATGTTACAAAAAAAAAAAATGGTTTGGTACAAATGGTCAATGTCTCACTAATGTTTTGTTACTGTGGAACCAAGAGTCAGAAGGGGTCTGTAGACTTGTGTTGGCTAAATCTCATTTTACTCATTAAAACCTTGTTGCATATTGAAAACATGGTTCTTTTACTGCTAAATCATGCGTGATAGATGAGTTATATTTGTTAAGCGATGCTGTATAAATGCCATGTGTTATAATTAACAGGCAGCTGCAAAAACAAACACAATTAGAACACAATAAAATTGAGAGCCATTTATGGGGCATTTGCCAAAGATCTGTGCGTTTTCTCACTGATTCCCTGTACATGGTGACATGCTGTGGTCCAGAGATAGTCTGTCTCTCAAGTGTTTTTTTTCTCAATTCAGTCCTCTCTGAAGTCATGCAGTGTCTGAAAATCGTGTCTTCCAGCTCTTACCTTCACATCAGAGGACACAGTATCACTGATTTAAAACCTGCTTTTATAATCAAAACTGTCACAAGGCCTGGCTCAAGTAATGACTAGTTGGAAGGTGCATTTCCTGGCCTTGATTGGATACGCTATTTTTTATTCTTTTTTCATGAAATCTTTGGTTGTGTGGAGAGTCTGGATTCAAGGATTGATAAAGACATGCAAGGTATTGAGCAGCTGCTGAGGAAAATCCCTTCTTCATTGTTTGCACAGGCAGTGCTCCAGTCTCTGAGGGAGATATGGCGGAGGCATAAATTCACGTGCTCGCCTTGCTGTTTGTCCATTCATGGTCTCTGGAGACGCCTCCTAACCTCTAGTTTCTGTGGCATGATTGGAAACCAGGGCTTGCTCGAGGCCCTCTGTGCTTCCGTTTCTGCCTTTCCTCTGAAGAGCAGTGGGGTCGGCCATGTGTTTGTAAATCTAGGAGAACTGTGCAACAGAGTTTTGCCCTGGAAAAAGACACTGGCATTGAAAGGTGATAATTTGTCATCCCAGAGCTTTCTTGAGAAAGTTTCAAGTTTAAATGAACACATTTTTTTAAAGACAGTGAGTTCTGACCACAGGCATTGAGGGTTTTTTTACCATTAAGAAATTAAAATTGACATTTCCCAGTTAGTTATGTATCTGTGTTTCAACCAAAATCATTTCATTATCTCTGATTAGTAAATGGACTTTCCTGATGTTGGAGGATAATTAGAATTATTTAATCCTTACCTCTTCTTTTGATAGAGACACAGAGAGGGTAAGACATTACCTAAAATTACACAGTGAGTCATACAAAATCCACTTCCACAAAAGAGAATGACTTTATGATAGGAGGCTAGTTATTAGTAGCTTGCAGTTTCTGTCAGAATGTTTGCATTTTATTTAATTAAATAAAAAGCTAGATTTCTTAGAAAAATACAGCTCAAGCTATATTACCATACTAAGTTTTTGAAAACATGAGTATCAGGGTAAGGTCACTTGTATGAATACTACCTGGAGTTCCACTGTGTGGCCTGGTCTTACTGGAACTCTTCTCTAACCAAGATCATCTTCTCTAACCGAGACTGTCTTCTCTAACCAAGATCATCTTCTCTAACCCAGACTGTCTTCTCTAACCCAGACCGTCTTCTCTAACCCAGATCGTCTTCTCTAACCCAGACCGTCTTCTCTAACATAGATCGTCTTCTCTAACCCAGATCGTCTTCTCTAATGTAGATCATCTTCTCTAACCCAGACCGTCTTCTCTAACCTAGATCGTCTTCTCTAACCCAGATCGTCTTCTCTAACCCACACTGTCTTCTCTAACCCAGACCGTCTTCTCTAACCTAGATGGTCTTCTCTAACCTAGATCGTCTTCTCTAACCCAGACTGTCTTCTCTAACCCAGATCGTCTTCTCTAACCCAGACCGTCTTCTCTAACGTAGATCGTCTTCTCTAACCTAGATCGTCTTCTCTAACCCAGATCGTCTTCTCTAACCCACACTGTCTTCTCTAACCCAGACCGTCTTCTCTAACCTAGATCGTCTTCTCTAACCCAGATCGTCTTCTCTAACCCAGACCGTCTTCTCTAACCCAGACCGTCTTCTCTAACCCAGACCGTCTTCTCTAACCCAGACCGTCTTCTCTAACCCAGACCGTCTTCTCTAACCCAGACCGTCTTCTCTAACGTAGACCGTCTTCTCTAACCCAGACCGTCTTCTCTAACCCAGACCGTCTTCTCTAACCCAGACCGTCTTCTCTAACCCAGATCGTCTTCTCTAACCCACACTGTCTTCTCTAACCCAGACCGTCTTCTCTAACCTAGATCGTCTTCTCTAACCCAGATCGTCTTCTCTAACCCACACTGTCTTCTCTAACCCAGACCGTCTTCTCTAACCTAGATCGTCTTCTCTAACCTAGATCGTCTTCTCTAACCCAGACTGTCTTCTCTAACCCAGATCGTCTTCTCTAACCCAGACCGTCTTCTCTAACGCAGATCGTCTTCTCTAATCTAGATCGTCTTCTCTAACCCAGATCGTCTTCTCTAACCCACACTGTCTTCTCTAACCCAGACCGTCTTCTCTAACGTAGATCGTCTTCTCTAACCTAGATCGTCTTCTCTAACCCAGACCGTCTTCTCTAACCCAGACCGTCTTCTCTAACCCAGACCGTCTTCTCTAACGTAGACCGTCTTCTCTAACCCAGACCGTCTTCTCTAACCTAGACCGTCTTCTCTAACCTAGATCGTCTTCTCTAACCCAGACTGTCTTCTCTAACCCAGACTGTCTTCTCTAACCTAGACTGTCTTCTCTAACCTAGACTGTCTTCTCTAACCAAGATCGTCTTCTCAAACCTAGATCATCTTGACACAGTACACAGTATTACAGTATTTACATTGGTTTTCTTTTCTTTCTTTCTTTTTTTTTTTTTTTGAGACAGAGTCTTACTCTGTCACCCAGGCTGGAATGCAATGCCATGGTCAAAGCTTACTGCAGCCTTGACCTCTCAGGCTCAAGCAGTCTTCCCACCTTAGCCTCCCAAGTAGCTCGGACCATAGGTGCATGCCACGATGTCCAACTAATTTTTTAACTTTTTTTTTTTTTTTGTAGAGTCAGGGTTTTCTTATATTCTCTAGGCTGGTTTAAAACTCTAGAGCTCAAGCGATCTGCTGACCTCAGCCTTCCAAAGTTCTGGGATTATAGGCATGAACCATCATACCTGGCCGATGTTGATTTTCATTAGACATCATTCCTTAAAAAAATACTTCTAATTGGTTGGGCGCGGTGGCTCACGCTTGTAATCCCAGCACTTTGGGAGGCCAGGGTGGGTAGATCACCTGAGGTCAGGAGGTCGAGACCAGCCTGGCCAACATGGTGAAACCGTGTCTCTACTAAAAATACAAAAAAAAATTTAGCCAGGTATGGTGGTGCACACCTATAATCTCAGTTACTTGGGAGGCTGAGGCAGAAGAATCTCTTGAACCTGGGAGATAGAGGTTTGCAGTGAGCCGAGACTGCGCGATTGCACTTCAGCCTAGACGACAGAGCAAGACTCTGTCTCAAAAAAGAAATAAATAAATACCTCTAGTATTTTTTTACAATATTACTTTCTGAAAGTGAGCATAACCTAGTTTAATAATTCATGAATGTATTCTGCTAACTTAAATCCTTGTTATTTTTGCGTTCTGAAGGTCAGTTAGCAACGAGCACTTAGTAACAAAAATATATTAATCTCCAACATGATTTTAACACTTCTAGAGACTCTTTTTATTGTGATGAGGAGAGACTCTTATTTCTAAAGTTTTTCTTTTGGGGCCCTAAACACAATGACCAGTGGAAAATGAGTGTTAAGTCACAGTTCAAAATTTCTGTTTTGTTTTGTATCTAAATGACTACTGGCTGGTCTATAAAAAGCTTGAGTGTTTATATTACTATAATTAGATTCATTTCTGTATCAAAAAGAATAAATTCAGTAAATATTTATGACATGCTCATGAGAATTCTTTTTGATCTGCCTGTGTATGTGTAATATTGTAACACTAACTATAGGGTGCTATGATTTTAGTGAAGTTTGGAATCATTATTCTCTAAGACATAGCTTAGAGCTAATAGAAAATTCAGAAGGGATTCATTTAACTATTTTAATAAGTAACTGAATCTGGAATTTATAACCTGATAAATTTTTACAAATTGCGGAAGTATGAGGCATTAGTGTTGTTTTTATTTACATTCGTTTTCCTAAATTATATATTCTTTAAATCAGTCTAAAAAATTCATAACTTATCTTAGGCTGAATTTGAACAAAAGTGTTCTAGAGAACAAGACCATTCTAGGAATATTGCTTTTACATTTTCAAAACAGAAATATTTTATCCCCAAATACCTAGACTATTATCTCCTGTTTCTTCCTCCTCAACCCACAGCTAATTAAGACAGTGACCCATGGGGTTTTATTTTTGTGATGAACTTAAAACCTCTTTAAAACGTGGCAAGATTCAGTGACTTGTGGGAATAGAGTTTTGCACTATTTTCTACAATGCTGATTACACCATCGTGAAATGTTGTCTTACTTATGTGCTAAATCTGCTTGGGCATTTCCCTCCCTACTATTTTGTCAGGACGGGAAGTAGCTGACAACAGTGCAGAGTACTACTAAAATAATTTGACCTTCACCATATACCCTCCAAAATGTGAGTGGACAATTGGACTTTGTGTTTCAGATTGTCTACAGATGTCCTGTTCTGTAAGTCAGAAGGAAAAAAAACCTTGTATTTATCATTACATGAAGCTTTCTAAAGTAAACTGAGTGACCATTTTTCCTACTGCTAAATAAATTTTCAAATATCACTAGGGGACGTTGATTTTTTTTTTTTAATAGAGCTATTATGTTAGAAACATACGATGGAAAAAAAATCACCTTACTTTTAGAGAAACAGCATATTTTGATTTCCTGGCTAACTCAAGCATGATCAGCAAAGAGCAAGGTGAGTATAGTTCACACTAAAAAATGGAATACAGCTTAGTTTCTTGTCATGCTGTGAATAACGTGCTACTTAAATATATCAGTCGTCTTTTTACTTCCCTCTCATCCCTCCTTATTTTTTAGAGAAAGATTTAAAAAAAAAAAAGCCTTATGTTTTTGAAGCTTCTGGAAATTGTCAGTTTCATATTGAAAATTTGTGATTTCCATAATTTATGTAAGGGTCGTTCTTGTGCTATCACTCACAGACTTAAAAAAAAACTTGTTTTAGATGCCAATAACATCCATTTTCTCTAGAGATGGAAAATAATTCCCTCTAATTCTTCCCCATAAGCACACCCACTTCTCCTACTAACATCACCAAAGTGACTGTGTCTGGTCACGAGTTCCTTAGAATGATTTGATTTCCTGTGTGCCATTTGTGTGAGGACTCTTTTGCAGTAGGATGGAATGGCACCTTTTGCTTATTTGTAACTTAGTTAAGGCAAAGAAAGCTTTCATGTAAAGGATTCGATTGTTGGCTTCTGTGACTGGACAAATGCCCCAGTAATTGGGAAAAGATGGCATTTCACTATTCTCTTCTCCCCTGTGGAAATACATTCAGAACGGCAGGGCAATTTACTGACTCAGCGAGGGGCTGAGAGTGCTGTATTTACTTCCTTTAACGTTTTTGTCTCTGCAGATGTGCTGGTGGAGTTTGTTTCTGTTTTTGTTTTAAACACTAGAGGTGTTCTTCTCAAACTTCTGTGTGACTTTTCTGGGCCAGGAGGGATACAGCAACAGCAGTTATGGGTGATGCCACTGAACACCCAGTGTTCTCACCCCATGTCACCCTACCTCCCCCATCAGAGTGATGTACAGGAAAGTGTCTGCACTGTGCACACTCAGCCTTTATAGAGTACAGCCTCCCTCCTTTTTAGCAAGAGTGATACTGTTCCTCTTCATGGGGTGGTATCCCATCATGATGAGGACAGGTTGATAGGTCACCTGCAGCCTTTTAGATGAGACCAGGTTAGAGGGGAGGGATCAGCTATGTTGTGTGCAGCCTGGTCTAAATATGGAGCCTGGGGGTTTTCACTGGATTAGTCAATGATGAGTTCATCTTATTTGAATGAAAGTGAAACAGATTTCTGAAACGAGGCTTTGCTGCCTTCTGTGGTGAAAGGGGAGAGCTTTTGCAGGTTCAAAAGTAAAGTGGGATATTTAAGGCCCTGATCTCACTTGAATCATTTGTATCTTTTGTTCTGTGATGCCAGGTGGGACCTGCATGGGATTTAGTGTGTATGTTGGAGCATCCTTGGTCCTAGGGTCCTGGAGACAGAAGGAGCCACAGTATTTGGAGTGTTACCATAAGTGGATTTTAGAAGTTTGATCCAACATTTATTGATCCCTTACTTTATACTTCACACTCTACTTGGCACCAGGAGGATGGAATGAATAAGACATGGTCCCTCCCACCCAGGAGCTCATAGGCTTAAAGGGGAATGCAAACATGTGAGCAAATTATAGTAACACACTATCCAAAGGACCACAAAGAAAGAAACTGTCAGTCTCCCTGGGCGTTAGATCAGAGTGGGAGAGGTGGGGGAAGCCTCATGAAGGATTTCACAAAAGAAGTTGAGGCTTGAGCTAGGTCTTTAAAAATGAGTCAGTGGGACAACAGGACAATACTGGGGACTGGCGTATCAGGCAGGAGCATGAACAAGTTTGGGAACTATGAAATACTGAAAACTGCCAGCAGCAGCAGTAACATGGCTGGGGTATATGTTGTGAGGAGTGACATTCAGAGAAACGGTGCTGGAGACATGGATGGACCTCATCATAGACACTGGCATTACTGCCCGATTTGGACTTTACAGTTGCTGAGGAGCCTCTGCAAGTGTTCAAGCTGGTGAACAGCATAGTGGCATTTGCACTCTGGCTGCTTTCTGAAGGGTGCATCTGAGGAGACTGATGTAGGGAAACCAGTCAGGAGATGATGATGGCACCCAGCTAAGAGAGAGCACTGGTCTACACTGCAGGAGTAGCTGGGGGTGTGCAGGGGAGTGAAGAGCAGAGCACAACTCCCAGAGCCAAGAGGAAGAGTGGGATTCGGGGAGATCCTAAGAATACAGAAAATTATAAATGTCAAGGCCTCCATTTCGCATGTGTCAAGAGGGGGTTCCAGTCAAGGCTGAACCGAGTATTTGCTTCCTAAAGCAAAGAAGACAAGAATTGCTTGTGAGATGTATGGCAAGGTGGTCAGCTATCAGGTTTCTAGCCGATGGTGAAGAACTCCATTTTAAATAAATAGTGCATCCAAACAGTGCATTAGTATCCTAGTTTTTCACCGCAAAATGTGAGAGTTTGGTAAAATAAGATGCAGTGTAGTCTATTTAGAGGCATGGTGGGATTTCTAGTGTTAACTCTGGCACTTCCATGCTTTGGGCATCTGGCCAAACTTTTCCAAGCCTCATTTTTCTGATTTGTAAATATTAGGCTAGTAATATTGCCTCATGGGTTTGTTGTGAGAATTCAGTAAACTTGAAGCATGTCAAAGTGGCAGGCCAGAGGCTGGTGAAGTGGTAGCCGAATGCTGCTAATGTCCATGCTTTCTCCGTTTTTCTCTCCTCTGAGGGAGTTGAAAATGTTCAACTTTCTTTTTCTTCTCTGTGCTGAGCCTTCATGCTAGGGACCTGGAGATGAATATAAAAGTGCACCTGTGTAGCTGTCCAGATACTTAAATTCCTTCAGGAGATTTCACATGACATGCTTGATTTCCTGGAAAAAGATTTTTATCATTTCTCTCTCTGCTTTTGATACAGGATGTCAGCTGCAACGAGATCACAGCGTTGCCCCAGCAGATAGGTCAGTTGAAAGCTCTGCGAGAACTGAATGTCAGAAGAAATTACCTGAAAGTTCTACCACAAGGTAAAAAGGAAAGAGGGGAAATGAAGAAAATGGGAGACTTTCATTATTTTATTTTATTTTATTTTATTTTTTGGTTTACTTTTGTGAACAGGGTGGATCTTTGTGTGTGTGTGTGTGTGTGTGTGTGTGTGCACGCGCGCACGCGCGCGCCCGCCTACTACTAATAATTAGGATTTGAATTTCACATTCAGATAACAAAAAAGTGATGTTCAGCCTGTGATTTTAGTCGAGGGCTACAGCAACAAAATCATTCCCCTAGGTAATGCTGTGGGGCAGGGTGGCGGGCTTGGGTGTATTAGTTTGCTGGGGCTGCTATAACAAAGAACCACAGAGGGGTGGCTTCGATGACAGAACTTCATCTCAGAATTTTGGAGGCTGGATGCCTGGGATCAAGGTGCCAGCCAGGTTGCTTCCCTCTGGGGCCTCTCAGCTTGGCTTGTAGGTGGCATCTCCTCCTCCCTGTGTCTCCACGTTGTTTCCCCTCTGCGCATGTCTGTGTCCTAATCTCCTCTTCTTACAAGGACACCGGTGGATTAGAACTACCCTCATGACGTCCTTTTAACTTAATCACACTTTTAAAGACCCTGTCTGCAAATACAGTCACATCCTGAGGTAACAGAGATTAGGACTGCAAGACATGGATTTTGGAAGGACTCAAGCCAACCCATCGCAGGGGTGACATCAATTGTTTTGGGTATGGGTATGTGACATTCTGGAACATGACATTTCGGGGACATGCTTTGTTCTACAGATCCTGGCTGTCAGGATTTCTAGCTTTGGGGATCTGGGAACTCTGGTTGGGAACCCCTAGTGTCTAGAATCTGTTCTGAGGTAAGAGTGCTGCCTCTGCCGGAGTGATATTTGGACTCATGTCTCACTGGTGGTCTTTTTTTGGTAAGTTTCACCAATGGTGGCTGCAGAGCCTCAGCATTGAGACATGGCTCCCAGCCACTCAGCACGAATGCCGAGACCTCAGACAGCCCTGCTCTGCAGCCATGGGCTTCCATGGTATGTCTGTCTGGTACAGTGTACTGGGTTCAGGGAAGATATGTATATTTATTCAGAAAATTGTGGACCATTTAGACTATGAAGCCAGCCTCGTAGCGGGGAGTGGATCTGAATTTTGTGTTTGGATTTGGACCTGGCTCAGGAATGAATGGATGAGTCTGGAACTCTGAATGCCTTTTCCTAAGCATACTCTGGTTTTCAGAGATCACATTGATTTCCATTGTTTTTGGTTAAGGTCTCTAGACATAGCCGATTTCAAACATATTTTTAAAAATATTACTCAAATCAAAACCCAGTAGTATTCGGAAACCGTCAGCATTTGGTTGATCTGACATTGATGGAGCAGTTCATGGATGCCTGATTTTAATTATCGTGTCTCTGCATCTTGCTCTTTGCTTGAAATGCTTCATAATGAGGCAAGAAAATGGAGCTCATGGAAGGGAAAGAGCTTTGCAAAATGTGATGTGCTTCACGGATGGGAGGCTCAAGTCCACTTGCCGTCTTTCACCTTTCTCGTCTAACTAGCATTTTAGAGAAGCAGAATTAGAAACAGCATTTTTTGCTTCAGTACTTGAGATGACCTGGTTTAAAAATATTGATTGATTTTTCATTTCGTCCTTGTACAATCTCATTTTTTGAATATATGAAACTTGTATTTGGATTAAGGGAGTACAAAAGGAAAGCTTATTAACAGCAAGTTTATATGCATATAGCCTTTTATGAGTTAAAGAAAACTTTCATTTAAACTTAAGCTCTCATGTTAATCACTGAAAATGTCACAAATAATTGAACTCTCATTTTCAAAAGGAAAAATTAATTTGATCATTTTGCAATTGCCTGTTATAGTTTAAAAACACGTGGAAAGAAAGTATACTCACAAAATCTAGATTTTTGTCTCTCACTGCTCCTCCTTCTCTTACCTTAAAAGCCTTCCTTTCCCTTAAAAAGATCAATTATTCCATATTTTCTCAGTTTTGATATTTTAAAAATATACTCAAAGCTAAAACTTCAGTTTACTAGAAATTTTTTTTTAAAATAATTTCCTGAATATCAAGTTTCTTTTTGCTTCACTCTGGAGAACTATTGACAAAAGACCATTGAAAATCCTTTCAGGCAGCGACTGTGAAGACTTTCCCTATTTACTTGTATGATTTTCCCTTTGGATTCCCCTCCTCATATGCTTTCAATCTCAGCATGAAAAAAAAAAACCAAAACTGTGGCCTAATTACTCATATCAACTTTGTGGTGTTTTACTACAAAAACTGCAATAAGAAGACCATATTTTATTCTTTCTAGGACTAGAATGAACAGAGGGTTAAAATAGCCATTCATTGCCTCTCTTAGCAGTGGGAAGACAGAGAGTGGGGTTTGTTCTTCTGCTGCTTTTTTTTCTTACTCCCTTTTCTTGCTCCGCTTCTTTTGACCTTTCCTGGGCTGCCGTTGCAAGATTATCATTTTCTCCTTCGTTTTATGTTGTGAAACTGTCTGGTTCTTGCTTTCTTAAACTATGATGGCAATTGTGTTCCAAAGTGGAACTAGAAAGGAAATGGTCGTTATAAAACCATTATTTATTTTATTTACCTGTAAGTTTTCTCCTGCTGTGTCTTCCATGTACTTAGCCCTCTAGGCTTGCTCTGAAGTCTTCATGTTAAGTGGCAAATCATTGCTGAAGATCCAGAGTCCAGTTAAATTTTTCCAGTGATTTGCCAACCTAACTTTAGTTAACTGTCTCAGAGATAGGTTGACATTGCTAGGGGTAACAGCTAGGAGGTGTTCCTCTTGTCATGGAATCTCCACAGTTCTTAGCCATCTTACACACAAGCTGTGACGTGAAAGAGGATATTGCTTTTCCTATCCTTTCACTTTCACGATTCCAGTGCCCTCCAGGACCAGTGTGGCCTGAGGTCAGTCCCTCATCCTGCCAGAGGGGAGGCAAGCTGGGTGTGAGGACTAACTACTCAGGGCAATTTAAAAAATACAGATTCCTTTGCTTTAGGCCCAGGGGTCTGTATTCTTTTAAAAATACACTTCCTGAGTTTCTCTTGCACAGCCTACCTGTCATGGACCTGAGTTTGGAACTCATGGCCCTAGATGCTCTTCTGCCTCCTCTCTAGAATTCCAGTCCTATTCCTCCTTTCTTTAAGACAAAATAATTCACTAAGGTATGAACGAAGGAAAGTTCCTTACATTCCCAGAGTGCCTTGAATTCTGAGAGAGCTACTGGTTACTAGAATCTTTTCCTTGTGGTAATTGAAGTAACCAACGTAGCTGAGTCAAGTGAAAATTGAAGAGCAGTGTAGGGGTAGAGGAGAAACAGTGTGAAAGTTTACTCCAGGGCGGTGCCAAAGATACAGGGGAAATTGTCCATTTGTATGCTTACAAAGTCTGCACAGCCATGTAGAAATATGATTGGACTAATACACTCTATTCTTGCCTGCCTTCCACTTTAGAACTCCTTGAGTGTTTCAAAGCACAATATTCCATCCCTTAATAGATCCCATCACAAAAGTTGCCGGGCCTCTTTCTGGAGTGGACCCTTCCTAGCCCCCGACACAGAGATCTCAGTGGCTTGCCTGCATCACCCTAGATGTCTGGCGTGGCTCAGCCTCTTTGCTCTGTGGAATATATTTGACTTTATTCCTAGCAGCTGCCCATGTCGGTTTGAATGCTTGAAATTACTGAGTGTTTACTGTGCCACTGGGTGGGACTTTAAGCTAAATGTAATGTTCCTTCTTGTGAGTGGAGCTACAGAAGACTTTTTAAAAGCTGTGGAATAAAGTCTCATCATACCAGAATTACAGGGCCCGTCGTCAGAAAATTTTGAATTAGAAAACATATGTTTTTTGAAATGCAGTTAAAAAACTCAGGAATATATTTAGTGTAGCTAGTTCTGGGAAAATGCCAGCCCAGATACATTGATTAGATAAGAATATTCTGTAATTAACATATTACTCATGGGCTAGCCAGTGCTACTGGGAAACAATTTAAAGTTAAAACATAAACATGTCCTGTGTGATGTGGCTTGCGTGATTCTTTTGCTGAAAAAAAAAAAGTATTTTTAAACAATGGATATTGTAAATGTCAAGTGTTTCCAGTTTTTATCCGAACTAACAACAGTTTAAAACTTTTGGGGCACGCAATGGAAGATTTTCCGTCTTTGGTAAAATGTTGTGTACACATACCACGTATTCCTCATGTACAACTTGCCTTTGATTATGTTCAGCTGTATTTTTCCTGAGATGCCGAACATTAACTTTTGAATGATTAGCCATTTAATCTTTTTTTTCTTTCTTTTTTCCATTATTTTAGAACTAGTAGATCTTCCCTTGGTAAAGTTTGACTTTTCCTGCAACAAAGTGCTGGTGATTCCAATTTGTTTTAGAGAGATGAAGCAGCTGCAAGTGTTACTACTTGAGAATAACCCTCTGCAGTCTCCTCCAGCACAGGTGAGGGGTCTTGCAGCAAAGCCATTGCCCCATGGGATGTGCTGTTTGTTCTAGGGGCCAAGGGAAATTTCTCCTTTATCCTCTGAAAGTTTGCTGAAAATCACTAATCATTGGCAAGCGGCAGATTAATCAGAGAAAAGGCATGCAAAATTTATTAACATGTGCATGGAAGCCTCCAGAGTGAAGACCCTAAGATACAGGGGAAATTGTCCATTTGTATGCTTACAAAGTATGGACAGCCATGTAGAAATATGATTGGACCAAACCTAGCAGGGCCTGTCTGTCTGGATTCTTCGTGGCCTCTCTGAGGATCATTTCTTCTTTCTGGGTGTGGGGCAGGACCCTCTTTGGAATGGGGGTTCTTATGACCTACTGTCAAACAAGAGAGGTCAGATAATTTCTTTATGGCCAGTTTTTACACGGAAAGGCAGAGGGAAAGTTCAAGTAATATTTTGAAGTCTTATGGCTGGCCTTGGTGAAAAGGGGTTCTGGTTTCTAGGACCAGCTTTGGGAAGAGGGATTCAAGTTTCTAAGACTCCCCCTGGGGAGAATGGGACCGAGAGACAGGAGGGCAGGAGAGGTCAGAGAAAATCTCTTGCTTCTGAGGCCTTCATTTTGGGGTATTGTTTTCTGATTCCCAAGGCTATCAATTGTGCTTAAGCAACTCTCCAAAGGCCAGTTTTCTGATTCTCTGCTGAAAATAATAATACTGTATAAAACTTGATTATAAACAATCACAGTGAACCCTTGAGTGGATCTGACTGCAATAAATTGTCTTCCGCTGCATCAAATCTATTCACCAGCACTTGGCTCACTATGCTAATCACTCCAACTCCAGAATTAAATGTCTCATTATTTATCACTTTATTTGAAACTTTTTCATGGAGTAGATTGATTGATTGATGGATTTTTTTTTTAGATGGAGTCTCGCTCTGTCACTCAGGTTGGAGTGCAGTGTTATGATCTTGACTCACTGTAACCTCTGCCTACCAAGTTCAAATGATTCTCCTGCCTCAGCCTCCTGAGCAGCTGAGACTACAGGTGCCTGCCACCATACCTGGCTAATTTTTGTATTTTTAGTAGAGACGATGTTTCAGCATGTTGGCCAGGCTGGTCTCGAACTCCTGACCTCAAGTGATCCGTCTGCCTCGGCCTCCCAAAGTGCTGGGATTACAGATATGAGCCACTCTGCCCTCCACATATTTCTTATTTGAATGTTAGCTGGAAAATGGAATTTAAACACCTTAAAATATGGTTATTGATTATTTAGAGATAGGTCTCAAGCTCAAATATTAAACTGCATGAGAGAAAAATGAAGTACTATTCTTTCAGATGCTTAACCATGTAAATATTTTGAAGTTTATTTTCTGTTTAAATAATTTAACAGCTTCTTAAATCTACAGTTATTTTTAGACTCTGAATTGCTTTCTATGGGCTTGAAAATAATTGTGCTTTTCTCATCTTTTGTAATTGGAATTTCACCAGGCCAGTCATCTGACTTTATACTTTGTACACTGTTTATACTTGAATACATTTATGTTAGAGTTTTATAGTTTAATGCAAGAAAAAAATTGGAAATTGCTTAAGCATGGTTTTCTATTCAAAGTTGAATTTGGAGGGAATGATTCCCAAAATTCTTATATGTTTTAGAAAGGACAGATTTACTATAAATTAAATGAAATTGGGAAAATTGAAATATACAGAGTAAGGATTTGATACTTACATTTTGTTTTGTCATTGAAAAATGAATATGATTATTAATTTCTTTATAGATTTGCACAAAGGGCAAAGTTCACATATTTAAATATCTGAGCATACAAGCATGCCAGATTAAGACAGCTGACTCCCTCTATCTCCACACCATGGAGAGGCCACATTTACACCAGCACGTGGAAGACAGGTGAGTCATGCTGTCACTCAAAGCCCCAGTTTAAAATTTGCCTACGCCAAGGCCTTCCGGGTAGCCTTCTTCAAAAATCTGTTTTAAGTCACCATGGTATCTGCAGAAAACAAAACAAAACAAGTTGCTTTACTCGCCTAATTCATATTTATAACTAGAAGTTGAAAAACCATTGGGATAGAAATAAAAAACTGATGCTATTGAGAATATTTTGGTATATCTCAAATATCATCTACTGTCTCCTAATCATTAATCAGTTCTTCCTGAGTAAATGTGCATATACTTACAAATAAGATCTAGAATACAAATGTGGATATTTTTTACTTATCAGAATAACAATATTGAGCCCAGACATGCCATTTTAGCAATTATTAATGTTGAATATGCCTCCAGAAACAATGTTAAGAAAACAATGAAGGCTTTATTTTTGGTCTTTTAAAAATGAAGTAAATGTAGTTTTTTTGCCACTTCCTGTTTCAAATGGAAGTGTTAGAATCCTTTCACACTTGCTAGGGCTTCTTGTGGCATATATTAAGCCTTGAGCTTCCAAAAAACAAAATTCCGACACTGAACACAGTTGTAGAAATGCAGGTTCTTCACTGCAGAAATCTTTTCCTTCACTTTTTGCTAAATAAATACATTTAAAATTTCGGACTATCCTAATGTTACTTTTATATAATGCTTAAAATACATATCTACTGTTTTATCTTTGCAAAGATCCTATCAAATATACTTAATCCCTGGATAAAACTTTACAGAATTATTGAAAGCAGCCATATTTCATAACATAAGGGGTAAAAGCAGTTATGTGGTTTATTACTTTTTTATGTGCTAGATTCAATACAATAAAAACATTGGTAACTATTTTTAAGAAACACCTTGATATCTAAGAACAAACGACTTGGTTAGAGCATAAATCCATGAAACCCTGAACACAAAGAATTTTATCTTGTACTTTGTTTAGACTGTGCTACTGTCTGATTTTCATTAGGTCCATGTCTTAATGTTCTTTAATGTTAGACTGATTTGTTCTCTTACGGTAATAATAAAAATTTGCATAGCAAAATTATTATTAGAATATAAATTGATGTTTCTTGGTGTGATCTTTGTGATTTTAATCTTTTTTAAATGAATTCAATATTGATGGCATCTATCTCAGCAAGAAGGATTCTGATTCGGGAGTTGGAAGTGATAATGGAGATAAGCGATTATCTGCCACCGAGGTAAAGTTAGTGATCAGATTCTTTTCCTTCTGTGCTTCTAGACATATCTACCAGTGTTCATTGAACTCCTTTCCACTAAAGGGCATTGATTCATTTGTATGAGAGTATGTGATATTCGTAAAAACAATTTGAAATCCTGTTATATAAATATTAGCTGTTGTTAGCTTATTCTGAGTCTTTAATATTTTGTAAATACCTCAAGAGTGGAGTCTGTATCTGCTTCCTCTTCCACACATTATCTAAAATATTATTGAATGCTTAATAAATATCACAAAGTGGCTAAGTAGTTATGCAAGTGCCCCGAAGCACTTTTATAAATATACTTATTTTTCAGTAATGAGTAATTTAGAAAAACATTGTTATACATATGCATAAATGTTAAGGAACCAAGTGTACATTTTGCTTTAGTAGTTTACCCACAGGAAATCCATTTATTAGTAGCTATAGTTTTTATAACGATGTTTTCCTGGAACTCTTAGATTGTGTTCTGTTCTGTTCAGATAATTGGATAAAATTTGGTTTACTTGTAAGGTAACAGGCCCCACACAGTAGAGCTTCCTATTGTGGTTATAAACAATGCTTTGATAACTGATTGATTATCTCACATGTAGTCTATTAGATTTCCCCAACTCTAACACTAATGTATCATTAAATGGAGCTTCTTGGCCTCAGGGATCTAGAAAGGAATGGTAGGAAAAGTATCAGGTGTTCTTTTCTTGAGGGAAGTTACTGACTTTCTGTAATTACTAAGTTTTGAAACATTATAATACTCTTTCAAATTGTAGTTAATAGACCAATTACCCCATCTAAGAAATTCACATTTTTTTCTATATATGACTCCAGGAATAATTCTCCTCAAGTCTTTGAGTTTTAATGGGTAGATAAGTTACTTAATAGGTAGCTAAGGTAGATAAGAGCATTTTCATCTTCAATAATCCTTCTAATTTGGAAAATTTTTAAAGAAAGAAGAGTTAGTAGGCAGAGAAGGCCAGTGTCAATAAAAGAAAATAACCCACAGGAAGCCAGATCAATAGTTTACTGTGGTTGGTGGGAGAGAGGGGATCCAAAACACATTGCTTTAAAAGTTGCATTTTAATTCATGCTCTTCAACTCCTAAGTCCTCCCAAATGGACCATTGTTTCAGAAGTTACTCACCCTAAGCATATTTTCTGTTAAGTTAAACAGACTCTGCTTTATCTGTCTTCTAAGGCTGATTAAGCTCCTTAATAAAACTTTACATAAAGAACTTCATTATCCTTTTGTTCTTACTTAAGCATAAGTAGGCTGCTAATATCATTCTAGAAGAAGCCCAAGGATTTATTCTGTGCCTTTTAATTAGATGCATATCTTTGGAATTTTGCTAATTGTTTAAGATGAGAGGTGGGTAGAAAGAGAAGGTAATAAATACAGAAAAGATTCCATTCAACAGAATAAAATGCTCACATCTTCCCATTGGCCTGTCCTTGTCTCACATCGCAGCCTCATTTCCTAAGAACAGCTCCAAGAAATTTATTTTTTAGAATGATAAGTGTTCAGAATTATCTTATGTAGCTTCCTATTTTCACTTGGTTTGGCAAAGGTTTTTCCATCTATGGTCAGATGATCTTCCCATTCAGATCACATTGTGGGGTTCAGGGATTCTACCTCGTTCTTTTTCTTTGGCTGCTGCCATTGATTGATTTAGCATTTGTCAATGAGAACGTAAAAACCTCTTTTTATCAAGATAGACAGGAAAGAAAGTGTGGGGCTCTATGAATATTTGTTGAATGAATGAAATGCGTGTCTGATTTCTGCCAGTTTCTAAACAATGTGTGTATATGTCCAAAAGTAAACAAGAACAGACTCTGAAAGCCATGCCTCAAGAATTTAGGAGCAAGCCACAATCTTCTGGAATGTGTTTTGTGGAGGTTCCTGATTTTTGAGATTTGGAAAGCTGTTCCCTAAATAGCAACAGTAAAATGGAGACATAGGAAAATAAACCAGGCTCCATATTTCCAAATATAGTTTTCTGAATACACCTCATCAGCTACTGTGGGAAAGAAACCCTCAGAGAGAACTAACTCTAATATGAAGCCAACCCTTTATTCCAAACATCACACAGAGCAGTCCCTTTCAACTACTACAGTTGTTTAGCACTTTTATGTATGTGATGCAGCTTCCTCAGCCTAAAATAGAGAAATAAGACAGGCACCTGTGTTAGTTCCTTCCTGTGTTGCTGTGAAGAAATACCTGAGGCTGGGTAATTTACAAAGAGGTTTAGGTGGCTCACAGTTCTGCAGGCTCTACACAGAGCATGTGCCCAGCAACTGCTTTTGGCAAGGGCCTCAGAAGTCAGGGTTGAAGGTGAAGGGAGAGCCTCGTGTCACGTGGTGACAGTGGAAGCAAGGAAGCAACGGGATGGGGTTGAGCAATGGGGGAAGTGCCATACACTTTTAACAACCAGATCTCGCGCGAATACATAGCAAGAACAGCTCAAGCCCTTCTTGAGAGACCCATCCCGTGACCCAAACACCTCCCACCAGGCCCCACCTCCAACACTGGGATTACATTTCAACGTGAGATTTGGAGGGGACACACATCCAAACTGTTTATCAGTATCTGACAAGATTTCAGCTTAAAACAGAGAGAATAAAACACAGAGAAGCCGTAAGTGTTAGCTCCGTGAATTTTCACAATGTGAACACATCATATGACCAGCTGCCAGTTCAAGAAACAGAACTTTACCAGCACCCCAGAAAGCCCCACCCCAACCCCAAGAACACGCTCAATCCTGATTTCCATGCCATGTATCAGTTTTGCTTTCTATGAACTTACGTAAGTGGAATTGACCTTTGTATCAGGCAACTTATATTCAATATGATGTTCTTAAGAATCACAGGATGTTGTTTTATTACATAGCATTCTCTGTATCCACATTGATAACACTTATCTTGAGTTAAGCAGTGCCCTGTATCTTTTTAGCCTTCCGATGAAGACACTGTTAGCCTCAATGTGCCAATGTCAAATATCATGGAAGAAGAACAGATCATCAAGGAGGACCCGTGCCATGGCCTTAGCCCCGTTAAAGGTCTGAGAATGAAAACGTGGAGAAAGTGCTTGTTTTTCAGTTTCAAATGTTATGTTTAAAATAAGCTGTGCACAGATATGGCAGTGATCATCTTTATAGAGTATTTACTGTGTACCTGGCACTGTGTTCCATCTGGGAAGCTGATCTCATTTAAAATTTAAAAGTCTAAGATGGATGCTCTAATCATCTCCATTTTATAGGTGAGAAAACCAAGGCTCAGAGAGTTTAAGTAACTTGCCATTGGTCACACAGCTGGTGTGTGTGGAGTACTACTTACTACAGTACATAGTAGACTAGTCTCATTCTGAAGACTTAGATAAAATTCTTTTTTTCTTTTTTTTTTTGAGATGGAGTCTCGCTCTGTTGCCCAGGCTGCAGTGCAGTGGCATGATCTCGGGTCACTGCAACCTCTGCCTCCTGAGTTCAAGGGATTCTCCTGCCTTAGGCTCCCAAGTAGCTGAGATTACAGGCTTCTGCCACCACGCCTGGCTAATTCTTTAAATCCATCATTGGAAAGAAAATGTTGATATGGTAGATATATTGTTAGGAAAACTCTAGCTGCTGTAACATAGAAGATCCCTAAATCTCACTGGCTCAACACAATCCAAATGAAGTTCAGATGGAGTTGGTGATTGGCAGACAACTCCCCTCTGAGTGTTGATTTAAGGACCCAAGCTCCTTCATACCATGACTCCATCATCTTTAACACAGGGCTTCCCAAACTTCCCTGCCCATCTGTTTGAAGCCAGAAGAAGAGTGTGGAGGTTTGCTCATGGGAGGTTTTTATGGACTGGGCCTGGAAGGAGTGCCCATCACTGATAAGCCTGACTTCCTCCTATGGACACAGCTCACTGCATGTGAGGGTGGGAAATGTAGGTGAGGTGTGTGTTCAAGAAGCTACTTGACTTTGGCCCAGTCAGATGACCTTGATTCCCTCACCTGTAAATGAGATGATTAGATTAGGTGATCTCAAAGGTCCTATGTGGTTCTCAAATTCACGGGCTCTTTCATAATCATCAAATGACCACTAAACACTCTATCTTGTGTGCCTTTGAGATCCTTGTAATACATTTCATATCTTGATTAAAAGCCCTCATTGGGTAACTTTATGGCCATTTTTTCACCACCCCTGTTTCCCAGTGACTTTTAAGGAAAATACAGACATTTAGTGTTACTGATTTCTGGCAGAGACAATTTCTCAATGTATGAATAATGTAGAATATACAGAACTTGAATATACAGAATACAGAATATATCTTCAATATACAGAATAATGAATAATATACAGAACATCTTGTAAATAGTTGGAATATGCTCTTACTAGAGATAGGAGAGCTGTTTAAGTTCACTCAAACCTTAGTGTTTCCTTTTACTTTTTACACCTAGATTTTTAAGTTTAGCGTTTCTGTTTACCTGAGATTACCATGGGAACCATATGTTGTCCAAAAACATAGCTGTATGCTTTATATACAAATATAACTGCCACTTTATGAATTCATATAAACGTAGTAATACTATGCACTGTAGGAGGTAGTATTTTAGGCAGATTTTTCAAATGAAAGAATTACAGAATTTGTTACCAGTGGGTCTTCCCCCGCTAGTCTAGATGTGGGTATTGCGTTGGCTCAGAGTGTTTAAAGGGTGGCCCAGTGTGGCTCTTTCTAGTCTTCAGGACAGTTGGAAGAGTCCGCACGGTGCTCCTTTTGCTCTCCACCTCCCCTGGAACACCTTCTAGGCGGACCTGCCCCACCTGGGCATGCTGCTGCTCTGTGTGGCCCTTCTCGTAGACACTTCTTTTCCTGCTATGATTTGGGGCTCTTGCCTAGTCCCCTCCCACACTCTTCCTTGACATGATTTGCTGCCTAAGGACAGGAGTCAGACTTGGCTGATTGTTTAATCCCTAAAATGTTTAGCATAATACCTGCAACTTAGTCGCCGCTCAGTATTTGTTGAATTTTAAATATGGAATACATCTTCACATATTACTGAGGGCAAAAAAAAAAGCCCTCTTTTATACTTTCTTTTATCCATTCCTTAAAAAAGTAAGAGAAAATCTCATCTCCCTCATAGGGAACTAAGCCACAGAGAGGCCTTGGCTTTTTAAGTTCAGTTTGGGGCTTTCTGGGTTATTTTATTTTATTATTTTTGTCTTTTCCTCCCTGTAGGGAAGAGAAAACTTGGGTTTTTCATATACCTTCTTAATAGGGAACAGAGAAGACTTGAAGTGATTACATAATGTTTGAGGATCAGCTGTGCTTTGCTCTTCTGTTCATGAAATCACGCTTTCTACCTCTCTCTCTTTATTTTCCTAATAGGAGAATTTCATCAGGAATTTCAACCAAAGCCTTCCCTTTTGGGTGACAGCACCAACTCAGGAGAAGAAAGAGACCAGTTTACTGACAGAGCAGATGGTCTCCATCCAGAGTTTATGAACTTTAAGGTAAGATTTTCAGGATCAACTAAATTTTTTACTCACTTCCTTCTGTTTGGCACCTTGCAATTTATGTTCAAGGTTGCCAGTCCCTCCCCTCCAGGGTCCAGCTTGCTGCACCCTCCCTGAAGCCTCCCAAACACCTCAGTACCCAGCGTGTCTATTTGCTGACATGAGGAGCTGGTCCCTGCCATATGTCCCTCCCCATTTGTCTGCTTATGGATCCGATTTTTTTCTCGCTACTTAGTGCATCATACAAATTAGCAAACTCATTAGTGTGATCATTTCCATGCAGTAAAAGCTGAAATCGTTTCACATTCTTTTCAACATATTCTAGGTAAAGCCTTTTCTTGGGAGTATATTTATAGTGTAAAGAGAAAAGTGGAGACTTTTAAAATTGAGAAATGGGTCTTTCCTTTTTGGAAAGATCACTCTGAGGACACTTGTTTCTGAACTTTTGTGGGTGCTCCGAGGCATTGAAAGGGCAGATGAAGTTGCCGAGTTGTCAGGAAAACCTTCACCTTAGTAGCAAGATAGAGAGGAAAGAAAAACCAACCCTTTACTGAAGCAGGTAGTGAAGGCTCCACTTCACAACATGATTAGGTGCTTGGTATATTTCTGCCAGCCCTTTTGGTTCAGATTGTGGCACCCAAGAATCATAAAGATGATTGTTTCGTAAAATTCAGATTCACTGTGGCTTGTGAGGTAACTTCTGAGTTACTATGTTGAAGCCAAGAAAGGGATCCCTAAGTTCTCATCCTTATTTTCTGAGCATTGTGTCCTGATGGCTGGACCCAGCCTCAATTCACATCTCTGGGCATCACCTTCAAGGAAATAGAGAGGAAAACAGCTGAATGTTACACTGTAGGAGACTTTGGTGTGCTCAGGATGTGTTTATGGACTCAAGACCAAAATAATGAACCTGACATATGTTTACAGATTACAAAAGTTGTATAGAAAGATAAAACACAGAAAGCCTTAACTCTTTATTCTCTATATTTAATGTTGTGAATCCATACATCCTTGTTTTAAAACAGGTCACACCCATTGCCTTGTTTCTGTCCCATCTCCATTGACATTGCTTCACTTGAGCCTCATCGTTTCTCACTTTGATTACTTCAGGCACCACCTGCCCCAATCCAGTTCTAACCCAGTGCTGCACCCCTGTTCATGCATGCACACACACACACACACACACACACACACACACAATATAGTCTGCCACCAAACATTTTTCTAAAGTACAAATCTAATTACATTCCTCTCAGGCCACTGGTTCTACAAGGCTTCCCCAGATTAGACCCCCTCTCTCAGCTCTGTAGGATGATTCTGCAATGAAAATGTGAAAATTGGAGTTTATCAAGCATTCATCTTAAGTTAAGAATCTAAGGTAAAGATGGAAACCTTGAAGAATGTTAAGAAGATGCCCATATTTAAGTTCCAGAGGAAACAAAGCAGTTAGTAAAAATAAAGCATATTATTTCAGAAAAGCTGATTTCCCTGGATTCAGAGATTTCAAGGACTTTGTGGAAATGGCTGCTCTGCTGAATGGGTCCTGCGGATGGAAACTAGAGGAGCAAATGGAGGTGTGGAAGTCAATTTGGCAAATGCTTTCTGGAAGATACTTCTCTTGAAAAATCAAAAGAAAAATACTAATGATAAAATAAACATCTATAACAAGTTAAGGAAAAATTGTGTATTGAAAATCAGGCCCATATTAGGCTTGATATCCATCAACTTTAAGTCTTTGAACCTGTGCTTGACCTGGCACAGTGACTCACACCTATAATCCCCCACTTTGGGAGGCTGAGGCAGGAGGATCACTTGAGCCCAGGAGTTCAAGACCAGCCTGGGCAACATACTAAGACTCCATCTCTACAAAAAACCAAAAGTTAGCTGGGTGTGATGGTGTGCTTCTCGAGTCTCAACTGCTCAGCATGCTGCGGAGGGAGGATCACTTGAGCCTGGGAGGTTGAATCTTCAGTGAGCCATGGTTACACCACTGCATTCCAGCCTGGGTGGAGGAGTGAGACGCTTTCTCAAAAAAAGAGTTCTGTGCTTTATATAATCCTGTTTTCTTTACTGAATAAGCATCTTGGACCTTTGTAACCACAGTCAATTTTCATTATTCACAGCAGTTATATTGTGGGACATCACTGTGAATATTGAATTATCCAATACTGAGCCATCACTCATTGGGGAAATAGAGGGCTGGGTTCCTGCAAGCCTCTGGTCACAATATTTTTGTCAACCGGTTAACACATAACCTTGCTTTGTGTGCATCTCTTTTTGAAGATACCTTATTCAATATATAACAGCACTGTAACTCATGCCTGAAGGAAGCCTGTCTAACACTCTGTAAGGCATGTCACAGCTTTCTTGGGCTTCAGAGCATGAGGCAGCACTTCAGCACTATGTTCGGAACCATTTTAAAGTGAAATCACCAAGAAAAAGCAGAAAGGTGTGAAAACATGACACTAACTAGACTGTGGAGAAGGCCACTTATTTGCAGTAATGAAAGAAGAAGGCAGAGTGTCACCTCGTTCCACCTGATCTAGGAACACGCACATCCTGGGACTCAAATTTTCACCACCTTGCAGATGTCTGCAGATGACCTCCAGAGCACCGCAAGTACTGGCTTGGGGACTAAAAATACCTGTTAGTGAGTAGGCAAACTCACAAATGCAGAATCCACACATTAGGAGGATCAACTGTATAACCATTTAACTTCACAAAAGCAGCCCAGTGAGCCTGTTTTGCCCAATGAAAAAAGGAGACATTTTATACTATTGGCTACTTTTGGTTTTGAAACAAAAAAATTACAAAGAAATACCCATTGCTCCTATGGTTGAAACCCAACAAAAAGGAATAAGAACACGTCGTCTTGATCATTGCTGGTAGTATATTTTGAGCCATGAATTTTTCTATCATTTGGAGTGTGGAGAGTGGCACAGTCATTTATACGTTGACTATATTGTACAAGAAAAGTATAATCACTATAGAAAAAGTCCAGGTGTTTTCCCAGCCAGAGTTCCAGCATTGGGCAGCTAGCCATGTCCTCGGGAAATGGCTTGTCCTAACAACACATCTGGAGGACTGGCTGGTCCCGAGTTAGTTACTGATATGCCGGAATCTTGACACCAAAAATGGTCCTTTTGGCTGCCGTTCCCTCCTTGCCAGGGAAACGTAGCCCTGTTCAGGTTGGCTTTTGTTCTAGCCGTCAGCTGGGTTAAGGCAGCATTTCTCTGTGTCAGAGATGAATGTGCAAGGAGACCATGGAAGGCCAGTGGTGAGACATGCCTTTCTAAATAGTCACTGCCACGACAGTGTCGCTTTGGAAAACAGTGGGGTAGAGGTACAGGGAAAACGTTTGAGTGAATTCCGGATGTCATACACATGAAAACTATTAGATGCAATCAGAAGCACTTTTCTGTTGTTAAATATTTTATACTTGTCTCCTTTCCCCACTACACACATATGCGTGCACACTCCTACTTACACACATATCACTGCTCTCACAAACACTAGAGTGCATCTTCACAGGTAACCCACAAGCCCAGGAGAGGGATCTCTCAATACAAGGATGTGCTAAAAGGGAAACAGAGAATCCAGTGAGGCTTTAAGTTTCTGATGTTAAGTTAACAGATGCTGTGGTCCTGGGCCACATTTTTTTTTTTAATTTAAAAATTTTGCTGGACGCGGTGGCTCACACCTGTAATCCCAGCACTTTGGGAGGCTGAGGTGGGTGGATCACCTCAGGTCAGGAGTTCAAGATCAGCCTGGTCAACATGGTGAAACCCTGTCTGTGTACTAAAAGTACAAAAAAATTAGCTGAGAGTGGTGGTGCGGGCCTGTAGTCCCAGCTACTTGGGAGGCAGAAGTTGCAGTGAGCCGAGATCGCACCACTGCACTCCAGCCTGGGCGACAGAGTGAGAGTCCATCTCGAAAAAAAATAATAATAATTATGGTAAAATACTTACAAAATATACCACCTTAGCTATTTTTTAAATGTACATGTAGTTCAGAGTGTTTTAACTACATTCACATTGTACGGACTATCTCCAGAACTCCTCTCATCTTGCAAAACTGACCCTGCGTATCCTTGAAATAACAACTCCTATTTCCCTCCCAGCTGCCCTGGCAGCAGGCATTCTAACTTTCTGTCTGGATGAATTTGATTACTGCAGACACCTCATATAAGTGTAATCAGTACAGTATTTGTCTTTTTGCGACTGGCTTATTGCACGTAGCATAATGTCCTCCATGGTTAGCAATATATATGACATGCATGAGAATTTCTCCCTTATTAAGGCTGAGTAATATTGTGCATGTACATACCAGATTTTGTTTATCCATCCCTCCATGGATGGCTGTTCAGCTTGTTTCCAGCTTTTGGCTGTTGTGAATAACGCTGTTATAAACCTGGGCTGGGCAGGTTTGGGCTCCCGACTGCTGAGTAGCCAGTGGTTTTCAGGAACCCCGTGTGTTTTGTCCACAGGCAAGGACAGAAGACTGTGAGGAGCTGTTACGGATAGAAGAGGATGCACACTGGCAAACTGAGGCCATGTGAGTGCCGAGGGCTTGGTTACGAGCCATCATCGCTCTCAAGTCTGCTTTGCAAGCAGACGGGCAGCCCTGTTGTGAAAGAATTTTGGTCTGCTTTTCTGTGGGCAAGCTGATATTCTTACAGACAATACTGATGAGAAGTCGCCAGTTTTTCTCTGTCTGATGCTTTTTGTCATGGTATTGGGCAGTACAAACCTCTTCGTTGGCCTTGAGTCTTACTGCTTTGAGGCTGTGGGTAGTAATGTGATTCAGAGAATTAGCTAGAATTTCTAGACTGGACGTTCCACCTTCCTTACAATTGCCTGAAGGAGCCAACAGCTGGACCTGAAGTGATCTGTAGTGCTGATGTCCTTCTCTACCCCAAGTCGTCCCCTTCAAGATGTGAGAACACCATCGACTTCTGGTCCCAAGACTTCTAACTGCCAGAGCTACCATTTATTAAATATCATGTGCCAGGCATTGTCCTAAATACTTCACAGGCCATAACTCATTTCATCTTTACAACAGTCCTAACAGATAAGTTCTGTTCTTGTCCCCCATTTCACAGATGACACAACTGAGGCACAGAGAGATTGATTATCTTGCCGCCAGGTCACAGAAGGCCAGCATTTGAACCCAAGAATTCTTGTATAGACAGATAATCCTTCTACTTTACTGTCTACAAGTATTTATTTAGCAAGATTTACAGGGGACAGGGGTGAGTGATCCCATCAGACAGTGAACCATGTCCAGGGGAATTGAGTTTGGACCATGTGGCATAGAGTATAGTATCTGTTCCTACGATTTTTATTTCTATGATCTGGGCGGTGGGTATGGACTCTTCCATCATACCTTGTAGGCTTTTTCTTCTTAGTGAGGATTTATCCCATTGTTAAAACTTTTCTCCTTACAGAAAGTCATTGGCTTATGTTCTATAGTGGGAAGGGCTTGCCGTGATCAAATCTCTCTTGTCCTTTAAAAACACCGTAAAGTTCCTCTCCAGTCACTGTCTGTATTACCGGCAACTCACTGGATATGCTGCTAAGAGCCAAAGAGGCCGAGCTTGATTATACAATCAGAATCATAGGGAAAGAGGCAGTTGTTTTTAAACTATATAAAGTTTTGGAAACTCCATTCTCAGTCTTATATCTACTGTTTTCAATCCTGGCTGTAAACCAGGATTAGCTGTAGAGCTTTATAAAATGCTGAACCCCTAGTCAGACCCATTTGAAAGTATAGGGCCTGGCATGGTTTGTAAGCTCCACAGATGATTTTGCTGCATCTAGAGTTTGGACTGAGAACAACTGTCCCACAATGAGACCCTGTATGCATGAAAGTAATAAAACTGGTTGAACTGGAGTTGGAAGGCCCAGAAATAGTACAGACCCGCCCAGCTGATCCCCCAACAAACCCCCCTAGATCTCAGTAAAGCACAGCTCTGAGAGACTCTCATCTAGTCCATTGCCTGATTGTGCACAGGAGCAGTTAGAGGTGCACGGGCATGAAAATCTTATGGGAGCTGCTTTACAGCAGAGCTGGGCTTCCCCTCCTCAGGGGCTCTTCCCACCACACTCTGGCATCCCACCCCACAAGGTACAAACACATTTTCACCGTAACACTGAATTTGTCAAAAATCACTTCTATATGTTAGATGGATTTTTATAAGTTTGCTTTTAAGAAATTTGATGATATTCGTGTCATTTTCATTCTTATGCTTGGTTTCATGTTACAGAATAAGTTCATCCAAAGATCAGGACATGGATATAGCAATGATCGAGCAGCTGAGAGAAGCAGTAGATTTGCTGCAAGATCCCAACGGGTATGTGTGTGTCCTCCGTCCAAGTTGTATGTGTCAGTAGTGCATACTAATGTATTGAGTACGTTGTCTAAATTCCTAAAATACCTACACAAACAATTTTGGCTCAGTTCAGCTACTAACAAGGAAAAGTCATGTTTATTGCCTGTTTTCTCAAGATGCAAAAGTAAAAGAGTCGAATTTCTGGAGGGACTGAGATCACCTACCCCTTTTTCCACTCTTTATTAAGTTCATTCACCTGTCAAGAAATTCATATGGAAATTTTTGGTATAAGTCTTAGAAAGCAAAAATACAGTAAAAGTACATATTATATATTGCTTAAGGTGTAAATCCCTGATTTATAAAAAAAATAAAGAAAATTTTTTCCAAAAGGGAAAGAATTGGTGTATCAAATAGTACTATATTTTTCTGGGGTTGTACCAAATATATAACTAAAGAATATATTTCTAAAGATTTGAAATACAGAATAATTTTTAAATCTGAATTTACTTTGACTAATAATAGGCACTACATGCAGTGGATATGTGATAATATTTTTTGATTTCTTAACTAACGGTAATGGAATTCCATGGACAAAATATTTTCAGCTAAACAATAGCAGGTATCATGTATGAGGTAGTAACTACACGACCTCTAGAGAACTAGAGGGCTTGGTAAACTGATGTGGTCTTATAATACGATGAGCAAGGGAATCACACGGCAGCAATCCTAGCTGGGTTCTGCAAATTTATGAAAAGGGTAGTTAGTGTATCCGAGAATGCCAACGAGAATACACCACCAGTGTTGTCTGACCCTGGAAGAATAGTGGTGGCTCAGTTTGGTACAGCTGGAAATATTTTGCAATTGATTTGAAAAGTGTTTCAATTCTGCCAACATTAATTAAGTGCTTGGAATATGGGAAGATGTGCAGTGTGCACCTTGGGGGATGTAAAGATGGACAAGACACAGCTCTTGCCTTCTGAGAATTTAAACTAGAATAGATAGAGATTGCCTTGAGCAGTTATCTATAAGTGTAATTGGGCCAGGCACAGTGGCTCATGCCTGTGATCCCAGCACTTTGGAAGGCCAAGGCAGGCAGATCACTTGAGGCCAGGAGTTCAAGACCAGCCTGGCCAACATGGTGAAACCCTGTCTCCACTAATAATACAAAAATGAGCCAGGCATGATGGCAGGCGCCTGTAATCTCAGCTACTTAGGAGGCTGAGGCAGGATAGCTTGAGCCCAGGAGGTGGGGGTTGCAGTGAGCTGACATCATGTCACTGTACTCCAGCCTAGACAACAAAGTGAAATGGTGTGTCAATAATAATAATAATAATAATAAAATAAATAACAGTAGTTGATTCAAGTGCTTGAAGTGAAGGTAAAAGTGATAGACTCGAGCAAGTGCCCAGCCCCAGGAAAAGGTGAGATGGGTGGACTGGCCTTCCTGAAGGATAGGATAATGACCTGGGCCTAAAATAACTGCCAATTTCAAGAAAAAGAGAAATTCTGGATTGAATGAAAAGCTTAGGGAAAGGCATGAAGGTCAGAATGAATGGAGCCAGGTTGGGAAAATCTCAGGTGGATCAGAGGCTCTCCATCCTAGTGTGCTTCGGTATCACTTATGGAACTTTTTCAGAACAGACACCAGACACTTCCTTTGGGGATTAGAGTCAGCCAGTGCTTCTGATGTGCAGCCAGGACTGAGAATCACCAGAGACAGTATAGAATGATGTAGGCAATGTCTTTGGATGCTGTTAAGGAGCTGAGACTTCATTTTATATTTAGAGAGAGGCAATGACAGTGTTTAAACATGATTATTCATATTGTTAATTCTCCCTTATGTTTGGCTCATGGCATAGGCACCTAATCAAGGTATGCTAAAAGAGCTAAATTTGGCCAGGCGCGGTGGCTCACGCCTGCAATCCCAGCACTTTGGGAGGCCAAGGTGAGTGGATCTCCTGAGGATCAGACCAGCCTGACCAATCTGATGAAACCTTGTCTCTACTAAAATTACAAAAATTAGCCGGGAATGGTGGCGTGCACCTGTAGTCCCAGCTACTCGGGAGGCTGAGGCAGGAGAATTGCTTGAACCCGGGAGATGGGGTTTGCAGTGAGCTGAGATGGTGAAAAAAAGCTGAATTCTACACCCTGAACCAGGGCAGTTAGTGAGAGAGCAGAAAAGAGGACAGGAGAGCCTATACGTGTGTTTACATGCATATGTATAGTTGTTCATATGTGTATGTTAGTGCATGTAGGCATGTGCACATGTGTGCGTGTATTCATTATAATGAATCAGGAAGTAGTGTGGCTCATGGAAAGAACAGACTTTGAATTAGCCAGAAACTTTTTAAACCTAGCTTCAGCATCAGTTAACTTGGGTAAGTTATATGACTTCTCTGCATCCCTTTTCCTCATCTGTAAGATGGGGTTACAAGTACCTACCTTTTAGGGTTATGAGGATTTGAAATAATATATAAACTGCTGGTGGAGAGGTAAATTGGCTAAACCATTCCAGAAGTATCTTAGTATGTTACCAAGTCTAAAAACATATAAAACTTTGAAATGAATTCTAAGAACGTATGGTAAGAGACAAAAAGACATGAACAATTTGGGATAGAGAAGGAGGGATAAGTATTTTTAATAGCAAATATTTGGAAAAAAGAGAAATTAACAATTTGGGGATACTTTAAGTATATTATGGTCATTGATAAGATGGAATTTGATGTGGCCAATAAAATATTTTGTAAAGTTTCTAGTGATATCATAGAATGCTTAGTATATAACTTTTTTAAAGTATGTAAAAGTGCACAATGTTTGATCCCAATTATATAGATAGAATTAGGTACCAATTGTGCAGGAAATTTAGAAAAACTGGGAGGACATATGTTAAGGTGGATTTTTTTGGTAGTTATTTCTTAATTATTGTATTGTAGATACTCAGTGGTAGGTGCTGTTGTTCTTTTGTGATCATTTGAAAATGGGTGGTGAGAGGCTGGGAGGGAACAGCTGAAGGTGTTTTAGGCCTGAGCTCTGGCATCTCAGTATCTGAGATGGGGAACCTAGAGGGATAGCCAGTTACAAGAGGAAGATATTGGGTTCAACTTAGGACATGCTGAACAGAATTTGAGGTGCCAGTGTAGCAATGCCCATTGAGCTGCTAGATGTTTAGTTCTAGTGCTTAGAGACTTGGATTTGAAAGTCATTTGTGACCGGGCGCAGTGGCTCACACCTGTAATCCCACCACTTTGGGAGGCTGAGGCAGGCGGATCACGAGATCAGGAGATTGAGACTATCCTGGCTAACATGGTGAAATGCCATCTCTACTAAAAATACGAAAAATTTGCAGGGTGTGATGGTGGGTGCCTGTATTCCAAGCCACTCGGGAGGCCGAGGCAAGAGAATCATTTGAACCTAGGAAGCAGAGGTTTCAGTGAGCTGAGATCGTGCCACTGCACTCCAGCCTGGGTGACAGAGTGAAACTCTGTCTCCAAAAAAAGAAAAAAAAAGAAAAAAAAAGAAAAGTCATTTGCATAAGGTGCCACAGTAACAGAAGCTGTGTAGAGGATAAGATGCTCAAGGGCAAGCATGTTGATGGGAAGGGAATGTGAGTCCAGGACAGAGCCTTAAAGACCTGAAGTGATGGGGACAGGGCCCCAGTTGGACCCAAACTTTATATTGTTTTAATATTCTGTCTTTTAAATTTTGCATCACTTTCCCAACAAACACTTCTTACAAAATCTAGATTGATTAATAAAGGAGACCAAATAGCAGTGGCCTGAGTATCTGGGGCTGGAACACAGGAGTGAGACATAAATGATCTGGAGGAAATGGCTCCAGGTTCTGGGCCCTGGGTTCTTCATCCTCTCCTGGGAAGTGGGTTGGACTGAGGATCTCTAGACGCTTCTTCAGCTCTGAAATGTTTGAGGCAATGAATTGCTAAGGATGTTGAACAAGTCAGGGTGGGTGGGGTGTGTCTCACATGGTGGAATAAAACATTCCGAACTCACCTTCCAAGTGATACTTGCTTTGCATCTTTATGGAGTAATATTTTAAAATATATTATGTTGTAAAATTTTATATGGATTTTATTTTCTTTCTAAAATAATCCACTACTTTGGCTGCTTTAGATCATTTTTATCCTGAAATAATTATTATAAGACGACATCTAATTTTTACTATTTCTGTGAGCCAGTGTAATAGTCATAAAGAGCCCTGGTTTTGCTTCTGATACAGAGAGGATATTTCAAGATGTCATTTATTTCTAACTGCTTTGGGACTGAACATTAGTAATAAAAAAGAGTTTACATACACATTGTGTTTTTTCTTTTATCTCATATTTCATAGATCCAGGAATTTTTTCTTTTTTAGTTAAGCCATTGATTGTAGGATTAAATTTTTAAAGTTTACCTTTTATGCATCAGAAAACGTAGTTGGCTATTGCTGTCCTGTCTTTATCTTGATTTCTTCTCTCAAGGCCTTCTGATTGTTAGTTAGACAGCATTTTTATAGGCATCTATAATATAAACTCATCCCTATTTAAGATGACTTTGTAACTTTTATATAGCTTACAGAAATTCCTGGCTTTATAGATATTTAAGAAAAAAATCCTCACCTCTTAAAATTGCAGAAATTTAGAAACTATGTGAGACTATTTCAGAAGAATGTATATCAAATTGCTTATGTTTTTTTAGTGAGAAATGTAGTATATCTCTTCCTGTTAAAACCAAGTGCCATTGGTACATAGAGTATAATGTAATACTCTTAGCAACTTGACTTGCTTCTATAAATTAATAAAGTTCTAAAATAAAATTTAGTTTATGCTATACTACCTATGAAAATTTTGATTTCATTAGAAATTACCATTATATTAAAAACAAGTTGGATTGTATTACCAATAGCAGGTGGAATATTATATTTTGGCACATGGTGGGGAAATACTGTGCAACTCGAAATGTCTGTCATAAACTTTTCCTCACTGAATCCTAAAGATAAACGTAACTTTTTAGTACATTAAAAATGTAAACTGGCCGGGCCCAGTGGCTCATGCCTGTAATCCCAGCACTTTGGGAGGCTGAGGTGGGCGGATCACGAGGTCAAGAGATTGAGACCCTTCTGGCCAACATGGTGAAACCTCGTCTCTACTAAAAGTACAAAAAAACTAGCCAGGTGTGGTGGTGCGTGCCTGTAGTCCCAGCTACTCGGGAGGCTGAGGCAGGAGAGTTGCTTGAAACTGGAAAACGGAAGTTGCAGTGAGCAGGGATCATGCCAGTGCACTCCAGCCTGGTGATAGAGCAAGACTCTGTCTCAAAAAAAAAAAAAAAAAAATTAAACTAAATAGGATCAACAGAATTTATTAACAATAAAAATTTAATAAATTTACTAATACCTTTTTCCTACTCTTTAGGTTAAGCACAGATATTACAGAGAGAAGTGTTTTAAACCTGTATCCTATGGGATCAGCAGAAGCCTTAGAATTACAAGATTCTGCACTGAAGTATGCTTACCTCTTATAACAAATTATGTTTTCTCTTTTTATAATACTTTGAAATTTGTATGCTTTAAATTCTACTTTATATCTTTTTTCTTCTTTCCTTGTTCTCACAGTGGTCAAATGCAGCTGGAGACATCTCCGATGTGTGAGGTAAGGCTGCTGTTGGACTCACCAGAACTCTGTGCAATGTTTTGTCATGGAATACTGGCCACCACATTCTGTAAAGATTTGTCAGGGAGTAAAACGTCTGTATCAATGAGGCCAATGTTCAGATTTGTTCAGGACACATTTTTCAACTTGTTTATGCGTTTACCTCTTTAGTTCCGCTTTTCTATTACAGCTCACCCTCCATGAAAGATGAGACTTGGGTATTTCTATTAGATTCTGTAGCTTTTTTTACCTCGGATCATCTTGCTGAGTTAAGCAATGGTAACTGAAATACATAGGAAACCTGCCTGCATGTGAGAACCTGGAGGAGGACCATTCAACGTAGATTTTAGAGCCAAGAAGAAGTCTGGGAATTGGCCAGATGGAAATTAGCTAGAAAAAACCTGAAAGACAAGAGCAAATGATTTGGGAATGTCTAGAAGGATTAAAAGAATGTCGTGAAAAGAAACAGCTGAGGATATTTGAGGACAGGGTAAGGATGGGTTCGGTAGAGTTACATGGAGTGAGTGTAACTCATGAGTGGCTGTAAAGAAAGCAGTTTTGACATAAAACTAGAAATGAGCTTAGAAGGTCTCAAAGCAAGAATAAGTTACCCCAGTCATAGAGAGGTAAGTCTGAGCTGGCGATTTGGGAGTGAAACATAGGTTACAACCCATTTCATGAATGGATTTAGGAGGCTGATTTAGGTACCAGGATTGTGTACAGTTTATGCCCCTGCCAGGTGTTTGCACATGTACTATAGTAAAGCGGTTTCACACTCTGAACTTAGTCTCTATGTTAAAGAAATAAGGAAAAAGGAAGTATTAATATAAAAGGAAAAGCCATGTTGCTAAAGAGTGTGGTTTCATTGTTAAGCTCAGTGACTTGGAATTATATTAGGTATCAGTCCCGTCTCAAAGACTGGCTAACTGTGGGCAGCTTAATTAACCTCTGTAAACATTTATTACTGTAATTGGGATCCTAATACCTACTGTAAAGATCAAATTAGGAATTTTGGTTCAGAAAATGTCACATAATATAGGGTACCCAAATGTTAGCTATTAGCTTACTTGTCTATGATTGTTATTGGTGTGGCCTTTAAACAGAATTACTGTACCACCTCTTCCTTGGGTGGAGGTATCATTGAATTACCCAATAGTGGAACATTGGAAGTATTTTATGTACAGTCTTCCCTGGATGCTTTTCATCAAGCTCTTTGTTTGAGATTAATTTTGGTTCTGTGCAGACTTAACCTCTTTTTTAGCTTCTTATTTGGAAATAGTTTTTTTAATTAAATTTTTTTTTTTGTAGAGATGAGGTCTTGCTTTGTTGCCCAGGTTAGTCTCAAACTGCTGGCTTCAAGCGATCCTCCCTCTTCAGCCTCTCCAAGTGCTGGGATTACAGGTGCGAGCCACCTATAATCAAAGTGGAAATAATTTTAAACTTATAAAAGGTTGTAAAACATTTGCAGTGTTCTACAAAAGCTTGCAAAAATGATAATCTTATAAAATTAGATTTACTATTTATTAACATTTTATCACGTTTATTATGTTATTTGTTCTCTTTCTCTCTCTCTGTCTCTCCATACACACAGTTCTTTTTCTGAAAGTAAGTTTCACACATCATCGTCCTTTATCCGTAAAGATTTTAGTGTGTATTTGTGTACAAATATTTGTATATTTGTGTGTATATTTGTGTATTTTCTGAAAGCAAGTTTCACACATCAAAGTCCTTTACCCCTAATCATTTTAGTATGTATTTGTTCTCTTTCTCTATCTATCTGTACACACAATTCTTTTTCTGAAGTAAGTTTCACAAACATTTTGGTGTGTATTTTCTAAGAATGTGGATTTTTATATACACAATTTCAGTTATCATCTTCATAAATTAATATTGATAACATATTTGCATCTAATCGATCATCCATGCTTCAGATTTATCAGTGGATCTAATGATGCTCTTCAGAGCATTGTTTTTCTTTCAGCGAAAGATTCAGTCTAGTTGCAGATGCTGCATTTTATTGTCAGGTATCTACGGCCTTCTTTTATCTGGAACATTTTCATGACCTTTCTCTGATTTTTATAATCTTGAAATTTTGAAGAACACGAACCTCCACCTTTTAAATATAATGTTCCTTATTATGTGTCTGTCTGATGTTTCCTCATGATCAGGTTGAGCCTCTGCATTCTGATTTAGAATACTGCATGGACAATGTTGTGACCATCTCAGGGTGCCACATTTGGGGCCACACTATGTCCATCTGTTCCTCTTTGATGATGTTAATTTGATCACCCAATCAAGATGTAACCCAATTTCTCCACTGTGTAATTACTGTTTTCTTTTTTGGTTGCAACTAACAAGCATTCTGTGACGAGATGGTTCAAAACCATCTCAGCATCCAGCTGCAGACCCACTTTTGACTCTGGTAAAATAGCTGGCCACCTGTGTGCGTGATTTCAGGAGCACAAGAAAGACACAGAACTTCCAGAAAAATACATATCTCCACCATTTTTAACATACCTTTGGATGGTCATTCCAATAATTTTGTCTTCTACTAACATATATATATATTCCTGATTTTTAAAAAAATCATGTGCTTTATGCATGTAAAATACATGTGCTTTGTAATTTACATAAGTTATTGTTATTTCATTTCTTCAACAAATATTCATTGATTGCCTCCCATGTGTCAAACACCACTCTGGACACTGAGAAGGTAGCATTAAAGACACAGAGGTCCTACACTTAAGAGTTTACATTCTAGATACGGTGTAAGTGAAAAGTAGGAGTTACTATGCCTGAGTGACGATGCAGGACTTAAGCTCAAGGTCAAGTGACTGGCCAGGTCACTTGCATGTGAAAGGCTAGGCCCTGCTTGCCCACTGCAGGATGCTGCCTTTTCATGCTGTAGACAAGGGGCAACGCTGAGTCCTGTCATGCTTACAAGCCTTAGTTGTGCCTGATTGCATCAAACCTTTTTTTCAGAGCACATCTTGGCAGAAGAAGAGAAGCCATGATACTTCTGTGTGCATGAGCAATGCTTCCAGTAATGTGAATGGGGATGGAATGAACAAGGGATGAGTATATACTAGATACAGACTGAGCCCAGTTCATAGTTTTATCTAGGTCTAGTTTTCATCCCATTTTTTAATTTAATAGCAATATATGCACTGATTTACTAACTACCCAATTCCAATGGTTATTAGGAATTGCTACTGTTACTAAGCATTTTGGTGGCTTGGGAAGGAATGTTTAAATGTCACATTACCTTAATGTCAGTCCAAGACTATTTTATGTAGAGCTTCCTCCCATTTTCCCATCAGCAAAGGTGAACTATATCTTTGCAGTCAGTTCTAGATTTTCAAAATCGATTTCTGTTTATTGATCTCCTGTTGTTTGTGTTTCTCATTGCGTAGCACAAACACTTAGGATTCTCACTCGAAATGGGACCCGACTCAGTACCTGGCACACAGTGAGTAGTTAGTGAGGATTCCTGGAAGGGCGGGAAGAAGAAAGGGAAAGAAATAGGAAATTCGATGATAAGGATTAGGGTTTGGTAAGCAAAATTTCATTGTACTGCTTATTTGATGTACAGATCTCTGGGTCTTAACTAATAGCTGCAAACACTCCATCGTTTAGAAAAAGTGTATGTTATGTTCCTCTAAATTCATTTCCTTGTGCTTGTCTAAATTGAAAACCATCTGATACTTTTCCACATGCTCATAAAGCTTCATGGGTTCTTCCCAAAGTTTAGCCATGCTTGCTACCATTTTATTATGTGGAAAAGACTATATCCTCCTAAAGTAGGAAACTTGACTTCCAAGTCATATATCAATCATTCGGTCAGTTGGGCCAGCCCAGCTTCCCTCTAATGATGAGTCTGTTTTTTCCATCAACCAAGGCCATTAGGCCGGTAGGCGTTGAGCTGCAGCTCTGCACAGACGCTGTGCTCAGTGCTGTGAGGGCTTCCTAGCCAGCTACTGCACACTTGCCTCCAGAATGAATTTTCTGCTCTAACTGGGCAGATTGTATACCAGGTCCAACCTTCCTTAGCACCTTTATTTTAGCATGCTACTTAAAATGAGTTTGAACTTTCACTGTCATAGAGTTTTAAAAAGATATATATACCTGTGTCCATAATTTTGGGAGTCCCTAGAAGATAGAAAACCTCAAGAAAAAAAAGAGATACTTTTATTCTGTCTCCAACTTACAGTGTTTTGTTCTATTTTAACATAGGGTTTTTTTTTTTTTTTTCTTTTTTTGGTTGAAAGAGGAGTATTTTGTATAAGGAATTTTCACTCCTTGTCTTCTTTCTCTAGAGCAATTCCCTGTCCTTGGCAGACACATCTCTATGATTTTAAAAAGCTGATATAAAAAGGAAGTCACAAGGAAAAGAAAAGAAAGTAGGGAATTCATAGGGCCAGAGATAAGGATTATACAGAGCTAAAATATGATCCTTACTTACGATTTAGCTATTTTTATATTCTTTCTTCTGTCTCATTCAAGCAGAAAGTAACACCTTTCAGTGTAGTCCTGTATTAATTTATTTAGCTAGTATTTGTTGAGTGCCTGTGCTAGATTCAGCCTTGTTTTTGTGTAGAGGACTGGAAGATGAAGGCTATAAAGTTGTCCTCACTTTAAAGATTTTTTTTTTTTATTGTGAGGTAAAGAAGATTTAGATGTTGAAAAATTTAGAGAAGAACATAAGATGGTCTGCAGTCCTGAGTTTGTTTTAGGTGCTCAGGGACACTGGGGAAGGGGGAGAGTTTAAGGAGAGGAAAGTAAACTGAGACTTTGGGCATTTTGGGGTTTGGCCCTGCAGCCAGGAGGCTGTGTTAAGACAATGTGGCTTTAGGGAATCAGCTCAGTGTGGGAGCCACGTGGAAAGGGGAGGCCAGGATTATGAAGCGGTTTGTCATTGGTGGAACATCACGTGATCTGACTTTAAACATACTTTAGATGACTGCCCACATCAAGTGTGGGTGGAGAATTGCAAATTGCATGGCTCATACATAAGTAATATTGAATGGGGAAGGATCTTGGAGACCATAGGATGAACTAGAGGAAAGAATTGCTTATAGAATGAACCACACCTGAAGTTACTTGTTAGTAGTTCTAGCAAAGCCATTTACTTAAGTAAGGACATTAGTGACATTTTATTCTAAAAATACAGTTTTCCCTTGGATTTGTGTCAAAGGCGGGAAGATTTTTAAATAGCACTCCTCAGCAATGAATAGGAACAGGTATCTTAAATATATAATAATTTGGTGGTATGTATGAAGGTGTTTATATGAGCTAATGCCCAAGTTTTTATTAGGGAGGATCGGGGGGTCTTGACTACCTTATAAAGAAGGCAGGTCTGGGTAAGAAACTAGAGTGTGTCCCTTGTGGGCCCCTGTTTCTGTGTGTCTCTTTCATGTTGGTTTTACAGGATTTTGCTCTCAGCCACTGTTCTTCAACTTTTTCACTGTCTCTCTGGACCATCTGGCCACCCTCATGGACTCAGGCACCCCATAAATAATAATGACTTTGAAACCTGTAGCTGATGCCCCAAGTTCTCCCTAGTACCCCAGTATTCAGATTTTGTCTCCCTGCCCCATAAGTTTCTCATTCTCTATATAGCTAAACTGATAGTGTCAACTTCTTGAATTGCTCCTGTATTCCCTGCTAGTATTCAGTGAAGCTATCACCTACCCAGTCATTCCTGCTGGAAATCATGATGTCATCTTGACTTTTCTCCACGACCAGTTATAAATCCTGCACATTTTATGACAGAAAAAATTCATAATTTTTTCACTTAACCAGTAGTTGCCAAAGCAATCTGATGTTGAACTGACAACATATTTGCTCAGTGAATTTGGGGTCCAGACGTGTATTTATTGAAAGCTCCCAATGTGATTCTGCATATTTAGGAAGGACTACCTTAAACCATTTCTAAAAACCATAATTAAAATGAGAATGGGAACCAGCAGGGAGCTTTATAACCTAGCAAAGTAAGCTGACATCCGCAGATATCTTGGAGTGAATTCTTTGCTCTGGGAAATTCTTTATCTTGGTTTGTATAACACTTTAGATGTATTTTTCTATGAATACAGCTGCATGTTTTCAGAACATATGAGTATGGTCTACTTAGCTACTGAACACACTAACTAATTAATTCAACAGATACTCATTGTGTACCTATGGACCAGGGACATGATGGCAGTAAGAAAGATGCAATTCTTGCCTCAACAGTTTCACAGTCTAATGGAATATACCATGCTTTTTCCTTCTTCTTTCAGGTGCAGAGTGATCTAACATCACATAGTAATGGGAGCCAGTATTCTCCAAATGAGGTAAGTTTCTTGAAGATTAATGGAAGGTGAGGTATTTTTTGAAGGTGGGATTGGAATATCTTTTACAGAAATATATAATCTAAGATTGTTGTGATTAATGAATTAATTGAAGAGTCCTTGGGGAAATCCATGTAACTCTCATTAGCTATCATAGCTTTATCTGGTTCTATTAATAATTAAATATTAATTTTTATGAGATATATTTTTAAAAACAGAATATGGGAGCATCTTTGCAGGAAAACAAAATGAAGATCACTTAAATAGGCAACATTTAGAATGTCTTGTTCTCCATAAATGATTCTGCGTGGGTCAGTATCACTGAGTTCAGTATTATCTGTCCTCATCAGATGTGCCCTCTTTTGGATATAAGTGGATAGATGTGCGTGCATGCACACATGCACACAACTATGCAAGAAGATTGCCAGTGTCGTAATTATCAAATATTCTTAAAATGGACAAAAAAATTGAGTGGGTCACTCTAAAACAACATTCTGTTGGTTATGCCATTTAACATCTTTACAAAGTGATTTTTTAGCCAGGACTTCATCACATAGCAGCAAATGCAAAAAGGGAGTCATTTTGTTTCAATCCTTGAACATAGAAAAAACATGTATATAGTTCTTCTGTTTCCCCCTTTTTTTTTCCTAATTTTCTTTCTTCACAATACCACAGATTAGAGAGAACTCTCCTGCAGTCTCTCCTACCACAAACAGCACAGCTCCATTTGGCCTGAAGCCTCGATCAGGTAAATGAAAACCTCAGCCCATTCTTACACTAAATAACTCATAACTTTCTCTTGAGCCTTTAAAGTGTATGCATTATCAATGTGCACATTGCTGTCAGTTCTGCTGAGCTGAAATCTTGGCATCTATAGCTAGCGGAGGCCAGAGTTTGTAGCTTTGTTTTCAGTGAATCAGCTAAGTTCATGTTATCAGTAGTGGATATCCTGTCTTCGTTTGAATCAGAGCAAAGAAAAAAAGGTGGTGGGAGCATGTAACGGGGAAGAAATATTCTATTGATTTTTTTTTACCTAAGGAAGATAAAATAGCTGCCCTTTGGCCCCAGTGGTTCCTGGTGCTCGGCTGAGTTAAGGGGCAACCTGCCTCTGGAAAAGTGACTCCTTTCTGAGACATCCTCATTTGCTTTCTGAGCCTGGTAGGTTCTGTGTGTTTACTCACATAACAGGGTGGTCATTTCAAGGCTTGCATGAGTGGTCAGGAGTATTTTTTAAAAAGTCTTCTGAGAAAGCATTCTGCTTATATTACCTATTTTATTTTAATTTGTTATTGTTTGTTTCCAAAAGTAAATTATAGCGATGTACACAATAATGGTTGCTTTTCAAAAGAAGGACTCTGTATAGAAAAATTTGATTCTTCTGGTTTCTCTATTTATTTGAAGTTCTGGTGATAATCTTCCTTCTTTTATGTCTTTCTTTGTTTTAATATTTTTAACTCTGGTATTTAGTCTATACTTACTACTCATGCTTTTAAGCAAATGCTAATAAAGAACTCGGACACTTTTAAGTAAGAGCTGGTAAGGAACTCAGATCTTCTTGAGTTCTCCAGTAAAGCATTTTGAACAACAGTAGAGGTTATTCATGTGTATATTTTGCTAAAAGGCACCCATAGGAAAAACAAAGATGATTCTTTAATAAAGGAAATGTTTTTCATTCTTGGGGCAGGTTGATTGATGGGTAACAAGTGGCCAGGTGTAATGGTTTCCTGGCAGTTTGAATGGGCTATAGGAAAAAAGCCATTTGAGAAAGTGCTTGAGTGTGACAAGAGTTAGTGAGTGTTTTATGGAGATCCAAATTGTACATGAAATAAAACTCAAATGGCTGGCCTTCTCATGTCTGGAACTAAGCAAATGTGATCAGTTCTGGGCCGAGGGCCTTAGCTGGGTTTTCATTTCCACAGTCTCGGTTGTGTCCTGGGAGGAATGGAGGTGAGTTCAGGCACACCTCATCTGTGCCTTCAGTGACGACCCACCAGGAGACTTACTCTACACACTGAGGACCTCATATTGAGCTTCAGACGGTCTCTTAATCCTCACAGTCAGTTTTACACAATTGAAAAATATGGTATGATTGAGCAAATCAAAAGTTGAATGGATCTTCAAAGAATAATATTCTTTTGAATGTACACCTTGCAATTTAGTTGTAGAATTATTTTGGTGACTTTTTTATTCCTTTTATGGAGTCTAAACTCAACTTATTACAGTTAGGGTTTACATTGTACTGGCGCTGTTGAACCATTTCAAATTCTTTGTAGCGGTGAAAAATAAATGGAGATTTTATTTTGAACAGCAGAAAACAAAGTTAATTTTCTCTCCAAGCTTCCAGTCTTTCTATAATGCTGACTAACTAATGCGGAAATTGTTCTTGTTGTTGAAAGCTCTCTGGAGTTCGGTTGCTGTAAATAATGCTATTTATCTTCAGGAACATCAAGTGACATGTTGGAACTTTACAAAATTTGTATTATGTATGGGGATTCTTTTTTCATTTTATTTAATAATTTTAAAATATTATAGCGTATATGCTTAAATGTGTTTTTCACATTTTCTGGAAAGTAATATAGACAGTAATTTTAACTGGAAAGCATGTAGTTTTAAAAGATAGAAACCATTTTTGATCAAGTAGCTTTAGAATGCTTAAAGCCAATTAATTTTTATTTTGAAAGTATGTGAATTTATGTGATTTCTGTGTTATAAATAAAAACAGACTGCTCACATTAGCAAGTTGAAATAAGAACTTAGTTTCTTAAAGTAGGCTGACAGTTTTCTTCAAAACAAACATTTCTTTCTGTGTTTTCCTCCCAAAGAAAGACAACTGCTCACACCCAAATATTTATTTCTAGGACTATATCTACTTATTCTACTGGCCCTTGCCTTATGTTTGAATTAAAAATTATGTAGACTTCCCTAAATGTGAAATTGCCGTATGGATATTTAGTGCAAAAATTAGAGTCGTTATTTCGTAAATGACCAACTCAGAAGTTCTTGAAATTGATTGATCTCTGTTGGTTAATTGGAGTTGTTGTTAAATAGACTGTACTAGTGTCCAATATTTTTTGTCTTTTTGTTTTTTAACTGAGCAATATTGAAAACAGTATTGAGAGGTATGTCCAGGATCAAGAAAAGAATTAGCTAAATTCAGCTATCAATAAAGCATGCCAATAGACCTACAGATGTCTTTAAAAAGAAATTTTATATTGCTTTGGAGAAAAAAAATCACTAATGGTAAACAATGATTTTATAATAGTTTTATTTCTAAATAATAGATATATTTACATATTAAGCTTTGTCCTATTTGACCAATTTTTTGGGGAAATCGTATTTGCTAAGATGGTTAGTTTTTTAGAAAGTCTTTGAGAAAGGTATCTGGCAGGTCTTTTGCTTTTTGTCTACCTAACCTATGGGTGCTCTTTCTTTCTGCTGACCTGATTCGTTAGTACTCTAAGTCTGTGGGCTTGCAGAACTGTTAAGATTAACAATATGAACTGCATGCAAAGTGTATGATTGATGGGTACTAACACTCAGTTTTTATCATTCTTTTTATTCCATGCACCATCTTTCATTCTTCTCCTATATTGTGCATTTGAAATTAAACCCCATATAAATGAAATCCACTCTTCATTTCCATGCAAATCCTATGCCATTTGTGAAATGCTGCTGCCCCTTTGGTTTTTCCTGGTCCTTGTGCAACTGTACGCGGACTGGCTCTCTGGCTCCCCTGCAGACCCAGCCCTCATTCTTCCTCCTATCTCCTTCAACACACTTACACAGGCACAGACATGGGACAGCTCTAGCTACAGTGTTCCATCTGAAGGAGACAGTGACAATGGTAGGTGGCTTTGTACCTCTTCTCCAATGTTCTCATTAATCAGCCAATGCGTATATTGAATATTCATCTCTGTGAAGCTAAAGATAGAGCATATTCACCTGCATGCTTGGTACAAGAAATAATGTATAAGCCTGGAAAGTGAAGTCCAGAAAAGTGCATGTGGATTGTTCTCTAGCAGTTTGTAAATCTCCAGTTTAATTAAATTGACTCTTCTGGATTTGGGGAAGGCATTATAATACTTTCTTTTCTACCCTTTTCTGCTTGGGTTTTTTGGTTTGTTTGCTTGTTTACAAATATTTGGGGTTTGCACATTTGGATTATCTCTGCTTGTTCCTGCATCTAAACTAAATGGTTCTAGAGTTTGATATTATATTATTTATGCTTACCTTGTGAGGTTTCTAAGGTAATTAAAATGTACCGTGGCTGATCCTAGAGTATTGCATTGAAAATAATGTTAATGTTGAGAAATATCTAAAAATGAAGAGAAATGATTTGCCTTCTTTTTTTCCAAATTATTGGCATGTTTTGACTTTTGATACCTTCTTGAGTATAAGTTCATCTTTTTGACTTTCAATAATGGTAACTTGGCCTGAGAATTGAATGTGTAAATAAAAAATCGAGGATACTTAGCTAGTATTTATGTGAATATCTTTTAATTATCAATCTTCTGTAGCCTAAGAGATTACAATAAAATATAATTATTTAGATCTTAAATACCACCTATATCTTAATCTCCACTCTTGTCTAATTTCATTCTAGTCTTGGAAATCTTCAGACTTTAAACATTTTACTTCAAAATACAAAGTCATTGCAGTTGAGTTAAATGAGGCAGAGAATGTGATTTATAGGGAAGAGTATTGAGGTACAGGGTATAGCCCCAATGCAAACACAACCGGAAGATACGTTTTCTGATAATATTTTTCTTTTCATCTAAGTATATTATATGTAAGACCTGGAAAATATGGATATGAAACACTTGCTGCAATTTCTGGTTAAAATTCAACCAAAAATGCTTTTACAATTTCCTTATGGAGAAGGACAATATATACTTTGGCAGAGTAGTTATACAAGGAATTTTAATATTTCATAGATTTCGAAATTTTTCAACTGAAAATAAATAGGATTAAAAAGCAAAAGTTATGAAACAAAAGGCCCTCCTTATACCATCCAGTTTTCAATTTTGGAAGTTGAAGAGGGTTAAATGGAAACTTTCTTGATAAACTTCTTTTGTACTTAAATTTTTTTTTTTCGAATGGAGGAGGGAGGCATTTTTGTTTTTCAGAAAGCATAGCTATTTATGGGTCTAATGTTGTTTAAAGGAAATAAAGCCTAGAATGAAGATTTATGTGTGGTTTGGTATTTCCTTAGGAATGATATCTGAAACCAACGAACTTTTTTTTTAAGCGGGGAAAGAATTAGACTTCTTATGTAGCAGTAAAATTTCTATCTTTATAGATGAACAGCCTAAAACCAGAAAGGTGAGGTGAGCTGCCTGGGTCACACTATGGTGTAGAGACGGAGATGAAGCCACACCAGGGTTCCTAACTCTGGAATCATCTCTGTCACATCTATGTTCAGGCTGCCTTCATTTTAATAAAAATCCTGAAATTTCCATAGAAAATAATTATCGTGGAAATCCTTCTAAAAATAAAATAACCTTGCAATAGTTATTATTTTTTCTATGAGTAAAAATTCCAGGGATTCACACGCAGCTATTATGTTGTGCCACAATAATAACAAAACCATTGTTTTCAATACTCATGGTTCAGTCAATCATGTCAGATACTGACATTTTTCCCTATTTGCAATTCGTCTCTACTATGCCCTGGGCCACAGAAAATTTTCTGTGCAGAAATAGTCTTTACAAATATTTGTTTAGGTTCCCAGATCTGACTTTTATGTTTATCTTCATTTTCTTTGTTCCAAACTTTGAAACGTGATTGGAATACATTTTCTAATGCTTTCTTTTTCTTAATTAAAGAAACTGCACTGTATGTTCACAGGTCTGTGAGCTAATGCTGGGAAAGGAACACAGACTACTTTTTATGTTGTTCTTACTGGTTCCTTTTAAGTAGAAGATCCTATTCAGGGGCCTCTCTTGGCATTTCAAAGCTGATTACATCAGTTTTGTTTCCTCATATTTTCTCCGTTATTCAATATTGGCTGCTATCTTTGTAAATAACCTTTATAAATAAACATCATCTTATTACCAGCTCAGCTTAACATAATGTAACTTGACTTTTATTTATACTTTTTAGTTACTATTTTTGGTAAAGTTGTCCTTTTCACGTCTTGCTCACTGTCTTGCTTTATGTAAAATTATCCTTTTATTTAAATTCTTTCAAATATTTATTCCCATTCTGTCTCATTTTAAATTCCCCACTTTCTGTAAAACGTATTCTTCAAACAGATGTTTTTTTAAAAATGGCAAACTGGGTAGAAAGTCCTTGGGTGTTTGAGGTCTCGAGGTCTCAAAGTCCCTAAAGTTCTGCCCCATAAGGTGGATGAAGGAGGTTGTGGAAGTTTGTCTGTAGGTTTGTGTGGACCCACGCCTGGAGATGGATGGGACAGCTTTAACCTCTGTTTTTAACCTGATAGCTTAACTGCTGCTTTTCCCCTGTTCTTGTGTCCTCTTACTGAATCTTTCCTCTTGACTTCACTTTGACGTTAAGAACCATTTCTATCTTCTTTGGGGTCATATTTTCTCTTTTATTTGCAGTGAATTGGTAGATGCTAATTTATACTTATTGAAAATTAATCTTTAAGTTATCACCAGAGAATGAATGAATGGACTAGTTTACATTAGTCTCTGAAATAACCATCCATCTTGTGCCAATTTGCAGATATATTCCTTACATTTTTACAAGAATCTTGCACTATAGATGTTCTTTTTCCCATTACAAAAATGAAGAAACTGAGGCTATAAGAGGCTTTTTAGTGGTTCTCAACTCTGGTTCTATATTAGAATCACCTGGGCGTTCTGTAAAACTATAGCCACTTAGGGCGCATAGTCAGAAATGCTCATTTCTTTGGTGTAGCATTGAGTCTAAGTCCTGATCATTTGTTTCACTTATTTTATGTGATGTTATGTGGTGTTCAAGTAAGGTTGAAAATCACTGGATTAAGTAAATTGTCCAAGACCATGGAGAAGAAATGTGAGCATTTTAAGGAGAGAGAATGTGTCTAATTCAATTTTAGGCACCAGAAGTTATGAATGAATCAGCTAGTGAGAATTCTGGATCTAAAGCTCATGATATTTTTCAAAGCCAAGATAATACTGTCTTTGAGTTTGTATATCTTAAACATCATGTCCAGTTCAGGTTCTTAACTTCCAAAGAGAAGTTGAGAGCTAAATTTTAAAATTTCATGTTTCCACAGAGAAGAAATCTCCTTTCATTGAGTTAAATTTAGGTATAAAAATTTTTTTATGAAGAGTGCATTTCATGGAATAATTAAATGATAAAGTGCATTTGGGCAATTTTTAGAGCAAAAGACTTTCTTTGTTTGCTTAACCCAAAGATCTTATCACAACAAGTACATAAATGGTTTCTTGTATACATCCTTAAACATCTGTGGAGTGCCTGTTATGTGCTACGCGTGATGCTCATTACTATGGATGCAGCTCTGAAAGAGACAGCCAAAATCTCTCTGCTTTCATTTCAGAGTCTAATGCATTCAGACCTGGAAACTAAATTTAGGAGATTATTCATAAGAGGAAAATCTCAGGTGACTGATTATCAGAATAGAATCATTTTTGCAAGGATGCTCTCCAAATAGACTGAGCTTTAAATGAGGGAGTGTTTGAAACACTTGTTTTGTTTACTCATTCAACAAACTCATTCTGCTCAACTCACTGCTTTGTGGGACAGAAGTAGAGGGTACAAGTTGGAAATAGACATAAACGTTTACACATCCATAATGGGGTGAAATATCACTCTAAGACAGAAAGTGGTGAGTGCCATGGGACAGACACAGATAAAAAATTTTGTACGCTCACAGAAGACAGAGATTACTCCCAGCTCAGAGATGAGGATGGGGAAAAGAATGGAGGAAAAGGCAGAAAATAATGGAAAGGTCAGTGGAATTTGACCTGTATCTATCTGCAAGGATGAATTCAATATTTTGCATAAGCATTTCATTATCCCCTGCAGGGTCCATGCTTACCTCTTTTGCTAAATAAATTACATATATGTGCAAATCTTTTCCATTCTTTAACTGTTATTTATGCCAGGCACAGTGGCTCACATGTGTAATCCCAGCACTTTGGGAGGCTGAGGCAGGTAAATCACTTGAGGTCAGGAGTTCAAGACCAGTCTGGTCAACATGGTAAACCCCGTCTCTACTAAAAATACAAAAATTAGCCAGGCGTGATGGCAGCCGCCTGTAATCCCAGCTACTTGCGAGGCTGAGGCAGGAGAATCGCTTGAACCTGGAGGCAGAGGTTGCAGTGAGGCAAGATTGTGCCACTGCACTCCAGCCTGGGCGACAGAGCGAGACTCCATATCAAAAAAAATAAAAATATATATTTATATAACATACAGTAATTAAACTATAGGCTTAGTTAAGCAGAACTTATTTTTTTCTTTCATCTTAAATTGCCTACCTCGGCCAGGTACAGTGGCTCATACCTATAATCCCAGCACTTTGGAAGTCCTAGGCAGGAAGATCACTTGAGTCTAACAGTTCGAGACCAGCCTGGGCAATATGGTGAAAACCTGCCTCTACTGAAAATGCAAAAGTTAGCCAGGTATGGTGGCATAGGCCTGTGGTCCCAGCTACTCGGGAGGCTGAGATGAGAGAATTGCATGAGCCCAGGTGGTTAAGGTTGTAGTTAGCCAAGATTGCACCATTGCACTCCAGCCTAGGCAGCTGAGTGAGACTGTGTCCCCCCACTCCTTTGCCAAAAAACAATCACCTACCTCTTCATCTCTTTCAACACACTCGTAATACACACTCACTCTGCTCTCTCATCCTTCTTTTTTCTTATTTACACTTCAACAGTCACAGGAGCATTTGATTTGAAAAATACATGCTCACAGTGAACGCCACTTCTTAATACTGTCTCATGGCCTCAAGTTAAACTTTTATTCCTCTGGATTAAGTAAGGAAGCTCTTGAAATTTAGTGATATGAAAATTAAGGAAAACCAGAATAATTTTTTGTAGGTAAATTTCCTGAAGCCTGGACCCAGACTGGTCACAGGATTTATTATTTAAATAGGACTTGAAAGAAAAGCTAAAACTGCAGGTAATTTAATTAGAGGTACTTTAATGGTCCCAGTAAAGTTATTCTGTTGTAACAAACCCAGCAACATAAGCAAACACTTTTGTACTTGGCAGATTTATTATGAGCCTAAAGAGATTGCCTTAAGTTCTCTTATATGTCATAGTAACAAATACATTTAGAAAACTAATATAGGGATATCGTCATTTCTGATAATTTTACATATATTTGAAGTGTTCATTTTAAAAAGTGTTCAAGTGTTTTTTTTAAAACACTTTTTGTTTACTTAATATTCATAGAGCAGATGCCCAGGCATGCATGTTGTATTTTTAAGATACAAAGGAATGCAAAATTAAAAATGATCCCAGGAAAGTAAAACCCAGACACCATTTCATTATCCTGATACCTCACACAGGGCTCTAATAGGGCAATGTGGTGTTGAACAGAAAAGCTCATGGTTCATTTAACTTCCTGATAGTTTCATATTCAGATTAAAATCTGCCAGTAAAAACATATTGAAAATATTATTAGATAAGATTACCCCCAGAAAAAAGGCAAAGGAAAATAACAGCTCCAAAGAAAACATTCAATTTGTTTCAGTGGTGTTGAGGCGCCCCTTGCTGGCTTATGTGTGTATTATCCAACTCTATCTGCATTCCTTGACCTTTTTTTTTTGGTAAATTTGGTGGTGCAAATTAATTCTAGATTTTATATTTTTATATATTTCTCTTTTTTGGTTTTGCATGAAATTGCATCAAGTTTGATGTATTCTCCAATTTCTTCCATGCATCCTAATTCGTCAGATTTGTCCTGTTCCCTTTTCTCTGTGAACTTATCATCTCTCCCTGCCTGGTCACTGTGTCCTCCTTTTACTGACCTTGGCTTTACTTTTTAAATAATTGGTTCTACGTCCTGTGAGGTTTGGGTTTTGTGGGACTTGGTGACAACCCTCCTGTGACTGCCTGTGGTGTCCTTTCCTGTGACTTCCCTCAGTGGCTTCCAGCAGAGGCCCCAGGCCACAAGCTGACTCCTCTCTGAGATTCCACAAGGTGACAGGCCTTGTGTACCATAAATCATCCTCTTTCTCCATTAACTCTAAGTCAACAGTTTAAAATATGTCAACTTCCTCATCTTCTTACAGCATCAGAATGCTAATTCTAACATCTTAGAACTGGTTTAGAAAGAAAATACTGAGATGTGAGAAGGGGAATGCATGTTCAAAGGTACAAATTGAGATTAAAATATGGTAGTTAGGTGAGCACAGGACTTTTGATTACACTGAGTGGACTCAGGTCTTTGCATCCAAAGTATTCTATTTGTAAATCATATTTAATTTCTAGAAATCTGAAATATTGAAATCGTTTCTTAAGTGGTCCATAGGAAATGTATGTCAGGGTAGAATAAAAATTGCACGTTCTTTCTTATTCAGCATTGTTTAAATTATTATGATTGAAACTTCTGCAATCGCAGTATGCCATGCAGCTTTCTCTGTGGTATGGATTTCTAACATTGGCGTTCTCTGCCCAAAATGTTCGGAAGGACTTTCCCTCCCCACCTCAATCTGAAAGTCTATGGGATGGAGGAACCAAGGCTCGAACAGCTCTTGGATCCATCGTATGTGCAAGGAAAATTGACAGACTAGGATAAACATCTCTAGGGAAAAAAACCTCAAGTTTAAATCTGCCCTGGGCTTTATATCATTAAAAAATTAATTAAAACTCTTGCTGTGGTCATTCTCCAATACATAGAACTTTATTTACCTTCTTAATTGGTCTCTAAAAGATGTTTTCCTTTTAGAGGTAAGGGCACGTGTTTTCTCAACTCATTTCAGAGGGAGCACCGCTGTTAGTTACTATTCTTGGAGGTCGTGACTTCAAGAAGCTGAAGCCAACCATGAGCTCTTCAGCTACTTCTAATCTTGCCAGCCTTCCTAAAAGGAGTCCTTGCTCATCTCCAAAGAGCTGGCTTTTTAGATAATCTGTCAGTGACAGTCTAGAAGGCAGAATTTTTCCTTTGTACCCTCAAATATGTAATCATCACTTAGTTCTTAACTCAGGCTTATGAAAAACTTTACGCCAACAAAAACATTAATTTGTGCTTATTTTTAATACATACAACTCTAGAGCCTTATTTGAAATAAATTATCTGAATTTAATGAAAGGATTGAGCGTAAATTAAAAATTAAAATGGAAACAGTGGGAAGATGAATGAAGCAGGACATGTCAGACAGGGGGCTTGGAATGATCCCAGTGACCCAAACCTTGCCCTGGGTTCAGTTTATTATCACCGAAGAATACAACCTAGTATAATTTAAAATATAATCTGTTTTAAAATATTTGAGCCAGGCTTTTCTTGTGGATTTGGAATTTGTTTCTTTGAGTAGTAAATGAATTATTTTGGATAAACTAACATGCTGTTTGATTTGAACATGAATAGCCCTATGTGGCAACTTGGACAAGGCACTACATAAAGGCATGTTTTCCCTTTCTATTATAGTGTTTCTAAGACCTCAGAGAAATTTGGAATCTATAGATCCACAGTTTACAATCCGGAGGAAAATGGAGCAGATGAGAGAAGAGAAAGAGCTGGTGGAACAACTTCGTGAGGTACCCAAGAAACATTATGTAACTAAAGAAGAATTTTCAGAATTTAAGCAACATTCAATATTGTTGAAAAATAGACTTTGAAACATTTCAAGCAATCCTAATTTCAAATCTAGCCAGCTCACTTACTGACTGCTGGATATTGGGCAAGCCACTTAACAATGCTGAGTCTGTTTCTTTATGTACTAAAAAAATGGTATGACCAGGCACAGTGGTTCACACATAATCCCAGCACTTTGGGAGGTGTAAGTGGGCTATCACTTAAGTCCAGGAGTTCAAGACCAACATGGGCAACATGGTGAACCCCGTGTCTACTAAAAATACAAAAATTAGCTGGGCGTGGTTAGCGTCTGCGTGTAATCCTAGCTACTTGGGAGGCTGGGAGGCTGGGGTGGGAGGATCAGTTGAGCCCAGGAATGAGAGGCCACAGTGAGTTATGATTGCACCATTTCACTTCAGCCTGGGTGACAAAAGTGAGACCTTGTCTCTTAAAAAAGGGAAAAAAAAAAGGTTCCAATTGACCTTAGTGGGGTTTTGTGAGGAATATGTGAAATAGTAGTAAATAAAAATAATACATATGTATCAATGCTGGTACTCTTGCAATTCAGGTAACTTTAATGTCCTGTCATTTATTTACTTAATAATATTAAATTAATTTTAATTTTTGTTTTTATGTATTTTTTTGAGACAGAGAAGTCTTGCTCTGTTACATAGGCTGGAGTGCAGTGGCACAATCTCGGCTCACTGCAACCTCTTCTGGGCTCAAGTGATCCTCCCAACTCAGCCTCCTGAGTAATTGAGATTATTGATGTGCTCCACTATGCCCCGTTAATTTTTGGTATTTTTTTGTAGAAATGGGCTTCCCCATGTTGGTCAGGCTGGTCCCAAACTCCTGGCCTCAAGTGATCTGCCCACTTTGGCCTCCCAAAGTGTTGGGATTATAGGAATAAGCCACAATGCCATGACACCCAACCCAATTTTTATTTTTTAAGAGACAGAGTCTCTTTCTGTTGCCCAGACTAGAGTGCAGTGGTGTGATCATAGCTCACTGTAGCCTTGAACTTTTGGACTAAAGTGATTCTCTGGCCTCAGCCCCACAAATAGCTCGGCATAAATTATAGGTACATGCCACTATGCCTGGCAATATTACACTAATTTAAAAATGTTTATAGTTATCCTCAATTTGTACCCCCAAACTGACCAGAGATTTTAAATCAATTAACTAACAGGCAAACCATTTGAGTTTCTACCAAAGAGGAAGTCTTGTGCTGGGCGTCATTGAAGCTTTTAAGTTTGGAGACGGCAGAGACCATGGCTGTCTTAGTCCTTGTCATATTTCTTAGTTCCCAGTGGGCACTCTATAGGCATTTGTCTACCTGCATGGTCTTTTTGTCTGGTTAGGAAGATCATAGATAAATATATCAAAGGTTAAATAACAGCACAGTTATTGAGTCAGTCAAAAAGGAAGAAAACATTGGTAAACATTAGTATTAGCTATTAAAGGCAGCACATTATGAATTGCTGCATGAGTTTTTTATGTTCAAAAAGAAGTATCACAACTATGAACTAGAAGAGTCTAAGAAAGCTTCTTGACTAATAATGGAATAACCATCTGACCCTGCAATCCCATTACTGGGTATATATCCAGAGGAAATACATTGTTCTACCAAAAAGATACCTGTACTCATATGTCTATCACAGCACTACTCACAGAAGCAAAGACATGGGCTCAACCCAGGCTCCCATCAACAGTGGATTGGATAAAGAAAATGTGGTACATATACACCATGGAATACTACACAGCCATAAAAAACAACAAAATCATATCCTTTGCGGCAACATGGATGCAGCTGGAGGTCATTATCCTAAGCAAATTATTAAATAGAAAACCAAATACCACATTCTCACTTATAAGGCGGAGCGGGAGCAAAACACTGAGTATATGTGACACAAAGACGGAAACAATAAACACTGGGAATTCCAAAAGGGGAGAGAGAGAGGGGCGAGGGTTGAAAAACTACCTGCTGGGGACTATTTCACTGCTTAGGAGATAGGATCATTAGAAGCCCAAACCTCAGTATCCCCAATATACCCATATAACACACCTGCATGTGTACCCCCCAAATCTAAAATAATTTTTTTCAAAAAAAGAAAGGTTCTTGGAGGAGATAAATTTGATGTGAAATCTTCTTTCACTAGCAAATGTGAATGGACTGTTACTCTCTACCAGGCTGTGTTCTAGGTGATGGACGTAGGAGAGAACAGAAAGGTCCCTGCTGTTCTGAAGCTTATAGTCCACTGGGAAGAAATAAGACAGAAACAAATAAATATACAGTTTCAGAGAGCAGTGAGTTCTACAAATGAGCAGTGAGCCCTATAAACAAAATGTAGGTTAAATTAAATCAGGATAGGTCAGCATCTTTGTTATAGCAGATGATACTTTTTATATGGCTTAGCAAAAAGTCAGGAGGAAATAATTTTAAAAAGAAAACAAAAAAACTCTTACCACCACTTTAAGCCACTGTGGTGGTTCAGCAAACACAAAGGGAAAGTTAGACCTCTGTCATGTGCCCAGACTGTCTGGATGTGATGTAAACTGGAAAGGTGAACTTTATGAAATCTACACAAATAAGATCAGAAGCTGAGATATGGCCCTCAGGGAGTGATATCTTACAATTTCATCTTAAACATGGGTCATATTGATCATTTATGTCTTACTTTAGTGATATGAAATGAAAGCCTCAAAGGGGGCCTAAAATATTGTCCACACGCAAGACTGTTCTGAAAGAAATTTATATAACACTATGAGATGCACTGTTTTTCAAGTTTTCATTTATTAAAATCACCAAATTAAGTTATCCTTTCATAGGCTGTTATCCAGTTAAAAGGAGCTTCTGTTGCAAAAGCTCCAGTTAAGGTCTGAAAACTGATTTCTCTACTTCTACTTCCAAGAGGACAGAGCAGGCATACTTTTCTCTATTCCTCCCACTAAGTACACCTAAAACCCCCAGACATACATAAAACAAACATAAGAACATTCTGGAAGGTAAAGAGAAGAAGACAGACTAATTAGAGTCCTTGAGATTTGAGGGACGCCATAGTGGTGAGCTCCAGGGGACTTTCTTTTTGCCTCATGTATCCAGAGTTGGAGCTGAAGTCATTGGGAACCCAGAAACAGTCATGGGCACAGGCTTTAGAAAAACAGCAACAAAAGCCAACTTTCTCTAACCAGATAACCAGGAAAGGGACAGCCTAGCAAGACACAAAATTTTAGACCATAAATGCTCTACTGCAGCTGAACACCACAGGAAATACTGTGGCCCCCACCTCAGCCACACCAGCAAAGCCTGTCAGGTGAAACTTCCACCCTTGCTGGAATGCTATCAGAGAAGACCAAGCCAGGAGCCAGAAATTTCATCCCCACTGGTCAGTAAGGAACCTCGTCTGCTCCCAGAGTTTCAGTGGAGACCACATGGGAATCCTGGATTCCCACCCCCACCCAGCAGTAAGGAGGCACCTACCTCTGCCCCCAACTTCTTGGCCAACTGAGACCCAATGGGAAACTCAGATGCCTACATTAACCTGGCAGTAACAAGATTGTGGCCACCTTCCCCTGCTGAAGCAGTGTCAAACAAACAAACAAAAATCCAACTAAAACAGAGATTTAAATAGGATCCAGAGTCTCATAACATAATACAAAAATGTCCAGGTTTCCATTGAAAATCCCTCATCATTCCAAGGAGGAGGAAGATCTCAAACTGAAAGGGAAAAAAGACAATCTACAGATGACAACATTGATATAGCAGAGACGTTAGAATTATTTGACAGATATTTTAAACCAGCCATGATGAAAGTGCTTCAATAAGCAATGATGCACAGGTCAAAGGAAAGGAAGAGAATACCCCAGCAGAGAACTAGAGACTCTCAACAAAGAAAAAGAAGACATAAAGAAAAACCAGGCTGGGCGTAGTGGCTCACGCCTGCAATCCCAGCACTTTGAGAGGCTGAGGCAGGCAGATCACAAGGTCAGCAGTTCAAGACCAGCCTGGCCAACATGGCGAAACCCCATCTCTACTAAAAATACAAAAAATTAGCCAGGCATGGTGGTGCATGCCTGTAGTCCCAGCTACTCGGGAAGCTGAAGCAGGAGAATCGCTTGAACCCAGGAGGCAGAGGTGGCAGTGAGCAGAGACTGCACCATTGCACTCCAGCCTGGGCGACAGAGTGAGACTCTGTCTCAAGAAAAAAAAAAAGGAAATCAAGAGCTGTAAAATACATTATTCAAAATAAAAAGCCCAGTGGATGGGCTCCACGGCAGAATGGAGATGATAAAGGAAAGAACTGGAATGAAACTAAGAGAGAACATAGAAATCATCTAATCTAAACAATAGAAAGCAGATTGAAAAATCAGTGGATGGAGAGCCTCAGGGACCTGTGGGAGTGTAACAAATGATCCAACATTCGTGGCATGGAAGGCGCAGAAGGAAAGGAGAATGGGAGCAAGACAGAAGAGGAACTTGGGGGTGGGAAGGAAGGGGATGTGTCTATAATTTTTCTTATTTTGAGACAGAGTCTGGCTTTATCATCCAGGCTGGAGTGCAGTGGCGCAACCTCAGCTCACTACATTCTCTGCCTCCTGGGTTCAAGCGATTCTCTGGCTCAGCCTCCCGAGTAGCTGGGAGGGTGTGTCTATAAAAGGGATCCTTGTGCTGGTGGGAATGTTGTGCATCTTGACTTTGTCAATGTCAATATCCTGGTTGTTTTGCAAGTTGTTACCATTGAAGGAATTCGGCCTAAGCGTACATGGAATCTCTCTATGTTAGCTCTTACAATTGCATATTAATCTATAAATATCTCAAAAATCAAAAGTTTAATTTTTTAAAAGAAGGACAAAAACTGATTTCTCAATTACAGATAGTCTAAGAGAAAAGCAATTTTATTTTTAAGACAGGGTCTCATTCTCTCAACTAGGTTGGGGTACAGTGGCATGATCTCGGCTCACTGCAACCTCCACCTCCTGGGCTTAAGAGATCCTCCCACCTCAGTCTCCCAAGTAGCTGGGACCACAGGTGCATGTCACCACACATAGCTAATTTTTTGTATTTCGTATTCAGGGTTTCGCCATGTTTCCCACGCTGTTCTCAAACCCCTGAGCTCAGGCATCTGCCCACCTCAACCTTTCAAAATGTTGGGGTTACAGGTGTGAGCCACCACGCCTGGCCTAAGAGAAAAGCATTTCTTTTTTTTTCTCTTTTCGGTCGCCCAGATTGGAGTTGAGTGGTGCAATCTCGTCTTACTCAGCCTCCGCCTCTCAGGTTCAAGTGATTCTCCTGTCTCAGCCTCCCAAATAGGTGGGATTACAGGTGCATGCCACCACGCCTGGCTAATTTTTGTATTTTTAGTAGAGACGGGATTTCACCATCTCGGCTAGGCTGGTCTTAAACTCCTGACCTCAGGTGATCTGCCCACCGAGGTCTCCCAAAGTGCTGGGATTACAGGCCTGAACCACTGTGCCCAGCCAGAGAAACGCATTTCTTAATCTCTCTTCTGCCCCATGCAGACTGCCTGAACCAGTCAGATTTAGTTTTTATTTATCACACTCAAAAAGTGATTCCATTATTCCATTCATTCTACTAATTAAAAGTTTTGCACTTAACCTAAATCTGTTTTTATAAAGAGGGATTTTGATACTGTTTGAAAAGATGTAAATAATGTGAGTGTTTTCTAGGCATTGTTATCCTTACCCCCATGATGAAATTAGTGCCTCAGTTCATAAATACCCATAGTTGCATTTTACCCACAGTTATCTCAGTGTTAATAGCAACTGGATTCCTTCTGATTTCCCCAACAGAGCATTGAGATGAGATTGAAGGTCAGTCTACACGAAGACCTGGGGGCAGCACTCATGGATGGTGTCGTCCTCTGCCATCTGGTCAACCACATCCGCCCACGGTCGGTGGCGAGCATCCATGTCCCATCACCAGCGGTTGTAAGTAACACCAAAGGGAAAGTAACTGACATTAAACAGACTTTGAGGGGGCAGTGTTGGTGGTTTAGGATGTCAGTGGTGTTGGAAGGACCCTGCTCAAATCTTTTCCATTGGGCCCTAAACCATTATAAGACAGCAAAGGAATGAAAGCAACATTTTCACTGTAAAATGAGAGACTATTTTAAAATAAATATATAAATGACAGAAACATAATTTTATTTCAATATCAAGCAAATAACTCGAAAGAACTTACTGACCGGGCACGGTGGCTCACGCCTGTAATCACAGCACTTTGGGAGGCCAAGGTGGGTGGATCACTTGCACTCAGGAGTTGTATTTTTTGTAGAGACAGTTTCTGCCTCTGGCAAAAATAGAAAAATACAAAAATTACAAAAATTAGCTGGGCATGGTGGCACACACCTGTGGTCCCAGCAACTCGGGAGGCTGAGGTGGGAGGACTGCTTGAGCCCAGGAGTTCAAGGTTGCAGTAAGCCATGATTGTGCCACTGCACTCCAGCCTGGTGACAGACTGAGACCCTGTCTCAAAAAAAAAAAAAAAAAAGAAAGAAAAGGAAAGAAATTACTGATTGACTGCTAACTTTTAAGACTACAGGAACATAAAATTTTCTCTTTTTTGAGGGGTTACTGTAACAGTGAGAAGTCTTTCAGAAAGCTTCTTTTGGTTGGTAACTTCCCTTCTAAATAGAATCTTTTTTCTCTATTCATATGGAGGATTTTAGGATAGTCCTGAAAAGATGTGAGTTCTATGAACAACATTATAAATAACCTGTCAAGGAGTTAGTTAGCAGTCATGACTTTAACAATTTCTTGATCAGTCCCTGCACTCAAGGACTCATTGGTGATGCTCGGGAAATAGTGGGGAGGGGAACGTGAATGAGACTCCTTAATGTCTGCAAATCCTCATCTCTGCTGTAGAAGAGATAAAGCCTGCACTCAGGGGTCTCTTCCTAGATATCACAGCATGTTGTGAACTAGAAGAGAGCCATAGAGTCAGTTTTATGGTTGTTCAGATGAAAGTGGAGAAATCACGGATAAACTTGTCCTTGAATCCTACACAGGATTTATACAAATAGAGAAGAAAAGGCTGGGTGAGGTGGCTCATGCCTGTAATCCCAGTACTTTGGGAGGCTGAGGCAGGCAGATCACAAGTTCAGGAGTTCAAGACCAGCCTGGCCAAGATAGTGAAACCCCGTCTCTACTAAAACTACAAAAATTAGTTGGGTGTGAAAGTAGGTGCCTGTAATCCTAGCTACTTGGGAGGCTGAGACAGGAGAATCATTTGAACTTGGGCGGCAGAGGTTGCAGTGAGCCGAGATTGCACCACAGCACTGCAGCCTGGGTGACAGAGTGAGACTCCATCTCAAAAATGAAACAAAAAACATAGAGAAGAAAGAATCTCTGCTCACCCTTTTTGCTGTTTGTTAGGAAAGGCAGAAGAATTTAGGGGTTAAGAATGTAAGGTTTGGATTAAAATTCCAGATCCTTCTAAAAGCTATACAACTTTGGGCAAGAGATTCATCCTCTCTTTAACTTGATTTGCTCTTCTCTATAACGGAAATGTTCTTGTGAGTATGAAATAAGATACTCCATGTAACATACACATATATTTAAGCCATTATTATCATTAGTGTTAATACGGCAAGTTTTCGAAATTTGGAGCCCCATAAATGTGCAATGTTCATAAAATGTGAGCGAGTCAGTGTGCTGGGCTGAAGCTCATGTGAGGCTCCTCTGTCCTCTCCCGTCCGCAGGAATGCCCCACAGTGGCGTTATTTGTCCTACTTTCTTTTCTCTTGGCAGCAGGAAAAATTAGCTGATGACCTTATTTCATCTTATTTTCTTATCTGTCATATTGAACCTATTTTTTTCTTTCAATGATTCAACCACTTTTTTAGCCTCAGAAACATAGTGGGGACAACAAGACCAATTTGTCTTCTTTTTCAAATCTGCCCCCAGCAGCCTTAATGTAGGGCAGTAAATTCTGTTCCATAATCCAATATGAAACTCACCAGTATCTTTTACGAATGAGATCCAAACTGCCATAAAGTCATCTGAGCCTTGTACTAGATTCTCATTTAATAATTTTTCCCAAATTATGAAAGAGATGCCACAGATGCCTTAGCCCTCAATTTCAGTGTACAATGATCATTTTACAAGATGTAAGATGACATTTTGAATTGTGTACCTATTTATCTTTATCTCCAGGAAAAATGCTACATTGTTTTAGAAATCTTTTGGTTTTCACCTTTTTTCTTTTGTAAATAAAAATTTTAAAAATAAATAATAGGAAACAATGAATGACTGGTAAAAAAGAGAAAAATAAAGGAAAGCAAAAGAAAAACATATCACTTTATTCTCCTACCCCAAAACAGTCACTGTCGCTATTACCATTATGTTTTCTTTACTATAATCATTTTTTGTAAAATTAAGTTGTTTTTTAATTGTGAGCTTCTCATATAGACTAGTAATTTTTAAATATATTATTGAAACCTAAATATTTCCCCATGTCATTAAAATTCTCTCTTATTTTTTGTTTGTTTTTTTTGGAGACAGAGTCTCCTCTGTCACCTAGGCTGCAGTATAGTGGCACGATCTTGGCTCACTGCAATCTCTGCTTCCAGGGTTCAAGCGTGCCTCAACCTTCCGAGTAGCTGGGATTACAGGTGCCCGCCACCACACCCAGATAATTTTTGTATTGTTAGTAGAGATGGGATTTCACTGTGTTGGCCAGGCTGGTCTCGAACTCCTGACCTCAAGTGATCTGCCTACCTTGGCCTCCCAAAGTGCTAGGATTACAGGTGGGAGCCACCACGCCCAGCCTAAAACTCTTCATAAATACGTATTTGATTAACTATAACATATTTTAGCCTGTTTTATTATATTGCAGTTTTCCTTTTTAGAAATGCAATTTATTTCTAAATGTCCACTTCTATCTAAATGTCCAATTATCAAAAATTCTTCAGCAAGCATCTTGAAGTCCTTTTGGGCCAGGCCCCGCCATGCTGTAGCCACAGAACCTGCTTCCCTTCTCTGTTCTGTGCCGTTGCTCTCTTCCCCAGGCTCGGCACAGGCATCTCCCTTTGCCTAGAAAGCTGTGCCCCACCTACCCCCTCAAATCTACTTGACCCTTCAGCATCACTAGCTCCCTTTCCTTCTGTGTTTCAGCATTCAGAAGGCAAACCATCTCAACCTCTTAGAACTGGGTTTCTTCCTTTGTTCATTTTCCCTCACACCAACCGCATCACAACTAAGAACTATGCTGTATTATACTGTACTTTCCTGTAGCTTGCTAGTATTTCTGGCCCCAGTAGAGCTAAGTGAGCCTGGGGATTGTCTTTGACTCCACAGATGTATCTTTAGCACCAGGTTTAGTATCTGACTCGTAGTAAAGCAATAAATGCAATTGTATCTGCCAGCAGCAAAGGATGAGGGCATCTTTTCTACCAGCATTATCACCAGCAAAAGCATTCTCATTCTTCCTTCATGAAACTAATACTGTCCATTTTTTATGCCAAACTGAGGGAATATATCAGTGAACAAAATCACTATCATTGTCAATATGCTTAGAGACTGTTCCTTAGAAAAATGAATTTCTTCAGTCTCTGACAATTTGATAAGCAAAATATTGGCATCCTAATTGGTGTAATTGGTGTAATTTTTAACTATTGGACCAGTGGTGAGGTTGAAGCTTTAGCCATTTCGTTTGTCACAAGTACTTTTCTACCTGAAGCTAAGTAACGATCTTAGAAGACGCCTTCCCTTTCTCCCAAAAAGGGAGAATTATCTTTCTGTAGCTTGGAACACACTCTCCATTAACTTCTTGGGGCTGACCTACATATTTGGAATGATGTTGGGCATCTTTGGAGTTTCAGAAAAGACTCACCTGAGTCGTAAGTAAATGAAGGAAGATAATGGGCCCAAAGGATCAGAGACAAACGCTAGAGTCTCAGCGTGATGAAATGCCTCTTGGCGCCTTCATATATGAGCCTGCCAGGTCCATGACCTATTCTTCTGTTATCTTCATGTCATGTTCCTCAGGCCTGCTCCTTCTATTTGCATAAGGATTGATGCAGTGATCTTCCCCTAAGACATGCCATGGGGTGGGCAGAACCACCCAAGTGACTGCTGGCGACATTTTTGTAGGGCCTGTGTGAGGGGTGTGACTTCCTCCCTAATCAAGATAGAGAATATTTGTTTAGCCTTCAACCTAAATTGTTTCACAGGGCAACATGCTTCTTTCTGTTTTGATCAGGGTTTTTCTTTTCATATTTAATAAATGCTGTACAAGTTAGATTTTGATGATTGTTGCTTTGTGCCCCTATAAGATGGAATCACATCATTCTCACTATTAGCAGGATAAGGCCAGTCTTTGTCACAGTGGCTCCTCCACCTACATGGTTGGAATCAGTCATGTCTCTTTGCTTTCTTTCCTAAGGAAAATAGCGGAGGAATATTATAATTTAGCAGCAAAGTGCTCAAAACGTCCCATGTAAAAACAGTATAGTATATATGTGAAATGTGCCTGTTATCCATCCCACACCTCAGAGGCCATCTATAACCAAGGTTAATTCAATTGTGAGAAGCTTTTGGTTAAGTCCTGAACATCCACCATTTTCAGTGCTGTTTATGGTGATACTGCCTCTATACCTATGGCTTTGGTGGGAAGGAGATTAATTGGCTGGTGAATTTAAACCCTTTATATGGAAATATATTTGTTGATGGGAAAGGTGATGTTTCCGGTGTACTTTAGTTGAACTAAAACAGGTTACACAACAGTATGATCGCATAAAAACTATATATACATGTACGTGTGTGTGCATACATAAACATACACATATATACATATGTATGCAGAAAATTTTGCAACATATACATCAGTGTATATACATCATATACATATATCTATGTGCATACGTAGGCCTATACGTGTATCTGTGTATGCATACACAATATCTGGAAGAATGAAATCCAAAATATTAACAGTTTTTATCTAAGATGGATATTTCTGGGGTGATATTTTGGTTTCTTCTATTTGCTTATGTGTTATTTTCTTTTCCTCCAATAAACACGTATTGCTTGTGCCATTTAGAAAGTTTAAAATTTAACCTGTTATTAAAATGGTTTCTCTTTTAATAATACACGATTTCTGTATATTTGTATTTATAGCCCAAACTCAGCATGGCCAAATGCAGAAGAAATGTGGAAAACTTTCTGGAAGCATGCCGAAAATTAGGAGTGCCAGAGGTAACACCAAACTTACTTCATATAACTGTGTTTTAGTAAAAATGTTATTTACTATATGAATTTGAACCACTGAATTGATGCAAAGCTTTGTACATGCTTTTCGTCTCAGCCTTTATTGAGGAATAATATTGAATAAATTATGTGAATAAATGAACTTTTAATCTAAATTGCTCTATGGCAGTGAAATTAACATGACTATGTATGTAGTATGTTCAGTTCTGAGGTAAAAGGGAAATAATTTAAGATTTTGAAGTAAGTGTGAAGTTTTGAACTTGAAAAAAAATTAATCCGCTTGATTCTCTAAGAGAAGAAACTGCTGAGGCCAGAAGTGAGCCTTTTCTCAGGTTTCATAGGGTAGAATCTTGGAGCTGATGGTTTTCTTATCCCAGGCTCTTAAGCAAAGATCTACTGATTGATTATCATTCTCTGTAGTTGTATTTTTTATATGTGGATAAAAATAATCAACATTGGAAATATATTATTATTATCACTAATGATTATCATTAATAACAGCAGTGTTTGTATGTTGCTTCACAGTTTGTTAAATATTTGCATTTCATTTTCTCCTTTAGTTTGCTTTGGGCCCAAAGCTTTTATAACATAAACTGATTTCTTAGGCAGACATAAGGCAATCCACTCAGAATATGGAGTAGCTGTATAAGTTGAGAAGTTTATCATCATTGTAATAAACAGAAATTGACAGAAGTTATGTTTCTTATGATTTCTTCTATCTTAATGCCCCAGGGAGAAAATAATTTTAAAAATACCTGAGATACTGTTTTTGAGTATATTAATTATATTTCAATATAATTCTACTTAGTGATAGGAATTAATTACTGAAATTGACAAAGGCTTTTTCCCCTTTCCCTTTCTCTCTCCATAATTCCCTTCTTTTTTTCTTTCTTACTTTCTTCCCTTCTTTATTCAGCTTGGTGGGATTCAGGGGTGGGGGAGAGTGGTAGGCTTCTCATCTTATTTGAGGAAAAGGAGAGCATTATTTAAAACATCTTTAAGTCAGAGCTGTAGCAATGCAAGGATGCTTACAAATTTATATTTTAAAGAGTGTAAATTTTATATAATGGATTGTCTTTGTGATCTGTTTTGCTTCAGTAGTGTTAATAACCTGCGTGTCTATTGTGTGTGTACATTTTAATATTGCATATACATTTCTTGGCTTTGAATATATATGTGAATGCACTTTACCTACCTTTTCTAATGATTTGCTTCTGTCATGGGCTATGGAGATTTCCCATGTGCGAATCAGAACTCTCATGCCAAGCTTCAGTTGATAAATTATTCATGTCTGTGCTAGAAAGCACTTCATCAGTACTTTAGGTCATTAGGTTATGACCTAACTCCCTGTGATTTTTAAAACTCATCAATGCTTTTTGGCTTACAGTGATACAAAATAAAATGGAAACGTCCTTAACCAATTATTGTGAGTAAAGATTGGTAATTAAGATTTCCTTTTAAAGTGAAGAAAAGGAAATCAAATTACCATTAAAATGCAGAGCAAAATTTGTCATAATTTCTGAAGATGCCCCTGGCACTAATGTACAATTTATAATTCCCAAGAAAGTTAAAATACAGGCAGTGAATGATCTTTTTCTGCCAATGTCCCATTTAACTATGTTTAGTATCACTTAGTATATTTTTGGAATTATTTTTAAGGTTTGAGGTGATATTTTTTTTTTTTTGAGATGGAGTCTGGCTCTGTTGCCTGGCCAGGCTGGAGTGCAATGACACAATCTTGGCTCACTGCAACCTTCTGCCTCCCAGCTTCAAGCAATTCTCCTGCCTCAGCCTCCCGAGTAGATGGGATTCCCAGGCGCGCACTACCACGTCCAGCTAATTTTTGTATTTTTAGTAGAGACCGAGTTTCACCATGTTGGCCAGGCTGATCTTGAAACTCCAGACCTCAGGTGATCTGTCCACTTCGGCCTCTCCAAGTGCTAGGATTACAGGCATGAGCCACCCCTCCTGGCTGAGGTGATTTTCAAGTTTCCCCTTATGTGTGTATGTGTGTGTGTTTGTGTGTGTATACACATATGTATCTATCCTGATGGATAATCCAATAGCATTTTACTGGTGACTAGAGTTTAAATTCACTGCTGCTGGAAAAAAAAAGTATGTTAACAGTTGAACTTCTTTAATGAGAATGTTAAAGTAAGTAAAGACTATTTAGTGACAAATCAGAAATTCCTATTGGAAGGCAATTGGTATCTTCCTATATACTCAAAACAACGTGTTTTCATCTCACAGAGTACATGAGGAAATGTTTTTGTCTAAGAATATGACACTAAGTTGAGAGACCAGACGACTTCCCCACACCCCCTTAGATATTTATACTTCTTCACTACCTAGGAGGGTTGATGTCTGAGTGTATATGTGGCACAGTACAATCAATGATTTACACTAAAAACATCATCATATCACAAGACCACTTGCAGAAATTCATCTACAATTAGACATTTTAAAAGACATTTTTAAAGACCTAAAAAAAAAGAGAACCTATATCATTACCTTTTCTTATTGCACCGTTTAATATTTGAGTAACAAAATAGTCATCGATTTCCTAGTAGTCAGCATAGTAACTTCCCCCTCATTTGCAAGCTTTTTTTACTTCTTCATCTATAACTTGTCTACACACATACACAAGCCACAGAGATCTTGAGTTCTGCGTTTTATAAGCTAAATATCTAATGGAGAATGAGAAATCATCCTGTAGATACTGAAAACTCACAGCTGTGTTCTTAAGCCTAAAATATATTGTCCTTTGTAATAGAAACACAGTTTGAAACTACAAACCAAAGTCAGAGTCAGCAGTTTGTATAATTTTTTCACATTCATATAGATCAATACAGTAGCTGAGCAGATTTAGTTAAATTATTACACATAAAGTAATAAAATGGGATGGAAATAATAATAATAAATTATTTTCTTTAGAAGTCCACATAAACACAGTCCCAGGCATTTGCTCCAGGGTTGGTCAAGGTTCATGACACACTTCTGTGTGCTTCAGCAGCTAGAACCACTCTGTGGTTTCTCTAATACCCAGGCAATGTGTCTATGCAGGTTGTGGCAGTATACTACCCAAATTGGCTGAATAAATAGTAAAGGTTAGTGGGTAAGACTATCCCTCCATGACATTTAAAAAATTTATTATGCTATTTTAAGATAGGGGTCTCACTATCTTACTCACGCTGGTCTTGAACTCCTAGGCTCAAGACACCCTCCCGCCTTGGCCTCCCAAAGTGTTAAGATGAGATTATGGACACGAGCCACTGTGCCCAGCCCTTGGTGGTATTTTAAGCCCACTTTTTACAAGAGTATAGAAAGACAGCAGTTCTGGTGTGGCTTATTCATAAATGCATATTGGCTACATTCAGAATTATAAGCAGCGTAAGGTACCATCCCACATCTCTTTGTGGTGTTGATGCTCAGTGGTCAGACTCTGCAGCTGTCTTCAACGTTTAGTGCAAGCATCAGCTTGGTCTAGAAGACAGGCCTTGGTGGGCTTCCAAATTCTTTGGGGTGTATTTTTACCAACACCTGAGAGTCTGACTCCAATTAGGCCTTGACCCCATGAGACTTTTAATGGATACATTGGGGCTTCCTTTGACTTTTCTGAATGCTCTTGGAGATTCCTGACCTCTAACGTCTACATAGCAGATTGGCTACATGTTCACAGTTGGTACAGTTCATGGTTGACTATTGGGGGTTTTCAAATGGATCCAATTTTAGGGCTAATTTAGGGCTCTTCTTAGTATTCTCTCAGGTTGAGAGAAATCTAATTTATAAAACATCAAAAATATTAGAAAATAGACATTTGGTTCACCAAGGAAATTTTTCTACTGAATTTTAAATAGGTAACTTTGATCTCAAACTTCTGTAAGGCGTGAGGTCCTTAGTTTAACAGGCCTGCCCTCTTTAGATGAGGGAAGTTAGAATAGAAATGTACTCTGTTGTCTAAATGTTCAGTCCTTCATCTTCCTTACTGTTTCCAGAGAAAAGATAGAGGAGAAGATTAAAGGCAGCAGCTCAGTTGACAGTGGTAGACTCCTTGACAGCTGAGGGCGCCTTCCTGCCTATCTGGGCAGCTCAGAGTGCTGGAGGGGGCAGAAAGTTTTCATTCCACATGTGCAAGGGCAGGTCACTTGGCATCCTTGAGCTTCTGCGTCAGCCAAAGGGAGTTACAAATAAAACCTAAAGTACGTTCAGATGTTAATGATAATTGTGTTAATGTAAGTGGAATTATGGCTGAATTTTCCTTATCTTTAGTAAATTTCGTATTTGCATTTCTTGTGTTAAAAGTGGTATGTATGAAAGTCATAATAGCATTTTCACTTTACGCCTGTTGTGAGGGTTTAGGAAATTACATGTATGTAACTGATTGAAGTTTTTGTTTTTTTGAAAGACAATCTACAAATTGAAGCTACATTTTTTTTGTTTTAATCTTGAGAATAGGAGAAATAAGTTTTTTATCTTCTCTAAGCCTTATACTTCTCTTTCTTCCCCAAGTCAATGACGTTAGTGTTAATTTAAATCATGACTAACACTTTGTGGAAGGATGAGATTCTTATTACAAGATTTATTTTAATTTTCCATGTATATTGGTTAATTCTAAGGGTGAATAAAGACAGGTTTATTGCTTTATTAATGTCAATTTTTAAATTCATAATTTATTAAAAAGAGCCAATCTGACTCTTTTCTAGCTATAAAAGTTGCAACTAATTTCCAAGCTATTTTTAGCTTTCTGTAAGTCCATAAAATTGGCAATTAGTTGTCATATATTTGGAGAAGACTGGAAATACTTCCCCGCCTCTCTCCTCTCCCTGCCAAATTATAACTCATCGCTGAATTATGGCTTTAAATTGCAGAATGACCATGAACATTCTTGTGTTATGATATTTTAGATTACAAAATACTTGGTAAGCATATTGACTTTTTACATTAAAAGTATATATTTAAATAAAGTAAATATATTCCAAAGTTTTAAATAAGACTTCTTCCTAGGTATGTTTAGCTCATAGAATTTAGACTGCAGTACACCCTGAACTGTCGGATCTGTCTACATTTTTCTTTGTGTCCATAGTATTTGGGGAACCTGATCCAGTAGTAATCTTGGTCACACACTCTGGTGGTGTGCAACCTAAGTGAATCTCTTAACTTCTGGTGATTGTGATTTGTGTTCACTATAATGGGAATCAGCATCTGCACTTGCCTCTGGGGACTCAAATTAATTGTGTTTACAAACGCCTTGCAGCGATTACAAATGCTCTGTAAATACACAGTGAAATTTTGCCTCTTTAAATTTCCTTCCTTTTTAGCATTTTCCAATTTTAATTTTCATAAAGAAATAAAGTATAATTTTTATGTTCCTCTGAGTAAGGGTAAATTTTGGAAACCACAAAGGGCAGAATATCCCAGTCAGAAATTAGGAGCTCAGCCCTGGTTTGCTTCATGGCCCCATTTGAAGGTCTGAATGTGACCGCTGGCTGTGTGACATAGGGTTGAGTCAGAGAGCAGTTCTCAGATGGCCACAGCAGCTCGCACTCCACACATTCATCACGGTGGTTCAGATTTTTGCTACCAGACAGTCTTAGATCCATTTCTTTTTCTTTAGAGATCATGATTTAATTTAAATTGACCACTCTAGGCCGTGACTCTAGGTCTCACCCACTTTAATTCAGCCCAGAGCCTGTGACATCATTAAATTGTTTCCTGGATGAGAAGAATGGTCTGTGTTGGCTGCCCCGTGAGGAGTGTACTACTGAAATCTGCAAAGTTGATCTGACTCTAGTTTTCTGGTGGTGCTGCGGAAGAGCAGACCAGACATGTTCCTTAGGGCTCTGGGAAATGTATTGAAATACTTGCTGAAGATAGAATCATTTGCTTTTAACATGAAAATAGCAGTTTTGTGAAAATCACATTTCAGTTTGCGTATCAGTCTTCTGTCTTACTGCTACTTTGCCCAGATTTCACTGGTCAAGCACAACATTGCAACAGAAAATTCTTATTGCAATGGAAACTTTTCTTAGATGTTTCCTTATCTATGAATCCATGAGCAGCATCTGTCTCCCAGTGAAATCCAATTTATGTGTAGCTGTTTTAATTCTTGGGAGAACTCTTAACAGTGGTAGCTTGATTTCTCCAGATCCACTGGGAAAAGATGCAACATCTGAATACATACAACATGATTTATTAATCTTAAAAATATGTTGTTAAGAGTATCTCTAACTGCATTAATAAAATTAGAATGTTTTTAATCTTATTCAACCAACCTAATTTTGTAGTATTCCTACTTAACTGAGGGTATCCTGCTAACTTCAGAAGACACAAGTGAGGCAAACTTCTCACTTAGAATTATCTTCCAGTAGCTCCATGATTTGTATCTGCTTAACAATGAGGCTAAAATAAAGGACAAAATTGTAGCAAAGTATGTAAAATATATATAACATATATCTTGAATGCCTCACCTAATTTGGAAATAAAACTGCATTTATGAACTAGATGACAAATATTTTCAATCTTTGTTTAATTTGGAAACAAAACCACAGCTTTTCTTGCTTGCTAACATATCAAGTATAATTTTAAACTGTGTTAATTTTAAACTGTGGCCATTTCCAGTTAAGAAATTCAGTGTAGGAGACAGTTGTTTGCTTTCTGACAGCAATAGGCTGCTGGAAGTCAGCTCGGAAAACTGAACCTCTTAGTTTGCATTTAGCTGAAAAACAGGTGTTCTGCTTCCTTACATGGTAACTATTGAGTAGATAAAACACAGACGTCTTTTACCCCTGCCCCAATATGCCTATTTGGTAGTGAAGGAATTTACATAGTAACTCCCTGTGGGGGTGTACTTTACTCTCTACTCTCATCACACATCCCAGAACCCTCCTCTAGACTTTTGGTTAATGTTGCAAAAATATGAAATGTAATATACTTTGACACATATAGGTACATACATAGAACTAGCATTCCCCGGAGTTCATCAACAAGCCTAAAATGAAAAAAAATTAGATGCGTGTGTTAACTTTCAGAGAGAACTACTTTATATCCAAGTCTACAAGACCAGGGTAAAAGATGCACGAAGAGAATGTAGAGGAGGGGTGGGGATTAAATTTTAAACTTTGTAGTTTTTCCTTTAGTAAGGTTAAGTGCTAAATGTCCCAAGTGAAAATCTCTTATTTTTATGCCACTGGTGAGCACATGATGCCTTGAGTATTAGAACTGTGTGAATGGCAGAATGATGTATAAATTGAAGATCATGCCATTCCTCCATGGTGAGACTGTGGGTGAAGGATTTCTTTGACCCATTGGCACAAAATAAGTATTCCACTATTCTACTATTATGATGGATTAAAAAAATCTTTGATGATGAAAGGGTCTTAACTGCTTGAAATAAGGGGTTACTCCTGCCATTGCTAGTAACCAAAAATGTGTGCTTCTTTCTAGCTGTTCCTCCGTGTATTTTTAATTGTATGCACTGTCTCTTTCTGTTCTAACGGCTGCCCTCGGAATAGGCTGACCTCTGCTCTCCGTATGACATCCTGCAGTTGGATTTTCATCACATTCGAAAGACTGTTGACACTCTGCTGGCACTCGGGGAGAAAGCCCCACCACCAACTTCTGCCCTCCGCTCCAGGGACCTTATAGGCTTCTGTCTTGTCCATATTCTCTTTATAGTGCTGGTCTATATCACTTACCACTGGAACGCTCTGTCCGCCTAACGTCTGCACGTGCATCCAAACGCTGTTCTCTGTCACCCTCAGCCTTTGCAGGGTCCTTCCTCCCTTTGATCCTTTGCCTTGCAAACTCCCATCCCTGTCACGTCTTCAGTAATCTCTTGAGTTTTGAAGCTGAACATTACCAAATCAGATTTTCCAGAAGCACAAACTTTGTAGATACAGTTTAGTATCGTTTCTCTCACTGAAAAACAACACCTGCAGTGTATGTGCACCGCATGCTTCCTCATCCACATAGTGCCAGCAGCAGTGCCACGCAGGTCCTCCTCTCCCTCCCGGTGAGCTGCTGCCCTGGGCAGAGGGGAGGAGGATTCCAGGACAGGAGTGTCCAGCACAGGGATTTAGCATATGGACATCTTTCGTTTGGGTCAGTGTTGAACTAGAATTCTAATTCTGGACTGGGCAATTGAGCTGTATAGGGGCCACCTTGCAGGGGGGACAGAAAACCAATATTTTGGCCCAATTTAATCTATACAGAGCTTTAATAATACCACTATAGGCCAAGCTGAATATACTATCTGGAGGTGTACACGTACTTGTACTGCCTTGATGGCCATTCGATTGGATTCCTCCCGGTTTCCTGAAAAGGGAGCCGTGAAGGACACTGGGCAATGTTTCTGCCCACTTCCAGCCCGGCAGACCCCTCTGCCTTATGCAGAAGGGCGCTCCAGGGAAGGAAGTATCATTGCTATTAGAGCCTCACGTGGAGGAATCACTTAAGCACCAATTTTTTTCTGCTTAACTCCTTGTTAGGTCTACTCTTGAGGCTCTTAGAAAAGCATTTTCAAGAAGGATTTCTATTTTTGTACAATAGAACAGATCGTTGCTTTTTTGCCGTATCACCTAATTACTACAGGTCCAGAATGTGATGGATTTGACTGTATTCATTTTCAAATAAAGCCACGAGTCATGGAACATTCTTGGTCCTGGGACTTCAGTTACAATGGGAGGAATCAATAAGATTACTCTCATTTTAGAAGAATGTAGTTTCTCCAATTATTTGAAATGTTCATTTAGCCTTTGATTTTCAGTGACATTATCTAGCAAACTGCTTTATTTTTAAGTCAGCTCAAAGGATTATATAGTAACTATATCTGCATTTGGAGCAATGTGATCAGTTTGCATTTAAAAGGAAAAAAAAGAATTTTATCTTAGCCAAAACATCCCTGGATTCAGGGGTATCTTTGTATAATGTGAGAAGGCCTTGTTCCAAAGTCAAGGCAGCCTCCTTATTTTACATGCTGTTTGCCAAATCCTGTTTCTTAGCTTGGGGAGATGATGGAGCTAGCTTCCTCAAGATAAATTTCTAGTTTATTAAGATGCAAACAGCCCCCATAGATGGCTACTAAGAAGAAAATCTTATTTTTCTGAACATTTTCATGAATCCAGGGGACTTGGAAATATGGAAGACCCGCATAGTTAGAAGAATATATTTATAAAGATTCCTTGCTGCTAAGTCAGATCAGATTTGCTAATGGGAAACATTCTTTACATGATAGTACCTTGAGTTATATGAGCTTCTTCATCCTGACTTTGTGTTGATTGGTGAAATACAGGGTATGTGGAAGTTATCTAATTAACCTCAGTTGTGTTTGAATAACCCACAGATGTACTGAATTACTTTTGGTGCTATCTTGTACTCTTCAATCTGTAACACAATAAAATCCCTTTGTACAATGTCTGATGAGCACCCTGAGCCATAAATTGCTTAATAAACACATTTTGGGTGATTATTCCAAGTTTTTATCTGCCCATTGATACATGTGTTCATGAGCTCTCAGCATTCCCATCCAGCTCTGCAGTGCATCGAGAGCCCTGCATTAGAGGTCATCACTCTGGTGGTTTTCCCCTTCTTTCTGGGGAGAAAATGGGAAAAAAAGAGAAAACGTACTGGGTTGCCACCTTAAAGAAAATAATATCAATAAAAACTGAGTAGGATGCTCATGTAAGAATAGATTTAATTTTCAGTGCTGACATAGTTCAGTTAAAACATGCTAAAGACAAATTAAGAGACATTTATATTTTAATTCTGGCATCCAAAGTTTGGACGCACTTTGATTTTTTTGTGTCATTAATTTATCTGTACTCTAATGCGCTGCACTTCTCGGGACTTATTGGATGATATTTTTTCATTACTAGTTTGGTAACTAGCAGAACACAATTAATTTAGCCCTTTAGGCAAAAGTTTGAATGAACTGTTCTGCCTATTGCCAAGCCATTAATTTCTAATCAGAATATTAAGCTGCTCTGTGGTTTTTCTCCAAGGTACCCATGTACTAGTCCATATGCTAATTGGATGTCTGCTGATGCCTGCCCTTGCAACTTGACTGGGGATACCTAGCTGACCTCCTTAGAGTCTGAGAAGTAGTCAGGGATGTAACTGAGTGGTTTATTGTGCTTACTAAATCTCCTTCTCACAAGAAAGACCATTTTTTCAGTACTCGCTTCCAATGTCAGACAAAAGGAGCCAAGTATCTATTCACATTTTCCTTTAGAAATAGCCATTTGTATTCTCTTTCTCCAGTTTCTCCAACTGGGCGCAACTCTCCGCTCAGTGTCAGGATTTCCAAAATTTGCAACACCTAATTTCTAAATGTTTTTTCTATTTATGGTTTTCTGGTTTGTAATTTTTAGGGAGAGACACTTATGAAATGGGGCTGGTGGGAAGGGGCGCCACAGAACTAAAATGTATGACAACTGAGTATAAAGCTCCTCAATGACAGTAGATAAATAAAGACACTTGTTATCCTGCTGCTATTTGTTTGTACGAAATTAAAACTAGTGTGTGGTGGGTTGGGTTCTCTCTTGAAAATTCATGTAGATCCCTGATTGAGTCGTAAGGACAAAGGGTGTTTTGCCTTTACCTGTGGGGAAAAAGTAGGGATGACATTTTACAGTTTTAGGAAAGTGAAAGTTGTTTTGGATTAGGTGAAAAATACTTTAACATGACTTTATTTCAGGAGACTTGATTTTTAAAAATTATGCTTCAGATTTCAAAATTAGTTCTCAATAAACAATTTGGTATATAGAATGTGCCCTTTTCTTTCTTCTTTAAAATGGTCAGAGTCTAGTTTCCTGGCTTTTCACTGCAACTTGTTCATTTTTGTGTTCATTCATTCATTCCATAAATATTGAATGAGCAATCTCTGCAAGGCCCTGGGGATAAAAAAGTCACCGTGACACATGGCCTGGTCCTCAAAAAGCTTACTCTCTATACCAGGAGTTGGCAAGCTTTTTTTGTTAAGGACCTCCAAGTAAACATTTTGTCTTCTTGGGCTATGCAGATTCTGTTGGAGCTAACCCAATTCTGCTTGTGTAGCATAAATGCAACCATAGATGATACATAAAAAATGGCTGTGGCTGTGTGCCAGGAAAACTTTATTTACCAAAACCAGCTGCAGGCCGTTTGCCAACTCTTGATCTAGTGGGTCCTTAGACAAGTACAGAGGAATTCAACTGATAAATACCTGTGGTAGAACGGGTACAGGATTCTGGAAAAGAGACCTGACCCTGATGGGGAATAGGTGACCACGAACACACCCTGGGATGGTGGTGTTTCCACTGAGACAGTAAATGTGCAGGAATAGCCAAGTGAAGTGGGGACGAGAGAGGGAATAGGCAGTAAATGTGCAGGAATAGCCAAGTGAAGTGGGGACGAGAGAGGGAATAGGGTTGAGGCATATGTGTGTGTAGAGAATGAAATGTCCTAGAGAGAGGAAGGACTAGAAGGTAGCATGGTTGCAAACTACATAATCCAGGGAGGAGCGAGAAGAAATCTCTGTAAAATGTTGAATGGTCTCCATTTCACACTGAAGAAACTGACGCAGGAACTTAAAGCTCTCATACATTAAAATAACGCACAGATAGTTTTAAGGCACCACAATGTGGTGCCAGGACGTTATATATAAGCAGCAGTCTGAACAAAATGAAATATGCTGGTGTGGATGATGCCATTTTAGGCTATTGGATGGCTTGCAAGTAAGTGTGTGTCTCTTTGGGAGCATAAGAAACCATAGAAGGGAGAGCCAGGCAGTGCCAGCTCATCCTGTTCCCACCAGGTGTTTTCTGCCAGCACAAGATGAGCTAAGTGGCAGAATCAACCCTGACACTGAGCTGAGGGTTTGCTGGTCCCACCTGACATTGAAATTGATGAGATTTGCCATCAAAAAACTCCAGGGGCCAAGGGACTTCTTCCTATATCATGACCACAGACCTAACATATTAACCCATTAAGTAAGGGATTCATGGGAAGAGGCATAGTGTTGTGGAAAGAGCCCTGGCTCTAAGACACATGTGGTTCAAAGCCCAGTTCCAGGACTTACCAGCTGTTTAATGTACAAAGTTACTTGAACTCTCTCTCTGTCTCAGTTTTCTCATCTGTGAAATGGAGATACTAATGTCTGTTTTGCAGGGTTATCATAAAGAAATCACCAATGCAAAGCTGTAGTGTTGGTGCCCGGCATGTAGAAGGTAGCCCAGAAGTTTTTCAAAGTTAGCATGTAGTCTTTATGGCTTGCCGTCTTTTCCAACCTCATTTGCTGTGGCTCAGAAGGATGGATGAGGGGATGTGGGTGAAGCTAATAGATTCTACCATTGGAGAAGTAACTTGAAGCATAGTTCTTCAAAGGGAGTCAGAAGCATTGTTTTTATGCAGGAGACTACTTCATGACTCCACTTGGTACTTTAAAAAGAAACACAACAGAAAAAGCCCATGGACAAACTAAGAGTCTGCTGTCACCTTCTCAAAAAAAAAATCTCTGGGATCCTATAAGAGTGCAACTTAAATTCAAGTCCATGTAAAGGTAGAGCTGTCTCTGCCGTTAAGTCCATTACGAACAAGGGGCCTGCTGGAAGGGCCACTTTATCTGCCTGATCCTTAGAGGACCCTTCTCTTCTGGATCATTCCTCATCTGGCTGTAAATCTACCATGATTCCTTCCTAATTCCAGCTTCTATGCACACTTCAAGGATCCCCTGCTCTGTGGGAGATGCAGTGTCCCCGACTGGTGTGATGGCAAATGACCCAACCCCTTTCTTGGGACGCCTCCTCTTTGGAAGCCTCCCCTTGGCCATCTGTCCAACCAGCACCTCAAGGTGTAATTCCTACCGGAATCTTCATTCCAGTCCTGTGATCAAATAGCCAGAACACCCATGCTTGTGTAAGGCTTCTGTTTTCCTGTGCAAGTCTTCTTACATCCCTCCAACCTCAGCAAAGTAATCCGAGGGCACCTCTGGGCTTCCTCAGGGGGTCTGAAAAGAGGCAGGAAGAATTCAAGGCATACTTTTTTATGTCTTCTGTTTACTCCTCATCACTAGCCATACAAGCAGGAGGGAGGATCTCAGACTCTGTACCTGACTTGGAGTGTGGAGACCGGGAAGGCGAGAAATGCTACTTGAAAAAACACAGGCCTGGGAAAGAGGGTGCCCTTCACCTAACTCAGTCTGTGAAGTGTCCAAATGTCCTGTTGGCAGGAGGCTAAGGCCTCAATACCTTCCTATCCCTATTTCTCTGGAGCCCCCAGCCTTTCCCTCTCATGCTCTTCAGCTTGGAACCCGGCAGGCCACTGGAGCCACTGCTCTTCAGGCAATGGGGTCAGTCCCTCATTGGAGGACACATGCCACTCTCCTTTCAGGACATAGGATAGGACCCCCTTGCTCCATATAAGCTGCATTGTTCACAGAGATAAGGCTCTATAGAAATACCAGTGCTAGAATTCAGGCACATTCTAGACCACACATAACTAAACAGCGAGGTTGAAAGCAAAATGTCTTGCTGCACTGCCTTGCGCAAATCCCTCATTTAAAAATTTCTATTCACATTCCTTGCTCAGTGTTCTATTGATTTCTTAGTGTTTTTCCTACTGAATTGTTTAGCTCCTGTATCATATAAAACCCTTTGTAATTTTTTTTTTTTTTTTTGAGATGAGTATCGCTCTGTTGCCCAGGCTGCAGTGCAGTGGCACGATCATAGCTCACTATAGCCTCAAATTCCTGGGCTCAAGTGATCTTCCCACCTCAGCCTCTCAAGTAGCTGGGACTACAGATGCACACCACCATGCCCAGCTAATTTTCTTTCATTTTTTTTTTTTTATTTGGAGAAATGGGGATCTCACTATGTTGACCAGGCCACGCACATTGTCCCCTTTGTAATTCAATGCAAATGCTTTTTTTTTTGCTTAGTGTTATTTATCTTCTCATTAATCAGATTTGTTTTTTTTTTTAACATATGGAAACTTTAAATATTTAGGCAATCAATTGTTTTGCTCTTTTCCTTTGTGACTTTTTAATAATCCTTTTATAGTTTAGAAAATCCTTCCCCATCCATTTATTGGAAAAAAGTATGTACCCTTCCATGCAGGGTACACCAAATAGCTTCCTGTTGAACAGTGACTCCATCACCTAGGGCTGGATGCAGATCCCGCTTAAATTCTCCTTAAAAATGCTATTCAGGCCAGGCGCGATGGCTCACGCCTGTAATCCCAGCACTTTGGGAGGCCGAGGCGGGTGGATCACGAGGTCAAGAGATTGAGACCATCCTGGTCAACATGGTGAAACCCCGTCTCTACTAATACAAAAAATTAGCTGGGCATGGTGGCGCATGCCTGTAATCCCAGCTACTCAGGAGGCTGAGGCAGGAGAATTGCCTGAACCCAGGAGGCGGAGGTTGCAGCGAACCGAGATCACGCCATTGCACTCCAGCCTGGGTAACAAGGGCGAAACTCCGTCTCAAAAAAAAAAACACACTATTCAACCTTAAAAAGAAGGAAATCCTGTCATTTGCATCATGGATGAACCTAGATGATATTATACTAAGTAAAATAAGCCAGACACTGAAGGATAAATACTGCCTGACCTCACTCATATGTGGAATCTAAAAAAGTTGAATTCACAAAAGCAGAGAGTAGAATGGTGGAGACCAGAGGTTGGGTGGGGAGGTAGGGGAGTAGGAAGATACTGGTCAAAGGATACAAAGTGGTGACTATAGTTAATTATAATGTATTTTATACTTGAAAATTGATAAAAGACTATATTTTAAGTGTTCTTACCACCAAAAAATAGTATCTGAGGTAACAGATATGATAATTAGCTTGACTGAGCCATTCCACAATGTATACTTTTATCAAAATATCATGTTGGACACCATAAGTAAATATATATTTACCTGTCAATTGAAGAAAAGAGAAAGTGAACACTGGGCTGTGGAAAACACACTGTCATCAAGTAGATAAGAGAATATTTACTGTGGAGTCTTTTCCCAGCCAAGGAGACACACCCTGGAAGAAGACTGATTCCCTTGAATGATATTAGACCAGGGTGAAATAACAAATGTGGAAAATTATTTCATTGTGTTATTCTGTAAACTGGTTTGTGGACCATGAAAGGTTCTACACACAAGAAGTGACTTTCTTAAATAGTATGTCCCGGACATTTCCCAAGAGCAAAAATGCAACATGAGAGAGTAGCTGGACATTTGTGTCTTTGACAGTTTTATGAAAGAGTCTTAACAGAGAGGCTACTGAGGGCCGTAGTTATAATTACCCATTGATAAAGACTGTTCATAAATCATAAAGAAAGGCTGCCAGTCTACCAACTTGCCTACGTTCCAGAGATCACAGGAAGTAAAATGAACTAAATGAAGGTCTATGGTCAGTATGATGATATTTGGTCAGTACAAATGAATATCTGAGTGCCTTTAAATGTGTGAGGGGCTATTTGCAATTTTGCTTTATAAGAATAGAAGCTATTATATTCTTGGTGTGTGCTCTCTGACCGATTCTCTGTAGCTCAGTTATTTAATGTAATACTTTCTTAAATATTTAGATCTGCAGACTTAATGATGATGAGGAGCCTTTTTGAAACAATCTGCATGTATGAAAAATCAGTATTTTCTCTGCAAACACACAAAAGGTCTTTGCAGTGGGTTGAAAGCAAAGGAAAGAGCCAGGCTGAGGTGATCAAACAGGCATACTACAGTGTGTTCAACTTAATTTTCATCAGTGATGTAGCAGGATTTTACGTGAGAGTATGATCATCTAAAAATTGATGTTTTATTCTTTTTCCTTTTAGGAAAAGCTATGTCTACCCCACCACATCCTTGAAGAGAAAGGCCTGGTCAAAGTGGGCATTACCATTCAAGCATTACTAGACATCACCGTAACAAAGGCTCTATTCACATGAAACTACCCCTTCTCCACTGGGGGCTCAGACTCTGCTCTCATTCAGGATCCTGAACTCTGCTCCAGGCACCTGTTCAACCCTCTCTCCCACCCACTGCCTGTCACTTCACTGACTCCAGTTACCTTGAAACGATTTTCAGTCTAAGGGAGGATTTTCTACCTTTCAGAGCCGACCTCCAACATTAAGACTTGACAGGTATTTATCTTGAAACCAGAGAGGGAGCTGGAGAAACAAAGCTGAGCAGCACATCAATGCCTTTTCCACCCTCCTTCATCCTTCCCACACTCACCGACTGCCATTACCAAAACGCCAAGCACAACCGTTTCGTAGCAAGACACGTTCATTGGATTAAAACCAAACTCATTTTAGTGGGCGGGGAGGGGGGTCACAATCAGGTTTTTCACCACCAAATTTTTCAAGAAGTTTCTTGAGACCATTGCCTTTTAAAAAAACTATTTTCAACATACAAAATATTTATATAAATATTATTTATTAGTGATTTGTTATTCATCCTTTGGATGCAAATTGTAAATTAGGAAACTATTTTATTACTGCTTTTTTGTGGTTAAACACTTTATTTTAATATTATAAATATTGAGTTATTTTCTATCCTCTTTGGTGTGCGGTAGGTTAGGTCTCAGTCATCACGTTTCTGGTGTATATGATTCCAAAAAAAAAAAAAAAAGCAAAACATAGGTGCTTTTGGGATACAACTTTTCTGGGGAGGCATCATTGACACTTTGGTTTGTGGAACGTTGGTCTTATTTATATTTCTGCATTCCATCCAGTTTCCTACATTCCAGCAGCCCTTCCGTCCCCTACTATAATGAACTGACGAAAATCAAGAGAGCACCCCAAAGTTCTTTGTAAATAGCTGTGATGGAAAAAAAAAAGACATATTAAACTTGAAGATAAAATGTGAACAATTATTTTTTGGATTCATACTTCTTTTGCTATGCACAAAACATTCACATTTTAACACAAAGAAATAATAAGTGTTAGCATCATGTGTCTTGAAGTATACTTTTGCACTGTAACTGGGGTTACATTAAAGAGAGCCTAGCACCAAAGGTAGAGAATGAGGAAGTGGCATAGGAAAGTGAAGATGATAAAAAGTGGATGTTGAACCAAAAAGGGTTTGAAGGGAAGCTTCGACTGAATATCAGAAATGACGTAAGCCACATAGGACCTGAATCAGGAAACCAGCATTTCTTAACAACTGCCAGTTTTAAAAGAGGAAATGATTCTGAGATGTGCTCATTTTATTTTAATTTAATTGGTGGTTTTCCAAGTAGTCTGTAAAATCCTGCAGGATTCACGGTCTCTGGTGTGAAACCTCAGAAGTGAGTCATTGTGAGCCTGTGGGCAGCTACGGGCACCATCCAGGCAGGCTAAGGGGAGGGTGCAGTAAGTGGAGTTTGTGAGGCTGAGCGGCCAAGGAGGGAGCAAGTGCAAAAAGATGGGGCTAGAGGAGAACCAGCCAAGGAATGGAACCGTGCTGGAGTCAGAGATTCACAGAGGGCTTCACGGAACACGGCAGCCTTCTGCAGGCACTTCCATGCATGTGCACCCGTGCTGCAGTCGCAGATGTCCCAGTAATTAACCTTTCTAAGTCTTGTGAATGCTGACTGCACTTTTACCTCCTTGAAAAGCCATTAGAAAGTTTTTAGAGCAGCAGCCGCCACAGTTTGTAAAACAAATGTAGAAGGGGAAACAAAAGAAAAGACACCAGGAGGAGGATTGAGCGTGCATTCAGCACAGACCAACATCAACCAAGGCAATGGCTGCCCTCCGCTCTTGGAAAGATGGGGGGTTTCTGAAAATGGAAATTTGGATTGGCAGCTAGCAGTTATTTCCTATCAGATGTACTGTGCACTTTAACCTAACTTAAAATATATTTTAATATTTTCCTGTACTGCACAAATATCTGTTTTGTCAAATAGCGTAATGATGTAAAGAAGAAAGACATTTTGGACAAAGTGTATACAATTTAAGCAACATTCAAAGGTTGACTATATAAGTAGGAATTTAGCCTGCTGCGCCTTCACAGGCATTCAGAATGCGGGGTCCTGAAATATTTTTTTACATGTATATATGGAAGCATGAAGCTCTGTAATCATTGTTGAGGTTTTTTTCAAAATTAAAGTATTTCTTTTGATATTAATTTTTATTATTGAAGTTGGCTGTGTAATGTAAATGGCTTCAGTCTTTTGTAAAATTGCTTTTTTTTTTCCTTTTAAATGCAGTCCTTTTATGCTAAGATGTCTTCAAGATCCTTGTACACTGTTTATATGTGCAATAAAATGCATGGCCAGCTGACAGTACAATAAGTGGACAGAATGTATATAGTGCAAATATCCTTCATTTTATTATTTTACAGCCATTAAAACTTTGGATGTACAAACCACCTTGTGATTGACTTAAGCAAAAAGGTTGACTCTGATCTCACACACACACACACACACACACATCATAAGGTGTCATTGCTAAAACAGATTGTAGCAACCATGTAATGTGTATATATGTATATGTGCACATGATATATGTATATTATATGTATGTGTGTGTATAAAATTTGGAGAAAGAACATATAGTAATACATCACATAGCAGGGATATATCTGAGAAATGTATCATTAGGTGATTTCATCATTGTGCAAACATCATAGAGTGTACTTACACACTTAGTAGTATAGCCTACTATACACCTAGGCTATGTGACCTATTGCTCCAGGACACAAAGCTGCACAGCACAATACTGTACTAAATAATGTAGGCTGTTGTCACACAATGGTAAGTATTTGTGTATCTAAACATAGTTAAGCATAGGAAAGGTACAGTAAAAATACAGTATATGATCTTAGGAAACCACTGTAGTATATTTAGTTCATCATTGACCGATATGTTGGTATGTGATACATGACTGTATATTCATGTATAGCTATCAGAAGAATGACTATCCATTTATCTGTCGATACACGCACACACACCCCTCAGGATATTCTTATTTTTCTCCCAGACTAAAACTTGTAGCATAACATAACAGGAAAAGCAAATTTGCTATGGCAGGTTTGGGGTTCAGGGGGAGGCATGGATTCAGGACCCCCACCAGTTTTTTGGGCATCTTTGAGAACACTTAAGGTTCCTTGGCCCATATTGTGAAAACCACAGGTTCTGGGCCTCCCTCCTCAGCTGTGATATCTGACACCCAGAGAATGAAGTGGTTGCCTCGATGACACAACTAGATCTGGGCCAGTCTTGTTTTTCCCAGATGACTAGCCTCCCTCTGGTAGAGGGCAGCTGCTTTGAGAAAGTCACGTGAAAATAGTAACAGATCATTTCCACCTTCTCACCCCACCCCACATAAAATACACACAGACCTAATACCGCTAGCCCGAGCAGGGCTGCAGGGAGCAGTGTCAGGGCCTTTGCATTTAAGATCCTCATTTACTGAGTCAAGTCACTCTATGCACAGCCCATGGTGTTTTCTTGTGAGGTGCTGCAACTGTGCAGAATCCCAAAGTCTTAGTCATCTCTGCGAATTACAGAACTCCAGCTCTTCACAGACACCGTCCATCTTAAACTTGCTGGAGCAACTGGAAATGTGTAATTTATTGAGTAGCTACTAGGGTCCAGTGTTACATCTCAATTGTGTGCCCCATTAGAACAAGCCTGCTTGTCTGTTTTGTTCTTTGCTGACTCCAGTGCCTACAACAGTGCATAGTGTCTACTGAAGAGGTGAATTTGCTTTACTTACATTAGCTCAGAAATTTACGTAGCCCTGTAAGGAAGAGATTTGTAGTGGACACCAAGGGACTGTCCACCTCACACCACATACTCTTAAGGCATAGGAACTACACCTACCTCATATACCACAAGGGTTTGTGACCCTTACATAGCGCTGGCCACCTGGCTATTGCTCATCCGTTCGGGAGCTTCACTTTCCTCACAATTGACTTACAAGTCTCTTCCTTGGGATTGTAATTCTTTTCCTGGTGACTGAAGGCAGAAGACATAAAACCTAGAAAAGACCTAGGGATAAACTGGCCCACGGAAAGACAAAGGGACAAGAGACAGCGAACAAAACCCTGATGTTTGCGTTCCTGGGTCCAGTAGGAAAGGAAACCCGTATCTCTGAAGCCCGCATAGGTGAATCTTCCACGAGTACTTCCAAGAGGCTACAACTTTTGCATAAAATCAATTTCAGCTGGGCTTCTATCGTCTCTAATTCAGAATGCAAGCGAATGAGGAGAAGCCGAGACTCAGTTGTTCAGGTAAGTTGTTGAAGGTCACAGCAGGTAAGAAAGAGCAGGTCGGATGGTGTACCCTCACCATACAGAAGGGCTTCCTAGCAGAGTTGACTCAATTGAAGTTTAAAAAAAATTCCTGGGCAATTATTAGAATGTTTCAACATAGAAAAGCAAGCATATTCACATGCTAAAACCTGATCAGCTGAGTCTACCTGGGCTAGTTTGAACCTAAGACACAGCGAGGCCAAACCACAAAGAGCAGGAAAAAAGGGATTTACTGAGGAAGGCTCTAGTTTCATTGTCATTTCTCTCCTTGAATTTAATTAAATATTACTATGTTGTTGTTGGTTTATTCTGGAGTTTTTCTCTCTGTTTGAAAGTGATATGTGTTTAACATAGAAACTTTGGCAGGTATAAAAGAAGTTGGGGAAAATTATCCAGCATTCCACCTTATAGAGAACGATTAAACTTTTGAGATAATTTCTTTGAGACATTCTTATACTTTGTACATACTGCAACTTTACATACCGACTTTTTCCTTAATATTCGATTATATGCATTCCCTGCACCCCCCAACCCCCCACCGGGGAGTATTGTTTAGGGAAAGGTGGAGTTCCCTGGACAGGCACTGACAGAATATTTTAGAGGCTTCCTCTACAAGTATACAGACCTCAAGTAACGACATGAGCCCTGAGGTCCTTGAGGGGCACTGGGAGCCAGCAGCGGGGTGAGGAAGTACTGCAGGAAAGAGAAGGTGGCCAATAGGGGGTGTGTTCCTAAAGCAGCTCCACAGGGATTGACTGAAGCCCCGTCCTGCAGAAAGCTCTGGGAAATGGCACAGAACGTCTCATACTGCAGAGGTAACCCAGCCGAGCTCAGAAGAACTGAAGTATTTATATATACACACACACACATACACACACACACAGAGAGAGAGCGAGCGAGCGAGCGAGCGAGAACCTCCCTCAACAACACGCCTAGAAATACGTAATAAAATAAACACATACTTATTGTAATGCTTTGGTTATCATAAGAAAATTAGGGAACGCCCTACAGTCTCTAAAGAGGGAGCTGAAACTGCAGATAAAGACAATTCTAAAAGCAAGGACAGATTGCTTACAGGGCTGGGGTGGGAGGGAAGCCAAATAGATTTGCACCAGACCTCTCAGCAGTACAATCAGAAGCCAATCAATGATAATCTGTTTAAAGTGCTGAGAGAAGCCAGAGCGGTGGCTCACACCTGTAATCTCAACACTTTGGGAGGCCAAGGCGGGTGGATCACTTGAGGTCAAGAGTTTCAGATCAGCCTGGCCAACACGGTAAAACCCCATCTCTACTAAAAATAGAGCAGGAAAAAAGGGATTTACTGAGGAAGCCTCTAGTTTCAGTATGGTGGCGTGCACCTGCAATCCCAGCTACTGGGGAGGCTGAGGAAAGAGAATCTCTTGAACCCGGAAGGTGGAGGTTGCAGTGAGCCGACATCACGCCATTGCACTCCAGCCTGGGTGATACAGCCAGACTCAGTCTCAAAATAAAAATAAAAAAGTACTGAGAGAAAATAGCTTAATATTTTGAGACAAATGAAAACTTAATTCACTATTAACACACTTTCACTGAATGATGTATTTCAGGGAGAAGGAAGATCTAACCCCCACTCCAAAAAAAAATGGCCAAAAGATAAACATGTAACTATGTGTGCATTTCCAAACAAACATTGGCTGTATGTTAATGATAGTAATGGCTAAATTTAGGGTAGGGGTTGCTAAAAAGCAAAACGAAACAAAAATACAAAATGCTGGCCAGTAGTACATATAAGATGAAAAGACCTGACTCAGGTTAAAATATTTCAGTTTCTTGGAGGTGGGTGGATATATCAATGCATTTTCAATCATGTTTAATGTAGATGTTAAAACTTTAATGGAAAGACAAGAAAGTCTATCACTTTCAGATTAGTAAAGAGAAAAATAAGAAGTTAGAAAGTCCCTTCCAAAAGTAAGGAAGGAGGTACTGGGGAGAAGAAGCAGAAGAAACAGAATAAAGAGAGGGACCCAAATAACAGAGTAGAAATAAACTCAAATATATCAGCAAGCACGATCAATAGCAAAAAACTAGATAGCTGAAAGGCAGGTTGGATTTCCGAGAAATCCAACTATGTGCTATTTACAGGCACACCTAGATATAAGGGCATAGACTGAAGTAAAAAGATAGAAAGTGATGCCACACACTAATTTCTTTTTATATACCCTCAATACGAATAAGAAAGCCCAGCAAAGCACTTGAGGAGGGCTGTCTAAATAATAGGAAATCTGTGTCAGTACAAACCGAGGGCTAAGACAGTTGTGTCCTACCTACGGATCTTTCTTTTCAGAAGTACGTGTCTTTATGGGCAGAGGACGCTGTCAGGCAGGTCTGGAGCTGAGGATTGCTGCATGAAACACAGTGTCGTCGGAAATGCAGGACAGACGTCTTCAGGATGAAGGTAAAGTGACATTTTCTGACAAGGTCAGAGAGGTGATGAGACCAAAGGCATGGCAGGCCTTTGACCATCTGACCATCATTCTCTGTGCTTTTTGAATGCTGGATGCAAAGATAGATTGGTTTGGCAACACCCATGATAAAAAGTCACTGAGCATTTATACAAGGCAGTGAGGAAGATATTGGTACTTGTGAGTCATAAAATGGGGCAAGGTGGGGATGAGACTGGGGAGGAAAAGCAGGTAGGCCACCGCCTTCCAGTGTGACTAGCACTGCCAAAGTAAATCATATGGAGTAATTGGCCAATAAACTCTCCTCTAACAACTTGCTATGGTTGAGATATGGTTTGTTTGGCTCTAAATTTCATGCTGAAATGTCATCCCTGTGTTGGAGGTGGAGCATAGTGGGAGGAGTTTGGATCATGGGCGTGGCTTGGTGCCATTCTTCCAGGAGTGAGTGCTCACTCTTAGTTCCTGTCACAGCTGGTTGTTAAAAAGAGGCTGGCACCTTCCCCCTCTCTCTTGCTTTCACTCTCCGCATGTGATCTCTGCACACTGGCTCCCCCTCACCTTCCACCCTAAATGGAAGCAGCTGGAAGCCCTCACCAGCAGCAGATGCTGACGTCATGCTTCATGTAGAAGCTTGAGCCAAATAAACCTCTCTTTGTAAGTCACCCAGTCTCAGGTATTCCTTTATAACAATGTGAACCAACTAAGATAGACACAACTATCGCTTTTCTCAGAGAAATTAAAAAAAAAAAAAGGCCAGGCAGTTTCTCACACTTACAATCCCAGCACTTTGGGATACTGAAGGTGGTGGATCACTTGAGCCTAGGAGTTTGAGACCAGCATGAGCAACATGGCAAAACCCCTCCTCTACAGAAAAAAAAAATTAGCAGGGGCATGGTGGCACATGTCTGTAGTCCCAGCTACCTGGGAGGCTGAAGTGGGAGGATCACGTGTGACCAGTAGGTGGAGGCTGCAGTGAGCTGAGATTGTGACACTCCACTCCATCCTGGGCGCAGAGCAAGATTCTGTCTCAAAAAAAAAAAAATTGCTGTCCTCTAAGTTGATTTCCACATAGATATCTGCTATAGTCACAAAAGCCAGAGGAAGGGAAAGAGAAGACATGTCTACTGCCTTGAAACACTGCACACAGGCTCTAGTTAGACTGAATGTGTAGGTGGTGAGGTAAGAGGACTCCTTGCCACATACTTTATTGCTTCACTGGGCACAACTCCACCTGAATATTGACTCTGTGCCACTTGGCTTCTTTTCCTGCTTCCTGCTTCAGCTCTTCCAAAGTGTTGTCTCATTCAATCTGTCCCCAGCTTGCCTCTTGATTTATAAAGAAAATGGGGGCCTCAGAAGTGAAGTGTCAACTTACTTCCTGTCTTAGAGGAGTAGATGGCCCTTCTCCCTCCCAAGGTTAGACGCCCACTCCACAGCCTTGGGAGATTTTATGTTATTTGTTCTCTCTCTCTCTTTTTCTCTTGATCTCCTCCTCCACCCTCTCCTCTCTGCGTATAGCTTAATTATTCAGCCACAAATTCAAACATTACCAGGCTATAAGAAAAATACTTTTCTTGACTTCATCTTTTCCCTCAAAATACTGTCTAGTTTCTCCTCTCCTTATTAAGTTCTTCAAAGAATATTCTATAAACAATGCTGGCATGTAGATTTAATAAGAATGGAGGTCTTGGTTTCGTTTACTACCATATCTTCAAGGCCTAGAACATGGCCTGATATATAATAGGTACTTGATGAATATTTCTTAAATAAATGAATGAACAAATGCCTTGGTTCTTCTTCTATCCATACTACTTCATTGAAAATGCTTTTCCAGTTCTGTAAAGAAGGTCATTGGTAGCTTGATGGGGATAACGTTGAATCTGTAAATTACAGCAGGGGGTGGGGAGTTGGGGAGAGATAGCATGGGGAGAAATGCCAGATATAGGTGATGGGGAGGAAGGCAGCAAATCACACTGCCATGTGTGTACCTATGAAACAATCTCGCATGTTCTTCACATGTACCCCAAAACCTAAAATGCAATTAAAAAAAAAGAAAATGCTTTTTAGTCATGGGTCCAATCTCAGTTGCCAGATCCAATGGCCTCTTTTGAGTTCTTGTTCTATTTGACCTTCCTGTAGCATATGAGATCATTGAAAACTTGCTTCTTGAAAGCCAGTTCTTTCTTGGTGCATTTTTTCTCTCTTAATGTTTTTATTTTTCCATCTTCTTCATAAGCTTCTTTCTCTGTGCCCAACCCCTGTCTTCCTAAAAGAGAAATGCTTGCCACTCTTCCATCCAGGCTGAAGATCTCTAGCGGTGTCCACCAGCCTAGGTAACTTGTAAATCTGTATATCTTCACAATGCTGGGTCCTGCTTCTCTGGGATACAGAATGCTGTCATTCTGGGTATCTTCACTTGGATATCCTATAGGTCCTTCAAATACGTTTGCAATTGACCTCCCTAGGTACCTCCCCAAACTACTTCTTTATATACATTTCCTGGTTCAATGATTTCACCATCTTCCCAGCCTCCCAAACTGGACACTGTAGCATGATCACTGATGTGTTCCTGTCCTTTTCAGTCTGTCACTAAGCCCCGCAGATCCTCCCTCAGAAACATCTCTCAGCCCCAGCTTCTCCTCTTTCTCCCTGCTCCCTTAGTGCCTGCCCTCATCGGCTCACCCCAGCTAAGTAGTCAATGGCCCATCCGTCACCTTGTCTCCCTCCTCTTCTTTCTCCTTTCTCTGCTGCTACAATAATATTTGGGAAAAGCGAGTCTTATCATGTCTCTTCTCTACTGGAAGCATATCACACAATTGATTTCAGTGCCATGCTTGCCCTTCCCAGACTGTTACTGTCCTACTGCTAACACCCTGTGGTGCAGCCACTCCAGTGTCCTCTCGCTGGGTGCTGTCATGTCTGTTCCCTGTGCTACACCTGCTGCTTGGAATACCCACTCACCTCTTCTTGGCTTTGTGAAGTCCTACCTAGCCTTCAAGACTTATGGCCAATGTCTCCTTTTTGGAGAGTTTCTTTCCCATCCCCTCCAGTCTATTTCTTCCACCCTGGCACCCCTGAGAAAATAATCTGTTTATCTGTGTTTTAATGTTCATTTCTCAATAAACCTCTTTTACCAAGCTCATATTAGACAAATAATAATTTCAATGGGGAAAGAGCATGAAAAGACCCACAATAGTTCACTTTTCTTATAGGAATCTAAATAAGGGAAGTCACAGATGTAAGTGATGAAGAAAACGGCAATATCCGATGCTTATCGAGTGATGTGATGGTTGATTTTAGGTGTCAGCTTGACTCGATTGAGGGAGGCCCAGATAACTTGTAAAGCATGATTTCTGGGTGTGTCTGTGAGGGTGTTTCCAGGAGGAGACTGGCATTTGGGTTAGTGAAGTAAATAAAGAAAATCTGCCCTCACCAGTGGGGACGGGCATCACCCAATCGGCCGAGGCCTCAGACAGAACAGAACGGCAGAGGGAAGGTGACTTCTCTGTTTCTCCTGAAGCTGGGGTGCCTGCTTGTCCTATTCTCCAGAACTCCAGCTTCTCCAGGCCTCTGCTAGAACTAGGAGAGAAGGACCCCCACCATAACGTCCTTTTACACACATAAGTAAAAGAGAGAGAATGACAATAGAACCTACATTACAATTGGACCCCAAGACTTGCTCCTGCAGTTCCCCAGGTTCCCAGTCTCCGGCCTCAGGCTGAGAGTGACACCATCGGCTCCCCTGCTTCTCAGGCCTGCAGACTTGGCCTGAGCCACACTACCAGCTCCTCTGGTTCATCAGCTCCTCTGGTTCTCCAGCTCACAGGTGGCATGTGTGGACCTCCTCAGCCTCCATAATCACACAAGCCATTTTCTCCAACAAATCCTGTCATCCATCTCTCTCTCTCTCTCTCCTCCCCCCTCTCTCTCTCTCTCTCTCTATATATATATCCTATTGATCTTGTTTCTATATATATATCCTTTTGATCTTGTTTCTCTAGAGAACGCTGACAAATACAAGTGCCTACTACCTAACTGACACATTTCAGGAGGTGTGCAAGTAGTAATGCCTGTAAATCTCACAACAACCCTGTGAGACAGCATCTACTCTCATCCCCATCTTACAGGGAGGTCAGTTGTGCAAGGTCCCATGAATACTAAGTGGCATAGTTGGGATTCAACTCCTGCCGTTTGTCTGGAACCCACACATTTTTTAAAATTATACTTTAAGTTCTGGGATGCATGTGCAGAACGTGCAGGTTTGTTACATAGGTATACATGTGCCATGGTGGTTTGCTGCACCCATCAATGCATCATCTACATTGGGTATTTCTCCTAATACTATCCCTCCCTCAGTCCCCGACCCACAATAGGCCCCGGTATGTGATTTTCCCCTCCCTGTGTCCATGTGTCCTCATTGTTCAATTCCCACCTATGAGTGAGAACATGTGGTGTTTGGTTTCCTGTTCCTGTGTCAGTTTGCTGAGAATGATGGTTTCCAGCTTCATCCATGTCCCTGCAAAGGACATGAAATCATCCTTTTTTATGGCTGCATAGTATTCCATGGTGTAAATGTGCCACATTTTCTTTATCCAGTCTATCACTGATGGGCATTTGGGTTGGGAACCCACACTTTTAACCATTATGCTATAACCTCTTTATCTATTTACCAAGTCACTGGCCAAACATCTAATAATCATAAAAAGATAAGTAAATAGCTAGAGGCTTTATCTGGGTTATTTTATTTGATCCTCTATGACTCTAGGATGTAGGTCCTATTGTCACGATCTCTCTTTTACTTATGTGTGTAAAAGGATGTTATGGTGGGGTCCTATCCCAGTTCTAGCAGAGGTGCCAAAATAATGGGCACTCTGTTTCACCACCTTCCAAAACAAGGTGTTAGGTCATCGCAAAGAGGATGTAAATCCCACTTCCGTCCCACAGGCTCTCTGAAGAATACAGGAAGAGGTGAGGAGGCCAAAAGCTTTTAGTGAAAGATGTTGGAATGCTGTGCATTTGCCCTCCTTCCCCTCCCCTCGGAATAGGAAGGGCAGAAGAGGAGAGGTGGGCAAATGCACAGCCGTGGGGTGGCAGGACAAAGAGACCAGACGGGAGGACACAGGTTTCTCCAGATGTTTCTCCTTGCAAGAGGGAGCTGCTGCCTAAGGCTGCCATGAACTGTGCTGGATAGCACTTCTTTTTTTCTTGAGATGGAGTCTTGCTCTGTCACTAAGGTGGGAATGCAGTGGTATAGTCTCTGCTCACTACAACCTCTGCCTCCTGGATTCAAGTGATTCTCCTGTCTCAGCTTCCTGAGTAGCTGGGATTACAGGCACATGCCATGACGACTGGCTAATTTTTATATTTTTAGTAGAGATGGGATCTTTTTTTTTTTTTTTTTTTTTTTGAGACGGAGTCTCGCTCTTGTTACCCAGGCTGGAGTGCAATGGCGCGATCTCGGCTCACCGCAACCTCCGCCTCCTGGGTTCAGGCAATTCTCCTGCCTCAGCCTCCTGAGTAGCTGGGATTACAGGCACGCGCCACCGTGCCCAGCTAATTTTTTTGTATTAGTAGAGACGGGGTTTCACAATGTTGACCAGGATGGTCTCGATCTCTTGACCTCGTGATCCACCCGCCTCGGCCTCCCAAAGTGCTGGGATTACAGGCTTGAGCCACCGCGCCCGGCCGAGATGGGATCTTACCATGTTAGCCAGGATTGTCTAGAACTCCTGACTTCAAGTGATCTGTCTGCCTTGGCCTCCCAAAGTGCTGGGATTACAGGCATGAGCCACTGTACCTGGCCTGGAGAACACTTCCTGAAGGGTGGATGGAAACAACTGTGACTGTAGCAGAAAGGCCGAGGAAGGATTCAAATGGTGACAAAGCCCTTAGCTTGGACTTTTTGCCATGATCCAGGTCAGAATAACTAAATAAGGCTGGAATATTTGCAGAATTGTTTTAGAATTCATGCTTGAAAATCAATCATTCTAACATGTGGGATATAGCCTCTCTGCATTACATAGCATGATATGGGCTGGAATATTATATTTTTATTTTTGAGACAGGGTCCTTTTCTGTTGCCCAGGCTGGAGTGCAGTTGTGCGGTCATGGCTCACTGTAGTGTTGACCTCCTGGGCTTTAGCAATCTTCCCACCTCAGCGTCCTAGGTAGCTGGGACTGTAGGCACACAGCATCATACCCAGTTTTTTTTTTTTTTTTTTTTTTTTTTCTATTTTTTGTAGAGACAGTGTCTCACTGTTACCCAGACTGGTCTCAAACTCCTGTTTAAGACCCTCCTGCCTTAGCCTCCTGAAGTGCTGGGATTGCGGCTGTGAGCCGCCAAGCCTGGCTTATTTACATTTAAAGCAGGAATGTTCTGTAGTCTGTCAGGCCTTATACAAATATAATTAAGAAAATGAGTTATTTGCTATTCATCCTAGAAAACTTTTCAAGAGTGCATGGTGTATTTATTGTGCTTCTCCTAATAGAAACACTGGGTGGCAGTGTTTTTACTCAAATGTTTTCAGAAGAGCCCCAAAAGGAAAAAGCTTTCCTCTTTCAGGAATATTAATCCCATTGAACTAGTAATGACCAATAAGGCAACCTGCTTTCAATCAACCACCTGAACAGCCTGGGATCAATATTACAATTCTAAATGCAGGGTTTAAACGTACACACACACACACACACACACACACAAACACACACACACATACACACACACCTACCTCTCTCTCTCTCAAACACACACTCCAAAACCAGAATGCCAGAAATAATATCTAGAATAAATTGGAAAAAAAAAAAAAAAGTCTCTTGCCTCACCCACTTCCCAGCCCCATGCCTCATCTTTAGAGGTATTTGAATTTTTGCAATAAGCCCATTAAGATGAAAATGTTACTTTATTTGGCTAATTGAGTGTACCATTATCATCCAAAAGAGACAGTGTGAGGACTCCATTTTCTTTATGCCCTATCACCAGAAAGTGAAGCTCATTAAATGTGGTTAGAGACGGAGGCTGCCGTCCGTGGATTGGAGTCCCAGAGTTGGGCCAAATAGAACAAGGGCATCGATTCCTTTAAAAAAAAAAAAAAAAAAAAAAAAAAAAAAAGACCAAAAGGCATTTTCTCTTGAACTAGCTGGGCTATAAAAGGATGAGAACTTTACAAACTAGGTTCTCTCCTCGAGGAAAATATTTTATTTCTGTAGCCAGCCATTCTTGGTACTGGCAGAGTAGAAACTTACAGCACAATAGCTATTCTCTGTGTTGGTGCTTACAAAGTTGTCTCCTCTCGCTCAAAAAGTTGTGTTTAAAAAGTAAAGGAAATTTGGGAGGCTCATTTGCCACACACACCCGTAATATATGACTTTTAATTTATAATTGTATACATCAGCATACCAATATGCTATGTATATTATAAGGCATGCACAAAAATAGAAATTTTAGCAGGAAAGGATGAAATAAAAATAAATATAGGCAGAAGCTCTAATCTGGTCTATTGCATGGTCTTATGCACCCTCGAAGGAAGTCACGGCTCACTCTGACGTTCAGTGGTCCTAAGGCATCTATCTAGTCACTAATATCTGGAGAAGATGACAGAGATTTCATCTGGGCATCTTGCCTTGCTACACAGCCCTGGGAGTTAGTGTAGGGGTTTTTGTTTATTTACTCTGCTTTCAAATGAGGAAGTGGCCTTTGAAAGATGCAATGACCTACCTAAAATACCTTTGGGAGGCAAGACCCTTACAAGGGTTTCTGCTCCTGAAAGTTTCATTCTTCACACAATAAGCTATGTTATTTCTACTTTGTAAGAATCCAATGTGTTTTTGAATCAGAACTTCAGTTCTCAGGAATACAAACAAAGTAAGAAGCACAACAATGTGTTTCTGGACCTTGGCACGGATGTGTGTAAGCACTGTTCTTTCTGATTTTCAACGTTTATTAAACGTTAGTGTTTAAAATTAATGTTTTATAACTAAAAATACATACAAATAACTTTTTTTTTTAAAATCACATCATCCACCAAAAATAAAGTCTTTCTGGCTGTTAACCTCAACTCTGGTGCCCTCCTCCTCTTTCCCAGAAGTAACTCACTATTTCCATTCAGACATTTTCCCATGAAATATATTTCTACCTATGGTAAAATACATATTGTTTTGATGGTTTATAAAAATGTAAACAGTGTCAAATTATGTGCATTGTTCAGCAACTAACAGTAATTTGTATGGTTGTTTTCATATTTATTACAAACAAGGCTGCAATGCATGGCTTTACACAGGCCTCCTTTTGTATATCTTTCTCCACAAAGCTGCTGAAAAATAATTTTGCAGCACCATTTACAGAAAGGCTCATGTTTTCCTCACTGATTTGAGACATTGCCATTAGCATACACTAAATTTCTGTGTGGGTCTGGGTCAGGACTTTTCTGATGGATTGAAATCTTCTGAATCCAAACCCATTTTAATGATCACAGCTTTATAATCTGTCTTGACAAATGGCAGAGCAATTTGTTCTCTCTCAAGCCGTCTTGGCATATTCTTCCATAGAAATTTTATAATTAGCTTGTCAAGTTCTGTGAACAACTTCCAGATTTTGATTAAGATTATATCACATTTGTAGATTAATCTCTGGTACGTTAGTAGCTTTACAATATGAAGGGTTTTATTCCATGAGTATGATACTGCTTTCCATCTGTTTAAGACTTACTTTAGTAGAGGTCTTAAACAATTCTTGTTTGAGTTCTTCGTAGGTAGTTTTGTTTTTTTGTTGCTGCTGTGACTAGGATCCTTTTAAAATAATTTTTTTGTTGTTGTTAAACATAGACTTACAGAAAAATTACTAATTTTGAGACATTTATATTATTTCTAGCCATTTTACAAAACTCTTACTGGTTCTGACACTTTGTCCTTCATCTTGACTGTAGCAGATGCTTCTTTTGTCATGGTCCCCTCTGCTGCTGTGGCCATTGCTGCATCTTTACTTCCCCCACACCCCCAACCTCTGCCAATATCTTCTTAGTTACTGCTGCTGCCATCCCCATCACTGGAACACCACAAGTGACATTTCTTTTCTTTGTCTGAACCCCCCAATCCTTCAGATTACTTGGATGCTAGGCTTCAAAAATGAAAGCTTAAAAAAAATCTGGCTGTTTTAATTTTAAAGTGGCTTTCATTTCAGAAGCCACTTTATTTCAAACTATGTGAAGCCATTTTGTTTACAAACTATATACTCTCCTCAAGGAAAATATTTTATTTCTATAGCCAACCATTCTTGGTACAAGCAGAGTAGAAACTAATAGCACAATAGATATTCTCTGTGTTGGTGCTTACAATATTGTCTCCTCTCACTCAAAAAATTGTGATTTAAAAAGTACGTTTAACCAAAAGAGAGCCTGTATAGCCAAGACAATCCTAAGCAAAAAGAACAAAGCTGGAAGCATCACGCTACCTGATTTCAAACTATACTACAAGGCTACAGTAATCAAAACAGCATGGTACTGGTACCAAAACAGAGATATAGACCAAGGGAACAGAACAGAGGCCTTGGAGGTGACATCACATATCTACAACCATCTGATCTTTAACAAACCTGACAAAAACAAGCAATGGGGAAAGGATTCCCTGTTTAATAAATGGTGTTGGGAAAACTGGCTAGCAGTGTGCAGAAAGCAGAAACTGGACCACTTCCTGACACCTTACACTAAAACTAACTCCAGATGGATTAAAGACTTAAACATAAGACCTAACACCATAAAAACCCTAGAAGAAAATCTAGGAAAAACCATTCAGGACATAGGCATAGGCAAGGACTTCATGACTAAAACACCAAAAGCAATGACAACAAAACCCAAAATAGACAAATGGGACCTAATTAAACTCCACAGCTTCTGTACAGCAAAAGAAACAATCATTAGAATGAACCAGCAACCAACAGAATGGGGAAAAATTTTTGCAATCTACCCATCTGACAAAGGGCTAATATCCAGAATCTACAAAGAACAAAAAAAAAAAAAAAAAAAGAAAGAAAAAAACAAACAAACCCATTCAAAAGTGGGCGAAGGATATGAACAGACACTTTTCAAAAGAAGACTTATATGAAGCCAACAAACATATGAAAAAATGCTCATCATCACTGATTATTAGAGAAATGCAAATCAAAACTACATTGAGATACCACCTCATACCAGTTAGAATGGCGATCATTAAAAAATCTGGAGACAACAGATGCTGGAGAGGATGTGGAGAAATAGGAACACTTTTACACTGTTGGTGGGAGTGTAAACTAGTTCAACATTGTGGAAGACAGTGTGATGCTTCCTCAAGGATCTAGAAATAGAAATTCCATTTGACCTAGCAATCCCATTACTGGGCATATACCCAAAGGATTATAAATCGTTCTATTGTAAAGACACATGCACACATATGTTCATAGTGGCACTTTTTACAATAGTAAAGACCTGGAACCAACCCAAATGCCCATTGACGATAGACTGGACAAGGAAAATGTGGCACACATACACCATGGAATACTATGCAGCCATAAAAAACGATGAGTTCATGTCCTTCATAGGGACATGGATGAATCTGGAAACCATCATTCTCAGCAAACTGACACAAGAACAGAAAATCAAACACCGTGTGTTCTCACTCACAGGCGGGTGTTGAACAATGAGAACACAGGGACACAGGGAGGGGAGCATCACTCACTGGGGTCTGTTGGGGGGGCCAAGGGAGGGACAGTGTGGGGAAGGGGAGGTCGGGGAGGGATAACATGGGGAGAAATGCCAGATGTAGGTGACAAGGGGTTGGAGGCAGCAAACCACATTGCCATGTGTGTACCGGGCAACAATCCTGCATGATCTGCACATGTACCCCAGAACCTAAAGTACAATTAAAAAAAAGAAAAAAAGAAAAAAGTAAGTTTAAAAAGACATTTGGGAGGACCATTTGCCACACACACCCATAATATATGACTTTTAATTTATAATTGCATACAATAGCATACCAATATGCTATGTATATTATAAAGCATGCACAAAAATTATTGATAAAACAATGTAATCTGATACCTACTGTACATACCCAGTGTGCCTAAATATAAGACAACCTTGAACATGAGGGGATCTACATTTTTCTAATGATAACATACAAAAGTTTGGCAAATTCAAATACATTTATACATTTTTAGATATAAATTCATGCCTACTTGTCACAGTTTTTAGATGTATACTTTAAAAATATCTCAGATATGTCAGCTTGGAAATATTAAATATTCTGTTGTAAGATTTTATGACATGGTTTTATCTAAACTCATTTGCATCGTCAATATCAGTAACATCACTACAGCCACTTTTTTTGCAGGGTGGCGGACAGAGATTCTGTTGCCCAGGCTGGGGTGCAGTGGTGTGATCTCTGCTCACTGCAACCTCTGCCTCCCTGGTTCAAACGATTCTCCTGCTTCAGTCTCCCTAGTAGCTGGAATTACAGGCGCCTGCCACCATGCTCGGCTAATGTTTGCATTTTTAGTAGAGACAGGGTTTTGCCATGTTGGCCAGGCTGGTCTTGAACTCCTGACCTCAGGTGATCCACCTATGTCAGCCTCCCAAAGTGCTGGGATTACAGGTGTGAGCCACTGCACCCAGCCTACAGCCAATTTTTGCAGCAACTATTCACATCACATTCACTTCTAAGTGGTTTGAGATGCAATACTACTTGAACTGATAAATGATGCAGCCACTGGAAATTATATCCCCCAGATATTCTTTGTAATAACATCAGGATTCTTTTATTCTTCATGCAGTAGTATATTTATGATCTTTGCAGCATAACTACTTAATATACTTTTAATGTAAACTTTATTGAAGTATAACACATATAAAAAGGTGTATAAATCTGAAGTGTATGGCCTGATGAATTTTCAGTGAACACGCTCATGTACCAAGCACCTGGGTGAAGAAAGATAGCATCACCAGTACTCTTCCCTGCCATGCTCCAATCACCTCTCCCTCAGAATGCCCCCCAACAACCCCCTCCATTGCCTTGCTATGTGTAACACCTTCTGACTTCAATACTATGCATGAATGTTGCCTGGTCTGGAACCTTATATAAAATGGTATCAAGTTGCTTATATAGTACATAATTTGGTGTCAGGATTCTTTCACTCCAGATTATGATTGCGATCCCATCTATGTTGCTGCATCTAGTTATAGTGTGTTTATTTTTATTAATGTAGAATATTTCATTGTATAAATATACTCCAATTTTGCTAATTCTGTTATAGATGGACATTCAGGTTATTTCTAGATTTGGGCTATTATAAGTGGCGCTGCTGTAAACATTCTCATGTAGCCATACTGTTCCTGTTAAATACAGAAACATGCATTTAAAGGCTATATGAGCTAAGGTCTGAGGCCTCACCAGACCTCAGCAGTTTGCTAAGGTTTAACCAGACCTTAGTGGACCCTCCCAGTTTGCACCTTATTAGCACTATAATACAGGTCACCATATATCCTTGCCAACACGTGGGATTTTCTATTGTCTGAACTTTAGTCATTCAGGTGGGTGTGTAGTTTCATTTCATTGTAGTTTTTATTCGTATTTCCCCAGTCTTATTAAGCACATTTTCATGCATTCATTAGCCATATTTATCCTGTTAGGTACAAATTTTTTTTGCTAAATTTTATGTTTTCAAGAATTTGTGAGAGTTAACGTATTTTAGATACAAATTATTTGTCAGATGTATGTATTGCAAGCATCTCCATCCACTTTGTGGCTTGTCCTTTTAATGGTGGTGGCTTTACAGTATTGTTTCTTCACGAACATCATCTTCTCAAGGGTTTTCCATTGAACATAACCCAGGAAATGTCAGATTCCTTTACCTTCTTTTATATCTGATTGTCAGGTGACTTTTAGAAACACCCTAAACAAGCATTGGGAGTTAATTTGTAGGTTATTTGTTGTTAACTATAAGGTCATTGAGATGGATCTTTACAATATGAGAGACATTGAGATTGAATTCTTTCTAGTTGGGGAAACTCATGTTACATTTAGGCATTGATAAAGACTCATCCCTCCCCAGGCCAGCATTTGCAACACAAAAAAGCAAGCTCAAGTTAATTGGGTTCTTCTATATCCTCAACAGTCATTTCTGTGTCTTAACCGAAGGCTTTGTCTTTAGCAATATTAGCTATTCATCAGCAATTAATGAATATCTAAATGTTTTGCATTTACTGTGCAAAAAAGCAAAGAAGCTATTTTCTTAAAATGATACACTACCTTAGCCAAGTTACGGTCCCGTTATTCAAATACTAATCTAGGTGTTGTTATGAAGGAATTTTGCAGATACGATTAAAGTCTCTAATCAACTGACTTTAAATACGAAGAAACAATCAGTTGCACCTCACTTAATGATAAGGGCTTAAAAGCAAGACTGAGGCCTCACCAGGAGAGAAATTCCTCCTGTGGACAACAGCTTGAGCCCATGCCCAGAGTCCATCTGCTTGTGACTGTCTCTTCCTGACTGCTGCTCTACAGATTTTGGACTTGCTTAGCCAGTCCTCATAATCATATATGCCAATTCCTTTTTTTTTTAAACTTAATGTATGTATCTCCTACTAGTTTTGCTTCTCTGGTTTAAACCTCAACCTCAATGATCTTAGGGACAATACAATTGTTTTTCTTCACCAATAAATTACCAGCATGTAAAACGTTCATGAATGATCTTATTAGAACACAAGACTGTTTAGACAACAATCATTTTGTGTATAGCTCACTCTAGGGCTCAACCTTGACTACTGATGTTTAAATATCAGTACTAATTTTACAACTGTAAGAACCTAATGTCATTTTCTTCAATTACCATAATATGTATTCCTATTGAATGTTTAAAATGTTTTTTTTTTGAAGTTGCATGTGGTATTTATAGGTCATAGGTCATTCAAAGATTTTCCTATTGACAATGGTTGAAAGAGTTAAAGACTTGAAGTTAGCAGAAGAAAATGCTTGAGTTAAGGGGGTTTGTGAAAGCCACAGTTCTTGCTACGTAGATGAGTCCTCCAGGTAGCAGGCTTCAGAGAGAATAGATCACAAATGTCGTTTTTTTAGACCTCCTTCTGAGTTTTACTTTTCACTCTGGAAAAGTTCTCTAGGATGACGTCGTGCAGCAGCTCATCACTCACAGCATGCCTGGTGAAAGCTGCGTGCACAATATCATTTTCTCTACATATGGAGGGGGGATGCCTCACTTGTCACAGGCTATTGAAAGTAGTCAGCTTTCATCAGTGGATCCTGACAACACAGAAAGAAATGATTCACCTAAGAAGGATTTTTACTAATCCTGGGCAATGCAGGCCCCAGAAGGACAGGAACAAAGGTTAAGGCCTTGTTGAAGGTGTTGCTCTCACACTTCCAATCTCATCTGGGGGCCCTTAAGTTCACTGCTATGTCTCCAGCACAATTTCAAAGTCTTCCTCTCCAGCTGTACCCCTTTCCTGGCTGTGCCGCCCCCTTTCTGGTGTACCCCTCTCCTGGCTGGCTCACCAAAAGGTAATATTGGGGTTCAGGGTGCCCTCAGCTCCCCTGAGAGGACATTTCTCCAGGTTCTTGGTCTCCTGCCCTCTCAAGAATGAGAGAGGGGACCACGGCGTAGTGCACAGTAAATGCCGGACTCAAAAGTGTTTGTAGAAAGTGATTTATTTTAAAGAGAGAAACAGGAGAAGGAGAAAGAAACAGCTAACTCTCACACTGAGTGAGAGAATCCAGAAAGATGGAATCCAGGAGAGGAAAGCAGCTTCCACACTGAGTGGAAGGGAAGAGAGAGAGATGGAGTTTAGGAGAGGAAGACAGGCTTCTACCAGAGTGTGGAAGGGGACTCCAGAGGAAAAATCCAGGAGAGAGAAAGATGGCTTCCACGAAGGGAGTGTTTGTGGAAGGGGACCCAAACATGGAGTCCCTTAAAATGTATTTTTTAACAGAAAAAAAAAATTTTAAAGCAGCCAGGCTTTATTGGCTTCTATCATGTTTTACTGGCTTTTATCATGTTTCAAAAAGTTTGTCTATTAAGTTCTTAAAGGAAAACAATTCGGTATTTACAGAGACATTAGTTTTCTTGGTAAGCTCACCAAGTTAAACCTCTGCTTACGACTAAGGGAAAATATTCATGTTTACAGTAACATATGAAACTAGTAAGTTCCTTATTTAGCCATTTTCAGAATGAATCTTATTTAATGCTTGAGTGCCTTAATATACTTCAAAACCAATATTCATAAATATATTAGGCTCGATAGGTAAGAAAAGGTATCACTGGACTGGAATTTAGAAAATCTGTCTTCTGATATCCCACAAATAGCTGTGTAATGATGGGGAATTCATTTAACCTTTCTGAACTTACCTCGTTCTTCTGTAGCTAACAGTTATTAAATACCCACTAGAAATCAAGCACTTGCTAGACACTAGAGATTCAACAAAGAACATGACAAAGACAGACCATGTCTTCAGAGGCTTAAAGTCTGGAAAGGTGAGGAGTTTGGGCTAAATTACTTTTAAGTCTTCTGTTCCAGAGTGACTATTCTATACTTCAAATAGGATTCCATTCATATTCTATGACCCGGGATTAATATAAGAATTTCCAAATGACAATGAGAAAGCTATAAAGCATTAAAGATTTCCTATGTGAACATTTGTAAAATAACTTTTAAAATCAGAAGTAGGTTTTATATCTTTATTCAGATGTGATTCAACTGTAGAATGAAGCCCTTTTAGCATTACAAAATCCAATGTTTTGAAATTTTTTTTTTGCTCAGCAATACAGTTATATTTTACAACTTTTATAATCCTGAAGAGATTCTCTTAGTTGGAGTTTTTCATGCATTCAGGTATTTGGCATGATGTCTGATGTGATCAGTAATAAAGGTTGCAATGAAATAGTAGCTATGATCATAACCCTAGAAGACAAGATAAAGAGATGATAAGACATTTATCTTCCATTCAGAAACATCAATATTAGAAACATTAAATATATCTCTAAGGTCATTTAATTTGCAAATAGTCATAACATTAAGGAAGTAGGAGGAAGGTTTATAATAAAATCAATCAAGGTTGTCGTACTTTAACATTTTCACTGTACATAAAAGTGCAGCGAAAATATGAAGGAAAACTAAACATTCTGCCTAGCTTCTAAACATAGTCTAGCTTCTAAATGCTGCCATTAGTATGTAAAGAGAGGAAGTAACACATTAATTAAATATGCAGAGTAGACATTGTCATATCAACCAAGATGAAAAGAATCAGGATTTAGAGAGCTTAGAAACATGGGCAAGACATTTCAATTTACAAATGCAGCACATCAATAAGACAGTGACTATTAAAATACAAAATAAGCACAAAAACAATATAGAAAAAGAACACAAAAATGCCCAAATGCACTATCCTTGTTGGGAAGTCAAACACAGCCATCATAAATCATGTTAAGAATTCCTCCTACACAGTAAATCATATCTTTATTTGAGGAGAAAGGAATAATTCATTAAACCTTGACATCCTTTGGCAATGTATCAAATTAGGTAAAAAGTCAGTAGACCGTTAAAAAACTACCATGAAATAGAGAGAAATGTGATGTGCTAAGCAGTTGAGTTGAGAGACATTTCTATCTATCCAGTCAATTAAAACCATTGTTGTAGGTAAATGGAGAAATAATCCCTTTCTGGTGACTTTGACACCTCTTCTGAGTACAAGATAAAAAACAGTCTTCCAAAAGAAAGAAAAAAAAATAAGGTATTAAGGTGGTAAAAAATTTCTTCCTTTTTTTTCTTCTCTTCAACTTTTAAGTTCAGGGGTACATGTGCAGGATATGCAATTTACATAAGTAAACGTGTGCCATGGTGGTGTGCTGCTCAGATCACCCCATCACCCAGGTATTAAGCCCAGCATCCGTTAGCTATTCTTCCTGGTACTCCCCCTCCCCCATCACCTTTTGACAGGCCCCAGTGTGTGTTGTTGCCCCCTATATATCCAGGTGTTTTCATCATTCAGCTCCTGCTTATAAGTGAGAGCATGTGGTGTTTGGTTTTGTATTCCTGCATTAGTTTGCTGAGGATAATGGCTTCCAATTCCATCCGTGACCCTGCAAAGGATATGATCTCATTCCTTATTATGGCTGCATAGTATTTCATGGTGTATATGTGCCACATTTTCTTTAACCAGTCTATCATTGATGGGCATTAAGGTTGATTCCATGTCTTTGCTATTGTGAATAGTGCTGCAGTGAACATACATGTGCATGTATCTTTATAATAGAATGATTTATATTCCTTTGAATATATACCTAGTAATAGGGTTGGTGGGTCAAATGGCATTTCTGCCTCTAGGTCTAAGGAATCACCACACTATCTTCTGCAATAGTTGAACTAATTTACACTCCAGGTGGGAAGAACTTTCTAAGAACTTTCAAACACCAGATAATTTGTCCCTACCCACAAGTAAAATACAAAGTTGAATAAACTAAAAGAAATAAAAGTCTAAGAAAGATTTTTTTTTCTTTCAGTTTTGGACTAGTAAATGGTCACTGATGGGAAAAAATGAGAATTTTTCTAAGCACCTAAGAAATAAAAATAGAGCTAATAAAAATATCACTGACGCTTCAGAAAACAAGGCAAATCCCCAAGGTTTTGATGAATCAGTAAATGTTCTCAATCTCTCCCTTCCAGAGAGGTATTAAATGTTTATCTTGGGAACAGTAGTTAATAAAAAGTTCTGGGTTAAGGTCAAAGTAACATGTCTTTTAAAGCAATTTGTCATCTATTATGGAAGTGAATGTCACAGGAATGTTGTCAAGATTGAAGCTGAGCCTCAAAATTACTTGATGTCATGTCTCTCAATGATTAGACTAAGTCCCAGCTGGCTAGTTAAATTTAGAGCTAAATTACAGTTTCCTATATAAAGAAAGAAACATAAAGAAAAGCATTTTCCATCCACATAATTCTTGAATTGTTAAGGCCACAAAACCTGTAAAATGTACCCAAGTATTTATTATCTGCCATTTTTCACAGATCAAAAGATGGATTTGATAGAAAATGGGTACAGATGCAGGGAAACAGACACCTCAAAAGACTTGTGTGACCAAGTCCCAATGTGACTGAGTATGCCATATTTTATCCTTAGTTTCTTGTATGTTAAGAGCCATCAGACACACATGAATAGCCATCATTATTATTAGAGAAGTCTCAAGGTAAACCTAGGAATATATTGCAAGACAAGACAAGACAAGACAAGACATCTAAAACCCAAAGCAAATGACCAAAAGTTCCATAATGATAAAGATTCACCTAGATGAGAAAGAAGAAAATGCCTGCCACGAGGGACCAAGAATTTTTAAAAATATCAATAAAAACGCAATAGAACACATTTGAACTATTGGTATCCTGCTGAAGCTATACAATTCGAGCTAACTGTATCATCCCCAACTAGGGATTCTGTTTATCAATCTTATTAAATGGAGATGGCTTCTTTAATTAAATTCTTTGATGAACAAGTTGGTACGATATGTTAAGCAGCTCGTGCAAATGCCTACGTTTAGAGACACCTGAAGGGGCCTTTTCGCCTCTACCTCACACTTTAAATGGAAAATCCTTGGTAGCAAAACTCTGACTCCTGGAGTATAAAAATAAATGAACACATTTCATTCTTTCATTCTTTTCACCCAAAAGGAAACAGTGCTCCAGCAGCTCTGATGGATGTTTATCCTAACAGGCAGTGTTTTCTTACATATTTTCCAGACCCAATTAGAAAAGCTTGGATATGAATCCCAAGGTTATTAAATCTCTTCAGTGTTTAAAAAGGAAGACTTTGCATTGTACACATTTATTTAACAAGTATTGAGAGTCTCTATGCTAGATAACTATGCTAAATAAGCATGGGATATAGAGACGAACGAGAGATCTCTACATTTCTGGGATTCTCTGCCATGTTCTTACTCTTCTCTAAAAGGCAGATCCAGAGGCTGTAATAGCCTCTCAATCTTCAAAAAGGTCCTGAGGCTTAAGGAGGTAGTACAGCCTCTCCTTCTATTCCACAAAAAGAGAATACAGTTTCTGGAAACTTCTTGAGTATTAGGTCACTAAGTTTTTTTCCTCACTGTGTAACTCCAGTAAGTAAAGATAAGACATACTAAGCCCTTCTTTTTCAGAATAAGATTTGATCTCTGTACACTAGATATCAGAATTTTGCTACCTAGTATTTTTTTTCAATTTAGATTCCCTGAAGCCAAAATAGAAAAAGAAAAATACATAAATAAGCAAATAAATATCCCCAATGCACTAACCCCTCCCTCTAATTTTTTTTTTTGTTTTTTGACATTTGACAGAATATAAATTGTGAGCATTTAACACCATTAAAAAGAGGGAAAGGAATGAAGTTGAGTATATCATGTGCATGATTGTAATTATTTTTCTTCCCCCTCAGATTATTTATATATATCCCCTATCATTTTCAGCTTATTTTTCACAGCTTCTATCCCACAAAGAAATACAGTTACAATATGCTTATAATCAAAAGATTAAGCAGGTGATATGATAAAGCAGGTGATAGAACTCTCAGACCCAAGGTAATCTTGGGTCAAAGCTGGGAAGAAAATCTGAAGGTAGACTCTCTGGAGCCACTACTCAGGCATGTTCATTCAGTTGTTGATTCAATTACAACATATCTAAACAAAATCTGCTTCAAGTTGTGTAGTTCACTCTTAACCTGACCATGCTGGAAGTAAAGTGAACAGAAAGTTGTGCCCGAGCTCAAGATTGTAACTCTCGTGCTTTGAATACTTCCTTACTTTTTTAGAATTGAGTGGTTTGCCTTAGCTCCTCATTAAGTATAGCCAACTATGTGTTCTAGTTGCTTGGGATACAGGCATTTTAGAAACAAGTAAGTTGACTTATTTTTCCCTCCAAGAATGTCATCCATGTTCTAACTCTGTTGTTTTTATAACAAACTTGAGAGATTTTCAGACTTTGTTGGCAGGCAGAAATGTTGAAGAAACAGAATTTTTGGGCACAGTCTTTGGGGAAGCAGATGAGGCATCCATCCATCATGGGTAGTGCCAAGAAATTAAGGTCATTTGGAAAAAACATGGTTTGGTACATCACTTATAGCTATAGTTATTGAAGTTAAATGTACTACTATATTTATAGCCAAACCGGCATTTGGATTTCTCAAGACTGGTTGTTGACCTACAATTTAATTGTGATGGTAAATGTTCAAATAAATCTAAAACAAAATTCTATTACTCAAGGATGGACACTAAGAGACAACAAGGTATATATAATGTATTAGTTTTTGACATTTCCTCACTATATATATATATGTATATATATAGTTCATATGTGCAAAATACCCCTGCAAACAGGAAAATTACTCAGATCTTCTGCATAAGTTAGACAGGCAGCAAGCTATGCACAATTTCTCCTTGTGCTAGATCAAATTCCATTCCTTTGCTCCTCAGGAGCACATCATGCTGCCTGAGAATGGCTTGATAAATGACAGGAGGACAGTATTTGCAGTCAAATGGCCTTGCTTCCAGTCTTGGTTCCACCACTTACTAGCTATGTGATATTAGATAACTAGGTTACTTCTCTGAGCCTGTCTCCTCATTCGTAAAACAGATGGACAGGAAAGGAAAGACATCTCATTTGCGGGTGTAAGAATTAACAATGAGTTAATGCTGTGAAGGCATTTTACAAACCGTAATGTACCACATTACACATTGATCTAGATTTGTTTGAACTTTTACCAACATAATTACATCTTAGATCAATGTGCCTGACACACTATCCTTAAACATGAATAAAAATTTTTCAAAAATCATGATCATGTATAATTTTCAGTGCTCATTTTTTTCACTTTGAAATATTTTAAATTATATTCTGAAGATTTTTAATTTTTTTTAAAAATAAAAGCAAAATTTCTTTAATTATGACTACAGTAGTATATATAGAGTTAGGTGAGTAGCGGAGAGTCAAAAGTATTTTGGTTAAAACAACTTGCAAGCCAATTGGGACTCAGTAATTATTCTTAAACAACTAGAAATGTCAAGTAGCACAATGAATAGCTTAGTAGGTAAGTCAAATAACATAAAGCACCTATGTGTGATAAATAATACTTAACTTCTGAGGCTAAAATATGCATATAAAATAAGGAGTAATTGGGGTAGTTTGTCCTTTTTATTCTACTGTAGCAAAGATATATGTGTAAAGAAGGATGTATCCGCTAATGTTGAAGATTAATCATCATTCAAGCATCAAACATCTTGTTATTTACCGGTTTGATGGAAAATAATATTTTTCACTGCCAAACCTTTCCTATTTCTATCAAATTTATATATATAATTATATATAAATATATATATATAATTAATTTTATAGGCAGGCTTTCAAGTGTCAATATAATTAAAAACTTACTAGAGTAGCATTTTATATTCTAAAATAAAGTTAAGAAAATGCCACGGAATCCTTATTCTTCATAGTTACATGATTGAGATCAAGCTAAGGTTTCCTAGTACTTGCCTCTTGTAATCGAAAAACAACGGGGATTTTCTTTTCTGTACAGGCAGCTATGAAGTTATCAGGGAGTAACTGTCCATCTAAAAGAAACTGGTCATCTTTTCCTTGATCAATTAGTATGTCCAGCTGAGAACCTGGATAGGATTTCACAAGATGGGTAGCATCATATGCCTGTAAAAAGAGAAGTTACATTGAAAAATAAATTCAAAGGTATTCTTCAGAATATACTATACTAGTACCAAATAGAAATTTAAAGTCATTTAAGTTCTAAGGCTGATTAAATCAGAAATATGCTTTTAAGTTGGCTCAAAATCTTGCCAGGTTTTTATTTACAAGGTCTTCAGAATTCTATTTTCTAATAATAGTCTCCTCCTTACTTTCAGTAGTCCTAGACTAGTGGCAAGAATCCCGTATCTCAGGCATTCTTCACAAAACGTCCCTTTTCCTTCTAAACCTTTAATATTCTTAATCTCCTCTTGACTCCAGTAAGAACATGATCTTTTTTTCTTTGTAACTCCTTCCACAAATCGGAAATTAGAAGCTTCTTCTAACTCCATGATCTTTTTCTAAATAGTCTCTATTTCAGATCATCTTTTTTTTTTGTTCTCTTCTTCATGGCTCTAATTCCAGACATAAATACATTCAGCCTTCTTTTTTGCTGTTGAACAGCACCAAACCTCTGCTATCTATATAAGTTTTCAGAAAGATCTGGTATGAATAATCTGAATCATATCTACATAATCTCAAATTTATTATCTGAGGAGCTGCCACTAGTTACAATTTTATATTTTATCATTCATCTTGAAATATTCTTAATTATTCACATATATTCACTAACCTCAACTTTTATATGTTGACCAAGACAAATGGCCATCAAAAGATTTGTCTTCTAAGTTTCCTGCTTTTGAAGACTCCATTTCCTTTCATCTTAAGAGAGAGAGAGGATCTATAAAGTCTGACTAGTTCTAAATCCTATGATTTCATAATTCTACATGGTTTCCTGATTTCAATCATATAAATACCCTAAATACAACATAATTAAGACAGTAAAATCTACTGTCACTTGGAGAAAAGTACATAACAGATTCCTTTTTAGGTTACTTGTGCCTCTACCTCTCACCTTCTCCCTCCAAGTAGTTGGTCATTTACCCAATTCTTCAATTAGACCCTAAGTCCCTGGTGGATGTGAAAGATCACCATTTTTGTAACAAAGGAGCTCAGAATTTAGCTTAGATTTTGCACCTGATGAAGACTCAAAACACTGATGTACATGCAATGTCAGTTCTCAAAGGACCTAATCCTAAATCAGTTCTAGCATTTTTCCAATATAATAAAAATTCAAGCCTAAACACAACTGTAATCTAGTTACTAAAGGGTGAACCCTCTAATTTGTTACAATTTCAGTAATCATCCTTAAATAAAGTAGGGGTCCATGTGAGAATGACCGCTGAATGCAGAACTATAAATACTTTAAGACAAAAAAGTTGTGTTTTTTATCCACTCAAGTATTTTCTGCTTGTTAACAATGCACAATGATGAGTTCACTTGCAAAGTATTCAAACTCTTGGTGGAGTTTGCAAATGGCCCATTTCTGCACAAGAGTAAAATGGCTCTCAGGACAAAGGGTCGTTTTTATTTCCACTTGCAAGCACCTGTTTTGCATGCTTAAAAAAGCAATCTTGCTGTGGGAATATGCACATAAATGTATAAAACAGAATATCTATTTTTAAACACTCATGTCTGGAATTTTAAATCAAGATCTGAAATACTGAATTTTGAAAACAAATACATAAAATAATTTAAAAAGCTAGGATTCTTTTTTTCTATTAAACAATGAGTATATAGTTAATAAGAGTTAATATGAAATTTTGAATTTCATAACACAGGTTGAATATCCCTAATCCAAAAATCCAAAATCAGAAATGCTCCAAAATCTGAAACATGTTGAGTATCCACATGACGCTTAGAGGTCACGTTCAAAGGAAATGCTCATTGTAGTATTCTGAATTTTTACATTAGGGATGTTCAACCTGAAATATGTGATATTTTTAGATTAGAGATGCTCAACCTGTAATATGTGGTATTTTCTGTTAATGTTAATTTGGAAGTCATGTTAATTTAGAAATAAAATATAAATTAGCCCTTAGTAGAAAAAAATGTAGCCCTAGAATATCTGCCATTATTCAATACAATTAGAAAGTAGGGTTTTTTGTTGATATATATATATATAACTTGCTAATTTATCTCAGCTCTGGAGCCCTAACTTGAGCAGGGTAGGAATATAATGTCTGTGGTATGTCCAGCCTTTTAAAAAAACTTGAAAACTTAAGATTTAGTAATAAGATAGCCATTCAGTACCTACCTTCCATTTACTTTGATCTGTTCCCAAATATCCACTAAAGGCTTTTTTGCCCCAGGGACAGAGTACAGGGTTGCAAATTGGAGCAAATGCTGACACAGACTTCAGAAACAAAATAAATTTAAAAACAAGTTATATTTTGCTAAATTAAATATGAATAGATATTTGCAACTTGCTTAAAAATATAGAATTTATTTGCAACTTACTTAAAAATTCTGACTTGACATTAAAACCCTGTGAACAATTTTCCTTTTGATATATTACTGGCTTAGATTGTAGGCCTTTCCATAATACCTCTTTTGTGTATTCTATTAAGAAAGCTAATAAATATAGTTGCTAAAATAATGCAAAACAGTACACTGCATTTTAATTAAGATACAAACATTAGTTTATGTTCAGCGTTTCTGCTCTTTTTTTAGCACTGAAAATTAGTCTATAGTAATATAAAAGTTCATGCTTATCTTAGTGAACATGTTACTAAACCTGACACATTATTTCTCTTAAACAGTACCAACAAAGCAGTGAGCAATGCATTTCAATATGATAGAATTTTTTTTTTTTTTTTTTTTTTTTTTTTTGAGACGGAGTTTCGCTCTTGTTGCCCAGGCTGGAGTGCAATGGTGCGATCTTGGCTCACCGCAACCTCTGCCTCCTGGGTTCAGGCAATTCTCCTGCCTCAGCCTCCTGAGTAGCTGAGATTACAGGCACGCGCCACCATGCCCAGCTAATTTTTTTGTATTAGTAGAGACGGGGTTTCACCATGTTGACCAGGATGGTCTCGATCTCTTGACCTCGTGATCCACCCGCCTCGGCCTCCCAAAGTGCTGGGATTACAGGCTTGAGCCACCGCGCCCGGCCTATGATAGAATTTTTAATACAACTCTGTGTTCTATAAAATGTTCTTTTTCACTGGATATGGTACAGAGATGGGATCTCTCAACTTCGGAGTACTCATCAATGTACGTGTTTAGTGGTATATACTAGGTTTTTTAAAGGATGAAAAATTCAACTAAGTTTGCTTTTCTACCTCAGACATGATAATTAGACTGCCTTAAAAAAATGGAAGTAGGCCGGGCACAGTGGCTCACGCCTGTAATCCCACCACTTTGGGAGGCTGAGGCAGGCAGATCACCTGAGGTTGGGAGTTCAAGACCAGCCTGACCAACATGGTGAAACCCCATCTCTACTAAAAATACAAAATTGGCCAGGTGTGGTGGCACATGCCTGTAATCCTAGCTACTTGGGAGGCTGAGGCAGGAGATTGCTTGAACCCAGGAGGTGGAGGTTACAGTGAGCCAAGATTGTGCCATTTCACTCCAGCCTGGCCAACAAGAGCAAAACACTGTCTCCAAATAAATAAATAAAAATAAAAATGTTCACTTAGCAGAAAACCCACTGTCATGCCATGAATTAGTAAAATTATAATAAAGCTTACCAAAAACAAAATATTTGACGCTATAGCAAGAAACTGCTATGAGAAATATTTTCATTTCTCAGTAGCACACCTAAAATAATGAAGTTCTTCTTAGAGGAAATGAATCAAACCAATCTTAAGGGTATGAATAGCCCTGTAAATTTAAAGGCAGAAGAAATCTTAAGATGATAGTTGCTTTGACACGTCACTTTTCAACTCTTGTAACATGCTTTTCTGCACAGTATGACACTACATATGGTAGTTATTCAAATCTGACTCTAGGAAAGGCTGTGATGTTTTTTAATCAAGCTGCATTTCAATTTTCATTAGAGGCATTAAGAACAGAATACTTAAGCTTCTAGAAATCATATCTTTTACCTCATAAAATCAAAGTCAACTTCACAAAGACATTCCTGGTAAGAATATAAATGATAGGTCTTGCCACAATAACATTAATCAATAATAATAACTTTTAGGGGAAAAAAGTGTGTTCAAAACCATAGTTAGAATAAAAATAATTAAAGCAGAAGCTACATTTTAGAATACTTTTAATAGGCCAATTAGAAAGCACTCTTGGGCTGGGTGCGGTGGCTCAAGCCTGTACTCCCAGCACTTTGGGAGGCTGAGGCGGGTGGATCACGAGGTCAAGGGATCGAGACCATCCTGGCTAACATGGTGAAACCCCATCTTTACTAAAAATACAAAAAAATATTAGCTGGGCGTGGTGGTGTGTGCCTGTAGTCTCAGCTACCTGGGAGGCTGAGGCAGGAGACTTGCTTGAACCTGGGAGGCAGAGGTTGCAGTGAGCTGAGATCGCGCCACTGCACTCCAGCCTGGTGGCTGATGACAGAGCAAGACTCTATCTCAAAAAAAAAAAAAAAAAAGAAAGCACTCTTACTGAATTCCTATGCTTCTGATTCTGTAGCATATACTCTATGGTCAAATTAAATACCCACCTGCCAAACACCCCAAAGTTTTCAACACTAGAAATATTTAGTTTCAATACTAACAATATTGTAATTTTAATCTTTGAAGGTTCCTAATATTATGTTATTCAAGAGAAATATTTATCACTAGAAGTTTAGATAATCTTACTTTGTATTTTCCAGGATTTTTCAAAGCACAGATCAGAGCTCCATGGCCTCCCATGGAGTGGCCAAAAATAGATGTCCTTTGGGGATCCACTGGAAAATTGGCATTTATGAGTTGGGGAAGCTAGAAAAAATTTAATCGTGTAACGAAAGATATCAAAGAAAATAAGTTTAGACTTTTTCAAAGTTATATAAAATAATTACACAATCAATGCTGCCAAATCATAGTCTTAAAATGGTTTGAACTAGTAACAATGAAAACAAAACAAAACAAAACAGAATTCTCAGGTAGACTATGGTTAGTAATATATCCCTGGATATATACGGTACAGACTTCTTTGAAAACATTTTAGGAAGGTGATGCAGAAAGAACCTTTCAAATGTTCTTAAATTTTGACCTAGTAATTTCTTTTTGGAATATATTCTAAGGAAGTCAGTCCTTAAGGAGAAAATATTATGCACAAAGATAATCAATGCAGTAATATTTATTAGGGTAAAAATATATAAAAAACCATAAATATCCTACAAGAGGAAAAAGTAAATTATGGCATATGACAGAATGTTATCCAATTATTAAAATTAGAATAACACTGGAAAATATTTTTATATATAACTTATAAAAAAGAACAAAATAAAAAGTTTACAGTTACATGAAAACTAATCATAGAAACAGTCTGGAATATACCAAAACATAAGTGTTTTTGGGGGTAACAGAAATATGGGTGATTAAAAACCTACATTATTGTTTCTAAGTTTTATGATATATATATTAATAATGAAGATCATATAAAATTTAGAAAAGCATAAGCAACGTACAAATATTATTAATAGAAGTAATGCTTTACCACTTATGTTTTCTAACTAAGCCTTGGCTTATCACTATAAAATATATCCAAATGTGCTTATGTCAATTTAATGGTAAAAACGAAACAAAACAAAACTATATCCAAATGAACCAGCTGCCAGGCAAAGTAAAGGTTTTTTCATGTATCATTTTCTTGGTTATTCTGGGTAGTATAAACAGGTTTCAATATAATGATTAAATTCTTTAACCGTACTTAGTGTTAATTTAAATTGCCGTAAATAGGACTATAGTACTAGTAAACTTTGAAATTTTCACTAATAACTTTTATACCCTAGTTTAAAATCCTCAGGATTGTAAGGACTTTGTGTCCAAAAATCAAACTCTTGGCAGTCATCAGTTAATAATTACAATACAAATTAAATCACCTCCTCTGTGATGTAAGAGTACATTCTGTAGTTGGTTTTCCAAGGATCTTCGGTGGCATCAACATAAAATCCAGCACCAGTGCCAAAGTCCCAGCTCTCATCTTCTCCTTTAATATTGCAGCCACCTATCAAGAAACAATCTTGTGGTTTCATCTGCTCTGTAGTAATGGCCCATGTTTAGTACCACACTTTCAAATGAATCTGCAAGTCCATTTGCATGGGAACTGTTCGCCAAATGTTGTGAGCTCTCTGCCTTTTGGAGCACATGATAGGATTATGCTTCCTGCTCCTCTTGCCCTTGAATGGGGCCATGTGACTCGTTCTGGCCAGTGAGGTAAAAAATGACTTTCCAAGCTGGAGTATTCAGCTGCCAAGGTAAAGCACGCTAACTTCCTTTGTTGATGAAGTTTCTTTTGTACTCTGAACATATGCTTCCTTACTCTGGTTTACCTGTCAAAAGGACTTAAATCTTTTTGTCTTTCAGAAATATGTTGTGATCCCTTCCCTGATGACCCTCTCTCACTACCAGCACCTCTTTACTTCTCTTTTACACAGGAGTGGGGCGGCAGATGCTTGTGCTCAACTCGCTATCATGAACTGAAAATGTTTTCTAACATGCTTTATTAATGGAGTCATTCCATCACATTACCCTATCTATCCATCCTCCACTGAAATTTTTTTATATTTCTTTTTAATTTATTATGTTTTATTTTATATACTTGCATGTGGTTAAAAAGCCAACCACTGGGATTTTGAATAGAATTACAGTAACACAGAGTAATTTGAAGACATAACCTTGTCATAAGATCCATTTTATCCATCTAGAAAAACAGCATTTTCCCATTTATTAAAGTCTTCATTTATGATCTTTAGCAAAATTTTAGTTTCCTTTTTATACATCTTTCTATTTTTAAGTTTATTCTTTAATATTTTTTATTTTTGATGCTATTTGAATTAAATCTGTTATATTTCTAACCAGAAATGCCTTGTTTTTGTACAATATGGCCTGTGAAAGGAAATACAGTACTTCCCAGGCCAGCCATATACCTTCCCTAGTTTTACTGCCATTTAAATTCCATTTCCTGCCACTTCTAGAGTCATAAAACAAGTTTTAACTGTCTGATACATTGAGTTCTCACATATTTGATATTTTCATTTCTCTAATGTAAATATTCAAATCATCTATATTAAAACTAATACTTGTTTAACTGTATGATTGATGTTAACAGAGATGAAAAAAGATGTAATTATCATGTAACAAGACAGTTTACCTTTGGAATAGAAAAAATAATTTCCTATGCATTACACATTAGTTTTTTGACAGTAGTTCCAATGATATATGAAGTGAGTTGCTGAAGTATCTTAATCTGTACAATGGGAATAGCAAAACTATCCTCTTTCATAAGAGCCATGTCATGAGTAAAACTCAATGAGGAAAATGTATAGCATCGTATTTTGGAGTCATGATGACAATTGAAAGGTTAATAGAGATAATAGCAAAAATATAAAATGAATTGTATAACGTATATATCATACCACTTATAACAGTCCTAAAGATTTAGATGTTTATAAAGGATATCTGGACCACAAACACTTACGAGGGCTGGTGTCTGGAGCAATGACAACAAGACCATGTTCTGAAGCAGCTTGATGATAACCAGATTTCGATATAAAATTTTGTTCTGTGCAAGTTAAACCTGAAGATAAAAAATATTGTTACTGGGCACACAAGGACATAAAAGATGTGTACCATTAACACTGAGGACCATTAGACCAGGGGGGAGAGGGAGATGAACAAGGGCTAAAAAAAGTTCTAATGCTCACTACCTGGGTGATGGAATCATTCATACCCCAAACCTCCTAATCACGCAATATGCTCATGTAACAAACCTGCACATGTACCCCCTTAATCTAAAGTAAAAGTTGAAATTATTAAAAAAAATTAGCTCATGCTATATTGTGAATGGTTTATAAGCTTTAAACTTTTTATAATACAGGAAAACAAGCTTACTTTGTATTATTAAAATTTTTTTTTTGCTTTAGAAATAATTGAGTAAGACACTAAAATTCACTTTTTAAAAGAAAATTTATAATTGTATTAACCTAAGAACTGTGTTAGGTTAAGTGATTCCATAACTATCCTTTTAAAATCACTTACTAGTTTCAATTACTAAAATGCTTTGGACCAGATGTGTTTGGGAATTCAGAAATTTTTAAACTGTAGAGTGGCAATATGGTGCATAAGCCCAATAATAAACAACTCCAGTGAAGTGTTATCAAATATGCTAATTAAACATGACACTATTTCTGCATCAAAACATGAACATTTACAGTAAATAAGCAAATACTATAGTATTCAGAATACAAATAACTTAATATTTTTTATATACAGGTAGTTCCCAGCAACAAAATTTAGCTTCATCATCTTTGTAGTCTTCACCGAACTAAAAAGACAGTAATGGTGACCACACGCCATCCTTTGAGTTTTAGCCTCAGTTTTTAGAAGTTTCTGTTATTTTTCCTAGCTTTATGCTTTTCAGTCATGTGATATAGAGAAGATGACTTAATTCTTTTACTTTAGGTATCTAATACTATAATAATGATGTGAGAATGACAAGGAATGAACTACCAATCGACTTTATTGATCATTTCACCAGTTGAGAGACATTTGGTTTGTTTATACTTTTTGGCTATTATAATAGTGTGCTATGAACATTCATGTGCAAGTTTGTGTGTGGACATGTTTTCAATTATATTGGGTACACAGCTAATAAAGGGCTGTTTCAATGGTCACCTTCACTGGAGAAAGATACAAATCACTACACATGAACTATCTTTTAAGATTTCAGTTTGGATGTTTTGATTTCAGCTAATTTCTCTATTTTAGCAATGTAATAGCTGTGTCATTGGTTTCCTTAGACTTACTGGGAAGTAAATCTTCTGAAATTCTTTTGTCATGATCTCATGTGCACTGGTCAGGCAATCTTACCTTTACTCAGAAAAACAAGCCTTAATTTCCAAGGTCTATCTCTTCTTCAGTATCTCACTAAGGAAACTGTCCTGTCATTTGATGTAAACAAACAAAAATTCTGTGTTTTATACTTGTAAAGCTCAGATTGCTAGATTCAATTTTGGTTGGAACTTAGGGCCTTATTATTAGAGTACCTATGACACAATGCCTCGGTCCCTCTGATCTGGTAATTATTGTTTAACCAAGAGATACAACTATAGTAGCCCTCACCAGAAACAAAATGCAAAAACAACAGGAGAAAAAACTAAATACAGCTCTGGACTGTGAGTCAGAAAATTTGTTTAACTCCACATTACTGTGTGACTCTGGCCAATATTTAGCTTCTCTGGGCCTCATTTTCTTTCTAGGGATTACATGACTTCTAAGATCATTTTTCACTACACAATATTATGTTTTCTGAGACGATTAAATAACTAATTTTGTTTCTCTTGCTTTTGACAATATCTATGCTCTTCTAGCAAAATTAGTGCTCTTCATTCAATCACAGAAATGTTTTCTTGAGTTAAAGTCAGATATGCACTTGATCTTTACCCTTTAAGACAAAGTATTTATTCTCATTTTCAAAGACTGGTATTTGGGACTTGTCCTTGATGAAACATACATGAGAGGATTTGTTAAATCAAAGTTACAGGAACCAATTTGAAGAAAAAAAATTAAAATAGTACTCTATGACACAATTTAGTTGCTATGATTCTCTCTTTATAATGTTTGTTTCTAAAGATGGAGTAGTACCAACATCTTGTGAAAGAAAAGTTAGCATAGAGGTTTCAAAACGCAGGGTCAAAATCTTACTCTCTTCACAATCTGCTCTACAGTCTTTAATACAAACCTCTGATTAAGAAGCATTAGCATTCTTTTGTGACTTTCCAGATGTTGTCAGAGAAGCTCTATGGAGTCTAATTAAAATATTTTAGAGAACATTGTAAGAAGTTCTTGACTTCTTACAAATAGCTGGTTTCTAATTAGAGTGTCCTGATGTCCTGATTTCACCTAGTATTGCTCTATTGGACTAGTAAAGTCTCTATAAACTCCAGAAATGCTTGAATAGGTACAAATTAGGTAAATAACTTTTGAAGTCCTTGCTATTGAGTACAGAGCTTTACATTTTCTGCTAAATTACTTGGTCTATTAGAAAAAGATGTGAAATAAGTGTAATTCAGTAGGTCTGAAATTATTCTCCGGATAAAGTAACAGAGTAGAATATGACAGGCCCCTAAAGACTAATTTAGGCTCAGAAAGCCTACCAACTCAAAACAAAAGGGTAAGATAAGCCAGTTAAAAAGGAAAAGGAAACTACTTTGTAAAACTCAAATGCATAATACTTACCTGAGAGCCAATACAGCGCAGGGCACTTTCCAGTTTCTGCCTTTGGTGGTAAGTAGACAGCAAATTTCATTTTGCAGTTCAGTTCAACACTAATTTTAGCGACAAAATATTAACGTCCCTCATTAGGCAAGATAGAAACAAAATAATTATGCACTATATAAAAAGATATATAGTAAAGGTCCAAAGTCAGTTATTTAATGTCTAAAATAAGTGGTTCCATCAACATTTAAGGAATATACTTGTCCCTTAAAGAAAGAATGTGGCCAATCTGGCATACTGATCTAAACCAACCTGAGCCTATACTTTGCATGGCACTGTTATTTTGGGCAGAGTAAGTGAAAAATAAATGTAATCCTCATTGTGGTACTTATTTAAAAAAATTGTTTCTGTTTCTAAAGAAATGTATGAAATCACAAATCATCTTTTATTAAAAAAATGAATTCTTGCCAGGTGCGGTGGCTCATGCTTGTAATCCCAGCACTTTGGGAGGCAGAGGCGGTTGGGTCATGAGGTCAGGAGATCAAGACCAGCCTGGCCAAGATACTGAAACCCCGTCTCTACTAAAAATACAAAAATTAGCTGGGCATGGTGGTGGGTGCCTGTAATTCCAGTTACTTGGGAGGCTGAGGCAGAAGAATTGCTGGAACCCAGGAGGTGGAGGTTGCAGTGAGCCAAGATCGCACCATTGTTCTCCAGCCTGGGCAACAAAGCGAGACTCTATCTCAAAAAAAAAAAAAAAACCAAAAAAGAATTCTTGAGATCTTACATATTTGCTCAGGGCACTAAAATGCAACACATCCTTAATTTGCTCTTTCATAACTAATATTTCATCACAATCACTATTAATGCAACTAGAAAAGACAATGTTGATTAAAACCGCAGGCATTCTTCCAGTAAACAGTAATTCCTGCAACAATGATCTCTCATGGGTTTAATTTAAAACATCATAGAGATGGAAGTAAACTCTTACCACTTCAGAGTAAACACCTATCTTTTTATTAAAGTTATATAAGTACATACAGTTTAAAGTGAACTGTAACTGTAAATAGTAAATACTTCCACAAACTTTGTTATGAAAAACTAGTTTTCCCTGGCCCAATCTTTTCATTTGCATATTCCAGAGATAATTAATTTACTTCTTTTAGCTGATTTTTCTGGTATTTATGTCCCTATCTAAATAACATGAACTTTATTACTGCTTCTAGATTCTTCAGTTTTTAGTTACTATCTATTGACTTCCCATTACGGATGGATTTTAGTGAACTTTCACCTCCTTGTCTTTGCTCTCTGCACTCCCCTACATTTCTCCTTCTACTATCCTTCATATATAACTTTGGTTCATCAATAATAAGAAGTTATAAATGCTATTCAGTGATGAGCTGTGTAGTATATTAGAATTACTTCCCCTTTTCTTTCAGTTTTTCATTTTCATTCAGCTAGGAATTCTCTCTTTTTGTTACTGGTTGTCCTTCCTTGTTAGGAATAGACTCCCATAAAGGCCCCATCATGAGAAGTTTTCTGTATGCTCCCTTCCATTCTCTGCATATTGGTGATTTTCTTTTTTCACATTATTCTAAGCAACTTTTCTTACTGATGATTGATGGCATAAAAAATTTCTGACAGCTGTTTTTAGGTTTTCAACTTTTGTTAGGGAAGTTGAAACATTTACTTTCATTATAATACCATATTAAGTCCATATCCAATGCAGGGATATTTGTTATCAATACATAAAATCAAGAGAGCATAATCTTGTTACAGGATGGTTGGTGCCTTAAGACCTTTCTTGCACATTTAAAAATTTGTTAAGAGGCTGTATCTCATGCTAAGTGTTCTTATCACAATAACATTTTTAAAAGAAGACCTTTCTCAAGTAGTTGTGGAACATATCAGGTCTAAAGTATGTTCAACAGTGGTATGATTAACGTTTATGTAAAAGCAAAAAAACCAGGATTATCAAGTAATCTTCTGAAACCTCTGTCCCTATCATGTCATTAAGATGCTGCTCAGTTACCAAAAGAATACCATCTCATGCACAAAGATTTGTGTGGTCACTCTCTATGTATCACGAATTCAATACCAAAATCCCTCAACCCTGATTGGTTTCCTAAATTTCCTCTCCAATACAGTCAATTCTATCAATTTCATCTACATTAGAAAAAGCTCTTCAGACCAGTACTGCCGAACAGAACTTTCTACAGTGATATTAATAAAAAATGTTCTACGTATGTATTATCCAGTACAATAGCTTCTAGTAACCTGTGACTACTGAGCAATTGAAATGTGGCTAGTGGGACTGAAGTTTTATTATTTAACTAATTTGATGTAAATGCCTGCATGTAATTTCTGACTACCATATCTTCAACTTTTGACCTGCTGCTTCCTAGTTGCTGTCTTAATATGGCCCCGCTCATCTGGAAATTCTTTCTCCTCTGATCTGTTTTCTTGGGTCTTACATCTTCAGCGATCTTGCTTTAGTCCCTCATTTTGGTGAAGCGTATTATTCAGGTGCTTCCAAAAGTGCATAGGAAATACACTTTCAGACCTTTCATATATGAAAACGTCTTCATTCTACTCTCACTTAACTGACAATATGATTGGACATAGAAGTCATCCTTCAGAATCTTGAAAGCACTGCTGCTCTGCATTCTTTGTTCTAGTAATACCATTGAGCTAACCTAAACCTTTGAAAATTCTTAATCTACTTTCTCTTTTTCTCAATGTTTGAGAATTTTCTCTGTTTCCAATGCTCCAAAACTTTACAATGTTGTTGGTGTAGATCTGTTTTCATCCATTGGACTAGACAACTTTTTACATCTGGCAACTTAAACCCCTCAGTTCTGGGAATTCTTGAATTATTTCTTTATTCTTTGTATCTATACTCCTATTTCTGTTTTATTTTCCAAAATTCTAATAGTTAATGTTGGGTTTTTGGACTAGTCCTCTAATTTTCTTATCCTTTCTGATTTATCACTTTTGTCTTATTTTACTTTCTAGAATGTCAACTAAGCCTTTTTTTTTGAGCTTTATCATTTCTACTATCAAAACTTAAATGTCTGGGCTTTTTTGTACTTGAAGTTTATTTTATTTTATATTTTTCGAGACAGAGTTTCACTCTTGTTGCCCAGACTGGAGTGCAGTGGTGCCATCTCAGCTCACTGCAACCTCTCCCTTCCAGGTTCAGCAATTCTCCTGCCTCAGCCTCTTGAGTAGCTGGGATCACAGGTATGCATCACCATGCCTGGCTAATTTTTGTATTTGTTTTTTTTTAGTAGAGACGGGGTTTCACCATGTTGGCCGGACTTGTCTTGAACTCCTGACCTCTGCCTGCTTCAGCCTCCCAAAGTGTTGGAATTACAGGCGTGAGTCACCACGCCTGTCCATGTACTTGAATATTTTTAATAGCATCCTACGAAGTCAGAGGTCAATATCTTTTATGCCTTTGCTATGAACAGCAGTTTACATTAAATTAAAGGCTTTACATAAATGTCTAGTGATCTTTAGCTGTCCATTCCTATTTAAGAGTGAAACACTAAAAATCTAGTTGAAAGCACTGTGCCTACTAGTGGAGTTTTCAATCACTGCTTTACTGTAAGCTCTGGTTAGATTACTCTGTTGGCAAATTGCAGTATCTTGAAATTTCTTCCTTTGGGCTACTCAAAATTCCCACAGGACAATTCTTCTGAAGGATACAAGATTAACTCCCCAAATTTTGAAAGCTAGTAAAAGAAACTCAGTGTGTAAACTTTTGCTTAATTTATTTGCAGTATTACAACTCCCACTAATTGTGTCTGGTATTCCCTAATACAAATGCTCTGTTTACTGTCTCTAGAGAACATACCACCAATCTTTCTCCAGAGTTAGTAAGAGGCAGTGCATAAAGCTGGGACACTCTCAGATCTATCACCTTTTAAAAACAGACTTTCAATTAATCTTCCTTTTTCTGAGCTCAACTTTTATCCTGATTTTCAGGTATACCTGGTGCCTTCAATTACTATGGCTTTTTATAAATTGTGCCATTTCTCAGCCTTTTATTGCTGATGTTTAGAATTTAGCTTTCTAGGCTTTAATAAGTCAGGTACTACCTGTCCATTTGTATTCCTGCTTCTAAAATGTTACTCTTAGCTCCTGTCTCCTGTTTCTTTTTGCCTTTACAGGCGTGTGTGTGTGTGTGTGTGTGTGTGTGTGCTTTTAATCTCTTTACTTAATGCCATTTTGGAGGCAGCAGAAGCAAATCCATGTGTTTAATGTGCTCTTTCTCAAAAAGTCCAGGTGTTTTTCCTACACTTAGAGATCCTCAAAGAAAATGTTTTCAGAAGTTTTACTGGCAACATAAGCATTTTCACAAAGTTTCAGAAAAGCATCAAGTTAAATATTTCTCTGTTAAGAGAAATATTAACACTTCTCTGTTGAAGATAATTCTCTGTTAAGGCTCTACCTCACACAATCATATCCACAGCTAATTAAGTCTGGTAAAATTGTCAAATAGATAACCACAGAAAGAGTAAGCAAGTTTAAAAGTAAAATGAGGTACCATAATATCTAAAGATTTGTTTTAAAATAGAACAGAATAATCCAACAGAATGAGAGGTATCTAAAATTATATCTTCTTAATAGATACCTGTCATGTTCAAAAACTTTCTGCAATCCCCCAAAGCACTTGTTGCTGGAAATCTGCTTCAATGCCATTCTTCTCCTATTAGTAAAGAGTAATCTCATTAATTTCCAGAGAATTAGTTCCTGAGAAACTAGAAACAAAACCAATTTCTTTCAGATAAATTATCTGAACATACAACTATTTTTTACCTAGAATCTGCTTTTCACATTTTTCTCCAGTAAATAATATTAAGAAACTGATTAACTCACATACATGCATTTACATTTGTTACTCACTTTTAAAATATTTCATACTTTGGTATATCATTACTAATTTATTAAAAAGTTCTTTGTCATGGTAGACTGCCCCAAATTCTTTTTTAAAAAAGGCAGAAAATAAGTAAGTTACCGATTAATTACGTTAGTTTAGAAGATTAAAAATTGCTAACAATCTGCCTATCAACTGCAACAAAGTAGACAAGGATTTGGTATGACTAATTATGGTTGATTTCAAAATGGAAGAAAGATGATGTGATAATGATTTTGCTAATAATAACAGATAACATGACTGAACACTTACAGACTGACACAGATTTTTCTAGATACTAAACCAGATCCAATTACTCATCCCATGAGTTTTTAAGAGAAAGCAATACGAAACGAGATCAACACTTCTCTTTTTAAAACAAACCAATTAAGTAAAACATAAGCCTGTTAACTCTTTTCTGTCCAATAAATATTTTAAATTTTCATGTAAAAATAATTTTAAACTTATATGTAAAATAACATATTTTATTGCTTTTACTGATCATAACAGGAAAAAAGAAAACCATTTTATCATAAATGCCTCTTGAGCAAAGGGAAACCACACTGATTCTGACGTGTACCTCTCAAGGAAAGATTCCCTTCCTATTCCTAGAAGCACTGTATTAGAATATAAGGCAATAAGTCCTACATACTAAAGAAAAACCTTTAGATATCTGGAACAGGTATTACCACCCTGGTGATCTTCTCAGTGAAATGCACTACTATGTGCCTATCAGCTGTAGCTTTAGGATTGCTCTTTCAAAGATATTTAACAATAATCTTAAAAAGCTAATTTGGAAATGTCTTTGTAAAATACTTAAAAAATTTAGCTTCAATCTTATCTTTAATTTTTTCAATAAACCCAAATACTTAGTTTTATTTTGGAAGACTAGGATTTGAACCCAGGAAGTCTGACATCAGAGTTCCTACTCTTAGCTACTATGCTGTCCTGACTCTATAGAGGTTCTTTAAATACTTTTTTTTTTTTAAAGGCACTCTAAGATAACAGATTCTGTAGAATTATGATATTACAATGGTACATAGAGAAACTACCATCTGCTCAGTTTTATGCTTTTAATCTATAAAAGATTAATTCTTAAACAACAAACTCCCATGAGATGTTATTGGTTATTGAATATTAGCTTTAGCTATTGTTCACAATCCTATCTTTAATAATGAACTTACAGAGATACACATTGTCTGATTTTAATATATTAACACATATATATGAGACCAACAAATAAAATTTATTTGCTCCATTATTCCACAAGGAAACCAGATTTTCTTAAACTTAGCAAGGACTATATCCACTTTGCAAAAGATGGTATACTGAGCATGTATCTGGTACATAGAAGTCTATATACTTTGCTGTTCATCTATTTTAATAAATCTCAAGTTGTCGTTTTCTCTACTTTCAAAATTCAAAACCAAATGCTTTTCATTTGGCCAGAAGGAACAAAGTTAAAACACTTTTTAAAAGCTGGTAGAATATTTTTTAAAAAACAAAAATTTTAAAGTATTTTTTCTACCCACCCATTTTAGAAACTATCTTTAATTATAAATCAAAAAATATGTTAGGCTTAACAAGAAATATGACATAAACTAAGAACCTGACATGACATACTGTGACACACTATGAGATCTGGTATGTTATAAAAGGTGGTTATATTTTTCAATAGAATTTTTCTATGTGAAAAATCGCACATTTTAAAACAAGCTATTAGTGTTTTTTTTTCATTCAATGTTCAGAGTAATATATAAACAATAAAACAAGTTTACCTATCCAATTGTTGATTGCTTTTTGCTTGAACCAAAAGGTAGACGATGCTGAAAAAAAGACCAAATGGTTTACAATGGGATATGCTTTTCACAGCAAAGGTTATACAGAGCTTATATATGCATATGCATTCTCAATAGAGACATTTTCTTCTTTTGAGGTAGGTGACTGTTTACCCTGATGGGATACCACATCACCACTTAATCTAATTACCTTAATTACTCATAATCTAATTATTTGCCACAAGGCCACCTTAATACCTATTTTGCCATTAGGCTTGTTGGTGGTAGTTGGTCAAAAACATTTGTTGAAGTAAAAGTATTATGAAAGTTTTTTATCATTTTAAATCAATAAAAAAATTTTCAAGTGTAATTTGGAAGTATGAGATGTATTCAACTGCTGAGTAAAGAAAACAAGAGTGTGGACTAGTTAAGTAGAAGAAAATGGATCTATCTGGCTCAGAGTTGTAAGTGGAACTTGTAACATGGGGAGAAAAAAGGAGGGAAGAGATGAGGCCTGAAGGACTACTACTAGGGTGACTAGAAAGGATGTGTAAGAAAATTGGGCTTATGAATGATGCTGAAGTGACTGATATTCAGTAAGAAAAAATATATATAGAAACTTACATAGTATATATCATGTCACTTGTCTGATAGATTTCATTTAGGCTCCAGAACGAACATGTATGTAGGTTCTAGACCAGATTTTCTGGGAGAATTAGGGTGACAGAGTAGGGTGGAATACCAAAAAACCAAACAATACCCTTCCTACTTCTCCTCCAAAAATAAAAAATAAAAATAAAGCCCAGAAAAACAATTTCACAGTGCCAGTGGGAGTCACACAATTTTTCCCAAAAGTTAGTGAACATCAACATTCTTTGGAGAAGAAAGGGTCTCTCAGTGCATAATACATCCATTCCCCTAAAGACCAATCCTTACTGTTCCTCCCTTTATATTTTATTTATTTATTTTTTTGGAGGCAGGGTGTTGGCCCTGTGGCCTAGGTTGTAGTATAGTTACACAATCATGACTCAGTGTAACCTAGAACTCCAAGCTTCAAGTGATCCTCCTACCTCAGCCTCCTAATCAGCTAGAACTACAGGCACATACCACATCTCAATAATTTTTTAAAATATTTTTTTGTAGAGACAGAGCCCTTATTGAAGCTAAATGACATACACCTGCAGAAATCTGAGTTCTATTTGTATCCTTCTTCCCCTGAGTCTCAAGTTTTCCATGTATTTCTACTTGTGTTTTTGTTCCCATTCTCTCAGATTCTTGGATTTTGATGTTTTTTCATTTTCAGGGTGTCCTATTCCACTGGCTCTTAACAACCTAGACAGGTGTTCCCAAAACCAATGGACTACAGTGCCAATAACTGGTTGTTGACCACCACGGTGTAGATCAAATCCTCTTCTCAGTGAAAACTCAGGATCTGGCTTCTTCCCTTTCACTCTGTCTCCTCCCACCTCCTTTTTCTTTTTTCTTCACACTCTCTTTCCCTAAACCTCATTCCCTAAATTTCAACTACATTTTCTGGGTGAAAGAATTTAAATCTGCATCTCTATAACCAATCTTTCTCAAGCATTAGTGCCCATAATGAAATTTATTGCTGGGCCCTTCTACCAAGACATGTCACCAGCTATTAAAACTCAATACATCTAAAATTAAGCTTCTGCATCTCACCTTCAAACCATTCCTCTCTTCATGGCCTCCCTTTTCCAGACTAATGCCTGTCTTGCCTAACTTACGTTTGAGATGCCTCAAAGTCACCTTTTTTTTGAATTCCCACTGCCATCATCCTAATTATATATATATATGGGGATTAAAGCCTGGGGTTTTAATCCAGTTAATTTACTGTTTAATGGATCCCTACAAACAGCTCATCTGCAGCCTAATATGGCCTACATGTAATTGTTAGTCATTTTTACTTAGTATTTTTAAAACTGTGATAAAAACAAATACATAAAATTTATTTTCTTAACCATTCCTAAGTGTGTATTTCACTAGTGTTAAGTATCCGTTAGTCATAATTAAAAACACAGATGCTAGCTCACAATAATGAGCAGATGAGAACTGCTTGACCACCCCCTGGCTGCTGCAGGTGGAGACTGCTAATCCCCTTCCCTGTTAGGCCAGTAGCTGAGAACCTGAAAGTCACTGAAATGGAAGACTATGCTAATTTTATAATTTTCTTCAAGTTTAATGCCATTAAAGTTTCATAAAATTAAAACCATGAAGGATCACTGAAAAAAGGTAAGAATGAATAAAACTCCATATAAACTTCAGTCACATTCTACCTGTGTACAAGCATAGTCTTTTTTTTTTTTTTTTTTTTTTAAGACAGCGTCGAACTCTGTGGCCCTAGTTGGAGTGCAGTGGTGTGATCTCGGCTCACTGCAATCCTCCCGCCTCAGCCTCTGGAGTAGCTGGGACCACAGGTGGCACCACCATGCCTGGCTAATTTGTTTGTAGAGGAGGTTTGGCCATGTTGCCTAGGCTGGGTTTCTTCTCCTTTATAAAAATTCACATGGCTTGCCCACCTCAGAATATCCACTACACTCTGGGGGAAAAAACTAAAAAAATATAACATCTATAAACGCCCAACACTTCCACTTGGCTCTAAATATGGTCTATAATTTGGTCCCACATTATTTTTCTGGTCTCATTTCCTATTATGTTAGTTAAACCCAACTATACGTAATTCTAGGATGGCCTGGATGTTGCTACCGGGTGACTTTACTCAATGCCACAGTACAATAGTTTCAGAGCAGGTTCTGGGGCCAGACCCTCTGGGTTCAAAGTCTGACTTCACCACTCATTACTACCTGACACTGGGTAAGCTATTTAATCTTTGCCTCATTTGCCCACCTGCAAAATGGGGATACAGTAACACCAGTTTGATAGGGTTGCTCTGGAAGTTAAATGAGTTAATTCACACAATGCTTAGAACGCTGCCTCTACCACACTAACAGACATGAACTATTATTTTTCCTGCAACCTGGAATGACCTCCTTCAAGTGGTGGGCTCAAATCCCATTTCCCTGATGACCTCATCAGAAATGACTTCCAGTCCCCTACAGCGCTCTGAGAGCGGTTTCCGATCCGAACGGATTTCGCCAAACTCCAAAGACGCGGGTTCCCCTCGGCATCACCAGGTGAGCGCTGCTGACCGCGCCATTGGGTCGTGCCCGGACGTGTACGCTGCCCAGGGCAGCGGGTCCACACTCCCCTAAACCAGGCGCCGGTGGGCGCTACTAACGCGTTGAGGCCCGCTCCCTCCTTAAAATGTGTGCACATCTACTTCACATTTTCGCGCGGTGGATGCGGGCCTAGAAAAGTCTGTGTAAACTGGAAAAGGCTGTACAAATGTAGCGGGCAGTAGGTAAACCGGCTCTTCCCCTGGGATGCGGCACGCCCGAGCGCCCCGGATTACACTAGGTTGGAGGCCCAGAGAAGGAAAAGGGATTAAGGGCGAGGCTCCGCGTCACGGGACAAGGTCCTTGACCTCCTGTCATGGCTGGAGGCGCTAGGGACCCGCGATCGCCATCTCTGCGATCGTGCCTGCGGATATCTGCACCGCAAGCCTCGTCGTCGCCCGGATCAGGCCTACCCGTGCCGCCGCCGCAGCCGCGGCCGCAGCCGCAAGAGCCGCTAACAACGTCCCAGGCCTCTACCCGGCCCCAGTCTTACCTCCGGCGGCGGAGTTACCAGCAGACGCAGCCGGAAGTAAAAGGCGGGGCTCAAGATGGCCGCTGGGGCCTCGCCTCGGCCCCCCCACCTATATGATGCCCCGCCCCTCTGGTCCCGCTCACTGTCGCTTTTAACTCCGAGAACCTGCGGTTCTCCAGTCCCGTTCCCATGGCCCTGCCCCCTTTGCACATTGCACTTCCCGGCAGCCTCCGCGTGGGCGTCACCTCCGTCCGCGTTTCCACTCCTCGTGGTTACTAGGACCAACGAGGAGGGCGTTTGAGGTTAATCCCTGGTGCCCTGCCTGAGAGCAGTCCGCTGTGCGTGCTCAGACTCTTCCCAGAGCCGGCAGCAAGAACCCGAGGCATTAATAAATTTGAGGTCTAGCTTCACTTAACTCGTGGACAGGGTTTCCGTGTCACTTATGTAGAAACTAGAGCCCAATTTCAACTCCCCCCACTCCTCTGTCCTAAGTCTATCCACGTCACCTACTTGGTAGCTGCAGTTAAACAAGAATCCTTTGAAATCTCCAGTCACCGACATGCAGTGGGACCACCATCAGTTTTCCTGTTTGTTTCCTTCTTCCCTCAATAAAAATTAAGTTGAACTGAGTAAGATTTGCTGGTTGATAATTTACAGCAAATCTTTCCTTTTGGCCTCTCTGATTTAAGTAAACTGTGAATGTACTTTGCCTCTTGAGAAATTAAATCTGATTACAACAGACCTACGTGTTTTTCACGAACAGTTACACTGACATTGTAAATACACTATCTGATAGTTGGGGCTGGCCTCATGGGCCTGCAACCTGTGCTCTTACCCCGGCCCCCAGAACAGAAGGAAGCTACACTTTCTCTCAATAAGTTTTGAACTGGGGCTCCACATTTATGTCTAGCATTGGGCCCTGTAAATTGTGTAGTGATAGGAACTGACATAAGTATGGATGAGCTGCCACACAGAAGATTACCTGCCAGAATCTATCGTGTGGCTTAGGCCCATTTTGCCATAGTGATCTTTGGACTAAATTAACCTGTGGACTGAACCTGTGGATCAACTGGAATTCAGACTGAAAATAATGTTTCATCAAAATAATGTTTTTATTTTGAGAAAGCATTGAAGTAAATTGTTTTAAACTTTACTTTTACTATTTTTAAATATAAATAATTGAAAAGTTTCTTCAGTTTCAAAACTGAAACAGAATAAATGAATACCTGTTTGCACGTTCTTTAGAACTGATGTTTGAACAAAGATAAATAATTAAATGATAAATTCACCCCACTGCTTCGAGGTGCAGACTAGCCAAAGAACTGTAAGTGTGAAGTTCTTTTACTAAAGGGTTCTTGTGTTAATACAATATGAGAATAATTAGAACTAAAATTTCTTTTACGCAGCATAAATAAAATGTTAATTGACCCACAAAAGTTGATTTCTTTAAAATATTAAGAATATGTATATAATTATTATTATTTGAACATGGAAGCAAAGTAAGTAGAAATCAGAAATTAAGGTTGATATTTTAAATAATGAGACTATCAATAAAAATGGATCAATATTAAGTACCCAAAGAAATAGTCCAAAAATTATGCGTGAATGTGTGGCTGAGAGGATTTAGGACTCTTGGGTTGAACTAAAATAAATTGGAATATAATCTTAAGGAAGTAATAAAGGGATGCAACAAAACTGAGAAAAAGTCAAATATACTTAAAGCCTGTAAGAAAAGAAATTGTTTTAGTCAGTTCCAGCTTAACAGAAATGTAATCCTCACCATTCTAAAAGTCTAGGAAGTCCAAGATCAAGGTGCTGGTGAATTCTGTTCCTGCTGAGAGTCCTTTTCCTGGTTTGCAGAGAAATACCTTCTTGCTATAGCCTCACTTGTTAGGTGGGGTGAGGAGAGCTCTGGTTCCTTCATCTTATTATAAGGGCACTAGTCCCATTCACAGGGAGTCTACCATTATGGTGTAATTATCTCCCAAAGTCTCCACCTCTACATACCATCATGTTAAGGATATAGGGTTCATTGTTTGAATGTTGGGGGATAAAAACATTCAGTCTATAGCAGAGATGATTTTAGAGAGTCTAGAAAAGGCACCATACATAGAAAGTTATATAATCTCTTGGGTATCCAATATGCTATTTGAGAAGTGTCCTTGTGGCTTTTCCACAGACTAGAATAGGGTTTCTCAACCTCGGCACTATTGACGTTGGGGCCAGATAATTCTTTGTTGTGGGGACCTATCCTATGCGTTGTAGCAGGTTTAGGAATATCCCTAGCCTCCACTAGCTAGTTGCTGGTAGCACCCCCAACAAGCTTAGATACCCAATACGTCTCTAAACATTGCCAAATGTCCATGGAGAGAGGGGTTGGGGAAGAGGAGGGCAGCACAATTGCCCCTAGTTAAGAACCACTGGCTTAGATAAACACTTTTCAAAACTCCCTTTATTTTGATTCTGTTCTTATGTAGTGATATTTTGGAAAAGAATGGCCTCCACTGTTATTTAATAAATCAGAACTTAGGCTAATAATGCTTTAGTCTCTGGTGAGCCTAGTTGAGATCATACATTTTCCCAAAGACTTACTACCTCTGAGTATGATATTCACCTTATAAAATTCAGTTTCTGAATGTGTACTCCAAGGACCAGACTTTGGATCATGGGAACTGAACTAAGTACTAAAAACTTATAGCCTATGGCACTGTTCCATCTTGTCTTTGTTATCTTAGTTCTAACTGCGGAGTACAATACAGTAAGTATGATAAATCTTTCAGTCTCACACTCGTATTGGCAAATGTCCGAATTTCAGGCATTTCAATTTTATTTATTTATTTAAGACAGGGTCTTACTCTGTCACCCAGGCTGCAGTGCAATGGTGCAATCATAGGTCACTACAGCCTCAAACTTCTGGGCTCAAGTGACCCTACTGCCTCAGCCTCCTGAGTAGCTGGCACTACAGGCATGTGCTAACACGCCCAGCTAATTTTTGTATTTTTAGTGAGAATGGGGTCTTGCCATGTTGCCCAGGCTGGTCTTGAACTCTTGAGCTCAAATGATCCTCCCACTTTAGCCTCCCAAAATGTTGGGATTACAGGCATGAGCCACTGCACCCAGCCACATCTGGCCTCAATTCCATTTTTTAAAAAATATTCTTAAATCCTAAAAGCTATATTTCTTTTTCATCATCCCTTCAAAAAAAATCAAGAGTTAGTATGTGATGGCACAGAGCCGACCTTTGTATTAGCCATTATTGTTATTTTTGTTAGCATGATAACTAAAACTATAGATTTTTTCCTATTCAGACTGACTCTTTCCTACTCTTTCTTTTTTTTTTTTTAATTGTACTTTAGATTCTGGGGTAAATGTGCAGATCATGCAAGATTGTGGCATATGTACATTCATGGCAAGGTGGTTTGTTGCCACCATACCCCCATCACCTATACCTGACATTTCTCCCCACATTATCCCTCCTCCACCCTCCCTCCCACTATCCCTCCCCCACCCTCCCTCCCACTATCCCTCCCATCCTACTGTGCGATGCTCCCCTCTTTGTGTCCAAGTGTTCTCATTGTTCAACACCAGCCTATGAGTGAGAACATGTGGTGTTTGATTTTCTGTTCTTGTGTCATCATTTGCTGAGAATGATGGTTTCCAGCTTCATCCATGTCCCTGCAAAGGACACAAACTCATTGTTTTTTATAGCTGCATAGTATTCCATGATGTATATGTGCCACATTTTCTTTGTCCAGTCTATCATTGATGGGCATTTGGGTTGGTTCCAGGTCTTTGCTATTGTAAACAGTGCCGCAACGAACATACATGTGCATGTGTCTTTATAGTAGAACGATATATAGTCCTTTGGGTATATATGTACCCAGTAATGGGATTGCTGGGTGAAATGGAATTTCTATTTCTAGATCCTTGAGGAATCACCACACTGTCTTCCACAATGGTTGAACTAATTTACACTCCAATCAACAGTGTAAAAGTGTTCCTATTTCTCCACATCCTCTCCAGCATCTGCTGTCTCCAGATTTTTTAATGATTGCCATTCTAACTGGTGTGAGATGGTATCTCAATGTGGTTTTGATTTGCATTTCTCTAATGACCAGTGATGATGAGCATTTTTTCATATGTTTATTGGCTTCATGTATGTCTTCTTTTGAAAAGTGTCTGTTCATATCTTTTGTCCACTTTTGAATGGGTTTGTTTTTTTTTCTTGTAAATCTGTTTTAGGTCTTTGTAGATTCTGGATATTAGCCCTTTGTCAGATAGGTAGATTGCAAAAATTTTTTCCCATTCTGTTGGTTGCTGGTTCACTCTAATGATTGTTTCTTTTGATGTACAGAAGCTCTGGAGTTTAATTAGATCCCATTTGTCTATTTTGGCTTTTGTTGCCAATGCTTTTGGTGTTTGAGTCATGAAGTCCTTGCCTATGCCTATGTCCTGAATGGTTTTGCCTAGGTTTTCTTCTAGGATTTTTATGGTGTTAGGTCTTATGTTTAAGTCTTTAATCCATCTGGAGTTAATTTTTGTGTAAGGTGTCAAGAAGGCATCCAGTTTTAGGTTTCTGCACATGGCTAGCCAGTTTTCCCAACACCATTTATTAAACAGGAAATCCTTTCCTCATTGCTTATTTTTGTCAGGTTTGTCAAAGATCAGATGGTTGTAGATGTATGGTGTTGCTCCAGAGGCCTCTGCTCTGTTCCATTGGTCTATGTCTCTGTTTTGATACCAGTACCACGCTGTTTTGTTTACTGTTGCCTTGTAGCATAGCTGGAAGTCAGGCAGTGTGATGCCGCCAGCTTTGTTCTTTTTGCTTAGGATTGTCTTGGCCATGTGGGCTCTTTTTTGGTTCCATATGAAGTTTAAAGTTTTTTTCCAGTTCTGTGAAGAAGGTCATTTGTAGTTTGATGGGGATAGCATGAAATTTATAAATTTCTTGGCCAATATAGCCATTTTCACAATATTGATTCTTCCTAACCATGAGCATGGACTGTTTTTCCATCTGTTTGTGTCTTCACCTATTTCCTTGAACAGTGGTTTGTAGTTCTCCTTGAAGAGGTCCTTCACATCCTTTGTTAGTTGTATTCCTAGATATTTTATTCTTTTTGTAGCAATTGTGAATAGGAGTTTGCTCTTGATTTGGCTCTGTGTTTGTCTGTTATTGGTACATAGGAATGCTTCTGATTTCTGCACATTGATTTTGTATCCTGAGACTTTGCTGAAGTTACTTATCAGTTTCAGGAGATTTTGGGCTGAGATGATGGGGTCTCCTAAATATACAATCATGTTGTCTGCAAATAGAGACAATTTGACTTCCTCTTTTCCTAATTGAATACTCTTTATTTCCTTTCCTTGCCTGATTGCTCTGGCTAAAACTTGCAATACTATATCGAATAAGAATGGTGAGAGAGGGCATCCTTGTCTGGTGCCAGATTTCAAAGGGAATGCTTCCAGTGTTTGCCCATTCAGTATGACATTGGCAGTTGGTTTGTCATAAATAGCTTTTATTATTTTGTGATAGCTTCCACTGATACCTAGTTTATTGAGAGTTTTTAACATGAAGGGCTTTTAAATTTTATCGAGAAGGCCTTCTCTGCATCTATTGAGATAATCATGTGGATTTTGTCTTTGGTTCTGTTTATGTGGCGGATTACGTTTATAGACTTGCATGTGTTGAAGCACCCTTGCATCCCTAGGATGAAGCCTACTTGATCATGTTGGAGAAGTTTTTGATGTGCTGTTGCAATCGGTTTGCCGTATTTTATTGAAGACTTTTGCATCTATATTCATCATGGAGATTGGCCTGAAGTTTTCTTTTTTTGTTTAGTCTCTGCCGGGTTTTGGTATCAGGATGATGTTGGTCTCATAAAATGAGTTGGGGAGGATTCCCTCTTTTTGTATTGTTTGGAATAGTTTCAGAAGGAATGGTACCAGCTCTTCTTTGTATGTCTGGTAGAATGCGGATGTGAATCTGTCTGGACCTGGACTTTTTTTGGTTGGTAGGCTGTTAATTGCTGCCTGAACTTCAGCCCTTGTTATTGGTATATTCAGGATTTCAACTTCTTCCTGGTTTAGTTTTGGTAGTGTGCAAGTGTCCATGAATTTATCCATTTCTTTCAGGTTTACTGGTTGATGTGCATAGAGTTGTTTGTAATAATTTCTGATGGTAGTTTGTATTTCTGTGGGATCAGTGGTGATATCCCCTTTATCGTTTTTTATTGCATCTATTTGATTCTTCTCTCTTTTCTTTTTTTATTAATCTGGCTAGTGGTCTGTCTATTTCGTTAATCTTTTCAAAAAACCAGCTCCTGGATTTATTGATTTTTTGAAGGGATTTTTGTGTCTCTATCTCCTTCATTTCTGCTCTGATCTTAGTTATTTCTTGTCTTCTGCTAGCTTTTGAGTTTTTTTGATCTTGCTTCTCTAACTCTTTCAATTTTGATGGTAGGGTGTCGATTTTAGATCTTTCCCTGTTTCTCATGTGTGCATTTATTGCTATAAATTTCCCTCTAGACACTGCTTTAAATGTGTCCCAGAGATTCCGGTACGTTGTGTCCTCATTCTTGTTGGTTTTGAGGAACATCTTTATTTCTGCCTTCATTTAATTGTTTATTCAGTCAACATTCAGGAGGCAGTTGTTCAGTTTCCATGAAGTTGTACAGTTTTGAGTTAGTTTCTTAATCCCGAGGTCTAATTTGATTGCACTGTGGTCTGAGAGACTGTTTATGATTTCCATTCTTTTACATTTGCTGAGGAGTGATTTACTTCCAATTATGTGGTCAATTTTAGAGTAAGTGCGATGTGGTGCTGAGAAGAATGTATATTCTGTGGCTGTCGGGTGGAGAGTTCTGCAGATGTCTATTAGGTCCGCTTGTTCCAGTTCTGTGTTCAAGTTCTGTATATTATTGTTGACTTTCTGTCTCGTTTGATTTTCTATCTAATGTTTACAGTGGAATGTTAAAGTCTCCCACTATTATTGTGGAGGAGGCTAAGTCTCTTTGTAGGTCATTAAGAACTTGCTTTATGTATCTGGGTGCTCCTGTATTGGGTGCATACATATTTAAGATAGTTAGCTCTTCTTGTTGCATTGATCCTTTCACCATTATGTAGTGTCCTTCTTTGTCTCTTCTGATCTTCGTTAGTTTAAAGTCGATTTTATCAGAGGCTAAAACTGCAACCCCTGCTGTTTTTTGCTCTCCATTTGCTTGGTAGATCTTTTTCCATCCCTTTATTTTGAGTCTATGTGTGTCTTTGTGTGTCAGATGGGTGTCGTGAATACAGCACACCAATGAGTTTTGACTTTTTACCCAGTTTGCCAGTCTGTATCTTTTTACTGGGGGCATTTAGGCCATTTACATTTAACATTAATATTGTTATGTGCGAATTTGATCCTACCATTTTGTTACTGGTTGTTTGTTTTGCCTGTTGGTCGATGCAGTTTCCTCATTGTGTCGTTGGTCTTTATCATTTGGTTCATTTTTGCAGTGGCTGGTACTGGATGTTTCTTTCTTGTGTTTAGTGCTTCCTTCAGGAGCTCTTGTAGGGCAGGTCTGGTGGCTACGAAATCTCTCAGTAATTGCTTGTCCACAAAGTATTTCATTTCTCCTTCACTTATGAACCTTAGTTTGGCTGGATATGAGATTTGGGGTTGAAAGTTCTGTTCTTTAAGGATGTTGAGTATTGGTCCCCACTCTCTTCTGGCTTGTAGAGTTTCTGCCAAGAGATCCACTGTGAGTCTGATGGGCTTTCCTTTGTGGGTGACCCGAACTTTCTCTCTGGCTGCCCTTAGCATTTTTTCCTTCATTGTAAACCCTGGTGAATCTGACAGTTATGTACCTTGGGGGTTGCTCTTCTTGAGGAGTATGTCTGTGGTGTTCTTTGTATTTCCTATATTGAATGTTGGCCTGCTTTGCTAGGGTGAGGAAGTTCTCCTGGATATTTTGAAGAGTGTTTTCCAGCTTGTATTCATTTTCCGCATGCTCTTCAGGTACACCGATCAAGCGTAGATTAGGTCTTTTCACATAATCTCATATTTCTTGGATGCTTTGTTCATTTCTTTTCACTCTTTTTTCCATTTTCTTGTCTTCTCCTTTTATTTCTTTGAGTTGATCTTTGATCTCTGATATCCTTTCTTTTGCTTGATCGATTGGGCTATTGAAACTTGTGTATGCTTCATAAAGTTCTCATGCTGTGTTTTTCAGCTCCATCAAGTCATTTATGTTCTTCTCTAGGCTGGTTATTCTGGTTAGCATTTCATCTAATCTTTTTTCAAGATTCTTAGTTTCTTTGCATTGGGTTAAAACATGTTCTTTTAGCTCAGAGAAGTTTGTTATTACCCATCTTCTGAAGCCTGCTTCTGTCAGCCCATCAAAATCATTTTCTGACCTGTTTTGTGGCCATGCTGGTGAGTCGTTGTGATGTCTCTGGGGAGATGAGGCATTCTGGACTTTGATGTTTTCATCCTTTTGCATTGGTTTCTTCCCATCTTCTCTGAGTGGACATCCTTTCTGTTAAAGTTGGGGTTATTTCTCCTGTATGAGGCTTTTTTTTTTAAAACCCAGGTGTCAGTGTGCCACTTAATGCAGTCTGTCCATCGTCTACCTGTGGAGGCGCTAGGCTGCTGTTTATTCTTCGCCTGGTTTCCGTACTGGTGGGGTTAGCCCCACCTTCACAATGGCAGGCTCTTTTCCTCTGCCGAGCCCCTTGTTCCTGAGTGGAGGATGTGAAACTCTCCCGGGAGAGGGACTCTGGTTGCTGGATCTTGTGGGGCAGGGGCCTGTCTGGTCATACCCCCTCCCCGCTTTCAACTCTTCCTTCTGTGGGACAGGCAGTTCCTTTCAGCAAGCTTTCTTAGTATTAATCCAAATCTCCTCCCTGGTCTGTGCTAACAAGGCACTGGTCTAGCCGGGGCTGCCGGCCTGGGCTGTCGCCCAGGTCTGTGACTCAGGGTGGTCTCGGTAAGGCAGCGTTTTCCTGGTCTGTGAGCTGCCGAAGTCTTGGAGTAAATTGCTGTATCTGATTCAGAGAACTGAGGAGGTGGTGCCCTCCCCCATCCTCTGTGCCTGATACACTTTCCAGGTGGGGCAGTGCCCTGCCTTGCCTTGGCTGGACGCCTTTGGGCTGCTTTAGCTACTTTGTTTTGGGGTTAATCCCTCTGTTCAACCAGTCCCTTTATTTTATTTTATTTTTTTTTGAGACAGAGTCTTGCTCTGTTTCCAGGCGCCAGGCTGGAGTACAGTGGCGCAATCTCGGCTCACTGTAATCTCCGCCTCCTGGGTTCCAGTAATTCTCCTGCCTCAGCCTCCCTAGTAGCTGGGACTACAGGTACACGCCACCACACCCAGCTAATTTTTGTATTTTTTAGTAAAGACAGTGTTTCACCATGTTTCAGTCCCTTTAAAACAAAACCAGTACCTCACTCAGAGACGCGGATATCGCTCTGGTTCTGTCTCACTGGGCGGTAGCTGCACTCTGGAGAGGCTTCCTTTCAGCCCCTTTTGCTCTACTACAGTACTCTTTCAGTTTCTTAACATCCTACATATTTGTTGAGCCACAGTTTGTCAGTTTATTCATAATTTCCAAAGTTCCATTGATAGCTTATTAGGACCAAAATGAACTCTGACCATCTGTTAATCACTGGCACATATGAAAACTGACAAAAGGCCAGTTCACTGACTGTTTTGGTTAATACTCATAGATCTCGTTTGGTATAAGGTGTTTTGCTAGTGAGACTACCTCTCCTTTCATGATCCTTTTCTCCATAATGCCAACTATTTCTTTAGGTCATTTCTAAAATGCCTCTTAGTCACTTACACATTCCCCAACATACTTTAAATATGCTTCTCTAACCATTTGTAAACATGGAGAGTGAAGTAAAATAAACTATTGCAATAGACCATAAGGTAACTAAAAAGTCCTGAGATTACCATTATAACCCTGACTGGCATTTTGCTAATGGAAACTAAGGATTTAGAAGAAAATTGAGATTTTATGTATCCTCCACAAGTCAGTAGCTCTAGATATTATTTCATTATCTTTTCAGGCTGAGAATAGGACAGTGTCCTTGGTTATAAAGAATCAGATGTGAGGTAGAAATCCCCTGCAGACATGCCATCTTGGCCGTACTGCAAGGACCATTATATCCACAAGTCACCCCAAATTTCCCTCTCTCTCTTTGCCTCCTACATGAAAACAATTTAGGAATTCTCTCTTTTCTTTGTCCGATATTCTCCCTCCCTCTCTCTCTCTCTCTCTTAATAGGCAGATAGTTTGATTGATAGATCTATCTATCTATATAGATATATACACCTATATATAGATATATATCTATCTTTTCTATATATTGAGATATATCTCCATATATTATATATATATGTCTATATATTATATATAGTCATGAGTTGCTATGTATAATATATTTCTCTTATATATAATATATAATCTCTATATATCTATATTATATATAGATATACAATCATGAGTTGCTATATATATTTTATATCTCTCTCCATATATAATATATATGTACAGACATACACACACATAAACACACAGTCACAAGTTGCTTTGTGACAGGGATATATTCTGAGAAATGCACTGATAGGTGATTCTGTCATGGGAATATCACAGGGTATACTTACACAAACCTAGACGGTATAGCCTACTACCTACCTAGGCTACATGGTATAGTCTGTTGCTCCTAGGCTACAAACCTGTACATTGTGTTACTGTACTAAATACTGTAGGCAACTGTTACACAATGGTATTTATGTACCTAAACACAGCTAAATATAGGAAAGGTACAGTAAAAGTAAAGTATTATAATCTTATGGGACCAGTGTATGTATGTAATCAGTTACTCACCAAAATATTGTAATGCAGCCCATGACTGCATCTGTACACACACATGCTCAAAATAATACCGAGTTAAGAAACACTTGCTATGTGCTAGGTACTATGAATTAAAAGGACATTAACACCAAGTTATCTCTCCAGGTTCATGATCCCCAGCCCCCTCATAATTCTATCCTATGCTAAAGTTGTACCGAGCTACTTCCCTCCCATTCATAACCTAAACACTCCATGCTCTTATATCATCATGAGTTTGCACATGCACAAAATCATGATGATATAAGAGCACGGGGTTTTTGCCTATCCCACAACACACCATTCACCATGCACAATTTACCTTACAAACTTTTACATGCTCTTCGTTTTCCAGCTCAAATGCACATTCCCCAGGGAAACTTTTTGAACTGCTTAGATAAACCTAAGCACTCTTCAGTGCAGCTTTAGCCCATGTACAGCCAGCCACACCTCTATTGTGGTACCTGATATTGCATTGCAATTTGAATATAAATAAGTTTCTGAAAGGCAGGAGCTGAGTCATATTCTAGTTCTAATACTTGCAAACTGTAGGCACACAAGTGGCTTTGGAATTCGTGAAAGGTTACTATGGTCTGTATTTGTGTCTCTCCAAAATTCATATGTTGAAGTTTAATCTCTAATGTGTTGGTGTTAAGAGGTAGGGCCTTTTAGAAGTGCTGAAGTGATGATGGTGGATCCCTCATGAATGGGATAAGCACTCTTATAAAAGAGGCTCTTAAAAAGAGGCTCTTACCAGACACTGAATCTGCTGATGCCTTGATCTGAGACTTTCTAACATCCAGAACTGTGAGCAGTAAATTTCCATTGTATATAAATTACCTAGTCTAAGGTATCTTGGTATAGCAGCTCAATATGACTAAGACAAAGTTTAATAATTATTATGTTTTCAGGATTGAAATAAACTTATTTATTATTTATAGAATGCAGAGGTAAATTTTTTATTTTCTTTTCATAGAAGAGCATAAAGGAGACGAAAGCTTAGCATAGAACAGTGATGCTATCCATTTGTTAAATGGTTAACATTTTTCACAGATTATGAAATCAGCATTTAAAAAATATCCCGGCCAAGCATGATGGCTCACGCCGGTAATCCCCACACTTTGGGAGGCTGAGGTGGGCAGATCACGAGGCCGGAGTTCAAGACCAGCCTGGCCAACAACAGTGAAACCCCCATCTCTACTAAATACAAAAATTAGCTGGGCGTAGTGGCAGGCTCCTGTAATCCCAGCTACTCAGAAGGCTGAGGTAGGAGAGTCGCTTGAACTTGGGAGGCAGAAGTTACAGTGAGCAAAATCACACCACTGCCCTCCAGCCTGGTGACAGAGCTAGACTCCGTCTCAAAAAAATCAAAACAAAAAAAATCCCTTTTGAGTTATTCAACAAAGCTGGACACAAACATCCTTGTTTAAATTGCTAACATTTTTCTTTTGTACTTTTCCCCTAATTACAAATTCGTTTTTAAATTTCTTGGTTTAATTGATTTCCTCACAGACACATGTACTCAGTCTATTCATAGAAACATTTTCCTTAGCTTTACATACTAATTTATTTCATAACCCAAGATAAAGTTGTTTTACAGTTTTGAAATAAAGCAATTTGCCCTTTTAATTTAGAGATTAAATACTGCTTTAAATATTGAATCATAAAAACTTTTTTTTTTTTTTTTTTGAGACAGAGTTTCGCTCTTGTTACCCAGGCTGGAGTGCAATGGCACGATCTCGGCTCACCACAACCTCCGCCTCCTGGGTTCAGGCAATTCTCCTGCCTCAGCCTCCTGCATAGCTGGGATTACAGGCACGTGCCACCATGCCCAGCTACTTTTTTTGTATTAGTAGAGACGGGGTTTCACCATGTTGACCAGGATGGTCTCGATCTCTTGACCTCGTGATCCACCCGCCTCGGCCTCCCAAAGTGCTGGGATTACAGGCTTGAGCCACCACCCCCAGCCATAAAAACATTTTGTTTTAGAGGGAGGTAATGTTTTAGTTACCAACTGCTCTGTAACTAGCCACACCAGAGCTTAGTGGTTTAAAGTGGTAATTTATTATTATCTTTCATGGGTCCAGGGGCTGACAGGCTTAGCTGATGCATCTAATCTGGGGTTCTTTATCCAGTTGCAGTCAGATGGTTGCAGGTTGGGTTGCTGATAGCTCCTTCAGCTCCCTATCTGATGGTGGGCTGGAATGGCAGGAACAACTGGAGGCTGCTGGAGCACCTTCTCTCCACATGGCTAGCTCGGATTTCCTCCCAACATGGTGGTCTCAGGGAACTTGGACTTCTTACATTAGGTCTGGCTTCCTCCATCAAGCATTGCAAGAAACTCAGGCAGAAGCTGCAACACTTTTTATGACACAGTGGGTAGGGAAAACTCTCTCTATTTTTCTTCTACTCTTACACCACAGCAATTGTCAACACAGAATAAGTCTTCTGTGACCAAATGTGTGGGTTTTGTTCCCCAGGCAGAAGATACCAGCTGTGTGTCCTCTAATTTAGTTCCAACACTGTCTACCCAGAGATAGTGTCAGATCTCACAGGTTGAGGGCTCAATCCCTAAGACTGCCCCCCAACCACACCAGTCGCAAGTCTAGGCCTCCAGAACTTTTGACCTATCTGCTTCAAGTTGGGATCCCCATGACCCCCTTTTTAGGTTCAATTAATTTGCTGGAGTGGCTCACAGAACTCTTGAAAACACTTACTAATGTTTACTGGTTTATTATAAAAGACCTTGCAAAGGATACAAATGAAGAGACACATAGGGTGAGGTATGGGGGATGGGGTTAGGAGCTTCCATGCTCTCCCTGGGTGAGCCACCCTCTAGGAACCTCCACATGCTCAGCTGTCTGCAAGCTCACTAAACCCTATCCTTTTGGGCTTTTATGGATACTTCGTGACTTCAGCATTTCTTCCCCCAGAGATAGCATGGGACTTTTTCATGGGAGCATCTTAAGACCAACAGTCAGACAAATGAGGAAATATTAGAATGACAGGAGGGCAGGTGGCTTGCCTCTGAGTCCTACCACACCCGATATTCTAACGTAAGACTGTAACAAGGGCTACGGGAGTTAGCCAGGAACTGTGGACAATAACCAGGAAATATCATAACACCACACATAGCTTTGGAAATCCCAGAATGTCATTTCTGCCATATTCTATTGCCCAAGCAAATCACTAAGGCCAGCCCAGAGACTATGGGAAGGAAGGAATGACATCTATGTGCTGAGAAGGTTGGAGTAGATGGCAGTCATCCTTGACACAAACTACCACAGATAACTGAGATTTTTTGTTGTTGTTAAAGACTTAATTTTTAATGAGCAGTTTAATGTTCATAGTAAAATTGAGAAGAAGGTATAGAGGATAATATTATATGTATTATTCTAGAAGTACCCCATCTTTTTTTTTTTAAACAGCTGCATAGTATGTCATTCTATGAATGTACCATATTTTATTTAACCAATGCCATATTATACTGGTTCCTAAAGCTGCATAAAAAACTACTCCAAAACTTAGTCCTGTGAAATACCATCTTGTTGCACTCACTCTGTGGGTTAGGAATTTGGTCAGGGCATAATGGGGATGACTTGTCTCTGATCCATGATGTCTGGGGCCTCTGCTGGGGAGATCCAGCAGCTGAGGTGACTCAATAACTGGGGAGTGGAATCATTGGTGGTATTTTCACTCACATGCCTGTTGGTTGGTGCTGGCTATTGGCCAGAGGACCCACCTGTTCATGTGGCCTGAGCTTCCTAACAACATGGCAGCTTCAGGACAGTCAGACTTTTTACATGGTGACCTAGGACTCTAAAGGCAAGTGTCTCAAGAGAAACAGGCAGAAACTGTGTGGCTTCTTCTGAGCTAGTGTTGGAGGTCCACACAGTGTGGCCTATTGGTCACAGTAGTCAAAAGCTACTTAGAATTCAGGAGAGGGGACTGGATGAGGGAAGGGTCAAAATTGTGCACTTCTGTAGTCCTAGCTACTCCGAAGGCTGACGGGGAGGATGGAGTCTATCTTGGGCAACATAGCGAGACCCTGTCTTTTGAAATAAGAAAACCAAACTTTGTCAAGGAATGAGACAACTAGAATAAAAGTTATCTGTGACTTTAGCAGTGAGTCATTTAAAAGAATTAGAGGTACATTTAGTCACTTATTCTCCCATTCAATGAATATTTATTGGGTTCCTTTAATGTGTCAGTGATTGTGCTTGAAATAACATAATGAACTAGACAGGCAGAATTCTTGAGTTCATTAAACTTACATTCTAGCCGAGGCAGACAGAAAAGAAAACAAAAATAAATAGATTATTAAGAAAATTTGAGTAACTTGTAAGCACTAGAGTGCTTATAAAGAATTAAAGCCAGGAATGTAATATCAATCCTCTACTTTAGAAACACTGGTCAGCGAAGGACTTCTGAGACTAAATTTGAGGTGGGATCAGAATGAGAAAAATGATCTAGTTCTGAGGCAACCAGGGGAAGACCACTCCATGTAGAGGGTACAGCTGTTGCACAGACCCTGAAGTGAAACCAGGGTACTTGAGGAAAAGCTGAAATGAATAGGGCATATTCCGAACACTTTTTACTGTGCCAAAGACCCTGTATCTTTTGGTACCTAAAGATCAAAATGAAACGCAACCTGTGCCGGCATTTCTAACAATAGTTCTGAATTAGAAGAGTGCACTGATAATAGTAAACACATGTGGTGCTTCCTGTGGGCAAGTGCTGTTCTAATTGATTTTACAGTTTGTAGAATATTTGTGGAGGGGCAGAGAATTAAATCAGTGGCAATGTAAGCGCATATGTAACTGCTTTACATGCCTTAACTTATGAAGTTATGAGACAGGTACTTTGCAGATGAGGAAACTGGACCTCAGAGACGTTGCCTGATGTGGGCCAGGGAGCTAGTAAATGGCAGAGCTGAGGTTTGCTTTCATTAGTTGAAATCCAGAGTTGGTGTGCTTAACTGCCTTTCCATTCCTCTAATAATAATAATCTTCATCAATAATAGTCGTGATGAAGATACTGATACTATATATTACTTTTGTTATCAAAGCATTCTGGACTGAACAAATTAATAATTTCCCCTAGTCACAACTAATAAAAACAAAAGGAATTAATTTTAAAAATGTAAAAAATTAGGTGCAAGAATATGGCTTTATTTCTGTCGATGGGCAAAGTAAATTTGTTATATCTCTGGATCTCTAGTTATACTATTATTTATTTATTTATTTATTCTTTTACCTACAAATAATCATTGATTGCTTACCATACACCATGTGCTTTTCTAGATGCTGGAAATTCAGAGATAGACAAATCAAAGTCTCTGCTTTCATAGGGTTTACTTTTCCTTTTTTCTTTTCTTTTGAGACGGGGTCTCACTGTTGCCTAGACTGGAGTACAGTGGTGCAACCACAGCTCACTGAAACCTTGACCTCCTGGGCTCAAGTGATCCTCTTATCTCAGCCTTCCACATAGCTGGGGCTACAGGCACTTGCTACCATGCCCGGCTAATTTTTTCATTTTTTTGTAGAGATGGGGTCTTGCTATGTTGCCAGGGCTGGTCTTGAACTCTTAGATTCAAGTGATCCACCTGCCTCGGCCTCCCAAAGTGCTAGGATTACAGGTGTGAACCACAGCCCAAGCTTACTTTTTCTTTTTTTTTCTTTTTTTTTTTTTTTGAGACGGAGTTTCGCTCTTGATACCCAGGCTGGAGCGCAATGGCGCGATCTCGGCTCACCGCAATCTCCGCCTCCTGGGTTCAGGCAATTCTCCTGCCTCAGCCTCCTGAGTAGCTGGGATTACAGGCACGCGCCACCGTGCCCAGCTAATTTTTTGTATTAGTAGAGACGGGGTTTCACCATGTTGACCAGGATGGTCTCGATCTCTTGCCCTCGTGATCCACCCGCCTCGGCCTCCCAAAGTGCTGGGATTACAGGCTTGAGCCACCGCGCCCGGCCCCAAGCTTACTTTTTCTAAAAGCATGGGAAAATACTATTATTTCCCAGTAAAACAAACCTTTTTTTTATATATTAACTCAGTAAACAGAATCAAAATCTTTGCATAAAGTTAATTTCATCTTTACAGATTATAAACTGATTCACAGGAGATACATGACTTGAGTCAAGGCATTGGTACAGCTAGAAATGAAGCTTCAGATGAGACTGCTAGAAACCCAAGTGATCTGGCTTCAGCTCGAATACTAGATAAATCTAATTCCTTGGAGCAGACCAAAGCTTGCAAAGCAGCAGTATTTGTCCCATAAAATGGAACCTGATTAGTGTTTGTAAGTGTCCTCTGCTTTTAGCCCACACTAGTTCAGTTGTACTTGAGAAGACACAGCCAAATGTCTCAATAATTATTAAATTCTGACCTTTTCCAGTTTACCTTCTACTAAAGTAATCCATATAACCTGGAAGTCAGCAATGTTGCAGAAACCCTCTAGAAACATTATGATGTGAATAAGAGACAGGGTTGATGAGCTAGATCTAAAAGTGCTTTTATTGAAATCAATAAGGGGAAGAAAGAACAGAGTTTAAAAACCATAAGAGTAAAATGAGTTAGCAGAGAGAGTAACGTGAGAAAAAGTGGAGAGATGTTTATAAACCAGGGCTGATTTGGAATGGAAGAAATGGGAAATGGTGCCAAGATATTTTTAAGTTTGTTGGAAATGGGAAGGGAATAATGGTAACATTATCATTATATTTGATCTGACTGGTATAGAAAGGACAATTCTTGCAAAACTGCCAATTTTCTGGAGTTTCATAGGCTAATATGTTTCAGAAATACACTTAGATGAAGGTAGAGTTCACAAAACTGTATCTGATTTTAAATTTTATCATGTTACCAAACTTGTCTAATAAATGGACTTTCTTTATAAATCTGGACCCACATTTCTCAGTGACATTGAGAAACTCCAATTCCATGGGATATTATTTAGATTTATGTTTCTGTGATTAAATGTGGGAGTGGTAGGTTGAACAAAAGATGTCACTGAGTCTTGAAGTTGCTAGTTTACAGTATGCATTTCCCATTGGGGGTTAGTTTCTTTTTTCATCAAAGATTCATGTAATCTGGAATGTACTTTGAAAAATATCAGTCTATACACTGTTGGCCATGTTATATTATATTATGGGTCATATTATAGATGGCCCATAATAATCTTTTCTGTTAATGAAGTCTTTAACGGTTCACATTTCCTTAACAACTTGTCTCTCTGTTAAGTGTCAATATCATAGTATCATCTATTTCTGAAGAAATTCAGGGCTCAGAGCATTTTATATTTAATTGCTTTTTACTCCAGAGAATTTTTTTTGTTTTTGTTTTTGTTTGAAACAATGTCTTACTCCAGTGGCCCAGGCTGGAGTGCAATGGCCTGATCATAGCTCATTGTAGCCTCAATTTTCCATGCTCAGGTGATTCTCTCACCTCAGCCTCCTGAGTAGCTGGGTCTACAGGTGTGCACCACCATGCCCGGCTATTTTTTTTTTTTTTATTTTGTATAGAGACAGATGGGTTTTTGCAATGTTACCCAAGCTGGTCTTGAACTGCTGGGCTGTTTATCATTATGGAATGTCTTTGTTTCTTAATTGGAATGCTTCATCCATTTATATTTAATGTAACTATTGATATAATTGGATTTGGGTCTACTTTTTTGCTATTTCTTTCCCATTTGTCCCACCTTTTAAAATTTCTTTCCCTTTCTGGCTTTCATTTGGATTAATTGAAATTTTTTCATCATTTTGCTTGAATTCCTCTATTAGCCTTTTAGTTTTATCTCTTTCTATATTTAAGTGGTTTCTATAGGGATTACAATGTGCATTTTTAATTTATCATAGTCTACTTTGATTTAATATTATGCCACTTTAATGTAAGAACTTTGTGACAGTATAGTTCTGTTTCCCCACTCCACGTTCCTTCAGTTCTTGTTAACATGACTCTTAGATCTACATACATTATAAAACTATAGAAGTGTGCTATAGAAATAATAGTGTAACTTTTACTTTAAACAGGCAAACATTTTATAATAATAAAATAGATGAAGTGGCAAATAACATCCTTTTAATATTTGCCACTTTCAGTATTCTTAATTTCTTCCAGCACATATGAATTTCCTTCTGGTATCATTTCTTTCAGACTGAAAATCTTTTAGCTTTCTTAGAGTTCAAATCTACCTATAACAAATTCTCCCAATTTTTGTTTACTGAAGAAAATGCCTTCATTTTGTCTTTACTTTTCAAGAATATTTTCATCACCGAATATAGAATTTTAGGTTGCCATTTTTTTCTCTTTAAAAATGTTTTCTCTATTGTCTTCTGGCCACCATAATATTAGGTGACAATTTAGGTGTTTGTTTGTAATGTTGTCTCCTGTATGCGGTGCGTCTTCTCTTGCTCCTCTGGCAGCTTTTCAAGATTTTCTATTTCGTTTTGGTCTTCAGCCATTTAACTATGATGTGCCTAGGGATGATTTTCTTTTCATTCATCCTCCTTGAGCTTCAGTGAATTTTTTTAACATGTAAATTTATGTTTTCCAGCAAATCTGGGTGTATTTTGACCATAATATGTTTCAAAAGTTTTTTCTGTCCAATTTTCTCTCTCCTCTTCTAGTGGAACTCTAATTATTCCTCCAAATGAATTCCAGTGTTAGATGTTTTAACATTATCACACAAGTCACCCTGGCTCCATTAAATTTAAAAAGTTAGTTTCACTTTCTGTTCTTCAGGTTGAATAAGTTTCACTGACCTATCCTCAAGTTTACTGATTATTTTTCTTACTGTCTCCAATATGCTTTTTAGCCCACCTAATGAATACTTTATTGCAGAATATTATATTTTTCAGTTCTAAAACTCTATTTTAATTTTTAGTAGTTTCCATTTCTCTCTTGAGATTTTCCACATTTGCTCATTCATTATGACCATGTTTTTCTTGAAGTCCTCAAACATTTTTAACAGCTGTTTTAAAGTACCGTCTGCTAATTTTGACATTTTGCTCATCTTGGGGTGGTTTCCACTGACTGATTTTTTTCTCTTAATTATGAGTCACACTTTCCTTTTCTCTTCACATGTGTAGTAACTTTTGGTAATATGCTGGATAACACTAATGACGAGGTATGATGTTTGGATTATGCTGTATTGTCTATAGGGTAGTGAATTTTTATTAGTAGGCACTTCATTTACTGGCAATTCTTTTTTTTTCAGTCCTATCAGACTTTTTTGATGGTAGGCAGGTCACTTTTGGTTTCAAATTTATTCTTAGGGCATACCCCTTAGCCTGGTATATGCACTTTATTTCTATGACATGGTGTTTCTTGAGTGACAATTTAGTATGTGAAATGTTCAGTGACATGTCTCTACTCTGTTGGAGATGAACTCTGATATCTTCCAGTGTTGCATAACTTCTAGTATTACTGAGCCCTAAAGCACATGATCTTTGTTGGGTCTCATGAAGTCTTGTCTTGTGCATGTTTGTGTCAGACCTAGCCAAGGGCCCATGTGAATCCTCATGCAGAATTCTGAAACCAACTTTGTATTCTCAAGAACTCTCACAAATCCTAGCTGCTTCAGCAGCCCAGAACCCTAATCTTTGTTTTCTCAGTCAATAATATCACTGCTGTGCTTAGGCCCCACCTTTATGATCTGTGGCAGGAAAGTGCTGCCAGGAAAAAAACCTGGGACAATTATGGGACTCATCTTGTGGTTTTCCTTTTCTTAAGGATCACAGTGCTGCACTGCTTGCTTTTCACTGCATGAAAACATATTTCTGCATTTTGCTAGGGGTAGTTTTCTTCAGTGGAAGGGCAGGCGCAGTGCTGGTTGCTCTGTCATAATTGGTAGTGGTAATCAGAATATATTCACTTTTTTAAAAAAATCATGTTTACTGAGGTATAATTTATAAATGGCAAAACTGACCTGTAAACTGCATAGTTCAATAAGTGTCTGTAGTTATGTAGCCAGCACCACAAACAAGGCACAAGTGCAGAAGATTTTAATTTTCTCCCAAAAGTTTCTTTGTATTCTTTCTCCCAACTCCTGCCCCTGGCAAACACTGATGTAATTTCTGTTTCTTTAGTTTTCATCCTTGAGTGTTAGTCCAGTTAGAATGTATAAAAATTTATTTATTGACTTACCAGTTTATGAACCTTAGATTATTTCTAAATATTGGCTATTATGAATACATCTTCTATAAATATCTACATGAGGTCTTTGTGTGAAGGTAGGTTTTCATTTCTTTTGGGTGAAGTTGTAGGAGTGAGATTTCTGGGTTGAATGATAGGTATGTTTAATTTTATAAGAAACTTGGCAAATCATTTTCCAAAGTGGCCATAACATTTTATATCCCCATTAACAATGTATGAGAGTTCTAGTTGCTACACATGCCCACTAGCATTTTACTGCAAATCATGATAATCAAACTGGAATTCAATATATGAGGGAATCATAGTTTTGCTTCAAACTAATAGGAACTCTTTTGTTCTTCACTTCTTTGCAATCACTTGTTATCATTTGGTTTACTATTATTGCCACAGGCAGAGAAGGGCAGCCTTGTTTGTTTCTGACAAAAAAATACAGTGAAGCTCACTTCCCTATGCGTAAATTAAGGTTAAAATTAATAAGTCAACTAATAATCTGAATAGTTCCCTGATTTAAGTAATAATTTTAAACTATCAAACAACCTTAATTAAATATTTAATACCAAATAACATCAAAGATTTAAAATTTAAAAATAAAACCATTAACGTACTAGAAGAAATAATAGACAAATTTATTTGTAACCTTAAGGAAGAGAAGGTCCTTCTAATCACAATTCAAACTTTAGTAGCCATAACACCCCCTTGCCACATATACATTAAATTTGACTACATTAGTGACAACAGCAACAACAGAAACATTTCTGCATAAGAGAAAAACACAATAAGTAAAAAAAAAGGAAACAACTGAGAAAAAGATAATTAACTCGTACCATAAATTAAAATTTAACTTCCCTTAGAAAGAAAGAGCTCCTAGATATCAAGCAGATAAAGATCTAGCAATAACCACATAGAAAAATAGTAAAACAACATGGCTCTTCACAGGAAAATGAACGTAAGTGATCCTTCAAGATATGAAAATATGCTCAACTTCACTTATAATAAGAAATACAAATTAAAATTGCATTGAGATATCATTTTCTACCTATTAGACAAAATTTGGAAAGTTGACAACACACTGTTGGCAAGGGCATGGAGAAGCAAATATTTTTCACACACTGTTGGTGTGAGCACAAGGTGGAAAAATCACTATGGAAATCAAATTATGACGTGTCAAAATCAAAAATGCCTTAATATTTTGATCCAGTACTAATGGAATTTTTCTTACAGAGATGACTTCAAATGTATAAAGTATTATACCTCCAAGGTTATTCATTGCAACATTGTTTATAACACCAAAACAAGAAAAGCAACCTGAATATCTGCCAATAAAGGCCCACTGGAATATACTAAGATACATTACAAAATGGGATTCTATACAGCCTTACATAAGAATGAGGTAGTTCTGTATATAGAAATATGGATCAATCTCTAGTTTAAACAATGTAAGGTGTAGATCAAGTATAGATGTATGCAGTATGTTACTTTTTATATATAAAATGGAAATATAAATAGGTATTTGTGTTAATGAATACTGGAAGGATACACACAATCTAATGAAAGGGACTACCTATAAACATGCAATAGGGATGAACATGAGGGAACAGGAAGCAGTAAGATTCCCTATTTTATTGGTTTGATTGTTGAAACTTATAATGTTTATTTAAAACTTCTGCCCATTCATAGCTGAATTAAGGACTATGGCTAAAGAAAAATGTGACCCTGTGCTGTTAAGAATATGTGCCACAGAGCTGTCCTTTGATTTTCTATTTTAGATGAAAATGAACATTTTATCACAATCCTTATCTTTTGTCTTTAATTTAGAATAATGATTCTTTGTAGCCCAGCTTTTTATAATCTCAGAAGAAAATAAGTGATCCATATGGGAAATGGATGCTACCAACTATTATAGAAGGACATGAATTTACTCTTAGCTATTATCTTTTGTCAACTTCTACATCTTTTATTTCCTTGACTCTTGACACTTTTGTGAATTGTTCTCCAAATGTTAGGCTAGCCGAAGGGTATATAAGTATTGAGAAATATGTATTTTCTGATAAATAATTGACAAATGAGCTGTTGAGGAAAACGCTGGCTTGTGTGCATAGTGAAAAATGCTGGCTTGTGCTAGGAGACCATTGACTCCTCTCAGCCCTGCATCTGGCATTGTGAGCCCACGTTATAATGGAGCCTTGTATAAGAGAAATGTGCAAAATAAGCATGAGCATGAAAGGAAAGACCTGGGTCACCAGCTAGAAACATAAAATGAGGGAACAAAGATGTCCACAGCCAATAAAATACCTAAGAATAAGCTGCATCATAAACTTGAGAAATCTGTAAAAGGAAAACATATAAAACTCAAAACATTACTGAAGCTATTCTCCTGGGAAGAAAAATAGGTAATTAAAAAATGTAAATTCCTTCTAAATTGATTTACAAGTTTTGTGTATATCTCATCAAAATTCCAAGGGTAGTTTTGTGGAAATTGGCAAAATGAGTCAAGATTAATTTAGAAGCATAAGAATAGAAAATTTACCACCATAAAAAAAAGCCAAAAAACAAAAATGAAAAATTCAAAATAATTGATAGCTAGGTACTAGGACAAATAGAGATGAGGGAAACATAGTAATACACAATTGAGAGTCCACGTGATGCCTACAGGGTGTTTAGTGTTCAGTTCTTTCAGTTGTTTTTGATATTTGCCATTTCTCAAAATGAAATAGGAAAAAAAATCTGCCACAGTTCCCTATTCTTATTACATCAAGTTGAAATGCCTCTTCCTGGTTTTTATAGCAGGATTATAGTTGCGCTACACCTGTCCAGCCTTATTTTCTGCTGCTCCCTATCAGGCCCTCTGCTGTAACCAAACAGTTTCCCTCATTATCCCTCCCTCCTGCTATGCACATTTTCTCTTCACGCTTTTGCTCTTATTGGTTCTCCTGCCTAAGGTGCCCTCAGATTCCCTCTTCACCCATCCCACTCTTGCTGGTCCACACCGACTTCCTGTTATAATTTCATGGAAACCCGATAGATACTGCCTCACACTGTTCACGCTGGTCTACTAGTCAGATCTCACATCATTGTGAACCTGTTCTGATGCTTCTTTGTGATATTCAGCATGTAGCATAATATTGAGCAGTAGATGATTAGATGATCAATAATTTCTAGTTGGCTGATTAATTCTTAATAACCCTTGTTATGAGTTTGTCATCCAAAGTACCACCAGGATGTCTATAAAGTAGAAAGGAGAGTTTTATTGGTGATGTCAGTTTGCAAACTGGGAAGAAACAGTCCCTGACTTGAGCAGATGCTCTGTCTCAGAAGTGGGAAGGAAGAGGTTTCTTTTACTTCCCATGAGTCTGAGTTACACAATAGGACCATACAAACTCAGCAGGTTTGGGAAAATCTATACGTATTTATAATGGGAGTCAAGTGCATGCACAATGGGTGGGAGGGGCTACAACCACCCAACCTGCCACTGTGGATCCGAGCCTCTCTGTGTTCTTGGAGGAGCTGGAAACAGGCAGGATCTGCCTTCTTGGGTGTAGCTGCAGCCACATCCCGCTGCAGACCTGGGCCTCCGGCTCCAGGAAACAGGCAGGGGCAGAGGACAAGCGGGAGCTGTGCCCCTTCCGAGTTGGCAGGGCAGGAACCCCTGAGTGCAGTTGTGACTGCCTTCCCAGGCACAGGACCTGGGCATCTCTGCAGCCTGCTCCCTTAGAGGCCCCAGGATGTACCCACCCCCCTTGGTCCCTGCAGGCTTGGGGGTGTCTGCTTCCAATGCCTGGCCTCTCTCCACTCCTGGTGCCTGCTCTGATCTTAGAGCGGGGGTTGGGAGCAAGCCCCGGGGCCATAAATGGCAGTGTGAGGCAGACAGAGTACTGGATGGAAGGGGGCAGATCCCCAGTAAGGTCCTACCTACAGGCCAGGGAGGGCCAGAAGGCTGGGGAGTTGGGTCTTGTGGTGCCTCTTCCGGGCTGTCCATGGCTGCCCACGGACCAATCAATCAGCACACATTTCCTCCCCTATGAGGTCCATAAAAGCCCTGGGCCCAGCCAGAGCAGGGCAGAGGATGTCCAGAGAACTAAGAGAGTAGAGGATGGAGAGATGATGAAGATGATCAGCAGTTGCAGAGAGGAATATCCTTTCCACTGAGAGCTGCAGATAATGGGAGGATCAGAGAGGAGCTACCCTCTCTGCTGAGAGCTTCAGAGACCTTCAGAGACATCAGACTGACTTGCCTGCGGAAAGGAGCCACCCTTTCCAGGGCCTCCTCTCTCCAGGGCCTCCTCTCTGCTAAGAGCTGAACATTTGACTGGATGACCTGCCTACAGAGAGGAGCTACCCACTCCTCTGAGCTGTTCTAACACTAAATAAAACTCTCTTCAACCTTCCCTTGTCTGCATATCTCATTCTTCCAGGATGCAGGACAAGAACTCAGGCAAAGCTACTGTGGTCACAGATCCAACCAGAAAAATCGACACCCCAGTGATCCCATAACATCACAACTTAGTGGCTCAAAACAACACAAATATATTATTTTACAGTTCTGGAAGTTAGACATCTGAAATGATTTTAGACTAAAATCAGGGTGCTGGAGGAGCTGCATTCATTCTGGAGGCCCTGAAGTGGACACTTAGATTTCACTTTCTAGAAATGTCAGGAAGACAAGTATGGCTGATCACAGCTGGGGGAGTTACTGGATAGGAGCTCAGAGAGATAAGGGCTGGGCAGGTTATGTAAGAATTTCTTGGGCATTTACTCTGCCTGAGATGGGGAGCTGTTGGAGGCTTTAGAGCAGAAGATTGATTTTGTAAGAGTCCCTTGGCTGTTGTGAACAGATTTTCTGGGTGGGGTAAGAACAGAAGCCAGGAGACCAGGAAGGGAGCTACTCAGTCATTTATGTGAGAGATGATGTCAGTTTTAGTGTGGTGTGATGGATATATTTTGAAGATTGAGCCAACAGGACTTCCTGATGAAGAAGATATCAAATGTATCAAGACAGACAGATGCACAGGCAGAAAGAGGAAAGAGAAATGAGATGTGTGTGTGTGAGAGAGAGAGAGGAGAGAATCTAAAAGGCAAAAACAATTGAATTCTTCTTTTGGACTCTAGGAGCGTAGGAAGGAGTATGGAGGATGCAGTGACTTACATCAAACTTGATATGAAGTAGCTGAGACTAAATAGCTGTAAAAGGGGACCCTCCCATTTGTCTGTGAGCTGTTGTATGGTTGAATCTTCTACAATGACAATATGTTTTTTATGTTATTTGTCTATCTTCTAAAAAAGTTACAGAAGACTGACAACTTTTGCGAAGGACATATTTTGCTTCATTTAGGCAATGTGTGCAGTTTTAACATGAGCTTTGTCAGAGATGTGGATTAATTCAGACAAATATTTAGTATCTACAATTGGCAAAGTCACTGCCATGTGCCATGGAACCATCTGATAAATATAGGATTATAAAGAAAAATGCAATCAAGAATGAAACAATTAAATTTATTATTGACTCAGGAGATTGAGATGTAAATGTAATGGAAGTTAATAGATTGCAATTATAGATCATTGTGCATTTTTTAGAAGGGAGAAAAGTTTACTGATTGAAATGAAAATAATGATCAAACCATGTAAAGTGCTTGAAGAGAGAAAGGTATGGGCTGCTATTTTTCTCTACAGCAGTCTAATAATGCTGCATTATTTGGTGAACTCATTATAGACTTCAACATTTTTCACATTGACGTGGGAGTAGAACTAATTAGGCTGAATGTGGTTCTATAGATTCTTTTTCGTAGGCTATCAAGCCTTTCCTCAAACTAGAGTCTTTTCTAGTATTGAATACATTTTTTGAAACTTCACATGTGTAAAAATAACTGAATGGGTTTTCGAAATCAAGATTTGCTAAGTCTATGAGCACATGCATACCAAAATGCCTTAAGGTTGTTTAGAGGACTAAATGCAATAATTTTAGGAAAGGGCTTTGTAAGCTTTAAAGTGCTACAACAACAGAAGGCATTATTGTTTTTATCCTTGCTCTTCTAGTTTTGAAGAGGTTTGAGGTTCTAGACAAGTGGATTTTCTAGATATGTGTAAAGTACCCATTTGAGTACTATTTTTTTTAAAAATTAATAATTCGAATGGATACATTCCTACTGTGTAGTCTTAAACTTCCTTTGAATGTTCTTTAATCTTTTGGCTCCTTTATTCTTTCTTATTATGGGTGGTGAAAGTCAGTATCTTCACTCTATTTTTCATAGATCCACAACTCCTATCCAAGACTCTTGGGGCTAGATGTGTTTGTGAACTGAGATCGTTCTGATTGTAGGAAGGTCATCTGAACCCTGAACAATGCGTTCCTCGTGACATCACCTGCAGGATCTTGACCATCTCTCAGGAATCATAAACTTTCACATTTCTGAAGAGAAACAAATAATTACATCAAGTGGGATAATTAAAATTATGCATATTCTCCTATCAGCTCAGGGCAGGTTTGGTCAAAATTATTTTAGGTCAGGTCAGGTTTTGCTACCAAATCAGTTAGTAAATTTTTTTTTTTTTTTTAGTTTTCAGAGCTTTTTGGTTTTAGAGCTGAGGATAAAGGATTTTGGAATTGAGGTTAAAAGATTGTGGGCCTGTTGTATAATAGTTTCCAGAGGGCATCACGCAACAGTTCTCCCATCTCCAATTCGTTCTTTAAATTACCAAACAATTTCAACATTGTGTGTTCTCTATTCCTGCTCCCCTGGCTTTAGAAAAGGCCCTGGCCTATACATTTGCAACCGTTGTCACCTTCACCATGAGTTCCTTTACACAGTATGCTTCCCATGGCTCCAGTAATCAGAGGTACAAATCTGATTACATGGGTGTTTTTTTGTTTTTGTTTTGCTGTTTTGTTCAATGGCTTGTAGTGACCACAGGAGAGATTCCTAACATGAAACTGTGCAATTTAAGGTTGTCTTTGTTCTAGCCCTTACCTGTACAGTTCTGCTTTATCTCTGATGTTTCCTTCTCTGTCTCCTTTACTCTCAGTGTAAGACTTAAGGTTCACTGAATGTCCTCACTTTTTCAACCTCTGGACTTACCTGTTATTTAATGCTTTTTTCCTCATGTCAGCTTAATAAATTTGTATTCATTGTTCATGATACAACTCTAGGATATCTTCATCTACAAAAGATTCTCAGACCTGTTGAAGTAGAATTTATCATTCTCTTTTGTTCTTTTTTAGGTTACCTATGTGGCATATGCATATACACACATATCTGTATGTGTGTATATATATACACACACACACACACACACACACACACATATATAAATGTATTCCTGTGTAGTATAGCATTGATCACACTTTCGCAGATTTGCACTTTTGCAGATTTTATTTACCTGTTTGTTTGTATTTCCAACTAGGCTGTGGGCTTCCTGAGGGCAGGGATCATGGCTTTGCCATTGTTATCTCTGTAATTCCCAGCATTCTGCTCAGTACTTGGGTGTTTTTTTTTTTTTTTAATTTATTGCATTTTAGGTTTTGGGGTACATGTGAAAAACATGCAAGATTGTTGCATAGGTGCATGCGTGGCAGTGTGATTTGCTGCCTTCCTCCCCTTTGCCCATATGTGGCATTTCTCCCCGTGCTATCTCTCCCCAACTCCCCACCCCCCGCTGTCCCCCCCACTCCCTCCCAACAGACCCCAGTGTGTAGTGCTCCCCTCCCTGTGTCCATGTGTTCCAATTGTTCAACACCCGTCTATGAGTGAGAACATGCTGTGTTTGATTTTGTGTTCTTGTGTCAGTTTGCTGAGAATGATGGTTTCCAGGTTCATCCATGTCCCTACAAAGGACGTGAACTCATCATTTTTGATGGCTGCATAATATTCCATGATGTATATGTGCCACATTTTCCCTGTCCAGTCTATCATCGATGGGCATTTGGGTTGGTTCCAGGTCTTTGCTATTGTAAACTGTGCTGCAATGAACATTCGTGTGCATATGTCCTTATAGTAGAACGATTTATAATCCTTTGGATATATACCCAGTAATGGGATTGCTGGGTCAAATGGAATTTCTATTTCTAGGTCCTTGAGGAATCGCCACACTGTATTCCACAATGGTTGAACTAATTTACACTCCCACCAACAGTGTAAAAGTGTTCCTATTTCTCCACATCCTCTCCAGCATCTGTTGTCTCCAGATTTTTTAATGATCGCCGTTCTAACTGGCGTGAAATGGTATCTCAATGTGGTTTTGATTTGCATTTCTCTAATGACAAGTGATGATGAGCATTTTTTCATATGCTTGTTGGCCTCATGTATGTCTTCTTTTGTAAAGTGTTCATATCCTTCACCCACTTTTGAATGGGCTTGTTTGTTTTTTTCTTGTAAATCTGTTTTAGTTCATTGTAAATTCTGGATATCAGCCCTTTGTCAGATGGGTAGGCTGCACAAATTTTTTCCCATTCTGTTGGTTGCCGATTCACTCTATTGACTGTTTCTTTTGCCGTGCAGAAGCTGTGGAGTTTGATTAGGTCCCATTTGTCTATTTTGGCTTTTGTTGCCAATGCTTTTGGTGTTTCGGTCATGAAGTCCTTGCCTATGCCTATGTCCTGAATGGTTTTGCCTAGGTTTTCTTCTAGGGTTTTTATGGTGTTAGGTCTTATATTTAAGTCTTTTAATCCATCTGGAATTAATTTTAGTGTAAGGTATCAGGAAGGGGTCCAGTTTTTGCTTTCTGCATATGGCTAGCCAGTTTTCCCAACACCACTTATTAAACAGGGAATCCTTTCCCCATTGCTTGTGTTTATCAGGTTTGTCAAAGATCGGATGGTTGTAGATATGTTATGTTGCCTCTGATGCCTCTGTTCTGTTCCATTGGTCTATATCTCTGTTTTGGTACCAGTACCATGCTGTTTTGATTACTGTAGCCTTGTAGTATAGTTTGATGTCCAGTAGTGTGATGCCTCCCGCTTTGTTCTTTTTGCTTAGAATTGACTTGGCTATGCAGGCTCTCTTTTGGTTCCATATGAAGTTTAAGGTGGTTTTTTCCAGTTCTGTGAAGAAGGTCATTGGTAGCTTGATGGGGATAGCGTTGAATCTGTAAATTACTTTGGGCAGTATGGTCATTTTCACAATATTGATTCTTCCTAACCATGAACATGGGATGTTTCTCCATCTGTTTGTGTCCTCTCTTATTTCATTGAGTAGTGGTTTGTAGTTCTCCTTGAAGAGGTCCTTTATGTTCCTTGTTAGTTGTATTCCTAGGTATTTTATTCTCTTTGTAGCAATTGTGAATGGCAGTTTGCTCTTGATTTGGCTCTCTTTAAGTCTGTTATTGGTGTATAGGAATACTTGTGATTTTTGCACATTGATTTTGTATCCTGAGACTTTGCTGAAGTTGCTTATCAGTTTCAGGAGATTTTGGGCTGAGATGATAGGGTCTTCTAGATATACAATCATGTCGTCTGCAAATAGAGACAATTTGACTTCCTCCTTTCCTAATTGAATACCCTTTATTTCTTTTTCTTGCCTGATTGCTCTGGCTAGAACTTCCAGTACTATATTGAATAGGAGTCGTGAGAGAGGGCATCCTTGTCTAGTGCCAGATCTCAAAGGGAATGCTTCCAGTTTTTACCCATTCAGTATGATATTGGCTGTCGGTTTGTCATAAATAGCTTTTATTATTTTGAGATATGTTCCGTCGATACCTAGTTTATTGAGGATTTTTAGCATAAAGGGCTGTTGAATTTTGTTGAAGGCCTTCTCTGCATCAATTGAGATAATCATGTGGTTTTTGTCTTTGGTTCTATTTATGTGGTGAATTACATTTATAGGCTTGCGTATGTTGAACCAGACTTGCATCCCAGGGATGAATCCTACTTGATCATGGTGGATAAGCTTTTTGATGTGCTGTTGCAATCGGCTTGCCAGTATTTTATTGAAGATTTTTGCATCTATGTTCATCATGGATATTGGCCTGTAGTTTTCTTTTCTTGTTGAGTCTCTGCTGGGTTTTGGTTATCAGGATGATGTTGGTCTCATAAAATGATTTGGGAAGGATTCCCTCTTTTTGGATTATTTGCAATAGTTTCAGAAGTAACGGTACCAGTTCCTCTTTGTATGTCTGGTAGAATTTGGCTGTGAACCCATCTGGACCTGGGATTTTTTTGGGTGGTGGGCTTTTTTTGGGTGGTAGGCTCTTAATTGCTGCCTTGACTTCAGACCTTGTTATTGGTCTATTCAGGGTTTCGACTTCTTCCTGGTTTAGGATTGGGAGGAGGCAACTGTCCAGGAATTTATCCATTTCTTCCAGGTTTTCTAGTTTATGTGCACAGAGTTGTTTGTAATAATCTCTGATGATGGTTTGAATTTCTGTGGAATCTGTGGTGATATCCCCTTTATCATTTTTTATTGCATCTATTTGGTTATTCTCTCTTTTCTTTTTTATTAATCTGGCTAGTGGTCTGTCTATTTTGTTGATCTTTTCAAAAAACCAGCTTCTGGATTTATTGATGTTTTGAAGGGTTTTTCGTGTCTCTATCTCCTTCAATTCTGCTCTGATCTTAGTTATTTCTTGTCTTCTACTAGGTTTTGAGTTTTTTTGATCTTGCTCCTCTAGCTCTTTCAATTTTGACGATAGGGTGTCAATTTTAGATCTCTCCTTTCTTCTCATGTGGGCACTTATTGCTATATATTTTCCTCTAGAGACTGCTTTAAATGTGTCCCAGAGATTCTGGTATATTCTGGTATGTGGTGTCTTCATTCTCATTGGTTTCGAAGAACATCTTTATTTCTGCCGTCATTTCATTGTTTATCCAGTCAACATTCAAGAGCTAGTTGTTCAGTTTCCATGAAGCTGCGTGGTTCTGGGTTGGTTTCTGAATTCTGAGTTCTAACTTGATTGCACTGTGGTCTGGGAGACTGTTTGTTTTGGTTCCTGTTCTTTTGCATTTGCTGAGGAGTGATTTACTTCCAATTATGTGGTCAATTTTGGAGTAGGTGTGATGTGGTGCTGAGAAGAATGTATATTCTGTGGATTTGGGGTGGAGAGTTCTGTAAATGTCTATTAGGTTTGCTTGTTCCAGGTCTGAGTTCAAGTCCTGGATATCCTTGTTAATTTTCTGTCTTGTTGATCTGTCTAATATTGACAATGGTGTGTTGAAGTCTCCCACTATTATTGTATGGGAGTCTAAGTCTCTTTGTGAGTCATTAAGAACTTGCCTTATGTATCTGGGTGCTCCTGTATTAGGTGCATATATATTTAGGATCATTACCTCTTCTTGTTGCATTGATCCTTTTACCATTATGTAATGTCCTTCTTTGTCTCTTTTGATCTTTGTTGTTTTAAAGTCTATTTTATCAGAGATGAGAATTGCAACTCCTGCTTTTTTTGCTCTCCATTTGCTTGGTAAATCTTCCTCCATCCCTTTATTTTGAGCCTTTGTGTATCCTTGCATGTGAGATGGGTTTCCTGAATACAGCACACTGATGGGTTTTGGCTTTTTATCCAATTTGCCAGTCTATGTCTTTTGATTGGGGCATTTAGTCCATTTACGTTTAGGGTTAATATTGTTATGTGTGAATTTGATCCTGCCATTTTGATGCTAACCATCTGTTTTGCCCGTTGGTTGATGCAGATTCTTCATTGTGTTGATGCTCTTTACCATTTGGTGTGTTTTTGGAGTGGCTGGTACTGGTTATTCTTTTCTGTGTGTAGTGCCTCTTTCAGGAGCTCTTGTAAAGCAGGTCTGGTGGTGATGAAATCTCTGAGTACTTGCTTGTTCACAAAGGATTTTATTTTTCCTTCACTTATGAAGCTTAGTTTGGTTGGATATGAAATTCTGGGTTGAAAGTTCTTTTCTTTAAGGATGTTGAATATTGGCCCCCACTCTCTTCTGGCTTGTAGGGTTTCTACTGAGAGATCTGCTGTGAGTCTGATGGGCTTCCCTTTGTGGGTAACCCGACCTTTTTCTCTGGCTGCCCTTAGAATTTTCTCCTTCATTTCAACCCTGGTGAATCTGATGATGATATGCCATGGAGTTGCTCTTCTTGAGGAATATCTTTGTGGTGTTCTCTGTATTTCCTGGACTTGAATATTGGCCTGCCTTGCTAGGTTGGGGAAGTTTTCTTGAATGATATCCTGAAGAGTATTTTCCAGCTTGGATTCATTCTCTTTGTCACATTCAGGTACACCTATCAAACGTAGATTAGGTCTTTTCACATAGTCCCATATTTCTTGTTGACTTTGTTCATTCGTTTTTACCCTGTTTTCTCTGATCTTGCCTTCTCGTTTTATTTCATTGAGTTGATCTTTGATCTCTGTTATCCTTTCTTCTGCTTGGTCAATTTGGCTGTTGAAACTTGTGCATGCTTCGCGAAGTTCTCGTGTTGTGTTTTTCAGCTCTATCAATTCATTTATATTCCTCTCTAAGTTGTCCATTCTCGTTAGCATTTCGTCAAATCTTTTTTCAAGGTTCTTAGTTTCTTTGCATTGGGTTAGAACATGTTCTTTTAGCTCACAGAAGTTTCTTATTACCCACTTTCTGAAGGCTGATTCTGTCATTTCATCACACTCATTCTCCATCCAGTCTTGTTCCCTTGCTGGTGAGGAGTTGTGATCCCTTGTAGGAGGAGAGGTGTTCTGGTTTCTGGTGTTTTCATCCTTTTTGCGCTGGTTTCTTCCCATCTTTGTGGATTTATCTGCCTGTTGGCTTTGTAGTTGTTGACTTTCTGATTGGGTCTCTGAGTGGACATCCTGTTTGTTGATGATGAAGTTATTTCTGTTTCTTAGTTTTCCTTTTAACTGTCTGGCCTCTCTGCTGTAGGACTGCTGAGGTCCACTCCAGGCCCTGCTTGCCTGGGGATCACTTGCAGCAGCTGCCAAACAGTAAAGGTTGCTACCAGTTTCTTCTTCTGCTTTGTTCCAGAAGGATACCTGCCAAATGTTAGTCTGAGCTCTCCTTTATGAGGTGACTCTTTGGATATACGGGGGTCAGGGAGCTGCTTGAGGAAACAATCTGTCCTTTATATTAGCTCTGGTGCTGAGCTGTGAGCCCCATTGTTCATTCAGAGCTGCCGGCCGGTAAATTTAAGTCTCCAGCAGCAGAACTCATAAACTCCCTTTTTTTCCCCCAGGTGTTCTGTCCCAGGGAGTTAGGACTTTATGAGTTTCCACTGTGCTGCTGCCTTTTTTTTTTCTTCAGGGCTGCCCTGCCCACAAGGAGGCAGCCTAGTCACTCTCAGCCTGCAGAGGCTTTGCTGAGCTGCTGTGGGCTCTGCCCAGCTGCCATGTGAACTTCCCTGCAGTCCTGTTTATATGGGTGTAGTTAGAACTGCTTCTGCAATGTTGGCCCGCCTCTGTAATGATGGACTCTCTCTGTAATGGCGGGTTGCCTCAGCAATGGTGGGTTGCCTCAGCAACGGCAGGTTGCCTCAGCAACGGCAGGCTGCCTCAGTAATGGCAGACACCCCTCCCCCACAGAGCTGGACCATCTTGGGTTCAGCTGTGCTTGCTGTGAAACTCTCAACCCAGAGCGTTTCCAATTGCTGCTTTTTTGTTTTTGTTTTTGTGGGGGTGGGACCAGCCAGGCCTGATCTCCTGGCTCCCTGCCTCGGAGCCTTTTATTTTTTAGTTGAATGGTTGGCTCTCTCCCAAGTGTCCTGGTCGCCTGTTAAATTGGTGCCAGGATCTGTGTGATTTCCCTTGCGGTGACCCACTGTGCTGCTGAAACCGTGGCTCTGAGATTCGTGGTGCTTTTTTTGCCCGGGAATCTCCTGGCCTGGCTCCCTGTTTCAGCTCCCCTTGCTGGCTAAGTGGGAACACAGTCCCGTTTACTCTGCACTGGGATCCACTGCACCAGGGCACAGGCAAAACAGCCGTGCCGGCCGAAATAGCTGCCCTGGCGACCCATGGGGCTCCTCCGCCTGGGAATCTCCTGGTCTGTGGGCAATAAAAATCCATCTGGAAATGTGGCATCCACTCACCCTCTGCACTTTCACTCAGAGCTGCAATCCTGAGCTGCATCTAATCCGCCATCTTGGAACCCCTGGGTGTATTTTAAATTAACATTAGTTGAAGGAATGAATAACTGGGGTGCAATTCTACCTTAGGTTCATGGTTCCCGAAAAGTGGTCCAAGGACTAACTCCAGAAGTACCAGGGTCTTATTAAAAAAACTTCAGATTCCTGGTGCCAATTCTAGATGGTTCCAAATAGAATCTCTGGGAAGGATGTTCTGGAATCTGCATTTTAAACCAATTCTCCAGGGATTCTGAGGATTGAGAATTATAGCTTTGGGGGCCTTTGAAGAATGTGAGATTTGTTGCCCCAAATGAAGCTGTTAGGCCTAAAGTGCTTTTCTTCCACTACCCTGCACTGCTTTGTAGTTTTACGGCCCACACCTGGACTATGGTGGTCACTTGCCTCCGCTGTTCTTTATTTCCTGTTTCCTCTCCATTTTCCAATCTTCTTTTCTAATTTATTTTGCAGCGACAAACAAGACAACAGTTATTAAACTTCATCCCCCTATCCTCACAACAACTCCAGGGCACATGGGACTTCAAGTTTGTAAGTTGCAGGCAACATACTGTTGCTTATTACATCCATAGGTCCTGCTTCTACTAATGTCCTTGAACCCTGGAGCAGAGACTATGGGGATATTGAGGACAGGCTTGAGTCTATGTGTCTTGATGAAAACTACTTTGGCTACTCAGAAGCTCTTTTCACTCATTTCTCTATGTAGCTTTGTTCTGGAAGGCTGAGATTGCTTGATAGCTGATGCCCAGTGTCAGTCAGTGGTATAAAACTTTCCAGTTAGAAGGGGATTATTCTGCCCAGGGATGGCTTATCTGGGATGGAATGCAGTCTCCTTCTGCTCAAGCAGACATGATTGATCATCTACTATATCATCAAAGGGCAGATTTGAAAAGGAAATATATCTGATCTTCATTCTTTCTTTTTATTACTACTCTAAATAATGATGCTGAAAATTTATTTTTCCAAATGAAATAAGTTTGAGCCTGCTTTCCCCTTTCTCTCCAAAGGTCAGTGGAAGGTCCTGTTGTGGTCACTGTAGCCAGGGGCCTCACCCACTTCTTCATAAGATTCTGTAGGTTGTAGTCTGGAAGCCTTGAGGTGTTCGTGTGGTGGGAGGCTGGGAGGCTCACTCCTTCTGTGCCAGGCTCAGGCCTGGAGCTTTTTTGCCAGGGCGTCTGATTTTCTGTTCTCTCTCATTCACTGACAGCCTAGTAGAGGCCTTACAAACCTTCAGGACCCAGATAGGGCAGAGTGCAGTGTTTCTCACTTGTCAAAGTTTGTACCCTGTACTTTTCCTAATCTCAGGGTAGCCTTGGGTTCAGGCTATCATCCCCAACTTCAGTTACAGTCTTCATCCTCTCTGCTTCTGGTATGACATAACCCAGCAGGACTGAAAAACCTGTTTACCTGGCCCCTTGTGGGAAGGAGCCCTTAGACCTTTAGAAACAGGTGCAGGCAGGGAAAGGAGAGACCTCCCCTTTTACACCCATACTTGCAAAAGAGCCCAAAACAGTGATTGATTTTTTTTAAGTTGAACTTACTTCTTTATTGCAGGAATTCCCAGGAGTTTTCTCTTAAAATACATTGTGAATCTTCTAGAAAAATGATAAAGTACATTTCCGATTTTTTCTAGTTATATTAAGATATAATTGACAAATAAAAATTGTATGTATTCAAGATGTATGATGAGATGATTTGCTGTACATATACATTGTGTAATGATTGCCACAGTCACATTAGTTAACACACCAGTCACCACACACAGTTACTGTGAGTGTGTGTTGGGGAGGGGTGAGGATACTTAAGATCTACTCTCTCAGCAGTAGTGAGATCTGCATGTAAGTGAGATCATACAGCATTTGTCTTTGTTGGTTGTGTTTTCCTTTGATAACCCACCTTATTATGAGAACACCAAGGGAGAAACAAGATGCAGGTAGATTTGTTTGAGAACCTTGTCAGACCTTGGGTAATTTTGCTTCAGGCATGTTAGCTCTAGATGTCTCTTTGTCCTCATTTTGGTCCTTCTTTCTGGTGGTTAGTCAAGAGCACCCCATTGAGAGGCAGTTAATTCTTTAGAGGGCAAAGAAGCCCTCTAGCTAGTCATGTTAATAACCATCACATATTAAATTCTATTATAGGTCAGACCCTGTTTGAAATGCTCTTCATAAACTACCTCTAATTCTTACAACTCCACAAGATATTATTATCCCCATTTAGCAGATGTGCCTCATAGAGTTAAAGTAATATTCTCACACAACCAGTAAATAATAGTGGCAGAATTTGAAGTAATGTCTGAGTAACTCCTAAGCCCATGATCTTTCAAATATTTTTCTAAATCTTTTAGCATTAGATTGAAAATACAACCTCATGTAATGTTCTTCCTATGAACTTTGTTGTTGCGATATTCTCTACAAGTAAAGTACCCAAGCTCTCTATTGCATAACTTTTTCTTATTGTTGTGAACCTAAAGGATATGAAATAACTAATTCTCATTGTACCACCAGGGAAAATATTATATTCCCTTATTTTTAATAATGTCTAGTTCCCTTATTTATTCTTAGAGTTGTGGTTTGTAGGGAATTAAATCCATGGTTTTCTCTGCTCAGGGGCATAATCTGGCCCCCCTCCAGGGGGCTGCAGGTATAGGAGTCATCCTATGTTTTGCTCTCATGGTTACAAATTATAACATTGGCGGATCCGATGGTTATCGGACTCTGTTGCCCGAATGACACAAATGTTTCAGCTACTAAGTGACTTTCTTCTCCACTGGGGCTTGGCAGATTTTTCTGAATTGTTCAATTTTCATTAGATCATAACATGGCAGTTTTAATCATAGTGTACTGTGATTGCTTGTTGAGGTCATCGAATCACAATTCCCAGGGCAAGCCTTGGAAAAGCATTATTGAGGTTGATTCATCTCCCATCCGTTGTTTTCCTAGGGTTTCAGATTCAAGCTTCTGGGTTTTTCTGTGTGTTTTTTTTTTCTTAGCAACAAGTATTTTGCAGATAACCCCATGAAAGAAAATTGACTGACTCACTTCTTCGTTATATTCTTTAAAGTGTTAACCTGTAAGGGTTCTGTTTTGCAGATGAGGTTATGGATAGGAAATTGGAAATAACTGTATTAGAAGGAAAATTAAGAAATGGGAATGCTGGTTGAAAGAGGTGGCTACCCTTGCCAGAAGAGTAAATCAATAGATTTTCTCTCTTTTCAGATAAGGTATTGATTAGCATTCAGACCCAGTGATGAACATACCCTAGCCCTCTGTGTGAAAACTCTTTTGTCAAGCGATTCAGTTGTGGGAATATTCTGCGTAGCTCACCACAGCTGGTTGAATTGGGAAAAGCATCTGGCCACATCTGCTCAGTAGATTAAAAAGGGAGCTCAGAACAAAGTCTCTGCTCATGTAGGGAGAACATGGACCAACCTAGCCAGCTTGAAATCTGTAAAAGTCAGTATAGAGAAGTTCATGTAATTAGTGGCAGCTGTAGAAGATGAAAGTCCATGAGGCAGAGGGGTCATGGTGGACCGTAAGTGAGCACATGCTATATGTAAAAAGAAACCAAATGGAAACCAGCAGGTAGAGGGAAGATGAGCGAAAGAGACACAGAGTGAAACAGGTTGAGAGAGAGTAGCTGAGTCCTAGGGATGATTGAGGCGTTTGATGAAAACAGAACTTGTGCCTGCATCCCTCTGGCAGCCTTTGATTTGGTGTGGAGAGGGTTATGTGTCTCTGAGCTTCCGTGAGGGCTATTTGACATTGATTCAAAACAGTGATCCCTGTTTTCTCATTTCTGTGTGTATCCTAACAATAAGATCTATGTTCTCTGAAGGAACTTGGAGATTTTTCAATCTTTCTGATTTGTATTAATATCTATAACATTTATCTTAAATAGTAATTTTTTTCCAGGCAAAATTTATTCTTTTATTGATTAGCATACAAAATCAAAAGGGCATGTAAGAAATTTATTTTTCAACATCTACAAATATAAAGGACAGGCCGGGCTCATGCCTGTGATCCCAGCACTTTGGGAGGCTGAGGTGGGCAGATCATGAGGTCAGGAGTTTGAGACCAGCCAGACTAACATGATGAAACCCTGCATCTACTAAAAATACAAAAAATTAGCCAGGCATGGTGGTGCATGCCTGGAATCCCAGCTACTCAGGAGGCTGAGGAAGGAGAATTGCTTGAACCCAGGAGGCAGAGGTTGCGGTGAGCCAAGATGGCACCATTGCATTCCAGACTGGGCAACAAAAGCAAAACTCCAACTCAAACAAACAAACAAACATAAAGGACATAGAGTTTATGCATTCTTCCTTTCATTTAGAAGGAACTTAATGTTAGATACATTCTCTGTGCATGAGGGTGAGCTAAGAGAAAAGACAGCAATCAATATATTATGATTCTATCTTACTCGTCAAGAGTTTCCTTTAGAGAATTAACCATGTTGGTGATTATCACTTATCAACACTTCTACTTATGAGTTGAAATTGTGTTTATTCAGCAAAGTCTAATTTACCCTGCATTGTAAGTTGGAGACTTTAGAAAGAACTGTATCCTTCCCAAAGTTAGAGCTCTGCTGAGCTTCACTCTTTGGTCTAACTATGGCAAGGCAGTCACAGGCGTGATGCCGGCACGATAGAGATGTGCCTTCATTCTTCTGGGGTAGGAAGGAAATAGAGCAAGTGGCTGAGAATACAGATGTTGATTCAAAACCCAGCTCTATTACTTACCATGTGTGAACTTGGGTAGGTCACTTAATCTCTAGTTTCCTTATATAGAAAATGGAGATGATGATAATATCTACTGTGTATTGTTTGTATTATAAGAATATACTAAAATATCTAACATGATACTTACCATTTACTAAGGGCTCAAATAAATAGATGTGATGGTGGTAGTAGGGTACCAGTGTACGTTGTGGTTGTTGTATTTGTAGTAATTATTGTTACTGTTGTTGGATGGTAGTACCCGGGGACTGGCTAACTACATAGTCCATGGCTCAAATCTAACCCGGAGTCTGTTTTTGTAAATAAAGTTTTATTGGAACATAGTCACATTCACTTATTTTCTTATGGTCTGTGGCTGTTTTCATACTACAACAGAACCTAAGAAGACATGTACTATTCGGCTCCTTATAGAAAATGTTTTCTGATCGTTAGAACAGTGGAAATAAGAAACAGTAAAAGCTTAACATTCACATATTCATGCTTGAATTCTGATTCTTCTCCTTAGCTTGGTAGAATTGGTCAAATTTACCTTTGAGACTCAGTTTTCTCTATGGTTATTGAGACATAAATAGCTGTTACTGTGATTCATGTGTGACAGCCCTTAGCACAAAATTGTTGCTCAGTAAGTATCAACTTCAATATCTTCCTTCAACATTCCTTCTGCTTTCCTTGCTGTAGCAAGATAAATAGGTTGGATGTTTCTGGATTTAATCTCGCTGTTTCAAAAAATGTGAAAACAAGGTTAGCTTATGCTTTCTGTGTACATTATTGCCTACCTACAAGTGGCTAGCTGTACTTTGCTCAAATTCTTAGAACCAAGTAAAATTACTCAAAGCTATTAGCAAAAGAAGCTGGTATTTAAGTCAAATAAAAAATATTCTCATCTAAGGCAGAAATATTTTGTCTTTCAAAGCTACTAAAGCAAATTTCTCAAAGCAAAGTGTTGTATAAGTGTACTCATAGTTTCAATATTTTATTTATTATGCTTAATATAAATGGAACTAACTTGATATTTGCATCATGACAGTGATAATAATTCTAAGTTTGACAAGATTTTTTTTTTGAGCGGTCCCAATAAGTTTTCAGACTTAGTCAGGTCTATTTGGCGGAGGGGATCAGGACCAAATGTGAGTCATAGCTTCCACATTCTATTTTAGAGAAGTGCAGGGATAATTAATCATAGTCAAGTGCTCTGGCGATTATATTAGAAGAATAAATGTAGTGTTACATTTTCACGCAAATCACTCTTCTCGTTCTTCAGCCTTGGGAATGTTTAGTTGTCTTAATTTTGTCACACTTGTAATCACTTATGAATAACTAACATTCTATTTGTCTGCTAGTTTGGAATAAAAAGCCCAACATCTTGTCTCTAGAAACTAAAGATTAATAAATATATTCCCTTTTCAGAGTGTCAGAGAGGCATGTCATCACATGTATACATGTTGAACAGATTTGTTTTGATATTTACCATTGTTTGTTTTTTCATTTCCTTTTTTCTTCTTTTTAAAAATGCTTCTTGGATTGCTTGTCTATGTTGATTTAATTCCCATCTTTTAGATATTCTTCCTTATGTACCCCCTGTGATCCTAGGTCTTAGAATGCAGAACGTTAACAATGGAGCCTGGAGATAGTGATATTGAACATTATAGCTAATTTTCATTTTTTCCCCATAAAACTAATTTTAAAAGTCTATATTCTTAACACTTTTGCCATTGGCCCACACAACCGTGCTTTTCACCAGTGTCTAAAGTGGCTAAAACATCAGGGTCAGGTGGTGGCAATGCCTTAAGGGACATCTTATCATGTGCAGCATGGCATCTCTGGGTAGGTATATTAAGTTATCCTATATTACTTAGGCTAATTTGTGACAAAGTTGGTAGGCTCAACAAAACAAACATACATTTTGTAAAGAGGTAGAATAATCTCCTCACCCAGTATCTTATTCAAGTTTTTTAAAAGAGTAATTCCATCCCCAGACTTCCCACACTTAATAGTCTTACATTTAACATACACATAGTAGACCCTCACTAGCAAGCCTATTAAAAGAAAAGATGAGTTTGCAGCACTAGTTGCTCAACCCAATTTGAGTATATTTTTGCTTATGTAACACACTGAACGCACAGTTACATCAACATTTATTTCTTCCCTCTCTAATGCTGTCTGCTTCCTCAGATCATCTCCCAGGCAAATAACCTGCACCTGAGTCTTAACTCTGCTCTCAGGGTCACCCCAACTAAGACGAGATTATCAGAAGAATAGCATATGTTATGTTTCAATATCTGAAATAAGTGTAGGACAGGAAGTACAAATTGTGCTGTTCTCTAGAAGACAGAATAAACACTTTTTTAAGGTCCCATAATCTTAATTATAAATGAAAACTTAAGTGACCTTGGCATACCGTCAACATAAATCTAGCTTTTCAAAAAGAGATCTTCTCTGCACTATGAATTCTAAATTGACTTGGGCTTTTTAATTTTAACCCTTCAGGTAAATTGAATTCACATGGTAGGAGCACTTGTTCTTCAGGAAGCCTGAGGGTTTTCGGAAAGGGCAACCCAAAATATTATAGTAGCTATGAACTGTGCAGAAGAGAGGCCAACTGTGAGGAAAATACCATCGTAAGAATATTTATGTTGATATTTACCTCCTGGTCTCATATCTTAGAAACTTCTTAGATAACTAGAAATTTGATTTATCTCATAAGCTTCCCATATAAAAGATAAAGTTGTCATTTATTTGCAATTCATCTAGAGAATTTAAGAAAATATGAGAGTTGTACATTCCAGATTTTCCTTCGCTGTGCCTTGGTTCAACAAGTCCTCGTTTGGACTCTCTAGTGTTCCAATAAGCATAGCCATAGAAGAGATTCCTTGCTGAGATCATTGACCCTATGTCCTTTATTATACGTTTTAAGGAGTAAAAGTTCGGATTTGTCCAAGGTCAGATGACAGCAGCAGGCTGGACCTCGGTTTCCTGTCTGTCTTCTGCTGCGATTGGGCCACGTGAAAAAAGGTTCCAATTGGTAATGAAGACTTCCCATAAAATACTGGCTCAGATGGACACACTGGTGTTAATATCAAAAAAGGAAGTTCAGAGCTAAGATAGGTGTGTATACCATTAAGGAAAAATTAGAAAAAACACATTTGTTTTAGCAAGCCACATGCCAAAATAGACATTCACAAAGAAGTCCTGTCTTATTGCTTATTTGCTGGGACAAATACATCATTAATGTTCTCAGTTTAGAATAAAATCTTCAAAGTCATGAATGATTCTTTCAATATCATCATTATTATTGTGGATTAAATTCAATGTTATAAAACTTTATATAAATTATGAAGTTTTTGAAGGTACTTTTTTTGTTGTTGTTGGTCATTTGAGGGATATCAGGAGAATATTTCATTTTACTTATTTATTTATTTATTTTGAGACAGAGTCTTGCTCTGTCGCCCAGGCTGGAGTGCAATGGCGCACTCTCGGCTCACCGGAACCGCCACCTCCCGGGTTCAAGCAATTCTCCTGCCTCAGCCTTCCAAGTAGCTGGGATTGCAGGTGTGCACCATGACGCCTGGCTAATTTTTGTATTTTTAAGTACAGATCAGGTTTCACCATGTTGGTCAGGCTGGTCTTGAACCCCTGACCTCGTGATCTGCCCACATCAGCCTCCCAAAGTGCTGGAATCACCGCCCCCAGCTACCAGGAGAATATTTCTTACCCCCAGATTTTCTTCTCACTTGTCTCCTTGATGCCTAATAGTTTTCCTTTGATTTCTGCCTTTTGGATTTTCATCATGGTGGGCTGTTGAAGAGATGTCAGTCAATGATACACAATGGCATATCAGCTTCAATTACTTCTTAGTAATCTTCCAGAGAGTTGACACCTGAGGGAATGGCACATAGGATGGAAAGTCTTTATGTAAGTAATAAGAAAGAGCCCCAAAGGAGGGAGCTCTGCATTAAGATGAGGACAAAGCAGAAGTAAAGTTTTTTTAAAAAGAGAGACACCAAGAGAGTAGCAGGAGTGGCTGTATCGTAATATTGCCTTTCCTACAGTTTTGTCTAGAATTTGCTCTGATGGCTAATAATTTACAGAGGCTTTGCAGCTTTTCCTTTTTAATAACACATTGATTACATTTACACGGTGTTTTACATGTTATTGAGCACATAGGCATGATCTTCTCTAAGCTACTCTGTTAGGTAGCCAGGATGGGTACCAGAAGCTGCATTTCACAGGCAATGAAACTGAGGCCCAGAATTGTTAAGAGACTGGTTCCAACTCACATAACCAGTGAGTGGAGTAGCCAACAGGGGAACTCTGCTATTGTGGTTTTGACAGGTGATCTTTCCCCTGTACTGCATGAGGATGGGAAAATATTTTAAGCTTTGGAGTCAGATGAGCCAGACTTAAACTCACCAATTTTCTTGCCAGCAGTGAGACTTTGAATATGTTACTAATTGCTCTGAATCTCACTTTCTTCTTCTGTGAAAAAATAAAAATAATTCTACCTTGTCAGATTGTTGTGAAAATTCCATTTGGTAAAGCAAGTAAAGCAACCAGCTTAGTGCCTGGCACACAGTAGGCACCCAATATACTTTCCCTGCAGTTAAAGATGAAATGGTGAATGAGTGTAACTTTCCAGTTTGTTCAATGATACCATGCCTCCTTGGTTTACTTTAATTCCTCAAATGATCTCCTGTGAAAGAATGTGTGTGTGTGCGCGCGCGCGCGTGCGCGCGCATATGTTGATGCATGTGTGCATATGCACACCTGTGTACACGTCTTGGTGTATACCACACGTACCTGTGCACATCTTTTAGGGCACTGAAGTTGTTCTCTATGTTCCTCAGCTTGGTGAAACCAGACATAGTGATCAGACATGGAGTATATTTTTACTGCAAATAACTAGAAACTGAATCCTGACGATAAAGCTGATCCAACCAGATGGATCCTAGCTCTGTGACATGGCTGACTTCCAGAAGCACAGGCTCTTTTTGCTTCCAAATATCAGGATGATACCTGGAGTTCTGAGTCTGATGACCTGGAAGATTTGGGGTAATTCCCTTTAGTAGACACAGCTATGGACTTGCACAAAATTGCATTCATTTTGGAGTATACTTTATTTACAGTTATTTATTCTTTCTTGAAAACTTTTAGAATCACCTTGATTAAAATAAGTTCATAAAATAATATTCACTGTATTTGTTACATATGGCACAGAATAATTTAGCGCTTTATAAATATGTCTCATTGATGCACAGACGTGAGAACCACCCTTTGCTAAAAGCAGTACAGTAACAGTTCAATTTGGCTACGGTAGCACTTTAAAAAATTACCATGAGATGGCGCTGTAGCCAAGTAGATGAAGTATGCTTTAAACTGAGTTTCCCCAAACTACGGCAGTTAATTGCTTTTTTTGAATATAGAGGAATCTATCATCCAACTTAAAGTAGAGCAAGGTTTGTTACTCCATTAGAGTAGTATTGATCAAAAGCGAATCCTTTAATCGCCGATCCATAAATTATTTGACAACTGTGTTTCACTCAGGTGTGAGTCTGTTTAAAAAGCCATAGTAGTCAGAAAATCGCCAGACTAAACAAAGGGCCCAAAGGTACCATTTTATTTAGGATCAAGAAACTATATATGTGGACCATATAAGACTTGTCTTAAAATTCTTCCGCAAAATTAGATTAACTTCCAGTTTATTTAAAGAGCTGATATTTTTGTTAAACTTTAATCTGCTTTGACAGCAATGGAAGGTCATAGAAACATTAGAACATGAATTCACATTTAAATAAACATGATACAAACATGCACACATGTGTATATACTGAGTGTTTTCATTGACTTGCTTTTCCTCCATATAAATATATAAATATTGAATAAAGTGCATGAGAACATGTCTGTACATATATACAGCTACACATTTGCTTATACAGTATACACTTGAATACTTTTGGGAGGAAAAAACACGTACACATTTGTAATATATAGGTAGTCAAAAGACATCTGTCAGGCATCATTAATGTTCATTCTGATCAAGATTGAGTACATGGGGGTAGAATCTGTAATCTTTTCCCTACTATATAATGAAATGTGCAGAGTTATAAGTGAAGGCAACATACGTTAGAATGGAGACATTTTAACATCTATATTTTCATCAGTTAGCGTGGTGTAATCATAAGGAATAGTTCAGTTCAATTGCAGCCTTAACACTAGCAGTATATTATACATCTAGCTTTGAAATAGTGAACCCATTTTTCAACATATCTAGGAGGACATAATTAGAATTTTATGCATTTCCAAATTATACAAGGACATTTCCACATTCTTTAGTTTTCAAATCTGTATTTTTTTTCCAAAGTTTTAGGGCCAAAATGATTTCTCATTCAATAGAAATGCTTCAGCATTGTAACCACATATCTAACAGTGATTCCAGTAAAAACGTGCAATTTAACCTTGAGTGTTATAATATCAAGGTGGATTAACTGTTGTTAATCTCTTTTGCTCTTCAGTAACCATATTCTGAAAAATATTATAATGTTTGCTTTTCTATTAGGGAGCCCAATGCCAATGAGTAGTACTGAAATGAGTGAGTTTTTGGAGAAATAAAAGAAAAACTTTGCTGAAAACTATGGTAGTTGTAAGCTGGGTCGAGATTGAGGTGCATATTTCTAAATTAATTGCAATGTTAAGCCTCAGTGGTATTTTCCCCCTCCTTTGTTTGTTTGGCTTTTATAGGTAACCAATCAGAAAAACTTATTTTTGAAAGCTACTCTCACAGTTGAAACAAACTTGTTTCTGAATCAGGTAAGAAGGAAATAAATTGAAAGGATTCTCAGAATAACTCTGTTTATATTTTTTTACTAGGACCATTTCATTTGGTCTTTGTGTGTGTGTGAAATGCAGTGGTGTGAACTTTGGCTCACTGCAGCCTTGACCTCCTGGGCTTAAGAGATCCTTATGTCTCAGCCTTCTGTGTAGCTGGGACCACAGGTATGTGCCACCATGATCAGCTAATTTTTTAATTTTTTGCAGAGATGGGGTTGGGGGTCTCACTTTGTTGCCCAGGTTGGTCTCCTGGGCTCAAGTGATCATCCCGTCTCAGCCTCCCAAAGTGCTAGGATTACATGCATGAGCCGCTGTGCCTGGCCGAGCCATTTTCTTTAAAGGTAAGGATTTTGTTTTAATTGTATTTCTCACATCTAAAAATTTGCTTCACACATAAATATACACTCAATAGATGATGGTGGAACCAAGCTGAATGGTTTTAATAAATAATATAAACTGATTGATTAGAAAGCATCAATTTACCTGATGAATGTCATAGGAAAGTCACCTGCTTTTTACAGAGATGTCCTAAGACTCCGCTACTGTCAGTAGCCAGAAACCTAAGTTCATCCTCAATCCTGGCACAGTTACATCAGTATACTGTTTACTGCTCAAAAGAGTGCATGCATGATGCAGTCATTTCACAGCAAGTTACCAAATACTTCTATGGTGCTGTTTTAGAGGAGCAATTGCTAGAAACGTATTTGGTAATGTTAAATCATCCTTTTGCTAGTTTACCTAGAAGAACAAATATTAAACGAGACCACATCGGAAATTCAGAGTAAAGCACAAGAAGTAGAAGAGAAAGCAGCAATAGTTACAGAATAACATTTGAAATCTTTTTTTTACTTCTGAGAATTAACTTGAAATGCGGCAAATACCAGCAACCTTGTGAATATTTCAAAATGGTATCTATGAAAAAGCAAGAGTGAAATATGTTCTCAAGTATTTCATTTAATTATCTTAGCAATACAGATTTTGTAACACTGACCTTAGTGTCTTTTTTCTCCTTTCAAAATATATACCATAGTAAGTTTTAAAGAGAATTTTTCTTTAAGAGGTCATTATATTCCATAAAATTTTCACTATTTATAGCTATTTTTATGTACAGCAATAGGTAACCACCTCAATTCCATGCCCTCAATGAACAGCATAGCAGCAAGGTTTCCATTTGAAAATAGAAGTTAATTTAGATCACTTAGGGTTTCATAATTACACAATAAAAGTGAATCATTTTAAAGACATATCATTTACAATGTTAAAAATAAGTATCAGAAAGCTCACAGCTGAAATGCTGTCAGAACATTTTCCAAGTGCACATTTTGTAGCATTGAACCCAGCTTTTCATTGACAGAATAAAATGAGGCGTACAGATATGATCGTTGGTTTCACTAGACTGGTCTAATATTTTCCAGTCTCTTATTTTTTTTTCCAGATAGGTGAAAACTTGCTCAGTGTGCCTTCCACAGTTGCCACGGCAACTAGCTTATCACACACAGCTCACCTTTTCATTTACAGCGTCGGTATTGTCTTTAGAAGCATCTTCAGAATGCTGCTTTCCTAGAGCCACCATTGAGCAGTCATTCTCTGTTGTCTTGGCATCTTTCTTTGAATTCTTTTTTTGTCCCATTTGGAGTTGGCTAGACTTGTAGGCCAAAGCCGGTATAGTGTTCACTAAAATTAACTGCAATGGTTTTTTGTTTTCCTTGTACTGACACTGAATATACCGTGAAAAGGCTGACCGATAGGTCTTGTTGAACAGTGTGTACACCAGTGGGTTGACTGCTGAAGAGAGATAACCGATCCAAACAAAAACATTGAGCAGGGCTCCGATGACATCCTCGTTGCAGGACTCTTTGCAGATGACGGCCATGATGTTGGTGATGAAGAAAGGGCACCACATCACCACAAACAGGAAGAAGACGATGCCCAGCACCTTGCATGCCTTTTGCTCATTGCTGATGGACTGCATAGTCCTCCTGCCTGTGTAGGACCCTGGCTCCCTGTGGATCGACCGCTGGAAGAGCTTTTCCGAAGACAAGGAACTCTGAGGGAGGAAGCTGAAAGAAGCTAATTTGGCCCGTGTGCCAAGATCGCTTACACACAAAGTAGCTTCTTTCTGGAGTGACTTGATGGTTAGAAAGTAGGTGATCACCATGATGGTTAAGGGAATGAAAAATGACACAAAAGAGCCGATCAGGACAAAGTTATCATCGGCGAGTAAGCAACTCCCCTCTTTAAAGACCTTGGAATCGTCCTGTAGCCCAAAGACTGGTATTGGCATGGATATACCTGGAGTTGGACAGAAAATGAAACACGATTAAGGAATTGAGTATATGAAGGCAAGAGCATCACCACTCAATGTTGGCTATTGAAAGGATTTTATATCAACATTGTTTAAAAGCTTAACATACTTGATTCAGAATTTAAAATTCCTTTGGACTTACTTACATGTTTTATAAGTATTTATTATGTAGTTCCTTGTATGTTTTATTGCCCTATATAGTTAACCCTTTGCTTATTAAGAACTATAATAAATCTAGCTTTAATTTTTTATGCCATATGTTTCTGATTATATGTATAGATCTAAAAGCTATGCACTCTTAGACAACCTAATATTTTCACAATATCATTCTCACTCCTAAATAGTTTCCTATTTCCTTAATATTAAATATAGAGTTAGTGCTCAAATTTCCAATTGTTCCCTAAACGTTGTTGTATGTTTTTAGTAGGAGAGCATTCATAAGGCGTGGATTACAAAAAACAAGACAGCCACGGACTTTGTATTTACAAATATAAGGGGTAGGTACAGGATGGGATAATACATGGGAACATGGGCCTATATGATCCATTGCTATGTCACCCAGATTTGGGGGATCTGTAAGGCTTTACCAGGCAGAGGGATTAGGCAGAGGAGGAAGCAGAAGTGAATACAGGCAACCCCTGGCCTCTAATTATGCTACATTACCCCCATGATAGTAGAACCTTTTTAAAGGGAGATTCAACAGGCCATGTTGTGCAGTTTCACCACCCAACCCCCACCATGGACAACTTCTCTACTCCTGGGGAAATAGGTGTGTCTTTCTCTACTGGCCTGGGACAGTTGGTCCAAGGCAATCATGAGATGGCTTATTCTCCCTGCTGTAAAGATAGAATCAGGATGACAAAAAAAGAGAGGAAACATTAATGAAGTACTCTGTATAACTTAGTTTAAGATTGTTTCTTTCATCAAGTGGTAGATATCACAGGCACAGCCTCGGAGAAAAAGTCAGAAAAAAATTTCCCTTCTAACTCCTGCCCATATTTTCAGCACACTCAGAACCATAGAACACAGAGTGTCCTGGTTACTGCTTCTGACCATCTTTAGAGTCCAATACGTAGTCTCACACCAGCTAAGAACACCAGTTTATTCCAGAGATGGGGGCCACTGCCTGACTCTTCCCATCCATTTGGAAACAGCTGTTTGGAGAATCTCTAATCTAACTTCTGCATACTAAGAACAGAGTTCCGCTTCATCCAACCACAGACATGACTGTGCTAACCTCATGTCCCCTCACACTGGGCATTGTGACCAGGAGAGAACATTAGCTTGAGTTGATGTAATTTTCAACAAAAATGTTTCTTAGTGACATTCGCCATTATCTTCAAAGACTTAACTGACAATATTTGTCACTTGCCTATGCAAGCCCATCCAGGATTCTTGGAAGGTGGAGAGAAATGACATCAGAGCTGTTCATAAGGACACTTATGTGGCTAACGACCCTTCATTTCCTCCATCCCTCTCTGTTCCTGGCCCACTGTTTGGAACATTCAGGAAGAGACTGATGAGCTGTGCCTCCAAGGGGAACATCCTCCAAGGCCCTGGATATTGACTAGTTTTGTTTATCCATGAGAAAACTCTTGATTTCTAAGAAGAGTGTTTTTCTCCAAGTGTTGGAATCTAGATCTGTGAAAGATGTTTCCTGTACTCATGTACAAGGTCCTGTTAGACGGCATAGTTGCTCACTGATGAGAAAGGCTGCTTTGTTCATCCATTTGAGACATACCTGGATTTGAGTCTTGGCTGTGGCTCTGGGTCCCTGAACTGACTACTTATTCCTAAGTCCTCACTTCTTCATCTATCATAGGAGGCTGGCACCAACCTACCTTCATGCATGTGGTGAGGAGAAAATGGATCCCATTTGCAGAGCACCTAGCACAGTGCCCAGTCCAGAGTGATGTTCTACCAGTGGTCAATAAACATGAGAGTAGCTTTCTCTGCAGAACTATTTAGATTAAGTACATCAACATTATTTTATTCTAATCCATTTTGCTTAGATTGTATATCCTAGATTTTATGTAGCAGATCTTTTTAAACCAAAAGAGGCTTAAAAGAGTTTTGGCTATTGGCCATAGAGTTAACACTGATGTAATTATTAGCTTCTGCCAGGGTGACACAGGGTCTCAATCAATTTTAATTTTGTACAGCTAGAACTGTTGATTACTTTCCTAATGTGATGAATTACAGCATTACTATTAGTCATAATACACATAAACAAGATATCAACTGTCCGAAAAAGATGTGTGATTTTGTTATTAAACTCTCGAGTGTTCATTTTTCTAATTAATACAAAGGAAGTTACTACCTTGAGAGCCTTTTGCTCTATTTGCTTGTGACCTAGTAATTTACATAAGTGGCAATTCTTAATTAACCAGAATGTGGGCTTACCTAAAATGCCAATTCTTTAATTATTTGGAATAGGGTCTTTGGTTGGACACACACACACACACACACACACACACACACACACACACACACTTCCAGAATAGCCCACGTTCTGAGAGGGGTGATGGAGTCATCTGCACTGAAATAGAGAATCCCTCTCTTAGATGCTTGGGATAAAAAGCTACTCTAGAAGAGGATGTGTTAAGACGTTACAGGCAGAGTTGTTCTGTCTGGCAGGGGGACCTTAGTTTGGAGGGGGGAATCAAGCTGATCAGCTATAAATGGTCCATTCATCTTTGTATATGACAGAAACATCCTGAATACTGTCATATGCCATTCTTTTTCCATGCCTCACTCATAGTAACTGGTCAGCAAGGGTTGGAGAAAAAATAACCAGAAAGTTAAAGTAATACTCTCTGAAGAGGAGAGGAAATTTTATATCAAAAAACTAGTACACATAGATAGGCCTTGTGGGTACAATAAGCAGCTCAAAAGCATGTGCCTCTACCAGGAGAGGTGAAGACATGGGCTGATACCCAATATTGTGGTCACAGCCATCTCCGGGGCGTTAATTCTTTGGCTGCTTGGTTTGATAATAGCTGCTTTTGGAGACCTGACATCTCCTCTCACTTCAAATTTCTGCATATAAAGCATTTTCCTTTATGAACAAAACAGACAGTAACTTGAATTATGTGACTGTATTTTGTTTAGTATATTTTTCTGAGGAGTGGAAAACAGCAATCAAAATTCAATGGCAGTATTGGATCCTCCATGTACCTTTTTATTTATTTCCATTAAAACTCAGACAATAAAATGAATGGGAAACATTGACACCCGAGAACACAAAAACTTTGGTTGGTGTCTTTCTTTTGGCATAGCTCTGCTTATTTTCTGCACATAAATGTTACCACAGGCTAGATAAATAACTCACTTTGAACCGCTGGCTGTGAAGGACTGGCTTTATTCTTAATCATGGGCTTTTTCTGAGACAGTGTGCATTTCTTGGGAAATAAGAAGATTGCCTTCCTAGATAACCAGCCTCTTGTAGGGAATGGGACTGTGGCAGTCCCTAGGGCCCTCAGCTGGAAAGGAGGTGGAGGGCACCCAAGTTATTTTGGGGCTCTTGTGAAAAAGATAGAAATTTAGGTTTATAGGTTTCAGTTTCCCCAAACTGCTACGTTTTCTTTGCATTTTAATGCATGCTGTATTTTTCAAGTTATAAGAATTAATTTTCTAGCAGTTTGACAGAAAACACTACCCGTAAACACTGCAGGATCATCCTCATATTGCAGGGAAATAAGAATTGAATATACAGGGCAACTGCCAGTGGGACTCACTGTCTTTCTGAGATAGAGTTGCTAACTTCCTTTCAATCTATGTATGGTGTGTTGGCAAGGTAGATGTACATAAAAATGAGAGCTAGCTAAGCATGTCAGTTACCCAAAAGCTGTATGTTTCTTTTTCTCAGATTAATTCCAAATAGCTCCAATAACAATTGCAAATTTTCAAGGTATTTCCTCACATATTCATTTACTCTAAATTGATTTTTTACAAAATTGTTAAAACATTAGCCACATTTTCTTATGGGGAAGATAAAATTTTCATTCTACAGATATGAAAACTTGGGCCTGCCAAGCTTAAGTAATTTTGTTAGAATCACACAGAAATTTGGGAGCAAAATCAAGACCTCTTCTTAGGGTTCTTAACTCTTACAGTGGATTTTTAAAAACTGCTTATTTATTATTTGTTCCTTTGAAGGTAGGTACAAAAGTCTATGACTACATCCAAGGTTTTTTTTTTTAGATGGAGTTTTATTCTTGTTGCCCAGGCTGGAGTGCAATGGCACGATCTTGGCTCACCACAACCTCCACCTTTCAGGTTCAAGTGATTCTCCTGCCTTAGCCTGCTGAGTAGCTGGGATTACAGGTATGCGCCACCACACCCAGCTGATTTTGTATTTTTAGTAGAGGCGAGGTTTCTCCATGTTTGTCAGGCTGGTCTTGAACTCCTGACCTCAGGTGATCCGCCTGCCTTGGCCTCCCAAAATGGTGGAATTACAGATGTGAGACACTGTGCCTGGCCTACATCTGAGGTTTTAAACATTGGCTTCAGGAAGTCTATGATAGTCATAATCTGAAAAATGTGTATATATGTATATTTCCTTGGAGATAGATGGATCTTTCTTAGATGGGCAGAAGAGCCCTAGCCCCTAACATGACTCGTAAGCACTCAATTACGCTAATTGATATGGTTGGCTCTGTGTCTCCACCCAAATCTCATCTTGAATTGTAACCCTCATAATCCCCACATGTGAGGAGAGGGATCTGGTGGGAGGTGACTGGATCATGGCGAGGTTTCCCTCATGCCGTTCTCATGATAGTGAGAGTTCTCATGAGATCTAATGGTTTTAGAAGTTACAGTTTCTCCTTCCCATGCTCTCTCTCACCTGGCACCATGTAAGATGCGCCTGCTTCCCCTTTGCCGTGATTGTAAGTTTCCTGAGGCCTCCCCAGCCATGTGGAACTGTGAGTCAATTAAACCCCTTTCCTTTATAAATTACCCAGTCTTGAGCATTTCTTTATAGTAGTGTGAAAATGAACTAATATGCCAGTGTTTCATGTATGGAACAAACTCTCTCTCTCTCTATCTCTCCAACCCCACCCCCAGTGATTTTTCTGTATCTTGATTAACTTTTCTTTCATTCTTTCATCTCAAAGTCTCTAGCCAGACATTAAATTCGTTGAGGCCAGAAAAATATTTCAAAAATTAAATCCTTGTAATCAACATTTAGTTTCTTTCAAATACTAAGGCAGTTATTCTCAACTTTATTTGGACATTAGAATCACTGAGGTGCTTTTAAAAGTTACATTGCCTGAGCCTCATTCCCAGGGGTTCTGAAGTTAGTACTTTAAAAAATATAAATACCCAGGCCCTACATAAACATGAAAACAACCACCACTCCAGGGATCTCTGTAACCAATTGTGCACTGCAGAAGCTGCCTAATTGCCCGAATCATAGATTCCTTATAAAGTGTTCTCTGTCTCCTTGGACCCACCTTCCTTTTCCTTTCCATTGCATAGCCTAGAGGTTGTGCTTTCCATATAAAGATCTTGCACTGAAAGGTGAAGAGACTGAATTCTGACTTGTAGATGGGGCTTGTCAGCCATCACTGTAACACTTAGGAACCCATCCACATCTCTCTTGTCTCAGGAAAGATTGATTTTCATCTACTTTTTCCTCTGAGACAATACGTTACAAAACCCAAAGAGAATCTGAACCATATGATGTAATTTGAATAAATTATCAGAGCCTTGTTTTGTTGTTGGAATTACAAGTAACAAGGTGACTTCTGATGATGACTCTGTTAGTCAGCTTGATTTCATCTTTCTACGTTGTAGGCATCGATCAAAATATCACATTGTACCTCATCAATGATACAATTATCATTTACAAATTAAGAGTAATATTAATAACAAAAATAAAACTCTTTGATTCAACTTGTCATCCATTGCCTCTTTTTTAATGAGTGGATATTACACGATCTACCCACAGCAAGGGCTTTTGTCTAGGGTGCATATTTAGCAACATGCTCATGAGTAAAGATTTATTTAGAAAAAAACTCATCTCTGCCTTACATTATTGGGCCCCATCTTGAAAGTATTATAATCTCTCTCCTATTTGTATCAAGGGGTCAGATTTTGGAGTGATTCTGAAAGCTTGGAGAATGAGTCTTACATGTGACATGTTTCATTTCAGAGACTCTGGTCTAGAAGGTGTGGGGAGAAACAGTCATGGTGTCTGGAAAGTTAGGTTGCAGCAGGTGGGCACATAATCCAGACCCACAGCAGTCAGTTCTCTTTCTTCCAGCCTTGCTTGTACGCAGCGTCCTAAAGTACCTCGTCCATCATATTACACAACAGCCTACCGTGTCCTAATGCTCGAGCAATTACCAGCTACTCAGCCCACCCCATAGTGTCTTTGTAATCTGATTTTAACGTAATTATTTGACTGTCTCAATAGTCATATGGTGTTCTCTCTCTTCTTTATGTTATCTCTTCAACTATTCAGGGGGATACTACCTATAGCAAGATTTTTCAGCCAGTCACAGAGTGTGATTTGAGGAGCCCCAAAGTCCTGTCTCCTCTCACATGTGTCTCCTCTCAGTAGCTTCCGTGGTATACAGTAGTCCCCCTTATCCTTGCTTTCCCTTTCCATAGCCTCAGTTACCCAGTTAACCACAGTCTGAAAATATTAAATTGAAAATGACAGAAATAAACAATTCATTAGTTTTGCATTGTGAAATGTTCTGAGTAGCGTGATGAAATCTTGTATTGTCCTACTTCACCCCACCTAGGATGTAAGCCATCCCTTGGTCCAGTGGATTCACTCTGCAGATGCTGTGTGCCCGTGAGTCACTGAGTAGCCATCTCAGCAGATCAGCTATTGTGGGATCACAATGCTTGCGTTCAAGAAACCCTTATTTTACCTAAGAATGGCCCCAAAGTGCAAGAGTAGTGAGGTTGGCATATTGCTATAATTGTTCTATTTTATTAATGGTGATTGTTAGTCTCTTACTGTGCCTAATCTATAAATTAAATGCTATCATAGGTATGTACACATAGAAAAAAACGTAGTGTATATAGGGTTCAGTATGATCCACAGTGTCTGGCATCCACTAGGGGTCTTGGAATGTATGCTCCAAGGATAAGGGGGAACTATTGTACTGCAGTGTCTCTGTTGGCGTAGAGGCCCCATTCTGTGTACCTACAATACCCTAAGACATTTTGTGAAAAATAATGGGCCTAGATCTAATACCTACTATTAACCTAAGTTCAAGCTGCAGCAGCACAGAGACGCACAGCAGGGAGGATTCCTGAGGGCACAGACCTTGGAAAGGAAGGTTGCCCTAGGAGGGAAGACATAGAAGATAGCTCAGTGATGCAGGGCCGAGGGAGATATGGTGGCTGTGCCATGCTGGGCTGTTCCTAAAACCCAGGGCACCATGGGGAAGGGGCAACGTAAACAGCTACTGGGAGGTACAGAGACTTACTTCTCATTTTTGTCCTGGACCAATTTTGATGCCTTCTCTTTCCCTGAAATGCTATACCGATGAGTAGGGATTCCAGGATTTCTATGTAGCAGGGGCTTAGGAGTGGCGGCTGGAGGGCATGATGGAATGAGGCAGGTCTTGAGGCTACATTTGCATAGAAAACACATTGTACTTTAACCATAAGATTATTTGGGATTGGTTTGGGAGGCTGCAGATGGAGATCATGTTTCCAAACCACATCCTACAATTTTTTTCAAAACATATCTCAAGGTACATCCCCTGTATAAAACCTCCCCCAAATTAATTATTTCTATAATAAGAACTATTTTTCTTACTCCTATTCCTTCAACAGCTCCATAAATAAATTATACTGTGCTCGTTCATGCTTTCAATATCTTAGAATTTTTCTCTAGACGAGTCATTATATTCATGAGATGATAATCTCATCAATAGCAGGGATATCTTTTCCTCTGTTTATTGTAAGACATTCCAGCATCTAATGTGCTTCTGCTTATACTGGGAGCTTAGTAAATGCTTGTGGGATTGATGGGTAAACAGAAGAGCGGGAAGAAATAAAAGAGAGAGTTGGGAATTATAATACATTTTATAGACACAGCTTGAAATTACTGAATAATTTCATAATGCTTCCCTTCATTTTTATTGGGAAAGCACAGTAATGAGGCTGCCAATTAGCCACATAGGGTGGAAAAAAGGAAAATGGATATTTATATGATACATAATTTGCATACTTTTTTGAGGGAGCCACATACAGGATTAATCAGCACGTGAGCTGACCACCTTAACAGCTAAAATCACAAGAGAAAAGACTGCTGTAAAACATGGTGCCTAGTGAAAATCAGGAGACCTGGGTTTATTCCTGCCTGTTCTGACTCATTTCCTGGATCTAGGCCCATTATTTTTCACAAAATGTCTTTCAGGTAAATTAAAAAAGTGTGTATCAGCAAACGGGAGCATGAATATAGTGGAAAAATCACAGAATTTGGAATCACAAGACACAGGTTTGTCTCCCTACTCTGTTAATCACTAGCAGGGTGACCTTAGGCTGCTTGGCTTTGAAGCCTCCATCTGTGAGGGGGAGATAATATAAAGAGGCCTCCTCTAATTTGCAGGCAAGGCTTTGGTGAAAAAGCAGTGAGATAATGAGTCTGAATCATTTTGTGAAGTTTTAAGATTTATTTAGATGAAAGTGATTATAATTTACTTAGCACTATGTGAGTCTCTGGGTAATGCAAAAGACCTTTGAGACATTTCATGACGTCTAAGATCTTATAGGGAAAACAAAATACACACATTTGATTTAGGAAGGCAGCAGTGCAGGACAGAATGAGATCAAGAGGCAAAACAGACGACATAGATAAATTCCTATGTGATGTCAGAGTGTGAAGCTCATTGTGAGTTGGCATCTCTGGGAAAGCCACAGGAGCTGAGCTGGCCCTGTGAATGAATAGAATCTGAACAGGGATCAGGACCTAAGCAAAAAGACAGGAGCGATCTCTACATCCCGGACCAAGGTACGCCTGGACTTGCTGGGGCTGGGGCAGTCTGCTGTCTGGCACACAACTGTGATCTCAGGAGCAAGTGCACACATTGCTTATCACTTACCAGAAGCATCAAGCAGGTCCTATACCTGTGATAGCAATCAGTTTTGTTCCTTCATCCATCAATCAAATAGTAATTAAGCCTACACTGACCTAGGTACTTGAGGAATTCAAGAGGAAGAAGGTGGGTGGGTCTATAATCAGTTACTTTACAATCTAACACCTTTCACTACCATTCATTAATTCATCATTCCAAAAAAAGGCTAGGGAGGCAGAGGATCCAGAGATATAAGCAGAAAACTAGGCTTAGCACTGGCATCAAATTGTTAAAAAATAACATTCAAGGTAAATCTGTGCTTATACTGGATTTTTTCCAAGGGTGATATTATATAGGATAGCAGTACTGAATTGTTTTGGTATTAAGTCTCCTTTATACATTTAAAAATTATTGAGGGGCCAGGCACAGTGGCTCATGCTTGTAATCCCAGCACTTTGGGGGGACGAGGTGGGTGGGTCACCTGAGGTCAGGAGTTTGAGACCAGCATCTGGCCAACATGGTGAAACCCTGTCTCTACTAGAAATACAAAAATTAGCTGGGCATGATGGTGGGCACCTGTAAGCCCAGCTACTCGGGAGGCTGAGGCAGGAGAATCCCTGGAACCCAGAGGGCAGAGGTTGCAGTGAGCCGAGATTGTGCCACTGCACTCCAGTCTTGGCGACAAGAGTGAAACTCCATCTTTAAATAAATAAATAAATAAATAAATAAATAAAATAAAAATTATTGAGGACTCTGGAGTGTTTTTGCTTCTATGGGTTGGAATAAAGTAAATATCTGTCAATATTTACTTTATTAGAAATTAAAACAGGACATTTAAAATTATCAATTCATTTGAAAATAATTGTAATAAGCCTATTATCATACATTAACATAAGTAGCCTATTTTAATGAAAAATAACTATATCTTTCAGAAAGAAAACAAAGTGGCATTGTTTTATGATTGAAAAAATCATGAATGTCTGGCTTAATGGAAGTCAGCTGGATTCATGTATCTGCTTCTGCTTCAGTCGGTTGTGAAGTTACATACAAGGTATCCTCTCAAAAACTCTCTACCCTCTTAAAAGAGTGAATGGGAGAAAGGAAAATAACATCTTATCATAGTCATGCACCCATAACAATGTTTCAGTCAACAATGGACTGCGCACACAGCAGTGGTCCCCTAAAATTAGAATAAGATTATATCACTGTATTTTTTCCGTACCTTTTTTGTGTTTAGATATGTTTAGATACACAACTACCATTGTGTTATAATGGTCTATGGGGTTCAGTGCATAATACTCTGTACAGATTTGTAGCCTAGGAGTACTAGGCTGTCCCACACAGCCTCGGGGCAGAGTAGGTTACACCATCTTGGTTTGTGTAAGTACACTCTGTAAGGGTCACACATGGACAAAATTGCCTAATGATCCATTTTTCAGAACATATCCCCTTCATTAAGTGATGCATGATTATATTTTGAAAATAGCATTGACCTCATGGACTTCCTGAAAGGATCTTAGGGATCCCTGAGAACCTGCAGAATATATTTGGAAAGCCACTGCTATAGTAGAAAAAAGCCATTAGTTTGTAGTGAGAAAACCCAAATTTGCATCCCGTCTGGTTTTAAGCAAGTCAGTTAATCTGAGTTTTTTTCTCCTGTAAAATGGGGATTAATGGTGTACCCTTCAAAAGATGATCATGAGAAATATAAATGAGAATTGCTACCCTTAGATAGTAAAGTAAATACTGCATAGTAAATACAGTATTGTCTAATAACTAGAAATTATAGAGAAGAATGTTCTACAGTCTTCCTTAATGCCCAGAGTTCTCCATTCTGTCTAAAAATCTCTGCTGTAGCTGAAACCTCCAACCACGCTTGTTTGGTGCTAACAGAAATGAAAACCAGTTTGCTATCATCTTTATATTTTATTTTAAAAATCTGTGCATTGCTTGCCACTTTGCACATAGGTCTCTGTTAATATGGAACCAGTTCATCACCCAAGATAGGGGTCCTGCAGAGCAAGAATGTTTCCCAGAACGGCTGATAATGGTCTCCTTAGTAAACATGGAACGGCCTCTTCAGTGGATGGTGACAATGAAGTCAAGTGCCAAGGGTGCTGAGTAATGGGTGTGCAATGTCATATTGCCTTAAAAGTACACATTGGGATTCGCAGAACATGGACAAAAGAGAGATTTCCACTGTGTACTTTCTCTGTGGGAACGAGGATGGTCATATAAAATCTGGGGCTTTTTTCATAGATGTTACGTTAATATGGAATCAGTTCCTTGCACAGAAGTCTGTATTAATACGGAATCAATTCCTCACCCAAGACAACAGAAGGATCTGCCACAGTGTCACTAGTGTCTCTTCTGTAGTGGGAATTCAGTCACGCAAGCCCTGGAAACCTGATACCTCAGCTGTGCTGGCAAAAATGAGGGTGGCTGGTTCCTCCTCTTTGTTCATTTTGCTATTTTCCAAATTGCAGTTTTGCCAGCATGCTGCTCTTTGGTGGAACTGAGCCTATAAGCCAATGTCCTAGCTACAAAGAAGGGTGGGAATTTGAGTTCCAATACTTGGAAATTTCCCAAAATATTGAAAGGCTAGTTGAAAGAAATATGGCAGGCACCCACTTCACTTGACTATGGCATGATCCGTAGCGGCTCTAATTGGGGAAATGAGTGGGATTGCCTCTTTCAAAGATGGTTCTGCTAGGATTTCTCCCCTTTTTCAATTTCCCACTTTTTCCGCCTATGATCTTCCTCTCTCTTTCTGGCATCGCCGTAGTCAACATATGTTCAAGTGTTTAACAGTTAAAAATGAATTCATCTGAAAACATAAACTACATACCAATAGCTATCAATGCTCACAGGGCCAGTGTAGTAATGTAATTGAGTTACGTGTTGGAGGATAAGATGGTAGGAAGAGTGGTGCTTGGTAAACTGGATAGTGTCTGAGGGCAATTAAGTTCAATACAATAAAAAACAAAACACATTGTGCAAGCCAAACAAAACAGATCTGTGGGCTAGACACATTTTTCATTATTCAATTAGCTTGGCACAGGTTTAGAGCTTTCAAAAGTTTCTTTTGGGTTCTTCTTCTTTTTTTTTTAGTTGATTTAAAAATTTTATTTAATGTTGGTAGTAACAAAAGATTGATGAGTACTGTAACAGGGTGTGGGCTGAACAAAAATGAACTGGAAGATACATAGCAACCGAAAAATCACATTAGGAAATGCTTTCCCCAATAGAGAAAATATGAAATTTGGGTAAGGTTTAATTAGATAAATATTAATACTTTGACTTTTAAATCATACTAGTGTGACATCTGTATTTTTGCCAGTATAAATCTTCAGTGGATCAAACTACTTGTGGTAATCATGGAATCTCCCTGGCACCTTTTAGTTGAAAAACTGTACAACAAATAGCACATAGCTGTTTTTCTTGGACACTTATATTTGGGTATTATATACTCCATAGGAGAGATTGTTCCTCTACTTATATTATTGGTTCTGTAGTGAGATTGAAATATAAAAATTGTAGAAAAAGTAGCTGGGTGTGGTGATATACGCCTGTAGTCCCAGCTCCTGGGAGTTTGAGGTTGCCTGAGCCCAGGAGTTTGAGAACCACCTGGGCAGCATAACAAGGCTGCATCTGATTTCTTTCTTTCTTTATTCCTATCTCTTATGGACTTCTCAACTTGGCCTTGCTCTTGTGGTCACTGTTCTTGTCCTGATCAAGTGACACTATTTGTACCACAAGGCCCAAATAACTTTTTGTTTTGGGTCCTAAATCCTGAGATGAGGCAGAATCTTAGTTTGGGTTTCAGTTGCATGCCTCTGGGACTCATATAAAAATTGTTATCATGCACATAGACGAGTGTTCCTGGGCACTATCTGGGGGCACAGAAAGTCCCTAACTAGCATCTTCTTCTTGTAACCCAGGCAAAACTTCTGTATCTCCCTCTTGTCTTAGCCACTGTCTCTTTGAACTTCTAGGATTCTAGAAGCTTCTTCACAGTTTCACTTTTTATCACCCAACAGTCTGGTTGGCTGAGACCTCCAAACTTCCCTTCCAGCTCAGGGACGCCCAAGATGAAAAGGTTCTGGTTTTACTATCTTTCAGCAAGTGCTATGAAAGCCGCTACTCTATGAGATTTCATTTATTCCATCTTCTAAAAAGCTGTACATACCCTGAAACATTAGTGATTTGGAGGGAGAATTTTTTGTTTGTTTGTTTTGCATTGGAGAGACATTTCTGTGGTTTAATTTCTGCTTGTGAATGCCGTCTTCCCCAATCTTAAGTATGCCTTAAGTTTGCAGAAGGATGCACTGAGTTCAGGTTAAAAGAAGCTTTAATCAAGAAGTTTATCTGGTTGTTTTCAAGATGTTGTACAGATTTTTTCTCAGAGATGAAATAGAGCCTAGTGATCATCTAGGGAAGCAGCTTTCTTTTATAGTTAATGAGCCAAGGTAGAGCTGTTAGCGCTCTGTGTAAGTTTAATAGGTAAAAAGTGGGGGAAATAACAGGTGTCCACAATGCAGCAGACACTGCGTAGGTCTTCACAGATGTCAGCACATTTCATCCTCACAAAGAACTCATGAGGAAGGAATTATTATTCCCATTTTACAGATGAAGAAAACTGAGGCTCCAAGATATTCCATAACTTGGTCTGGGTCTCATAATTAATAAATGCATGGGCTAAGACTCAAATCTACATCTGATTTGTTTTCTTCTGTACTTCAATTTTTTTTTTTGTTAGAATCTGAACCTCATGAACCCTCATCTAGGGTTCTTTTCACTGCATCAGAAGAGTTTAGTTAGCTTTTTCATTGCTTTCATTTTGTAGCTAATAGTTTTGGGGTTTTAAGGATTAAGAGTGTTTACTTGTAAAGAATTTTGAGATGCATATGGAATTAATGAGATCTGATATTACTTACACATGGGAAGCAGGAATAGAAATGGGAAACGAACAAAAGTTCCACCCCAAGGGCTAAGCATTGTCATGATAAGTAGTTAACAACTGAGACATTTAGCTGCCTCCTTGGGCCTCTCAACTTGGATGTCTCTGCTGGGCATCCCTAACCTTACATGGTCACACTAGGATTCTGGGTTGCACTTGCTCACCCCCACCTTTCATTATCCCAGTAAATGGTCCTACCATCTATCCAGATATACAGCTTGAAAACTTAGGAGTCTCCTTTATCCTACCTTTGCAAAAGACTCACCAACATTCTAATAAGTCTACCTAATATTCTATTCTAATTTTACCTGCAAAATATACTTTATGACCAAATCTGCTCACTTCTCTTTCTCCCCTGCCATCTCTGTACTCTAAGCCACTAGGATGCCTGCCTGAATTACCACGAGACCTTCCCCACTGCTCTTGGGGGGCTTCCATCGTTATCTGTGTACCCTTGAGCCTGACACCCTCAGAGACCCCGCACTGCCCTTAGAATACCATCCAAACTCCTTACTTTGGATACAGGCCTTCAGAGATGTGGCTCTGCTGACCTCTTCTTCTTCCTCTCCTCTCATTCTGTCCCTTTCTTACTATGCTTCAGCTGCACTGGCTGCTTTCTGCTCCTTCAAACCCGTAAGCCAGTTACTCCATCAGGGCCTTGGGACTTGCTGTTCCCACTGCCAGGAACATGCCACTTTCTACTGAAATTCCCATGGCTGGCTGCTTCTTATTTGGCATCAATGTGAATGCCCTAATCAGCCTTCGTCACCCTCCCTGAGTCACTCAGTAGCACATTTCTCTGATTTGTTTTCTTCTTTAGCATTTGCCACTGTATGAGATTATCTTGTTGGTCTATTTATTTGCTTGTTATCTCTCTCTTTACATGAATATGAGCTCCATAAAAGCAGATACTTTTCCTAAGACAGTGCATAGCACATAATATTTAAATATTAAACATGAGATGAAGATTTCTGGAATAAATGAGTAAGCAAATGCAGAGGCCTTTGGAAACGTGCAACATAAAATGAGGAAGAGAGAACAATTATGACTAACCAGTAGACTTCCTCATTACCTTAGTTATTGGGGCAAGGGCAAGAAATCACCCAAATATAGGTAATTTGGGGAACTAACAATGCTGACAAATTAGGGCTTTAGAGAAGATGAAGGTAAAGCTAGTTAATTTGAGGACTCTCCATAAGCATGGCCCTTTCTCTAATATCCTGGTTAATAATAATCCTCTATCTTCACATCCTAACAGTGCATCAGGGAGGACTATGTCGTGGTGGTGGTAGTGATAATAATAATAACAAATAATATCATCAAATACTTATATGCTGCTTACTGTGCTCCAGGCAGTATCCTAAGTGCTTTATACAGATTAGCTGACTTACTCCTCACAGTCACCTTGTGAGTTTGTGCTATTATTATCCCTGTTTGCTGATGAGAAAGCAAAAGCACAGAGAGGTTAGGTACGTCGTCAAATGTCACACAGTAAGCGGTGAAACTAGAATTTTGAGACACAGTCTGGCTCTGCAGTCTGTCCTTTGCTACGCTCTGTAGCCTCAGCACACTTTCGCCATTAGGCATGCGGGCTTGGAGATCACACTCCCTCACTTCAGAAAACTTGCTGCTTGAAGAGTCACCGCTTCCTAAGTTGCTGCTTGAGGCTGGCTCTTGGACCTGGAGCCCGGAATTCATGCTGTGTCCTACCTACGAAATCTTTTTATTGGGACAGGCCTCCTTTTATCTGTGCTTGTGTTGCAGGGGCTATACATTTGTCATTTAGAGCTATTTACATGCTGTCCACGGGAAGACTGGTGATGGCTTCCCCTAGGAGAGATACAAATGTGACTAAGCTGTAGAAACCATCTTTTAATAACTTAATGCCAATGAGTGTTTACTGCAAGTCTTTAATGCACAACTCCCAGATCAACATTTTTTAAAATTACAGTTTCCTCCACTATTTCTTACCATGCTTATTTTCCTCCCATGGCTTCCAGCTGACTGGTGTCATGTACCTGTGCTGATATTGAATGTTTTCCCTCCAACTTAACCTGCAGATGGTTTCTGGGGTGTGGGTGAGGATGTGGCAGAAACCCTTTGAAAAGGAGTACAGAAGTTTATGTGACTACGTACATTTTTCAGAAAAGAGGTAATTCTCCCAATACTCCACAACACAAAAAAGATTCTGAATCACTGGGCCTGGGTATACAAACACTATGTCTTGTGTGTATGTGTCTGTGTGTGTGTGTTTCCTAGTAAAATCACAGTTTCATATCTTCATAGTTCTATTTCTTCTGGATAGTACTTTTCTAAGAATATGGCAGTAATTTCTAATTTTAAAAGACATCAGGAAACAAAAGTCACAGTAAACATCTAATGAGCCAAATAGTTTATAAGAAAAGCAGGAAAAGGATAAAGAATGAGCTCTTCAACATACTGCATATTCTGGTTCAAACATAATACATGCACAGATACATACAGCACAAAACACACTAACTTTAATATCCTACGGAGAAGTCAATTTGCTGGGTTGCATACATGCAAGTTAAATGGAAACATTTATTAGAATAAGTCAGACCAAAAGAACGCTTTCGCACAGAATGTCTGTATGATGGAAACAGGGATTTCTGAAAAGTTGCTTCAGTTTTCCAGGTGGCTTTACAAGGGTAGGATGGTGTAGAGTAACTAGGAGAGAGACTCTACTTTTAGCAATATTCTGAGCATGAAAGGCAGTTGTGGATCCAGCCAAAGAGGCTGCAAACTTCCTGATGATTTATTCAGCGCTTTTCTACATTTTGTGATAGTAAAAAGGAAGCTGTTACTCTAGTCTGCTAAATGTTTGAACTTGATGCATTTTGTAATCGGCAGAATAATGGTCCCCAAAGATGTCTATGTCTAATCCTTGGAAGTTGTGAATATGTTGTGTTATGTGGCAGGGAAAAATTAAAGTTGCAGATGGGAATTAAAGATGCCAAACAGCTGACCTGGAAATAAAGAGCGTGTCCTGGATTATCCAGGTGGACCCAATGTAATCACAGGTTTCCTTAAAAGGGGATGAGGGCGGAAGGTGCGTGGGGTCAAAGCGATTCAGTAAGAGCGGGATTCGACCTGTACTGGCTGCCTCTGAAGATACAGGAAAAGGACCAGGGGCCAAGGAGTGCAAGTGGCTTCTAGAAGCTGGTAGGGGCCAGTGACATTTTTTCTCCTAGTGCCTGCTGAAAGAATGCAGCTCTGCTGACACCTTGGTTTTGACCTGGTGAGACCCATTTTGGACTCTTCACGTCTAAAACCGTAAGTCATAAATTTCTGTTGGTTTAAAACAACAGTAGCGGCGTTGTTTCAGTTTGTGGTCATTGCTACAGCAGCAGTAGGAAGCGGGCACACACTGCGGGAACCTCTCCTGCTCAGGCGCTTGGGCGGTGCTGTAGGGGCTCATGCTCATGGAGGTAGTCAGCAAAGCGGGGCTCTCTCGGCTGGGCTGGCCGCGTCTGCCTGCACCGAGCGCTCCCCTCTTCCCACTGCGGTCATAGCCTTGCCTTAGTCCCTGTGCGTTTGGAGTGGTATTCTCTACAAAAATCCTCTGTCAAAGGGACAAACTCGATGAGTTATGATGCCATTCAGACTGATGTGTTAACGTCTAAGCTTTCCTGTGAGCAGGATAATTGTTCTATGATTTAAGAAGTGGCGTTGCATGCAGTGTATTTCTTTATGTGCTATTAAAATGCAGTTCACAGTTGTAGACAGGTGGGGTGAAATTAGCACCAGACTGGGAGACGGAAGCCGCGATTTCTTTCCTCGTCCTGTCCACATACAAGCTATGGGTGTAATCAACTGTTATTTTCCCATAAACATTTTAGAATCACTTTGTCATGCTCAAAAATTCTAACACTTGGATTAAAACTGTTTAAACTGTAGATAAATCTGGTGGAAAATGAACACCTTAGTTGTACAGTTTACAATGCAAAGTTACCCCAGTAATTTGAACATGTTATATCTTTTTTTTTTTAATCTACTTAGGTCTTGTCTGTCCTATAATAGTTCTAGAGCTTTTTTTTTTCTGTAAGTTTTCTGGTAATTCTTAGGCTTATTTATCATGCCGCATCCAGTATTGTAGTCTGTACCAATCTGATTTTTCTTTTTCTCCTTAATATAGTGCATTACTCCTGAATTGTTGGGTTAAAGTTGGTCTGCTTGTTGTCTATATCTTATAGAGATTGTGCTTCTCATATGCCTAGAAATTTTTTCCTGTGACTTTATATCCCCCCCGCCTCTCCCCACCCCCGGGCATGTAAGATGCTATGATTGATATAGTACATCGGGAGAAGGGGTTACAGCCTGCGTACCTCCTGGTAATCTTGATTAGGAAGAAAGGGAGGGGTGGGCCTTAGGGCAGATGGCCTCCAGCACTGAAATGTGGGATCCGAGATCCTCCATCTGCCCACATCTTGCTGGATACCTCCGTGCGCATCTGCCTGGTCCACTTTCTGGCTCCCAACCCCCTAACCCTTGGGCTGGCAGGAGAAAGAGCTCAGAAGCCAGCTGGTTGCTCTCTTCCCTTGCTGTGTGCTCTCAGTGGTTGTTGGCAGCACACTGGAATCACCTGGCAGCCTTAAACACCAATGGTGGGTTGAATCCATAGAGATTCCGATTTTATGCAGTGCAGGTGAGGCCAAGGGCATCAGGCTGTTTTAAAGCTCCCCAGATGATTCTAATGTGCTGCTAAGGTTGAGATCCCCACTGCCAGCCCTATCCTGAAGCCACCCCACTTGCTGGAGAAGACACTGGGCTGACGTTGCTTTTTCTCTGCATTGCCATGGTCACTGGGTGGGCCGGCTCCCGTCCAGGGTTGCGTGGATACTCTTCCAGCATCTGCGCTGCCTGTGGCTCTCGGCTCTCCTCTATCTAAAACAATTTTACAGTTGTGCTTTTCATATGCCTAGAAATTTCTGGGCTACATTTCTCTTCCATACATGGACTTTGTGAGCGTCTATTTTCCTGGAGGATTTTTGCAGTTTTTATGCTAGTTTTGACTCGCCAATCTTTTCCTTGTGTTAGGTTTAAAGGAGAAAGTCTACAGTTCCAGTTAGCCTACTTTTGTAACAGGACCTGACAGCTTGAGTCTACTTTCAATCCTGAAAGACTATAGGAAAAACTAGCCCGAGTGACTGAGCTGGGGGTCCCAGTCATCAGTAGCATGGGTATTTTACTTTGGAATGTTAAATAGCAGGGGGACCAGCACAGTTCAAGTGTCAAGTCTAGATTTGATTCTTAGCTAACAAGTTTCTTTTCTCAGAGTTGTGAGGATGAAGTGAGATAAAATGGAATAGTGCCTAGCAGTGATGAGCTTTCAGGAGATGCTCATAGACATGAGCTGAATTTGAACATTTTCAGCTTGAACGGGACAGAAACATTAACTGGAGTTGACGGGAGGATCAGCAGTGTTTCTAATAGGCGGCATCACAAAGAGCGCAAGCTTAGGCGTTCCTCAGCTGCCACACCTGTGTGCTTGCTCCTCTGTTAGGATTATCTATTAGACTTTGCTGTCTTGCTAGATTTTTATGTTACAAGAGGGGCACATAATAGAGCTCATGCAATTTAGTTCATTTCAGACTTGGACCAGCTTTCGGTGAAAGCTGCTGGAACTAATTTTTATAGCCAGGACTTCAAATAGTGACTTTGAGCCTATATCAGAACAAAATATCATTATCCCCATCTCTGGCTCTGACATCAGTGCTTTTGAGGCTGAAATTTGCCCTGGAGTTGTAAGATCTTACACGGTCAATAGAAGAAGTCAGCAGGGACTCCTAGGGAGAGAGATGTCATAACATAATTAACATTTTGATAGCATTCCAGACAGCAACAGAATAATGCCTTTGGCCAGGAAATCACAGATCCCTCCCCACCCTGTTATGGTGGAACTATGTCCCCTCAAGTGATCCCCAGTAGCTGTGAATGTGATCTTGTTTGGAAATAGATGCTTTTGTAGATGAGCAAATTAAAGTAAGGTCATTAGGTGGGCCCTAATCCACTGTGACTGACCTTATAAAAAGAGAAAAATTTGGACACAGACATGTGCACACTGGGATGACACTCTGTGAAGATGAAGGCAGAGACTAGGAGATGGCACTACAAGTCAGGGAACACCAAAGATGACTAATGTCCCACCAGAAGCTAAGGAAAGGTCATAGACCTGCCTCCCCCTCACAGCCCTCAGAAGGATCCAATCCTTGATTCCCAGAATTCTGACCTCCAGAACTGTGACACAGTAACTCTGGTTTAAGCGAATGAGTTTGTGGTACTTCATTACAGTAGCCTTCAGAAACCAGTACACCCCCTTTTCTCTCACTCTGCCTTCCAGGAGAAGTGATACTATAGATTGCTTAAACTCAAGGGAACTCCTTGTTTTTCTATTGAAACATGTGAAGAGGCTGATATGTAACCACTGTGACCTTTAGAGGGGCAGTTTCACAGGATGTGGTCAAATATATTTTCTGGTGGGTGGAGCTTTGTGTGAGATATAAATCAGTCTCATTGGGTAGCTGTCTCAATTTCTGCTTTCCCAGTTCAGTGTGGGTGGATGGGGAAGGTGCTCTCAAGTGAGAGGTATACAGGCTGCTTTTTTCATTGGATTTCCCTTATGCTTTTGGGACATTCTCCATTCTGTGTGGCCAGGGAACATGTAAACTGGAGACAGAACCCAAAAGTTTTCCCTCGCTAAAAATGCCTGAGGTGGGGTGGCCAGTAGGCAGGTGAAGACTTTGCTACAAAAATTTTAAGACAGAGAAAAGGAAATATTGCTCCCCCAAAAATTCAATCTCAAAATTAATAAATATTTAACTTAGGCTGGGCGTGGTGGCTTACACCTGTAATCCCAGCATTTTGGGAGGTCAAGGTGGGCAGATCATGAGGATAAGACATCGAGACCAGCCTGGCCAACATGGTGAAACCCCATCTCTACTAAAAATACAAAAACTAGCCGGGTGTGGTGGTGTGTGCCTGTAGTCCCAGCTACTTGGGAGGCTGAGGCAGGAGAATTGTTGAACCTTGGGCATTGGGGAGCGGAGGCTGTGGTGAGCTGAGATTGTGCCACTGCACTCCAGCCTGGCAACAGAGCAAGACTCCTTCTCAAAAAGAAAAAAAATGTAAATATCTAAAACATAACATGTCCACTAGCCAGATCAGCTGGTAGTAGAGTATATACAGCTACATTTAGTGTGGCATACTATGCATAATATGTGATATGGGTGGGGTCTCTGAAAGTAAGGGTGCCAAAAGTCTGCAACAGCTTTGGGCATTGGTGCAAATGGTATTTCCTCTGGCTACCATTGTCTCCTCCTTATGCCTTCCTCCTGACTGGTATGTTCTTTGACATTCCAAAATAAGGTCAGAGACCCAGTGCGGGCTTGGGACGGAAGACGTAGAGCAAAGCAATCCCTTGCCTTGCTTCATCTCTGGTTATACGTTTATCTTAGAAAAGGGTGCTCTAGACAGTGAGTGGAGAAGGTTCAAGTACGTCTTTGTCCCTGTCAGTATGCTCTCAACTCTTTTGTAAGAGTATACAATTTAAATTTCTAAAAATTCATTACAATAAAAAAAAATCCCTCATAGGTTTGTAATCAAACTAATGCACCATTTACAAAGGATTTGAAATAAATGCAAATACCTAGATACAATGTTTTATCTTTTTAATGACACTTCAATAAACCTAATTATTTAACTTATTTTTCCGAACCAAGCAAGTGTGAAGCGTTTCTTCATACACTGCAAGTTTATGAAATTCAAGAGGTAGAAAATGCAGCAGGGTTTTGAAGAAGAGCCTTTTCAACATAATGTGAAGCTTGGCTATCCCTACACTTGGGATGTGGGTCTTCTAAATGGATATGAGCCTTGTACCTTAAAGTTTGTGGAAATGAAGGTCAGCAAATCCTTCCCCAGTAGGCTTTAACTCTGTTAGTTAAAAAATAAAATACTAGGCTGAATAGGCCACTTGTATCATCTAGTAGGATGACTCTTAGGTATGTACTTCCATCCTGGGATGAAAGTCCTTCATGAAGGATTTGCAGATTAGGTTAAGAGGGTTATCATCTAATTACACAACAAATCTATTCATCTGGCAAATACTTAGTGAATATCTACTAAGTGCCAGCACAATGCTAAACAAACTTGTCGAAAACAACCGCATGATAGCAGGGGGCATGATAACAGTTCCTGTAATCAAGGAGCTCAGTTGAGTAGGAAGCATCTATGATTCCATGTGAGGATGAGGGCAGTGCAAGGTACTAAGAGGAGTACTAGCATCTTCATTCAGGCTGCTAGAATGAACTGCCACAGTCTGGGTGGCTTGTAAATAACAAATTCCTTGCCCGCAGTTCTCCAGGCTGGGAAATCTAAGATGAAGGCACCAGCAGATTCAGTGTCTAGTGAAGGCAGTTTGCCCATTTCATAATTGGCACCTGCACACTGCATCCTCATAGGGTGGAAGGGCCAAGGCAGCTCTGTAGAGCCCCTTAGATAACAGCTGTACACTCATTCCTGAGAGCTCTCCTTTCATGATTTAATCACCTCTCAAAGGACTCGCCTCCAAACACATAATCGCATTGGTGATTACATTTCTACCGGTGAATTTTGGGGAGACACATTCAGACCATAGTAAGTAGGGAGGGGCATTTCACTTGAATTTGAGAACTAATCAAAAAACCTTTTTGTAGAAAGTGATAGCCGAGCCCTCAAAACCACGAAGGGCTTATCCAGACAAATGAGATAAATGCCCCAGAGGCAAGAAAGCACAGCACATTTAAGAACTGAAAGTAATTTGATATGAGGTAAGGATCCTCAGGGGAGAGAAGCCTGGGTAGGCAGAAGCCACATCTTGAAGGGCCTTGCAAGCCATTTGGAGAAGATTTACCTCTATCCTGAGGGCAATGGGAAGCTACTAAATGACTTTCAGCAGAGAATGGAAATGTTTCAGATGACGACTTGGCTGTTTGGTGGATGGATTAGGGGGAAACTAGTCCAGTAAGGAGGCTGCTGCAGTAAGCAAGGTGAGAAATGAGAAATGACAAATAGTGCCACTGGGGACAAAAGTGGGGGACTCCTAAGAGTGGCAGGCAGCATCAGCACGACTTAGTGATTGTTTGGGGGGAGGTGCAAGGAAGAAAATGAAGGCTAACGAATTGATCTTTGTAAGAGTGGTACCTCTCAGTGGAGCTTGAGAACTCAGACAGCAAAGCAAGTTTTGGGGGGAAGGTGACGATTCAGTTTGAGATATACTGACTGGATATACATAAAGTATATCCAAGCAGAGCTGCTTGGAAAACCGGTACCTGAGTCTGATGGCCCTTCACTCAGACAGCTCTGAGGACAGGTGACTCCAGGAAGGAAAGAGTACTGAGCTGCCTTGGAGGAGGAAGAGTAGTGGGAGGAGGTGTGGCAGGAAGTGCTTGGAAGTTGGGGAACGGTGGTGAGACCAAAGTGCCACAAGGAATTGCAGGTAATACAGAGGGTGTGAGTGGAAGGCAGGGAATAATTCTTGATGGGTTTTGCCTGTCATGTTTTATGCCTAAGGAATGAGATAGAGCAAATACAATATTTTAGACAGGCAAGAGACCTGATCATATTGATTTTAGAAATTAGTCTGGCACTGGCATGAATGTGAGCTGGAAATGAAAATAAATCAGACCGGTTAAAATAATCTAGTAGTATGCATGTCAAAAGATCAAGTCCTAAACTGAGACTGAGCAGAGAGGATGAATGAGAGGAGGGAGGAATGAATTTAAGAGATCTTAAGGTGGCCGAAATGATAGCGGTAGCCGTGGACTAAATATGGGAAGTGAGGAAGATGGCAAGGATGATATTCAGGGTTCTGGCTTGGCTGATGGTGGGCCATTTGGTGAGCTGGACACTACCCATCTCAGAAGCAGAATGGCAAGGTGCAGGTCTGAGAAAAGCAGGGCAGAGGTGCCATAAACCCTGATCTTACAATTGACTGAAAAATTATGAGTCATTAAGACATTCGAATTCTTGATCTCTAGAAGAAACAGCCATTTTAATTACTTTCATCTGCAGTGAAGAATTTGGCATCACTTTACCCTTTTCGTCAATATTAAGGCTTGGGAATTAGTTCTTTTTGCAAAACTACTTTATCTCTTTTTTGAAAGAAATGATACTCAACATGTTAAAAATGGACAAAATACAACTTGGTGTTTGCAGGGTTCTCTCTTTCCCAAACAATCAGATATTTAAAGTCTTCTGTTGAAGAGAACTATAATTTGTCCAAGTCCTCAAAAGGCTATCGTATGGCTGATTCTGCTCAGTCTTCAAGTTTCAGTGGAGATAAAAATGGTCAGAAAAGCATTCCCTGAACACCTTCTCCAAGCAGGCCCCATTATTACTATCATGGCACTATGTCCTGTCATCCATACCACTTAATCAGCTTAAAATTATATTTTTATTGACATATTTATTCTCTCACTATGACTATAAGGTCTGAGGGTTGATATGGTTTGGATCTGTTTCCCTGCTGAAATCTCCCGTCGAATTGTGATCCCCAATGTGGAGGTGGGGCCGGTGGGAGGTGATTGGATCACGGGGGTGGTTTCTGATGGTTCAGCTCCATCCACCTAGTGCTGTTTCATGAGAGGGTTCTCAGGAGATCTGACTGTTTACAAGTGTGTACCTCCTCCCTCGCCTTCCTCCCGCTCTGGGCGACATAATTCATGCCTGCTTCCCCTTCTGCCGTGATTGAAAGCTTCCCGAGGCTTCCCCAGAAGCTGCTATGCTTCCTGTACAGCCTGCATAACCATGATCCAATTAAACCTCTTTTCTTTATAAATTACCCAGCCTCAGTCAAGTGTTTCTTTATGGCAATGCAGAATGGACTGATACAGGTGAAGATTGTGCCTCCTGCTTTTTCCTGGGTATAGCAAGTGGCAGCTTTATGCCTGGCACATCATCCCCATCCTATAAATACTAATTAAGTTCACAGCTAGAGAACAGTTGAGATTCCTGTTCTCAAGGCTCTTTTTAGCCAGTATCATTTTTATGGCCATATTGGTTGGTAAAATTCAAACTCCTTCTATATACTCAAATCAGTAGCCTCTGCTCAGAGCCCTGAAGTTCCCCCAGCGCTTACTTACTCTATTTACACTTCTTGAGGAATTCTCAGAATTCTCAACCCACAGCTTAAGGCCTACCACCTGGCCCAGTGCGCCCAGCTGTGGTGCTGAGGCCTATGTTTGTTCAACTTGGTTGGTGTCTGTGCTGTACAGGTTGGTAAATATTTTGAAGGTCATACCTGCCTAGACTTCTAATCTAAACCCAGAATCTAATTTCTGTTGCTACACAACACATGGAAACTTCCATAATAACTACATAGATTAACATAAGAAAAGATCTCCATTGCTAATCATGAATAAGTTAGGTTAACATTAAGTAAAACCATAGCCTCAGATAGGGTAAGCAGATGGGCGGGTCTGTGTGCACATGTTTGTGTCAGGGTCAGGAGTTAGGTTTGTGGCAAGGGAGGATTGCAGAACAATCACCCTTATGTTCTTCTGGATTGAAGACAAAGTTTTCTCTCTTCCAAGGAGAGAGAAGAGCTTTATTGAAAAAAAGTCAAACTTTAACTGTGAATGTATTCCTTAAGTGGAGAGATCCTGGGTGAGCCTCCATCCAGAAGCTGGCTTAATTGGACTCCAACTGGGCAGAATGAATTCTTAATCAGAACATATTTTATTTGCTTAAAATGAATATTACTGCCATTACCCCAGATTTATCAACAAAGTGGCCATTAACAGCTATCAGTGGCTGACCTTGACAGATTCCATTACTGAAATAATGAAGTTTGATGGGTTACTATTATTAAGATTTGCTGATGGTTTTCCATTGCAGAGCTTGAGACCAGTGAAACAGAGCTGCTTATTCAGGCAGGTTGACCACAGGGAAAGGTGAGGGAGGGAGTAATGAAAAGCACAGGGAGCTTGATGAAAAATGAATGGCTCCCAGGCAGAATTTCCACAAATGAAATGCAAATTCAGATATATATCTTTTAATCACCATACTGAAAAGGTTGATTACTTAAAATTAGACTCACCAGATGTTTTTGTTGTAGGCAGGAATGGAAAGCTGACTAAGTGGGAAAATATAAATTTATTCTTTTAAAAGGTCCTAGTTATCTCATAATAGCTGGTAGGAAATTGAACTGAAATTATAAAATGAAAGCAGCTAGGTTCAGAGGGGAATGAGGAGAAAAGCTCAGAGGCAAGAAAAGGAGAAGAAATAAGACAATTCTATTGTGTTAGTATTTCTGATATTTGAAAACTTGGGGTGATGTGCAAAAGAAGTGATTTACTTTTTTCTCCTAAAGATTCATTGGTTAGCAGCTTTCTTCTCACACATCTCTAGATTGTAGATATTTTACTTCCCTTATCGTCAAAGCTGTTATCAGTTTTCATACCTTCAGACGTGACCCAGCAACAAGAAATACCAACCCATTTCTTTTCTGAATGGAACCAGCTGTGGGCAAAGGAGGACAGTTGCTTCTGGGATATAGTTTAGGAGACACTGCAAAGGCCTGTTCTTACATTGGTTCCCATCACAGATTTGTTTCTTTGGATCTATCAAGCATTTTGAACTTACTGGCTTCTGTTTTCAATGCAAACATTTCTGCAGAGGCAATAACTGAGAACCTATAAGGTTTATCAACTAATAACTTTGCCCAAATAGAGGTTCTGTCAGGATGGAAGTTTTGAGGAGTGAATTATTTCAGAGAAATTAGAGTATGGAAGAGGGAAAATGGCATTTCTAAGAGTTGGAAGAGATCATTTTGGCCTATCTTACAATTTCCAAGAGGAGGGCCCTTCTGTGGCTTAACTAATCGTTATTGCCAAAACTTTGTGGATCAGTAACTCCCAAACCAAAGTCAGTTTTGGTTTTGTCATGCCCCTATATATTGCAGAAGAACTCTAGATAATGAGGAATATTGGAGGCACATGGAGACAAGCTCCTTGTTTGTAAGACAGAAATTAGATTCTGCTTTGCTATTGTTGTCTTTTAGTTTGTGGGCCTGTGGTCCAGGATCCCGATAATTTCTTATACAAGAAATTAGCCATGGACCTCAACAACCTCTGTCCAAGTATGTAAAATAGAGAACCAGATATGAGTCGGTTCCTTGCTAGATTTACTATAATTAAATAAATTACTATATCTTCTGTAAGTGTACTTAAGACCAAGAGTCAGTACACAGCATATAGGAAATGCATATGTGGTTTTGAACCAATCAGCTTAAGTGTATTGTACATTAGAGGAGATAGACTCAAAGCAAGTAATTCCTTTTAAAGTGTTTTTAATATACATCCCATCCATCACTAAGGGCCTACTGTCTGGTAGGTATCACAATCCAGGAGTGCAAAGTTAAGAACGGTGTAACATAGGGGCCTGTTCTATGCAAATGACTGTATTATTAGAGAATCTATATTTTGCTATCAAGTTTAATAAAACGAAAACAGAAAAAATAAAATAAGCCAGGTTGGGGGAGGTATTGTGTAATCCATTTTGGGATAGATAAACAGTGACTTTGGGGAACATAGAGACCCTTCCCCCGCAATAAGAAACTCCAGAAACAGAAAAGAGAAACAGGAAAACCAAAACTGGCTGGAAATCACATTTGTTAGTGGCTTCTGCTAAATGAACTATTTGAGACAACTTATAATTTATGTTGGGTCAGTTAACTCTAGAAGTGCCCTCTAGTTGATAATAAATAGCTTGTGATATGTCTGGTTCACATAATAAAACTTTATTTGAATGCCACCATTGTCAGAACATGTAGAATATACTGTTTGCACTACCTATAAAATGGCATTTGTTCTACAATGGTATAAAATTATTAGGGGATAATTAAAATACCTGTTTTAATTATTTGCACTACCTGTAAAATGGTATTTGTTCTACAATGATATAAAATTATTGGGGGATAATTAAAATACTTAGACTGTTTTCAGGCACTTATCAGTCATTTCTGCATAAATGACTGAAATCACTAATTGTAAAACATTTCAGTTTAATCCTCAAGATACCCCAAGAACCTCTACTTGCTGATATTCTTTCTGGAATAACACTAGTTACCATGGGCATTTGAGAATAAAAATTTCTCTAAAATAAACTGCAATTTTGACTCTTTTAATTAAGACTTATTTTCTCAACAATTAGTTAAAAAGGTGAAACTATAAATGGTTATACAAAACTCTATTTTTTTTTTTTTTTTTTTTTTTTAGCTGGAGTTTTGCTCTGTCGCCCAGGCTGGAGTGCAATGGTGTGATCTCAGCTCCCTGCAACCTTTGCCTCCTGGGTTCAAGCGATTCTCCTGCCTCAGCCTCTCGAGTAGCTGGGATTACAGGCATTTGCCACCACGCCCAGCTAATTTTTGTATTTTTAGTAGAGATGAGGTTTCACCATGTTGGTCAGGTTGGTCTCGAACTCCTGACCTCATGATCCACCCGCCTTGGCCTTCCAAAATGCTGGGATTACAGATGTGAGCCACTGCGCAAGCCACAAAACTCTTAATTTCTTATTAAGATTATAAGGGCAAATATACTTGAAAAATAAAAGGCTTAATTCTCTCTTTTAAAAATAAGAGAATCCAGTGTGATAGCTCTGATGCTTAAACAATAAAAAGAATAAGAAATTCCCTTTTCTTAGAGCATTTTCCTTTGTAAACTAATAATTGGCCTGGTGTGGTAGCTCATACCTATGCACTTCAGCACTTTGGGAGGCTGAGGTGGAAGGATAGGTTGAGCCCAGGAGTTCAAGACCACTCTGGGCAACATAGCAGCACCTCATCTCTACAAAAAAAAATAGAAAAATTAGCTGAGCATAGTGGAGTGTACCTGTAGTCCCAGCTACTTGAACTACTTAGGGGGCTGAGGCAGGAGGACTGCTTGAGCCCAGGAGTTCAAGGCTACAGTGAGCTCTGCAGTAAGCTGCCACTGCAGTCCAGCCTGGGCAACAGAGTGAGACTCTTTCAAAATTAAAAACAAAAAACAACAAAAAAAACACTCAACATCACTGATCATTTGAAAATCAAAACCGTAATGAGATACTATCTCATGCCAGTCAGAATGGTGATTATTAAGAAGTCAAAAAATAACATGCTGGTGAGGTTGTGGAGAAAAAGGAATGCTTATACACCGTAATTGGGAGTGTAAATTAGTTCAACCATTGTGGAAGTCAGTGTGGTAGTTCCTGAAAGACCTACAGGCAGAAATACCATTTGACCCAGCAATCCCATTACTGGGTATATACCCAAAGGAGTATAAATCATTCTATTATAAAGACACATAAAAACATATGTTTATTGCAGCACTATTCACAATAGCAAAGACATGGAATCAACCTAAATGCCTATCAATGATAGAATGGATAAAGAAAATATGGTACATATACACCATGGGATACTATGCAGCCATAAGAACAAGATCATGTCCTTTGCAGGGACATGGATGGAGCCTGGAAGCCATTATCCTTAGCAAACTAAACCAAATACATGTTCTCACATAGAAGTGGGAGCTAAATGATGCGATCACATGGACACATGGGTGAACGACACACACTGGGGCCTGTTGGAGGGTGGAGCATGGGAGGAAGTTAGATGATCAGCAAAAATAATGGGTACCAGGCTTAATACCTGGGTGATGAAATAATCTGTACAACCAACTGCCATGACACAAGTTTACCTGTGTGACAAAACTATACAGGTACCCCTGAACTTAAAAAAAAAAAAAACCTTGTAATTATAAATTCTTTCTTTGGCTCCTTGAGATGACAAACATTTTAAAAGTCCCTCGCAGGTCTTACAAGCCAGGAGTGTCTTTTTTCTAGGACCAAGGAGCCATCTCTCTGTCATAAAAGAGACAACACTCCTATCTTGCAGCTTCAGTAAGAAGGTAGGAGCCTAAATGTCCGAGGAGCCTCTTCCTCCAAGTTGCAAAACTACTTCTTGTCATTAAGATGTGAAAAGTTTATTTTTCTCTTTATATGACACTAATTAGCTAACACAGATGGTTACACCAATTACCAGGTATATTTAGGATGAACTATGTGAGACACACGGTGCTGTCAAGTCCTCTTATTTGAGGACTGGCTAGTTGTTTATCTAGAGAATGCCTATGTAATAGGATGCATCTGGCGTAAAAGAGTGTCTGTATAAAAGAGTGAGATTTGTCTTTGCAGTCCCTCAGTGGATTCCCTGTGATGTGTATCACATTCTGGTTTAATGTTTATTCAATAATAAAGATTCTTGCTTTCTCTACTTTATATTTGTAAAGAGGTTTTTTTTTTTTTTTTTGGTTGGAAGATCATTTTGTCTTTAAATTTATCCAGTATAACCTTATATTGACTATAGGTATATTTCACATGTTCTTAAAATATGTGTCTAAAACCCCAGCAGATGTTAACATTAGCTTTACTGCCTATGGGTTAACCATTCATGTCAAACCTAATTTTCCTTCCTCCAGATCTTGCTGAGTCACCCTAGGACATATTTTTTCCACCTTTCCTCATCTACTTCCTGGTATGATCACTGATCATGCTCTGCATCTTTAATTTAAATATAGAGGATTAATTTAACGATATGTCAAATAATGAGATAACAGCAAGTAGATTGTCTTAAACTTCATGTTTCAGCTGGCTGAGAAAGAAGACTGCAAGTGATAGGGGGAATAGAGTTTCAGCCGCTGGAGATTTAAGGTCAGTGAGTATATAACAAAAAAACAAAATATTACATGCCTAGAAAGGCAGGCCGAGATGAAGCAGTGGCTCAAAGTTCATCAAGAGAAAAGAGGCAACATAAGAGACCTCAGCCTTAAGTTCTAGCAACAGACTGCAATACTAAACAATCCCGGCTCTACTGGGGAAAGATGCTGACCTAAACCAGTCCTGTGTCACCTGGGCTGTACCTGGAGCAGCAATGTCCATCGGAACTTTCTGTGATGGACGGGTTCCATATCTGTACTGCCCAATGCACTAGCCACCAGCCATGTGTGTCTACTGACCACTGAAAATGTGGCTGGTGAGACAGGAGTCGAATGTTAATTTTAAATTGATAAAAATGAAATGGCAATATATATGGCTAGTGGCTACTCTATTGGACAGCCACTTTATATGATTCAAGAAAAGATGATTTTTGTGGTCATTTACTTAAATGTTACAAGGTCTGTGCTATTCGGAGAGAAATCGCACATGTAGGATACTGAGCAGCATTTCTCACTGATAGAACATGTGCAGATACTAGAGTTGAAGTGGTCCTACAAGTTGTTGGCAGTGATGGGAACATTTGGGTGCTTGAGATGAGGTAAGCTTTTCTGGGTTCTCTTCAGCCATCTCACGAGACTTCTTGCTGTATTTCTTTCACATATTTGATTATTTTCAAGTTCTGCTATCTTTATTTTGCCCATATCCTGGGAATCATAAGAGGATTAATTTGTGAGTTTCATAAATTGCTTTGTAGATTAAAATTCCCTATAAAGTGTCTATTACCATCTGCAGTCCTGACTTGGAGAGGTTAGCCTTCTGACAATTCCCATTTATAGGATTAGGAGCAATGCATCTGTGCTATTAACCCAGGAGGCAGGCCCACACAGATTCAGTTAGATTAAGTAGTCAGTTTCCTGATAGGCTTACTGAGAAAACTGACTCGCCTTTCAGTCTCAGCCTGGCCTTATGGTTCCTCCCTTCTCTGCTGGCTTCCTGTCCTAGGGTCTCTCAGCCCCTCTCCAGAGCTAGCCTATACTGCCTGAGGACCTGTGCAATCAGCTCAAGCCTTAGGGTAGAGAGCAGCTGAGGAATGTAAGTGTTGCACAGTGAAAAGAGTAATGCACTTGAAGTCACAAGACCTGGCTTTGAGTTCTAGCCTTGCCCTGTTATGAAATTCTGAGTAGGTACTTAGTCTCTATGAAACTTAGTTTTCCCATCCTAATTCATTTAACACATACTTATTGAGCTAGGTAAGTATGGAATTTACCCTCATGGAATTTACATTTTCAGCAAGAGGAACTGAAAATAAAACATAAATGCGTTACATGACATATCAGAAGGTGATAAGCAAGCCGGGTGCGGTGGCTCACGCCTGTAATCCCAGAACTTTGGGAGGCTGAGGCGGGTGGATCACCTGAGATCAGGAGATCGGGACCAACCTGGCCAACATGGTGAAACCCTGTCTCTACTAAAAATACAAAAATTAGCTGGGCTTGGTGGTGGGTGACTGTAATCCCAGCTACTTGGGAGGCTGAGGCAGGAGAATCACTTGACTGGGAGGCGGAGGTTGCAGTGAGTTGAGATTGTGTCACTCACTGCACTCCAGCCTGGGCAATAAGAGCAAACCTTCATTTAAAAGAAAAAAAGGTGACTGGGCGCGATGGCTCACACCTATAATCCCAGCACTTTGGGAGGCTGAGGCGGGTGGATCACGAGGTCAAGAGATCGAGACCATCCTGGTCAACATGGTGAAACCCCGTCTCTACTAAAAATACAAAAATTAGCTGGGCATGGTGGCGCGCGCCTGTAGTCCTAGCTACTCGGGAGGCTGAGGCAGGAGAATTGCTTGAACCTAGGAGGTGGAGGTTGCAGTGAGCCGAGATTGCGCCATTGCACTCCAGCCTGGGTAACAAGAGCGAAACTCCATCTCAAAAAAAAAAAAAGTGATAAGTGAGGGAGATAAAGCTTGGTAAACTAGATGCAAATAGATGGGAGAGAACATGATTTCTGTGGGGGAATCAGGATAAGCCTCACTGAGAAATAGTCATTTGGGCAAAGGCTTGAAGGAAATAAGGCATGTACCTATCTGTAAAGAACTCTCCAAGTGATGCAAGTTTAAGTCCAGAAATGAGACAGAAAAACCTCAAAATAAAAACTGGCTGGTGACCCTCACCTAGAGATAAGTTACCCTTAAAATACATACTATATACTAGGTGCCAAATATTTACATTTAAAGGCGGACGCTGACTGACTTCCTTCGTCATGGAAAATGAAGGTCATCCCCAGTATCTTGACAGGTTAAGAGCATTTCAGGAAAGGGATCGTTTTCAATTTGAATCTGTCTTATTCCACCATTTACTATGAATTTGCAGCAATATTATGAGATAGCTTGGTGCATATGTGTATGTAATATATAAAACTATAAGGAGCCAATTCTGCATGGGAATCTGAGTTACTAATTTATCCAGAATCTCTATTCAAGGATTTTCGAATAGTGAATAATCTTTCAAGATAGAGATAGTGTCTCCATCTGGAGCAAAGTTTAGGTTTGCTTCCTGCTCATTATGAAGATTTGGGTTTGTTAGGCTCAGTTTTCTTTCCTGTAATACAATCCGCTGTGTCTGTAGTTGCCACGTGGCCCTTGGCATCACCCTGTGAAAATTGGGACTCTGGCAACCACTGCAAGAAAATGGTGATACTCTGGCTATTGTACTGTGGCGTATATCTGACCCAAGAGTCTCATGTCTTCTGCCAGCAACCATGAAATCGTGGCAAGATAATATGTTAGCTTGCAACTAGAATAAAATCCAAAACCTGCCTTTACCTGACATCTATGATTTGAGATAGATTTTTAAAAAAAGAATATTTAAAGAATCTAAGAAGTGATAATAAACCATATAAACATAAGTTATCGAAGGATTTCCTGAAATCTAAGTTAACTTTTTATCCTGAGTGAAGTACTAAGTACCCAGATTATAAAGCAGGAAATAGAATGGTTCATCAATTGTCCCAGCACCACTGCAAAGAGAGAGTTAATTGTTAAATAGCTGGTTTCCTTAGGTAATTGGAAATCTAGATAATATTGTGAATTTAATTGACCATTTGAAGTTCTCTTTCTATTTTCAAACATTTTTCTTTCCATCTTTCTGAAGCCATGGGAATGCCTTTTCCCTAGAAAGGTCAGACTTCAGGAAGCATATAACATTTAAATAATCCGAAAGTTCAACATCTCTGGATGTGCAAAGCTGCCAGACCTGGGTCAGAGGGTCAAGCTGAATGGAATTACTGAAGGCTGCTATATGGGTGGAAATACAATCTGAAGATGAAGTGGAAAGCTAAGCTCTGACAGCTTGGTATTGAGATTTAACATTTGTTTAAGGTAGTTGAGGATAAAGGCAATTGCCAAGATCAAAACTATTCAGAAGTTCATAGATTTGCGGGGGCTATTCATATGACCAAAGGCAAACTCCAACGCAAGGAACTGTATATTATCTGTGTCTATTATTTCCCCAAAATATCATTGCTGAATTTTTTTCTTCAAAATTAGGGAATTAGCACTCTTATAGATGTATCATTTTTACTATTAACATGGTTCTTTGAAAGAACCTACTCACAGGGAGTATATATGAAATTCCCTAGATTCAACTGAGTTCCTATTTTATCCTCTATACAGCATTTCCATTATTTGTCTTAGGCACTTTCCCAAGGAAGTCTAGGACAGTTTTTCATCCTTGAAGCATCTCAATGTGCTCTATAGTCTATATTCACCAGCTACTTACATATTGCCATTTCTAAATGTGGAACGAAAGTTACTTACTGCTACTATTGGCATACAAATTCAATCTTTGTTAAAATATTTTTATTAAGTGTTAGAAAAATAAAATAAAACTTTATGAAAATCTTTTAAAATTCCCAGATATATGATTAAATAATATGCAGTGACTGAACTCATGGTGATAAAGTAGCTTTGAGGAATCTGAAGAGACTAAAAAGGGAAATTAGATTAAAGGAATACAAAGTGATTGAAGTAGATCCGTCACCAAAAGCACAAGCAAGAAAGAAAAATAGATAAGCTGAACTTCATCATTATTAAAAACCTTTGCGCATCAAAGGATATTACTAAGACAGTGAAAAGACAACCTGCAGCGTGAGAAATTTGCAAGTCATATATTCGATAAGGGTTTAATATCCAGAACATAAGGAATTTCTAAAACTCAACAGAAAGATAAAACAACCCAATTTAAAAAATGGGCAACGAATTTGAATAGAGATTTCTTCAAAGAAGATATACAAATGACCAATAAGCACATGAAATGATTGCTATCAGTAGTCGTTAAGGAAATGCAAATCAAAATCACAGTGAGATACCACTTCTCACATACTATGATGGCTATAATAAACACAAGGAAAATATTGTTGAGGACTTGAAGAAATCAGAACCCTTGTACATTGATGGTGGGAGTGTAAAATTGCACAGATGCTGTACAAAACAGTCTGATAGTTCATCAAAAATTTAATGACACAACTGTCATATAATCCAGGAATTCTCCTAGGTATATACCCCAAAGAATTAAAAACAGGGACTCAGTTATTAATATGCCAGTGCTCTGAATTGTAACATTTTCAGAATAGTCCAAAAGTAGAAACAATCCACACACCCATCGACAGATGAATCAATAAACAAAATGAGGTACATATATACAATGAAATATTATTTAGCCATAAAAAATGAAGTTCTGATATATGCTATAACACAGATCCTGAGAACAGTATGGAAAGCAAAATAACCCACATAGAAAGAGGACAAATGTATAATTTCATATAAAATATCTAGAATGGATAAATTGAGACAGCAGATTAGAGGTTACCAGGGAGTTGGGTTGGAAGGATTGGGGAGTTATTGCTTAATAGCTAGAGTTTCTGTTTGGGAAGGTGAAAAAACTTGGAAATAGTGGTGATGGTAGCATGAAATTGTGAATATAATTTATCCCGTTAAATTGTTATACTTAGAAATGGTTAACATGGCAATACTCTATTTTACTGCATATATGCATTTTTGTGTGACTTTTAAAAATGTGAATTCAAAATTGGTCAAATATATAAAGGATTTTAAAAAAGAAAGTAAATAAATTATTGGGGTCTAAGTAAACATACCTGAGATAATTACAGGGAAGTGAAACTAAAAGGACAGATAGAGACTACTATAGGGGTAGAATAAAATAAATCAGATCAAATGCCAAACTACTGTCTTAAATATGCTACTTTATTTTTAATGGTCAGGACTAGAAACAGAATTGGAAGAATAGTAAACGATTATGGTATATCAATATGAGCGAATAAATTACAGGCATTAAAGTCATTATAAAGCCCATGTAGAAAAATGGAAATACATTGACAATACAATGTTACGTGAATGTATCAGAACCTAAAACAGTATATGATATTATTGCAACTCTGCTAAGATATGTGGTATGTGGCAGACAAAATATGAAAACAGTTGTGCTAGGATTAGAACATTTTTACTACTGTGGCTTTATTGTTAATTCAGGTTTTTAGAAAAAAAGGATACATGAAAACATTGGTTTAATACCTTGCATCTCTATTAGTAACTATCAGTTGTGCAAAATAACTATGGAGTTTCAGGATAGCTTCTCTTTATTCCAGAGTTATATCTATTATATACTGCTTTGTCATGCAGATTTGTTATGTCTGAATTGGGCTACTATTAGTGACATTACAGCTAAGCCAGGGCTTTGAAGAAGTTATAAGCTAAAGAAATTCCACAATGAGTTTTTCTTGGGATCTCACTAAATATTCTTCTTTAACTCCAATATTTCAAGGTTCAGTTTATTTAACTAAGGTTATATAGTTCGATATTAGCTTAGGAATCAGTAGCTCAAGCTCTTTTAACAAAGGAAAAAATGGAGGTATACAGCCCATGTCCTGACAAAAGCCAGACAGTAGCCAAGGTCACCTAAGTCTTAATCCTCTGCTCATTCCATGATGCCAGTGCAACGCCTTATCTATCCTCAAACTCTGCATTACCATGTAGTATAGACACATGCCTACATGAGCTTGGTGCTGGAAAACATAACTTCAAAAGGATGCTAGTTTATTGCTATTTACTTGGACTAAATCAACCAAACCCATTATCCCTTCTGACGTTGTGAGAATTACTTCAACTTATCAGTCATTGGGCTTTAACACGTGCTAGAAGCTTAATGTGGAAATGTAAATGCAACCTGATTCAGATGTCTTATTCCATCATTGTGAAAAAGCTATTCCAAGTCCATAAATTCAGTGGGTCAATTTTGACCTGAAAAAGCAAAATCAGTAATGAAAACATTGCCTCCTTTTATGATTATGTATTCAATTTTACTTGAAGCAAGAGGCTGGATTAAAAAAAAACAACCTCTTTTGGTCTATCAGTTCTCTTTTGGTATAATTTTATTGCTGAATTATTGTAGGCTGCTGAGCCACTGATCAGGCTGCTAACTAATCAGTTTTCTACCCTATACTCATCCATAATGGAAAAAGAAAATCTGAAATTACATTATTTAGCATTACCCTTTCAATAGGTATATGATTTAGTTTATTACACCAAGAACCAACCCAATTTCAAAATAATTACAAAGTGTTAGTAAGTAAACTCTTCAGTAGGCACATAGAGATATGAGTTGCAGATAATGCTGCGTGTATTGGTCAGGCCAATAAGAGGTTTCAGTATCTCTCTCTGCATTTTTGACACCCAACTGGCCCTGAGTATGGCTCTGCGGGTCATGTGGAGATTTAGAAGTAGAATCTCTTGCCAACAGAACAAAAGCATCTTTGTTCAGAGGCTTGCTGCCAATTTTAGGTGTTGAAACCCAACAGTAGAAAATGGAATAATAGAGCTGGAAAGGATTATCAAAATGTAATTTAATTCTAGACAAATCCCACATAAGACATGATTTTATAAACTATTTCAGAAGAGCACCGGGGAAATTAGTTGTATCTTTTATTTTTCTTCTTTAAATTCTGATAAGTATCTTATTAATGGACAGTGATATCTTTAAAAAACCATGGTGTTCTTTCAAATGTGAGAAGGTACTTTTTTACTCTGACCAATTTGGAATGAAAACTACACTTAAACGTAGACTTTAAATCAAAGATAATGTGAGAGGAAATTATAAAGAATCAAAGTGATGTGCACCTGCTTAAGGAAATCAGAATTGGTTATTAATGGCCAGTTTTCGTGCTTATTAAGCACCTGTTTCGCTAGTGGTGAGGAACTCAAAGACAATTAAGACATAGTCCCTGTCCTTGAGAGGTTAAAAATCTAGCATGCTCTATTGCATGGTGTATTTTTTCCACTCTGTATACCACTAATGGAAGAGCTAACATTAACAAGAGTATGTGCAAAAAGGATACATGAAAACGTTGGTGATGCAAGAGAATACCTTGCATCTCTATTAGTAATTATCTATGATGCAAAATAACTTTGGAGTTTCAGGCTAGCTTCTCTTTATTCTAGAGTTGTATCCATTATATACTATTTTATTATGTAGATTTGTTATGCTAAATTGGGTTATGATTAGTTGATTTGTTATGTCTGTTTATTTGACCACCCTGTATATTACTAATGGAAGTGCTAATATTAACAAGTGTATGTGCAAAAAGGATACATGAAAACATTGGTTTAATACCTTGCATCTTATTTTAATAACTTGCATGTCTATATACAAAAGCCCCAACATTTTATTTTTTATTTATTTTTTTATTGCATTTTAGGTTTTGGGGTACATGTGAAGAACATGCAAGATTGTTGCATAGGTGCATATATGGCAGTGCGATTTGCTGCCTTCCTCCCCTTCACCTTTATCTGGCATTTCTCCCCATGCTATCTCTCCCCAACTCCCCACCCCCGGCTGTCCCTCCCCTATTTCCCCCCAACAGACCCCAGTGTGTAGTGCTCCCCTCCCTGTGTCCATGTGTTCTCATTGTTCAACACCTACCTATGAGTGAGAGCATGCGGTGTTTGATTTTGTGTTCTTGTGTCAGTTTGCTGAGAATCATGGTTTCCAGGTTCATCCATGTCCCTACAAAGGACACAAACTCATCATTTTTGATGGCTGCATAATATTCCATGGTGTGTATGTGCCACATTTTCCCTGTCCAGTCTATAATCAATGGGCATTTGGGTTGGTTCCAGGTTTTGCTATTGTAAACTGTGCTGCAATGAACATTCGTGTGCATGTGTCCTTATAGTAGAAAGATTTATAATCCTTTGGATATATACCCAGTAATGGGATTGCTGGGTCAAATGGAATTTCTATTTCTAGGTCCTTGAGGAATCGCCACACTGTCTTCCACAATGGTTGAACTAATTTACACTCCCACCAACAGTGTAAAAGTGTTCCTATTTCTCCACATCCTCTCCAGCATCTGTTGTCTCCAGATTTTTTAATGATCGGCATTCTAACTGGCATGAGATGGTATCTCAATGTAGTTTTGATTTGCATTTCTCTAATGACCAGTGATGAGCATTTTTTTCATATGTTTGTTGGCCTCACGTATGTCTTCTTTTGTAAAGTATCTGTTCATATCCTTCGCCCACTATTGAATGGGCTTGTTTGTTTTTTTTTCTTGTAAATCTGTTTTAGTTCTTTGTAAATTCTGCATATCAGCCCTTTGTCAGATGGGTAAACTGCAAAAAATTTTTCCCGTTCTGTTGGTTGCTGATTCGCTCTAATGACTGTATCTTTTGCCGTGCAGAAGCTGTGGAGTTTGATTAGGTCCCATTTGTCTATAAAGAAGTGTACATGCAGTATAATTCATGAGTAGATGTTAAAAGTCTGCTCAAACCCTAAACTGATAGTTTAGGCAGTGCTTCTCAGAGTGCCCCAGTTTTGAGGCTTCCCATTAGTTCCTACTAGGATTCTCTGGGAATGGGCCCTGAGAATATGCATTTCTCAGTAATTCTTAGGTGCTGCCATTGTTTCCTGATTTTTCCTGGAAAAGTTAGCCTTCACAAAGACAAATTCTCAAAGGTCAAATGACCTTTAGTTATGTGATTATTTTTGCATCTATTTTACTTTCAAATTTGTCTGAGAATGGTTACTCTGGATGCTCAGAAACATTTCACTTTCACAGTTCAGTCATTTCACTTTCACAGTTCAGTCATATTCTTATCTTTCATTCAAATATCCCCAAAATTAGGCAGGTGAGCGAGTGCTGGGTAAGGCAGTTCACTGTGGAAAGGGCTAGAGGGGGGAGTTCTGAAGGCCATAACCAGAATCTAAAACAAGTTCATTCCCCTGAGGAAAGTTCTTTATTAACACTGTTCTCATAATTGCTTTAACTTTTATGAGAAATGTAAACAGTCAAAAATGAAACCTCATTAATATAATGAAAATATTTCTTGCTGGAATTAATAAAACTCTCTCCTGCTGAGTTTAAAGCACTAAGTTATTGAAAAGACAAAAGTGTGACTTTCAGCTTTTACCTGACAATTGGAATGTGAAATTCTCATGGTACGTCTCTTATTCTTAGCTTCTGTCTACAACCAGCCTTGCCAAAACTATTTCCATGGAAACAGACATCAAATCTGAAAATACTGAAAAAGCTACTACAGGGATGATCATCTAAACTCATTTGCTATACTTTGCCAAGTAAGGTCCTGTGTGTAAAAAGGCGAACACAGGCCGGCATCCTGGTTTAAAAATGACTTTGCTATCAGGGAAAAACCCCAGGGTCTCTCAGGGAACCATGTTTCTTCTATTTCCCTATCTCTCTTTTGTTTCTTTTTCCCTTCCTTCTGTCCTCATTAATTCACCGATTCCTTCAACCAATATAATAGATTTCCTATTTCTGGTTAAATATATGTACACGTATTCTCTCCCATGTGGGTGAGGAACACCAATGCATGGTTTTCAGAGAGAAACCCATAGATACTGTCTTACAGTCTATCTCGGAAGCATGTCTGTTAAGACGCATACAAACAATGGAAGGGCAAGATTGGTGTCTTGCCATCCCTGGCATCTAACACAAAATGGCTCCATACACATTAGGAATCCTGATGCCTGAACAGAATGGTTAGAGCCATAGCAGAATTCTTGCAGACTGGTATAGGAAATGTATTGGAGAGTTAGAGTGGCTCAGAAATACAAAAGGAACCTCTTTTCCTTTGAGTGAAGAAGCCACAGGTATGTGGCTGGGGATTTCGGAAGCCTCTGCCTAAGGTGGAAATAGCAGACATAAAACCACAGCCAATAAATGAGGATCAACTCGCTTTATTCCAGACAGGATTGAGTATCTTCTATGAAATGAAACAACTTTAATACCTAACTGCCCTTATCAAAGACAGATGGATTAATTGGTCTATTAGAAAAATAAAGAACACCCCTGAGTAGACAGACCTTTGATTTTTTTTTTGTAACAACTGGGCCATCTCCAAAAGTTCCTTATTAAATGTATAACCTGAGTGGTTTCCTTGAATAAAAGGGGAATTAATTACACAATTAATTATGGGAACATAGCCTGTAAATGTGGTCACTCTTAACAGACCTTTATAGTTGTTCATTTGGGATTTTAAAAAGTTTGAAACAGGAAAAGGAATTGTGGATCCACCCCCACAAAAAATAGGGAAAGGTAGGAGAAAAATCAATCCCCATTTTTAAAGATGTTTTTAAAAAGCAAAGAGAACGGCAAGCATTCATGATTGTTACCATAAAGGTTCTTACTGACTGACACGTGCTAATAAAAATTGAGCAAAAAGGTTTTGTTCATCTTTACATCTCACCATAGCTAATGGTCCTAACTCATGAAATCAGTTATTAATAATTAATTTTAAAAGACAGCAGATAATTGACTTTGAAGATATCGCTTTTTAAAGTGCCACTATACTTCATGTTTATCAGCTCCTCCTGGTTAAAACAAAAGCTATTACAGACCCTTACATAGGGCCCTAAAATGTGAGGAAAGGTCAGGAAAATCCTGGGTGAAATGAGAGCCAAGGAGGATGAAAATGGATGAAAATGTTCACCTACAGAAATCTTCCTAGAAGTAACTCTTAAGAAGAAAGGTTTTGAAAATGTTTCTGATTAAAAACATAGCTCCCTGTTCATCCACGACTCCAAGTGACTCTCCGAAAGTAACCCAAAACAAATACTAACCCACAGCACAACTAGAGAAAGCAGATGCTAATTTTGGAACTGTAATAGTAATGAGTGTTATAACAGACAATTTTGATGATTGAAAAGAGATAATGAAAAAGATGAGTACAACAGCTAAAAAGTCTTCAGCATTCTTTCCAGGGGAGAAGATGTTCTGATTTTAGAAAACTGATCTTGCTTATCTAATCACAAATATCCCTAGAGTGGAAAATGATGATTCATCAACGTTACTGAGTTATAAAAGTATCCTTTAAAGAACATCTAAGTTCATATATCTCAATCTTTTGCTTATCAAGCCATATCATAATGTCTGTCTTCCATATCATTCTATCTTCTTTAAAAGGTCTGGCCTATTCTCCATTTCCAGTGTTGAAATTCTGCCCGTTCTTCAAGGTTTAACTCAAACATCTCCCTCTTGACACAACCATTTCTGATCCCCAATTTTTGCCACAGTTCTCTGCATTTTTATTATAATGGCAGATTGTTTTCTCATAGTTAGCAATTTCTCTATTCAATTGTAAGCCATTTGCTGTGTGCTTGTCTTTTGATTCAGAGTTTTAACAAAAGTTCATGAGAATGTATCTGTCAAACTCTTTTGCTAGATGCTTTATGTTCGCTGAATCCTCACTGTGTCCCCTACATACTTGTATAGTTCCTTATCCACTGTAGACCCTTACTAACTTTGCATTGCCATTTAATATGACCAGCTGAGATGAGTCCCTTATTAGGAAGGTGTGTCCCTGCAGGTGAAAGGATCCTGGAAAATGGGCTCCTATTATATTCATTTAAAATAAGTGAGTTTATTGGAATTTGAGTCATATAGGTCAACTTCTTAGAGTGCAATCATATCTGGATGAAGGGGAAAAGATAGTAATCTAAACTTGACAAGTCGATGCCTAGGCTGTGGAATGTGGGGACTCCACTAATGAGTAGCCATTAGGGTGAGACCTATGAGGCCTCTAGAAGATACATTATACCCCTTCTTATATATATTTTCCAAAAGCATCCAATTTAAAGAACAAAAAAACTGCCCTGAGATGATATGTGAATTCCAATATGGCAGAACTCAGCTTAGATGAAACAATTCTTGCATGCTTTCCAAAGAAACCTCAAAATCTGAAACTGAAGCTCACCAGCTTTGTGGGGAGGTTGGGGAGAAATTCAAAACAAAATAAACCAACAGCTCAACAGCTCGCTTGCTCTCTTTTTTCAAACAGATCTTACTAACAAGGTGTTTACAATTACAACATGGTGGTATTAAGTAGACAAACAAAAGTAGTTTATTCCTATATAAAGGTTTAGGCTTTTATTTAAAGTACTATATAGGGAAAGCAATCTGAAAATAGCTTTTGATGGCGGAAGGATTAAAAAAAATATTTTTTGAAGTGCCTGCAGTGTCAGACTCCAGAACTTTTTGTATGCAGGCATACCTGGATAGGCATTTTCTATTACATAGTTTGTACTCAAGATGAAGTATATTTTCTGCTTTGTTTTCCATTCCTTGCTCTCTGAAAATCTGTGACCTCGTAGGGGAATAAACTGATGATTAAAGTTGAATATGTGAAAAGATAGAGATATGGAGGGGTTATGGAAGAACAGAAGCAGGGCAAATACCTAATACTAGAGGGAAGGGAAATGTGAAGGCTTCCTGGAAGAGGTGATGTAGGAAAGTAGGAGGTAGCTAGGCAAGAGGATGAGAAAGCTTTTCAAAGAGAAGATTAAAAATGAAAATGTGGGAGTGAAATGACATGAGAATGATGGGTGAGGCGACATACAGTAAGAGATGAAATAGAGGTGTGGACCAGGACTGTATTTTTATGAGGATTTTTATGCCTTTTATTTAAGGATCTGTACTTCATGGGTCAAGAGAGACACTCGAGGGTTTCAATCAGGACAGTGATTTAGTTAAACCTGTGTTTCATATGGTTTCAGATGGCTCACTTCAGTGGCAAGGTAGAGAATATGAGCAGCAACCCTGTGGACAGGAAAATGTTTGCAGTAGCACCAGAGAGAGATGATGAGGGCTGACTGGAAGGAGAAAACTGTTGTAGGGAACAGTGAGGAAGTGAAAACAAAAGGACCACTCAACTGTTTGCATGTGGAGGTGAGGAAGAGGTGAGGTATTCAGGAGTCTAATTGCTGAGTAGGTGCTGATGCTACATTCTAAGACAGCCTTCAGGAGGAGAAACAGGTGGACAACGAGTAGGGCTTTTGACCTGAGAAGACTGAGGTTTCTGGGGGACTTCTGGCTAGAAGTGTTCATCAGGTAGTTGGATGCAGGGAGTTGAGTCCCTGGGAAGCACTGCATGCTAGGATGTAGATTAAGCAGTTTGTCAGTATTCTAATAGCTGAACCCATGCAAAGGAAAGGACCTAGCAGAAGCAAGAATAAAAAGTGAGAAGGTGGAGAATGGGTCTTTGGAGGATATTACCGTTTAAGGAAGAGAAGAAAAGGAGTCAGCAAAGCCACAGAGGAAGACGATCAGGGAGTGGGAAGGAGCTTAGGAAGAAGACAGACGCGAAGACATCAATCCACAGAATAAAAAATTGCATTAAAGAGTAATGGTAGATGAGTGTCTGCATAGGTATGTGTGTATATATACACATATGATTTTGTTTTTGTGGATCAAGACAGTATCTGAGCACGGGTTTATACTACCTCACTCCTAAAATTCTATTTAATGATACAAAAGAATTAGAAAAAAATCAGAATTCATGAAAAGAAAATGTCATTTTATTAGTATATTTTAAATGATAGAATTTCTGGAAGACAGCAGATGGGATCTGGTTTAGAGGGAAACAACTTGAAGAAAGGACAAAAACAAATATAAGAAGCTGCCGCAAATGTCAGCAGAGTTTTGAGGAAACTGCATGACATGCAGAATCAAAGGATATACTTGTGGATGGGAATTGAGGGGCATTCTCCAAGGGCTGGAATCTGAGGGAGCTTTGTTTGGCAGTGTTCCTCTCCTGCCTATGCTCTGCACTGGGGAGGAACAGCTCAGTTCAAGGTTAATGCAACAGCTGTGGGTGCTGATCTAGAGAGGCAGAGAGGGCTGAAGGATAACTTCCCTCAGCTGTTTGACTCTTTAATGTTGAGAATGTATTTGTGTATTACCTGAGTACATTATTGAGATAGAAACAGTCTTTTGGATTCAATTGGAAATGCAAAAGGCCTTGGTGACCTTGACAAGATCCATGAAAGGGAAGGAGGCTGCAGCCAATGGTGCTTTGAGACATGAATGAGAGGTGACAAAATGGAAAAAGCAAGGGTAAACTCTTGGGGAAATTAACATAAGTTGGAGAGAGATGGAGAGAAAGCAAATTCTTGGGAAGGACAGGAGGTAGAGACAGGAAGTACAGAAGATCGGGGTACAACTGAAAGGTGGGAGTAGAAAAAAGCTATTGTGCATGACTGTCTTTTCTTGAAGAATGGAACATGGTTATCCACCTTAGACAGTGGCAATCCAAGGCCATAAAGAGGACCTTAATAGAAAAATCTGGCACAGTGGCTCATGCCTATAATCTCAGCACTTCAAGAGGCTGAGACGGGAAGATTGCTTGAGCCCAGGAGTTCAAGAGCAGCTTGGGCAACACATTGAAAGCCCATCTCTACAAAAAATACAAAAATTAGCCAGGCATGGTGATGTGCACCTGTAGTCCCAGCTACTGGGGAGGTTGTGGTGGGAGAATTGCTTGAACCTAGGAGGCTGAGGCTGCAGTGAGCCATGATCACACCCCTGCATTCCAGCCTAGGTGACCGAGTGAGACCTGGTATCAAGAAAAAAAAAATCCACCAAGAACAAATTAAAGGACTGCTAGCAATGAAGAAGAGGGTCTAGTTGAGGTTGAAAACCATAGACAGGTGGTATGCACAGTTCACAGGGCGGAATTTCCTCCAGGTCTGAATTACCTGAGTGTAGCAACAGTAAAGGCTGGTTTGTCAGAGCCATCCAGGTTGGGATTTGGTTAGGCCAATGAAGGAGTTGGATACTAGGACACAGAGGATGCTCCTGATGATAAATGGATCAGAGGATCCACCTTAGCTCCTGGCATGGTGACGATTCCTACCTTTTAGCCCAGAAGGGATGATCTGGAGAGAGTGGAAGCCTCAGGAGCATGCAGGCTCCTGATGCAGCCCAAGGGCAGGGGGTGGGCATGAAGGGGCTGCCTGCAGATGTTATTTCTCTGCTTTAAATAGCTAGAAGCAACAAACGCCCCTTGCCCCTTCTCTTCCTCTTAGAATATTGAGCAAAAGAATAAAATTCATAGTCCATAAGCCAGGCCAAATCAACAGACTAACAAAGAATAAAGCACCCTGGTTGGGCATGGTGGCTCACACCTGTAATCCCTGCAATTTGGGAGGCCAAGGAGGGCAGATTGCCTGAGGTCAGGTGATTGAGACCAGCCTGACCAACATGGCGAAACCTCATCTCTATTAAAAATATAAAAATTAGCAGGGTGTGGTGGTGGGCACCTGTAATCCCAGCTACTTGGGAGGCTGAAGCAGGAGAATCGCTTGAACCCTGGAGGTGGAGGTTGGAGTGAGCCCAGATGGTGCCACTGCACTCCAGCCTGCATGACAGAGTGAGACTCTGTCTAAATAAATAAATAAATTAATTAAAATGCACTTCTTCCCTATGACTTGATCATTCTTAATTATTCTCACCAGTTTCCTGTGACCATGGAGATCTATGCTGTGCTAAGTGCTGTTTTATTGAGCACGTTTTCCCAAAGCTGTGGCTGAAGTCTGCCATGCAGAGAGAAGTCAGCTGCCAGTCTGGCAGGCTTTCAGCTGCGTGGGTCATTAAATGACTTTTTACCCATGGGCTAAAGTCCTGAAGGACAACCAAGGACATGTCTTTCAAGAGCAGAGGTTTTCGTGATATTTTACCACATTGTGCTTCTATGTATGAGATGAACTGGCCAGGCAAGGAGATGTCCCTAAATTCTTCTGCATCTGTGGGCGGAGCAGGGGAAGGGTCACAGCATTCAGGGACAAGAGAAGGGGTGGGCCAACTGGTGTCCCTGCAGATCGTTTCCCAGGGCAGTGACAGACATGGCTGGCCACTTGACCGCTCTCCAGCCCTGCCATACTCGAGAGACAGCAGCACTTTCTCTCAACTTGGGTGTGAGCATCTCTCTTCCTGGATGCCAACCCACTCACCTGCAGGCTGGGGCGGTGCCTGGATCTCTCCCCGGACCTGTGGGGAGGGTAATGTAGCATGGCAGGGGCAAAAATAAAGGTGCAGCAAATGTAGGCAATTTCACTTCTTTCCCCCAGGAGAGAAAGTGAAAAGATAGAGAAACCAAAGGAGACTTAGACTAAGTCAAGTTTCCTTTTATATTCTGGTAGAGGCTAACTTACAATATGTTATCCCAGAAGTGGAAGCAAGAGCAGGTAACCCAAAGCCCTTTCTCTTCCAGTTACCTGAATAGTCTCTGACATGTACTTTTTAGGCTGACTAACAGCCCCAAAAGGAGTTGGGCATAAACCTGGAGGGTCCCAGGAGAGACGATCTCAAGTGGATTCCTCAGACAGTTTGTTTCATGCACCGGGGCTGGGAACGTCCTCCAGTGTAAAGGCTGACAGAACACCATCTGGTTTTGGGCCTGGTTTACTCCATTGATTTATTTTTTTATTTTTTTCAAGCATTTTTTTTTTTTCCAGAAGATATGGCATCATAGGAAAGTATATTTTGCTATCATTCCTCTTGGACCTAAATGAGCATGCTAGTTTTTCAACCTAAGTGCTTAGATTTTATATAGTTACATTTGCTTATATACATTCACTTCATTCCATATAGAATTTGAAGTTGCTCATAAAAAGGAAATAAATAAGACAAAGTACAAAAAGTATGCCAGCTAAAAGCTCTAGAAAGTAGGTATATAAAGTTACGTGCAATTCCAAATATAGTAGTTTTTGGGGAATTAGAGGCTCATTTTTAAAACCCATAGGCAAATGAAAATGGTCAGGGAAGTTAAAAAAAAAAATGAGAAAGTGCTAAATCTAAGACAATAAAAAAAAACCCTTAATTAAAAGTATGCTCTAGGGAGTGAATAGATCAGTAGAAATAGTCAATAAACATACCTAAATACACATGGAGATTCAGGAGATGACAAAGGTGGCATATGAAATCAATGGGGAAACCAATGATGCTCTGGCCATGCAGAGAAAGATAAAATTAGATCACAGGTTAAATTCTAAATGGTTCAAATACTTAAATTTATAAAACAGAACCATAAAAGTAATGGGAGAAAATATTTAACTTTGTAGTGGAAAAGACATTTGTAGTAATGATTCAAAATTTAGAAGCCACAAGAGAAAGGAACATTTATAAATGAGACTCTATTAAAATCCATGTGGAAAAAAAATAAGTAATGTCAAGTGACAAGTAACAGATTGGGAATACACAGGTAAGCTGTGATAACGCAAAGCGCTTAATCCCCTAATTTACCAATTAGGGAAAAACCAAGAACTTTATAGATGAGAGTTCATATTATGTTGAAAACTTATGTAACAGTTATACGACAAGCATTATATTTACTCAATCTTTAACCTCATCAAGGCAGAAAATAAAGTAGCATCTATTTTCTTTTCTCACATGGCATCAGCGTATGAAATAGAATCCAAGAGAGATCCATCATGCAAACAGAAACTTGAGTATAGGTACTGCTACCATCCCTATTTTACCACCAGGAACCCGAGACACAGAGGTTGAGTAACTTGCCCAGTCACAGAGAGCCAGGATTCAAATCCAGACAGTGTGGCTTTATTCACCAAGTTCTACAGTAAAATCCATGAAAAGCCAATCATAGAAAACAAACTGTATGCTGATAAACATCAAAAGATGCTAAAACACCTATATACTAAGCACACACAAAACTACAGTGAGATGTATCATTTTCCTTCAAAGTTTCCTTAAACATCTGCACTGTCTAGGAAGGTAGGTATTTGACCTGCATGAAGGCAAGAGGTTAGGTCCAGTGACCTCAGCCTTCAGTTTAAGATTCTATGCAAGATGTCACAGCTGGAAGGGAATGGCCCCAAATAAATGCAACACAGTTTGCCTTTCCTCCCGTTACAAATGTAATAATGCAGAAAATACATAGTCATGTTTATCCTTGAGGGAAAAAAATCAATTTAGACCAATGGTATTTCAAAATTACCCCATAAACTGCAAATATATTTCTGAAATGAAATAACGTCTGGAAAAGGAATTTAAAGTGGTATCTTTGGTTACCTGTAAGAATATGACAATGTGAAAATAGTCATTTTCACCTTTTCTGAGATAGATCTTTGCTAAAGACAGGAAATAAAGTGGCTTCTATTTTCTCTTCTCATGGCACTGGGATATGGAAAAAAAATACATCATGAAGGGTCCATTATGAGAAAAGAAACCATCCAAAATGAGGAAAGGGTTTGCTCATTTTGTAAGTTGCAGTGAAGTTAGTCAGGGCTGATCATGGGAAGTAGGTTTATGAAGGGAAAATGAAATCCATAGAGAATGCCAGGATCACTCCCTCCCTACCCACCAAGATTATTCTTAATCCAATACTTCAATCTCCTGTCATTGCTGCTTTACTCAGAACCTCCCACACAGAAAACACAACTGATCTGTAATTATGTTCCTTTTCCTCAGAATTACAGGGAATCCTTGGCAAGCAGGGAAGTGACCACACTGATAAGGGTGAGCAAGGGAAAAGCAGCAGTAAGTCTCAGGAGTCCTGAGTGCAGGGAAAACTTGGTTAATCTATGATGTGGTTACCAAGGTGAAAATGTGTCAGATCCTTGCTAACTTTGGAAGTTGGCCGCCTCATCCAAGAAGCTGCCTTTGACCCATGATGCAGGTGTAACAGCTCCATTCTGGATCATCTGAAACACTCTGGAATAAAAATATCTGTGACAAAACTATATAGAAATGCGTAAGGGCAAAGATGCCAATCCTACCTTTCTTTCTAATTTCATCAACTTGATAAGTGTGAAGTCTTGACAGATTCTCAGCACTTGTGTGTGTGTGTGTGTTTGTGTATGTGTGTGTGTGTGTATATATATATCTGCCCACATATTATCACTATGTTATCATCAGTTTACCAGGACGAGCTCATATCACATACACCACCCCAAAACTTGTTTTTTGAATTTAGCATCATGAACATTCCCTCACTTGAATATCAAATACAGTGGTCCCCCCTTCTCTGAGTGCCATACATTCCAAGACCCCCAGTACATGCCTGAAACCAAGGATACTAAACTTTATATAGACGATTTTTTCCTGCACATGCATACCTATGATAAAACTTAATTTATAAATAAAGCACAGCAAGAGATTAGTAGCAGTAAGAATTAAAGGATTAGTAAATGATTGAGTATGATAAAACTTAATTTATAAATAAGGCACAGCAAGAGATTAGTAGCAGTAAGAATTAAAGGATTAGTAAATGATTGAGTAAAATAAAGATTACTTGACTACAAGCACTATGATGCCATGGCAGTTCTGATAACTGAGATGGCTACCAAGTGACTCAGAGGTGGATAGCATCTGCGGTGTGGATATGCTGGACAGAGGGAGAATTCACATTCTGGGCAATACGAGGCAGGATGGCGGGAGAGTTTATCACTCTACTTGGTATGGAGGGCAATTTAAAGCTTTCAGATTGTCTATTTCTTGAATTTTCCATTTAACAATTTCAGACTAGTTGACTGGATAAATAAAACCATGGAAAGGGAAACCAGATAAATGGAAACGTAGTCTCAATATTTTTAACTACGTTTCCATTTATCCGGTTTCCCTTTCCATGGTTTTATTTATCCAGTCAACTAGTCTGAAATTATTAAATGGAAAATTCAAGAAATAGACAATCTATAATTTAGAGAAAAGTGACATTTCTAAACATAATCCAACCTTTTAACTTCTTCCATTCCGAAGAAATTGCTGTATTAAAGATTATTACATGTACTTGTGTTTTTCTATAGGATAGGTTCTCTCAAGTGGAATTGGTAGGTCAAGTTTTAATAGCTTTTGCTAGATTACTTGAGAACAAATAATTCACATTTCTACAAGCAGGATTTTGAGAGAGTGTGTGTGTTGCCATATCCGGGACAGCATTGGACGTTTTCACTAAGTTCATTTTGCCAACTGGATAAGTGAAAAATGTTACTGTGTTGTTCTAGATTATATTGCCATGACTGTTAAAGAGGCTAAACATGTTTAATAAGTTTATTGTCCATTTCAAGTAACATTTCTATGAATTGCCTGAAAATTTAGTTTGCTTATTCTCTCCTTGTTAGACTGTTTCCCTTTCCTCTTTATAAATATGTCTCTATTTGTATTTTAAGGTTATTAACCCTTGGTCTGCCAATCATATACATTGCAAATATTTTTTTGTTTAACTTCGCTTATATTGATTTTAGCCATATCAAACTTATATAACAGTTTATGTATATATTTTTCTTTATGGCTTCTGCATTTTTGACTTGCTTTAAAAGACCTGCTCTGCCACTAGGTTATTTCAAAATTATGGGAAAACCTGTGAATTGGGACTCAGGGTAATGAGGAAATAATGGGATTATTTATTTTAGATATGTTAATAGAAATATCAATGTGATGATTTGGAATGGGACTGTAATCATGAGAGCCAAGCCATTTGGATTGGATCTTCATAACAATCCAAATAACTAACTGGGATGGATGAAGGAAATGAATACATTGTGCAAGTCAGTAAATGAAGCAATTCATTTAAAAAATGAACTATTAAAATATAAATATTAAGATGGAAGGGCTAAAACTGATGTTGATTATCACAAGTGTGGGCAGGTCACATTTCAATATTAAAAAGGCAAAGACTAACAGATTTTGTTAAAAATAAATCCATCCATACATTACTTGTGAAAATGCACATAAAGCAAAGCTACAAAACATTAAAAATGAAAAGATGAGAAAATAGCCTGGGGACATTCAAACAAAAAAGGTAGAGTAATATTAGTACCACACAAAGCAGAATTCAAAGTCCCAAACCTGTCTTGGGGTCAGGGAGATATAAAGCAATTGGTGAGAGGGTACCAAGGTAGCCAGGAAGTGAAAAGTTAAGATTCTGGAGTGAAGAGAAGAGCAACAAGGTAAGGTAATGCTCTGAGCTACCTTTCTACTCAGGCGCTTGCTAGTTTTTTAGAGGAACAGATTGAGAGACTGAGTAGCTAAAGAGAATTATCAGTAGTTTTATGATGTAGAGGATATAAAAAACCCAAATGCCCATTAATGATAGACTAGATAAAGAAAATGTGGCACATATACACCATGGAATACTATGTGGCTGTAAAAAAGGATGAGTTCATGTCTTTTGCAGGGACATGGATGAAGCTGCAAACCATCATTCTCAGCAAACTAACACAGGAACAGAAAACCAAACATGGCATGTTCTCACTCATATGTGGGAGTTGAACAATGAGGGGAGGGGAACATCACATACCAGGGCCTGTCAGGGGTGGGGGACTAGGGAAGGGATAGCATTAGGAGAAATACCTAATGTAGATGATGGGTTGATGGGTGCAGCAAACCACTATGGCATATGTATACCTATGTAATAAACTTGCATGTTCTGCACATGTATCCCAGAACTTAAAATAATAAAATAATTCTCACGTTAAATGCAATGAAGTGCCCTGGATTAGATCCTGGAACAGATAAAGGATATTAGTAGAGAAAGAGTGGTAAAATTTGTAGTTTAGATAATAGTAATGTATTGATGTTAATTTCTTGGTTTTGACAAATGTGGTACTGTCGTATATGAAATGTGGCATTTGAGGAAACTGGGTAAAGGGTATGCAGAAATTTTCTGGGGTATCTTTGCAATTTTTCTGTAAATCTAAAATTGTTTCAAAGTAAAGTTTATGTTAAAAAATAAAAAAAAATGGAGTTTAGAGCTCCTCAAAATGGAGAACACGTCAGGCTTTCATCTGGGATCATGAAAAAATACATCCTAGGTGTAAAAGCAAACTGGAAATAGACAGGCTTTTATAAGAATATTGTCTTAAATAAACTCAATCCCTTATTGGATTAAGGGGACCTGTGCTTACTTTAACTGCTGCTAAAACTAAAAGACCCCATTCCGGAGAAAGACAGTATCAACAAAGCACCCATAAATTTTCTTCCAGTGTCCAGTGTTCAATTAAAAAGAATTGCCAGGCATACCAATGGACAGAATGGAGAGAGAAAAAAACTGCAATTCAGAAAAGAGAAATCCCTAGGTAACCCCACAACCCAGAAAAGAGATATCCAGATCTTTGTGATTAATATTTAAGAAAATAGATGAAAACATGTAGAATTATTCTAAAAACCTGGAATATATAAAGAATTAAATGAAAAAATCTAGAATTAAAAGTGTAGGGACTAAAGAACACAAGAGATGGGTATTGTAGCAGATTACAAGTAGCGATGAGAGGACTAATAGAAGAAAAGTCAGCAAAGCTATCTAAACTAAAAGTGGAGAAAAATGTAGAAAATGTAGAAGTGTTTGACATTGCATGTTCTCACTAATACGTGGGAGCTGAATGATGAGAACACATGGACACATGGCAGATGTCAACACACACTGGGGCCTGTTGTGGTGGGTGGGGGGAGGTAGAGCGTCAGGAGGAAAGCTAATGGATGCTGGGTTTAATACCTGCTCTGTGCAGCAAACCGCAGTGTCACGTGTTTGCCTTGGTAACAAACCTGCACATCCTGCACATGTACCCCTGAACTTAAAAGTTGGAAAAAAAAAAAAAAACATGTAGAAGTGTTTCAGTCATAAAGAACTTGGGTAAAAAATTTAGCATACATGAAATTGAAGACCCAGACATGACATGAAGAAGAGAGAGAATGGGGGCAGAAGCAATATTTGAAAAGATGACGGTCAAGAGTTTTCTCAAAGTGGCCAAAGTCACAGGTTTAAGAATCAGTACATACACCATGTAGGATAAAAACAAAACTAATTCACAACTAAGTACATCATGGTTAAGTTGCTAAAATAGAGACAAAACATTCTGAAGCAGCAGGGCATGGCAAAAGGTGATGGTTCTGAAGGAACGACAGTAAAACTGACAGCCGGGGTCTTGCAGGTAAAAACAAAATCTAAGCTTGAAATGTTAAATTTGCTACCTATAAAGTGCTGGAAAAAAAAGACTGTCAGCCTAGAATTCTATACTGAGCAAAAACGTGCTTGAAATGAAAGCAAAATATATAAAGATGCCTAGAATAAGAAAAAGAGAAAAAACTACATGATACTCTAAAGGAACTTCTTCAGGAATGAGGAACCCAGGCAAAACCATGAAAATGAAGAAAGCAATGAACAGCAATAGAGGGATAATATGTGAGAAATAGTGAATAGAATAGCTATAATGTCTTATGGGTTTAAAAAAAGGCACATAGCAAATGGGGAAAAAGCCCACAAGACAACAGGGGTAGATGGAGTTAAAAGGTTCTAAAGGTTTTGCATTATCTAAGACATGTTACAAGTAACAATATGTTTTAGAATTTAAGTTCAAAATGGAGGGTTGTAATCACTAAAATAGTTTGAAACAATGGATAACAAGCTCATAAAGAGGAATGATGAATGGATAATTCTTGACTAGTTCAAAAGAAGACAAGAATGAAAGGAAACTAGAATATAGAACAAATAGGAAAATAGAAAGCAAATGGTAAGAAAACAGATTTAAAGCCAAATATGAGTTAACATATGTAAAAGGACAAATACTCCAACTAACAGACGAAGATTGGATTAAAAACAAAAATTTATATGCTGCTTATAGGCTAACACTTTATATTTAAAGTCACAAAAGATTTGAAAGTAATAGGATGAAATAATATACATCCAAAAATGATAATCAAAAAAAGTCAAATAGATTTTAAGTCAGGAAGCATCACTAAAATGGGACATTTAATGATAAAAGAATAATATAAAAGATAAATTTTGTATGCAGCTAATAACCCAAGAAAAGGTAGAAAATGTAAATGAAATAACTATTGAAGTTAGAGATGTAACTTAAAATACTATCTAAAAAGGAACCAGGATGAGAGAGATTTGGAACCAATTTCTACATAACCTCTCAAAAATATATAATTTCTACTTAAACACTTCAAGACAAAGTGAAGACTCCTCTATCACTTAATAAAGCTAGAAAAGGAAATATTGTAAGAATCATAAACCAACCAACTTTGTCATCTGAACTCAACATACCAGGAATGCAAGCCAGTATTTAGAAATTTATCAAGAGTGAACATATCAATAACTTGAAGAGAAAATATCAATAGTGTCTAAAAAGGCTTTAGTCACTAGTAGAAGAAAACAAGTTAGATCATATTTTAAAATTCCAGCTACACTAAAGATCTAAATTAAAAGAAACAGCACACAAAGCAAGCAAACTAAACCTGAAGCAACAAAATAATCAAAACAGAAACACTAGAAGAAAAGAGAGTATTTGTGCTCAAGCTCCTTCATTAGATCTGCCTTTTTCCTTTTTACACTTTCCACTTGTCCCCTCCTCAGGGCACACACCTCAGAGACTTCTGGCATAGATTTGATGTAATTTTTTTTTTCTCTTTTGTTTCCTTATTTGTCTTCTCCTACCTTACTGTGAGAGATCTTTGAATGCATTATCTTTTTCATCTTGGTCTATCCAGTGCCAAGCACATAGTAGATGCACATTAAAAGATTGGTCAGTGAATTATGACCCCCTGCCCAGGACTACCTCAACCATTCCAGCCTGCTTGGCTCCTGTGGTGACAGCCCCAAAGAGCCAGAGGCAGATTAGCTTTTGAGAAGTGGAAAAAGCATGGGCTTTGGACTCAGATTAATCCATAATGACTCCTGATTATAAGCAATATCGTCCTGTGCAACAGAGTTCTCTGCAGTTCATTTTCTTTAAGGTGCTTTGTATACTACTGGGTCTGTACTCAGTGCTCAGAAACTGTCCTTACTCTACTGTTGCTATCAAGAAGCTTGAATGAGATGGGGAGTCAGTGTGGCTGAGGGTAAAGGATGGGATGGGTGATCTTCCCAGCATTTGTCTAACCAATGGCACAATATATTAGAGTAAAACTATGGACTGTGTGTCAGGGTGAAAATAAATAGCTTCATTTGCTTCCTTTACATTGTTGTTGATTCTCCTACTTATCACACCAACCACCCTGAAAACCTGTCTCAGTGGTCTTCAACTCTGACTGCTCCTTAGAATCATCAAGTCCCACCCTGGGCAATTAAATCAGAATGTTCCCCAGGGGCATTTTATGTATAATTGGGATTGAGTGGTTACTGGCCCTTTACTCTCTGGCTCCTAGTAGAATGAGTCCAACTTGCAAAGTTCCAGAAACTGCAAGCATTTTCTAGGAGCAAAAATTGTTTCCTGAGGAAGGTACAGAAAGAACGGGGCTTTGTGCTGGAAGTTCAGAGTCCTAGTCCTGCTGCAAGTTGAAGGTATGACCCTGTAAGCCGCAATACCTCTGCACTCTGGTTCCCTAGTTTATCAAATAAGCACCATAGAATCTTCTACCTCAAACTGTAATGGGAAGTTTAAAATAGAAACTACGTAAGACTTTTTAAACATTTGAAAGTGACACAAGTGTGATTTGTTAGTGTTTCCATAGATGTTCCCATCAGGATTCAACAAAATCCTCACTGTGCTACTTACTTGCTGTGGGGCTTTGCACAGCTCATTTTGCTTTTTGAATCCCAGTTTCCTCATCTATAAGATGGAGCTACCTACTTTTCAAATTGCATATTAGTTCCCATTGCTAGCAGCAAAGTAAACAATGGGAGCTAAAAAATACAAGATGCTGTATTATTGTGTTTGCTCTTATTATTGGTACTATTATTCCACTGAATCTAGAGAATCTTTGGGTACCAACCAAGCTGGCAAGGTTGACAGGTACAATTGACTTCACTGCCTGGGAGCTGCCCCCTTAGCTTTCATTACCTGGGCTTTTCTGATGTTGGGTGTGTGAAGTCACAAGATCAGTACTGGCAAGAGATGAATGTATATAATCTAACAGAAGCAAGCTGAAATCCTTTGGTGTGTGGTAAATAAAAGGAGGATGGTCTATAGAGGCACTAGGGTGGACTGAAAAGCAGCCTTGCCCCTAAGCAGATTCTGGCACTTTGCTCTGGCCTCAGCTTTTTCCTCCATGCTGCAAAACATAGTACCTTTCTCTAGAGCCTAGAGGCTTTATGTTCTCCATTGGAGTGGTCTGTATCCTTTCGTTGACCATAAGTCCAGTGATTATAAAAGTTGAGGTCTTTGGGAAACCCAAGAATTAGAGTCATGGACTTGAAAGTGAGAAATAGGGAAAACAGCACAACTATTGCTGATGTTTTGGCTCTGCTGTTTATAGTCTTGCCTGTGCAAAGCAATACAAATTCATGCTGTCAACCAGTGATATAAACAGATTTTTCTTTCCTGAGGCCAATTTGATAATTGTGATGTTGTAACATGTCTTGCACCAACCAAAACAGTAGATTGAGGATGTCAGGTTTCAGTACAACAAAATGGAACAAGTCTTTTCAGAAATCACTAACTGTCATTTCGAATGAGACTCTGAAATATGTTCCCACTTACCTACTGAGATGGTCCAAACAGCAATGATTTTCAGAAATGCCTTAGTTCTGGAGTTGAAGCGGCTGTGGTGGATGGGATTCTGGATGGCGACGTAGCGGTCCAGTGAGATGGCGCAGAGGTGCATGATGGAGGCCGTGGAGAAGAGCACATCCAGGTAAATCCAGACTGCGCAAAGCTTGCTGGGCAGAGGCCACCGGTACCCTACGAGGCAGAAAGTTGGTGTCAGGAAACTTGTGCCTCCTGGGGCATGTGGATCCCTACCCTATGACAATTTCCAGTTCTGGGACAGGCACAGGTGGTAGCAAAGAGCAACACAATATATTTTTCGTATTTGAAAAAAACCACTAACAACTGTACTTAATTATGATAAGCTAGCACTGGCTGATGAATGCAGGCTTTAGACATTTCTAGTGTCTGGAATTATGGGAGTGTGACGTAGTAAACTCGGATTGTCTCTCTCTGAAAGTTCTCTTTCAGCCCCCTTACACCTAGCAAAACATTTTTTTTTAAAGTGACTTACGTCAAAAGTTGTGACGTGTTTTGGTTCCTCTTCTGTAGCACCTCTCACGCTGTACTGTCAGGATTTATTCACACATTTACCTGGATTGTATTTCCCTAGGGTTCGTCTCACCTCCTGGCCATTATAACCATCCGGTCCCATACAGTGATGCTTATGGACATTTTGCCATCCAGTCCCATCAGTGATGGCAATGAATTGCATTGGTGCAAGTGACTAAATGATTAAAAATTCAGATTGTGAATATGTCTATTTGTAAAAATGAAAAATAATGACCTAATAAGGCTTTGGGTGCCAAACTCAAATTTGGGGTATGTATGGGAGAGCTGAAGACAAGGGTGAAGAAAAATAAGGGAAGGTGTCCTTGCTCTGAGCTTTGTTTTAGGGAGGCATTTCTCAAACTTTAGTGAGCATCAGACTCTCCCACACCTCTTAAAACACGCATTGCTGGACCTCCCTCCAGAGGCTCTGATGCAGTTAGTCTGGAGCAGGCTGTAGAATTTGCATTTGAATTAGCAAGCTCCCGGGTGATGCTGATGCTGCTGGTCCAGAGACAGCGCTTTGCGAACTGCTGCTTTAGGACGGTGGCTCTCACCCCTGGCTACACATCAGAATCACCTGGAGAGCTTTAGAGAAGGTCCTGATGCCCCTGCCAAACCCAGCCCAATTAAATCATGTCTGGAGGTGGGGGTGTGTGGCTGAGGTAGACATCAAATGTCAAAGCGTTTGCAAAGCTCCCCAGACAATTCCAATGTAAGACAGGTCACCTGCTATATTAGGAAGATTAGACTGCCTTATGGACATAAGCAAAGTGTCCTGGTTTGTGTTTTGGAGGGGATCAAGCAGTTATGTAAACCTTACTTAACTCTGATCACAGTATAAGCAGTGAAGTTGCTTATACTGTGATCTGTCTGCGTGTGAGAAGGAAAATTTTAAAGCCTACTTTTTTTATTATAGACACACAAAGCCGAACAAACTCTCCAACACAAACGTATACTCTCTACCAAAATGCCACGAGGGATATTTAGACAAGTAAAGAGCATAGGTACAAGCCTAATTTACAACCGTTCACTTGAATTATTTGCAAAGTGCTTGAACTGAAACGAAAGCCTTTTCTTTTGCAGCGCCTGATGGGGGAAGCCAAGCTCTGTCTGTTCGGAACAGATGTTGGCCCCCGGAGGGGTTTTCTCTACTAGGAGGCGGCCCAGGCCTCAGTCTGTATATCCGCCTCAGGATAAGGAGAGGGCATTTCCTTGTGGGAGAAGTCCCACGGCCCATGCCCCACGCCCCACGCCCTGTGGGCTGGGGGCGGTGGGAGGAGTAGCCCAGGGCGGGGCGGGGCTCCGGAGGGAACAGGCTGCGCGCTGAGCGGCTACCGCCAGGGGGCGTCCTTGCTCCCAGAGCGGATGGCGCCGCGGGTCATCCCAACCTCCAGCGGCTGTTTAGGTTCCTGCTCTGTCACTCCTCCCACCCCCACTGGAGTTTGCCCCCTAGGGGAGGAGGTTTAGGAAACAAGAACCTTCCCGGAACGCCCGGGAAAGAACAGGGGAATTTAATGAAATCATTCCGGTGTGGCATTTAAATGGTCAAGCGAGGCTGGACTTGGACTGAGCATTACTAGCCTTGTGCAGACTGGTGCTTGCTCGCCTTTGCGTACCGCCTTCCTTCTTCACACTCTCCAGGGCTGGCTTGATGATTTTTAATCTTAGCCCCTAAGACTTGGCCAAAAAGTTTCCCCTGAAAGATAGCTATCATAACCTGTCTCTAAGAGCTGGGTGACTGCTGGTTGCGCCTGTGTCACCAGTTCCAATAGTCTCCTTCTCTTTTAAGGAGATGTCTGGCTGTATTACTCATAATTTGGAAAGAAGGTCACATTCTGCTCCCTTGCTGAGAGGTTTGACTGTTTCAAACTCTGTTGAGAAGAAAGCAAGATTAATCTCTTCCCATTTGCTTCCCACCCTCCTCCAAACCAGACTGGAGGAGTTTATGCATATGCATTTTTAAAGAGTTGAGGATATAATTCAAAGGCACATTTCCAAATTAGCTTCTCTGGGCAGGGAACAATTAAAACTGGAGTAATTCATTTATTCTAATGGAGACTCTGCATATTTTAACATAAAACCTACTGCACCACTAATGTTCTCCCTGCAAATGTTCCAAGGTAATTGGGAAGGCTTTACCACTCCATTAGAAGTGCTGAAAACTGTGTGACAAAGATAAAAAACTGTTCTGTCCTGAAGGCTGGAATATTGGTTGGGATACATAAAGGGGCAAAAATCAAGTAGATTCAGAATGACGGGTAAGTTACTGCTTTATGACTGTATCGGGACAATTTATAAAAATTTCTACATTAAATGTACATGTTTTAAAGCACAAAACTCTCCAGTGATCATTTTTACACAGGATGTACATGTTTTAAAGCACAAAACTCTCCAATGATTACAGGTAATAGGCTGTCGGATTTTTATGTGAAATCCCATTTTAAGAGGAAAATAGAAGTAACATGGTAGACCCTAGTCTATAAACAAAGCCTTCTATTTAGAGTTTGCCCCCTGGGCCCCATCTCATCTGCTGATGGCATGCACATGCTCTTTATTACCAGTGTGGGTACAGCTGGGAAACTAATGCCACTCACCATACAGGATGGTTAACATGGACACAGGCATGACAAGGAAACCCAGCAGCATATCAGCTATGGCAAGTGACATCAGGAAATAGTTGGTGGCATTCTGCAGCTTTTTCTCTAGGGACACTGCCATGATGACGAGTATGTTTCCAGCAATGGTTAGAATAATCACTACAGCTGTCAATAAAGCAGACCAGTTTTTTTCCTGGAGATGAAGTAAGGAGAGACACGATGGTGAGAGGCACCCTTCACAGGAAAGGTTGGTTCGATTTTCAGAGTCGACTGTCCAGTTAAATGCATCAGAAGTGTTAGCTTCTCCGGAGTTAAAGTCATTACTGTAGAGCCTGGTGTCGTCATTTAATTGCATTAAGGAGTTCGTAGCTGAGCTCAAAGAAGTATTTTCTTCACAAAGAATATCCATGTCTAAGCCAGAACTTGTAGCAGATGAGGTGTGGAAGGACTAACACGTTACAGCCTCTGCTCACCATTCACCTTGGTGTCCCCACGCTCTGTAACACTGAGGCTGGAGTACATGCCGGTCTCCCTGGGCTGGAGTTTTGTCTCCCATTATTACAATGATAGTTAAAGAACTGCACTGTGGTGGCTCTAAGTTTTCTTCATTCACAATTTTAGGAGAGTCCACTGTTTGGTTTTATTATTTTCTCACCAAAGCGAGGACAAAAAAGCAGAATGAACTTTTAGCACAGAGGTTGCAGGGTTTTTTTTTGGTTTTTTTTTTTTTTTTTTTTTTTTTTTTTTGTTAGCATTCAGGGAGACAAATGTCCTGGACAAAGAAGAAAAGTTTTGTCACTCCTGGGAATCTTGTTTAACTAGATCTCATTTTGTTGGTTATGCCGATAGTATTAGTTTAGCCACAGTATCATTAAAATAGCATGCAATCAGAAACAGCGGGGATGTACGCATTCTACATTAAGAAAGTCAATTAAGAATACATCCAGTGTTAATCCCGTAGTAATTGGATGTACTTTGGGTTACAGTTCTCAGCCATTCGTAGGCTGAATTGCCACAGCTGCTGTCAGGAATTTCAGTTCCTATGTTGTGTAGTTGACAAAAGGAAAAGAAAAAAGTCTTAAGCAAAGATTAGCAGACGACTTTCCCCACTAGAAATTCTCATTGAAATGATTACATTTTGGCCAAGCATGATTTCAAACCGGAAAGAAAATTACACAGCAATAAAATACAGCAGCATGAAAACTTACATTTGTCTTCAGGGTCCACACATGAGACACACTTGTTATTCTGTGACTCGCTGCATCTCTCGCAGTAATTAAACTGGTGTAGAGTCCCCGCTTCCTGATCTTCCACCAGCATAATATGATAGTAATTTGCTTTCTGTTTTGCTGACTTCAAAAACTGCATGCAAGGGCTGAGCCAGCTCCCGCACTGCTAGGATCCCGTTGGCTTCCTCTGGCACGGCTCGGCTGGGTCCTCCCTCCCTGTGCGGCTCGCCTCAGCAGGCACACATTTAGAAATCATTCACGAGCCCCTCAAAGTCGCACAAAAGAACTGCATGGAAAGTAGGCAGAGCTGTCTGCACCAAGGGACTCCTGGTTTCCACGGGAATGGAGTAGCTCTCTGGCTGCCTGGTTCACTTCATCAGACCTCCCTCTATCTGTATGTCATAAGCTGCAAGGTAGCAACAGCCAGGAGGGCGGACCAAATAGGCTTGTTTTTTCTCCCTCTTTTTGCTACATATTAATATTGGGAAGTTTTCCTTTGCTTTTGAGAGAGAGAAACTGGAGAAATGGCCTTTTGTGCAGATTCCCGTTAAGGTAGGTTAAGGGGCTCTGTCGTAATTTTTTAGGCTGAAGGGTAAAGAGAGAACATGAAGAAGGCTGGAAAACAGTACGCCCTGGGAATGCTGTAAGCATCCTGCGCCTCCATCCAAAGCCAAGTGTTTGTGTCCAGGGTGGAATTACTGACATTGGCCACATGGGCTCAGGGTGGCCAGGCACATCTGTGGTGTTAACTCTGATAAACGATTAGCACTATTTTTATTTATTTAATAGATAACACCACTCAACTGGCTTATTTTCTTCAGCAGAAATACGCCACCCAGATGTAATTCAAAACCTAACCTGCGGTAGGAAATAAGTTGGTTTTGCAGTACCAACTTTTTTTTTCCTCCCACCGGTAATGACAATTTGCCTTACCTGTAAAGAGAGCCCTTTCCCAGGCAGGTTTCTAACGGAGGCCAATCTGTCTATTAGGCATGAAAATATTTTTCTGAATAGTTGGGATTTTCTAGAGTTCTAGCACCTTCTGTTCTTTACATTCTCCCTAGACAAATTCAGCCACTCTCATGCCTTCAACGTGTTTGTGGCCAAGGCCGTATCTTCATAGCTGATTATTTCTCTCAGTTACGGACCTAAATCTCCAGCTGCCCATTGGCTCCTTCCATGGTAGCCTAGGAGATCTCGACCTCAGCATCTTCCCTCACTCTCCATCCCCTGCCTGGCTTTCAGTGCTTGTTCCTACCCATTCACTAGTGTGGCAGAATCACCACCTCTTCAGACAGCTGCTGTTATCCACGACTCTTCCTTCATTCTCACTGCCAGATCCTACTTAGTCTCCGGTGCTACCTCTGTATGCGTGTTTCTCACAAGTCGTCTCCTGCAGCCGGCAGCTTGCACCTCTGTGGTTGAGGCCTGGGCCATCCGTTTCCTGGGCAGGTGGCTTAGTGCGCCCCCCCCGCCCCGTGCCCTGCCTGCCACCCTCCTACCCCTTCACGTCAAATGTGTGCACTGGCGAGCAGGCAGTGGAGAACACAGACCTTAGAGTTCCTTGGTTTTGAATCGTAACTCACAAACGGTAAAACCTTGCATCATCTCGTTGCTCCCTTTAAAGCTCAGTCTTCTCACTTGTAAAATGGGATGATGGTGGTACCTTCCTCATGAGACTGCAATGAAGCTAAAATGAGATAATGTGTGTAAGTATTTGGCCCATTTCTGGCTTATAGGAGGTTCTCAAGGAATGTCAGCCACTTTCATTCTAATTGATATTCTTAGTGATATAATTTAATAACAGAATTGGCCTCACTTCCATGCCTACACTCCTGCAGTCCCTTCCTTGTGGGGCACATGACACCGTCCCTCGTCTACCTGTACCCTGCTTGCCCCACTTTTCAGGCCTGGTCTCTGGTTATTCCCCCACAAACAGCCTATATGTGGACTGACCTTGCAGGTTTCTGACCATGTTTTTGTTTGTTTGTTTATATATATATATATAATTACACTTTAGGTTCTGGGGTACATGTGCAGATCATGCAGGATTGTTGCATAGGTACATACAGACATTTGTCTCCCGGAATGCTAACAAAAAAAAAAAAAAACAAAAAAACCTGCAACCTCTGTGCTAAAAGTTCATTCTGCTTTTTTGTCCTCGCTTTGGTGAGAAAATAATAAAACCAAACAGTGGACTCTCCTAAAATTGTGAATGAAGAAAAATTGTGAATGCACAAAAGACAGCAACGTGGTTTGCTGTCTCCATCCCCCTGTCACCTATATCTGGCATTTCTCCACATGTTATCCCTTCCCAACCTCCCTACCCGCTGCTGTCCCTCCCTTTGCCCTCCCCCACAACAGACCCCCTCCCTGTGTCCATGTGTTCTCATTGTTCAACACTGGCCTATAAGTGAGAACATTCTGTGTTTGATTTTCTGTTCTTGGGTCAGTTTACTGAGAATCATGGTTTCCAGATTCATCCATGTCTCTACAAAGGACATGAACTCATCATTTTTTATGGCTGCATAGTATTCCATGGTATGTATGTGCCACATTATCCTTGTCCAGTCTATCATCGATGGGCATTTGGGTTGGTTCCAGGTCTTTGCTATTGTAAACAGTGCCGCACTGAACATATGTGTGCATGTGTCTTTATAATAGAAAGATTTATAATCCTTTGGATGTATACCCAGTAATGGGATTGCTGGGTCAAATGGAATTTTTATTTCTAGGTCTTTGCGGAATCACCACACTGTCTTCCACAGTGGGTTTCTGACCATTTCTATGTCTTTGTACTTATACTCCCTGTGCCTGGAGTGCTCTCACCATTCCTTTTGTGTGTGTCCCTCTGGTGAATTCCTGCTCAGTTCCAGAGTTGTCTCCTCTGGATCCCAGGCCTACCACTCACCACCTGCATGGCCTTGATTAAACTGCTTAATCTCTCTGTGTTTTAGTCTCCTCATCTGCAAGTAGGGAATATTAAAAAGACCTCGGAGGAGTGATGTGAAAGCCAAATAAATTTACATACGTGCCTGGCACATTTTAAGCACTCAATAAAGGTTAGTTGCTGCTATTCTTACTAAGTGTACTGTTCCTAAGCTTTCTGTAGCCCTCCTTCCCAGTGGAGGCAAAGATTATAGCATCTTCTGCAGTCTTCTATTTTAACACATGACGTCTCATGTAAGCCTCATAAAGGCAGGAACTGGGTCTATCTTGTGAACAGCTGGGCATATGGCGCTTAAGTATGTTTGTTGAATGAATGCATGACGCACATCTGTGTAAATGTCTGTCTTCTCTATTGGCTGTTGTATGTGTAATGCCTCTGTAATGATATCTGTGTAAATGTCTGTCTTCTGTATTAGATGTTGAACTTTTATTCATCTCTATACCCTTAATATAGATATGATATAGTATAATATACATCTATATTATACTATACACCCAGATGTAATTCAAAACCTCACATGTGGTGTGTAAGCATGGTATCTCATAGTGGAAGGTCCTCAATAGATGTGTTCTGATTGAATTGTTATAGGCATAAATTAAGATGAATTGATTGTTAAAAGAAGAGCCAGGGCAAAACCTAGAAACTCTCATTTTTTCTTGTTACTTTGTTTATTGAAATACCAGTTTAATGTTATTCCAGAGGGCAAAGGGAAATGTGATATAGAAAGTACTCCAGTGTTAGAAAGTTATTCAAAAGCTTCTGAGGTTAAATTTTATAGATTTTCTTGTTATAGCTCTTAGAGAATTCTGATGATCTCAGGCCGTTATTTCTCATGAAGAACAGCTAGGCTTTTAGTCATGCCAAAACTAATCAGTGTTTCTTATGTGGTTTACAACCGGGAAATATTTTTTTGGTAATCATCTAAGATTATTGTAGTTTTTATTGCAATTTTATGAGCTTGTTATGGACAAAGCAATAGGGGCACAATCTAGGCTCCTGATTCTTAAACAGAGCTTCTTAGTTAATAGCATGAGAGTTAGAGTAGGTAGGAATGGTTTCTTGCTGGGCGGACGCCTCTCGTGAGTTTGGTGAAGAGTGTGCGTGTTGGCTGTGTAGCGCACGCTGTGATGCATCGCTTAGCTTCTGCTTCACTGCTGAGGCACTCAGGCTTCCTGCTGCTGGAAGGATTGGTGGCTGGCTCTGCATTCTTTCTGTGAAAACTACCCTCAGCCAAGGAGGCCAGCTTGCCAGTGGTCATGCCCCTTCCCAGTGGCAGCCAGAATGCAATGACTGGTCTGTTGTGAGGATATAAAGGGCTGGCCCTCTTGCCTGATGGCTGAATCACTTTGGTTCCAGTGCTCCTATGGGATCCACCCAGGCCTTCGTTATGCCAAATCCCAGTTAAATATCTACCTGTTTCTAGTCTGGCTTCTCTTGCTCCCCTGCAGGTGTTGATCTGAGAGCTCTCCCCACCAGAAAGTGATTACTTAAAATTAGATGTTAATTTTTTTCTCAATGACTGCAGTGGTATTTGTCATCGTTGTTTGAATTTTTTAGAGGCTAAAGTTACTGGGTTTCTGAAACTGTAGTGCCTTATAGACGTCAGTGTATATGAGAAAATAAAAGTTCCTTGACCAATTAAGTCTGGAACATTACAGTATCCTATAGTTTCTTCTTAGAAATATATGGTGCATAATTACGTATCAAAAGCTGTGAGAGATCTTTCGGTAAGGAAATTTGTTTATATTTATTTCATTCCTCCTCTTCCAGAACACTCACTGAAGGGCACTTTTATTTTGTCTAAATTGAGTTATATTTTAAATTTATTAAAACATAAAGCTCTTAAGTATACAATTCAATTAGTTTTGACAAATATAGTTTTGTCAATGAGTTTTGACGAATATGAGTTTTGATGGTATATGCATGTAACTGTCACCCAAATTAAGGTATCTACCATTTTCATCATTTTTGAAAGTACTCTCCTATCCCTTTTTGACTTTAACTCAAATGGAAACATGCGGCCCTCCTTCCTCGTGGAGGCAAGGACTGTAGCATCTTCTGCAGTCTTGTATGTCTGGCTTGTTTCACTCAACAGTGTATCTGTGAGTTCGTCCATGTCACTGTGATTAAACTATTTTTTAATGGATTGTAGTCTGAGAAACTGAAATGGCCGGGACATTTGGGGTGTCAACACTTACTCGTTTTTCTTGTTCAAAGCAACATAGACTAGGCCCCTTTTCTTTGTTGCATCTGTCCTTTTTAAGCTGCTTAATTTTTCAAGACAGGGCCAACCTTAACCTTTACCCAATTGCTTATACCTGATTTTGCTATGAATTGGCAGCATAGAATTCTTTTACTCTATGATATTTAAGAATATGTCTCTAAGATTTCTGCTGCTCAAACATGACTAATGGCCTGAGAATGAGGAAAAAAAATTAACAGAGGGTTTACTGACTGACATTTAATCTATCATTTCCTTTGGGTGCTCTGATTCTCAGCTTTGGAAGAAGCCAGACCATCTCACCAATGTACACCTAGAAAACAATGTCAATGAACTGCCTTCTGTTATGCCACTGGGTTGTATGCTTTAAAAAACTACTTGAAATAAGCTAATGACTGTCATCTATCTTTTAAATTTTCTCACAATGGCGTTTAGTTGAACAATATTCATTAATTTAACAGATAATAATTGACTACTGTGTCAAGCACTATTTTAGGTGTTGAGTATACATGAAAATGGACATAATTCCTGCCTTCATTCAAGAAATAGTTGGCAGTAGCATTGATGAGTACACAGTTTAGGGAAGAGACATCAGATAGCCAATAGCATATTGGTATTTAAGGTATGATACTAGGTGAAATCATCTATGTGAATGGAGATAAAGGGAAGAGGTCTGAGAACTGAGCCATGGATTACGCCAATATTTTAGGTCAGGCTGTGTGAAGGAACCTGTCAAGTAGACTGAAAAAAGGGGCACTCAGTGAGTTAGAAGAGACACAGAAAGAAAGTGTAATCCTTAAGTAAAAGAAAGACTGTCAAGGAGAGTGAGTATGCAACTGGGTGAAATGCCTCCCAATCGGCTGAGTATGTTAAGGATTGAGAAATCATCATAGAATTTGTCAAAATGGTAGTCTTTGGTGGCCTTGATAAGAACTGTTCTGGTGGAGTAGTTGAAATAACAGCCCAACTGAATGGGTTCAAGAGAGGAGGGGGAGGATAGAAGCAAGAATATCAGTTTCAGGTGAGAGATGGTGTGGCTTGGACTAGGGTAGTGCTAGTGGGTTTGTGAGAAATGATCAGATTCTATGTATGTTTTAAAAGTAGGGCCCATAGAACCTGCTGACAGATAATGACAGGTTGTAGGACGTGAGGGAAAGAAGAGAGCTGGGTGACTCTGAAGATACTAGATTTGAGCAACTAGAAGGATGGGGCATTGTCCTTCACTGAAATAGGGACGGCTTCAGTGGGAGCCTATTTGGGGTGATTATTAGATCAGTCTCGGATATGCCAACTTGAGGTGTGTATAAGACAAATAACTACGTCTAAAAGACATTGAATATAAGAGTCTGAAATAGATCAGAGAGGTCCAGGCTGCATATATAAATTTGGAAATTGTCAGTATATACAAGGTTTTGAAAGCTGTGAGGTAGAATGTGATTCCCTAAATATCTGAGTAGAGGAAGAAGCAGTTTAAAGCCTGAATCTGGAGCTTCTTCAACACTTAGAGGTAAGGGAGATAAGAAAGAAGTGGGATTGGTGAGGAAGGAGGAAAAGTGAAGAATGTGGTGTTTTAGGAGCCAAGATAAGAAAATGTTTCGAGGAGGAGAGAGACCGAATGAAATACTGTGAAGCTGTTAAGAGTCATATACTTGAAGAGCATTTCATTATGTGGGAAATCATGCACAAGCTAATGTTGAGTAAGAACAAGCTCTATAGTTGATGTTCTCAACTTTAGAAACCATGTAACATGATTCTAAACTGGAAGGAAGGACATTAAAACATTGACAGTGATATCTACTGGTTCAAGTTGTGATTTGTTTTCTTTCAATGCTGATTTTGAAATTTGTAAATATTCTGAAGCATGTATGTGTTTATAAACATAAAATACTTATTTTAAAAAGATTTAAAATAAGTTCTGGTAAAAGAGGATCAGAGATGACCTTATACTTTAATCATGACTAAGACAGTCATGTGGCTTTAAGGTAAAATTTTTAAACGGCTTGTTTTTGTAAGATGCAGCAGTTGCATTATTCAGGATTATTACAGACAAATGGTAGAAATCCAAGCCAAAAAAGGATCACGGGAGATGTGCAAGTAATTGACAAGTCCAAGGTGGGACTAACTTAAGGCACGGCTGGATCTGGGGGCTAGAAGGACCTTATTAGGGCTATGCTGCTACCTCCAGACTCTGCTTCTTTCACTGACCTGATTTTCTTCTATAGGTGACTTATTTCACGTAACTGAAAACGGTGGTGCTTGCCAATTCTGATTTTACGTAATTGCAGCCTGTGAAACAGGATTTAACTCCGTGATTATTTTTCACTTGCAGAAAAGACCCTGGTTAGACCCACATGCCCATCTCTGAAATGATTATGGTAGCTAGGGAAAGAGAGTACTCAAATTAGCCAGTCTGGTTCACCTGGCTGTCCCTGTGGGCAGGGGATCAGAGCAACACAACTTACCAGCTTCACTGAGACTATCGGAAATGAAGCCCTTTCCCAAATAAAGGTTTTTGCTCAGGCCTGTAAAATAATGACTCTCTATTAGCAGCAAGTACTCCTCAGTTATCTATTTTTTGTTGTGTTTTTACTCAGCCACATTGGCTCTGGTGTCTGAGTCATACTTGGTTGTTTCACGAGACATCATACTTTTTTTTTTTTTTTTTGAGGTTACATGGAGGTCATTTTTTAGATTTTAACTCTGGAGGTAAATAGCACTTCAGTCAGTCAATGATATAAAAGTATATTTCCTGAAATAGCTAATTTACTACCAGGCATAACCTAGGTTTTAGGAGAAATGAATATATTATCATTTTGATTCTCATTATAGAGCAAGATGATTACCTTTCTTATAAGAAAAGCGTAGAACTTTTTGAGGCAAAATATTTTTGCTAGTCCCAAAGAGCTACCCTCACAATTTTTTGCCGATGCCTATTGGTTGAATCTGAAGATGTTTGGCTAGGATCCCAAATTTTGTTCTGGTACCAACTGTCAGGTATATGTGGCTGAAGGGATATTTGAGGAATAAGAGGAATTTACCTCTTATTTCTAACGAGGGCATGTAGTGAACCAGACGGGACCACTTGGGTTGTGAGGGTTCTGTTTTCCTGGTCAGAGCCTGCCTAGCTGCCTGTTGGACCTGTCCTCTGAGCCCATGCTGGTTCCTGCTTGATGCTGTGGGGGATGGAGAGAGACTGATGGTTCAGGTACTTCCCATGGAAAAGAGGAATCTTTTGGATCAATTTTATCAAACGAGCTCTATGAGAAAAGCAGCCTATGGGAGGAAAGAGATACCTAAAATGAAAGTATGGAAAGCTCACTACTCAGAGGATAGATTTTTAACCTCTTTGCTGCTTTCAATGATCTGTTAAAAATATGGCCTGTGTCCTTGGTCTTGACTCAGGCTGGTGCTCTCCCTCCTTTGTGGTGCGTGGCAGTTTGGGAGAATGGAAGTCTTGAATTTTGACTTCAGGGTAGAATGAGTAGATGGTGTGCTTGGATTCTCTGTATTCCAATGGCTTCAGCAGCCACAGGTCAATCAGTATGAATATGAAAAACTGCCTTCTTTGGGAGTTTCCCAGTATATCAGAAAAGTCAAGTTCTCACCTTCATGAGGCTACTTTTAAAAACCAAATTACTGTTCCTTCTGTCCACCTGCTGCTGATGAATCAGGCAGTTAATCCCTTCAGAGCCTTTTACCAATATCTCAGATGGAGTTCTAGAAACCTCTGAAATGGATCAGAACATTGTCTCAATTTAGTTGAGATTACTCTTCCTGTTCTCTTTTCCATCTCAAATTATTCTTGACTGTGTTGTCCAGGATAAGGTTGTGCACTGTATTTCAATATGTCTGGTAAGACATGCTCCATAATTTTGGAGTAAAAAAGATAGTTACATACTTTATTTGTAAAAATTAATCATTTGGGCTCCTATCTGCTCTTAAAACAGGATGTCTAGTATCTCCCTTTGGAAGCTCATCACTTTTCCTGCTTCCCCCAAATTGATGAAGGACTCTGGAGTCTCTGATCAAAGAGGTCAGTCCTACACCCAACCTCACATGAGGAGGTAACTGGGTAACTGAGCAGTCCTCCATTGCCATTGCTTCTTGCTGCCACATAGTGTCTCTGTTGCAGCCTTGTCTGCCCTTTCCAAGGAAAGCTGATTTGTCATGAAAGCACCTTTGCTCCTTGGCATTCTGCAGTGGTTAGGTGGCCAGTACAATTCTTCATACTCACGTGGTGGCCATTGGCTCTGGAGTATAAGACTACGATAGGGTGAATCGGTTCTGGGATCTTCCTGCCAGAACCACCAATACTTAGGCACCAGGAGGTTGTGAATTCTCAGAACAGAAAGGTTGAAGAAGACTGGACAACTATATTTCTAGAATCTCTGGAGGAGAAATATTCATAGAATGAGTTGGCTGTGATGTCCTTGTAGGTCCCTTCCAATCCTGATGTTTGATTCTGTGGTCTAAAAAAAATTTAAACATTGATACTATATCTTAAATATGATCTTTATTTCATTTTTAACTATAAAAATATGTATTATAAAAAAGTCAAACCATGTTGAAAGAACTTTGATACTCCTATTTTATATCCTTTCAGATATTTTCTTTGCATATACAAGTGTTTGCATACAGATTACATATATAATATATATGTGACACATATGACTTTAAAATGTATAGATTGGTAATAGAATTCTCATGAATATACCATAATGCATTTAGCTGGTCTTTCTTTGAGCAGGTTAAATAAATTATTAGGATTGCAAATGCTAAATTTCAAAGATACCACCAAATAGCTGTCTAAAATAATATGCTAATTTATATTCCCAGCAACAATGTATTAGTGTTTTCCTCACACCTAACATGGAGTTTTTTTAATTGGCAACTCTAACACCTTTATATCTTATGAACTGCCAGTTGGTTACTCCATTAAAACTTGTCTCATTATAAAACAAAATTTTTATTTTTTCTAATAAAGACCTTTATGAAAAATTTCACAAATATGTAAATGTTCAAGGCTTAAAAATGTAGCAATATTTTTGGAAGCCACAATCTTCATAAGTCAAAAAAGTGCCCATATCCCCATATAATATCTTCATCCCACATTTTGAGATTCCCTGCTTTTACCATTTCCATCAGTGTTTCTTCTATCTGCATTTCAGTAACTTGTTTCTAGAGAAATTTCTCTACAAAGATCAAATACTTCTCTTTGCATCATTTGCCATAAAGAAAATCTAAAGTCTGTAATGTGTTTGGAGAAAATATTTCACCTACTAATGCACTGTGGAAATTCATCATAGGGGCCTTATGGAGACCTGGGACTCACCATGATCTTTATGGATCTTCTGGCTGTTAAGTATATGTATGCCTTTACTGCTTGATTTGCCAGCTTTACCTAATGTTGGGGTCTGTGAGAACAACACGTCTGCCGGGGTCTCTTGACCTACAAGAGGGTCCCAATACCTGGAAGAGAGAGTGCGCGGAAGAAAAGAATGATAGACAGATGGGTCTGGAGGACTGATGAGGGGATACCTCAGTCAGCAGTTTATTTCGTGCACAGGGTCTCATTATATACTTTTCAGCCCACAATGGCTGACGTCAAAACATTACAACAAAGGGGAACAGGACATTGCAAGCCTGGGGATCAAGATAAAACTAGCACATAGAGATTGATCCAAAAAATCATAAAACAAACAGATGACTTTTTCTACTTACAGGAATAAGATAACATTTTACAACTGTCAAAGCAAGCGATAAATCTTGAGGACAACAATTTCAAATGGCATGTGAATAATCACAAGATTCAGTGAATACTTGGTAAACAAAGTGATAAAACTAGCCCAGTATGAAAACTTCAAGAAACACAATGTCTAATAAAACCACACAGCCTTCACCCAGCCATAATATTAGGTCAGTGAGCCAGAGATAAACTTCTGCAACATCAAACTCCTTTCAGTTCCTTCTTTCCCTCAGCTTGACTGCCTCAGGGGGGAGAAACGTGTCTGGGCTCAAACTCCATTATGGCGGAGACACTTAGGGGTCTCAACGCTGGAGTGATCCCTACAACCTAATTTCTATTAAAGAAGGAAAAAACATCATACATAATTTCTTTCTCACTTGTCTTTACAGTTTTGTTAATTATATCATTTCTAAACAATTCTAGGGTTTATAACGTTAAATCCTGTTTTAGGACCACAATTCCCACATCTGTCCTGGTCTTAGTCCTATAGTTTGATGGGGTAAATATTCCCCACCTTTTATTTTGCTATAGCTGTCCAGTTAGCTCACAGTTGGTTAAAGATTAGGGAAGCTCTTGCCATCAGTGCACCTACTCCAGTCTGTTACAAAAAAGGGATTATTGGTCTTCTTTCTTATAATTCACCACCTCTTGGAAAAATGGATGTGGCTGGCTTTGTCTAAGGTCTACAGCCACAGGCATGCTCTCCTGGCATCGTCCCAAACCATTTTTTTTTGACTTCTCTAACAGTAAGAGTTTCTAACTCTTACTGTTTTTTGTAGTGTCATTGAAAGGAGAAAGGAGCAAAGTTGTCTTGCCTGCCTACATCTTTATTTTTTAATTGTAATTATTTTGTTTCAATAGCTCTAGGGATACAAGTGGTTTTCAGTTACATGGGTGATTAAGTATGGGATTTTAATGACCTGTTACCTGAGTAGTGTACTTTGTGACCTATAGGTAGTTTTTTGGCCCTCACCTCCCTCCCACCCTCCTCACTTCTGAGTCTCCAGTGTCTATTATACCACTCTGTATGCCTTTGCATGCCCATAGCTTGGCTCCCACTTATAAGTGAGAATGTGCAGTATTTAGTTCTTCATTCCTGAGTGACTTCACTTATGATAATGACCTCCAGTTCCATCCAAGTTGCTGCAAAAGACATTATTTTATTCTTTTTTATTTGCCTGCATATTTTAGATTATAAGTCTCTTTGTTGCCTTGGAATGAATCATGTTTGAATCAGTCACATAGACTAGTTTTTCTTCCCCTAAGAATTCTATTTTGTGTCAAGGGTTTATCTTTCACTCATTTTAAGGTTTTGATATTATGCTTTCTAAGCTTATGAAAACAGGTGAAATATTTGCTTAAATATCAAGAAAGAAGGTCTTCTGTTTTTTTTTTAAGTATAAGAAGACTTAAAGAGGAAGCTTAATATCTTATGAGAATAAGTGCCCAAGCTTTTAATATGGCATTGAGGACTGATAACTTCTCATGGCTAAATTTATGAAAATGGGTGTTTGATATATTCCACTGGATAGGAAGGTGGTTTTTATAGTACTCTCTAGAGTAAGGGTTGGCAAATGATGATCCTCAGGCTAAATATTTGCTACCTGCTTTGAAAATAAACTTTTATTAGAATACAGCCATACTCATTCACGTATATATCATCTGTGACTTCTTTCATGCTGCTATGGCCAAATTTTGAGCAGTTGTGCCAGAAATCATGTGGCCCACAAATTCTAAGGTATTTATCTTTCCCTTTACAGAAACAAATTGCTGACCCCCTGCTACAGAAGAGCAAATTCTCTGTCACCTTATTAGTCTCTTTTTCTACGTTTTTCCATTATAATCACTCGAAGAATAAACCAGAAACCTCCATTTCCCATTTCTGTTTTCTTAGTAGATAGTATGTGAAAGTATGGCATGTAAACAGGCCTTTTAAATTATTTCTTAGCCATAGACCTGACCCAGTTTTTGTAAGCAATCAATTTACTTTTTAGAAGACGCCAGAAAATTAAATTTTTAAAGATTTCAAGGTAAAGAGCAAAGTTATGATATTTTACTATTGTCTTTATCATCCTTTTTGATATTTAGAAGACTGTCATGTAATATATTGATCTTTCATAGCCATGTAACTGCCTCCAAATTTTCTTAGTATCTATTTTGGGGATGATCACGATCCCTGACATTTAGATTCATTTGCAATTGACCCCAGTAGCCAAAGGTCATATTAGAAGACTGTGGAACATGAAACAACTGTATTCATCCAAACACTTCTTCTATTTCCAGGCATTTTTTAAATTGCCATCAGAAATGATAGTGATTATATCCTCACTGTATTTGTTCTAAAAGCAAAATAAAGTCAGTCAAGAAGGCATCATTCTTGCTTGGGAGAGCAGTATGTAAACCAATAGTCAGGGCATTAAAACCACGCAGTAAGTTTTATTACTTTTGATTTTGTTACCCATCTATTTGTATTATTTTTCTCCATAAATCCTTGATCTTTTGATTCAAACACAGTTAACGGTTGTTGAAATGTCCCCTACTTTTCTCTTTATGTGAAGAATGCTAGTTAATATAACATTTTGCTTATTTGTCTTAGATTTCAACCTTTGCCCCTCTCAGTCTTCCCTAAATCTCATCTGCTCTGAAGCCCAGATGACAAGTGGATGTGAGGGCAGATGTTCCCTACTATCAGAGCACTATGACAAACCATGTCAGCTCCTCTCGCAGCATCAGATAATGGGCTGCCTTTTAAATGAGAACATACTAGTGCTTACTCCCATTCAGCTTGAAATCCTTTAATACCCAGATGTTCTTCCTGTTGCACCTGGATTTGGCTCCTGGAGTTTTATCATCCTTTCTTCAATGACATAGCAGATCCAGGTTGTTGAACAGTGTGTCACACCAGTGTTTTCTTAGACATGACATTGTTCACCCCATGGATAAGGTTGCTAGAGAAGAAGTGACTGAGAACAAGCTCAGTCTCTACCACCATTTGTGTTCTCACTGCAGAAAAGCATGCAAATTGGAAATACCTAAAAATCCTCTGGGATTATGTAATTCTGAACTGGTGTCAACATTCCATTGTATTCTGTATGCTCACACTGATACTGAGTTATATATTGGTTATATACCCTTACTACATTTAAGACTATAGCAGTTAGCGGCCGGGCGCGGTGGCTCAAGCCTGTAATCCCAGCACTTTGGGAGGCCGAGGCGGGTGGATCACGAGGTCAAGAGATCGAGACCATCCTGGTCAACATGGTGAAACCCCGTCTCTACTAATACAAAAAATTAGCTGGGCACGGTGGCGCGTGCCTGTAATCCCAGCTACTCAGGAGGCTGAGGCAAGAGAATTGCCTGAACCCAGGAGGCGGAGGTTGCGGTGAGCCGAGATCGCGCCATTGCACTCCAGCCTGGGTATCAAGAGCGAAACTCCGTCTCAAAAAAAAAAAAAAAAAAAGACTATAGCAGTTAGCTTTCTATGAAACTTATTTTCATATTTTGCTTTAGAGTCAAGGAAGGAATGGAGATGAATGAACGCTTATTGAACCAAGTGCCAAGTGCTATGCTTTACATACATATGTTACGTAATTCTGACAATGACTCTGCAAGAAAGGTATAAGATAGAATCTATGACACAGATGGCCCTCAGGTCAAAAGACGAGCCTGAGTTTATCTCGTGGTCTGGTGCCAGGATCTCTATGTCTACATGTGTTACTCCTTCCCTCCCTATTACATCACCCGTTCCTTTATTATGTATTTTAAATTTTATTATGTCTTGGTTTTAAAATGTTCAACTGCCTATTGTACCTTTTATTATATTGCTGTATAACATAGTACAGTAAAGTACATATAGTGTTGTGTACAGCTCAGTTTTTCTCCAGTGAACATACCTATGTTATTAGCACCCAGGTTGAGAAACAGAAAAATACCAGCATCCCAGAAATGCTCTTTATTCTCCATTTTATTCTCTTTCCCCAAACTTTCCACTCCAAAAGTAATTGCTATTTTGATTTCCAGCAGCAAAAGTTAGTTTTGTTCTTAAATTTTATGTTAATGGAATCAAACAGTATGTACTCTTTTATATCTGGATACTTTTTCTCAACATTTAATTTATGAGACTCATCCTTACTGTTGCTTGTAACTGTAGATTGCTTTATAACATTCTATTGTGTGAATATTCTCATTTATCCATCCTTCTGTCTCTAGGCTTTTGGCTAGTATCTAGTTTTGGAATATTATAAATAGTGCTGTTATCACACTAGTGTATGTCTTTTGGTAAATATAAGCATATGTATGTTGGGTATAATTCCAGGAGTGGAATTTTTTTTTTTAGAACAATTTCAGTAGGGATACTAAATCATTGGTTTATTCAACAAACATCTTTGGAAATTTAAAAAAATTCCTGTGCCAAATTCTACCTTAGCAATTTAGATTTAGGTCATCCATCTGGAGTAATGATGCAGGATAGGTGAGCCCTAAAATGGGGCTTAGCCTGGGAGGGTTCTTGACTTTGCCTAGGAAATAATTCAAAGGCAAGCTGGTGGTAGAAGAGATTACTTTATTGAAGAAGCAGAAGTTCTATGGCTCTGTGACTGCTTCTGCAGAGCAGGGCTACCCCATGGGCAATGTGCTGGGCATAGCAACCCAGAAGCAGTTCTGCAGTTATAGTTCTACCCATTTCTAATTACATGCAGATTAAGGGGTAGAAATTTCTAGAAAAGGGGTGATAACTTTCAGGTCACTGGGTCTTTGTCATGGAAAGGTATGATAACTTCATGTTTACCATGGTAATGGTAAATGTGGCAGGTTGGTGGGCATGTCTAATTGGGGGATACTTCCAGATCAGGTTTATAACCAGTCCTCAATTGGGTCCTGTGACAGAGCTCTGCCCCCAGAGTTAAGTCCTACTTTCTACCTGATTAAGACTAAGTTTTCATCATTAAAAACAAAACTTCATGGAAATTCGGTTATGCAGCAGAAGTGAGAATGACTGATCTTTTTTATGGCAAACAATGCTAAATATTCCTTAGATATATTTTTTACATTTTATATAAGGATATATTTATATACATATATGTGTATAGTATCTAATGATATTTTATAAGTATAAACCACATTATTTAGCTACTTTCAGTTATTTTATTTTTAAAAAGAACAAGATATTTTAACCTGATTCAGTTCTGTCTAGTGCTTACTTAGTGCCTGTTGTGTGTTTAGCTCTCAAGGGATTTGGTGTTTTCATATCGCAGGTGTTTTATCAGACTAAAGAGTTAAATTGTTTTTATTATAAAAGTAATCCAAAAAAAAGACATACATGAGGCCAACAAACATATGAAAAAATGCTCATCATCACTGGTCATTAGAGAAATGCAAATCAAAACTACATTGAGATACCATCTCACGCCAGTTAGAATGGCGATCATTAAAAAATCTGGAGACAACAGATGCTGGAGAGGATGTGGAGAAATAGGAACACTTTTACACTGCTGGTGGGAGTGTAAATTAGTTCAACCATTGTGGAAGACAGTGTGGCGATTCCTCAAGGACCTAGAAATAGAAATTCCATTTGACCCAGCAATCCCATTACTGGGTATATATCCAAAGAATTATAAATCGTTCTACTATAAGGACACATGCACACGAATGTTCATGCAGCACAGTTTACAATAGCAAAGATCTGGAACCAACCCAAATGCCCATCGATGATAGACTGGACAGGGAAAATGTGGCACATATACACCATGGAATATTATGCAGCCATCAAAAACGATGAGTTCGTGTCCTTTGTAGGGACATGGATGAACCTGGAAACCATCATTCTCAGCAAACTGACACAAGAACACAAAATCAAACACCACATGTTCTCACTCATAGGTGGGTGTTGAACAATGAGAACACATGGACACAGGGAGGGGAGCACTACACACTGGGGTCTGTTGGGGGGAAATAGGGGAGGGACAGCGGGGGGTGGGGAGTTGGGGAGAGATAGCATGGGGAGAAATGCCAGATATAGGTGAAGGGGAGGAAGGCAGCAAATCACACTGCCATGTATGCACCTATGCAACAATCTTGCATGTTCTTCACATGTACCCCAAAACCTAAAATGCAATTAAAAAAATACAATTTGCGAATATACAAATGTAAATCATTTTGGCGCTTCTATTAACGTAAAAGACAGTTTGAATGTGAAAGACTTTCCTTGTGTGCCACACAAGAAATGGTTTCTGTATTTCAACATCTTAAATGCAGCGACATTCTACTTAGTACAGGAGGTCCTAATTGTAGACACAGTTGCAAAATATCTGATATTACTATATTCTGTATGCTTGTTTTTTGGTGAGTAATTTTTTTTTGCATATCAGTATTGTCTGATAAACATCGAAGTTTTGGGTTTGTATAGCTGATTTTAAATGTTAGTACTGTATTGTAATTAGTGGGCAGGATTAAATAAGGAAGATAGGAAGTAACACAAAAATTGTCAAATAAACCTGTAAAGACTCTGGTGTAAACGACAACAACGAAGTAATCCATACTCTTTGTAAAAAATAAAATGAAGCAGTAGAGAGATACAAAAATGAAAGTTCTGCTTGTTCACCCACCACCTCTCAGTCTTAACTTCGCAGAGGCAACCAGCTTCTCCTTCTTCCATTGTCTAAGCATATGTGAGGTGTTGACTTTTGTTTGGTGATTTGGTACTCTCTTTTGTGACCTTTGATTAGCCATGTCATTCTGAGCCTCAGTTTCCTCTTCTATAAAATGGGGTGGTGATAATACCTCATAGGATTATCGTGAGGATGAATGTGACAACATCTAGAAAGTAGCAAATATAGTATCTGGCGTGTGATAGGCACTTCATAAATGGAGCAATTAGGATTATAATTATGACAATGGCTAACAGTCTGTTTTCAGAACAAAGCACTTTAATGAGGTAAGAGGAAAGTGCTTTGTATGATACATTTAGGCAGTATTGCTCACCTTACAAAAATGTCTACTCCATTTTAATCTAATTTCCACGTAAGCAGAAGCAAGTTGGAAGCTTGTGCCATTCACAGAAAACGTCAGAGATAATGTTCTTGTAATTTGCTGAGTTACAAATATGCCAAGCTGCCTGAAGGTAAATTTTCTGGGATCCAGACATCTCTCACTGTCAGAAATATGACAAAGTTCCATGCTTATATTCATAGCTTGTGTGGCATAATGCCTTTTTGTTACCATGCCTCTATTCAAATTCACTTTTTAGCATCATGGTACAAATAAAAGATTCCTAATTTCTAAAATATTGTATTACATTTTGGTTTCTTTTGTTCTCCATGGAACTTGTTCCTGATACTTCACTTTGGGCTTACCTTTAGTTGGCATACCACAAGTATGAGATGGTCCTCTAGAGCTCCTTGTTCAATTTCATGATGATGTGATTAGACTTACATACAACCCCACTAGTTCTACTTTATTAATTGATTGACAGGGTTTGGCTCTGTTGCCCAGGTTGGAGTGTGGTGTTGTGGTCCTAGCTCACTGTAACTTTGAACTCTTGAGCTCAAGCGATGCCCCCACCTCAGCATCCCTAGTTGCTAGGATTACAGACATGTGCCACCATGCCCAGGTAATTTTTGTGTGTGTGTGAAGATGAGGTCTTGCTATGTTGCCCAGTCTGGTCATAAATTTCCTTTAAAAAGAATTATTTCTGCTGACTTCCTCTACGTGTCTCGACACATGCTTGCTCATTTACAACCGTGAGATAGCATGCAATTAGTAGACCCGCTGCAGTTGCAGTGTTCTCACTGCCTGTCAGGATCTTAAGATACATGGTTCTACTTTATAGATGTAGCCCAATGTGTAACAGTGTGAGTACCATAACTACTGAATAGAATAAATAAGTAGGTGGCTGAGTGCTCCTCTCAGTATGTAAAGATATATGGATATATGTAATAAATGTGTTCTGAAACAATTGTGGCTAATTTTTGTAAACTTGAATTTTATTCATTTATTTATTTTGTAAACTTGAATTTTATTCATTTATTTATTTTGTAAACTTGAATTTTATTCAAGATGGAAAGGTAATCGCTATTTCAAACAAACCTGAGATAAATGCTTTTGAGAAGATTGTTTTTTTAATGAATCATTCCTCTGATTTATAAGAAGGGGTCAGAATCATTTGCATTTAATTGTGGGTCATATTAAAAGCTACGGGTGATGGGCTGGGCACGGTGGCTCACACCTGTAATCCTTGCACTTTGGAAGGCCGAGGCAGGCAGATCATGAGCTCAGGATTTCGAGACTAGCCTGGCCAGCATGGTGAAACCTCGTCTGTAATAAAAATACAAAAATTAGCCGGGCATGGTGGCACATGCCTGTGGTCCCAGCTACTCAGGAGGCTGAGGCAGGAGAATAGCTTGAACCTGGGAGGCGGAGGTTGCCGTGAGCCAAGATGGCACCACTGCACTCCAGCCTGGGCGACACGGCAAGACTCCATCTCAAAAAAAAAAAAGCTAAGGATGATCATAAGCAGAAGAGCAAGAGAATTAGGTTTTACTGGAGGCTCAAATAGCTCAGTAACATAAATTGATTCCCACTCACAGTATCCAGCTTGAAAAATAGATGTCCTGTAAGCAATCACATTGTTCTTAAACATTCTCTTTTTGTTTTTCTAAGTATTGAACATGACCTAATTTAAGGAAAGTAAGGGAAGCTTAAAACAGTTTGGTTCAACGACTAGAAAAACAATTTGAGATTTTCCTACTGAAAATAGGGCATTTCAATCCAAAGGTTAAATACAAGTCAATCAATCTGAACAGGTGCACTGTTTGCAACTATAATCAATACTGGCAATATTATGTATATTTCTACAAATTGTCCATTCATATAACCCTTAAAAAAATTAGCGCCCTGGTGGAACCCAAAACAAAAGGAAATCTACCTGTGACATATTCTATACATCCTTTTTAAAAGGACTTTTAGAGCAGTCTTAGGTTCACAGCAAAATTGAGAGGAAGGTACAGGTTCCTATATACTCCCCTAACTCCTTATTAGCAACATCCCCCACCAGAGGTGGTACATTATTATAATCTATGAACTTACATGATACATCATCATCCCACGTTCATAGCTTCACATTAGGGTCTTATCCTGGTGTCGTACATTTTATGAGTTTGGACAAATGTATAATGACATATATCTATCATTTTAGTATTAGCGTATTTTCCACTGTCCTAAAAATTCCCTGTGCTTTGCCTATTTCTCCCTTCCTCCAGCCCCTGGCATCCATTGATGTTTTTCATTGTGTCTGTAGTATTGCCTTTTCCAGAATGTCATATAGTTGAAATTATACTCTAAGTAGCCTTTTCAGTCAGTCATCTTTCACTTAGTAACATGCATCTAAGGTTCCTCCATGCCTTTTCATGGCTTGATAGCCATTTCTTTTTAGCACTGAATCACGTTCCATTGTTTTGATGTACCAGAGTTTGTGTTAAATTCATGTCCTTTTGTCTTGGACTATTTTGAGGAGATTCGTTGGTAGTTTCTGCATAGTCATGTAATTTGCAAATAGGGATACTTTTATTTCTTTCTTTCCAGTCTGTGCCTTTTGCTTCTTTTTATCATCACTCTCTGGAACTTCCAGCACTATGTTGAATTAGCATGGTAAGAGTGAACTTCTTTGCCTTATTCTTGTCTTTCACCATTAAGTATAATGTCAGCTGTCGGCTTTCAAGTGTAACATTAAGTATAAAGTAAGCTGTAGGCTCTTTATTATGTCAAGGAAGTTCCCTTCTATTCCTATTTTTTGAGAGTTTTTATAATAATTATTGAAGTTTATCAAATGCTTTTTCTGTGTCCATTGATATGATCTTAATTCATTCTTTCTTAGCTTATTAAAAAAATGAATCAAGGTTATATCAATTTTTGATATTAAAGCAGCTTTGCATCCCTGGAGTTATCCCAACTTGGTTATGGTGTATACTTCATTTTGTATTGCTGAATTCTGTATGTCAATATTTGGTTGAGAATTTTGTGTTGATGCTCATGAGGGATATTGGTCTGTAGTGATTTTTATGATACTGTTTTTGATTGGTATTGGTAATGCTAGTTTTATAAAATGAATTGGGAAGTGTTTTCTGCCTCTTCCGTTTTCTGGAGGAGACTGTGTAATATTGATGTTAATTCTTCTTTAAACATTTGGCATAATCTACAGTGAAACCATCTGGGACTAAAGATTTATTTTTTGGAAGTGTTGAAATTAAGAATTCAAATAATAGTTTCAGGGCTATAAAACTAGTTATTTCACACTGAGTGAACTGTGGTAGTTTGTGTTTTTAAAGGAATTGACCCATTTCATCTAAATTGTCAAATTTATATGTGTAGAATTGTTCACAGTAGTCCTTTATATTCTGTTGATGTCTACAGTGTTTTAGTGATAACCTGGGTTGAGTTCATGATGATAATTTGTCTTTTCTCTTTTTTTGTCAGTCTTGACAAACCTCTAGGTTTTCAATTTTTAAAAATCTTTTCAAAGAATCAAGTTTCTTTCATTGCTTTTTCTTTTTTCTTTTTAAAATTTCAACTTTTGTTTTTGATAGCAGGGGTATATGTGCAGGTTTGTTATGTTGGACTACTATGTGATGCTGAGGTTTGGGGTGCAAAGCCCATCATCTAGGTAGGGAGCACGGTACCCAATAGGTAGTTTTTTGACAAATCCCTCCCTCCTCTTCTTGCTCCAACCTCAGTAGTCTGTAATGTCTATTGTTCCCATATTTATCTCCACGTATGCTTAATGTTTAGCTCCCACTTATAAGTGAGAACATGCAGCATTTGGTTTTCTGTTCCTGCATTAATTTGCTTAGGATTATGGCCTCCAACTGCATTCACGTTGCTGCAGAACACATGATTTCATTCTTTTAATGGCCAAATAGTATTCCACACTGTCTATGTACCACATTTTCTTTATTCAGTTTAACATTGATGGACACCCGGCTTGATTCCATGTCCTTGCTGTTGTGAATAATACAGTGATGAACATATCAGTGCATGTCTTTTTGGTAGAATGATTCATTTTCCTTTGAGTATATTATGAGTAACGGGATTGCTGGGTTAAAAGGTAGCTCTGTTTTTAGTTCTTTGAAAAATTCTCAAACTGCTTTCCCAAATGGCTGGACAATTTACATTCCCACTAGCAGTATATAAGCGTTTCCCTTTCTCCATAGGCTCGTCAGCATCTGTTGTTTGGCTTTTCAGTAGCCATTCTGACTGGTGTGAGATGGTATCTCATTGTGGCTTTGATTTGCATTTCTCCGATTGGTGCTGCTGAGCAGTTTTTCATATGTTTGTTGGTCACCTGTATGTCGTCTCTCGATATGTGTCTGTTCATGTCATGTGCCCATTTTTTAATGAAGTTGCTTTTTGCTTGATAAGTTTCCTATAGATATGAATATTAGGCCTTTGTCAGATGCATAGTTTGTGAATCTTCTCCCATTCTGTAGGTTTTCTGCTTACTTTGTTGGTAGTTTCTTTTGCTGTGAAGAAGCTCTTTAGTTTAATTAGGTCCTGCTTGTCTATTTCTGTTTTTGTTGCAATTGTGTTTTGAGGATTTAGCCAAAAATTCTTTGCCACAACTGATGTTCAGAAATGTATTTTTTAGGTTGTCTTGTAGGATTTTATAGTTTGAGGTCTCACATTTAAACCTTTGATCTGGATTTGGTTAATTTTTGTGCATGGTGAAAGGAAGGGATCCAGCTTCAGTATTTTCCGTTTAGCCGGCCAGTTATCTCAGCACCATTTATTGAATAAGGGATACTTTCTCCATTGCTTTCTCTTGTTGGTCTGTCAAAGATCAGATGATTGTAGGCATGTGGCTTTATTTCTGAGTTTTCTATTCTGTTCCATTGGTGTATATGTCTATTTTTGTACCAATACCATGCCGTTTTGTTTACTGTAGCTTATAGTATGAAATTTTGTAAGGTGATGCTTCTGGCTTTGTTCTTTTTGCTTAGGATTGCTTTGGCCATTTGGGTTATTATTGGTTCCATATGAATTTTAGAGTAGATTTTCTTAATTCTGTGAAGAATGACATTGGTAGTTTGATAAGAATAGCATTGAATCTGTAAATTACTTCAGGTGGTAAGACCATTTTTATGATGCTGATTTTTGTAATCTATGAGCCTGGAATGTTTTTCCATTTGGTTTGCTAATATTGAGGATTTTTGTATCTATGTTCATCAGGGATATTAGCCTGAAGTTTTAATTTTTGTGTGCGTGTGTGTCCCTGACAGATTTGAATATCAGGCTAATGCTGGCTTCATAGAATGAGTTAGCGAGGAGATCCTCCTCCTCAATTTTTTTGAATAGTTTCACTAAGATTGGCACCAGGTCTTCTTTATACATCTGGTAGAATTCAGCTGTGAATCCATCTGGTCCTGGGCTTGTTTTGTTTGGTAGGTTCTTTATTACTGATTTAATTTCAGAAGTTGATTTTGGTCTATTAAAGATCCCAAACTCCTCCTCATTCAATTTTGGGAGATTCTGTGCTTCCAGGAATTTATTATTTTCCTCTAGATTTTCTAACTTATCTGCATAGAGTTACTTATAGTAGTCTTTGAGAATCTTTTATATTTGTGTGGGATCAGTTGTAATAATATTGCCTTTGTCATTTCTGATTGTGCTTATTTTAATCTCTTTGTTTTTCTTTGTTAATCTAGCTAGTGGTCTATTAATCTTAATTTTTCAAAGAACCAACTGTCTCTTTCATCTTTTGTATGGATTTTTGCATCTCAAGTTCATTAAGTTCTTCTCTAATTGTAGTTATTTCTTTTCTGCTAGGTTTGAGGTTGGTTGGGTCTTTTTTCCCCCTAGTTCCTTTAGGTGTAAATTTGTATTGTTAATTTGACATCTTTCTAACTTCTTGATGATAAGCGATTAGGACTATAAAATTTCCTTTTAGTACAGCTTTGGCTGCTTCTCAGAGATTTTGATAAATTGTAAATTTTGATAAATTGTATCTCTCTTTTAATTTCAAATAATTCTATGATTTCTGCCTTAATGTTGATACTCACTCAGAAGTTGTTCAAGAGTAAGTTGTTTAATTTCCATGTGTTTGTGTAGTTCTGAGAGCTCTTCTTGATATTCATTTATATTTTTATTACATTGTAGTCCCAGAATGTGCTTGGTATAATTTCAGTTTTTTTCAACTTATTGAGACTTACTTTATGACCGAACATGTCATTAATCTTAGAATATATCTGTGTGAAGATGAGAAGAATGTATATTCTGTGGTTGTTGGGTGAGGTGTTCTGTAGATATCTAGCATGTCCAATTGGTCAAGAGCCAAGTTTAAGTCCAGAGTTCGTTGCTTTTTGATAATCTATCTGTGTAATGTTGTCAGTTGGGCTGTTGAATTTTCCTATATTACTGTGTGGTTGTCTAAGTGTTTTCATTGGCCGAGAAGAACTTGTTTTCTTGGTGCTCCCATGTTGAATGCATATGTATTTAGGATATTTAAGGCTTCTTGTTGTGTTGTACCCTTTGTCATTATGAAATTACCTTTATTACATATTAATGCATGTCCTTCTTAATTTTTATTGGTTTAAAGTACCTATTAATGTCTTTCTTAATTTTTATTGATTTAAAGTCTGTTTTATCTGATATAAAGATAGCAACCCCTGCTCCTTTTTGTTTTCCATTTGCATGGTTGATTTTTCTCCATTCTTTCACCTTGAGCCTGTGGGTGTTGTTACATGTGAGATGAGTCTCTTGAAAACAACAGATAGTTAGGTTTTGTCTTTTTATCCAGTCTCACTCTGTGTCTTTTAAGTCAGAGGTCCCCAACCCCTGACCAGTACTTGTCTGTGGCCTGTTAGGAGTCAGGCTGTGCAGCAGGAGATGAGTGGTGGGCAAGTGAACAGAGAAGCTTCACCAGTATTTATAGCACTCCTCCTTCTGCCAATATCTATATTTTAATTGATATATTTAGATAATTTCTATTTAATGTATTTCTTAATTTGTAAGACTTAAGCCTTTCATTTAATTTTTTGCTTTCTTTGTATTTTCTTTTATCTTTTTTGAGATGGAGTCTCGCTGTTGCCCAGGCTGGAGTGCAGCGGCGCAATCTCAGCTCACTACAAACTCTGTTTCCTGGGTTCAAGCAGTTCTCTGCCTCAGCCTCCCGAGTAGCTGGGATTACAGGTGCCCGCCACCACGCCTGGCTAATTTGTTGTATTTTTGGGGTTTCACCATGTTGGCCAGGCTGGTCTTGAACTCCTGACCTCGTGATCCACATCAGCCTCCCAAAATGCTGGGATTACAGGCGTGAGTCACCACGCCTGGCCTGTGTATTCTTATTCTTAGTTTTATTTCTGTCTTCTTGTGGGTTACTTGAACATTGTTTTTTTCTGTTTTTGAGACAGGATCTTCCTCTGTCACCCAGGCTGGAGTGCAGTGGCCATGCCCAGCTAATTTTTATATTATTTTTGTAGACAGGGTTTCTCTATGCTGCCCAGGTTGGTTAGTTGAACTTTTTTTTATAACTCCATTTTGATTTATTTGTAGTACTTTAAGAATACCTCCATTGGAACAGCTGTTTTAGTAGTTGCTATAGCTAGTATATTATGTATACATAACTTGTTACAGTCCATTGGTGTGATCATTTTACCAGTTCCAGTGAAGTATGGAAACCTTATTTCCCTTTGTGTATTTTCCCAGCTGATAAATATTTTAGATATTTCCTCTACAGACATTAAGAACCTCATCAGAGTTATAATTTTTGTTCTCACTACCAAAATAAGACAACTCAAAGGAAGAAAAGTCCATTGTATTTACCCATATTTTTTCCTTCCTGTCGTTCCAGGGTTCCTTCTATTAATATCATTGCCATTTGTTTGCTTTTAATGTTATAAGCTTCCCTCTCAGCATCACTTTTGCTGCATCTCACAAATTTTGATATAGTTTATTTTCATTTTAATTCAGTTCAGTGTATCTTTTTTATAGTCCCTGAGACTTGCTCCTTAACCCATGAATTACTTAGAAGTATACAGCTTAGTTTGGAGAATTTCCAAAAATGTTATGTTTTGTTATTGATTTCTAGTTTGTGTTCATTGCAGTTACAAGAATGTACTTTGTATGATTTCAGTTTTTAAAAATTTGTTGAGGTTTATTTTAGAGGCCAGGATACAGTCTTTCTTGCTATATGTTCCAGAGTACTTGAACATATTTTGTATTTTAAAATTATTGTATACTCAGTAGTGTGTTCTATAAGTCTGTTAGATCCTGTTGGATAATAGTGTTGAATTCTTCTATATTCTTGTTGAGGTTCTAATTGTAGAGAATTTTGTTTAGCCAGTTTTATAATGGGTCTGCTGGTAACACTAGCTTCCTTTCATCTGAGAATGTCTTGTTACTCCTTCATATTTGAAAAATATTCAAATATGAAATTGTGAAATTTCAAAGTTGAAAATTGTGCCATTTCCTTTTGACACCCATGATTTATGATGAGAAATCCATTGTCATTTGAATTTTTTTTCCCTACAGACAAGATGGTATTTCTCTGTTTTTAAAACTTTGACTATGATGTATCTTAGTGCAGGCATCTTTGAGTTATCCTATTTGGATCTTACTCAGCTTGCAGGTTTATGTCTTCTGCCAAATTAAAAAAGTTTCTAGTCATTATTTTTTTGAATACCTTTTTGGCTTTTTTTTTTTTTTTTTTTTTTAAATCTTTTACTTCCTAGACTCCAATGACTGAATATTGGATCTTTCAGTTCCACATGTCCCAGGGGTCCCATTAATATGTTTTTAGTATGTTTTCTCTCTGTTCAGGTTGGATGATTTCTATTGTTCTATCTTCCAGCTCATTAATCTCACTGATTTTTTTTCTTCTGTCCTCAAATGGGTTCAATTCTGTTATTGAGACCATTCACTGAGTTTTACATTTTTATTATTATAGTTTTTAGTTCTTAATTCTGTTATAGAGCTCATTTCACTGAGTTTTAAATTTTGATGATTGCAGTTTTTAGTTCTAAAATTTCCATTTAGTTCTTTCTTACATCTTCTTTGATGAGACTCTATTTTTTAATTTGTTTGCAATATGTTTGCATTTGCTTCTTGGAGCATTTTTATAATGGCTGCTTTGAAATAATTGTCAGAATAATTCTAACATATCTGCCACCTGAGTGTTGTTGCCTATTGATTATTTTCATTTAGTTTGAGATCTTTCTGGATTTTTTTTGTATGATGATCTTCACTTGAAAGCTGACATTTATATATTTTGTTATTAGATTCTGTGTTTTATTTACACCTTCTGTTTTAGTGCTTATTCAGGGGAAGGGAGAATGCTGCCTTGTTACTGCCATGTGGGGATAGAAGCCCAGGTTTTCACTTGGCCATTGATATGGTTTGTGTCCCCACCCAAATCTCATCTTGACTTCCCATGTGTTGTGGGAGGAAACCAATGGGAGGTGATTGAATTATGGGGGCAGGTCTTTCCTTTGCTATTTTCATGATAGTGAATGAGTCTCACAAGATCTGATAGGTTTTAAAAACAGGAGTTTCCCTGCACAGCTCCCCCCGCTTTTTTTTTTTTTTTTTTTTTTTGCCTCTTGCTACCATCCGTGTAATACATAACTTGTTCCTCCCTACCTTCCACCATGATTGTGAGGCTTCCCAGCCACATGGAACTGTATGTCCAGTAAACCTCTTTCTTTTGTAAATTGCCCAGTCTTGGGTATGTCTTTTCAGTAGCATGAAAATGGACTAATACAGCCACCACTGACAGCTGAGGGTAGGGCCCATTGTTACTGCTGAGTGGGATTTCTAGCTCCTCTCTAGGCCTCTACTGATTCCTCCTAGGCTGAAGCGACAGCAGCGCCTCATAACTGTTCCCCCCAGGGCCTCCAGTGACACCATGGGAAGGGGGTGGCCTCATTACACACGGTGTTGAACATCCTGACTATCCACTGGACCTCCTCTGACACCTCCACATTGTGGGAGAGAAAAGGTATCTCGTTTCTGTATTTTACCCCCATGTGGCTTCCACTGACACTGACACTGAGGTGGGATGACTTGTTATCACCCAGCAGGGACAAATGTCCTGGCTACCTACTCAGCCTTCTCTGACACCACCTTGGTGTGGGGGCTTTCAGTGCCTCAGGACAGCCTTGCAAGTGTGGCACTCAGGGCTCTCCACTCAGCCTTCACTAGATGAGACCACATCTAGTGTATTTCATGGTATTTGATTGTAGTAGAGTAGTTATTATCTAAAAGTTTTCCATCTTTCTAGGCTGCCCCTCTCCTGGTCCTTTGGCTAGAGAGAGTCTTTTGTTGAGGCTTTTCTTGTTTGTTACCATTGGTGTTTCCTGGTGGTCATTTCCTGAAGCACCCAGTTTAGGATATTGAAGACCCCACCCACCTCCCAAAAAAACCTAAAGAAATTACTAATGCATCTGTCCTTGGATTGTAAGAACCCAGTTGGCCTTCTACACCTTTTAGATTCATCTTATTATTATTGTTTTTTAAATATATAGAGAATCCAAGGTTTTAGTTGTAGTTAGAGCAATAAATAGGATAAAGTCTGTCCACTCTGTATTCCTGGAAGTAGAGGTTCCTTTGCTGGAGTTTTTGAGGATTATATCAGAATTATGAGCATAGACCATCTCAATAGTTCATTCAGGGCTAATTGTCCACTCATATTCTATTTGTCTATAGGAAGAGCAGTAATGCCATGCTTGCTACCAACTCAGCTTGGATAGTGGAAGAAGAGCTTTTGAAAAGAGAATTTGAATGAGCTGATAGTCTAGGAGATGGTTACTATATACTCTTAAGGTTTTTAAGAACAGTGATGGTTAATACTGAGTGTCAACTTGATTGGATTGAAGGATACAAAATACTGTTCCTGGGCGTGTCTGTGAGTGTGTTGCCAAAAGAGATTAACATTTGAGTCAGTGGGCTGGGAAAGGCAGAGCTACCCTCAATCCGGGTGGGCACCATCTAATCAGCTGCCAACATGGCCAGAATAAAAGCAGGCAGAAGAACATGGAAAGACTAGACTGGCTAAGTCTTCTGGACTCTATCTTTCTCCTGTGCTGGATGCTTCCTGCCCTTGAACATCATACTCCAAGATCTTCACTTTCGGACTCTTGGATTTATTTGCTAGAGACTCTAGGGCCTTTGACCACAGACTGACTGAAGGCTTCACTATCATCTTCCTTACTTTTGCTCCTCAGTTTGCAGACAGCCTACTGCAGGACTTCACCTTGCGAACATCTAATAAACTGCCCTTCATATATACATCTATCTTACTAGTTCTGTTCCTTTAGAGAACGCTAATACAAGAAATATTACCCTCTTCCTAAGTTGTGTTCCATTTGTGAGAGAAGATACTAATTATCTAAGTTAGCAATACCTGGACAGTTTGAAGATTGTATATAAATGAACAAATTAAATACAAAAGGAAATGAGAAAATAGAATGAATATTTCTCTTAAAAAGTTGAATCAAATATTAAATTATAAATAAGTAATAGTAATAACCTTTAATAATAATTGAGAAAGAAATACCATATAACATGAATTTACAATAACTGGAAATGATCAAATTCCATATGCAATACTAAAGCATATTAGTTCCAAGATGCAACCTCTTAATCGTAGCCTACTCAGTCATGAGATGTTCATTATATATTCTTGATGAATTTTAACTGTCATTTTCCTGTCAAAAGTTTGACATTCTCTGCAGTGTTTGCTGTGCTTTTCTAGCAGTATTTAAAAATCAGTTAGATTCCTGCAAACATAATTAGGTTAGAGATGTTCTGCCTCAGATAGAAACTCTCTAATTGAACAGAGGGATGTTTTCTGTAACTTCTTTCAAATTCCAGTTACCCTGACAGTTTCTCACTTTTTCCCAGTTTCTCTTAAACATCTTCTGGCATTTTCCTCACTCATTACTATTTATTAGAGGTCTACTATTACCTAGGTATTACTCTAGAAGCTGAGCACATACAGATGTGAGTAGAGTGGAGTTGTGTTTTTCCCTTACAGAGCTTCCATTCTATCTGGGAGGATAGACTACAAAAAAAAACCCCACAAAATAACACATAACATTTGGCCAAGTGATGTGCTTAGAAGAACAGTGGTGCAGTGTAAGAGGATGGGGGATGACAGATGGCGAGGGGTGAAGAGTACTTTAGACAGAGTGGCTAGGAAAAATCCTTCTTAAGATATAATATTAGATAATAATAAGATGACTGTAAAAGGAGGCTCTGATGAGAATTGGAGCAAGAACTTTCCAGGGAGAGGGAAAAGCCAATGCAAAGACCTTTGATGTGGGATTAACTTGGGATATTTAAGGAACAACAAAGTCCAGGGTAGCTAGGATAGAAGAAGTGAGGGGAAGAGTGAGTGTTGGGGCATGAAGTTGGAGAAATAGGCAACCACCAGATTATGGAGAGCGGTGCAGGTCATAAGATGCTTGGGACTTCAAAAGAGAAGAGTGCTTTGGCGGGTTGGATAGAAAATTGATTGTAGGAAGCAAGAAAAGTAGAAGGAATTCCAGTTGGAGGTTGTGGCAATTGTTGAGGCTTGGACTAGCTGGTATTAGTGAAAGTAATCTCTCCAGTTTGGGGACATAGGAAGTGTGTAGACCTCATTGGACTTGCTGATTCCCTGAATATGGGGCGTGAGAGAGGGGAGTCAAGGGCAACTCTGGAGTTTTTGGCTTAAGCAATTAAGATGGAGTTGGCCTTTAGTGAGATGTGAAAAATTATGGGAAAAATGTATTTCTGGTAGAGGGTAAAGATTAAACTCTATTTTGGACATGTTAAATTTGAGGTGCTTCTTAGACATTCACATGTTAAATAATCAGTTGGATATATGGGTCTGAAATTGAGAGATGAGATTAGGGATAGAGTATAAAATTTGAGAGATGAGATTAGGGATAGAGTATAAAATTTGAAAGTACTTGGTATTTAGATGTTCTTTGAAGCCATGTGATCGGAAAAAGTTGCCTAAGGAGTTTGTAGAGATGAAGAGAAGAAGAAAACTGAGGAGTCTCTGGAATATTCTTTATTCTTTATTTATTTATTTTACTTTAGGTGCATACTATAGCTGGCATTTCTCCCCATGTTATCCCTCCCCGCCCCTCATTGTCTCTCCCCTAACACCCCTAACTAACTGCCTCCACTGTGTGATGCTCCTCTCCCTGAGTTCACATGTTCTCATTGTTCAACACCCACCTATGAGTGAGAACATGAAGTGTTTGGCTTTCTGTTCTCGTGTCAGTTTGCTGAGAATGATGGTTTCCAGATTCATCCAAGACCCTAAAAAGGACACAAACTCATTGTTTTTTATGGCTGCGTAATAATCCATTGTGTATATGTACCACATTTTCTTTGTCCAGTGTATCATTGATGGGCATTTGGGTTGGTTCCAGGACTTGGCTATTGTACACAGGGCTGCAATGAACATACGTGTGCATGTGTCTTTATAGTAAAACGATTTATAGTTCTTTGGGTTTATACCCAGTAATGGGATTGCTGGGTCAAATGGAATTTCTATTTCTAGATCCTTGAGGAATCGCTACACTGTCTTCCACAATGGTTGAACTAATTTATACTCCTACCAACTGTGTAAGAGTGTTCCTATTTCTCCACATCCTCTCTAGCATCTGTTGTCTCCAGATTTTTTAATAATCACCATTCTAACTGGTGTGAGATGGTATCTCAATGTGGTTTTAATTTGCATTTCTCTAGTGATCAGTGATGATGAGCATTTTTTCATATGTTTGTTGGCCTCATATATGTCTTCTTTTGAAAAGTGTCTGTTCATATCCTTTGCCCACTTTTGAATGGGGTTGTTTGTTTTTTTCTTGTATATCTGTTTTAGTTCTTTGTAGATTCTAGATATTAGCCATTTGTTAGATGGGTAGACTGCCAAAATTTCTTCCCATTCTATTGGTTGCTGATTTGCTTTAATGATGGTTTCTTTTGCTGTATAGAAGCTCTGACTTTTAATTAGATCCCATTTGTCTATCTTGGCTTTTATTATTATTGCTTTTGGTGTTTTAGTCATGTAGTCCTTTCCTATGCCTATGTCCTGGATGGTTTTGCCTATATTTTCTTCTAGTGTTTTTATGGTATTAGGTTTTATGTTTAAATCTTTAATCCATTTGGAGTTAATTTTAGTGTAAGGTGACAGGTAGGGGTCCAGTTTCTGCTTTCTGCACATTGCTAGCCAGTTTTCCCAACACCATTTATTAAACATGGAGTCCTTTCCCATTGCTTATTTTTGTCAGGTTTGTCAAAGATCAGATGGTTGTAGAGGTGTGGTGTTGCTTCTGGGGCCTCTGTTCTGTTCCCTTGGTCTATGTCTCTGCTTTGGTACCAGTACCATACTGTTTTGATTACTGTAGCCTTGTAGTATAGTTTGAAGTCCAGCAGTGTGATGCCTCTGGCTTTGTTCTTTTTGCTTAGGATTGTCTTGGCTATGTGGGCTCTCTTGTGATTCTATATGAAGTTTAAAGTGGTTTTTTCCATTTCTGTGAAGGAGGTTATTGGTAGCTTGATGGGGATAGCGTTGAATCTATACATTACTTTGGGCAGTATGGTCATTTTCACGATATTAATTCTTCCTAACCATGAGCATGGAATGTTTTTCCGTCTGTTTTTGTCCTCTCTTATTTCGTTGAGCAGTGGTTTGTAGTTCTCCTTGAAGAGGTCCTTTACATAGAATGTTCTAAAGTGTAGAGTCAGTAAAAGAAGGAAGGCTAGCTTGGAAAAAATAAACACAAAAACAAAGAGATGCAGTCACTGAGGTGGGAGGAGACCCAGGAAAGCAAAATTCTGTGAAATCCAAGAGACCAGTTTTTCAGACCAGAGGGTGTCAAATGTTACTGAACTTGCCAAGTGATGAACAAGAAGATTGAGAATTGACCATGAAAACTATAAAATAGATTTCATTTTAAGACCTTGTTGACAGAGGGATTTCAAGGAAATTTGGACTGAAAGTTGTCTGATTAGGATAGATTTAAATAGAATGTGAGGTGAAAAAGAAGAAAGAAGGTAGTGAACAGAGATCATTCTTGGGTTTTGTTATAAAGAGGAGGAGAGAAATCATGCGGTACCTGGAGGAGAAGGTGGGGTTCAAGGGAGCTTGTTTCTGATGGAAAATGTTGCAAAATGTTTGTATGTTGCTGGGAATGATTCCATAGTGAGGAAGATGGAAGTACTGAGACAGAAGAGATTACTAGTTGTGTTAAATGTGAAATGGAATAAGAATGGGATTAAAATAGAATAAAATAAAATACAACAAAATAAAAGCAGATTAGAATAATATATAACACAGGACTGGTCATGTGAAATGGACATATATTGCTTTTGTCTGTCTGGCTCCCCTCTCTCAGTGGGAGGTCTGCTGTCTTTTGAGTTCAGAAGTTCTGATGGAACTGATTTTATTGCCTACTGACCTCTAGGGTGAACACAGGACCTAGCCAGGCTGATTGGGAGAGCTTATCCCTTTCATTACTGTGTTGGTCTGTGTGAGCACGTAAGATATAAGAAGTCTGAATTAGAGTCCTGTGAGATTTTAAATATAGATGCTGAGAGGTAGAATGACTCTTTTCCTCTTGGAGAATAACCTATAAGCTTAAGGCAGGAAAGAATGAGGAAAATACACAAAGAGAAGCCAAGACAAGGAGAACCCATTGGTGGAGAGACAGAGGGTGGGAGCAGCATCACATTCACGTCTCTAGATTTATGCCCAAATTGTATTCTCCCTTAAAATTTTCAATTACCTGAGCCAGTAATTTCCTCTTCTTAAGTTAGTTTGATTTAAGTTTCCATCAGCTGTATCTGAAAGAGTCACAATGATACCTTACATTAAAGCACACAGTTAAAATTACATAAAGGACAAGGTTATTGGATGACAAGAATGCTAATCTAGAAAGAAAAATGGGCTGGGCACGGTGGCTCATGCTTGTAATCCCAGCACATTGCAAGGCAGGTGGATGACCTGAGATCAGGAGTTTGAGACCAACCTGGCCAACATAGTGAAACCCTGTCTCTACTAAAAATACAAAAATTAGCTGGGCATGGTGGAGCATGCCTGTAATCCCAGCTACTCACGAGGCTGAGGCATGATCACTTGAACCCAGGAGGCAGAGGTTGCAGTGAACTGAGATTATACTACAGCACTCTGCTTCAAAAAAAAAAAAAAAAAGAAAAACATTTTGTTTGTTAGTGTAATTTTTATTTTTGCTTGGAATGTGGTAGATATTCTATGAAGGGAAATTAATGGAAAAGTTTGTAGACTACATTATCCCCTGCGTTTATTCCTTCAGATTGTTATGTATGCCCACCTCTTAATAAGGAAACTATATTGTCATGCTGGTTGCCAGCGTGTGCTCAGATCTTGGTCACACTGCTGAGATGTATGTAGAGTAACTGAGTCTGCAGGACTAAGAAAGCAGGTCATGTCTGCTTAGTGAGTTTACCCACACTCACCTTAGGATCCCCCCATGGCATTCTCATAAAAATAAAGCAAATCTCCTGCTGATAGGAACAAAAAACTCTTTATCACTAGTATTTGGATATAGTGTTTGAACACACACACTGACAAGGTTGAAATACGGAGGCAAGTCATCATTCACTAGGAATTGCTTATTTCTGTAGAGGCCACATTGGGCCAGTTCTCCTGCCTTCTCAGCAAGAGAAAATTACCAAGGCAACTTGGATCTAAGCAATGACGCCTGCACTTCCCCAGGAGGAAAAGGGGATCACAGAATAGGAAGACAGTGTTTTCTGACTCATTCTCCACCTGCAACACTGTCAGGATTCCAGCCCTCTCTCTCTGAAACCCTGAGATTGGGGGGTACTTACATGTGTAAAGGTCTGTGGTGGCCACGTGAGGTGGCCATCCCCTACCTCTCCCAGGCTATGATGGGGACCTTCTCTGCTGCTGTGAAGCAGAAGGGGAAGTCCAGCTTCCAGGTTACTTCCAGCCTCTTCTGCATCTGACATTGGCAAGATGCTCCACATCAGCTTGTGTGTTATGCTTAGCCTTAAAGCAGAGCTATCGTGCTATCATTCTCTTCGGTTTCCTATGAGTACTCTCGTGACATTCTATTATGCTCATTCTGCACTGCAGTCTCTTCTTCATAAAAAATCAATCTGTGTGGCTGGGTGGTAGGGTAGTTTGAGTACCATGTACTGTATATTTGGAGTTACCCTTCTCTGGAAAACAACTAGCCTAGTGAGGATATAAGAAGACAATCATCTACAAACCAGGAAATGGGGCCCATTGAGAGACCAGAGCTGCCAGCATCTTGGTCCCGGACTTTGTAGTCTCACGGCTGTGAGAAACAAATGTTTGTTGTTTAAGCCACCCAGTCTATGGTAGTTTGTTATAGCTACCCAACAGGCTAAGACAATACTTCTAAGTTATAAAATTTCCATTGGTTCTTCTTTGTGTCTTTTATTTGCTCTTTTAAGACTGTTTACAATTGCTGGCTGGAACATTTTTATAATAGCTGCTTTAAAGTCTTTGTCAGATAATCCTAACAAATGTTTAATCTCTGATGTCTGTAGGTTGTCTTTCCCCATGTGAATGGAGAATTTCCTGGTTCTTTGTATGCCAAATGATTTTGTATTAAATCGGACACATCTTAAATATTATGTCGTGAGACTCTGGGTCTTGCTTAATCCCGTGGTGAATATTAATAGTTTTGTTTTAGCAGTCTGATTAGTCAGACTGGAAGTTTAAAACGGCGGTGGTTCCAACGTCAAGTCAGTTTTCAAAGGCTTGCAATGTTACTTGGATCTACTCCATCTGCATGTCAGATGGTGGTCAGTTTGGGAACACCAAGCTGGGTGGAGATCTGTCTTTTAGTTCAATTCTGTTTTATTTTATTAAATTTCATTTAATTGTGGTAAGAACTTTTAACATATGATATACCTTGTTGACAAAGTTTTAAGTATACATTATTGTTGACTGTAGTTAAAAGGTTGTACAGAAGATTTCTAGTGCTTATTCGTCTTGATTAATTGAAACTTAATGCCCCTTGATTAGTAACTCCACATTTTCCCTCTCTGCTGCCACTGGCAACTACCATTCCACTCTTTGATTCTATAAATTTGACCATTTTTGATAACTCATGTAAATGGAATCTTGCAATATTTGTATTTCTGTGACTTGCCTATCTAACTTAGGTTCATCTATGTCCTTAAGATTCATCCATGTTGTCACATACTGCAGATTCTTTTTAAATGTTGTATAATATTTCATTTTCTTTATGTGTTGATGGACATTTAGATTGCTTCTACATTTTGAATATTGTGAATAATGCTGCAATTAACTATTTTCCATAGAGGCTGCACCATTTTGCATTCCCCCAACAGTGTGCAAGTTTCAGTTTATTCACATCCTCACCAAAAAAATGTTTGTGCCTTTTTTTTTTTTTTTTTGTAATTCCTACTCTGACAGGTGTTAGATCATATCTCATTGTAATTTTGATTTGCATTTCTCTGATTTGTGACATTTAAGGTCTTTTTCATCTACTTCTTGGTCATTTGTATGGTTTCCTTGGAAAAATGTCTGTTGAAGTCTTTAGTATATTTTAAATACTAAATTATTCATCTTTTTTGCTACTCAGTTGTAGGAGTCTCACATATTTTGGATACTCATCTCTTATAAGATACATGGTTTGGAAATGTTTTTTTCTCATCCTGTGGGCTGCCTGCTTTTTCACTATGATTCTTCTACTCTGCTAGAAGCCTTCTTTAAAATTCTATTTTAAGTTCTGGGATACGCATGCAGAACATGCAGGCTTGTTACACAGGAATACACGTGCCATGGTGGTTTGCTGCACCCATTAACCCATCATCTACATTAGATATTCTCTTAATGCTGTCTCTCCACTGTCCCCCTGTCCCCTGACAGGCCCTGGTGTGTGATGTTCCCCTCCCTGTGTCCATGTGTTCTCATTGTTCAACTCTCACTTATGAGTGAGAAAATGGGGTGTTTGGTTTTCTGTTCCTGTGTTAGTTTGCTGAGAATAATGGTTTCTAGCTTCAAAGAGCCCATATAGCCAAGACAAATCCTAAGCTAAAAGAACAAAGCTGGAGGCATTACGCTACCTGACTTCAAACTATACTACAAGGCGACAGTAACCAAAATAGCATGGTACTGCAACCAAAATGTATATAGACCCATGGAACAGAACAGAGGCCTTAGAAATAACGCCACTTATCTACAACCATCTGACTTTTGACAAACATGACCAAAACAAGCAATAAGGAAAGAATTCCTTATTTAATCAATGATGTTGGGAAAATTGGCTAGCCATATGCAGAAAACTGAAACTGGACCCCTTCCTTACACCTTACACAAAAATTAAGATAGATTAAAGACTTAAATGTGAGACATAAAACCATAAAAAACACCATAAGAAAACCTAGGCAATATAATTCAGGACATAGGCATGGGCAAAGAGTTCATAACTAAAACACCAAAAGCAATGGCAACCAAAGTCAAAATTGACAAATGGGATCTAATTAAAGAGCTTCTGCACAGCAAAATAAACTATTATCAGAGTGAACAGGCAACCTACAGAATGGGAAAACTTGCTGCAATCTATTCATCTGATAAAGGGCTAATATCCAGATCTACAAAGGACTTAAACAAATTTATAAGAAAAAAAAAAGACCTCATCAAAAAGTGGGCAAAGGATATGAGTAGATACTTGTCACAAAAAGACATTTATGCGGCCAACAAACATATGAAGAAAAGCTCATCATCATTGGTCGTTAGAGAAATGTAAATCAAATCCACAATGAGATACCATCTCACGCCTGTTAGAATGGTGATCATTAAAAAGTCAAGAAACCACAGATGCTGGTGAGGATGTGGAGAAATAGGAATGCTTTTACACTGTTGGTGGGAGTGTAAATTAGTTCAACCCTTGTGGAAGACAGTGTGAGGATTCCTCAAGGATCTGGAACCAGAAATACCATTGGACCCAGCAATCCCATTACTGGATATATACCCAAAGGATTATCATTCATTCTACTATAAAGACACATGCACATGTATGTTTATTGCAGCACTGTTCACAATAGCAAAGACTTGGAACCAACCGAAATGCTCATCAATGATAAACTGGATAAAGAAATGTGGCACATGTACACCACACCATGGAATACTATGCAGCTAGAAGCCTTTTAATTGAATGCAGTCCTGATGGTTTGTTTTAGTTGATTGTAATTATAGTGTCATATCCATGAAATCATTGCTAAGACCAATATTGTAAAGCTTTCCCTCTTTTTTCTTCTCGAATTTTACAGTTTCGGGCCTTACATTTAAGTCTTTAATTCATTTTGAGTTCATTTTTGTGTGTTAGGAGAGAATGGTTCAGTTCTTAATTTTTTATTAAGATCTTATCCACATGTGCACAGCTCCTGGATGAACCCAGGAGTTAACAACTTTAGTCCTTTCGCCAGACGTATGGGGCCTCAGTTATCCTGTTCTGCCCTGGACTTCTGCATCTGTACCAATGTGTCAGGCCAAGTGGTGGAAATTCTGACTAGAGGGATGAAAAATGGTAAATTCACCACTGATTTGGTGGTACTCTGAATTTTGATCTTTATACCCAATTAATCTGCCACTATTTTCAGTGTCCCAAAAGCTTTTGCCTGCAACCTGTCCAGATTTTTTAATTCAGTGAGAGACAGTGAGGAATGTATTTACTTCATCTTGCCCAGATTCAGAAACTCTGGCCTAGAATTTAGATTATGTCTTGAATTTTTTTTTCTTAAAGGGCAAGATAGGAAATACTTTAGGCTTGTGGGTCATATGATTTCTGTGGCAACTACTCAATCCTAGTGTTATAGCATGAAATCAGGTGTAAACAGTATATAAACACATGGGTATGACTGTGTCCCATTAAAAATGTATTGATAAAAACAGCTGACTGGCCTGCAGACCATAGTGTGCCAACCTCTGTTTTAGATAATGAGTGAAGGATATTGAGCCAGGGGTATGGAATGACAATAGGAAGTATTAAAAGGTTTTTCTCTTTACTTCACTGTGGAAGTCTCGTGTGGATAGAGAACTCTCAGAGGTAATCAGTTATTTTATTATGTTTCATTTAAACACTGTAATACACCTATCTCTTGCAATATACCATATTAGTCATTTAAGTGGTAATGGTTTACTTCTTGAGTTATAGGCTAATTATGGAATTCCACTCTTCCTGCCAATTGTTGCTTTCCTATTGTTTTTCAGAGCTACTTCTTAACTAAAATTTAGTTACTTATGTCTTTTATCACTGTTGATTTTTGATAGGGATAGGGTGGGACAGCTAATTGTCTCATCGGAGCTGGATTCATGAGCATACATGAAGGTGGTGCTGTCTCCTCAGGTGTCAGCCAAGAGGGCAAGCAAGAATAATACTTTAATTATAGAAGGCTGACATTTCTAACCAACTCATGTGGGCATATGAGCACAATATTTGCTATTTATAACAGAAAAAGTTGCTGATATTAGTCCTGGTTAAACAGAAGCATTGTGTGTCATGTCGTCCCCAACCCACACAAACCAACTAGAAGCACATGTTGTCCAAAAAAATTTAGCCAGTCTACAAATGTGGAAACAAATGTTTGTAGGAGGACTTTTGGGATGGTTACTTCTCAGGCTTAGATGTTATCCCAATGACGCCATTTTTTTGCCCCATGGAATCACAAAAATTTTGTAAGACTCCCAAGTATCAAGTAGGATTGACAGAGATGTGTAATCTTGATTTCAAGAAGATCTGTAAGAAGAAGTGTTTTGCAATTTTCAGTTTTAAACTCCACACTGAAGTCTGGTCAGTCTTGTACAAAGCAGGCATCCCTTGAGGCTCTGTTACTTCTGTCTGCCTAAGATTTAGCATCTGGTAGAAGCTGTATGAGGCTGTTTTCTGGAGTTCTCATTGAATCGTCCAATGAACTTCTCACCTAGCCCTGCTTTCAGCAATTCTCATTGAAAAACAATGCATTTTGTCATAATCTTAATGAGGAAAGAATAAAGGAAAGAATGAAAAAAGAGAGGAAAAAAGAATGAATAGGGAGGAAATTAGAAACCAAAATTACTTGAAAGAATAGATTAATACTTTTGTCTATATTATGTAATTTAATATTTACAACTGATGACAGAAAAGCCAAATTCTGCAAAAGCATATTGAAAGAGGTTTATTCTAAGAAGAGGCAGAGCAAGATGGTTAAATAGAAGCCTTCATTAATCATCCTCCCTGCAAAAACATCAAATTTAACTGTCCACACGTAAAAGCACCTTCATAAGAACCAAAAGCCAAATGAGCAATCACAGTACCTGGCTTTAAGTTCCTATTGCTGAAAGGCATTGAAGAGGGTAGGAAAGACAGTCTTGAACTGCCTATGCCCCTTCTCTATTCCCTTGCAGCATCTGTGTGGCACAGAAAGATCTCTACAATGAAAACTATAAAACATTAAAAAAAGTTGATGAGGACTCAAAAATTGGAAAGATATTACATGTTCATGGATTGGAAGAATCAATATTGTTAAAATGTCCATATTACCCAAAGCAATCCATAAATTCAATGCAATCCCTAGGAAAATGCCAATGGTATTCTTTACAGAAATAGAAAAAATAATTCTGAAATTTATATGGAACTACAAAAGACTCAGAATAGCCAAAGCTACCCTGAGCAAAAAGAACAAACTGGAGGAATCACATCACATGACTTCAAGTTATATTGCAAAGCTATAGTAAACAAAACAGCATGGTAGTGGCATAAAAAAACAGATGGAACAATGGAACATAATAGAGAACCCAGAAACATAATACATTCATCTATAGTGAACTCATTTTTGAAAAAGTTGCCTAATCATTAGGGAAAAGGTAGTCTCTTCATTAAATGGTGATAGGAAAACTGGATATCCATGTGCAGAAGAATGAAACTAGATGCCTATCTTGTTCTGTACACAAAAATCAAATCAAAATGGAGTAAAGACTTAAATCTAATACCTCAAACTATGAAACTACTACAAAAAAGCATTGAGAAAATTCTCCAGGACATTTGAGTGAGCATTTTTTTCTTTTTTCTTTTTGAGATGGAGTCTTGCTCTGTCACCCAGGCTCTGGATCTTGGTTCTCTGCAACCTCAGCCTCCCAGTTCAAGCAGTTCTCCTGCCTCAGCTTTCCAAGTAGCTGAGACTACAGGCACATGCTGCCATGTCTGTCTAATTTTTTTGTATATTAGTAGTGATGGGGTTTTACCGTGTTGCTCAGGCTTGTCTTGAATTCCTGAGCTCATGCAATTCACCCACCTTGGCCACCCAAAGTGCTGGGATTGCAGGCGTGAGCCACCCTGACTGGCTGGGCAAATATTTTTTGGGTAATGTCTTGCAAGCATAGGCAAACAAAGCAAAAATGGATAAATGGGATCAGATCAAGTTAAAAATCTTCTGTGTGGCAAAGGAAATCATCCACAAAGTGAAAAGAAAACCCACAGAATTGGAGAAAATGTCTGCAAACTATCCATCTGACAAGGGATTAATAACCAGAATATATAAGGAGCTTAAACAGCTCTATAGGAAAAAAAATCTAATAATCCAATTGAAAGATGGGCAAAAGATCTGAACAGTAATTTCTCAAAAGAAGACATGAATGGCAAAAAATATATAAAAAAATGCTCAACATCATTGATCATGAGAGAAATGGAGATCAAAACTACAGTGATCTATCATGTTACCCCAGTTAAAATGGCTTTAATCCAAAAGACAGGCAATAACAAATGCTGGTGAGATGTGGAGAAAAGGGAACCCTCACACACTATTGGTAGGAATGCAAATTAACCACTATGGAGAATGGTTTACAGGTTCCTCCAAAAATTGAAAGTAAAGCTATCACGTGATCCAGAAATCCCACTGCTGGGTATATACCCTGAAGAAAAGAAATCAATACATTGAAGAGATATCTGTACTCTCACATTTGTTGCAGCACTATTTACAATAGCCAACATTTGGAAGCAACCTAAGCATCCATGAACAGGATAAATGGGTAAAGAAAATGTGATACATATATACAATGGGGTACTATTCAGCCACAAAAAAGAATGAGATACTGTCATTTGCAACAATATGGATGGAACCGGAAGTCATTATGTTAATGAAATAAGCCATGCATAGAAAGATAAACTTTCCATGTTCTGATTTACTTGTTGGAGCTAAAAATGAAAACAATTAAACTTAGAGAAATAGAGAGTAGAAGGGTGGTTACCAGAGGCAGGAAAGTTATGTAGGGGAAGAGAAAATGGTGAAAAATATAGTTTGATTGATTATACTACAAGGCTACAGTAACTAAAACAGCATGGTACTGGTACCAAAACAGATATAGACCCATGGAGCAGTACAGAGGCCTCCGAAATTATGCCACACATCTACAACCATCTGATCTTTGACAAACCTGACAAAAACAAGCAATGGGGAAAGAATTCCCTACTTAATAAATGGCATTGGGAAAACTGGCTAGTCATATGCAGAAAACTGAAAGTGGACCCCCTCCTTAAAGCTTATACAAAAATTTACTGAAAATGGATTAAGGACTTACACATAAGACCTAACACCATAAAAACCCTGGAAGAAAACCTAGACAATATAATTCAGGACATAGGCATGGGCAAAGACTTCATGAATAAAATACCAAAAGCAATGGCAACCAAAGCCAGAATTGACAAATGGGATCTAATTAAACTAAAGAGCTTCTGCAGAGCAAAAGAAACTATCATCAGAATGAATAGGCAACCTACAGAATGGGAGAAAATTTCTGCCATCTACCTATCTGACATAGAGCTAATATCCAGAATCTACAAAGAATTTAAACAAATTTACAAAAAAACACCCAAACAACCCCATCAAAAAGTGGGTGAAGGATACGAACAGATAATTTTCAAAAGAAGGCATTTATGCAGCCAACAAACACTGAAAAAAGCTCATCATCACTGGTCATTAGAGAAATGCAAATTAAAACCATAATGAGATATTATGTCATGCTAGTTAGAATGGTGATCATTAAAAAGTCAAGAAACAACAGATGCTGGAGAGAATGTGGAGAAACAGGAATGCTTTTACACTGTTGGTGGGAGTGTAAATCAATTTAATGATTGTGGAAGGTAGTGTGGAGATTCCTCAAGGATATAGAACCAGAAATACTATTTGGCCCAGCAATCTCATTATTGGGTATATGTCCAGAGGATTATCAGTTATTCTACTATAAAGATACATGCACACATATTTTTATTACAGCACGGTTTACAATAGCAAAGACTTGGAACCAACCCAAATGCTCATCAATGATAGATTTTATAAAGAAAATGTGGCACATATACACCATGGAATACTATGCAGCCATAAAAAATGGATGAGTTCATGGTTTTTGCAGGGACATGGATGAAGCTGGAAATCATCATTCTCAGCAAACTAACACAAGAACAGAAAACCAAAAACCACTATCACTCATAAGTGAGAGTTGAACAATGAGAACACATGGACACAGGGAGGGAACTATCACACACCAGGACATGTTGAGGGGTCGGGGGGAGCAAGGGGAGGGATAGCATTAGGAGAAATACCTAATGTAGATGACAGATTGATGGGTGCAGCAAACCACCATGGTAGGTGTATACTTATGTAACAAATCTGCACGTTCTGCACACATATCCCAGAACTTAAAGTATAATTTGAAAAAAATGGATTACAGAGACAAATATAAAAATAAAATTGTAGAACTTCTAGAAGAAAGAAAAAATAGAGTTTGATTGTATATGTTCTAGTATTTGGCAGCACAATAGGGTGACTACACTCAACAATCATTTATTATACATTTTAAAATAGCTGAGTTTAATTGGGTCATTTGTAACCCAAAGGATAGATGCTTGAGGTGATGGAAACCCCAGTTACCTTGATGTGCTAATTTCACATTATGTTACTGTATCAACATGTCTTGTAACCCACAAAAATATACACCTACTATGTTCCTACAAAATTTAAAAATAAACTTTAAGAAAAATTTAACCCTTTTCTTATTTTCTCCAGGAATACCTTGCCAGTGGTGCTTGTGGGTCTGACATTTACTCCAAGACAATTTTGCCACAAGATATCTCACTTTTATTATTTTTGCATTACTCTAGTATATCAACTTTGGAACAAAGCACATTATTCTATTTATAGCATTCTGTTTTTATTAGTGGTATTTCCATTTATAGAATATAGTAATTCTTGATTGCTAAAAATGTCGTATCCTAGAAAGCATGACATTTCTACACATGATGTTAACATTGTTCTCTAACAGTTGTTGGCCAGATGTATTACTCTGTTTTCATGCTGCTGATAAAGACATACCTGAGTGGGTAATTTATAAATAAAAAGAGGTTTAGTGGACTCACAGTTTCACATGACTGGGGAGGCTTCACAATCATGGTAGAAGGTGGAAGGCACATCTTACATGGAGGCAGACAAGACAGAATGAGAGCCAAGTGAAAAGGGAAACCCCTTATAAAACCGTCAGATCTTGTGAGACTTATTTACTACTATGAGAATAGTATGGGGGAAAATGCCCCCATGATACAATTATCTCCCACCATGTTCTTCCCACAACATGTGGGAATTATGGGAGCTATAATTCAAGATAAGATTTGGGTGGGGACACAGCCAAACCATATCATTCCAGCCCAGCCTCTCTCAAATCTCATGTCCTCACATTTCAAAACACGTCATGCCTTCCTAATAGTGCCCCAAAGTCTTAACGCATTTCAGCATTAACTCAAAAGTCCACAGTCCAAAGTCTCATCTGAGACAAGGCAAGTCCCTTCTGCCTATGAGCCTATAAAGTCAAAAGCAAGTTAGTTTCTTCCTAGATACAATGAAGGGATGGGTGTTGGATAAATACACCCATTCCAATGGGAGAAATTGGCCAAAATGAAGGGCCTAAAGTCTCCATGCAAGCCTGAGATCCAATGGGGGAGTCAAATCTTAAAGCTCCAAATGATCTCCTTTGACTTCATGTCTCACATCCAGATTATGCTGATGTAAGAGGTAGTTTCCCATGGTCTTGGGCAGCTCCGCTCCTGTGCCTTTGCAGGGTACAGCCTCCCTTCCAGCTGCTTTTTTGGGCTGGCATTGTATGTCTGCAGCTTTTCCAGGTGCATAGTGCAAGCCATCAGTGGATCTATCATTCTGAGGTCGGGAGGATGGTGGCCCTCTTCTCACAGCTCCACTAGGCAGTGGCCCAGTGGAGACTCAGTATGGCGGATCCAACCCCACATTTCCTTTCCACACTGCCCTAGCAGAGGTTCTCCATGAGGGCCCTGCCGCTGGCCCCTGCAGCACACTTCTGCCTGGGCATTTAAGTGTTTCCATACATCCTCTGACATCTAGGTGGAGATTCCCAAACCTCAATTATTGACTTCTGTCTACTGGCAGGCTCCAAACCACGTGGAAGCTGCCAAGGCTTGAGGCTTGCACCCTTCGAAGCCATGGCCTGAGCTGTACCCCAGTCCCTTTTAGTCATGGCTCAACCATTTTTTCCTCCTAGGCCTCCAGGCCTACGATGTGAGGGGCTGTTGTGAAGGTCTCTGACATGCCCTGGAGATATTTTCCCTATAGTCTAGGAGACTAACATTTGGCTCCACATGACTTATGCAAACTTCCACAGACATCTTGTATTTCTCCTTAGAAAATGGGTTTGTCTTTTCTATTGCATCATCAGGCTACAAATTTTCCAAACTTTTATGCTCTGTTTCCTTTTAAAAACTGAATATTTTTAACAGCACTCAGGTCATCTTTTGAATACTTTGTTGATTCGAAATTTCTTCTGCCAGACACCCTAAATCATCTCTGTCAAGTTTGGCCTTCCACAAATCTCTAGGGCAGGGGCAAAATGCCACCAGTCTCTTGGCTAAAACATAGCAAGAGTCACCTTTACTCCAGTTCCCAACAAGTTCCTTATCTCCATCTGAGACCATCTTAGCCTGGATTTCATTGTCCATATCATTATCAGCATTTTGGGCAACATCATTTAACAAATCTCTAAGGAATTTCATACTTTCCTATATTTTCCTGTCTTCTTCTGAGTCATCCAAACAATTCCAATCTCTGCCTGTTACCCAGTTCCAAAGTTGCTTCCATGTTTTCAGGTATCTTTACAGCAGCACCCCACTACCTGGTACCAATTTAATGTATTAATCCATTTTCATGCTGCTTATAAAGACATACCTGAGACTGGGTAATTTATGAAGAAAAATGGTTTAATGGACTCACTTCCACGTGGCTGGGGAGACCTCACAATCATGGCAGAGAAGGCACATCTTACATGGGAGGAGACAAGAGAGAATAAGAACTAATCAAAAAGGAAAACCCTTTATAAAACTATCAGATCTCATGAGATTTACTACCATGAGAACAGTAAGGGGGAACCACCCCCATGATTCAATTATCTCCCACTGAGTTCCTCCTACAACATATGGGAATTATGGAAGCTCCAATTCAAGATGAAATTTGGGTGGGGACATGGCTAAACCATATGACCAAGTATTCATTTGATAAATCTGATCTTTTTGAAACAGATGATTCTGATGATTCAGATGATTCTGATGTTCTCTTTAGAAATAACTCTAAGAACAGTTTTTATGTTTTCTTTTTACATTGAAAATCAGTCAGATTGGCTTCAGAGTGTGTTTATATAAAATTAAATGAGTACTGGCAATGAGCTGTACTTTTTTTTTCTAAACAAGAAAGGGTTGAAAAAGAGGTTTATTTTGAACCAGTGAGAATGACCATGGCTTGGGGTTACACAATCTCAAGAGGTCCTGAGAAAGTGTCCCTGGGGTGATCAGGATACAGTTTCATTTTATACGTGTAAACCAAAAATAAAACTTGAAGGCTCCTTGCAACCATCTGAATGGACTTTATTCTTGGCCAGGGTACTCTAACATTTAACCTGAAAGGCTGGTTAAGGCCATGATGGGAACTGGGAACTGGCGGATACCCCTCCAACATTAACATCAACACAAAATTTAAGTCTCAGAAGAAATATTTACTGTTTATTCTCTCTAAAGCCTGCTACTTGGAGGTTTCATCTATGTGATAAAACCTAGGTCTCCACAACCCCTTAGTGTAATCCAGGCATTTCTTTCTACTGATAACTCTTTCAACCAATTGCCAATGGAATATGTTAAATCTACCTAGGACCCAGAATTCCCTGCTTTGAGTTTTCCTGCCCTTCCATATAAAACCAGTGTAAATCTTACATGTATTGATGTGTTATGTCTCTAAAATGTATAAAAGCAAGCTGTACCCCAGGCACCTCCTAAGACTGTTTCACAGGCATATCCTTAATCCTGGCAAGATAAACTTTCTAAATTGATTGAGACTCGTCTCATGTATCTTGGGTTTACATACATTTCAAGGAGACAGGCATTGTAGGGAAAATAATAAATCTATACATGGAAGCTTATACATAGGTTTGAATAGAAAAGGCAGAACACATCCAAGCTAGGTCTTACAAGTCATAGGTGGGAATCCTTCAGTTGACAATTAGTTGAGAGAGTTGAGTTATTATCTAAAGACTTGAAGTCAGTGAAAAGGTGTGCTTGGATTTACGATAATGGGGTTGTAGGGTCCCTTGGCCCTCTGAACATTTGCAGAAAATCACTGACATGAGATAGATTGATTAAATAAATGTGTATGCCCTTTTTTCCTATTAATGTGTACACAGCCTTCAGAATGAAGACACCATCTGTCAATGAGGTTCAGAAGCTTATATGCCATTCTGAGGTTACAGAATAAGCACAAGCTCAGATCATGGCCAAAACCAGGTTTTAGTGGCAAGAGGAGTTATGGGAAGGAAAAAGGAAAAGGCTTGGCAGCAAAGCTGGCCTTGTTATGTAGATGAAGCCTTATAGTTAGCAGCCCTCAGAGAGAATAGATGGTGAATGTCTCTTTGCAGACTTTCAAAGGTGTCAGACTCAATCTCTCCTAGATCTGGGAAAGGTTTAGAAAGGGAAGTCATGGTTACATTAATGGAGATTGTTTACAGATGCAAATTTCCCTCACAAAAGACAAGTTTGCAAGGCTGTTTCAATCTGTTGGCCTTGAGGCAACCCTTTGAAAATGAATAATCAGGAACGAATCAGAGGAATAATCAGGGTCTTTATTTGTGGTGCGATTTTATATCAGAGTCAGATTGGAAAGTAAGTCACATAATACTGGGTTCATTAAAAAAAAAAAAACTCATCTAAGGAAATTTTTATGGTTTGTGGGGTATAACCCTCAGGCACCTTCAATGGGAATTTGGGCAAGAGGAAAAAAGCCTGAGTTTCCTTCTCACAGCCTCTCAGTAGAATATGGAAGATTTAATTTCTAAGCAAGTGCAATGATCCCCATAATAGAGCCTGGTCTACTACCTGAGTGGTTAGGAGCTTGGATTCTGTTGCCAGACTGCCAGGATTTGAATCTTGCCTCCCCTACTCATGACTTGTGTACTTTGGACAACTTACTTAACTAATGTGTGCCTCCTTATCTGGAAAATAGAGAAAGTAATGGAGCCTACCTCAAAGGACTGTTTCAAGGGTTGACTTGGTATTAGTAAAACACTGGGTACAGTGCCTGCCATGTAGTAGACACTATTTAAGTTTTAGCTACACTGAAAAAAAAAAAGTTGGGTGATACAGGCAGCATTGAGGGCTGTTTCAGCCAAGAAGAAGGATAGACCTATTTAGGCAAAGAGCTTGTTGTAAGGCAGAAAGAGTCAGGATGTGTAAATCTGGTTTGTAGTCATTTGTGGCGAGTTTGAAGGGGAAAAGTGTGGAACATACAATGTAGGATCTCTTAAATTATCTTCCAGAAAACTTCCTGCTAGGGTAATCATACCAGGTTCCAGGGTGAGGCTATATTGGGTCTCCAGTGAGCCACGTTAATGAGCGATGTATAGCCCTAGGGCCATATTGGCATCCAGGAGCCTGAGGATACTCTATGCTCTAGCTTAATAATGGATGTCAACACAAATAGGGGGTCATGTTTTCATTTCAGTGTACTATAGGTAAGAGGAAGTTGAAAAGTGACAATCATGGCATGGTAAAATAAGACGAAATATTTGATCTTTTTCTCCACAAAACTCTTATTAAAACCCTTAGAATTTCCTGAGCAATAAGGGAGATAGGAGCATCTTCTGTTAGTCATAATAAGTCCATTTCAACCTTATCTGAATTTATGCTAATGAATAAATTAGCATTTATTCATGATTGATTCAGCTCCTGGAAGTCTTCTAATGAGCTTTAGGATGGGGTTGGTCACCAAGAAGAACGAAAATTGATTAGAAGCTTGGAATTTTCAACCCTACCTCCTAACCTCTAGGAAAGGGAGAGGGTCTGGGTAATAAGCTCAATCAGCAATGGTCAGTGTTTTAATCAATCATGCCTACATAATGAAACTTCCATAAAATCATTCTAACAGTGAGGTTTGGGGAGCTCGTAGGTAGGTGAAGACATTGAAATTCTGAACAAATGGTATACCTGGAAAGGGCTGGGAATCTCTGTGCCTGCCTCCCCATACCTTGCTCTATGCAGCTCTTCTATTTGGTTGTTCCTGAGTGTTCATTTATAATAAAGGGGTAACAATAAAGTGCTTACCTGAGTTTGGTGAGTAATTACAGCATTTTGTCACACCTGAGGGGAAGGTTGTGGGAACCTTCAAGCTTAGAGTTCGCTGAGCAGAAATAGGAGTCCCAGTCTGGCATAATTGAGCTCTTAACTCATGAGGACTACATGAACTCCAGGAGTTGATATCAGAATTAAATTGTTAGATTCTCTGTTGGAGTCAGAATTAGAACTGTTTGGTGTGGAAAAATTTCCACATATTTGGTGTTAGAATATTTCACATGGCCAAATGAGAAATATCCACAGTGGTAAGATGAGCCATATCTGTGCTCAGAAGAGGAACTATATTTGGCCAAGTCATGGCTTTCCTGGGAGCTTCAGAGAGAGGTGCAAATGCCCACAGGAGGAGCTGGGATGTTATAATATAGATATTGTAAGGAAGAGAATCAATGTTATTTGACATTTATGTAAGAAAGGCCTGAGAATTCCCAGACTAAGTCAGAAGAGACTTCTGGACTGAGTTTTCCATGACTGCATTGATTATTAATTTTTTATTCATTGATTTAATAAAAATATATTGATTTTCTGTTATGTGCTAAGCATTTGAAATATAGCAGTGACAAGTCCTAGTCTTGAGATAGGCTATTATCTAGCAAAAGAGAAAAGACATTGAACTAATAATTAAATAAATGAAGAGCTGATGAGAGCTAAAGACTATTGTTATATTTTTTGAAATATGCTATGCCAGAAGCTCTCAGGAATATATAAGAGGGAGACTAAATTTAGAATTTAAAAAAACCTTCTGGAATTACTTAATTACCGTGCACTTTGTAATATTCTTTCCTCCAAGAAAGCATAACATTCTTTCACTAGTACAACTCTCACAAAAAACATAGAAGAGGAAAGAGATAGGGAAGTTTAAAATTCTTCTTAGAGATACACGATGCCCTGAGATAGGCCATAATTACCCAGTTTCTAATGGGGTACTTTGTGGTAGTGACATCCCTATTCAGGATGTTTCAGTTTTACTGTGAGGAAGGTCTTCCTCTTCAATAAAATGAGATGCTAAAGAGTAATGCTGCATAACCTACTTGCAGTATATACTACTATGTAGTATATTGTTAGGATAGAGTATTTGTCTTGATTTTCTGAGCAGAGCACAAAGCATTGTTTTGTGAAGTGGCCTGTCTTCAGGATCTATTTCCTTATTCCAATCATTCTTAAATTTCATCTAGGATTATTGCTTTTTTACCTTCTTTTCATAATCCCTATAAATTGTTTCCTATTAGCAAGTATTTACTGCATTATTATCCTTCAAATTTGACTAAAACAACAAAAATAAGTAATCACAGCAAACTGCAGTAGGCCATCCTAGTACAGCCTACTGACCCTAACAGTGTCTGAGTTCTGTAGTGTTTCAACCATCGATCTCCCTTGGAACAGATGAGCTGACATCAAAAAAGAGAGATGCTCATTATTTATGCAGGCAATTGGTTATTTAACACATCTTTAACTCTTCAAATTACCCTTCCGAAACTTGTACATCTCTGAGGAGACATTTCTAGAGATGGAACCCCCATTTTGACTTAAAATCAGAAGGGCAGGACTATAAATGCTCAGCCAAATTCTTGATTCGATGCAAAATACAAGTAGGTCAGGCTCTTATGGCTGAGCCTATAGAAAACTCCAGACCATGTCTTCATTTAATGAAATTGGTCTCTCTCCTCCTTGAAAGCAGTTTTTGAGCTGCTGAATTCTGCACCTGCAGCAATTTCTGGCGTATTTTTAAGAAAGTCCCAGGGATTTGCAAATTATAGAGCTATATTCCTTGCACAAAAGTTTAACAACATGGCCCCATGTCATCTTTGCATTAAACACATCAGAAATTATAGGAAATGAAGATAAATTAAACAGCAAATATTAAAATTTGGTTATACTCAGCATGTATGAAAGAAGGGGCTGTCCAGTCGTTTGCTTGTGTTTCCATGGCCCAGATAAGCCTCCTTAGTTATTTCCTGCAGCTTTCTAGAATCATAACACTATGCGTCAGGAGTAATGAGGCTTTATTTTTAAAAAATTGTGTTTATCCATATTAAAGCCAATAATGAAGTCTTTGCAAATAATTCAGACAGTATTGCTGTCAATCAGTACAGCTTTTTCAAGAAGAACTGTCTGTCCTGTGAGGTGGTGCAGCAGGCTGTATAGAAAGTTGAACATTTACATGATCTCCAGCCAGATTTCCAGGTCTGCCGAGGTTTGTGGCTTTCAACCTCATTGAAGTTTTGTACTCTCATATGACACTACTTGTATTCATATCTACTGACTGACCTATCAGCTAATAAGTACAGAAATATGAGTAATGTTAGAAAATCACAGTCCGGCATGGTGGCTCATGCCTGTAATCCCAGCACTTTGGGAGGTGGAGGTGGGCAAATCACTTGAGGCCAGGAATTGGAGACCAGCCTGGCAAACATGGTGAAACTCCATCACTACTAAAAATACAAAAATTAGCTGGGCATGGTGGTAGGCACTTGTAATTGCAGCTACTCAGGAGGCTGCAGCAGGAGAATTGCTTGTACCCAGGAGGCAGAGACTGCAGTGAGCTGAAACTGTGCCATTGCACTCCAGCCTGGGCGACAAGAGCAAAATTTTGTATCCAAAAAAAAAAAAAAGAAAAGAAAAATCACTATCTTGTAATCCCCAGGGGAGTAGCATTAATAGATATTAAAACCAATCAGCAAAGGTTTGGGGGAACAGGAAATTGACATGGTCTTAGTTTCATCCTATAGATTACTTGCTATTTACAAAGGGAAAAATTAAACTTTGAAATGGAGACATGTGACCATAGTCATTTTAACCAGGTGACCAACTTAGCATCCCTAATAGTGGGACAACTGGCTTTGCATGCTTCTTGATTCCAATGCCATGAGAAGTACATAGAATCACCTCTGAAATATTCCTGCAAAGGTGAATCTATTAATGAAGCATCAGAGAAATCCATTATGTAGGGTATTCTATAAGACCATTGGCCTGGCCTCTTCTAAAAACGTCATAAAAAATGAAAATAGGTGAGGGATATTAAAAGAGACTAAAGAAAAAAACAAAGACCTTCTTTGAATCTCATTTAGATCTTAGGTCAGAAAAAAACTCCAAGCTTTAAAAGATGTTCGTAGGACATCTGATGAAATTTAAATATGTTTAGTTTCTCTCTTATTCTGTCTGTTATTATTAAATTAGTGTTAGTAGGTGTGAGAGTCACATTGTGGTTGTGTTGGTATGTTTCCTTAATTCTAGATGATGCTCAAATAAGGGGTAAAGAGAAATGTCTGCAATTTACTCTCAAAGGTATCAGCAAAATGAAAGAACATTGAGCAAATGCATAAGAAAGTGAGCAAGAGGAAATGAACATAAACTGCTAATGATGTCAAGAATTGATGAAACTAGATGTAGGGCCTGTGGGTGTCCATGAGCTGTTCTTCCAACTCCTCTGTACTTTTGAAAATGTTCAAAATAAAAAGTTGGGAGAAAATCTGGTTATGGAATCAAAAGGTACACAAGAATCTCCTAGATGTGAGAAACTGAGTTAAATAATATTTTAAATTAATTGGAATCATATTAAATATAAAAACGCTTCTTTATATTTGAACCATCATAAACATTTTATGTAGATGGCGCATTCAGCCATACTTCTAGATTCCCAGAGCTCTTGGGGATCCTGCCGCCTAGGGAGGGAACTCTGTTCTATAGAGGATTGCTTCCTTGTAATCAAAGTTAGTCTGATAGATCTCTGTGTCTAGTGTAAAGCTACTCTTCATTTCAGAAATAAAAATTATACTCTGTGCAGCTGCTTTGGAAGATAATGTTCATTCTTGGGCTTTAGCAGTGATTGCATCTGCCTTGCTGGAAGGGTGGCTCCGTCTGACTGCTGTCCTATAAGCATTTCCAATTCTATGGAGAAGAACACATTTTCCTTAAGGCTGTCTCAAAATTAGTTTATCTTTCTATGAATATTCTGTTTGCTCTCAGTTGACAAATTTCTAGATCTCTTAGTCTATTGGCAGCACATTTTACTTTGTTTCATAACCACTTCCTGAGTCACTGTTCTGTGCACTATTCTAAGCATATGACTGTAAATATAGCTACTTTTTAAATAAAATTGTGACTTTAAAAAGGGAAGTTCATATTAAGTATGCTCACAGATTCAAAATAACAAGAAAAAGGCCTGAAATATAAGGTACTTAAAATATATTTTACTGGCTGGGCACGGTGGCTCATGTCTGTAATCCCAGCATTTGGGGAGGCAGAGGTGGGCAGATCATAAAGTCAGGAGTTTGAGACCAGCCTGGCCAATATGGTGAAACCCCATTCTGTACTAAAAATGCAAAAATTTAGCAGGGCATGGTGGTGTGTGCCTGTAACCCCAGCTACTCAGGAGGCTGAGGCAGAAGAATCGCTTGAACCCGGGAGGCGGAGGTTGCAGTGAACCGAGATTATGCCACTGTACTCCAGCCTGGGCGATATAGTGAGATTCCATCTCAAAAAAATATATATATATATTTATATATATATATATATACACACACACACACACACACACAAAACACATACGACTTTATATGTATATATTACTTTAAAACCTTATTGTAAAATTAACCAGATACAAATAATTATATAAAATGAATGTATAACATGAAGAATAAGACAAATGCCTTTGCAGCTATCACCCAAATGAAGACATAGAACTTTGTCAGTCACCTTCGAAGACCCTGCAGCTTTGTATTTGCAATTCCCCATTCTCCTTCCACTTTTCTTAAAAGTAACCACTATTCTAACTTTAATCATTATTTTTTACTCTTCTTTATCACCAAAGTGTGCAACCTTGAATACTCGTGTTTCCTTCCTCCCTTTCTTCTTTACACACACACACACACACACACACACACACACACAAATACATTTTAGTGCCAGTGTATCTTAGAATAGTCCCTGTACAGTCTCTTTAATGTACAGGTTTTCCTTCCATCTCCCCTTTCTCTTTTGCAATTTATTTGTTTAAGAAATTGAGATATTTGATCTGTAGAATTTCCCCCAATCTGGATTATATTTTGCATCCTCAGTATTTGGCTTGGCATATTCCTCTGTCCCCTTTATTTCCTGTATACTTGTATCTGGATATGAAAACTTCAATGTGAATTTTTTGGCAAACTTATTTCATAGGTGGTGTGTGTCCTTTACTGCTGATGTTAGTAGCCACTGCCACAGAAAGCTTAGATTTAGTAATTCCTTAAGATTGCAAAGTGACGATGTTCTAATTATTTTTCCCTCTATCATTTGAAGCATTCTGCAAGAACCTTAGGCACATCTACTATTTGGCTATTCTTATGTATAGCTGTAATGGAAAAGACAGGATAAATGTATTTTATTCTTTCCTAATATTTACCAGTTTTCAAATAATAAGTTGGTCACTGTCATCTTAGACTGATCAATTAGGCTACCCCTTTTAAGAAATATCATTATAAACTTTTGGGTTTAAACTTATTAGTATGTAGTTATAATCCTTACTAAGACTTAATTTGACTGTCTTTGTCTGAGAGGCCTCCTTAAGCTGGCCCCTGGGTCTTTTGCCTGCATCCCCAGTAGTCTTTGATGGCTTTCTTGCTCTCTGGTAGGACATGTTCTGGCTTATTTTGTACATTTCCTGTTCCTGTAATCAGCCATTTGCCAAGGGTCACTGACGTCTTTTACTGGAAATGATTTCTGAAGACCATAAGCTAGGTGCTACTGGTGTTTACTGCTACTGAGTTTTACTTTTTTTTTTTTTTTTAAGGCCTGAAGTGGACAGTATTTACGGGGAAGAATGCTACCTAAAATCTGCAAATACACTTTATACTGAGAAATAATACTTAATAGTCAAACTTATAATACAGGATTTCTTTTTAACAGATTCTATCTCACATGTGAATCTTCCTTTTCCACATCAGGAATTCTGATTCTCAAATACATAGGATGATTAAAATATCATATAATTATTCACTTACATTATGCCATATTACCTGTGCAGCAGGCTCACTAATAGTACCACCATTAATATAAAAACAGTTAATGTTTCTTTATGCACATGTTCTCCGCATTCTTCCCCATTTAAAAAAAGGTACAGAATCTCTTTATTATCATAGCATATAGCTGTGGAATACTATATCATACTTTTTACCATAATTGAGTCTTAGTTTTTACTTTTCTATGCAATGTTCATTATCCATCCTTATGTCACTTTTTTCCTAATCATTTTGGTTTTCTGAAACTAGTTCTCTAGTAGATTCTGTAGGAAAATAATGTGAAAAGATTCACTAAGTTATTGCATGTTGATATTTGTTTCATGTGGTCATATTTGCATGTCAGTTTGATTGGGTATAAAATCCTGTTTTAAATTTACTTTTCTTGATATCTTAAATGCTGCTTTATTTTCCTTTGGCATAAAGCACTGCTATTAAAAAGTCGGATAAAAATATTTCTTTGTAAGTGATGTGGCGTTTTGCTTTGATAGTTTATTTTTTTTTAAATCCCACTAATTTTGCTAGAATATTTCTTTGTGTTGGTAATTTCTAGTTCTATTTTTTCAGGTACACTATGTGTTTTGTATTTGGTTTCACTGCATGGTTTTGAGTTTTTTAATTACAGATTTCTTTATTTCTTTAAATCAAGTTTTTTTGGTATTCTGTTTTCTCAACTTGATTTCCTCTTTGGACATTCATATTTATGTATGTGCTTTAACAATGATTGTGTCTGCCTTGCTGGAATGGTGGCTCCTCTGCCTACTTTTCAATATCTGTTACTTATCCTCAAGTTCCTTTTATCTGTTTCTTCATAGTTTTCCTTTAGAAATTTTGTTCTTTAGAACAGCTTTAGGCTCATAGCAAATTGAGCAAAACATACAGAGAGGTTTTATATATCTCCTGTCTTCTCCTCCACATATACCTCCCCCAGCCATTGACATCCCCCACCAGAGTGGTGCATTTGTTACAGCTAATGAACCTACATTGACACATCATCATTATCCAAAGCCTATAATTTACATTAGACTTCACTCTTGATGTTGTACGTCCTCTGAGTTTAAAGAAATGTATAATGACATTTGTTCACCCTTACAGTATCATACAGAAGAGTTTCACTGCCCTAAAGATCCTTCATGCTTTGCTTTCTTTGGGGAAGCCTTTGGAACACCTGACAACCACTGATCTATTACTATAGATTACTATAAAAGTTTTACCTTCTCCAGAATATCATATATTTGGAATCATGCAGAATGTCATGTATTTGGAATCATGCAGTATGTAGCCTTTTTAGATTGGCTGTTGTAACTCGGTAATATGCATTTATATCTCTTTTTATGTCTTTTAATGACTTAATAGCTCATTTCCTTTGTGCTGAAAATATTCCATTGTCTGAATGTACCACAGTTTACTTATCCATTCACCTACTGGAAGTCATCTCAGTTGCTTCCATGTTTAGGCAATTGCAAATAAAGCTATGAATAGGAGTTTGATTGCTGGTTTCTATGGTGAGTATATTTAGTTTTGTAAGAAACTGAGCAGGTGTCTTCCAAAGTGGTTATGCCATTTTATATTTCCACCAGCAATGAATGAGAGTTCTTGCTATTCTACAACCTCACCTGCATTTGGGGTTGTCAGTGTTCTGGATTTTCTCACTGTAATAGATGTGTAGTGGTATTTCATTGTTTTGACTTCATATCTTTTTGAGAGCTTGTTTGGAATTTCTAGCAGGGGAGTACAGCTACTCGTATACCCTTGACCAAAGAATGGTCCTCCTCTATGGAGGAAGGTCATCCTCTTTGACCAGATGTACAGCTTGAGGAAAGAAGCACATGGAGAAGTTTAAGAGGAAGGGGATACCTGCCTAGTCATCAGTATCGGCCCAATCAACTCTGGCCATCAATAGGGTGACAGATGTCACAGCCAGATTGCCCTCACACCCCTTTAACCTTTTGTGATTTTTAAAATTTCTCTCCCTTTTACCTTCTACATCTTTTATGTCTGCTTCTTTTTTTTTCTTCTTTCTAGTTTAATGTTCTTTTCTGAAATTATTCTTTCATTTCTAATTCCATTCTGAATTCTATCATCTCATTTGAGTTTTTCCCATTCTGATTTGTATTGATCCTTCATGACTTCTATCATTTTTTTCTAATGAATTTAGCTCATTTTGAAATACTAGATTCTAATTTTTATGTATTTTTGAGTATGCCTTGAGGACATACTTTTATTCTGGTAATTCAAGCAATGTGATCTAGAAAAAGTCTTACTCTCTGTGAACTTCAGTTTTCCCAGTTATAAAATGGTGAGAATAATTCTTAATTCATTGATGATCAACTCCAAATGCCTGACCAAATTTTAAAGTACTGTAGATGTGCAAAGCACTCTACAGGTATAACACATTATTTCTATGTCTGCAATTTAAAAAGTATATTAACTGTTTCCCTGACAATCAGTATTCCTTAGGTCTCACTTGGCAAACAAATCCTTCAGTTGCTGCTTCCTGGTCATATTGACCTTAGTGCTACAGATTGTGAATGTTCATTTCCCCCTTTTTCTTGTATTAATATGGCATTAACCTCGCTTCTTTTCTGTTGTTGATTTTTTTAAATGAAATTTGTTTTCTTACACGTTAGAAAAAGGAGTTAACTTTTCTAACTTTATACTCTAAAGCAAATTCTACTATTTTGTGTAGTGTTAAAAAAATATAGCCATCTACTTTCCTAGATCTTCTGGCTCTGTTCTCATCCTCCATTTAAAAAAATGTATTTATTTATTTAAATGTTCTCATGTTTCCATCTTTCTAAATGGGAAGATGAGAACAGAGCTCTTTCCTTTTTCTCTGTTATTCTTGAGTTTCTCAATTTTAATTTTATTCCCAGCACTTCATCCTTACTGTTGGGCTTCAGCTGGGAAAGGAGCTTTGGAGATTAGTTTTCACAGTTTATGGGGGAACAGACTGTTTCAGTGTCTATAGAAATTACTGGACTCACTCCCACTGATGATGCAAAACCCACCCAGTTTCAGCTGCTCTTCTCACATTGTTCCTCTGAAATTTCCAGTGAATTCTTGTTGGCTGTTTTCTTAGGGCCGTAGGATGGCTCCTTGTTCCCCCATGCTTTCCCTGGCACACATGCTGTGCCTGCCTTGTGGCTAGTGAAGGTTTGTCCACATCTGCCTGTATTTTGGAATGTGTGAGAATACCTTGTCACCTCAGTTTGTTGAAGATGTTGAGCGTCTGTTTTTGTCTTTTCTAGTTGTCTACTTTTTATGGTGAGATTTAAAGAAACTCAAAAACTATGCTGCCACTGCTTCCATAATCCCTGGTTAAAATTTTATATTGTTTAAGAATATTTAATGAGGGCCAGCATGGTGGCTCACATTTGTAATCCCAGCAATTTGGAGGCTATGGTGGGTGGATAACTCGGGGTTAGGAGTTTGATGCCAGCCTGGCAAACATGGTGAAATGCCATCTCCACTAAAAATACAAAAATCAGTTGGGCATGGTGGCCCATACCTGTAGTCCCAGCTACTCGGGAGGCTGAGGTAGAAGGCTGGCTTGAACCCAAGAGGCAGAAGTAGCAGTGAGCTGAGATCTCGCCACTGCACTCCAGCCTGGGCGACTGAGCAAGACTCTGTCTCAAAAAAAACCAAAACATATATATATGTATATGTATACACATACACACATATATGTATTGAAAATAGCACATAGTTGAGTCATTCATGGAACTAAACTAGTTTCAGCCAACAGATGGTTTTGTAATAAATATTTCTGCAATATATGAGTACTTAGAAATTGCTCTAAGTAGGACTGATTTGTCTAGCACAGTTATCTGTCGTCTCATAAAACTGGCTTAGTTTCATGAAATACTTTGTTTTCTCTCTAGGCAGTCCTTCAACCTCTAGTGCCTTACATTTTTTCAAAGAAGTAAGTGAGGCAATTCTCTATCTAGGAGCATAGACATCGATGTCCCATAACAATAGTAATCCTTCTATCCAAAATCACAAACCATACTTTATTTTGTAATTCTCTTCTGTGGTATAATTTTGCATCTTAAAAAAAACTTTCTAACACCACTTTTAATTTGTTATATATAAATATTCTTTGGCTGTAAAAACAATATTGAATTCTAAACTTTTGCTCTCTTTTGAAGGTTTCTCCTTAGCTTTTGGGATCTTAGTGTCAATGTAGGAGAAAATTCTAATGGTTGATGAAATGATATAAGAACATAAGAGAATAAAAACATAGTAAATCGGAAAAATTAGCTGAATGTTATACTTTAAAATATACATACATTTTTCTAGCTCAAATATTACTAAAAGCAGCCAAACAGCACTTTTTATGCCATTTGCCCATCGTGCTTTTCTTAGTGTACCCTTAGGGCCCAGATTTTGTTTGTTCTCTAATTTTGTTCTCTACATAAAAGGGATCAAGTCTCATTGGAGGTATTTGACTTCCTGCCTTAGGGTGGGAAAACAGATCAAGATATTTGATTACAGTTTATCCTGATGTCAGGAGGCAAGAATACTTCCAAAGTAAAAGAAAAAAAGTGAGCAAGTCAGCTTAAGGGACTTCCTGGTCAGGCACGGTAGCTCATGCCAGTAATCCCAACATTTGGAGAGGTCAAAGTGGGAGGATCACTTGAAGTCGGGAGTTTGAAACCAGCCCGGGCAACATGACAAGACCCCATCTCTATTTAAGAAGAAAAAGAGAAAGCAGAATATAAGCATCAAATTATAGCAATACTTATAAATTGGCATCTGCAAAAAGTCATAAATTCATACTACACGTAAAACAGGTCACTATTAAGTATATAAAGTGTAGTTCTATACAGTAAACTTGTATCTGCTTGGATATTTAAAAATTTTACTGAGTTTTATAGCAGGAAGTAATATTGTATGTTGGCATTTTGGTTCTTCTATTAATTAGATCTATTTTAACAAAGTACAGATATACTGTATCTGTGTAAGCAAGAAAGAATTTCTGTACAAAGTAGAAACTCTACTAAGAACAGGAAGTATTGATTAGCACTGGTGATCATATACAATAACTTAGTAAATTGGGTGTAAAGTTAATTAGGCCTGTTGATGAAGAAGATGGAGATTTTTAAATTTTTGTCTATGATAAGTAAATCAGTCCAATCTTCTAAAGAAGTTAGCTGTTCATAGAGATTAAGCCCTAGATCAAGCCTGTCCAACCCACTGCCCAGGACAGCTTTGATCGTGGCCCATTACAAATTTTTGTAAACTTTCTTAAAACATTTTGAGTTTTTTTGCAATTTTTTAGAAGCTCGTCAGCTATCTTTAGTGTTAGTGTATTTTATGTGTGGCCCAAGACAATTTGTCTTCTTCCAGGGCAGCCAGTTTGGATACCCGTGCCCTAGATGGATCCAATAATTAAACTAAAAAGTCTGGTAAGAAATATATACTCTAAAGCCTGGGTGCGGTGGCTCACACCTGTAATCCCAGCACTTTGGGAGGTCGCTGTGGGCAAATCACCTGAGGCCATGAGTTCAAGACCAACCTAGCCAACATGGTGAAACCCTGTCTCTACTAAAAATACAAAAATTATCTGGGAGTGATGGCAGGTGTTTGCAATCCCAGCTATTTGGGAGGGTGAGGCAGGAGAATCTTTTGAAACCAGGAGGTGGAGGTTGTGGTGAGCCAAGATGGCGCCACTGCACTCCAGCCTGAGTGACAGTGAGACTCCATAACAACAACAAGAACAACAACAACTGAAGAAATGCATACTCTCAAAATAATGTCAGTAGACTAGGCCCATGTATCATAGTGACAGACAATACATTGGGGATCAGGATATCCAAAAATTTAAAAATATGTAATTTTTTAAAAAGATGTCAATTTTCATCAACTTGAAAGTGAAAACACTTATTATATAAACAGATTCATCCAGTGATTCTCGGTGTCATCTGTTTGACTCACCATAGCCTTTACAATCACACTCAAGATACAGACCCGGGGTCATATAGCCAATAACTCAGAATGTGCACCCTTGACTTGGGTGAGACCATTATTTTTCCTCTGGGTCTGGCAACATGAACAGAATTCTAAGAACATCTAAAAATGGGAGCACTAGCAATGTGTCAAAATAAGCCCCAAAATAAGAAACACAGTTAAACCTGTTTTAGACTTTGATAACTAGCTTTAATGTAAAGGTATTAAGTTTTGTACTCATTGTTTTTGTACATGAATTGCTATTTAACATGCTTGATATATTCAGAAGAATCAATCATACTAAATTTGTAATTACAGTTAAATTATTTAAGGGAATTTAATTAATGAAATTTATAATCAGTGTCTAAGTGAACAAAAAATTGATTTTCAAAGCTTTTATCAGACATATGAATTTAATAAATGGAGCTTTAAACCAAATACCATAGTAGTATATATTTCTCTTCTTGAGTAAAAACCCCTTTGTCACAATTTTTGTTGGTACTCTAGAAACATGTTAAACTTAAAACTAACATCTACTTATAAAATTTAACTTGCTTTTCAAATCCTTTTTCTTCTGCTTTTAAGTAGCTGCAGCAGTGAAACCCTACCAGCATTATGACTCATCACACTGTGACTCCTTGTCGTGTCCACCACCATCCCTTGGTTATGTAATTTCAGTCATTGCTGAAATGGAAGCAGAGGACCTCAAGCACAGTGAACAAGTTGGTCGTACAGGAGCAGAATTGTCTTTTTCAGTATTAGACTTGCAAACTTGCCCCTCTGCTTTGTTCATAGGATCTTAGATAATGCCTCAAAGGCAAAAAAAAAAAAAGTAAGTGTAAAATGAAACTTTTGAAATACTGGTCATGAATATTTATTATTTTAATTAATTTATTTTTTTGCCCCTTCTTTTGGGGGAACTCTTCTTTCTACTATTTCGCCCATGTGCTTCTTGTAGGAGCTACAGTTAAAGCTCCTTACTTCTCCCCTCCAGGAGTGGGCCTGTGCCATGTGAGACACCACAGTTGTGCGCCCTCTTGGTCACAAAAATTCACTGAAGGAGGGAGGACTGTTATGTATAATAGAGTTGTAGGTGAAGTTTTCCTCCCAATCCCTAACATCTGCTTGGTCTTGATGATTGAAAAGTGTGATCCCTGATGATGACAATGTGCATGATCTCTGACTCATGCAGAAGGCAATCAATCCATGGTGGAATAAGGGTGATGCAGAAAGAATTAAGGTGGGGGCTGGAGCAGCGGGATGCTGTCAGTATTTCAGTCTCTGGTCCTAGCTCCTGCAGTCTCGGGAGCTGTCCTGATTCTTCTAGCACTATTCCAGTTTGGGGAGTGTGCTAGCTGTTATGTCTCATCTCTAAACCCACCCACCTTATGTTGTTCTACTTTGTGATAATGGATCTGGACTCTTCACAATATGCTTTTTCTTTGCCAGCTGGCTTGATGTTAGTCTCTGCCAGTAGGTGGTGCTAAAGGGAGAGAGCACGATTGGGGAAGAGAGAAGGGGCTCTTCTTCCTCCTCTTGTTGCCCTTCTGACAGCAATATAGGGTGGATACTCTTATTCCCGTTGTGCTCATGGGAAAGTAAATCTAAGAACAATGAGATAACTTGCTCATGATGACACAATAGTAAATGGTGAAGGGTTTTTTAATCCAAATATGTCTGACATCGATGTTTAAGCTTTTTGTCATTTAGCTGTCCGGTTTCCATGAGCAATAAAAGCTTACTGGGAAGATTTTTATGACTAAATCTTGTATGTATTGTCCATTGCATCCCAAATCGCTGGTGTGCTAGAACTGGCTTGTATAAGTTCACAGGAGCCAATTTTCCATACCTTTTCCCAATTTTCATCAGTGATGTATTGTTGGTAGCTTGAAATCAGCTGGAGCAGGAGTATTTATACCATGAAAATGGGCAAACACTTTAAATCAGTTTTCCTATCTGTAAAAGTGGTTGTTAAGATATACTAACACACCACTGCTCCAAACTCTTGGATTTTTTAATGTACTTTAATATATGGATCAATTATTTTTTTCCTACTCATTTTGCTTTTAAATTGAATCGTTTTTATCATTTTTGATCCAGTGCTTGAAAACTCTTCCAGAATAGTTAAATTGCAAGAATCCACATAGTATTTTTTTAAGGAAAAAATATAGCCAATTTTTTAAGGAAAACAAAGTCAAAATATTTATCAAGAGTCATATTTTCTCTTTAAGTGCCAGTTTCATTACTGTTATTTGTTATGATTTATTTATAAGTCATTCTTACTAGTTACATATGAATTTCATATCATTTCTCCTAGACTTTGTTAGATAAATTCAGATTTATATGAATTGATGTTGCTCTCCTTTCTCTTTCTTGCTTCACGTATGTATATATGTACTTATTTTTAGTGACTAGGTTTATATTTACTTTTCCTCACTAATTTCTTATTTAAGCTTATTACGTACATAGCTCATACTTTCTCTGATGAGGTTCATGTTCTCTCTGGCATTCTTTATTGGCTTACTATATGTTTTGCTCAAGGACTGATTTATTGTCAAGAAAGAGTCCCAAGCTCATAATGGACATCAAGGAGTAAACCTTCAGCAACTCCATAAATTCCAAAGCTAGATAACAATCAGAGTGAGGCAGTTTCTTATGCACAGCACAGTAAGAACATCAACAGGGCAGTGCCAGTTTCCTTGGTCCCAAATCCCACAGGTCATGCAGTGAGCCCAGTGCGCAGCGGCTGGTGTTACAGGAGACGAATACAGGGTCAAGGACTCAGCACCTTTCACAGAAAGCAGGAACCAAGCCAGCTCCTTCTCCTGCTTGGGGAGCAACAAGACACAACATAATCACGTTGTGGTCGCCTTGCCTACTTCATTTGCCTATGTGAGTAACTATGACAACTGCTCAACATTAGAGGACAGCCAGGCCTTGGCGCAGTAGGCAAGGACATGAAGAGACCCTCATGGTAGACTGCCTTTCTCAACAATTTACCCATTGGCCTTATATACTCCTGATCAAACCCGGACTTTTCACATTAGTGATACCATCAACCAAATACTGGTCAGCAGGATGAGGCCCATTTGCTGTACTGGCCTTAGCCATATACCATAGCATCCCTGGCTCAGCCTACTGAATAAGTCCCAGAGGAGACTAGCAGATCTTATTTCAGATAACTGTTTAACTTAGTCTCCTATGACATAGAGTGTTCCATATGACTGGCATTAATCCAAACACAACACAGGGTGTAGGTGACCATGGAAACTCTTCCATATTCAACCAGGATGCAGTCTAAGGGCAGTCTGTTATCCATTATGATCCAAACAGGGGAGTTTGGATTGGCCTACTGATCTAGGGTTTGCGCTGTTTCATTAGCTACAGTAACTGAGTTTAAGGATGGGTTGCTGATTACCATCTCTCTGAATTTCACTACTGGGGAACACTACCTATTCTGCTGTATGGAACCAGGGATCAGTATATTCCTGGTACAGCAACCCTCGTCATTCTGTGTATTCATAAAAGAAATGTAGACCAAGGGGTGGTGGCAGTGTCAGTAATTACAGAAGACAATAAGTGGGCCAAAAATCAACCTCTTTCCCCAGTGGCAGATGTTCCATAGCCTACTCTCCTTTACCTGTAAACATATGACTCAAAAGGCACAGGTCATTTCAATTCAGGATTTGTTCTTTGACTTGATTGGGATCACTGTTACATGGGTTTGGTTAAGCCTCATGGGGACTGTCACCGAGGAGTTACAGACTGGATGGCCATATGTGGTCTAAGCAAAAGTTGCTTGGGCCTTAGGAGAACATGAGTTCTTATCAGTCACGTTGAAATGAGGCGTGACAGTCCACGTGTTTGTCGTTTGGGAGAGAAGAGGTCCACGTTGGGAGTTGTTGATAAGTGTCAAACACAGCAAAAGAATTATTGCATAGTCATGGCCCCGTGAATTTGTCTGTTCTCATAGCGTGTGGAAGATGACAGTAAACCCAGTAAGTGAGTCATATTGCTAGCACAGCTGCTGCTTGACTCAAGAAGACCACGTGATTGTTTTGCCAATGGGGGCCTAGATCTAGGGGACATGAGGGGGACATTAAATGTTCTTTCAACACTACTCAGGATCTAAGTTCTTCCCTCCTTAGTTGCCAGAGTTGTTTGTTTCTCCCTCCTCAGTCACACAGTTTGTCCTAATGTAATAGCTGTAACTTCATCCTTTGCTAAGTCCAGTGGGTTGGGTGTCATGGGGGCTGGGGCACAGTGATAGAACGTGTAATGACCCGTGATGTCCCTATCGTTGTCCGAGCGGGCCAATGGAGGGGTAATGTAGGGTTTATACATTCTATCAGCTGCTTAAACTCATAGTCTGTGATCTGTCATACTTAGTAACTGAAACCAGGTGTAGTTCAGGCAACAGGTTGGAATCACCCACTTCATATTGTTTAATTGCTACCTTAAAATAAAACTGATTGGGCCCCTAGACACTAGAATCAATGAGAAAAAAGAAGTTGGGTATTCTCAGAATCACAGATATGGAGATCTGGTCTCTACATTCCATTCCCTCATATCCCTTTAGTTCTGATTTTCTTAAGCAATAATTTCAAAGGGCTTGTTTCTTTGTCAGAAACAGCTGCATTTAATGTCCTTACTGTCCAAGATGTTGTTTACAATGCTGACAACATGTTCTATCAAGCAATCTTTTTCAGTCAAGTATTTAAATGTCTATTCTATCTCTTGATGATGCCAGCAGCCTCAGGATGATAAGGGTCTGAAATGTGGATTGAATACCATGTCTATTTGCACACTTTTATGTGCCTTTTGCTGTGAGGATGCCATTGTGAATATCTTGGCTCTCCAAAAACGTGACATAGCTTTGTCTCTAATGCCACTCTGGTGTGGCCATAGCAGGAAAACTGTCAATGGCTATTATATACCAGTGGTAGCAGCAAGTTAGCGGCAGAGTATCTGTGAGTCTATTGCAAGGAGTTGACGGGGGTCTTGAGCTATATACCTTTACTGGGGTGTAAGATTTCTGATCCTCTTGGGGACAGAGAATCTGGACTCATCCCTAGTCTTCATGCTCTTAAAAGTCTATCAAATCAGACTTCAGGAGTGCAGGGTCAGGCAGTGGAGATACTATCAAATCAGACTTCAGGAGTGCAGGGTCAGGCAGTGGAGATACTAAAGGAATAGTTGGTTCTAAGGAAGCCACCCCACTTTTGGACTTCCTCTAGTACAGGAAGTTGATCTCCTTGGAGGAATCCACCCTATACAGGCCTTTTTCACTTCATTGGCCTTGAGGAAGTCACCATATGTGGGCTACAACATAGTAATTGAAGCAGAAATTCCAAGTAGAAAACCTTACTGTGGAATAAGATTCTGTCTCCACTGAGTAGTCTCCAGAAGCTGGAAGCATGGGGTGGAGTATGAGCTGGTCTAGCTGCTGCCATTTGTCTTCTAAGAGCATAGTCTCTCTTGCTTCCTCGTCACACAAATGTCTCTAACAGATCCTCCGTCCGTGGATCAAACTGACCTTGAATTTTCCTCCTCTCCTTTTTGCTGTAAGTGCATATCTTAGTATTCTGTACTGGGGCATGAGCTGGTTCTAGTTGTAGATGTTAAAACAGGGAGCAGTTGTGCTTTCCTCCCTGACAGCCCAGGTTGCCCTCCTAGGCCGCTATTCCACAGGAGATCAAGAACATCATGGTACTGTTTGGGCAGCTTGCTTTGATCCTACTACTCACCACTCAGCTTCTATTCATGGACTCAACTCCTGGTTGTTAATGAATAAAAAAGGAGAGAGATTGTTTGTTCTCCCCATCCCTTGGCCCATCGCTTAGATGAGAGCATTTGCTATTGGCTTCTTGGGAGTTTTCTCATATACCTGAGCCTAGCCCATAAGGCCCTTGCTTTTTTTTTTTTTTCCCCCAGAATGTCGTTCTCTGTCTTGATACCCAATTTGCTATTTGAGAAGAGCTCCAACCTCGTAGAAGATAGCAAATACATCACTCTGTAAATACAAGAATAGACAAGATACTGATCAGAGAAAGACAGCTTATTGTTCACAATACAACAACAGCAGGCACATCAACATGGTAGTGCCAGGTTCCCAGTCGCTGAGTCCCACAGGGCAACATGATGCGCCCAAGCAAGGACTGTGCATGCAGTAGATTGTGATGCAAGAGGATCATGGGTCAAAGGCTCAGCACTTTTTTGTAGGAAACAGCAAACAAATCAGTTTTCCTCCTTTCGGGAGCTCGTGGTCTCCCAGTGGTCACACTGTGGCCACCTTGGTTGCCTGTGTGACTAGTTAGAGGGGTTGCTCTGGAGACACTCAGTCCTTGCAGGTCGGCACACTCGGCAAGACTGCGTGGGGCACTCAGGGCCCGTAGCACATTGCTTGCCCTAACTCTTAAACATCCATAATTTTTAAAAGATGAAATTATTTACAATGGAAAAAATACCAAATTTTAGAGGACTTTTTGCAAGACGAATATAGAGAGTGAATCTGCATGTGATTATCCCCAGCAAGAGCAGCACCCATACTGATAAGAAGGTAGGACAGAGTAGCTAAGAGATGTTTTTAAAAGGAAATCTTACTATCTTTTCTTGTATTCTCTTACCATCTTTCCTACCTGCCCAATGACAAATGTGGAAAAGTTATCTAAATTTTTTTTTTAACCCTAAGGAGCTTAGAAGCATTGTTACAATCATGTCATTGCTTACTGAACTATTGCAGTGTCCCTTAGCTAACGTTTTTCTAGACCTGCTGCGTGTAAACTCTGGTTTTATCTTCCCCAGGCACTCCTTTCAGCCACTCTTCTGTTTGTTGATTTCCTGCTGTCTTCAAGGCAAGCATCCAAATCCAATCCTGAACCTTCAATGTCCTCTATGAAGTTAATCACATCTCTAGCTTCTCCTCTTTAGAATGACGAGGGAGAAACATTCATTATTCCCAATAGATTTCTATTTGTTTATTTAATTAACTATACTTAATTGCACTTACCTTCTTTTCACTTCCTCCAATTATCATTACCTTCTAAGGCCCAGCACAGGCTTCACTTCATGAGCATTTCCACAACTAACATGAAAACTCACTTTTCTAAGTTACTCTCATAGCTGACACTTAGTGTAACTTTTTTAAAATTGCATTGTAGGTTTTGAGGTACATGTGAAGAACATGTAAGATGGTTGCGTAGGTACACACATGGCAGTGTGGTTTGCTGCCTTCCTCCCCTTCACCTATATCTGGCATTTCTCCCCATGTTATCCCTCCCCAACTCCCCAGCCCCTGCTGTCCCTCCCCTATTTCCCAACAACAGACCCCAGTGTGTGATGTTCCTCTCCCTTTGTCCATGTGTTCTCATTGTTCACCCACCTATGAGTGAGAACATGTGGTGTTTGATTTTCTGTTCTCGTGTCAGTTTGCTGAGAATGATGGTTTCCAGGTTCATCTACGTCCCTACAAAGGACACAAACTCAACGTTTTTTATGGTTGCATAATATTCCATGGTGTATATGTGCCACATTTTCCCCATCCAGTCTATCATTGATGGGCATTTGGATTGGTTCCAAGTCTTTGCTATTGTAAACAGTGCTGCAATGAACATTCATGTGCATGTGTCCTTATAGTAGAAGAATTTGTAATCCTTTGGATATATACCCAGTAATGGGATTGCTGGGTCAAATGGATTTCTATTTCTAGATCCTTGAGGAATCACCACACTGTCTTCCACAATGGTTGAACTAATTTACACTCCCACCAACAGTGTAAAAGTTTTCCTATTTCTCCACATCCTCTCCAGCATCTGTTGTCTCCAGATTTTTTAATGATCGCCATTCTAACTGGTGTGAGGTGATATCTCAATGTGGTTTTGATTTGCATTTCTCTAATGACCAGTGATGATGAGCATTTTTTCATGTTTGTTGGCCTCATGTATGTTTTCTTTTGTAAAGTATCTGTTCATATCCTTCACCCACTTTTGAATGGGCTTGTTTTTTTCTTGTAAATCTGTTTTAGTTCTTTGTAGATTCTGGATATTAGCCCTTTGTCAGATGGGTAGATTGCAAAAATTTTTTCCCATTCTATTGGTTGCCAATTCACTCTAATGACTGTTTCTTTTGCTGTGCAGAAGCTGTGGAGTTTGATTAGGTCCCATTTGTCTATTTTGGCTTTTGTTGCCAGTGTTTTTGGTGTTTTAGTCATGAAGTCCTTGCCTATGCCTATGTCCTGAATGGTTTTGCCTAGATTTTTCTTCTACGGTTTTTATGGTGTTAGGTCTTATGTTTAAGTCTTTAATCCATCTGGAGTTAATTTTAGTGTAAGGTGTCAGAAAGGGGTCCAGTTTCAGCTTTCTGCACATGGCTAGCCAGTTTTCCCAACACCATTTATTAAACAGTGAATCCTTTCCCCATTACTTGTTTTTGTGAGGTTTGTCAAATATCAGATGGTTGTAGATGTGTTGTGTTGCCTCTGACGCCTCTGTTCTGTTCCATTGGTCTATATCTCTATTTTGGTACCAGAACCATGCTGTTTTGATTACTGTAGCCTTGTAGTATAGTTTGAAGTCTGGTAGTGTGATGCCTCCCGCTTTGTTCTTTTTGCTTAGAATTGACTTGGCTATGCAGGCTCTCTTTTGGTTCCATGTGAAGTTTAAGGTGTTTTTTTTCCAGTTCTGTGAAGAAGGTCATTGGTAGCTTGATGGGGATAGCATTGAATCTGTAAATTACTTTGGGCAGTATGGTCATTTTCACGATACTGATTCATGCTAACCATGAGCATGGAATGTTTCTCTGTTTGTGTCCTTTCTTATTTCCTTGAGCAGTGGTTCTTGAAGAATTCCTTTACATTCTTTGTTAGTTGTATTCCTAGGTATTTTATTCTCTTTGTACTTAGCATAACCTTTTGACTCTGTCATCCCAATTGCCAAGTAGATTGCAAAGTTTCTGCAGATTGTGTATTCTGTTTTCCAATGAATCACCTAAGTATGTATTCACTGTTGAATGGATGTTTTTTCTTTCAATAATATTTGAAGAGTTTCAGATGAGATCATAGTTATTTCTTGGTGATGTCAATTTCATTTAAAAACAAAAGCAAATTTTATCTGACTTTAAGTTGAGTATATTAGGATAATTTTTGACCTTTGGTTTAGTGGATTTTCATGTGAATTCTTCCTAGGTTAGCTGCCTTATAGCGTCTTAAATTTTCCCCACATATCTTCCCTGAGGATTAAATCCCCAGTCATTCCAAACTAGGTTCACCTGTTCTTTAAGGATTTAACTAATTATGCCATACTCATTCTTGCTTTAGGAATGACTCTCAAAACTAATAGCTAGAGCTAAAGGGAAAGGAGATGAGCTGCGGAAAGAACTCCAAAACTGAACTGAATGTCACTAAATTAAGAGTCTATATTGCAGTCTATATTACACAAGTAGTGACCAATACGCTATGTAATAACCCTGCCTCATTGATTACTTTGACCAAGCAATGTTTTTGAAAAAATATGTTCAATATGAATTCCCTATGCATTTTTTTCATGAAATGCAAAAAATGATTATTTTTTCTTTTGTCAAGATTAGGTTTCCTCACTATTTACTTCAGAGAGAGAAAAATAGCTTGTTCATGGAGTTCAGAGTTGCCTGATCCCTCAGGAGCTCTGACAGTTTTTTAAAAATGATCTTCCAATGGCCTAATGTCTCTAGGACAACAGTAAAAAATATAGACTATGCACCATCAACAAATCAAAAAATATTTATAGCTCCTCTGTCCTCACACAGGAGAGAAGAAAAAGAAAGGCTATCTGTGGAGACTAAGATTTACTAAAGTGAAGATAAGGAGTGGAGTGGCAGGGAAAGAGATCCGGCCAGTTTGCAGTGTCTCAGGGAATGAGAATAGGTGCCTGCGTGGAGTGTCGAGGGAAGGTCAGGGAGGGGCTAAGGAGTATCTCAAGGCAACTTCATGAGGCCTATCTAGTCCCAGAAAAGGCTGGAATGATCAGAAGACGGTGAATTGACTGAAATCAAGTCATCCTTCCTTAAATGTTTTAGTATCAATACTAATACATAATAGAAGTTAATTGAAATGTTAAAACTGAATTTATATAAATGTCATAACTTATATAAATACCTCTGACCTCGAGATGTCAATGTGTATATTTTTTAAAATGGAGTTTCGCTCTGGTTTCCCAGGCTGGAATGTAATTGGTGCAAACTCGGTTCACCATAACCTCCTCCTCCCGGGTTCAGGTGATTCTCCTGCCTCAGCCTCCCAAGTATTGGGATTACAGGCATGTGCCACCATGCCCAGCTAATTTTGTATTTTTAGTAGAGATGGGGTTTCTCCATGTTGGTCAGGCTGGTCTTGAACTCCTGACCTCAGGTTATCTCCCTGTCTCAGCTTTCCAAAGTGCTGGGATTACAGGCATAAGCCACTGGGCCTGTCAAAAGTATTTGAGCAACAAGTAAAGCATTGGCCACTGACCAATCAGGACCCTGGCTATGGTGCAGTCAGGTATTAAGCCTGGAGTTTTGGGGTCCTGGAGATAACAAAGTGATTCCAGGGGAGGGGAATGGGGATACTTAGAGGGTAGTGAACAGTGTTCTTTATTAGCTTTTATGAGAACATCTCAATACATTATAACACTATACGACTCTCCTAGTGTGCACTAGCTGAATTTAATCATGTCTGACACCAAAATTGTATCTCCAGGATTTTTTCAGATGAAAAAAGCCCAAATATTGAAAAAGGGGATGATAGTGATAGTTACTATGATAGTTACAATGAGAACAATGTATATATCCCATAGGGTATGGCTTAAGTTTTGATTTGATCAATAGAATATAATGGAGCCAGGCATGGTGGCTCACGCCTGTAATCCCAGCACTTTGGGAGGCCAAGGCTGATGGATCACCTGAGGTCAGGAGTACAAGGCAAGCCTGAACAACATGGTGAAACCCTGTCTCTACTAAAAATACAAAAATTAGCCAGGTGTGGTGGCATGCCTCAGGAGGCTGAGGCAGAAGAATTGTTTGAACTTGAGAGGTGGAGGTTGCAGAGAGCTGAGATCATGTCACTGCACTGCAGCCTAGGTGACAGAGTGAGACTTTGTCTCAAAAAAAAAAAAAATGCAGCTATTAAAATGTGGTTATAAAGCCTTTATGATAACACACAAATGCTTATAATACACTGTTGAGTTATAACACTGCATATACAGTGCATTTATTTGAATTTGCATATGTAAAAAGAGATACACTAAGGTAGAAATAGTTACCATTTAGTACCTTTGTTTCCTTTTTTTAAAAATGTTTTTTAGTGTGGCCATATTAATTTAAGAATATAAACGATCTAAATTTAAAAAGTAAACTAAAACAATCAAACTGAAACGTAAGCTCAGCTTTTTTCAAATAGACATGCTCTTTTATTTATTCATCATAGTTATGACATTACTGCTGCCCTGGACCTCGACCTTGGGAAAAAACCTATTTTTGGAGTTGTGGCTCTTTACATAAACAGAGTTGTTATGATTCTCTTTCTTATAAAACTTATTTTAAGAAATTGACCCAGGTGCTTGTGAGAACTAGCAAATCTGAAACCAGCAGGCTAGAAACTTAGGCATGAATTGATGTATTCTTGAACCAAAATTTCTTCTCCAGGAAACCTCTGTTTTTGCTGTTAAGTTGTTCAAATGACTGTGCGAGGCCCACCTGCATCACAAGGGCAGTCTCCTTTACTTAGAGTCAACTGATTATAGATGTTAACCATATCTACAAAGTACCTTCACTGCAACACCTGGATTAGTGTTTGCTTAAATAACCAGTGCTACAGCCTGGCCAAGCTGACACAAAACCAGCCATCATAAGCACTGACCACTGTCTGTATTTTCAATTCCTGTGCTTATGTTTCTGGGATCAAGTAACAATTGGAACAATCCTTGGGGTTTAGGATTGAATTGCCTTTCTCAATTCTATACATAGTTGCTATCACTATCGCCATCATTTTCTGGTTTAAAATTCACCGATGGCTATTTCCCTCAGAATGAAATTGAGGCTTCTTGCCAGAGTCCATGCAGCATGCCTAAACTGGCTCCCGTCTTCCTCTTCATCCTCATCTTTTAGCATTTTCCCCTTACAAGTTCTGCTTCTTCAGTCAGTCTCCCTGCTTTCCCCCACGAAGGCATATCAAGCTTATCTTCACTCCAGACGTGTGCCCAAATTACTTGTACGAAATGCTTTGTCCTCAGCACTTTCAACCATGTAATTCAGGCATTAAAGTTTAGTTGGCGTTTCTACATTTGTTAAAATTTGTTGGCATTTTATTTGTAGGATCCATCACATTCTGACAAATGTTATGAAGTATCTATATTTTTATTTTGGCAGAAAATAAATGGAAGAAATTGTGTGAAAAAACATTCTCATTTGCTTGATACATACATATCTTTTCTCATAAGTTGCTTTTGTGGCTTCTCATTTTAGGAACAGTTGGAGGGTAAGAAATAATTTGTTTTCTGAGCATTATGGTTGTATTTGGCCACAAGCATTTACTACTGAACTTTAAGCTGTTTAAAAAGGAGTTAAATGGTATATGTAATAGGAGGGGCAAGATAAATGAATTATTTGCAGCTGCTTGAAGTTTCACAATGATGCGTTTCCAGAAGAAAGAGCTTAAGGCATGTGCTCTCCTGACTGAGAAGCAGCCACAGTGGTGGGCATGGTAGAAATTGGACCAAAGGGAATGGATACATTTTTACATTTTCATCTCTGGTTTACTATCTTTAATTTACGTATGTGTGCCATTGTTGTATTGATCTTGTTTCAGAAATTCAGTTCTCTAGGAGGCAGTCCTAGTTGGTCCAGAATCGAGTAGCATTTGCTAATAAAGGATTTAGTTTGGCCTGTGTTATGTAAGATTCTAAGCCAGTCCCTGTGTAATCAACACTGTAGCTGTTATTTGTATCATTTTTTATTACTAGTCATATAATTATTACATTTCTAATGAGAATATTTTACGTAAAAGTTATTTTTAAGGTTCAGAAGTATAAAGTAGATATCTTAATTTGTATGTAAAGGTTGAAAGGCATTTTAAAAGTGGAGACGTTTAATTCTGATGAATACTTACGGGATGTGTTTTTAGTTTGTCATGCCCATAAAACTCTAAATGGCAATGTGTTTTGCAATATACACTCACCTTCTTCATTGTGATGGTCTCCTTTTTGCCTCTGCTTTTTAGTTTTTTCTCATATTATTAATCTCTAAATCTGCGTGCTGATGGAGTTTTGCAGGAAATTGTGGTTATTTAGTATAGGCCTTCATTTCAGAGGTGAAAAAACTGGAATTTGAGGAGAGTGTAGGGTCATATAAACATCTGTTAAGAGTACATAGTTGAGGACTGATATCAGCAAGACAGTGGAATAGAAAGCTCCAGACTGTCTTCCTTCCTGTGAAGACATAAACTCAGCAATGATACATGGACCAGTTCTCTTTGTGAGCAATCCAGAAAGAGGCTCCTGTGTTCCAGGTGATCTTGGAACCAGCAACATCATAACTGACAGAAACATTTGTGGCACTCACTTGCTATTGTCCCTTTCCCTGGCTCACCATGGCACAATTGGGAGAAAGTTTTCAATTCCCAGCTTCTTTGTGGTGAGGAAAATAGAAGATTGGATTGTACCTTCAATATTGAGACTTTTTCAGAGTCTGCCTGAGGGTCTGGTTTCTGTGTTGTATGAATCTAAGTGCTGACAGGAAGTAGCATCAGATGGGAGCCACTGAGAACAAAGGCAGTGATTTGGAGCACTCATTCACCATGCTACCTACTCCTGGTTTAGTGTGGAATATAAGCAGGAGAAATCCCCGCTCTCTTGGCTTCTCTCTGGGGAGTGAAAGACAGCATGCATCCAATGTTCTGGCTCTTCACAAGGCTGCCTGAGGGACTGGTTTCTGTCTTACCTGACTTGGAGCATTTATGGGTTCTGGCATATTCTAGAAGCCTGGGGGACTGTAGTAATGAGAGAGCTGGGTACATGGAGTATCCCCAGAAGACCTGCAGTACCACAGACAGACAGCAGAGGGATCAAGAGGTTATGAGCTCCTGAAAAAGGAAACAGATTCCTCTAATAGGAATGTATACACACAAGTCCATAGGAGGTACATCCACAGAAAGTCTTTGAGAGGCCTTTCTCAAATCAGGATGATTGATGACGGTTTTCCCTGTAATAAGCCAGATTGTAAAGAATAGAAGAGATAGCTTTTTTTTTTTTTTTCAAATGTATACATTCCAGCACAAAGTTACAGGCAAAAAAAAAAAAAAAAAAAAGAAACAGAAACATGGCTCAATGAAAGGGATAAAATCTTTATAAACTAATTTTAAAGAAATGGAAGCATATGAATTAATGGACAAAGAATTGAAACTGCCATAGAGATGATCAATGAACTCAAGGAAATGAAGCATGAACAAATTGAAAACCTCAACAGAGAAAGATAATGTAAATAAGAACTGAACAAAAATCTTAGAGCTGAAATTTACAATAACTGAATTGAACAATTCAATAGCAGACTTGAACAAATAATTAATGAATTTGAAGACACATCATTCGAAATTATCTAATTAGAGAAACAAAAAGGAAAAAAATGAAAATGAATTAAGAAAGCCTAAGGGACTTAGGAGACACCATCAAGCAGACCAGTAGATGCAATCTGGGAGTCCAAGGAGGAGATGTGAGAGAGATAAGAGAAGAAAATGTTTTGAAGAAATAATGGCCAAAGATTTTCCAAATCTAGAAAAAGAAATGAGCATTCAAATACAAGAAGCCTAATGTGTTCCAACTAGGGTGCACTCCCAAAATTCCACCCCAAGACACATTAGAAATGTCAAAGGTGACAGACAAGGGGAGAAACTTGAAATTTTGAAAGCAGAAAAAGAAAAATGACTCACTATATATCAGGGAGCCTCCTAGAAGACTACTAGAAAAATTTTCAGCAGAAACCTTGCAATTGAGAAGAGAATGGGATGACACATTAAACATGCTGAAAGAAAACAGCTGCCAGCCAAGAATACTATATTCAGCAAAAGTGTTCCTTAAAGATGAAGTAATAGAGACTTTCCCAGATAAACAAAAGCAGAGGCAGTTCATTGTCATTAGACCTGCCTTAAAAGAAATACTAAAGGGATTCTTTCAAGCTGAAATTAAAGGTTGCTAGACAGCAACATGATAGCATATTAAAATATAAGGCTCTCTGGTAAAAGGAGCTGAACTGTTGTAAGAGGAGCTGAACAATGAGAGCACATGAACATAGGGAGGGGAAAAAAACACACTGGGGCCTGTTGGAGATACAGAGGATTGGGGAGGGAGAGCATTAGGATAAATAGGTAAATGCATGTGGGGCTTAATACCTAGGTGAATGATGGGTTGATAGGTGCAGCAAATAACCACAGCACGTTTACCTATGTGACAAACCCGTACATCCTACAGGTTTAAAATTGAATTAAATTTGAAAAAAAAAAAAAAAAAAACTCAGAATACTATAATGCTATAATAGGGGTGCATAAATCACTGAATTCTGATAGAGAAGTTAAAAGTATAAAAATATAAATATAACTGTATACTAATAGATACACAATATAAAACAATGTAATTTGTGACATCAATAACATAGAATGGTGGAGGAGGGAGAGAAAAGCTTAGAGTGTTTGTATGCAGTTTGATATGATTTGGCTGTGTGTTCCCCTCAAAACTCATCTTGAATTGTAATCCTCATGTGTCAAGGGAGGGACCTGGTGGAAGGTGACTGGATCATGGGGCAGTTTCCCACATGCTGTTCTTGTGATAGAGAGTTCTCACAAGAGCTGATGGATTTTAAAGTGTTCTCCCTTAACTTGATTGCTCGCTGTCTCCTGCCACTTTGTGAAGAAGGTGCTTGCTTCCTCTTCACCTTCTGCCATGATAGCAGTTCCTGAGGCTTCCCCAGCCATGGAGAACTGTGAGTCAGGTAAACCTCTTTCATTTATAAATTACCCAGTCTCAGGTAGTATCTTTATAGCAGTGTGAGAATGGACTAATGCACAGTTGCAGTTAAATTGTTATCAGGTTAAAACAGCTTCTTATGATCATAAAATGTTTTGTTAGTCCCATGGTAAGATGCACACAAACCTATAGAATATATATAAAAGAATATAATGGAGTTGAAGCATACCACTTAAAAAAAAAAGCACAAAAGGAGGAGAGCAAGAGAAGAAGAAAAGAACCAAAAAGTTACAAGAGAGAAAACAACAAAATGGCAATAGTAAATTTTTTTTTTTTTTGAGATGGAGTTTCGCTCTTGTTACCAAGGCTGGAGTGCAATGGTGCGATCTCAGCTCGCTGCAACCTTCGCCTCCTGGGTTCAAGCAATTCTCCTGCCTCGGCCTCCCAAGTAGCTGGGACTACAGGCGTGTGCCACCATGCCCAGCTAATTTTTGTATTTTTAGTAGAGGCGGAGTTTCACCGTGTTGACCAGGATAGTCTCGATCTCTTGACCTCGTGATCCACCCGCCTTGGCCTCCCAAAGTGCTGGGATTATAGGCGTGAGTCACCTCGCCTGGCCAATAGAAAATTTTTTTAATCAGCAATTACTTTAAACAGTTTAATAAATTCTTCAAAGGACATGGAGTGAACAATTTAAAAAAGATTCAACCGTATGCTATAAGGGACTCTCTTTAGATGTAGGAATGCACATATGCTGAAAGGGATGGAAAAAGATACTCCATGGAAATGGCACCAAAAAAGAGCATGTATTTTATTTGATTTATATTTATGAACAACAACAAGGTGTTCTGATATGTGTACACTGTGGAATTACTAAATCAGGCTAATTTAATTCCATCACCTCATGTACTTATTTTTTTTTAGTAAGAACATTTAAAATCTCTTAACAATTTTCAAGTATACAGTACATCATCATTAATTATAGTCACTCTTCTGTGTAGTGGATTTCTAGAACTATTCCTTCTGACTGAAACTTTGTGCCCTTTACTATCATCTCCCCATTCCCTGCCCCTTTTTCCTAGCAATTGGTATTCATCATTCTACTGTCTGCTATGTAAGTTTGATTATTTTTAGATTCCACATGTGAGATTATGCAGCATTTGTTTTTTTCTGTGCCTAGCTTATTTCACTCAGCATATGCCCTCTAGGTTCATTCATGTTGTTGCAAAGGACACAATTTTCTTTTTCTTAAAAGCTGACTGTTGTTCCATTGTGTTTATATACTATATTTACTTATTCATCTTTTGGTGGACACTGACTGGTTCCTTATCTTACCTATTTTGTGAATAATGCTGCAATGAACAGGTGTGTGCATATATCTTTCCAACATACTGATTTCAGTTCCTTTGAATATATACCCAGTTGTAGAACTATTGAATCATATGATAGTTCTGTTTTTAATTTGTGCAGGGATATCCATACAATTTTTCATCACAGTTGTACTAATTTACATTCTCACAGACAGTAGGCAAGGGTTGCCTTTTTCCATACCTTCACCAACACTTGTTTTCTTTTGCCTTTTTGATTAAAGTCACTCTAACCAGTGTGACAAGATAGATTATTGTGGTTTTAATTTGCATTTTTCTGATGACTAGCGATATTGAACATATTTTCATATACTTTTTAGGCATTCTGTATGTTCTTTTGAAAAATGCCTATTCAGGTCCTTTGCCTATTTTTAAATTGTGCTGTTTTCTTGTTACTGCATTGTTTTGGTTCTGTATACATTTTGGATATTAATCCCTTGTCAGGTGTATGATTTGCAAACAGTTTCTCCCATTCCATAGAAACAACACTCTTTAGCAACCAATGCACCAAATATGAAATCAGAAGAGAAATTGGAAAATATCTTGAGACAAACAAAATGAAACACAATATACCAAAGCTTATGGAATGTGGAAAATAAGTACTATGATGGAAGTTTATAGTGAAAAATGCCTGTATTAAGATGATAGATACCAATAAACAATCTGACCTTAAAGTGCAAGGAAGTAGAACACAAAGAAAAAGCTAAGCCCAAAGTTAGCAGAAGGAATAAAAAGATTAGAGAAGAAACAAATGAAATAAAGAATAGGAAAGCAACATAAAAAAGTTGATAAGACTACAAGTTGTTGTTTAGAAAAGGTTGACTAAATTGAGAAATCCTTAGCTGGAGTCAGAAAAAAAGACTCAAAATAAGAAATGAAAGAGGAGATATTAACAACTGATGCCACGGAAACAAAAAATGATTATGTATTAGTCCATTCTCATGCTGCTAATAAAGACATACCTAAGTCTGGGTAATTTACAAAGGAAAGAGGTTTAATTGCCTCACAGTTCTTCATTGCTGGAGAGGCTTCAGCAAACTTACTATCATGGTGGAGGGGGAAGCAAACACGTCATTCTTCACATGGTGGTAGTAAGGAGAAGTGCTGAGCAAAAGGGGGAAAAGACCCTTATAAAACCATCAGATATCATGAGAACCCACTCATTACCACGAGAGCAGCATGAGGGTAACGGCCCCCATGATTAACTTACCTCCCACTGGGGCCCTCCCACAACACATCGGGATGATAAGAACTACAATTCAGGATTTGATTTGGGTGGGGATACAGCCAAACCATATCAGATTACAAGAGATTACTATGAACGATTATGCACCACCAAACTGTATAATCCAGAAGAAATGGATAAATTCCTAGAATATAAATCTGTCAAGATTGAGTTATGAAGAAATAGAACATCTGAATAAATCTATAATTTGTAAGGAAGTTGCATCAGTAATAAATCTTCCAACAAAACAAAGCACAGAACCGAATCAGTTGACTTCACTGAATAATTCTATCAATTCTTCTCAAACTCTTCCAAGAATTATGAGGATAGAATATTTCCAAATGCACTTTTAAAAGGCCAGGATTATTTTGAAACCAAAGTCAGGCAAAGACACTACGAAAAATGAAAACTCCAGGCTAGTGTGTCTAATGAACATAGATTCAAAATGCTCATAAAAATTCTAGCAAACTGAATTCAATAGTACATCAAAAGGATCATGTACCATGACCAAGTGGGATTTTTCCCTAAGATGAAAGGATGGTTCAACATTTAAAAATCAATCAATATGATATACCACATGAACAGAACTAAGGGTAAAAATTACATGATCCTTTCAATAGATGCAGTAAAAGCATTTGAAATTGTTCAACACCTTTATGAGATTAATAAGAACATTTGACAAAATAGGAATAAAAGAAAATTACCTCAGCATAATAAAGGCAATATATGACAAACAGCAGACATGCTCAATAGTGAAAAACTAACAGCTTTTTCTCTATGATCAGGTACAAGAAAGAAATGCCTGCTCTCACTACTTCTGTTTAACATAGTACTGAAAGTCTTAGCTAAACAAAAGAGATAAAAGGCATTTAAATCTGAAAGGAAGACGTAATATTTATTATCTCTATTCACAGATGATGTCTTATATGTAGAAACAACTCTGCCATACACAAACTGTTGAATAAATTCAAAGTTTTAAGATATAAAACCAACATATTAAAAATAATCTCTTTATATACTGACATGAAAAATCTGAAAAAGACATTAAGAAAATAATTCCATTTACAATATCATCAAAAAAGTAATCAGGACTAAACTTGACCAAGGATCAAAATACTTACACTAAAAACAAAAAAAAAAATTGATCGAAGAAATTAAAGACAAATAAATGGAAAGAGCCTGTGTTCATAGATTTAAAGACTTAATATTGTCAAAACACTCCTATTGCCCAAAGCAATCTAGAAAATTAATGCAGTCCATATCAAAATTCCAGTGCTTTTTTTCTTTTTCAGAAATAGGAAAACAATCCTAAAATTCATATGGGCCTCCAAAGGATTACAGATAGCTGAAACAATCTTGAGAAAGAACAAAACTGGAGGCCTTATCCTTCCTGACTTCAAAATATATTACAAAGCTATAGTATCAGAACAGCATGATACTAGCGTAAAGACAGATATATAGACCAATGGAACAGAATCCAGAGCCCAGAGATGGACACATCCATATACGGTCAAATGATCTTTGACAAGTGTCCTAAAATCACTAATGGAGAAAGACAGTCTCTTCAACAAACTGTTGGGAAAACTGGATATCCATGTTAAAAAGAATGAAATTGATTGATACGTTAATTAGCTTGGTATAATCTTTCTACAATGTGTATATAGATTAAAACATCACTTTGTACCCCATAAATATACACTATTGTTATTTGTTAATCAAAAATGAATAAAATTAGACCCTTATACCATATATGAAAAATAAACTCAAAATGGATTAAAGACTGAAACATAAGTCGTAAAACTATAAAACTCCTGGAAGAAAACATAGGAGAAAAGCTTCATGACATTGGTCTTGGCAAGAATTTCTTGAATGCGAGACCAAATGTGTATGTGGCACCAAAAGCCAAAGAAACAACACCAAAATGGACAAGTGAGACTCTGTCAAACTGAAAAGCTTTATGGCAAAGGAAGCAATCCACAGAGTAAAAAGGCAACCTATGGAATGGGGGAAAATATTTGTGAACCATGTGTTTAATAAGGGGTTGATAATCCAAAATATTTAATGAACTCCTAAAACTCAATGTTTAACATCCCTAAGGAATGAAAATCAAAACTACCACTTCACACCTACGATGTCCATTATAAAAACCAAATAACAAGTATCAGGATATGGAGAAATTGAAACCCTTGTGTACTTTTGGGAATGTAATATCTTGTAGCTTCTGTGAAAAATGGTGGGACCATTCCTCAAAAAGGACTAGGACTACCATATGATCTAGCAATCCCACTCCAGGTATTCAAATAATTGAGAACAGGACCTCAAAGAGATATTTGCATTCCCATGCTTACTGCAGCACTATTTACAATGACCAAGAGGTGAAACAACCTATATGTTTGCAAGTGGATGAATGGATTAAGAATATGTGAAATAGAAACACATAATAGAATATTATTTAGCCTTAAGGAAATTCTGACCCATGCTGTATGCATGAATATTGTCGGTATCATGCTATGTGACAAGAAAACCACAAGAGACCAAATATTGCATGATTTCACTTATAGGATGTTTCTGGAATAGTCAAACTCATAGAAGCAGAAAGTAGAGTGATGGTTGCCAGGAGTGGGGAGAATGGGGAATTGCTGTTCAATGGATACAGAGTTTGAATCATCCGAAATGAGAAAGTTCTAGAGATCTGCTGTACAACAATGTGCATATAGTAAACAATGCTGTTCTGTCTGTACACTGAAATTTGTTAAAAAAAAAAGTTATGTTACGTATTTTTTACTATCTTTTAAAAAAAGAATATAGTATCAATAGAACTGTCATCTTCTGTTGCCCCTCCCACCTATCTACCAAATTCCTGTGAAAAGTAGAAAATAAACAAATGAAACATGCTAAATTTTGAACCTGAAGATTGATATGTTAAATATGAACTGATTTGTTGAAGCCCCTGGTTTAGGAAAACCTGTGATTCATTCAGTGATCCATGATATCAGTGTTCATGATATTGATGATTATGTTTCTGAAGCAGTTTTAGATTGACAGCAATATTGAGAAGAAGGTACAAAGATATCCCATATACCCACAGCCCCCGTCCACAACCTCCTTCATTATCAACAGCCCCCACCAGAGTGGTACATTTGTTACAATTAACGAACATACATTGACACGTTAGTACCATCACTCAAAGTTCACAGTTTATATTAGGGCTCACTCTTAGTGTTGTACATTCTATGGGTTTGAATAAATGTGTAATGTTGTATGTTCACCATTAAACTATCATACAGAGTATTTTCACTGCCCTAAAAAATCCTCCGTTTCTGCCTATTCATGCCTATCCCCAAACCCCAGCTACCTCTGAGCTTTTTTACGGTCTCCACGGTTTTGCCTTTTAAAACAATTATCTTTGCTTTTGAAAAGACATAAATATTAGTTACAACATTATGTATAGATGTATATGCAGTAAGAAGGGGTGAGTGAGAAAGTAGAGGGAGCTAAGTCTGAAATTAGAAAGAGGTGTCCTTCCTTTTCACTTAGATGGAGGAACAGTGATTGGTTTTGGAACAGGAAATTCAGGGAAGCTTCACTAGAACTTGCCTTAGCACTTAGCATCCCTGGCCAGGTATGTTCACTAACTCTTCTCCTGAGGAACAGCAGTATGGCAGAACAGATGTTGGCACTGGGGCCTGGTAGTTAGGCTTCTTGTTCCTCTCTTACCAGCTGGTCAAGGCACGTGGGAATAGTTCTCAGAAATGGTTTTCCTGTCTGTAAAATTAGGAAACTGATTTATCATACCTAGACTGATTGCCTGGACTTTTGATCAGTCTTGATCTCAAATCTGTGGTTCCCTTCTCTGACTGTACACCAATTTTGACTTTGTATATGTGGCCATCGAACTTCTCAGGTCTGTCCCAGACTGATTCTTTGATCTTTTTTCGCTTCTGTGAAATCCAGGGAGCCCTTTCCCTTTGTTGTGGTCCCTGTGATGCAAGCTTGGTCAGAAGAAGAGAGCAGAGCTGTGATAAGCTGCTCTTAGCAGCAGTGCTCCAGTTAGCCCCAGGCTGTGTGTCCCCCACGAACAGCACATCCCTCTGAGTGTTGGTGGCAGGAATAACCTTTTGCAGAGAAGACCAAGTGGATCCAAATGAGAAGGGATTTTTCCCATTTTGATCTCCTCTCTTCTGTTGAATTTTCACTGGGTTATAATGTGTTAGTAGCTGGCATTGCTCTCCCTGCAGGTCATCATACCCATTTGTTTCAGAATGTGTCTGGTAGTCATGGGCAGGGGCAGACGGACCTTGTATGGAGTTGTGCAGAAATTCAGGGCTTCTGTTCCTATATGCTGTAAAATCATTGTTAAACCACTTAGACTCTCACCTGTAATCCCAGCACTTTGTGAGGCCAAGCTGGGCAGATCACCTGAGATTGGGAGTTTGAGACCAGCCTGACCAACATGGAGAAACCCGTCTCTACTAAAAATACAAAAAAAAAAAATTAGCCAGGCATGGTGGTGCATGCCTGTAATCCCAGCTACTTGGGAGGCTGGGGCAGAAAAGTAACTTGAACCTGGGAGGCAGAGGTTGTAGTGAGCTGAGATCGCGCCATTGCAGGCCAGCCTGGGCAATGACGGTGAAACTCCATCTCAAAAATAAATAAATTAATTAATAAAAAAAAAGAACCTTATCCTGCACATGCTGTAAGATAGACACTGTGCAAGATATTTTTCCATATATTCACCTCCTTATTTTGGTCGCTAAACTGCATGTTCATTAATTATCTTTTCCACCACAGCTTTTGCCTGACATTATAATGTCCAGACCTATGGCGTATCCTGTACTCTTTGTTTCCATCTTCCAGATCCCAAGTCCAGCTAACAACTCACTACACCTCTGCCATCTTGCAGTACTTGTATCTCTAAGACAGCTGTGGGACCTATTCTGTGCTTTCAGTTTTATCTGATGGCTTGACATGCAAGCACAAATATCTCTAGGAAGGCATTCAAACCTTGAGGACTCTTTGGGGTGTAGTAACAGAAACTTCCTATTACGAGTCGTGCCTTTCACGTAAGAGCAGTCCTGTTAGGAGTGCATTATTAACCCCTGCACCTACTCATCAGCCAGAAAGTGTTTATTTACTGAGTATATCCTCAGGCACTGAGATTACTGTCATTGAGGTGTTGTTTTAGATTAAATATATTTAAATATTAATTTAAAAAAATTAATTAAATATATTTAAAAATACATTGTATTTTTGAAAATTTTGAAATAGTCTACTTTCCCCTGAAAAGAATAACACCAATAACATTAACTGGTTGATTTAGAAATCTGTTGACTAGTTTGCCATGTAATAGCTTATTTTTCCCCCTTTGAAACCGAAATAGTTGGATTTCTGTCATCTGTGGTGTTTTTCTTGGGGATCATAAATGTAAAGACTAAATTAAAAGTGAAACTAAGTTTAGTTTGTGCATTAGAGTTAATTAGTACAAATTATTTTAATTTTTTTTTTGAGACAGAGTCTCACTCTGTTGCCTCAATTACTCCAAATTAATTTTCATCGGAACTTCAGTAAACATTTTTGTTTTTTGAGACAGAGGCTCACTCTGTCTCCCAGGCTGGAGTTCAGTGGCACGATCTCAGCTCACTGCAACCTCCACCTCCCAGTTTAAAGTGATTCTTCTGTCCTGCCTAAGTGTCCCGAGTAGCTGGGATTACAGGTGCACGCCACCAAGCCTGGTTAATTTTTGTATTTTTAGTAAAGATGGGGTTTTGCCATGTTGGCCAGACTGGTCTCGAACACCTGACCTCAAGTGATGCCTCCACCTCAGGTTCCCAAAGTGCTGGGATTATAGGTGTGAGCCACCATGCCCAGCCCTGATAGTCTTTTGAGAGAAGTGTATTTGTTCATTAAATGTAGCCCAACCAATTGTCTCCTCTGCTGTTTTAGAATAAGATGATGATAATATCTAACATTTATCATGTTGCTTTTATAGTCATGGTTGTTTTCACAGCTATCGTCTCATTTATGTATGGTCTCTCGTCTCAAAAAACATTGAATAATTTGGGGAGAAAAATTAAGAGATATATAACTATTAGGAAAGTATTAAGTGTCTTCTGTGTGCATTTAAATATCATAGAGAAAGAAAGGTCAGTATAGGTTGAATAAACCTCATTAAATTATAAACAGCCTATTCCTGCCTCTGGTTGGTTTTATCAAAAACGCATTAGTTGAATTTCCCTGTACTCAGGCCATATCACTGATAGATCACCAATCTTTGATTTATAAGAATAGCAGAGGTTATTCCTGGTGTCTCCAGATACAAAACATGCCTGTACATAATCACATTTGGTTGATAAATTCATTTAAAAAGCCAGAAACGCGAGTTACAGAATAAAAATCATGACCAGGAGAAACACTGAGAATAAAAAATTCTTTTATTCTTAGGAACAAACAGATAAATAGTTCCACTTGCATTTTATTATTCTGTTTTTGTTTGCATCCTTCATGACAGTGCGTTCTCCCCCAAAGAACCACTCCAACATCTTGAAATTTGTTGTTTTTCATCAGTTTCTTAACTGCAAAGCTTATTACCTCAGGTTATAGCGTTCACTCCCTATGGGCAACGTGGGCAGTGGAAGGACAATTCAGACTCAGAATTAGCTAAATTTTGCATTAGGAAAAATGGAAATCCATTTATGATGTTTTTACTTGAACTTCATTCTATTGTTAAGCCTCACTCTGTGCCTCTTTATTACAAGACAGTCATGCAACTTGCTACAGCTCAAAGGTTAAAAAGACGCTGGGGTCCTAAAAAGGCCTCAGATATGTTATTCTTGGTGTAATAAACTTACACATTTAGTGTAAGTTGTTACACTAATTGTGAATGCAATGCTTACGTGTTTGAGATCTTAAACTATCATCTTAAAGGTTTGTTATGTGGAGACTTGTAATTTTATGCAGGACCTAGGTCACTGATTCTCAAACCTGGATGGTGGGATGAACTTTAGATTCCTGGGTCCCAGTCTCTTAAGATTCTGAGTCAGTGGAGCTGGATGGAGCCTGGGCATCTGCATTTTTAACAAGTACATCAGATTATTCCAATACAGTTGACCCACACTCCTTAAGAAATATCGGCTTAGATTCATGAAAATTTTGAGAGTTAAAGTGATTCATTGTACTTTTTTTCTTAGGGAGTCTTGCCCTGTCACCTAGGCTAGAGTGCAGTGGTGCAATCTCAGCTCACTGCAACCTCTGCCTCCCGGGTCCGAGTAGTGGGGATTACAGGTGCATGCCACCATGCCCGGCTAATTTTTGTGTTTTTAATAGGGACAGGGTTTCACAATGTCAGCCAGGCTGGTCTCCTGACCTCAAGTGATCTGCCTGCCTCAGCCTCCCAAAGTACTGGGATTACTGGGATTACAGGTGTGAGCTACCACACTGGGCCGACTCATTGTAATTTACGTGAAAACAAATGATGACTTACTGGCGGTTAATTGAGCCCATATTTTTGTGATGTATTAAAGAGCAAGTTTAATTCAAGTTCTTCTCATTTTTCAGCTTTGAGGTATGGTTAACAAAATAAGAATTAAGGTATACAATATGATGTTTTGATGTGTACACATGTGAAATGATTATAAAAATCCAACTAATTAACATTTCTGTGGCCTCTTATAGTTACCTGTGTGTGTGTGTGTGTGTGTGTGTGTGTGTGTGTGTGAGAGAGAGAGATGAAAACATTTAAGATATATTCACTTAGCAAATTTCAAGTATACAATACAGCATCATTAAATATAGTTACCGTGCTGTACATCAGATCTTCAAAACTTATCCATCCAACATAGATTAAACAAAGTTATGAAACTTCTAAAAAATGTGGACTATGTTAATTTCCAGAGCCCTTTCACTTTTGGAAGACTGGCTACTGTTACACTACTTACTTAAAACTACTTTTTGTATTCAAGGACTACTGAACTAAAAATTAGATGCTATACGTGTGACCTTTGCCTATTACAAATTCACATACATTGTTTTTCCTTTTTCATGAGGTTATTTTGTCAATTAAATGACTTCTTAATGCTGTATGAGTTATAATAGGGTAGGGTTATGCTTCAGTAACAGCCCTCAAATCTTTTTTTTTTTAAGAACCAATGTGCATTTGTTTCCTCTATGTCTTTTTATGGTTTGATAGCTCATTTCTTTAGTGCTGAATACTATTCCATTACATGGATACTCTGCAGTTGATCCATCTGCCTACTGAAGAAAATCTTGGTTGCTTCAGCCATTAGGATTGAAGCTATTATAAACACTTGTGTGCTTGGTTTTGTGTAGAAATGCATTTTCAATTCCTTTGGATATATACCAAAAAGTGCAATTCTTGAATTATATGGTAAGAGTAAAATCTCTTACTTTTAAAGCATTTTTTTTTTCTCTCAACCTACATGTTCATCCTGAGTTGGTTTGGGGGCTCGGCTCTATGTTATTCTCACTCAGGAACTCAGTCTCGTGAGTACCTCTTAGCTTGCCATGAGTTTCCATGATCAGCATAGTGGAAGAAACAGGAAAAGAACTTCAGAGGGTCTTACACCAGCAATCCAGCACTTAGCCTGGAAATAAGCAAATCACTTTTGTTCACTGGTATCATGGCCCCACCTTCACAAAAGAGAGCCAGGAAATTGTTTTCCATTTGCCCAGAAGAAATGGTAATTGGATATCAGCAGCACTAGTAACTTCTGCATTTTGCCCAAATGTTCAAATAATTTTGCTGGCTCTCCTACCCATATATGAGGTACAGTCACCCCTCCCTGAGGATCACAACCCAAACCTCCCATTAAGTCATACCATCAGGCTCAAAGTCTGAGATCTCTTGAATGATGCCTAGCAGTCTCCAGCTGGAGGTAGGGGATAGCAGTGGCCTGGACATCAGATGTGGGTATAAATCTGGAGATAGAGGCTATTACTGTTTATACTCCCTGGGTGCAGCTCCCACTCTATTCATCCCCGTAGCCCTTGGCTTCACCATCTGGAAGTTCTTGTTGTTCTAATATCCTGTTTGGTTCCATATGAGGTAGGAATTGGGTGATGTAGTCTCGTATTCTCCAAGTAGCTTTCTCAGCTCATTTCTTGCCTGTAGACGTTTGGGACTCATGAATTCTTTATAGGTTTCATAGTCTTTGATTTTTTTTCCTTTGGCAATCCAATTCTCTCAGTAAGTTAGCTTTTGATTTATTTTAATTTAGACGCCAACATGTGCCAGTAGCCACACCCATAGTTATTTTCTAGACATTTTTACTCGGTTGGTTTTACATGTCTGCTTTAGTACCCCCATTCCTCTCTGTTACTTAATTATGTATTCTCTGGGCTTATCAGGCTTCTTTGGCAGAACCATTCATTTAGTCTATGTTTGGCTGCACCATTTTTTTTCCCCAACTGGCACAATTTCTGGGTGCCATTGAAATCCATTCAGAGATTTTTGACTGTGGGTGAGGCAGCTAATCCCTTGATTTGATTCTTGCTGTGGTGTAGAGTTTTAATTGGCATTTGTTACTCAAGACATTTCTTTACTCTTTGGGCTTGAGAGCCAACTGTCTCTTCCTAACTTAGAAGTTCCTACATTTGTGGGCTCTCTATTCCCTTACATTGTTGCTTGCAATGTGACTAATTCATTCCCAGCTTCATCTCTTTCTTGAAATATCACGTGTTACATATTGAATTATCCTCCCAAGAAAGGTATGTTGAACTCCTAACTCCCAGTACTTCAGAATATGACCTTATTTGGAGACAGATTTTTACAGAGTTATCAATTTAAAATGAGATCATTAGGATGAGTCCTAATCTAATATGGCTGGTATCCTTATAAAAAATGGAGAAACTTGGACTCAGAGACAGGCATGTGTATGGAGACAGAGAACACCATGTGAAGACAAAGGCAGAGAGAGAGAGGTGATGCTTCTACAAGCCAAGGAGTTCCAAACATTGCCAGCAAACCACCAGGAGGTAGGAGAGAGGCATGGAACAAATTATCCACCACAGCCCTCAGAAAGAACCAGCGCTGCAGACACCTTGATCCCAGACTGCTAACCTCTAGACCCATGAGACAATACATTTCTGTTGTTGAAGCCACCCAGCTTGTGGTAGTTTGTTATGGCAGCTCTAGGAAGCTAACACACCTTGTCAAAGCCAATAGCAGTGAGCACACATGACTCTTCTGATTCCAAACTACTTACACTAGAGATACAAATTCACTAAGTATATTATCTGCTTCCCAAGTTACCATAGGTAAATAATTTTAATCAAGTGTGTCATTACTGTATAATACGGATGACCATCTTCCTAGTAACATTTTCTGCTTTTATTCAGGATGGACTAGGTTATGTTGCCACAATGCTAAAATCTCGGTCACTCAAAAAGTAAGGGCCTATTTCTCACCTATGTTACATATTCATCGCAGGCTGCCTGGAGTTTCTGCTCTCTGCTTATCCTCACTCAACGACCAAGACTGTAGTGGCGATTTTAAACATGTAATTCGAGAATCACTACAGGAATCAAAAAAGGAAAGAGAATACTTAGTCTTCACTGATAATTTAAATGCTATACCCTTTTATAACGTATTGGCTGAAACTAGTCATATATCATCATCTAACCACAAGAACAGCATGATGTGCTCAGAGGATGTCTTAGCTCGGGCTGCTGTACCAAACACCACAGACTGGGTCACTTGAATATTTTTTTCATGGATCTTTGACTGAGGAGTCAAAGATCAGGATGCCTCTGTGGTTGGGTTCTGGTGAAATCCCAGTTCCTGGCTTGTGGATGGCCATTTTCTTACTGTGTCTTTATATGGCAGAGAGAGAGAGCGTGAGCAAGGTCCTGTGTGTTACAAGGGCATAATCCCATTCATGAGAACTCCACCCTCATGACCCAAGTATCTCCCAAAGGCCCACCTTCTGTCAATAATACCATCACACTGGAGGTTAGGGTTTAAGACATGAATGTTGGGGAAACACAAAGATTCACTCCATGAAAAAGGGGAAGGAGAACAATGTATCAGTAACACTGATAACTACCACCAAAGTACTCCCAAAATGTTGTTCTGGAAACTACTAGTGTTTCAATTCATTCATTCATTTAACAAGTACTATGTATCCAAATCGATAGGTGCTGGGGATAAATGAGTAAAGTTGAACTCCTCTGTTCTTAGGGATTTTATAGTCTGGCAGAAGAGGCAGATATTCATCAAATAATGTTACATGAAATTGCAACAGTGATGATCACTACAAAGAAGAGAGATAAGATACTGGCCTGCTTATAAAAAGGGGACTTGACCTACTCAGTGGAATCTAGAAAACCTAAGAAATGAAGAAGTGAAGGGTAACAGAAGTTTCCAGAAAGAAGGAACCTCATATGCAAAGGTCTTGGGGCAAGAAGGAGCGTCAGGTGGTACTGAAGTAAAGGGGGTTAGGGACAGAGCCTTTAGAGGTGAGGTGGGAGAGAGAGCTAGATGACATAATCAATAAGGACTTCTAGGCCACAGAGAGAATTTTGTCTTCATCCCAATGTAAAATGGAATCAATTGCAGGGTTTTATCAGGAGTTTAGCATGAGGTGGTTCTCTGCAGTTGATAGCTGATGGCTGTCTGCTGACAGTACTCTCAGCAGCTGGATGGCAAGGCTTTCCTTGAAGAAGGACTGGGCAGCTCATCTCCAAGTCTCCCACGCTCTGGCAGTATGTGGCAGAACCAGGACCGGAAACAGACTTGCTGAGCCCAACTTCAGTGCTTGCTTGAACTCACCTCCCGCCCCGGGAATCTGGGGATGAAGACATCAAGGTCAGAGGTGGAAAATACCATAAAGTATAGTGAAGGACTGTGAAGACCAAGATAATAAGGGAGATGAATACAGTCAACTTTTTCCCCAAAACAGTATCTTTGATAAATGAACTATTTTTTTTTTCTCCAGGGCTTTTCCCCCCCTCTATATTCTCAGCATCTGCCCTTTGATCTAAAATAGAGTAAACTTTCATGCAAGAATATTTAATTTTTTTCTCCAAAATGACTATTCATAACCTATTTAAGATTGATTTATAGTCTTACTGTCTTCAAATTAATTCCAGGCATAAGCCAGGAGAAGGTCATCTTCCTCACGAGTTTTGCAGTTTGCCAGAGGTTTTTCCCTGCCTGGTTTAAAGGGCCAGCTTCAATTTCACTACCTTTAGCCCCTGCCTCTATGTGTGACTTTGGGCTAACTGCCCTGACCTAGATTATTGTGTACCTGATCTTGTAGGGGATCATCTCCCATGGAGGTTACCCAGGCCTTGAAGGCAAAGATGTTTAGCCACTGGCTCAGTATTGCACCACTGAGAGAGTTGCGGATGGGAGCCAGATTTGCAGAGTCCTCATCTCAGGCATTTCCATTAACAGCTTCAGCCTCATTGCTCCTGGCAGAAAGAACAACGGTTAAAGCATTGCCTCCCCGCTGTGCCGAGTACCACATCCTTGAAATGACTTGATTTTGCTATGAAGAGGTTCCATGTATAGGTTGTCCTATCTCTCTGGGCCCCCAAACAGCTCCCTGTCTGCTCCTTCTCACTCTGATTCTTCAACTGTGATGCACTCTGGGGACCATCGTCTTTATATTTTGCTAAACTTCTGGGTTTAGAGAACACTGATGTGAAACTGCATTTCACTTTGAGGTGTCTGCTGACTCACTATGGAGCTGATCGGCTATGATCTTGTGCCTTGTCATTCCCTTTCTTTCTTATGTATTCCTTAGTCTTCCTAGATAATCGAGCATCTTGGATGGATGGCTTTTGTTCCCTGGTAAGTGAGGCCCTATCTTTTTGCCTAGAAATATTTATATTGTACCTAGCATTGACAGAAAATTTCTGAAAATTCTTTATATACTTCCATCTTTACTGTTTAAAGAATATTGATTAAATAAATACTTTAGGTGATGATTGGGGGTGAGATTGAGATAATATATGCCAGTTTTCATAGCTGCCCTTATGTGGAGGACATAGAGATGAAAAATTAAGTACAAGGTCTAGAGCAAGATCATTTGTGTATGAATCTTCATTCTACCACTTACTGGTATCATGGGTAAGTTACTTCCGTTTTAAGCCTCAGTTTTCTCATCTGTAAAGTGGACATGTTAACAATAAACCATGATGCAGAATTGTCTTAGGATTTTATAAGATAAGGCATGTAAAATATTTAACATGGTTCCTGGAACAGGAATATTAATATTTACTGCTCTGAGCATATGCCACATGCTGGGTGTTATGTCTTTTGTACATTACCCTTCATCTTAAAACTGCCATGCAACTTTGCTAAAATGTCCATAAAATACAGATGAGGAAACTGTATGTGAGTTACCTGTCCATGGTCACAAAGCTACTAATGTACAGAGCTGAGGTTTGCATTTCTCTCTGTCTGACTCCAGAGGGCCAGCCTGTTTCCTCTGTGCTACAATGCCTCAAGAAGACTGGCTATTGTAGCCATTGTACGGTGCTATCAAATGGATCCTCTAAGGGCTTCTGAGGCATGTGAGACTTGGCTTGCTTTTTGCTGGGTGGAATGTGCTCTTCCACGTGAGGTCTCTCATGTTGACTCCCTCAGGAATACCCTTTTGTAACCTCTGCCACTGGGTTCCTCATACCTCACTCTAGTCTCTTGTTGACTGCCCTTCTTGTTCTATGTTATTCTGTACCAAAAACGATTTTTAAAAATAATAACCCATTGGGTAAATTTCATTTCACATATATTAAACACCTACCAGGCATTTATTTTTTACGTCATAAGAATCATCAAAAGAACCATATTACTATTTCCATTTTATTGGTGGCAAACTTGCACCAGATTGCAGAGCTGAGAAGTGGGAAAATCACTATACAAATCCAAGGGTCAATTTAGTAATTGGTACCACGATTGTAGTTCCAGAAAGTGGGAATCTGGAATTGGCGATCTGACATGCTTGGATGCAGTGAGGTTCCCTCAGTAATTAGAATGGAAGACACAGGTATACAGTGTGGGAATGGTTATTAACTTATTTTAAAATATAATTTTAGATTCGGGGGGTACATGTGTAGGTTTGTTATGTGAATATATTGCATGATCCTGAGGTTTGGGCTTCTATTGAATTGATTACCTAAAGGGTGAACATAATACCCAATAGGTAGTCTTTCAGTCCTTTCCCGCTTCCCACCTTTCAGAGTCCCTGGTGTCTATTACTCTCATCTTTATGTCCATGTGTATCCACTGTTTCTCTCCCACTTATAAGTGAGAACATGTGGAATTTGACTTTCTATTTCTGTGTTAATTCACGTAGAATAATGGCCTCCAGATGCATCCATGTTTCTGCAAAGGACGCGATTTCATTCTTTTTATGGTTGCATAGTATTCCATGGTGGATAGGTACCACAATTTATTTAATCCACCATCGATGGGCACCTACATCAATTCCATGACTCTACTGTTATGAATAGTGCTGTGATGAACATACGAGTTTAGGGGTCTTTTTGGTAAAACAATTTATTTCCCTTTGGATAGATACCCAGTCATGAGATTGCAGGGTTGAAATGGTAGTTCTGTTTTAAGTTCTTTGAGAAATCTCCAAACTGCTCTCCACAGTGGTTGAACTAATTTACATTCCCACTAATGGTGTATAACCATTCCCTTTTCTCTGCAGCCTCATCGGCATCTGTTGTTTTTTGAATTTGTAGTAATAACCATTCTGACTGGTATGAGATGGTTATTTAAATAATCACTTGAGGTCATCTGGAATGAAGTGCCTATGAAAGCATAACTTCCCATGGTGCAGCACAGATGCAGAAAGAATAGTGACTAGTGGGCTAGCTGCTTCCAACTGGCTCTAGAGCTTAAGGGAAGGTAACTACAAGCTCAAAGTTTTAGTTTCATGCTTCCCCCTACTTTTACATTGGACACATACATAATTTAGTCCATTGCTTATAGAATATCAAGGCAAGATTGTGTCTGAAGTAGAGGAGAAATGCATGCCACTCAAAGTTGAGCACAAAGATTAAATCTGTCCTTTTTGGAAAGAGGTGAGAGAGTTTCCATTTGTGTAAGGCAAAGTTGCATTAAATTAGACAGGGTGCGTTGTTTTGCTTTGTTGTTGTTTGGAAGTTCGGTCAGGAGAAAGAAGGTGTGAGGGGAGGCTGAGTACTTAAAGGAACAGATTGTGGCTGGTACCGTAAGTCGGCTCACTCAACGCCCATTAGTTTTCTTCTACTTTCTTTTACCTCTACCACAGAGGCTGGAAAGCTAAAAAATGCCTTTCTCAGATTTCCTTTCAGTTTACAATGCAGGAAAGTGGCTTAGGTTCCAGCCAACCATTGAAGCAGTGTGAGACTTGGAGGCAGTTGTGAGCCATCGGTAGCCGTGACCAAGGAGCAAGTGCGTTGGGGGAGTGTCTGAGTGCATAGGGTGCTGCAACAGAGCTGCTCAAGTTCATTGTGCAGTGAGACCATGCTGAACACAAGGCGGTGGCACTGGGGGGACTCCTAGCCCAGTTCGTCAGTGTTTGCTGCTCTCCCGGAGGAGCAATGATGCGCTATACTGTACCTAAGTGTGCAGCAAGCAAGTCTGGTTCTCCAGCACCATGCAGATGCTGCCAGTGACAAAATTCTGTCTTTTTCATAATCCCCTTCTGCTTAAACTAACTGGCACGGGTTTTGGCATCTTTGGCTGAACACTAGTTAATATATGATGGCTTCTTGTTCGCAATCCTAGTTTTTCCACTTTATTACAGCTTCTTCTTAAGGGGAATGTATATAGCCAAATGAGTTTAATTCATCACGTAAGTCTTATTTGGAAAGCCAAGTAAAATAGACTTCTAAAGTGCATGGGGCCATTTTGTGACAACTATTTTTTTTTATTTTTAGAATTTTTCACCCTGGAGGCTTCAAGACAATTCTAGAGAATTGTAGCTACTGATGATTTGTACGATTCTATTGTAGAAACTAATAAACTATGTTTCCAGGGTGAAAAATTTGAGTTGTTTCTTTTTTTTATAGCCTATTTCTCCTAGCTACAAACTTGCATAACATGATACTTTACTGAATACTGTAGGCAATTATAATACAATGGTAAGAATTTGTGTATCTAAACATAGAAAAGGTACAGTAAAAATACAGTATAAACGATTTAAAATTTTTGCTTACCCTGAACAGAGCCTGCAGGTCTGGAAGTTGCTCTAGGTGAGTCAGTGAGTGGATGGTGAGTGAATGTGAAGGCCTAGTACATGACTGTACTCTACTGTAGACTTTAGAAACACTGTACACTTAGGCTACACTAAATTCTTTTTAAAAAATGTTTTCTCCTTAATAATAAATTACCCTTCAGTTACTGTACCTTTTTGACTTCATAAACTTTTCAATTTTTTAACTTTTTGATGCTTTTGTAATAACACGTAGATTAAAACAGCCATTGTGCAGTTATACAAAAATATTTTTTCTTTATAGTCTTATAACAGTTTTAATTTTCAGAGTTAAAAATACTGATTATCTGACTATCCATGATGTCTTTGTGGCTATTTTCAGAAGAAGCTAGAGTTATGGATATGTGGGGAGGGACTTTTCCTTCTTTGCTGAAGAAACCAACTGTGTTGGAGTTCCGTGATGGATTAGTATCGTAATTCCTACGTGCTCAGTGCTGAGGCCTACTGAGACCTCAGAAACAAAGACTCCCAAGGATGAGGAGGTTAAGTTGGTCTACATGGGATATGACTTACTTCCTAAGGGAGTAACAGAAGAGTATGGTCAAATCATTTTGATTTTGATACCTAAGAATGTCTAATTTGGTAGTTGGAGCCTGGAAGCCCCATCAGGTGGTTCAGATAGGTTGTGTGGTCTAGTTAGGTTGTGGAAAGACCTTAATTACTCTCAAGGATTATTTAGCGAAGGATCTAGCTCTTAAAGGAAGGGAATTATCAAAAACAGTTCAGGGCATAAGGGCCCTAACAGTGGCTGAGATTAGGGAAGAGTTAAAATATCAGACATAAATGTTCTGACTGGGGAAACTGAGACTGATGCTCACAGCCAGCTTTCCCACCAATTTGACAAGAGTGTGTGTGCATATCCGTGTGCAGAGGAAAATGTCAGAGGAGGTGATGGGGAAGGAGGAGATGAGTAGTGAAGCAAGCAATGACTTGCAAGTTTACCTTAGGCACATGAGACTCTAAACCTATGGTAGTGAGACAGCCTCAAAACCCTTACTAATTAGGGCAAAGCTGTTGGTTTACTTCTGCCACAACCACTATTCAGGAACCAACAAAGCGAGTTACAGTGGCAGCATACATGGACCTAGTAAGGGAGGCTAGGCAGGCAGGGACTGACAGACGGGTAACAGAGGGAGTGGAAGGCACTGTGTTTTTGAAATTGAAACAATAAAATTAATTTATATGTCCTCTATGAATGAGACATTAGCAGTCACTTTTGGGCCAATTTATGTTTGCCATCACATTTTAATCATGGCAGTTGCAGCCAATTTAATTAGTAAGTTTTTGGGAGTAATTTAAATTTCACTGAATGAAAGACCATTCTAAGGGGAAAGAGGTATCCTCTTTAAATAACAGTCATAGCTTTGCAAAAGCAAATCAGTTAGTAAACATTCAACAACAGAGAAATTGTTGTTCCATATTTTTAAGTGACAATTTAATTAGGTATTTAAAATGGAAAAATAGAAACACTGTTTGCTATCAGGAGTGGTGATGAATAAGTCGGGCTTACATTTTGGCATTATCTTTCATTCTTCCTTCTCAGTAGTTCTTTAGTTCCAATTTTTGTTATTAAATTTGGTCTTTCTTCCCTATTATTTTTTCTTTAGTTTTCTCACTGCCATCCCCACTCCCTGTTTCCATGGTTGGCATTTCATTCAAAGCTCTCATCACCTGGTTTCCCTTTTTTTGTGAAATCATTTCTTTCTTCTACCAATCCATCCTACATAAAGCTCTCAATTTAAGCTTCAAAAAGAACTGTTTGATATTGGTATTCCTTTATTTAAAAAAACACTCATATGGAAACAGGAGGGTTCCCTGACCCCCTTTGCAGGATGTGCAGCAGGGGTGTGGCTTGTCTATTTGGCCGCTGCGTATCATACCACTTACCTGGTGGGGATCACCCAGATGGGCAGGTGCAGGAGCCGCGATGAGTGCTTTTGGGCTCCGGCCCCATGGTAGCATCTACAGGTGGTTGCCTGTGACTCCTGAAGCTCCAGTGGGCGTGCCACAGTGCTCTTTTAGCTCTGCTGTCACAGACAGCTTAAGTGTTAACTAGCTTAATGCCCTCTTGGTACCTGGGTTCTTGTCTGGTGTCCTGAAAGAATCAGATCATGTGGACAAATTGAAGGATGGTAAATGCAGGGGATTTTATCGGATGGTGGAGATGGCTCTCAGTGGGAGGGATGGAGAGCTGGAAAGAGGATGGAATGGGAAGATGATCTTCCCCTGGAGGTCAGTTATCCCCTGGCCCATCCCCTCTCCAACTGTCCTCAACTGAACTTCTCTTGATGTTCAGATGCTCCTTTTCTTTTCTCCTTCTCTGCTGTGCCACGCTGCTGCTCTGCTGTTCCTCTTTTCTTCTGCTTGTCTGCTTGTGGAGCTTGGGTTTTGGGGTTTACATGGGTACAGAATAGGGGACGTGGCAGGCCAAAAGGCAATATTTGAGCATGAAAATGGAAATGTCTGTTCCCATTTAGGTCTGTGGGTTTCCAGGCTTGAGGATGAGACCTTTGCCGGGGAAGTCTCCTCTTCTACCCAGTATTTCACCACCTCCTTTCCATATCAACACCTTTCTGTAATGAGTCCCACGTTTCTTAGGCTCATATTTAAGGCCCTCCACAAGTCTGTCCTTTGCCTGTCTCTTTCTGTCTGAGTTGTCTTTCTTGTGTTTGAGCCCTTTGTTCAAGATTTACTCACTGTCTCCTCAAGATGCATATTAATCTTGTCATTTTCTCTGTAATTTTGTCCACACCAGTCAACCTACCTAGAAACCCATTCTTTATTCTTCTTGTTCATTTATATACATTTAAAGGGAGGTCCTAGTTTAATCTCAGGACAAAGACTTAAAATTCAGACAGAAATTGGCTGTTTGTTACAGACTGAGTTGTGTCCACTAAAAATTCATATGTTGAAATCCTCACCCCCACAACTTCAGAATGTGACTGTATTTGGAGATAGTGTCTTTAAAGAGGTGATTAAGCTAAAATGAGGTCATTAGGATAGGCCCTAATCCAATATGACTGGTGTCCTTATATGAAGAGGAGACAGACACAGGTACAGAGGGAAGATGATGTGAAGATACAGGGAGACGACAACATCTATAAGTCAAAAAGTGAGTCCTCAGAAGAAAGCAACCCTGCTAATACCTTGCTCTCGGACTCTTCATTTCCAGACTGTGAGAAATAAATTTCTGTTGTGTAAGCCACCCAGTCTGTAGTAGCAGCCATAATAAATGAATCTACTATCCCTTTAGAAAGGCAGTGAGTTACTCAGAAGGTACACACTCCTGCCAACTCCTTCAGCGCTTGTGCACAGGAGGAGCGAGGTCTTCATCTCCACTTCCATGCTCAGAGCCTCTCACTAAAACTGAGTGACACCCTGAGTGTCACTTGTCACTGTGTCTACTTGTCACACTTACCATCTCTCCTGCTCCCTTTTTTCCATTGACTCAATGATGAATCTTAAACAAAACAAAAACCAAAAACAAACTTTTCTTTCTCAAACTTCCAAAGCCCAGTTCAAGGTACCCCATGGCCAGTCTGTTTTTGCGTGTATTGGTAACATGTATCACTTACAGGGATTAGCTCCCCCTTCTGCACATGCTCATAATTCCGTGTGAATATCTCTACCATACAACACCTTACACCAGGATCCAAGTAAAGCAGGGAAGCTATGAGCAGCCTCAGATTTTACCCTGCTTTTGTCATTGAGGCAAATTCAGTGCAGCCCCTAAACTGATCCAGCTTCACATTACATTAATGATAAATGGATAATTTACTGTGGATTTGGTAGGGAACTGGAGCGTGAGTGGGGCCAAACTTGCAATGTTCCCCATTCTACATCTCTTCCTCTTTCCTGTTAGGTAACTGATGGCTCTTTACAAATCTCCTCTACTGAACACAGCAGTAAAACTCATTTCTAAGGTGCATGTTCCAGTTAAAAATACAAGAATGGCAGCATAAATCTTTGAAGTGCTAGTTACTCTTATGTTCACCAAAAAGTCATGTTGGGTTATATATAATATAATGAGGAGTACATTAGCTTCAAATAATATGGTGCTCCATAAATATCAGGATAATACTTGGATAAACATAAAAAAAAAAAACCCATGTTTTTCATCTGTATTAGTTTTAAGCATGTAGCTAGACTGTCTTCTGCTATATTAAATTGATAGTAGGTTATTTTGTGATCCTAAAATATGTATAACCCAAGTTACAGCTATGTTCAATTCCAGCGGGATTTTTTTAAGGGAAGACAGAGAATATTGAATATTTCCTTTTTTTTTAAGCTTTGAAAATTAACACCTGTATTAAACCACACAAAGATAGTGAATTGTCAGGGTAAATAAACAAGACACTGGTTGTACCTGTGTGTGTGTGTGTGTGTTCCCTCAATATTTCTGTGAGATTTTCAAACTTTAAAAAATTATTGTTAATTAGTATTAATGCTTCATTACAAAAAGCACACTGCCTGAAATAATTTGCTTTGATTGTAGATGGATCAAAAAGTGTTCTTTTCCATGTTCAACCTGGAATAGGAGAACTGGTCCTTCTGATGTGAAAAATTATTAGCTATCATACATATTATGCCTAAGTAGGAGAAAGGAAAATAAATCCCATAATTAAATCATTACAACACAAATGGTCTTAGTTCTTCTATCTACATTAAGTGTAATTACTCAGCATAGTAACTTCAAGAGACACTTACCACATGGGGCAGGGAACTGCTTAGCAATGTATTCATGAGTAATCAATTTTTTTTTTGATTTGTGCTTAAAAAAGAAAAAAAATGCAAAAGGATGCCAAGCTGCAGAAAATAGCTGTGAGAGCAGTTGGAAAGCTGCTTTATGAATTCTGTATTTTGTTTAGGGTGGCTAGCTTCTGTAGCATTCAAAATGAGTGAAAAGAGAGAGCCATGGAGTCACCTAACCTAAGTCATTGCTACCCACAGCACCACTTTTCCCACTTCGGTGATGAATGTTTCAAGAGTCACTTTTTTTTTTTTTAAGGAGACTAGGGAATAGTTTAAAGACTATTACCTCTCAGAAGTTTCCAGCTCTTTGTAACTTGATTTCACAAACTTTATTAGACGCCTTTATGATTCCTGGAAAATTATCTCCAGCCTCAGGGCTCCCTTTCACCTCAGGCCATGTTTAAACCATAATTATTTAGCTATTTTCTCTGAGGTTTTGCCTTCAAACAATTCTCTTCCTCCCCTAGCTTATTTCTTGTAATTTCTTGAATGCATATGTACAATTAATATGGATTCTGCAATGTAAAAATGACATAAGCTGTGTATTTCATTAATGATCCAGAATAACATCAGTTAAAACATATTGTGGGGACACATATTTGGGGGGCAAGCTGGGGCAGCCAGTTGGTTGGTGGTTCATCATGCAAAAGCTTTATAGTAATCAGGTCACTCTGGTCTAAGGACAAGATCTTAGCAGGAAAGAGTTGACACATAGACACCCTGCCAAAATATAGTTGTAAAGTGACCTTTTCTGGGATATCTGAGCCATGTATTTGTAGTTCTTGGAGTACTCATGGCGACAGTGGTGTGCCTGTCATGTTCTTGGACATACGACATGTCTGTTGGTCATTTTAGTATCTCTTTGCAACATTATGTTTCTGTTTCTGATTCAGGATTTGCTTCTTGAATGCAATACTGGTCCAGTCATGTCTTAGTAACAGTGAGAGGGGTTGATAAGTGTGTTGACAAGGGCAAGTAACTTAAGTTCTTCAAGCCTCAGTTTTGTTGTCTGTATAATGGGCATTATAAGGCCCATATCACTATCATTTTGCATCAACCAGAAGTCAGTCAATCTCTCTCTATCATCCTCAACTCTTTTTCTCCCCCTCTCTTTGTAATAATGCCACATAACTCTCTCCTTAATCTATGGGCAGTGCTTTATATATACATTATTTGAAGTCAGGGGAAAAGATTATTTTCCAAACAGTCTGAAGCTATTGTTATTTCTAGGGTGTGTGGCGCTCTGTCTGAAACTGATTTGAGTCACTCCAAATCAATGTGTCAAGCACTATTCTAGGGGCTCAATCTCAATCCTACAAAAGAAATATCTGGCCAGTCAGCTGCAGATCAATTTCTCAGTCCCTCTTCCCTTCAAATGTGACTGTTCAAGATTTCCCAGAATGACCCCAAAGGCACAAGTCCAGGGGCTTTTCAGGGTCTGTGGTCATCCTCCCATGAAGGGTAGAAGATTAGAGCGTGCCCTGATGGAAATAAATGATTTGGGGCTCGCAGTACCCTGCCCAATGGGTCTGTCTACCTACTCCAGACACTGAGGATTGACTTCAAAAATTTTAAAAGACCTGGTACCGTGGCTCATGCCTGTAATCCCAGCACTTTGGGAGGCTGAGGTGGGCGGATCACTTGAGGTCAGGAGTTCGAGACCAGCCTGGCCAACATGATGTAACCCCGTCTCTACTAAAATCCAAAAAATTAGCCGTGTGTGGTGGTGGGCACTTGTAATCCCACTTGGGAGGCTGAGGCAAGAGGATTTCTTGAGCCTGGGAGGTGGAGGTTGCAGTGAGCGGAGCTCACACCACTGTACTCCAGCTTGGGTGACAGAATGAGACTCTCTCAAAAAAAATTAAGAAAATCACTCCAAATTGTGGGAATTTCTAATTTAAGAGCCCTGGGGAAGGAGCCCCTTCTGCCATAGCTGCAGGGCAATTCTATACTGTCTGAATCTATGGCAATTTTTAAATTTAAAAATTCTAGCAGTCTGCTTCCATCAGGAATTCAAAAACCTCCCTGCCTAGGGATTGTGCACTTTAAGACTGAATTCTCTCTATTCATTATACACCCAATGTAAGTTACATGACAGGTGCTAGGAAATGATCCAAACCTGTACAAATTCATGAAATCCCAGAAAGAAGTAAGTCGAATTTCTTCATAACCAACATGAGACTCAAACAAAGCTTCTCTCTGTCCTACAGGGTTTTCCAACTTAGGAAATACATGAGTTTAACAATAGAAGTTCTTGGATTTGTCATGTCTTGTCCTCCATGACTTAAATTGTCAACAAGAGGTTTTGTGGGGGCATTTCTACAGGTACCTAAAGCATCAGGCTACTTACAACATAAACATCTGCGCTGGCACCATCTGTTGGTTAATTATCACTCATAGAATGATCTCTTTTTTCTCTCTCTCTCCTAATCATTTACTTTTCTAAAATTATCACCCCAACATTTTTTTAAAAAACAACAATATGGCTTGATTAGGTATTTTCCTGTTATTCCCTTACCTCTCTCTTTGGGAACTTACGTTTTTTCTCATTTTGCTTTCTATCTTTTCCTCTTCCTTATTCTCAGTGAAATTGGCCATCCATTTTTTTCTTTGTCATTTATCTCTCTATCTCTCAATCAATCAGTCATCTGTCCATCTATACTTTAAATAGACTTAAGGGACATAAATTCTGTTTTGTTACATGGATATACCGTGCAGTAGTGAAGTCTGGGATTTTAGTGTAACTATTACCCAATGATGTACATTGTACCATTAACTAATTTTTTCTGTGTGTGTGTGTTTAAAACTTTTTTGGATTGACTTTATTTCAGTAATCCCTTAATATTACTATTTATTTATTTATTTTTTAATTGCATTTTAGGTTTTGGGGTACATGTGAAGAACATGCAAGATTGTTGCATAGGTACACACATGGCAGTGTGATTTGCTGCCTTCCTCCCCTTCACCTATATCTGGCATTTCTCCCCATGCTATCTCTCCCCAACTCCCCACGCCCTGCTGTCCCTCCCCTATTTCCCCCACCACAAACCCTAGTGTGTGATGCTCCCCTCCCTGTGTCCATGTGTTCTCATTGTTCAACACTCACCTATGAGTGAGAACATGCGGTGTTTGATTTTCTGTTCTTGTGTCAGTTTGCTGAGAATGATGGTTTCCAGGTTCATCCATGTCCCTACAAAGGACACAAACTCATCGTTGTTTTTTTTTTTTTTTTTGAGACGGAGTTTCGCTCTTGTTACCCAGGCTGGAGTACAATGGCGTGATCTCGGCTCACCGCAACCTCCGTCTCCTGGGTTCAAGCAATTCTCCTGCCTCAGCCTCCCAAGTAGCTGGGACTAGAGGCGTGCGCCACCATGCCCAGCTAATTTTTGTATTTTTAGTAGAGACGGGGTTTCACCATGTTGACCAGGATGGTCTCGATCTCTCGACCTAGTGATCCACCCGTCTCGGCCTCCCAGAGTGCTGGGATTACAGGCGTGAGCCACTGCACCCAGCCTGAACTCATCGTTTTTGATGGCTGCATAATATTCCACGGTGTATACGTGACACATTTTCCCTGTCCAGTCTATCATTGATGGGCATTTGGGTTGGTTCCAGGTCTTTGCCATTGTAAACTGTGCTGCATGAACATTCGTGTGCATGTGTCCTTATAGTAGAACGATTTATAATCCTTTGGATATATACCCAGTAATGAGATTGCTGAGTCAAATGGAATTTCTATTTCTAGGTTCTTGAGGAATCGCCACACTGTCTTCCACAATGGTTGAACTAATTTACACTCCCACCAACAGTGTAACAGTGTTCCTATTTCTCCACATCCTCTCTAGCATCTGTTGTCTCCAGATTTTTTAATGATTGCCAGTCTAATTGGTGTGAGGTGGTATCTCAATGTAATTTTGATTTGCATTTCTCTAATGACCAGTGTGATGAGCATTTTTTCATATGTTTGTTGGCCTCACATGTGTATTCTTTTGTAAAGTGTGTGTTCATATCCTTCTCCCACTTTTGAATGGGCTTTTTTGTTTTTTTCTTGTAAATCTCTTTTAGTTCTTCGTAAATTCTGGATATCAGCCCTTTGTCAGATGGGTAAACTGCAAAAATTTTTTCCCATTCTATTGGTTACTGACTCACTCCAATGACTGTTTCTTTTGCTGTGCAGAAGCTGTGGAGTTTGATTAGGTCCCATTTGTCTATTTTGGCTTTTGTTGCCAATGTTTTTGGTGTTTTGGTCATGAAGTCCTTGTCTATGCCTATGTCCTGAATGGTTTTGCCTAGATTTTCTTCTAGGGTTTTTATGGTGTTAGGTCTTATGTTTAAGTCTTTAATCCATCTGGAGTTAATTTTAGTGTAAAGTGTTAGGAAGGGGTCCAGTTTCTGCTTTCTGCACATGGCTAGCCAGTTTTCCCAACACCATTTATTAAACAGGGAATCCTTTCCCCATTGCTTGTTTTTGTCAGGTTTGTCAAAGATTGGATGGTTGTAGATGTGTTGTGTTGCTTCTGAGGCCTCTGTTCTGTTCCATTGGTCTATGTCTCTGTTTTGATACCAGTACCATGCTGTTTTGATTACTGTAGCCTTGTAGTTTGAAGTCCAGTAGTGTGATGCCTCCTGCTTTGTTCTTTTTGCTTAGAATTGACTTGGCTATGTGGGCTCTCTTTTGGTTCCATACGAAGTTTAAGGTGGTTTTTTCCAGTTCTGTGAAGAAGGTTATTGGTAGCTTCATGGGGATAGCATTGAATCTGTAAATTACTTTGGGCAGTATGGCCATTTTCATGATATTGATTCTTCCTAACCATGAACATGGAATGTTTCTCCATCTCTTTGCATCCTCTCTTATTTCGTTGAACAGTGGTTTGTTGTTCTCCTTGAAGAGGTCCTTTATGTTCCTTGTTAATTGTATTCCTAGGTATTTTATTCTCTTTGTAGCAATTGTGAATGGCAGTTCGTTCTTGATTTGGCTCTCTTTAAGTCTGTTATTCGTGTATAGGAATGCTTGTGATTTTAGCATATTGATTTTGTATCCTGAGACTTTGCTGAAGTTGCTTATCAGTTTCAGGGGATTTTGGGCTGAGACGATGGGGTCTTGTAGATATACAATCACGTCGTCTGCAAATAGAGACAATTTGACTTCCTCCTTTCCTATTTGAATACCCTTTATTTCTTTTTCTTGCCTGATTGCTCTGACTAGAACTTCCAGTACTATATTGAATGGGAGTGGTGAGAGAGGGCATCCTTGTCTGGTACCATATTTCAAAGGGAATGCTTCCAGTTTTTGCCCATTCAATATGATATTGGCTGTGGGTTTGTCATAAATAGCTTTTATTATTTTGAGATACGTTCTGTCAATACCTAGTTATCCCTCACTTCCCTACTGTCTTCCCACTCTTCCTAACCCCCAAAGTCTATTATTCCACACTCTGGGTCCATGTGTACACATTGTTTAGCTCCCACTTATAGCAAGAAAATGTGGTATTTGAGTTTCTGTTCCTGAGTTATTTCACTTAACATAATTGGGCAGCCATATTGAGAATTTATAACATTTCCAGGGTATTTGCTGTTTCCCTAAGTGTCAGCTCTCTTTATACTGATGAATTGAAATACCACCATCTTAACCTTCAACTAGTTAAAAAGTCCACAAAATCATTACTTCTATATAGAATGGGGTTGATTTTTTGTCTGTCTTTGCTTTTTTTTTAACCTCAAAATTCTCTCTGATTTGTGTTTTTGGATTTGAGGTGGAAGTCTCAGCTCCAACACAGCTTACAAAGGTCTGCAATTAGACTGAATGACAATATTAAGATAGTTCTATAATAAACTTTATAGAGACCCTCCAGTAATAAAATGCTGGCAACATAGAATTTCCCTAAATCTGAATGTTGAAGTCCCACATCAAATTCTTATGTCTTTGTGAGTCAAAAGTCCAAAATCTGATTTTGAAAAATCATTCTTGTAAAGGTCTTATTCTTTCCAGCCTACCACAGATGTTCCTGATATCTGGTGAGATGCAATTTCGCATGCATCTCCATCCTATTGATGTGTCTTCTTGGAGTTGGTATGGTTCCTTCAGGACCTCAGAAGTTGTATTGGTTTAATGAATGCTAAATGTGCCAGAAGCTTGACCTTTTAAGAGTTCAAAGAGTTCATGGGACACATATGGTTAGCCCAGCACCAATTATACCCATGAAATTAAGAAGCTTGTCCTTGGTCCCTAAAGCAGTTGTCCCAGGTGTTAGTATGATCTCAGGACCCAGTACTCAATCTTGCGCAAGACTATAGAAGCAGTTCAACCGTGCAGTAAGAAGGAGATCCCACATCAGGATCTGTCCATTTTTCCAGTTGTCTTCCAGTTGCCAGTTGTCTGACCTGTGAACAGAAACTCAACTGAGAATACTCTTCATTCTTCCAACTGGCTGTTTGCCTGAAGCTGGTAATGTGTGATGTTAGTAACTCAGATAAAGCTCCCAATAAATCTTCATTATCTTCATATTGTTTGTTAATGTCTTGATATATGCCAGAAGCTTCTCTGAGTGCCTTACATATACACAGCTGTATAATAACTATCATTACACTAATACATAACACATTTCTTCTTTGAGAAGAATTTGAGAAATAAAACCAAAGGTAAAATTAAGCCCAAAATATCACCTTTATTACAAAAAAAGCCCAAAATATTACATTTATTACTTTAAAAAATCACCTTTATTGCACCTTTATCTCTCCAAGATGAGAGAGAAAGAGACTAGTTTAGAGGAATGTACCTTAGTGTAAGAGTCGAGTAGACCTCTTACCTGAATTCTAGAATTGGGCTGACACAGCAACCCAGTTCCAGTGGTGTGGCGTGGGGCAGACCTCTTCCCTTTGGGCAAGTCCCTGCAAATTAAAGCTTGCAGGATGTGTCAAGCACTCCTGTTCCTTATAGGAGGGGATTATGGGATGGAGCTGAGTCCAGCATGCCCTGCTTTCTGAAATTGACTAGCCATGCTGATGACTTCCCTCTCTGAGGTGAAATAAATAAATGGAGTTATGCTAACTGAGCTCTCTTTATAAGATAGATGCATCAGGAATTGGCATGAAACATTCTCCATAGTGTGATAAGTAAACATTTGGGAAGTTTTTGTTTTATAATGCTTTTGTTTTGAATTATGTAAGTAATGTGAGAAATCATCATAGAGTCTTTTTGAGGGTCTTTTAGCAAGAGAGTGGCATGATGACTTGTTTGTCTTAGAAAGGTAATTTTGGCAGCTGTGGTGAAGATTAGAGAGATACTGGAGCTAGAACAGCAATTTCAGATTCTCTGAGAGGCCAGGTGTAGTGTGGTTCATGCTTGTAATCCCAGCACTTCGGGAGGCCAAAGTGGGAGGATTGCTTGTGGCCAGAAGCTTAGGACTACCCTGAGCAAGGCCCTGTCTCTAGCCCCGACACCCCCAAAAAACAATTTGCTGGGAATGATGGCATGCCTGTGGTCCCAGCTATCTGGGAAGCTGAGTGAGATGATCTTGAGCTGAGCTGAAGAATTCAGGTTGCAGTGAGCTATGATCATGCCACTGTACTCCAACCTGGGTAACAGAGTAAGACCCTGTCTCAAAAAAAAAAAGTCATTGCATGAAAGGATATGAGTAGGACAGTGGCTACTGGGGGAATGAGAATATAGTTGTGAGAATTTCTATACCATTGAGAGTGCTAAGACTTGGCAGTAGTAATCAGCTGTAATAGAGAGGATAATGGGATAGGCCGAAGTGGTTCTGAGGTTTAGGACAGACATTAGGAGTGTGTATGCTTTGGTCCCAGAACCATAATATTCTCCTATACGAAGACTCACTTTGGTGAAGATACAAATGATCCCTGTGAGGGGTGGGGTTGGGTTGTCTTATTTTTATTCTATAGATGGGAAAACTGAATCATACTGTAGTTGCCTGCTCTGTTAAAACTCATAGTTACATTCTAGCATTATGATGTAGACTATATCAAGTGCTTTCTCATTTTTCTACAGTATTTTCTAAACAGAAGGGGGTGTGTTGCCTGCATTAAAATGTTTCACTCTGCTGGTTAAGTTGCTTTCATTGGAGGAATTAGGGTTAGGTTTTAATGTGGAAAAACATGACTCATAGCCAACTGTATGCACAGGACTTGCTCAAACTTCTTGCTAAGAATCATCCCTTTTTATGAAGTCCAAAAGTGACTCAGAAACCCTTGGTGGTTACAGGAAAAAATATTTTAAATTTAGGGAAAATGAAATAGGATGATCCTCCCAACTCTAACTATGGCATCAAGTCTCCCCTTTGTCTGGCCATTCTGGGATTGTCCACTGGAGAAAAGAAGCAGGCGAAGAGAAGAATAGTCTAAAGTCATCTATACTGTAACAGAAGTGAATTCATTCATTGACTATTCATTCACCAACTATTTAGGCACCTTCTACATGTCAGACACTGCTTTGGACATTGGGGATATATCAGTGATCAAAACAAAGCTCCCCATTCTGATAAAAGTTATGTTCCAGTAGAGTGAAACAGCAAGTTACTAAGAATGGTTCTTGATTTTTGCAAAAAGCTACAGTCTGCAAACTTGTCTTAAATTGTTTTTAAGCCTGAAAATAAAAAAGTGGAACATTAATTTTAAGAATTATTTTTATTTAAGATGGAGAGGTCTCACTATGTTTGTTGTCCAGCCTGCTCTTGAATTCCTGAAGGGCTCAAGTGATTCTCCTTCCTCAGCCTCCCAAGTAGTTGGGAGGTATGCATCACTGTGCCCAGGGGAGCACTAATATTGAAGAACATTATTCTTGTTTAGATTGATCCCCTTAAATTCTAAGATGACATTATTTTTTAGGCACCTAGGGGGACACATCCTTTTAGAAAATTCTTCTTGTGTTTCATTACAAACATATCCCAGTAGTTTCGGAGAGAAAATACAGTAAGAGAAGTATTTCCTGTTTTTTACCCTGTGGCTTTTATTTCTCCTTAGGAGATAAAACTAAATAATAAATCCCAGATAGTGGATACAATTCTAATGGTTTTGCTGTTGTCACTGCTCTGAGTTACAGAAGATAACAGTGCTTTTCAGGACCGTCTAAATTTTAGCACCTAAACGGTTACAGTGCACATTCTCTAGATTTCAATCATGAATGTGAAATGTTTTCAGTCTTGCTCCTCGGTTAAACTCTCAGAAACACAGACAGTTCCTGACTTAAAATGGCTCAATTTATGCTTTTTTGATTTTACAGTAGTACTCATAAAACCATTCTGTTTTTCATGTTCAGTATGGTATTCAATAAATTACATAAGATATGAAACACTTTATTATAAGATAGGCTTTGTGTTAGATGATTTGGCCCGATTGTAGGCTAACATAAGTATTCTGAGCACTTTGAAGGTAGTTAGGCTAAGCTGTAAGTTTCAGAAGGTTGGGTGTTTTTCATATATTTTCAACTTACAAAATTTTCACCTTACGATGGGTTTATTGGGGCATAACCTCATTGTAAGTTGAGGAACATCTGTAATGAGAAATGGGCAGGTGCAGATAGGACAGCATCTGGAATTCTTACTTGCTTCTCTTGTTCTCTCCTATGCATATAGAGATAATCAAAAGGAGTATTCAGGTACTGCCACATTAGTTAACCAATGAAACTAACTTATCTTGCAGAATTTGATGATAATTACAAGAAGCTAGTTAAGGCTAATTGGAGGTCCTCCTTTAACAGGAGCTTCATGTCATCTTTTTTGGTCTGCATCATCCACTCAATTGGCCTATTTGCTTGAAGGTGGTGATAGGGGATGATGGTAATAACTCTGATAACGCTCCTGACAAATCATCCTTAACATCACAATAGCCCTAAGTGAATACTTAATGAGTAACAGAGACTTTTCTGAGAGCCTTACATAGACAAACTTGAGTAATAAATACTATTACCTCCGTTTTACATATGAGAAAATATAACAATAGTTAAGCAAATTATTAAAGATCACCAAATTAAAAAGTGAAGGAGCCAGGATTTTTAGACATTGGGTCTAACTATAGAGCCCATTCTCCTAACATCTATATTATATGTTACTTGCTGAAAATTCACAATCAGTATTAGAAATTATAATATTTTTAAATACATAAATTGGTAGTGTAGTGGGGACACAAATTTACATTTCACTCAAATGTTCAGAGGAATAGTTCATTTTTTAATTAACTGACCTGCCTTCTGTAGTGAGAAATATTTTTAGTTTGGTATACTTAGATGGATGCAATAATTTAAATAGTATCTTTTCATATATTAACAGTTTGGATAAAATACTTATAATCTCAGAATCTTATTTCTTTCTCTGCTTCTTTCAAGGCATCTGGGGATATGGGTAAGGGATATAGCTTAAGAAATCTCATGATGGACTTATTTCTGTTCTGGTGAACAAACTTGCAACAGAATTTTTCTTTCACCCTAAAAAACCAAAATGATCTGAATAAGTTACATAATTTTAATTAAAAAATATTAAGCCAAGGGCACAAAGAAACCTAAATAAATTGGATTTCAGAAAGTAGCAAACCCTTCAGAACAGAGAATTCATCCACAGTGGCTCTTAATCCTGACTGAGATAGAGGGAGGAGGAGGAGGAGGGCTCTGCCATACAGAAGATAAGAAAAAACAGACTAATTTTAACAAAATTTTAACAGCTGTGTGTGGGCTGGTACGACAGATTAGAATCCAGAAAAGCCCTAGATTCAGATGAGACTGAACTACCACCCCCTCCAACCCCACTATTCCTCATTGGTCTTCACTGAGTGCTGTGAGTAGGTCCTTAAAATTGGGAACAGGGAGAGTTGAAAACAATACTGTGAGGTACTTCAGAATTTCAGGGAATCTGCAGAATGAGTATAAAGAAGGCAACACCTAGGTACATCATAGACCAACTGCTAGAAACCAAAGCTAAAATGCAGACTTTAAAAGCAGCTATGAGGGAGAAAATACTTTGCATACAGAGGAACAATTACTAGTGACTTCTTACCAGAAATAATACACACCAAAAGAAACATAAAGTATGCCTTTTACACCCTGAAAAAACACCCGCTGTCAACCTAGAATATTATATTCAGTGAAGTAATATTCAAATATGAAACTTAAAGTATTCATAGGCAAAAGCTGAAAGAATTCATCTCCAGCACACTGCATTGTAAGAAGTACAAAAAAGTATTTCAGATTGATGGGAAATAATTACATATGCATAAGATGGAATCCCAGATATGCAGGAAGGAATAAAAAGCACCAGAAAAAGTAAATATCTGGGGAATATAAAGGAACTATATTTTAATAACTTCATTTTATGTACATATACAAATAAGTTTATTTTAAAAACAATTAGGCAAAAAATAAGGTATTGTAGGGTTTATAACCTATAGAAGTAAAACATAAAACAAGCTAGCACAAAGAGTGACAGAAGATAAATGAAATTATACTGTTGTAAGGTTACATCATATAAAGTTATATAATATGTAATTAATTTCCAGGTTGGCTACATAACTAAATTATTATCTAAAATATTATTATTTGAAGTTAGACTATATAAATTAAACAGACTGTAAAATCGAGAACTAATTTGTAAGATGCCATGAAAGTGCTTAGAGGGCAAGTTACAGTAATTAAATATTTATGTTAGAAACTCTTTAAGACTAAATCTAAGATCCATGGTCTAAGCTTCTACCTTAAGAAGTTAAAAACAAAGGGCAAACTAAACCCAAGCTAAGTTCAAATGAATAAAAAAATAAGAGCAAAAATCAATGAAACAGAAAAGAGACAATAGAGGAAACCTACATAGTCAAAGTTGAATATTAAAGATTAGTAGCATTAATAAACCTCTGGAAAAATTAAGAAAGAAGAGGGAAAAACATAAATATATTAAAACTGAAAAAGATATTACTACAGATTTTATTAATGTTAAAAAAGAGAATATTTTGAGCAACTTTGTACCAATAAATTTGACAACGTCGATTAAAAAGGACAAATTCTTAAAAAACATGAATTACTAAAAACTGTCAAAAGAACAAATAGAAAAATCTTCAATATTCCTATATCATTAAAAAAATTAAATGTTTAATCAATAACCATTGTACAAAGAAAACTCTGGGCTCAGATGGCTTTATTAATGAATTCTATCAAATTGTTAATGAAGAAACATGCTAATGAGAAAATAAGTAGAAGAAAACACTTCCCAACTCATTTTGTAAAACAACCATAATGTAGATAATAAAGTCTGTCAAAAATTATCTTTTTTGACAGTGCTCAGATATCTTGCATGAATATATACAAACATCTTTAACAAAATATTAACTTTGAGTGCTTTTTTGAAAGCACTCAGCTTGCATGAATATACACAAACATCTTTAACAAAATATTAGCAAATTAAATCTAATGATGTTTTAAAAGATTAATAAATAATCAAATGGGTTGATTCCAAGAAAGCAAGGCTGCTTTTACATTAAAAAAGAAATCAATGTTAAGTACCACATTAAAAGAATAAACGAGAAAAATAACACATTTCAACAGATGCAGCAAAAGCATTTGACAAAATTCAATGCCTCTGAGCACATGAGGAGTTGAAAAAATTTCCTCCATCTGATAAAGGGCATCCACAAAACAAAAGCACTAAAACCTAACATCACGCTTAACTGACAGAACACTAAATTCATTCTTGCTTCGAAGCACAAAGAATGTCAGCTTTTCCTATTTAACATTATATTGGGGCAAGAAAAATAAAACACAAAAGGTGTAATGATTAGAAAAAATAAAAGAGGACATAATTGCATACATAGAAAACACTATAGGATTAAATCCTCTAAAACTCTACTAGAACTAATAAGTGAATGTAGCATAGTGAACATGCTAAACTTGTTTATTCATGGGAAGTGTGTACATAGGAAACACTGTTAGTCAACAATAATAAGGGAGTGTTAGCAGAGTCATAAAATACGAGGTTAATATGGAAAAAATCAACAATTTGAAAATGAAAATAATATAATTCATAATAGTATCCAAAAGCATTAAATACCTATTATGTAGCTAGGATTATATTTATGACAGATGTGTAAGGCCTTCACACGGTACTTAAAAAACTGCTGAGTAGCCCGGGTGCAGTGGCTCACACCTGTAATCCCAGCATTTTGGGAGGCCAAGGTAGGTGGATCACTTGAGGTCAGGAGTTTGAGACCAGCCTGGGCAACATGGTGAAACCTCATCTCTATTAAAAATACAAAAATTCACCGGCCATGGTGGTGCACTCCTGTAATCCCAGCTACTTGGGAGGCTGAGGTGGGAGAATCACTTAAACCTAGGAGGCGGAGGTTGCAGTGAGCCGAGATTGTGCCACTTCACTCCAGCCTGGGCAACAGAGCAAGACTCCATGTCAAAAACAAAAACAAAAACAACCCCTCCAAAACAAAACACTGCTGAGAAAAATAAGTACAAAATAAATGGAAAACTATTCCATATTTATGAATTGAGTGACTCAACATTATTCAAGTGTCCATCCATTCTCCCTATGCTAATGTATAGATTCAGTGCATTCCCTTTCAAAATTCTAGCAGTATTTTTTTGAGACTCTTAAAATGAAATTTTAAAGTTTACTACAAAAATACAAAGAACACAAAATACCAACACAATTTTGAATAAAGAACAAAGTCGAAGGGCTTACACCATTTCATTTGATGTCACAACCTACTATATAGTCATCAAGTCAATGCAGAGCTGGGCTAAGGGTAGTTAATGCATAAATGGAACAGAATAGAAACTCCAGAACTAGGCCTACACATATGCAGTCAATTTATTCTTTATCAAAGTGCCTCATTAATTCAATGGTGAAAGAAAAATCATTTCAATAAATATTGCTGAAACAACTGAACATCTGCATAGAAAAGAAAAATCACCCTCTATTTTGTTCCATACATAAAAAATGATAGACCTAAACACAGTCCTCTAATCGTAAAACTTCTAGAAGAAAGTATAGAAGAATATCTTTGCAACTTTGGGGGAGGGAGAAATGGCTTGGATTGGAAGCAAAAAACACTAAGCATATTTTAAAATCTGATAAATTCTATTAAACACTCCTAGACTCTAGGGGAAGCCACTTCCAGGCTCTCCTCTGCCAACCCCTATTCTGCATCATGGGAACTGCAGTAACTTATTCTCAAAGGCTTTAAACACAGAGATCCTCTCAGCACCTGTGGGCCTGCCTACTATCCCAGCCCTGCCGTGGCGGGGGCAGCGGAGGCAATGGGGGTGGTGAACAGGCACTGCCTACCAAGGGCAAGTCCAAAGTTCTGAAGGGGGTGGGGGGGGGAGGGAGAGAGAGAGAGATTGAGAGAGAGAGAGAGAGAGAGAGAAGGGAGCAGGGGAGAATGGAGAGGGGGATACCTACACATTTGGAACGTCCAAAAATAAATGAGATGAAACTTTCATAACAAAGATGCTATTATGAAAATGAATAGAAAAGCCACAGACTAAGAAATTTTTGTAACACCTATCTGATGAAGGACTTGTATTCAGAATCTATAATAAACTATTACAAAGTGTCCAAAGGGATGAACATTCTAATTAAAAATGGGCAAAGCACTTGAGCAGACTCTTCACAAAAGAAATATATGAATCGCCCATAAACACAGAAAAAGGTAAAACATATAGTTACCAGGGAATGCAAATTTAAACCACAATAAGAAACCATTGCACACATATTAGAATGGTTACAATAAAAAAGACCAAATGATGAAGATGAAGAGTAACTGGTGTGTAAAATGGTATAGCCACTGTGAAAAACTGTCTATGAATTCAGCAGTTCCAGTCTTAGGTAATTACCTAAGAGAATGAATACACATGTTCGTGAAAAGACTTGAATGATAATGTTTACAGCAGTTTTATTCATAATCTCAAATCAGGAACAACATGCAGGAGAATGGGAAATAAACTATGATCTCTTCACACAATTAAATACTCCTTAGTAATGAAAAGAAATGAATTACTGAAACACACAACATCATGGATGAACCTTAAAAACATTATGTTAAGCAAAAACAGACCCCATTCATAAATACTGTATGGTTCCCATTTATATGAGATCCAAAATTAGAAAGAATATGTATTAAACTGTTGTGATAGACGAAGAAAGTGGTTTATGGAAGGTGGGTGCAGGAATTGACTGGAAAAGGGGCACAGGATAACTTTTTGGGATGTTATAAATATTTTTGTTTCAGGTAGTTGATGTATAGGTATATACAATACTTAAAAGTTACCAAACAGAATACCTAAGATCTATGCAATTTACCTTTGGTTAATTAAACTTCAATTAGAAAAAGACATATGAAAAGGAAAAGAATCATCTCAATGTATGATCACATGGGATGGTAGGAAAGAAAGGAAAAACCGTAAGAAATAGGTGATATGGAAGAGAAAGGTTATTTCAAGGGAAGAAAGAATAAGATGAAGTTTTAAAATTTAAACCCCATTTTCCAATTTTCTAGGTTTCATTAGGTTTGTAGTATTAATATATTTTCTGGAAATTCTGGCCCACAGGTTAATCACTGTCTCCTCCTCATCTTTCCCTTATTCGCTATGACAGATGTAGCTCACAGAACAGTGGTAGGGATGCCAACTTCTGCAGCCAAATCTATTTCCAAATTCAAACATCAAAAATGTTTGTGAATTGAGACTGTTTTGTGATTCATCCAACTTCAATTTTACCACTTCCATTAAGTGAAATATTAGTTCATTTTGGATGTAGGTTTGAGTTTCTGTTGGGGGCTAATTTACTTACAGAATGAATATATTTTGCTCCTTATCTTGCACATGCATAGCCTACGATAATGTAACGTTGTAGGTTAGGAACTGAAGCCTTAGCTGAAAAAAAAAAGGTTGGTTTGTTATATAGCTCAGTTAAACTTTAAAGGTCAAATAAAAAATACTGTATCAGCTGAAGGAGATGGGAGGAGAAAGATGAAGAGAAGGATGGAAGAAAAGGAAGGGAGGAAGATAGGGAAACAAAAGAAGCCTCCTGATGGTAGGTGGATGGTGATGGAGTCCTTCTGTTCCCAGAGCAAACTGAGGATCAGGCTGTTATTTCTGGCGGCTCAATAATCAGATGCAGATGAACTGGGGAGGAAGAGAGTTTTTTATTTCTGCAACCAGTTACAGGGAGAAGGCCAGAAAATTATCACCAGACCAACCCAAAATTACAAAGTTTTCCAGAGCTTGTATACCTTCTAAGCTATATGTCTACATGTAAGTGTGCATTTGTCTAAAGACATAAGTGATGAATTTCTTTTAATCTATAACTAAAGTCTGAGTCCTGAAGACCTTCCTTTGGAGCTTCAGTAAATTTTCTTAATCTAAACGGGTTCAGGTGTTGGGGTGATTACCCTTATGTCTCCTGCTATATCATGGAGGTTTGGGGAGTTCCTTCAGACCCCCAATAAACTTGTTTGTGGAGGCCTGGGAAGTTTCTTGAGGCCTCCAATAAAACTTGTTTAATCCTAAATGTGTTCTGTTAAGAATTTCTTCATTATTTTGTCATGCTTTAAGGCCCAGGAAAGGCTAAGTAAAGCTCTTGGTGGGCTTTCATTAGAACCCAGCCTTTGTATAAGAGCACTGGCTTTTAATATTTAACTTAACCAGTCAGTCAGTACTGAAACAGTTGTTATGGAAGCCTGTGTTAGTGAGACCTGGCCTGCCATGCTTGAACTGACACGATGTCCTCTGGATCTTTACTGGACTCTTCGGATGAATGGCAGATCTGGGCTTCTTTTGAATTGGTGACCTTTGGACACTGGTTCTACTTGGCTTTGTAGTGGTGTGACTCTGCAAAGCTCATTTCTCTTTTTCTTAATATGGGCACTAGAGGAAGACTGGAAGGCAGGAAAAGGGACTTACTCTTTCCCGTTTGCTTTGTGTCCTTGCCACAGTGCCCAGCAAGAGCCTCTAAACTGAGCAGTGGTAGATGGTTCTGGTTGTGATTTTCTTTCCACACGTCCAGAACCAGCCGTATTAGCACCACTTCCCCAAGGTCAGAATCCTGGCTCCTGAGTTCCTCTCTGAGCTTCTAGTTCTAATCACTCCAGTGTTTCTCCTTTGTTCTCCCAGCCCTATGGGGGCAGCTGCTTCCTGCAGTTAATGTCTTTGTGTGGCCTCTGTGTTTGTTCCCTTTGCCTTCTCATACATTTAATACCCATTCAGCCTACTCATCTCTGTTAAAATCTTTCTGTTTTAACAATAGTATAGTTTATCTTCCTGCCTAGATCTGGCTGAAAAGTTGCATATACATAAATGCATTAGAGAAAATCACATTCATAGATTTGAAAATATAAAACTCATTTTCATATAGTACAGCTATGGAGGAAATTTTATTTACCAGAGTTCCTTTTGGTGATAGCATTTCGGGGAAAGAAAATTCTGTAATATCTATGATAGGTAAGTCCACAAATTTTGATTTTGAGGTTTGCTGATAGACTTCATTTCAATAAAGATCACTGCTGTTAATGAGAAGTCATTTTATTTGATTGATGACTCTGATGGTTTTGCATGTGCATGAGGAGAATAGCTATGTATATCAGAGAATAGCTCTTTATATCAGAGGAGGAAGAAGAGAGGAGTGGCCTTAGTAAAGAGTCTTGGGAGGGAAGGGGAAGGAGGAGAAACACCAAGATGGCAGCTGCGTGGCAAGTGACCTAGAAGCGTAGAAACGTCTAATGAGAAAATTTGAGATTTTAGTTGAGGGATGTCTCTGTGACCTTCCTTCAAATTTTTTGAGTGAAATTTCCAGTAAAGTATATGTTGCCACCTACTACTTGTGTTTCAGAGTACTTTTTTTGTGAGGAAACATCCAGTGCTAAACTCAGCATCTGAATTTGCGGGGAGGCTGAACTGGAGAAAGTTGACAACTCAGTTGTTCTAGTCTAGAGCTCTGACTGAAACAGTGGCCAATGCTTGGACTGTGGATTTAGCAACACAGTATTGATTCCAACTCTACCACTTACTAACTGTGTGGGTTGGGATATGTTGCTTGACCTCTGTGAGCCTCATTAGTTTTTCCTATCTGTAAAATGGGATAACAATATCTCATATGGTAGTTATACGTGTCACATAAAAGAAATACATGTACCACAAAGTGCTTGTTAATAGTGCCTGACACATAATAAGTGCTCAAAAATATTATTCTGTATATAGCATTTTGAGGCCAACTTAAATGTCACTTCTTCAGTAAAGCCTTCTGTCACCTCCTTTTCCCCCATCTCTGATCAGAATACTCTAGTCTTTATTTGATTCATTTACTATCTATTATAGATTTTTATCACATGAAATTATAGTTGCCATTTATCTGTTTTTCCTATAAACCCTGAGCCCCCTATAGTCAAAATTCATGTATTTGTCTGCTTAACACCTACAATTAGTTCCTGCAACATTGTGGAAAGGCTAAAGAATGTCTAGTGGGCTGAGTGCGGTGGCTCATGCCTATAATCCCCGCTCTTTGGGAGGCCTAGGCGGGCAGTTCACGAGATGAAGAGATTGAGACCATACTGGCCAGTGTGGTGAAAGTCAGTCTCTACTAAAAATACAAAAATTAGCTGGGCATGGTGGCACCTGCCTGTAGTCCCAGCTACTCAAGAGGCCGAGGCAGGAGAATTGGTTGAACCAGGAGGCGGAGGTTGCAGTGAGCCGAGATTGCACCATTGCACTCCAGCCTGGAGACAGAGCAGAGCAAGACTCCATCTCAAAAACAAAAATGTTTAGTGGATGGGTGAATTTCGAAGATTTGTTTTCTAGGAAAGTTTCTGAAAAAACCTGTATTTAGTGAAAGACTTCTTGATGACATCACACAGAAAGTGAGAAAGCTCCTCTCCTTTAGTGAGGAGTAACATGGACATACTCCACTGCTTTACATTCCCTCCCAAAGTTGGGATACAGATGAGGAAATCTAAGCAGCTTCAGGAAGCATGTGTCAATGGCCATCAAAATAACTGCTACAAGAAGAAAACTCTAGATCAGCATGGATGCATATGGAATTCCAGGCAGTGATAACATGTAAGGCATGGGAAGGTAACATTAGGTGAGCTAGGTTGAAAATTGATAAGTAAATGGCTGTGATAGGGTGTGATATGGTTTGACTGTGTCCCCACCCAAATCTCACATTGAATTGTAATAATCCCCGAGTGCCAAGGGTGGGACCAGGTTGAAGTAATTGAATCATGGGGGCAGTTTTCCCTATGCTGTTCTTGTGATAGTGAGTTCTCCTGAGATCTGATGGTTTTGTAAGCACCTGGCATTTCCCCTGCTGGCACTCATTCTCTCTCCAGCCGCCCTGTGAAGATGTGCCTTCTGCCATGATTGTAAGTTTCCTGAGGCTTCTCCAGCCATGTGGAACTGTGAGGCAATTAAAATTCCTTTCATTATAAATTACCCATTCTAGGATATTTCTTCATAGCAATGTGAGAATAGACTAATACAGGGTGACAGCATGGAAGTGTCATTATCAAGGAAGATAGTGCTAGCAGTGTAAGGAGACACCATATTCTGGAAAATTTTGAATGCCCACCCAAGATGTTTGAATTTTATTTTCCATGTTTCAGGGAGTTGCTGGCTGCTTTATAACAGGTCCATGCCATGATATAAAATGTTTTAAAAAGACCATGAGCAGTGTGTGGAATCGATCAGAAAGGGGACAGAAAGAAGCTCATTTTCTGCCAAAGGGAATGAGGAAGGTGGGCAGGAGCTGAGGCAGTAGCAAGGAGGGTAGAAAGGCCAGGGTGCATGCCTTCAAAACTAAAGAGGTCGAGATGGCAGGATTTGGAGGGGTTACAGAGAGGTACAAAGTGAAGACGACAGGTTTTTGGTATCAGAAACTGGGAGGGGGATGGCCCTTTTAGTAACAATAGGGAACGCAGAAGGAAAGAGTAGCTTTTCCTTTGGCTATATTTCTCTTGTGCCATCAGTAATACGCACATACGGTGAGGTCTTACAAATGGCAGAAATGATCAAGTGTTTATTCTGGCTAATTTACTTGGAGGACATGTACACTAATGGTTGAAACCGTGAGAATGGGTGACTGAAAATAATGACATTGGAAATTTTGTAAATAAAATCTAAAGTTTTTTTTTATTATTTAGATAAAAAATCATGGAGAAATTTCTTGGGAAGAATCATTTCTGGATGACATCAGTGTTTTTTTTTTTCCCTATAAGATGGAAGGAGAAGCTTGTTGGCTCAATTTCAGTGCATATTGAGACATAATTTTCATTTTTCTACCCTGTCCATGCAATATAAGTTTTCATTAAGTAGCATTACTATTATCTTGATATTATGTAGGTGAGAAGAGAAAGAGGCTTGTATTTGTTTTGAAATTTGAGAGAAAAACATGATACTGTAGAAAAACTGGGATTGGAGGGAATGTCTTAGAGGATGAACCAGAATTATCTTGAAGTATTTATCAAGGTAACTGTCAAACATAATTCTTTAATCCTGTGCAAAACCATTTTGTTTTCCTACAAAATGGCAGGAAAACATTTGTTTTTCTACAAGATAGTCACTGAACTATACTGTTTTCTTCAGGCAAACAATGAGTGAAAATTTGTCATTGTTTTCACTGTTGATGCTGATCCACAGGAGATACCTCACATGCCATTAACAAGTCCCTGAGTATTTGTATTGGTTTCTTGATTTTTCCCTACCCATTGCTTTTTTCAAAGCCTGAAGTGCTGGAAGACAGTTGAACAGCTGTTGTCTTTAAAATAATCTTACTGTCGTTCCTTTCACTCTGAGCTCTTGATTTCCTTGCACAAATGTTTAGAAGGAAAGAGGTTTTCTTTCCTTCATAATTAAAAATTAGTAGGTATGGCAGATATAACCTAAGATGGCCTCCAATGAGTCATCCTTTGTATAATTCCCTCCCTTTGACTACAGATGGAATCTGTGACCTGCTTTTTAACCAACAGAATGTGGCAAAGGTGATGGGAGGTCACTCCCATAATTATGTGATATTATATAACACTCCTCCTTAGCAGACTGGAGAGCACTTCTCTTGCTGGGCTTGAAGAAGCAAATAGCCATTGTGTGAACTGCCTAAGAGGAGGACTGTGTTGCAAGGAACTACAGCTGGCCTCCAGGAGCTAAGGGCCTCAGTCCTACAACCACAAGGAACTGAATTCTTCCAACAACCACGGAAATTTGGAAGAACAATCAAAAGTTTCAGTTGAGAATGTAGCCTGGCTGGCAACTTGACTCTAGCCTTGGAAGACCAGAGCAAAGGATCTAGTTAAGCCATGCTTGGATTCTCAACCCACAGTAATTGTGAGACAAAAAATGTGTGTTGTTCAAAGCTACTAAGTCTGTGGTGATTTGTTATGCAGCAGTTGAAAACTAATGCAGCAGGGAAAGTGCTGGCTTAGTGGTCAAGGCCCCCAGGTAAAATCCTTCAATGTGTAACCAGCTAGCAAATGAATCTGAAATATTTCTGTTATTTTAAAAGATAACTGAAGTGTCCCACAGCTCATCACTTCAATCAGCATTACTTGGGGAACAATGAGTTTCTTTTGCTTGTACCTGCCCTACTGTGAGAGATGGGTGACTCATTGGAAGGAGACAAAAAGGTAGATAAAGGTCCTTTTAGAAGAAGGGTCCTCTTCTTCTGGGTGTGTCTGATATTCTTGCCTGGCCTGAGATTCAACATCTATGGCCCCAGGCCTTCTCACATTCTGTTTCCAGTAATGGGATCTTTTTTATTTGGTGCCTGCAGATGGAGTAGCATTAAATGAGGAAGGGCACCAGTCCCTCCTCCAACTCTTTTCCACCTTTCACTCCATTTCTTTTCATTTCTCAGAACTTCAAAATGCTTGGTTGTTGTAGTCTAAGAACAGTCAGTGTTAATTGGTGGTATAAACGTTAACTGCAGAACAGAAGCTCCGCTACTCATTAACATTCATTGTATCTAATTATAGCAATGATCATAAAGCTATGGGCCAGGACAAAAGCAGGTCACCTCTACCACCACTAACAGATGACATTGGTTGCTTGGGAAGTGTCACTATGGAATTGGGAATAAATGACCTCATAAACCTTCTGATTTGCTTATGGGATTTAATTTCTTTGGAGGTAGAGAGCATTAGTAGTATTAGCTTATTTTGCAGGTGAAGTTCTGAGGCCAAGGAAGGGTAGCTGATTTCCCGTTGGTGGTGAGTCCAACCCCTTCTTCATCCACTAATGTGTTTGACTTGGGCAAGCCATGTACTCCTGCTTAGTTTGTTGCTTTATCTGCTAAGTGAACATAACCAACCTTACTTGTGGGAGATGAGATTTGGCCAGATAATATGTTGGCTTTCAAAGATGTAAGATCTACAATTCTAAATTTGAATCAACTACAGTTTCTCCAGTGGCTTAAAACTTCCAAAGAGTACCTAAATTAGAATCATGTACATAAATAAGTCTTAAAATTTAATAGCAAAAAACAATAACTGAACAACAACAACAACAAACAGAATCCAATTAGAAAAATGAAAAAGAAAACAGGAAAGGCATTTCACCAAAGAGAATGTACAAATGCAAATAAGCTGAAAAGATGCTCAGTGTCATTAGCCACCAGGGAAATGCAAATTGTACCCACAATGAGATAATGTTACATTCCTATCAGAATGGCTAAAATTTAAAAAAAAAAATGACACCACCAAATGCTGTGGATGTGGAGAAACTAGATCACTCATAGACTCCTGGTGGGAATTAAAAGTGGTACAGTCAATCTACTCTGGGAATCAGTTTGGCAGTTTTTTGTAAACTAAACATTCAATTATCATACAACTCAGTATCAGCAATAGTGTTTTTGAGCATTTAGCATAGAAAAATATCACTCAGGAGTAAAATGGAACAACCTATTGAAACATACAACAAATTGGATCAGTCTTGATGGAATTATGCCAATAGAGCCAATCCCAAAATGTTACATATCTTATAATTCCATTTATATAACATTCTTGAAATGATAAAACTACAGCAATGGAGGACAGATTAGTGGTGGGAAGGAGTGGGGGTTAGGTGGGTGTGGTTTTAAAAGAGCAATACAGGGGTTCCCTCTGGCGATGGAACTGTTCTGTAACTTGACCAAGGTGGTGGATCTGTGAGCCTACTTTTGTGATAAAATTGTATGAACTTGATACACATACATACACCCAATGGAGTCCAAGGAAAACTGTGAAAATCTGAGTAAGACTAGTAGTGTTAATTTCAATATCTTGGTTATGATATGGTAATGTAGTTTTTGCAAGATGTTACCATTGGTGAAAGCTGAGTACAGGGTATACAAAACTCCTTTGTATTAATTTTACAAATTCATGCAAATCTACACTGACAGGTTTAACTTAAAGACTCAGAGTTACATGAAACCACTGGGAAAAAGTGAAAGCATTAACAGACATTTAGTAAGCAGTTATTACATGTCTCTTTGTTAACCATTGCCTCTATCCTAAGGATCTTTTCAGTTTGGTGATATAACCATGGAACTGTCAAATAGTTTTATAAAAAAATATAGTGCTTCCAGATAATGCCTTTGGCCAACTTGGCCGATTTGGACAATTAAGAAATCGCTAACTATTCCTTCGTGGTCTTCAGTTAATATAGCAATGACAAATACTGGCTTAAATAATCTTTTGAAATTTTATTGATAGCATAACTGGCTTAGCACCAGGGGGAAATAGGACGGAGAAGACTTCAATCTAATTAAAAAATGGACGTTCCCAACAAAAAGCAGAAAAAAACCTCTTTTATAGTGCAATATTCCTCCCTCAAATTATCAACCTATGACTGTACCAAACCACATCTTATGATAGAGGGCGAAGGGCACATCTGAGAGACAGAAGCAGGCTTCACTGTCACCTTTGCTAGGTTCTGGGAGGTCACCTGATGTTTTAAGCAACTTGATACATAGACATTAAGATTTATGGAGATTTTAAAACAACAACAACATGTAGTTCTGTCTTCAAAAGTACCATTTGATGAAAACTTCAGTTTGGATTGCTGAAAAATACTTTTAGAGTTTACTTTTTTTCCTCTATTAGATGCTAATGAAATGTTCTAAACAAATGTGTGAAATGATCATTTCAATCTGATTAATAGGAGCATTCCTTTGTGCCAATATGCTTCTCTCAGTTCAAAGAACTATGCTATTATTGACTACATCTAACACAATTAGAGTCAACATTTGCTGAAAACAAAAATAATTGTCATATACTTCATGCTGCTTCACATTTTGCATAATAGTTGTCAAAATGGCAACATATTTCTTTTGAGAACAAATTTGTTGTGCACCTCATTTTCCCAGTGATTTAATCTTCAGAGGTTTCTAAGGGTGCTTATCATGTGACTGTGGTAGCAACAGTTGTTGATGGTAAGGGCTTGGGCTTAGCAGTCTGCTTCCACCATGGTATGTCATGCATTGGATAACTTAAGGAGTATTTTATGGATTTTCTTAAAAAATGAGCTGTGAAAATTAGTTTGAGAATTGATATGCACAAATACAGTGCTTTCGAGACTATATGTGCCCTCTCCACACAGCCTCATTTTTCATATCCAGCAAAATCAAGAATGATGACATTGTTGGCATCCACGAAGCACCTTATATCCAGAAATCCCAAATCACTTTCTTATCTGACCTTGCATCAGTGCAGAATTTGGCACTGTTATGGCGCCTTCTTTTGGACCGTCTTGCCTCTAATCACATTTTCTTATTTATACTTTGTTGTTTTTGTTGGGTTCTCTTTTTATTTATATTATTAAAGGTCAGTGCTCCCTGGGACCTTAATCTTCTACACTTAAAACCTAGTGGATGGAATTTCTAAGATGAAACATATCTTGATAATTTTATTTGGATAATGAGGATATGGGATGGTGAGGGTTAAATGAGGAATGCAGCTCAAAGTGTTGCTGTTTATAGCTCAGCCTTTTTTTTTTTTTTTTTTTGCCTCTCACAGAAGGTTGAATACTAAGGTTGAGTCCTGGGATGGATTGGCTTTCAGCCAGGTTCTAGCAATTCATCCACCTTTCTCACTCCTTTTACTCTTCCCCCTGGGGTTAAGCTATTAAATATGGTGGCACTTATTTTTTCCTGGCTTGATTCCTGAAGTTTTTCTCTGGAAGAGAAATTATCTCTTTGTCCAGTCGTTTCTTGCTTTTAGCTCAGGGACTTTGACAACCAGCATCCAGGAGCCTTTTTTTGACTACCAACTAATCAAAAAAGACAGTGCTTGGGAGGGGGGCTGCATCCCATCCCTGCTCCTCCTCTGCGTTCCCCTTTGAATAAAGTGTCTGTTAGGTGTTGAAAGACATTATGGAAATATACTGCCTGACAAAGGAAGTAGATGGCCAGGAAGTAAATTTGGGAATGTTCAATTATTTGGTGAATCAAATGAGCAACAGAACATCGGAAGCCCCAAGCAGGTGAAAGCGTCTATGAATCAGAGCTGGGGAAGTTAAATTGCTTCTATTTCTCTGAAGAAGAAGAATGAAAGGAGCTCAAAACACCATCTCTTATAGCGCAGAGCCAAGAACTGAACCAATACTGCACGGAACAAATGAGACAGAAAAGACATGGAACAAAAAGACTCAGATTGTAGGTTTATGGTTTGCAGAAAAAGGATAAGGGGAAGAGAAACCAGGATAAATTGTGACTTGTCAAAGAGAAAGAGCAAACCAAGAAAGGAATTTGTATTTAGAAAGTTTCCAGGGAAAAGAGCTGCTGAGAAGCAACATTTACGAATGAGGAGATGGATGAGGCCATGGGGGCTTAGATATCAAATTAGTTTGTAAGTCAGGAAAGCATAAAGACTTATAAAATATGTATTGACAAAGAGTACGAAAGGACTCACTTGGAAGCATCTGGTACTTAATTATGAGATCAAAATAACATAAATCCAAGGATGCTGAAAAAAGTGAAAGAAACAATCTTTGTGTTCAAATGGACAAAATCATTTTTTAACTAGCCTGTAGGCACAGGCAATTTCAGAGCAATGGGGAACAGCAGGTAAAAAATGTTTCAGGAAGAAAAGCAGCCCTGAGAACATATCCCTTATATTTTTAAATGAGGTTAACAGGCCAAACCTTCAAATGATAAGAAAAAGTTCAGCACTGATGAGCTGATCAACACTAAGTTATAAATATAGCACCTTTATAATGCACAAAGAAAACCTAGTATATTTTATCTTCATAGTAGAATTATAAAATCTTTTGTTCAAATAGTGACTCTGAGTAAGCACAGCTAAATTTAACATGATACTGTATCGTCTTATTCATCAAATTCGTAAATATTTTCCTAGCCTTGTCCAGACTCTGAAAAGTAGACAATGAACTGAGTGCAACCATGTGATAAGAACGAGTGTCTAACTCTCTAGTGGGAAGAAGGAGTTGTCATCCTGATGAATTTCAAGTCTTTTCTTAGTAATTTCATTAATAATCTGGACAAAATAGAGTGTGAGTTTTGGACATACCTGAACTTTTAGTGCAAGCTTGGGCCCTGGCTAACCTTGGGGAAGTTATATAATGTCTCTGAGTCAGTCTCCTCATTGTAAAGTAGAGATAATGATAGCTGTTGATAACACACATCACCATGGAACGTTACAAACGTAACAGAAGAACGTCAGTAAAATGCCTGTTAGAGTAGGCACTCCGTGGGCACACTTCCTCTTCTACCTGTTCTGGGCTTGGCCTGCTCTTGCGGGGTGTGTCACTTTGTTTTCCTGTGTATTATTACTTTGTTCTCTTTATACAGGCTATCTTGTCTCTGTTCATCCCCGGCTGCTTCTCTGTTCTACCCACACTGCTTAGAATATTAGTACAGGTCACTGCTCTTATATATGCATTTCTACATATTCTTCAGGGTTACTTTTATAACTGCCTGTCATTGAACACCTCTAAAATGCATTAAGGAGTTTAGATTTGAAAATAAGGCAATAGTTCTCGGCCCTGGCTGCACATCAGAATCAGCTGGGAGCTTTACAAAAATCCTGAAGCCCAGGCTGTACTACAGACCAATTATATGAGGCTCCTGGGGTGTCAGCCCCAGGCATGGGGATTATTTTACAAGTCTCCAGGTGATTTCAACGTGCAGTTAAGGTCGAGACCTACTGTTCTAGTATGTTAGTAAAATACTCTATCTAGATGCCATCTGGAAAATTAATGTGAATGCCTGCCATTCCATTATTGATTTGATTATGGGCCAAGGTAGTATCTGGGTTTGTGCCAACCCTAGGTGGGAGGAAATCTTAGGCCCACCGCTGCACCCCCACATTAATTCTGCTCCACTCTCATCCTCCTACCATGCTTAAGTAAAAGGAAAATCACTTTTATAATGCAAAAAATAAGAATCTAGTATCATTTCTTCATTTTAGAGCTGAGGAAACTGAAACAGAAAGGAGAAGCAACTAACTCAAACCCCAAGTTTTTATTGGAGCCAGTATGCAAATGACAGTTTTTATTTGGTATTAAGGGAGAAATTGTGCATTGTCTAGTATGTTTTGATTTGTAATAGAATAAGCTGTCTTTTATAATTTAAAATTTTGTAGGATTGATAGAGTTTTGCATTCAATGGTAGATTGTATGTGTAGATGTTTAATGGACACATTAATAAATGAAAGAATCCAGAGGTAAGTCACTGAATTAATTTCAACAGCAACAAAAGACTGAGTTTTAAAATTCCATAGACAATGGAATTAAATTCCAATGGAATTAAAACGGATGAAGTTGGGGCCTGGGACCTGGTGTTGGTAGTAGAAGAGAGGACTTTGGCTTGTCATTTTTGCTTCTGAAAATAAGAACGTCCACTCAGTTTATCTACATTTTTCTGCAGGAAGTACCACTCAAAACGCAAACTCTCTGTCAAAGAAAAATTGCACTAGAGTTAAACAGGCAAAGAAGACTTTATTCAAGACTGCAATAGGGGAGAGAGATTGAACTAAACTCAGCTGAAACAAAAGGCAGGCGAGTTTTTAAGCACTAGCCTGAGCTAGTGTGGTCTGACAACATACGACAGCATATTTGTGTGAGGCTGGTCTATGCGATTAGGCCATCTGTATTTGCTGATTGGTGCTAATGGAATTTAGGTTGCTACTCTCCCATAGAGACTGGGAGATAGGGGTGCTGTCTTCCTTAATGATTACATTTCAATTGAACAGCTCCCAGATTTTTGAGAAAGAAGTTCCTGTGTTGTAAAACCAGCAAGAGTTTGGGAGAAGATTTATGTCTCAAGGGGACAGAGAAAATACAATTACAAACTTTCTAAAGTAAATGTAGGAAAAGACAGGGGCCTGCGGTCAGGGGCAAAAAAACTGCCTAAAGTTTACTCAAGCTGAGAGGAAATGTTAAGGCTGTTTGGTCACCCAGTGAGCCATCCTTTCTGATTGTCTCCAGGGATGTGCTAAGTCCTGGTGGGTGAAAAGAGCCTGGTGCTCAGCTCAACAGCCCAGCCCCAGCACTGGCTAAAGCATCAGAATCTTTCTAACACAGAACTCGTCATTGGGCCTGAAGATTCTGAGCCCTTTGCTGTACATTAAAATCCTCTGGGGATGGTTTAAACATTGTCACATTGTCACTGCCTGGGCCCCAGCTCTTGAGAGTATGATTGCAGTTAATCTGGGTTGGCTCAGATAATATATTGTTTTAAAGCTCTCCAAGAGATTACAGCTTGTAGTCAGGCAGGGCTGAAAACCAAGGATGGAGGCCAAACCTCTCATTTAACCTGTGAGAGAGCACTGGGAAGAGACAGCTGGGGCTGTTTGCCCGCAGCCTTGTCATTCGTCACAGACATGCACAGAACCGGTGCTCAGATCTCTACTTCTAGGTCAGTGCTTGCCATTTACATTTGCTTTGCATTTACTATATGTAGATTTGCAGTGAATAGCCAAAGTTTATTACATGTAACTTCCGTTTATTTTATGTCAGATTAATGGCTTCAGAATCAAACCTTGGAGCATCTTTAAGTGGTAAGGGGTGTGAGAGGCAGGCTATAAGATATCTGTAAGGTGCTTGGTTTCTGTGCCTCAGCTTTTCATCTTAAAACCGAGTGTGTGTGTGTGTGTGTGTGTGTGTGTGTGTGTGTGTATGTGTATAGTCCCAGACTGCCTACAGTGTTACAGATAATTCCTAAAGGAAAAAACTTTAGGAATTATCTGTAACACCGTAGGCAGTCTGGGACTCGTTTCTCTATACTTTTCACTGTTAGGGAAACACAGCCAGTGAGCTTTGCTGATACTGTCTAATAGGACTAGTCATTGTACCCAGGCATTGGGATTTTCAGTTCTGAGATTCGTTGTACTCATTGCTTAAGAATACTACATGCCTAGCTTTTCCAGATGCATGGGTTGGGACATTCACATAGGAAAAGAGGGATTCTCCTATTTCCTCTCTGGACTCCTATATTTAGCTCTATAATATTTAACTCATAATTGCCTGGAGATTGGACCACAGATCAAGGTCATTCACTTTAGTCATGTTAATCTCTAACACTTTAAAATATACTGTAGCTAAAATATATTTACTATGAAATATTTTGAAAATCATTTTCATTGAAATACATTATTTTGTTATTTTCATAAAGTTATGAGAAATACAGACTATAAGATCAAGGTGACCTCATATTTCACATAGACAGGTATCCTGATCAGTGGTATTATCCATAGACCTTCCAAAAACATGTCACCAGCAATTGTCTCCATTTCTTAGATAGATTATTTTAAAGGACTTATTTAGGACACTAACTCTTTGCTCTTTCTAGTTTCTAAAATGCTAGGAAGGAAAGAGAAGAAAACTAATATGTACTGAGCACTGACTACGTGCCAGACATTACATCGGTGCTGTTATATATATATACTTTTGCCCTATTTTACATAAAATGATGTTTTCATTTTGTTTTAATCCAGACATATTGTAAAGCATGTGATTCTCCACAAGAAGTCTGTTGCTCTTAGAGTATTTCCAACTAGATTCTTCTAGTTCTCCATTCCCCACACCTCTCACTGCCCTTGGTGAGTTTACCTAAGCAGTGTTTATTAAAGGGTATGTTTTTAAAAAGGGAATAAATTTGGCATGTATCACTATAGGCTTATGCATAATTAATTCTGAATAAGCTGAAAATGGAGCTTAAGATGGATGAACCCTTTAACATTTGAAGTATTAGCTAAAATGAATATTTTTTAAATGATGGCTTTTCATGAAGCCACAAAAGTCTCTGAATTTTTGTTCTTATAGAAAGAAATGGGCCAGATGCAGGAGCTCATGCCTGTAATCCCAGCACTTTGGGAAGCTGAGGCAGGCAGATCACCTGAGGTCAGGAGTTCAAGACCAGCCTGGCAAACATGGTGAAACCCCACCTCTACTAAAAATACAAAAATTAGCTGGGTGTGGTGGCACACACCTGCAATCTCAGCTATTTGGGAGGCTGAGGCAGAAGGATCGGTTGAACCTGGGAGGCAGAGTTTGCAGTGAGTGGAAATGGTGCCATTGTACTCAAGTTTGGGTGACAGATCGAGACTCCGTCTCAAAAAAGCGAAAAAGGAAAGAAATGGACTTAAGAATCAGACAGGCTTTTTATTTCCAGCTATATCGTAGCTGTGGAACTTGTTGAGTTAACCTTTACAGCATTGTTTTCTCATTTTTAAAAGGAAAATAATCTTACATCATAAAATAATATGTCATAGAGTTTTTCTGAGAATTAAAATAAGGTATGTAAATACCTAATACACATGGTTTGACCTATTTTGACACTTTGAAAATGACCATTATTAAATGTTTTGTGGAACATCTTGAATTTTTGTACTTGAGGCTATTGCCTTGAGCTCAAAATATTACAATTGTTGCTTGGGTAGTAGTTCTGCTCTAAAGTCAAATTATATATTTCTCCTTTATGGATTTACAGCATCTTTTAGTATTTCCTAGAGGCATGTTCCAGAGCTTGGCATAATAGTTAGATTTTGTTTTCTTCAACAGATATATCTTATTCTAAAAAACAATCTAGAATTGTATCCTTGTCTATACAACTCAATTTCACTCAATTCAGAAAAAAAAAAAAAATCTTCCCTTTTACTCTCTGCAAATACAGCACATAATAGAGGCAATTAGCTAAGAACTTGTTCACCTTTCCAGCCGAGTTTTGCCAGCCCTTCTTTTTCTGTCCTCACGGGATGTCCTTTCTTCCCCTTCCAATGGGGGTTTGTTCTTGCTGCTCAGGCCAGCCTCTCTGCAATCCCTCCCTCCGCCTTCATGGATTTATTCTGAGGGTGGTACTCGTTTCCTTTTCTGTCACTGATTTCTGTCTCTCCATTTGATCCTTCCTATCAACATGCAATTATGCCTCACTAATACTTGGATTAACATTTTGACTCCACGTCTTCCTCCTGCAACTGCTTTCTTTCACCTCAAAGTCCTCTGTAGATCTTACTCTTCTTTCTCTGTTTGCCTTCTTCCACAAATCAGCCCAATGAGGCATTTCTTTCCAGCTCTCCCTGGAACTGGCTGTTGTGAAGGACACCAGCTATCTCAGCATGCCAAACCCTGTGGGTAGTTCTGTGTCCTCATCCAACCTGATGTCTCTGCAGCATTGACATTGTGGGCCATGACCTGCTTTTCAAAGCACTTTCTAACTACCTGTCCTTTGTGACTCAACATTTTCTGTTTCCTTCCAGCTTCCTGGCTTCTCTCTCATTCTTTTTCACTAGCTTCTCTTTTTATACTAAACTACTAAATTTTTGAATACTCCAGACATTTTTTTCTCCTATGACTCATATCCAGTGTCCAGACAACCGCTTGCTTCTCTTTTACTTTATCATCTTTTACTTCTTCTCCTTTCTCTTTCCTCCTTTTAAGCTCATGAGCTTTTATTGAGTACCTTCTATTTTTTCCTGGCTCTGGGTTAGAGAGTGGAGTTACCAAGGTGAATAATACATATTCTCTGTCTTCAGGTAATGCACAGTCTACTAGCAGTCTATATTCTTTCTAAAAAGTATGATGAAGAATTAGAGTTGCTGAGATGGGGCTATTGGTCAGGACAGAAGGGGAGCAAAGGACAAAGTGGATGACCACGGGAATCATGGAGAATTTCCTCTCTGAGATAGGAATGGCTCATGCCATTCTTACTCCAGACCCATAACCTGCATTGAAAAAAATAAATGGAAGAACACACATAAATTTTTAAAATGTGACCTTTCAGGTACAAAATAAATGCAACTCTTTTAAACCACCTGAGTTTTAAAATATGAATAATAAGATATTTTATAAAATAGTATAATATCCCTTTATTTTTTAATTTAGTTTTTATCAAATGGCACATATTTATAATTTTAAAAAGTCAAATTTTTCTAAAAGGTCAATTGTGAAAAACAGAGTTCTTTATCCATTCCTTTTTCTTAAAGATAACCACCTTCAACTAGTTCAGTTACTTTTTTGGATATTTATAGCCATGTTGTAGAATAACTAATGTTTTTACATTGATTTCTTTTTCCTGTTTAAATATCCTATGTGCAGGATAAACAGATAATCCTCTTACTTGCTTCTCCAATCCACACATGTATTCTTTCCTAATTCTCCCAGGGATAATTTTTAGTTTTATCTGTATTCAGATTTTACATTATTGTGACTCTGACATGTTTTCACAACTAAGTCCTGTAGTATACTATTATTGGATTTCCTTTCTTGAATATTTTCCTTGATTTTAATAATTATGTTTTGGTTTATTTAATTATCTAATACAAATTCACCCCAGGACTCTGCTAGAAATGTAATTTTCCCCTTTGTGTGTTCAAAGACACTATACATCCTATAAATTTAATCTTCTTGCCAACTTCATTGTTGGAGTTCTCTACATCTGCTAAAATCAGAACTGGGCCCTCTCTAGGCAGCTGCACAGCTTTTGTCCTCGGATGTCCCTGCACCATCATCCTGGGGTAGCCTTTGTCTCTCTTCTCTGTATTGGTGTCCCTGCTTTCTACATTTTACGTTGTTTTCTTTCTTTGTTTATATTCCTGTGATGGCAGAGCACACCCATCAGTAGCTTCTTGAGAGAGTATGCATGAATAAATTTTCTGAGACCTTTTCTTTTTTCACCCTCACAATTAATAATTTTCCTTTCTAGGGAAAATTAGATTGGGAATAGCTTTTCTTGAGAATGTTTAAATCATTGTTTCATTGTCTCCCATCTTTCAAGATTGCATTGAGTCATTCTGGTTCCTCTTTGGCTAGGAGCTACTTTTAAAGAGTGAACTCTGGGGAATCTTCTTTCTTCTTTTCCTCTGGAATTTCACCAGGAAGGTCCTTCTTTGGGTTTTCTCTTGTCTCTTGTGCGGGGCATCAGTGGGCTTTTCAATCTGAAAATTTTTATATTTCAGTTCTGGAAATTTTTTCCTGAATCATTTGATTTACATGTTTATTAATTTTTCTTTGTTTTCTGTTCCTGGAATTCCCATTATTTACATGTTTGGCCTCCTTGGCTAATTCTCTAATTTTCTTACTGCTTCTCTTCTGTTGCATTTCTAAGCTCTGTCTTTTTGAGTTACTTCCTGAGTAATTTCTGCAACTTTGCTTTCTACCTTCTCTGGAAGGCTGCTTTTTTTTTTTTTTTTTTTTAAACCTTTCTGCTGTTGCATTTTTAAATTCCAAAACTCTCTTTTGTCCCAGAATAGTCCATATTTGTAATATCCTATTTTTTCATGGTTGTGTTATCTTTCATCTGTCTGAAAAATACGGATTTATGATTTTTCTTCTCTCTGCAATGTCTATGTTTCTTACCATTTCTTTTTCCTGATAGATTGAACCATTTTGTTGTGAAAATCACTTGCTTTTCTTTCTTGTTTTGTCTTGGGTTGATTGTATTTTCTTGCGTAAGATTTTCAGTGACCTGTCTGGAAGGTACAACTCTGATTGACTCTGTTCTGGGATCTGAGTTGGGAAAGGCAATGGGGAATATCATCATTCTTTGAGTAGATTTTTCATTTAATCTATCAATATTCAGTTTGGTAGCCCTGCCCCTATGCCAAGTACCCCATAGAAACTCCCCCCAGTTCATCCTATTTAGAGAGGAAATTTTCTAGCTTTTTCTGAGATTGAAGATGGTATCTAACTTCTTTTTAAACAGATTTTCAACCAATCACCTCTGCCTTCACCCTCCTTTAAGAGATACCAGGTAACGTTAATTTCTGAACACTTCTGGAATTTGAGGTATGCACTGGCTAGCTTTTGGGCCCCCCTCCCCAACCAGTCTGGGTTTTAAATGTTTCAGGTTTGCTAAATCATTTACCACTTATTCATCTGATTTCTAGTTTCTAAAATTTTGTTGCTGTTGTTTCATCTCTTGTTCTGTTTGTCTTTGAGGATTTATGCCTTTAAAAAATTCTATACTTCTATTTTAGAGGAATTTGGAAAAGAAAATGAGGTTACAAATGTGTGTTTAATCTTCCTTTTTAAACCTGAAGCCTGTCAATTTGTTAATGTAATCAGTTCAGGGAGATTTAAAAGAGGAGAAGAAATGACACCCCAGATAGAGCAGTTAAAGTAAAACTGAGGTAGAAAGGAGGAAGCAGTCACCAAGAGGACACACACAAATAGGGAGAAAGAACATCCTAGACTGAGGAAGGGCAGAGCAGAGATGCTCATGTCCAAAACATTGACTTGAGGCCGGGCGTGGTGGCTCACGCCTGTAATCCAAGCACTTTGGAGGCCAAGGTGGGCAGATCACCTGAGGTTGGGAGTTCAAGACCAGCCTGACCAACATGGTGAAACCCGGTCTTAAAAAAAAAAAAAAAAAAAAAATTGACTTGATTCATTCATTTCTTTATTCATATGTTCTCTCTCGCAATACAAGTTCCTCTTGAGCCTTTGTATTAGGAACTCTGGTAGATGTTGCAGATACCAAATATGAGTTGAAGGTCAGTAACAATTGCTAACAGTTATTGAGCCTCTAAAGGTTTTATAGTCTGGTATCTTCAGATTATTTCAACTCAAAAATATTTATTCAGAATCTAGTGAGACTCAGCATTCTTCTATGTGATAAAATACTATGAATTTTATTCTGTAACAACCTCTCAGTCTCTAATGTGTTGATTTGTTGATTACTCACTTTTCACATCTCTTTTGGTGTTCCTTATTGTTAAAACCAAAATAGATTCCAACCATAATGTCTGTGGAATCCATTCACAGGTGAATATATAGTGTTATACATTTGTATTCCTTTTTTTTTTTTTTGAGATGGAGTTTTACTGTTGTTACCCAGGCTGGAGTGCAATGGCGTGATCTCAGCTCACCGCAACCTCCACCTCCAGGGTTCAGGCAATTCTCCTGCCTCAGCATCCTGAGTAGCTAGGATTACAGGCACGCGCCACCATGCCCAGCTAATTTTTTGTATTTTTAGTAGAGACGGGGTTTCACCATGTTGACCGGGATGGTCTCGATCTCTTGACCTCGTGATCCACCCGCCTCGGCCTCCCAAAGTGCTGGGATTACAGGCATGAGCCACCGCACCTGGCCGTATACATTTGTATTCTTATACTAACATGCTTGTATCTATAGTGTAACCATAAAGTAATAAAGAAATTTTTCTTGTGTGACTTACAGACCTCTGGCTCTTAACTTGCAGTTACTTACACAGTTTTTGAATATTTTCAAGAGCAACTAGGTAGATTTCATGAAAAGACTTTAACATACCGAAGTATTCATATGACTAAATCACTGGAGATTTAGAACAACTTAGGGATACAAAATCAGATAACAATAAAAAAATATAGATTATGTGTATTGAACGTCTAGTATGTGTCAGACACTCTTCTAAGTGTTGTACCTGTATAAACTTATTTATTCCTCAAAGTAAAGGAGGTTCTATCATTATTCCCATTTTAGAGCTAAGAAAACTGAGATGGATTCAAAGACAATTGGAGAAGACATTTGTAGAGTACCTATACCATTTTCTCTATTGGAATTGATCCATCTTTTTTGACTGTTGACCTCATGGATAGTCACTGAATGACCATCTGAAAGGCCTCCTTAAGAAAAGATCCCAGAACACTACGATGGTATCCAGGGAGGCTGGCAGGCTTGCTAGGTTTTTGTTTACTCATTTGTTTGTTTGTTTTAGAGTTAGATTAGTAGGCTTGATAAGCATAGGAGGACTAAAAAAGTGTGACTCAGCCAGGTGCAGTGGGGCTCAGGACTGTGATCCCAGCACTTTGGGAGGCTGAGGTGGGTGGATCATGAGGTTAGGAGATCAAAAGCAGCCTGGGCAACATGGTGAAACCCCATCTCTACTAAAAATACAAAAATTAGCTGGGCATGGTAGTGGGCACCTGTAATCCCAGCTACTCAGGGGGCTGAGGCAGAGAATTGCTTGAAACCCGGGAGGTGGAGGTTGCAGTGAGCCGAGATCATGCCACTGCACTCCAGCCTGGGTGACAGAGTTAGAATCCATCTAAAAAAAATTATGAATCTTTGAAATGTTTAGAATATTTAAAGAACAATTAGTGTGTTAGAGATTCTTAGCCTATTATTCAAAACAACTTATCAGTGGATTTTAAGGGGATGGATTTGTTTGCATTGGTATTATACAAGGAGTCATTTAAATAATTGTTATTGATGCTCAAAATATCTGTTTAAACTCAGTTTATATATTAGTTACTATCATATTCTAATATCAGTTTCTCATAATGGTTATTAGTGATCATGATTACAAATGAAGATCTGAATCCTTCTACTACTGATTTTGGCTTCATTTGCTTGTATTTTCACTATTTATAATAATTAAAGGTCATGCAAGCTACTAGCTATTGATAGCCCATTCAAGTGGCTAAGAAAATCGCAATGCCAAATGCATTGCCTTCTGGATAAATGAGGCAGTACAACTGAGTCATTAGTTACAGCCGCCTAGATAACATGTGATTCTAAGGAATCTGTGTTTAACCTCCAGTTTCAAAAGATTATTCAGAATTCTTCCCTTCCTCAGTGGCTACTCCATAGAATAAAAACTAGTCTGAATTTGAAACACAAATCCATAGCTTATTTGGTGCACAAAAATGTGTTGGAAGGTTTATTAATGAGAGGGTTTCTGCACTGGTGGGTAATGTTTTCTGCATGCTCTTAGAAATCTGTCATTCTCTTATACACTAATCCCTGTGTGTATTTAAAGTGCTCATCTTAGGCTTGCTGGGGTTAAGATTACTTACATTGGTATTTTCATCTGTAAACACCATTAGCAAACTATCCCTGTTTGTGAGTCAGCACTTAAGTAGCCTAGTAATTAGACCATCCTGAAAAGGATCTAGGATTCTGTATACACCATTGCATCTAAACTGTATAAACTTTCTTACATAAACCAGGTCGGTTTGTATATCTCTCATTTTTTTTTAAACTAACTTTGTAACCTTGAACAAGTTTTTTCCTAGCTGTTCAAGGCCTCACTTTTATCATGTGTTAAATGGAGATAATAACATACCTGTCTTATAGGGTTATGTGGGAATGAAATAAAGTAGAATTAAGGCAAGTAAAACGTTGTTGGGCCATAAGAATCACTTAGTAAACATTACTTCTGTATTACTCCTAATTTAAAAAGTGATAATTTACTTTCAGCTGACATGTTTATTTTGAACATGGAAATATACAAAAACAGTCACTTCTTCAATATTCACCTTGAAGTACATTCTAGATGTTTATTCTGTGCTTTCATGCCAGTTCTCTGTGGTAAGAGGCAGAGATGATTCAACCTGAAAAAATAGCCTTGAGGTTTGTGGAATCCAGTATTAATGATTCAAGCTCCTATCATACACAGTTTCAGAGATAGCCAAAGTTGTCATTATGTGAAAACATTCCTCTATTGAACTAAAGTCTTATGAGTTCCGTTTCTTGCATCTTCCTGAACACCACACAAGCAACCATCCGCATCCATTGTAAAAATATCTGTTTAGAAGAGACATATTGAATGTCAGATACTGTAAGCATCTGGAAATTCAAATGCAAACACAGTAGAAATCAATTGCAAAATGAAATCTCATATCTTAGTGAAAGGAGTTTAGAGTTTATGAAATCAATAAAAGTGGTTAGTCAAATGAAAAGTCACTGATAGTTGAAAATATAGTAAGCTTAGGCTATTTGACAATTGAAGAGAGATGAAGATGAAGTAATGGATTTAAAAATAATTATTTGAATACAAAAGAATTAAAAGACCCTTGAGAAAACCAAAGGAGTTCTCATTTTTTTTTTCACAAAACATGTCTCTTTATTATCGACTTGCAAGAGTCAAGTATAAAAGAATTAGTATACTCTTGATTGAAAAACATCATGCTCAAACACTTGATTTATTGCTAAGAATTAGTGCACAGTTACAGTTACAATAAAATAAATGTGTTAAATATAAGAGATAATACAGCAATTTTTATAATTTGAGTTTCTTTTTTTCAGTATATAGTTCCAAGCAAACTTTATTAATGTCTTTCTTTTCAGTGGATTCACATTTAAAAAAGACCTTTGTGAAATATCTGCTATTTCTTAGGTAAAGCAGACATTCAATACAAGCTTCTTACATATTTCTTTGAGGCCGTCTGCATAGTCAGAAACTAGGCACCCCAAAATTCTTCACGTGGTTTACTTCAACAATTGCTGAGAGTCTGAAAACAAAATTCACTTTTATCTTGTGCTTCTGAATTCTTAAGTACAATTTTCCTGTGTTTCCAATTTAAATTATCCTCAGATGGTTTTTCACCCCTGCCTGAACATGCCAATTAATATTCTGGCTATTACTATGTCACTCGCCTCAGAAGAAAGCCTCTGTCAAGCCCAAATTAAGTTACTGAAGATATGAAGTTAAACAAAACAAACAAAATCATGGCTTAAAAAATATAAACCTTAACAAACAGCAAATTCCTACTGAGGGCAGAAATAAAATATACTCTATTTGAGATCAGATTTTACTATTACTTTGCAAGAATGCCAATTCCCACTTCAGCTCTAGTCAAGTGTATGAAATAAATCATTTCAGAATTTCAATGTTAATTCCTCTAGCACATACCGAGGAAAGGGGAGAAAAATAACTGTTATCTTAAAGTTTCTGTTTAGGTGATTCCATAGAAAGTTGACGAAGGCAGAAATGTTTCATGACTATGTTGCTTTTTGGAAGCTTGGAAATGTTTGTGTATGGAATGCGATTGGTAACTAGTCACGGAAGTGGTGTCTCATTAGGTTTCCAAAAGTCACTACTCTACTTGTATGCTCAGTGCAATCCTGTCTTTTTCCTTCCATATCCTGACTTCATAAACCTCTCTAACCACTTTGCCTTTCTCAGTTTCTGCTCTAGCCACCACTTTTCTTCCTCTTCTTCCTAGGTTCTCTCTCTCAGTCATTTCATCCACTCCCATAACTTTAACTCACACATCTAGGCAGCTGGCTCTCAGATTTGTATTTATAGCACCATCTTACCTTCCAAGCTCAATCTCACATTTCTAACTATCTGCTAGACATTTGCACCTAAACGCACCACCAAACTCAAAATGTCTAAAATTTAACTCATTTTCTTACTCCCACCTCCTCCGAATTTTCCTCTTTTTTTAGATGGTAGCCACGTTCCTTCAACTGTACACTCTCAAAACTTACAAAGTATACTTGGACCTTCTCTTCCCTTTCTTTATTTTTATTTTTATTTTTTATTTTTTGAGACGGAGTTTCGCTCGTTACCCAGGCTGGAGTGCAATGACGCGATCTCGGCTCACCGCAACCTCCGCCTCCTGGGTTCAGGCGATTCTCCTGCCTCAACCTCCTGAGTAGCTGGGATTACAGGCACGCGCCACCATGCCCGGCTAATTTTTTGTATTTTTAGTAGAGACGAGGTTTCACCATGTTGGCCAGGATGGTCTCGATCTCTTGACCTCGTGATCCACCCGCCTCGGCCTCCCAAAGTGCTGGGATTACAGGCGTGAGCCACCGCGCCCGACCTCCCCTTTCTTTACATTCTCATTGTCACCAAATCCCGTTAATCCTCTCTTTAAATTAACTCAATTCCACAAATCCATCTATTGGACACCTCTTAGAGCCACAGCTAGAAACTAAGGGGTAAATAAACTTATCAACAACAGGACGTAAATCCCATGTTCAGGGACCTTGCATTCTAGCAGTTGAAATAAGATATGGACCCAAATTATTCTCAGAGCAACCAGATTAATTTTCCTCTCATACCTGCAATAATAGCTTTGGTTACTTGATTAGTTTACTGCGTACCCTATTTTAGACACATTTCGCCCATTATTTCACTACTCCCCACAGTTCTCTAAAGTACATATTACTGTTATTCCCCTTACAGATGAGAAAGCTGAGACACAGAGATTTAAATATTTTTTTCCAAGAACACAGAGTTTATAAATAAAAGATCCAAGGACTGGACCTTGGAGTCTGGCTGGGAGACCAATCTCTGAACTCCTGCTCCCTGGTGCCTGCCTCACACGTTTGCACCCTGTCCTTCCCCAGCCATAGATGACAGGGAGGGTCCCTGACCCCAAAAAAGCTATTCTGTTGGCTGGACAGTTACTTATTATTTATGTGACTTGGTTTGAATAGATGAACTGGAGTTTGTTGAGGTTTTTCTCTTGAGAATTTGAAATGGAAAACAGCAACTACTGCCACTTACACTGATGCTTGAGTTACCAAACTTCTGTTTTTTAATTCTGATATACTTGACATGCTTTTGAATTGAAAATTTAAATTGAGATTAAAATAACTGTTGGTTTATACCATTTAATGTAAAATGATTTTTGGATGCTTTGAAATAACTTTCAAATTTAAATATTTGTGTCAATATCTGTTTTTCTTTCCAAACTATTTACTTTCTTTCTTTCTTTTTTTTTTTTTTTTTTTTTTTTTGTAGTTTTGTTTGTTTCCTGTAAAACTTTTTACTTTCTTAATATTCTTTTTGTGTTTTCCCTCTGGTAGCTTGTCAACTTCAGATTTGTAGTTTTAGTTAGTATCTAGAATTTAATATTTGAGATGTTTGTTTTGACACATCTGTGTTATTTTCTTAACAATCCGGATTTACTGGTTCAGAATAGAACCCTTCCTAGGTTACTTAGTTACCCTCACTACTTACTGGATTTTACCCTTTTTTTTTTTTTCATGTTTCTGCAAACTTCTATCAATTACTTATGTCACAATTATTAGAAGCACTTTACGTTTGTCTGGATTATTTGGGCTAATTCCAATTTCTTTGATAGGTTTTTAAATATCATTTTCTATTTGTTCAAGATTTCACAATTTTGTATTCTTTTTGAAATACAGAATTTCAAAAAGAAAGATAATATTCTACTTTCAGTAATCATGAATTTAAAATTGATTTTCAATAAAGTTTAATTCAAAAAAGATTTAAATTTAATCAAAATTTAATTTGAAATTAAACATTTAAATTATAAGTATCTGATTATTTGAATCAATATCATATGAATATAATTACCTGAATATCTGAATTGATATTTTAAGTTAAATTGTAAATTAATATTAGACAGTGTTTGAATGAGTTAGAATTATCTCAAATAATCCTATAGTAAAATTTATTATATTTCATTCAGTCTTTATAAAAGAAGAAAACCCAAACATGGATGAACCTTGAGGACATAATGCTAAGTGAAATAAACCAGGCATATAAAGCCAAATACTTCGTATTTCCACCTATTGAGTCATATAAAGTGCTCAAAATTCATTGAATCAAAGAGTGAAATGGTGGTTGCCAGAGGCTGTGGAAAGGAGAAATGGGGAGTTGTCAATTAAGGGGCACAAAGTTTCAGTTAGGCAAGATGAATAAGCTCTAGAAATCTGCTATGCAACTTTATACCTATAGTCCACAATTATGTATTGTACACTTAAAAAGTTAACTGTTCTTTTCACAATAAAATAACATTAAAAAAATTATAAACTAAAAACGAAATGAAACAATGAATTTTGATTCTTACTAATGAAACATACTTTTCTAAATACTTCATTATTGGTAATAAAAATTGAACATTTTTGCTCAAGCTCTTTATCGAAACATTCTTGTTAAATTTCTTAAACAATTTTAACAATTATAATTGGCAATTTGATACATTCAGAAAATCGACTTTTTGGAAATCTCATAAAACAGCTACCAGATAAAATAGCTTTCCGAAAATGTATTTTAGATTTAAATTGGACTACATACTAAAATCTACAGGTTAAGTCTCAGTCCCATGTCCCTCATCACTTTGGTGGCATTTATCATAGTTGATTATTTTACTTCTTAAAACACAGTTACATGTCTTCTAGGATACCACGCACTTACTTAGTTTCTTCTACTTTCTGATTTCCTTCTCTGGCTTTGCATCTTCTTGACACCCTGGATATTGGAGTCTTCTTTCCTCTCCCTACACAGATTTTTATTTGGGATCTCAGATAGTCCCATAAGTAACCACTCCTGCCGTTCTCTCCTGAGCTGAGTCAGGGCCATGCTCTTGGCCCTGACTGGTAGATCCAATTGTTTTCACTTAGTTTCTTAATAGGCATTCAAATTGAACATGCTCAAAAGAGAAGAATTAATTCAATTTTTTTTTTTTTTTTGGAAACTGAGTCTCACTCTGTCACTCAGGCTGGAGTGCAGTAGCTCAGTCTTGCCTCACTGCAACCTCTGCCTCCTAGGTTCAAGCAATTCTCCTGCCTTAGCCTCCCAAGTAGCTGGGACTACAAGCATATGCCATCATGCCTGGCTAATTTTTGTATTTTTAGTGGAGATGGGGTTTCACCATATTGGCCAGGCTGGTTTCAAACTCCTGACCTTGTGATCCGCCCACCTCGGCCTCCCAAAGTGCTAGAATTACAGGTGTGAGCCACCGCGCTCAGCAGAATTAATTCTACTCTTCTGCTCTTGTCCAAGTCATACCAGTTCTCATCTGCAGCCCTGCCATAGCCACCCCATGGGTCCCTGTTCCTACTCTTGCCTTTCTCAGGTCTATTCACAACACAGTCAGAGAAGCTTTTCAGAGCATGCCTCAGGTTCAGTACAGCTCAGTATCTTTGCATCTGTGCTTCTGCATTTCTCACAGTGTGTACGTCACCTGGCCCCTGCCTAGCTCTTTATTCCTGTCCCCTTTCTTTACCGTGAACCTCACTGGGTTCCAGCCACTCATCAGTGTTTCTGTTGTTTCTTGAATGTGCCAAGCTCATTTGCATCTCTGAGCCATTCTCCTTGCCCTCTCCTCTGCTTGTAACACTGTTTTCACTAAGACTCTGTTTCACATTGTTTAAGTTTTTGCCCAGATGTCATGTCCTTGAGGGGGCCTTCCCTGGTCATGGCATATGTAAAAGGACTCACTCTATGCTGTCACTTTGTATGCCTTGAACCTATTTTATTTTCTTTATAAATCATTATTACCTGACATTATCATTTATCTTTCCTTGTTATTACCTGTCTCTTCCACCAGCTTATGAAGGCAGAGACTTCGTTTGACTTATTCATTGGTTTCCTAACACAGCACCTGGCACATAGAAGATGCTCAATATACATTTACTGAATGAACACATGTGGAAAATAAATTTCCTCTTTCTTGAAACTCAGACTTCACTGAAAATGGCAAACCCCAAGCTAATGTATCTGCCATTCTTATAGGCATCCAGTCAGCATCTTTATGGTTCCCACGATCTTACAACTTTTTTTAAAAAAACATCATGTACATAGTTATATGTATTGCTGTGGGTAAAAGCCACAGGCAAACTCCATGTGGCATACAGCAAGCTGCTTGAGGCTGATCGCTCCATTACAAAGATCATTTTTGATTTCTTGGAAAAGCACTTCTCATTGGGCTGGATCATCTTAGTTATTACAGAAAAGGAATAAAAACATTAAGAAGCAAACTGGAAGAGTCATTCTAGATACTCAAATCTAGAATTAAGGAAGAGGTTTTTTAGTATGAGTTTAAGACAACCAATCCAACTGAAATCAACAGAATATTAACACTCAGTGGAATTAACATAGTTCCAAGATACGTTAAAGAGGGACTTATTTTGTGTTCTGATTCATAATGATGAGCATTAAGTAAAATGCAATACGGTTTTTGTTGTGTGGCCCTTGGATAACATCTGACTGATGGTGTCAATGTTCTGCTAGAATTTCTTCTTGCCCTCTGAGCACACGCCAGATCTTATATTCTGTTACAGAGCTCATTTATTGTGCAATAGAACCTTCATCTCCAAAACTCTGGAGAGATTAAGATGCCTCACAGGTCAGAAAATTGTTGAATGGAGCTGTTTATGTAATGTTTGAAGGATGGCCTGGGTACTAGAATGATGTCTTAACATATTGTATTCAAACCTATTTATTTTGTCAGACAATTTTCTTTGGCTGTGGGGAAAAAAAACTAGCAACAGGAGAACCAATTTCTCTGTGTATGCATGCATGCTCACACGCCTGCAGATTGATGTGGGTGTATGAAAGGGCATGTGGTTACAATAATAGGCACCAGGGAAGGCAAAGATAAATTGAAAATTAAAAACTTGCTATTTAAAATAACAGATTTTGCCTATTTTCATACATTCGTGTTGTTTATTAAATTCCTGGAAGCATATTTTTCCTATTATCCTTCTAGTGCTTGCCTTTTAGTCCTTGCTCATAACAACCATGGTGTCTTGTATTTGATCAGCACGTTAGCATTTCGGGAGCTTTTACGCGATATTTTTTCTACCAAATAACTTGATGTTCTGTTTTTCTCCTGATTTCAAGTCCGAAGGCTGATATACAGGGGATTCAGAGTTGAGATCCTTTAGATTTGGCTTCTTCAGATGTATAAATAAAAAGATTATACGTTTGCTCTTTTACTTTTTTTTTTTTTTTCATTTTTTGTTTTTTTAGACAAGGTCTCACTCTGTTGCTCAGGCTAGAGTGCAGTGGCATGAACTCGGCTCACTGCAACCTCCACCTCCTGGGTTCAAGCAGTCCTCCCACCTCAGCCTCCTGAGTAGCTGGAACCGCAGGCATGCACCACCATGCCTGGTTTATTTTCGTATTTTTGGTAGAGACAGAGTTTTACCATGTTGCCCATGCTGGTCTCAAACTCCTGGGCTCAAATGATCCTCCTGCTTTGGCCTCCCAGATTGTTGGGATTACAGGCATGAGCCATTGTGCCTGGCCATCTTTTATTGATTTGTAGCAGAGTAGGGAATTTTACATAACTTTCCTATTTATCCTATGCAAACTGAGCACACTTCCATTCCAGAGTTTACGATCAAAGTGATAACAGTAGTGTTGTTAAATATATTTATTAGAGAACAAAAAAGAAATGAGGGGCAGGTGAGCATTTTAACAGGCTGGACAAACAGCAGGAATCCCCCAGTCAGATGTGCATAGTTGCTTTTTGCTTTTTTTTTTTTTTAAATCTTGAGACCAAGTCTCACTCTGTCTCCCAGGCTAGAGTGCAGTGGTGTGATCTCGGCTCACTGTAACCTCCATCTCCCAGGTTCAATAGATTATCATGCTGTAGTCTTCTGAGTAGCTGGGACTACAGGTGCATACCACCATGGCCAGATAATTTTTGTATTTTGAGTAGAGATTGGGTTTCACCATGTTGGCCAGGCTGGTCTTGAACTCCTGACCTCAAATGATCTGCCTGTCTTGGCTTCCCAAGGTAGGTTTTTTTTTTTTTCTGCTTTCCTTGCCTGTGGCTAATGTATTTTTGTTTCACTCCTCTACCCTCTCTAGTTGGAGGAGGTCAAGATAATTTTTAAATACTAAGAGCAGCCCTAAAAAGATTAATAATTGTGTGAAGATGGGGACTAGCAATGCAAGCCATTTAGTAGTGTTGGCAGAAGCAAAGGATGTAGGATTTTGGTCTCGTTATGCTTTTGAGGCTCAGTTAATTTTTTTTTTCCCATTCACTGCCAGAGCTCTGTCTTCCTTCAGAGAGGGAGAGTGTGGTATTATAATGTAGTGGGCATAGGTTTTGGAATCAGACTGGCCGTAACTTCAATATATATTTATATCATCTACTCACTGTATCACTTGGAGAAAGTCATTTAACACTGAATCTTAGTTTCCTCATCTGTAAGTGAAGAGCATAAAAGCTCTGTTTAAATGTTATTGTGAGAATCAGAAATAGTGCTAGCACAGTGCCTTATACTATTTCTGATTCTCACAATAACACTTAAAAATAGCTTAAATGTTAAGTGCCTGTCACAAAGGCTGTCCTCAATAAATACTATTTTGCTGCTTCCTTGAATTCTTCTCCATCACATTTACTATCAACTTATTCTCACTCCATTCCCCTCCGGCCCCCATCCCCGCTCAGAGCTCTGCTATCCCAGGGTCAGTGCTGACTTGCCCCTTGGTGAAAGAGGCAGTGATTGTGTTTAGTTGGGGTGAAACACATACAGGAAACCACTTACCTGACTAAGATTAAAATTACATCTACCAAGATCTTAGCTTTGAAAGCAGAGACTTTCAAATGGTTAGAGAGCAGGTATGATGGCTAGACCAGGCAACTCTGATCCTTTCCTTCTGAATTTTATCTTTCGGTGGGTGGCATTTTCATTGCAATGTTGTTTTAATGCTTTCCTTCAAGGGTATACTAAGGACCCTTTATGCTCCCTAACCTGAGTGTGAACATAAGCCCTTCCCTTGATTTTCCCTAGCAGATGTGAGGTCGGTGGTAATTCTTAAAAATATATAAAGAAAAGAAAGAGGCTGGGCACAGTGGCTCACGCCTGTAATCCCAGCACCTACTGTGGGAGGCCGAGGCCAGTGGATCACCCGATGTCAGGAGTTTGAGACCAGCCTGGCCAACATGGTGAAACCCTATTTCTAGTAAAAATACAAAAAAATTAACCAGGCCTGGTGGCAATCACCTGTAATCCTAGCTACTCCAGAGGGGGAGGCAGGAGAATTGATTGAACCCAGGTGGTGGAGGTTGCAGTGAGCCGAGATCACGCCATTGCACTCCAACCTAGGAAACAAGAGTGAAACTCAGTCTGAAAAAAATAAAAGAGAAAAAAAGAGGGAAAAAGAAACTCTTTACCTCTATCCTGTTTCCAACTGTTGAGTAGCTTCCATTTGCAGCACCAAGGAACTGAGGCATACAGTGGGGCTTATTATAAAGAGAGCAAGAGTTCTGGGTGATGTGCCTCCCAGACCCTCTACATTAAGTCAAAGCTGGCCTTGGAGTCCTAAAAAACAATAGGCCCCTTGTGGTAGAAACAGATCTAAATCTTTAGGCCTCTCAATGCCCATCAGAGGATACTGAAAATAGGGTATCCATATTCACTATTCTGAAACTGACGTATGAGATTTCAAAAACCTTTCACTGGAGACTACTGTTTTGGCCAAGATTAAAAAACAGGGACCAGATTTACCATCCTGTCTGAAACAACTAAAAACTCAGACAAAAATACACAAAGCAACACTTTTCAAGACGTTAGACATCAGGCAATGAATGAAATCTCTGATCACGTAAGCAGAATGTGATCCTCAAGAGATGAGAAACAAGCAAAGTGCCTTCTACTCTTGCCTCAAATACTGCCTTGAAAGAGTTTTTAGTCCATGGAGCAAGGAGGGGGAACCTAGGAAGTTTCTCTGAGTTGAACATCCTGGGCTACAAGTTACAGAATAAGGCATCTATGATTTGCAGGACAGAGTATAAGAGAGAAGAGAGTTGCACACAGGGAACCTTAGAGATTTATAGAGGGTCCTCCTTGAATATGCAGCAGAAAACTGATCAGTGCATGCATATGAGGAAAGAATTCAAGGCTGGGGAAACAACCACTAAAAAGAGTGCCCTGGAGCTCACACAAGTCTTGGAATTAGCCTCATTCCCATCAGCCATACTAGAAAAACAAATAATGTATGGGACATTGGATAGGGTAATAACAATAGGCTTTTCAATAAATAGGCTTTTCAATCAGCCCTAGACTAAACATTGCTCTTCTGTCACCTAGCAAATAATAATATAATACCTCAAAGGATCAAACTATTTCCAAGTAAGTTAACCTGCATCTCTCAACAAAGCTCAAGAATATTTATAAGAAACATATTTTACCTAAATGGTAAAATTCACAATATCTGGAATCCAGTAAATAATTATAAAACATACTAAAACCTTATTTCATGAGTAATTGAGACATGAAACAAAATAAGCATCATACTTCTGATATTAATTTATTTTGCTTTCTCCCTTTTCAGTCAACTAGTCTACTTGATGTTGAAATAACTTGATCTGAGAATGTAAGCTGCTTTTGTCTTTGCTTGCTTCATATGTCTTCTATACTTAACAAACAAAATTAATGAGGCAATTAAAAAATTGTCTTCATAGTTACAAAGAGATCTGTTTGACTCTGATAGGATCACTTTTTTTTCCTGCAGATGGTAATAAATGAAAGTGTTTAGAGTTTTTATCTAACTTCACCCTTTTCAAGTCTTCCTTAAGATTTTAAGGCAAGAGCAATCAAGCCAAACAAAAAACAAATGCATTAGTAGTCAAAATAGAAGTCTTGTAGTTCTCCCATAAAACACTACATTCACTACTACATTGTTCTATAAGACCATTAATTTTCATAAGAATGATCAGTGGTCATTTGTTAGTTTAAAACAGTTGAAATAAAGCCTGAAGTTTGGACCCGAAACACAGTCTCAAGATTTCAGGGAAGTTAATTGGGAAGTTCTCAATGTTTACATCAGAGGTTTCAAAATTCAAAGGACCTTAGAGTGTCTGTAGTTACTGCTTTTTTATTTCTCATTCACTAATTTCCTTCTCCATGTGAATTCCCTTTTTAAGTCTATTTCATACTTCACGTGTCAGATATAGTGATAACACTTGCCAGGAAGCTCTCTGCCTTCTTTGCTCTTTTTTAACTCTTTTCAAAAGAACAACCTGGACTATTTCTGTTCACTTAGATTCTGGAAACTCTCCTCTGGTCGCATGTCTTTCTGATTGATTCCTGACAACTCAGTCAAATCTTGGCTGGTGGCTAAGTTTATAAACAGAAATTGAGAAGGCGTACCAAGTATAAGTGAGCTGACTGATCCAGATCTTACTCTGGCCATGTGAAAAATAAGTAGCCTCAAGAAAAGGACAGTCCTTTATTTGTCTTTGACTACCTAGCACTATGATTGATGTATCACATATATATTCAAAAGAGTTAGTGAGTTTCTGGAAAAAACATCAATAAAAGAGCAAGCAAAAAATCTCTTCTTATAGAAACTAACTGTGATGACTAAAAACTAATGCATACAGGGGAGAAACTTGCATTGGTGATGAAATTAGAGAATAGTGCCAATCCCATGACAAGATCCCTGAGAAATCTCTGCTAAGTGTGATCTGCCTGGTATGATGCTGAAGAAAGTCACGAAGGGTGTTTATAATTCCCTTTCCCCAATGAAATGGCGATTCTAGGAAGAATTCTAGGAAGTATATAGAGTCCTGGAAGAAGACCATAAACACCCCTCCTTTTGAGGGTCCAGGAATAGAGATCAGGTGTACCATGGAAAAACCAAGGTTCACATCACTTTAAGCCAATTTTAGCTTCACAGACACAGACATTCAGGGGTGTCAGCCCCTGTACTTAGAAAAACAATCTGTAAGTGTCTGAACAGTAGGATGCTTCCCTTGAAGATTCAGTAATTAGAGGGTGCAATGAAAATAGCACTCTTCAACTCAACAGACAGAAACACTAGAAATAAGGCTAGATGCAATTAGTCCATATATCAGAAGCAGAGGCCAGAACAAACAGATAATCAAATACAGATATAGAGATGCAAAAGTTAAGATACACAGAGGAAAAGCATGAAGAAACTTACTCCTTCAGCCTAGTTCATTTTCCACTGTCTTTAGGCTCCTGAATATTTGAAGTTATTAAAACTATATTATGGACTCTAGATTAATTCAAAACTAGATTAAAAACCTTAGAATAATATCTAAGAGGAGAATTAGCAGATACCTAGGTATGTTGTAAGAGACCTACAAGAAGATATGACCATACTATTTGTAAGCAAAGATCAGATATAAGAATGACTAGTTTTATTAAGGATAAAAATGGCAATGGAAAGAATGAGATTTCCCCCCACCACCAAGGATTCTGTGTCTAAGAAGAGAATTCTAGATTCAACTAGATAAATTGTGAAAGTTGCCTAGGCAGATCTACCCACACTATTTGTGAACAAATGTCAGGTATAAGAAATACTGCTCTGATTAAGAATAAAATGAAAAGGGAATAAATGAGATATGGGGGAAACGATTTTACATTATAAAAGAATGAGATAATTATGGCAAGCTAAACAGAGGAAGAACATATTTTTAAAATATGTACTACAAGCAAGAAAATAAGCTTTAAACAGCATTTGCTTTGTACTCTCAAGTTAATGAAAGAAAATAGGGCCTCTTTGGAAAATAAAAAGAGATAAAATAACAGATTTTAGTGAAGAAGGATCTGGTAGTGCTGAGGAAAGTATTCAAGGAAATGGAAAATTAGAACTGCTAATATGCGATTAGCAGAATTAAAAATAATGTGAGATGATATAGAGTGGAATGGATTTCAATGAAAATTGATCAATGATATGTATATCAAGATTCTGGGGCTCTGTCTTTGTCTACTGAAACTGTCAAAACATGATAGACTGGGTGGCTTAAACAATAGACATTTATTTTTTACAGTTCTGAAGTCTGGGAAGTCCAAGATGAAGATGCTGGCATATTTGGTTCCTGGTGAGGGCTCTCTTCCTGACTTGGAAATCCTGCATGGTCTAGTCCTTCTTTCTCTACTTATAAGGACATTAATCCCATTATAGGGGCCCCATCCTCATGACTTCACTTACACTTGAGTATCTTTCAAAGGCCTCATCTTCAAATACCATCACACTGAACATTAGGGTGTTAACACAGGAATTTTTGGGGATACAAACAGTCCATAACAGGCTATATTTTAAAGCAAAGAAGATAAAAAGGGGGATATGATTAAAGACAAGATCACAGATAGAGATATGAAGGATATCTAATGAAGATCTACCACACAGATAATTTGGTGTTTCTTATGATGTGAACAAAGCATGAATCAGCTTGATGGGGGCATTCAGAGGGATAACAAAGAACAATCCTAAACCAGAAAAAGTCTGAACCAGCAGTCAAATGGGCCCACTCCATAACAAAGTTAACAAAAATTGATAAAAAATCCAGACGTAGCTAAGGTTTGGAATTTTGAGAGACCTATGAGAATCCAGGGAGGAAAAAAATACTACCAGTAAAGGAGGAAAATGTTTAATTGGTCTCAGACTTAAAATATGTTCTAAAAAATAATGAAGCAATACCTAAAGTGTTAAAGGGGGTTTTGATTCTCATCCCTTCTAACTGCATGTCAAAGCAGGTGGTTTTTATTTACAAAGACAGTGAAAACAATCCTAGATATATCAGGACTCTGATAGTATTTGTTCTTCATACTCTATCATAAAAAAATTACTTAAAGGTTTACTTTACTTTAATCCAGTGGAATACAATTTAAAGTAATAAATTATAATCAGGAAGTCACAATGCCAGAGGAATAATATTAAATGCAGGAACTACTTGAAAATAGAATGAATTCTAAATAAATATCATAAATGTGACTTGAAAAAATGATGCAGATGTTAACATTTTAAAAAGAGAAGGTGTAGAATGTAGCAGAAACCAACAATGACAATAAAATATGATGACAATCTCAAATCATACTAAAATAAAGAAGAAGTTGATGAGGTATTTATTCTCTTTTTTTTTTTTTTTTTTTTTTTTTTTTTTTTTTTTGAGACAGAGCCTCACTTTATTGTCCAGGCTAGGGTACAGTGGGCTAATCTCAGCTCACTGCACACTCTGCCTCCCAGGCTCAAGTAATTCTCATACCTCAGCTTCTTGAGTAGCTGAGACTACAGCTGTGTGTCACCACATCAGACTAATTTTTGTGTTTTTAGCAGACATGGGGTTTTGCCATGTTGGCCAGGCTGATCTGAAACTGGCCTCAAGCAATCCACCTGCCTTGGTCTCCCAAAGTTCTGGGATTACAGGTGTGGGCTACAGTGCCTAGCAGATGGGTATATTTCTTAACCCTATATAGGAAAGAGAAATTTGTTTTGTTTTGTTTTGTTTTGTTGAGATGGAGTCTCGCTTTGTTGACCAGGCTGGAGTGCAGTGGCACAGGCTCAGCTCACTGCAATCTCTGCCTCTCAGGTTCAACGGATTCTCTTGCCTCAGCCTCCCGAGTAGCTGGGATTACAAGTGCCTGCCACCTCACCTGGCTGATTTTTGATTTTTAGTAGAGACAGGGTTTTACCATGTTGACCAGGCTGGTCTCAAACTCCTGACCTCATGATCTGCCCACCTCAGCCTCCCAAAGTGCTGGGATTTTGGATGTAAGCCACCACACCCATCCTGGAAAGAGAAAAAAAATTTTAAATCAACTGATATAGTACTTAGAAAAATACAGGCTTGCATTTTGTTTTTTACAACCTTAAAAGTTATCACAAATAAAAATAAAACCAAACTATGTAACCTTTAAATTAGTGGAGAAGCAAAATAAAGCAAAAATAAAAAGCAATTAGAAGATTAAAAAAAAACACATAAAACAAAGTATCAGGAATAAAGCCAACCATGCTTGATATGGTAATAATTATAAATAGCATAAAGTTAATTTGATAAAACATATATCATATTGGCTCCCAAACCAAAATGGAACTATATACTATCAATAAGAGACATACCTAAAATTCAGTGCCCCAGAAAAACTGCAATTACAAGATAAAATATTTTCTAGAAATCAAAATGTAAGGAAAGTTGGGCTGCAATATTTTAAGAAGATGTGGATTTTAAAATATGAAATATTAAATTTATCATAGGTAGAATGATATGTTATAATGAAGGGAATTACCAAAAAATGAAAATAAAATTTCCATCAACCTGCACGTACAGAATATCACAGCATAATAGAGAAAAAAATGCCTAGAAATGTGTGAAAAAACATGAAAAGATAAAATAAAAAGATAATAGATAGGGGAGCTCTGCCAAGATGGCTGAATAGGAACAGCTCCGGAGTGCAGTTCCCAGCGAAAGTGATGCAGAGGGTGAGTGATTGCTACATTTCCAACAGAGATACCAGATGCATCTCAATGGGACTGGTTGGATAGTGGGTGTAGCTCAAGGTGGGTGACCCAAGGCAGGATAAGGTGCTGCCTCACCTGGGAAGTGCAGCAGACCAGAGGACCCCCTTTCCTACCCAACAGAGGCCATCGGGGGCTTTTCTGGCCACTCTGGCACACCAGTTCAGATATTGTGCTTCTCTTGCAGTCTTTATGGCCCACAGACCAGGAGATACCTGCTGGCTGACAAGTGTTGTGGGTTTCCAGCACAAAAACCCACACAAATCTGGGTGGCCATTTTAACTGGTGCCTGGGATGCCTGAGAGACAGAGCTGCACATTCTCCTGAAAAAGAGGGGCTGAAGACAGGGAGCCAGGTGACATGGCTCAGTGGGTCCCACCCTTACAAAGACCAGCAATCTGAAATGCACTGGCTTGAGAGTTTTGTAAACAGTGAGAAGTTTTAGCTCCACCCACAACAGTGGAGTTCCATGGGGAGATGGGTGTCTGCCATTACTAAGGCAGTCCATCATTACTGAGGCACTTCACCATTACCAAGACAGTCGGCCATTACTGAGGCAGTCTGCCATTAGTGAGGCAGTTCTAATCTCACCTGTGTAAACAAAACTGCAAGGACATTTACACAGCAGCTGGAGAGAGCCTGCAGCAGCTCAGCAATGCCTCTGCAAGCAGACTGTGACTAGATTCCCTCCTTGCTGGGCAGGGCATCTCTGAAAAAAGGCAACAGCACATCAGGGACTTCTAAATAAAGCCCCACCTTCCTGGGACAGAGCACCTGGGAAAAAGATGTGGTTGTGAGCTCCACTGCAGAAGACTTAAACATCCCTGCCCAGCAGCTCTGAACAGCACAGTGGAGCTCCCAGTTCAGCAGTTGAACTCCAGTAAGGGACAGACTGCCTCCTCAAGTGGCTCCCTGACTCCCGTATATCCAAAGAGGATATACATCATAAAGGAGAGCTCTGGCTGACATCTGATGGATACCCTTCTGGGGTAAACATACCAGAAGAAGGAACAGGCAGCAACTCTTACTGTCCTGCAGCCCCTGCAGATGATTCCCAGGCAAGCAGGGTCTGGAGTGGACCTCCAGCAGTCCTGCAGCAGAGAGGCCTGACTGTTAGAAGGTAAACTAAAAAACAGAAAGAAATAGCTTCAACATCAACAGAAAGGATGTCCACTCAGAGACCCCATCCAAAAGTCACCAACTTCAAAGACAAAAGGTAGATAAATCCATGAAGATGGGAAGAAGCCGGTGAAAAAAAGATGAAATCACCAAAAACCAGCCTCTCTTCTTCCAATGGATCACAAATCCTCACCAGCAAGGGAACAAAACTGGATGGAGAATGAGTTTGATGAATTGACAGAAGCAGGCTTCAGAAGGTGGGTAATAACAAACTTCTCTGAGCTAAAGGAACATTTTCTAACCCAATGCAAAGAAACTAAGAAGCTTGAAAAAAGGTTAGATGAAATGCTAACTAGAAGAGCCAACTTAGAGAAGAACATAAACGACTTGATGGAGCTGAAAAACACAGCACAAGAACTTCACGAAGCATACACAAGTTTCAATAGCCAAATCAACCAAGCAGAAGAAAGGATATCAGAGATTGAAGAACAACTCAATGAAATAAAATGATAAGGCAAGATTAAAGAAAAAAGAGTGTAAAGAATTGAACAAAGCCTCCAAAAAATATGGGATTATGTGAGAAGACCTAATCTATGTTTGATAGGTGTACCAGAATGTGACAGGGAGAATGAATCCAAGCTGGAAAACACTCTTCAGGATGTTATCCAAGAGAACTTTCCCGACCTAGCAAGGCAGGCCAACATTCAACTCCAGGAAATACAGAGAATACCACAAAGATAATCCTTAAGAAGAGCAACCCCAAGGCACATAATCGTCAAATTCACCAGGGTTGAAATGAAGGAAAAAATGCCTAGGGGCAGCCAGAGAGAAAGGTCAAGTAACCCACAAAGGGAATCCCATCAGACTCACAGCGAATCTCTCAGCAGAAACCCCACAAGCCAGAAGAGAGTAGGGGCCAATATTCAACATCCTTAAAGAAAATAACTTTCAAATCAGAATTTCATATCCAGCCAAACTAAGCTTCATAAATGAAGGAGAAATTAAATCCTTCACAGACAAGCAATTGCTGAGAGATTTCATCACCACCAGGCCTGATTTGCAAGAGCTCTTTAAGGAAGCACTAAACATGGAAAGGTTAACTGGTACCAGCCACTGCAAAAACATACCAAATGATAAAGACCATTGACACAATGAAGAAACTGCATCACTAATGGGGAAAACCAGCTAGTATCCAAATGACAGGATCAAATTCACACATAAAAATATTAACCTTGAATATAAATGGGTAAATGCCCAATCAAAAGACACAGACTGGCACATTGGATAAGAAGTCAAGACCCATCAGTGTGCTATATTCAAGAGGCCCATCTAATGTGCAAAGACACAAAAGGATAGAGAAAGATTTACCAAGCAAATGGAGAGAAAACAAACAAAAAAAAAGGCAGGGGTTGCAATCCTAGTCTGGATAATACAGACTTTAAACCAACAAAGATCAAAAGAGACAAAGAAGAGCATTGCATAGTGGTAAAAATACCAAAGCAACAAGAAGAGCTAACTATCCTAAATATATGTGCACCCAATACAGTAGCACTCAGATATATAAAGCAAGTTCTTAATGACTGACAAAGAGACTTAGACTCCCATACAATAATAGTGGGAGACTTTAACACTCCACTGTTAATATTAGGCAGATCAATGAGACAGAAAATTAACAAAGATACCCAGGACTTGAACTCAGATCTGGACCAAGTGGACCTAATAGACATCTACAGAACTCTCTACCCCAAATCCACAGAATGTACATTCTTCTCAGCACCACATTCCACTTACTCTAAAATAGACCACATAATTGGAAGTGAATCACTCCTCAGCAAATGCAAAAGAATGGAAATCATAACAACCAGTCTCTCAGACTACAATGCAATTAAATTAGAACTCAGGATTAAGAAACTCATGCACAACCACAAAACTACATGGAAACTGAACAAGTAAATCACTCCTCACAAATGCAGAAGAATGGCAATCATAACAACCAGTCTCTCAGACCAGAGTGCAATTAAATTAGAACTCAGTGTTAAGAAACTCACTCAAAATCCCACAACTACACAGAAACTGAACAACCTGCTCCTGAATGACTACTGGATAAGTAATGAAATGAAGGCAGAAATAAAGACGTTCTTTGAAACCAATAAGAATGAAGACACAACGTATCAGATCTCTGGGACACATTTAAAGCAGTGTCTAGAAAGAAATTTGTAGCAATTAAGTGCCCACATGAGAAGTGAGGAAACATCTAAAATCGACACCCTATCATCAAAATTAAAAGAGCTAGAGTAGCAAGATCAAACAAATTCAGAAACTAGGAGAAGACAAGAGATAACTAAGATCAGAGTAGAACTGAAGGAGATAGAGACACAAAAATCCCTTCAAAAAATCAATAAATCCAGGAGCTGATTTTTTTTAAAAAATACCGACAAAATAGACCACTAGACAGACTAATAAAAAAAAATAGAAGAATCAAATAGATGCAGTAAAAAATGATAAAGGGAATATCACCACCAGTTCCACAGAAATACAAACTATCAGAAATTACTATGAACAACTCTATGCACATAATCCAGTAAATCTAGAAGAAATGGATAAATTCCTGGAAACTTATACCCTCCCAAGACTAAACCAGGAAGAAGTTGAATCCCTGAATAGACTAATAACAAGGTCTGAAATAGAAGCAGCAATTAATAGCCTACCAACCAAAAATAGTCCAGGTCCAGACAGGTTCACAGCCAAATTCTACTAGACATTCAAAGAGGAGCTGGTACCATTCCTTCTGAAACTATTCCAAACAATACAAAAAGAGGGAATCCTCCCTAACTCATTTTATGATACAAACATCATCCTGATATCAAAACCTGGCAGGGATACAACTAAAAAAGAATATTTCAGGCCAGTATCCATGATGAACATCGACGCAAAAATCTTTAATAAAATACTGGCAAACTGAATGCAACAGTACATCAAAAAACTTATCCATTATGATCAAGTAGGCTTCACCCTGGGGAAGCAAGACTGGTTCAACATATGCAAATCTATCAACATAATTTATCACATAAACAGAACCAAAGACAAAAACCACATAATTATCTCAATAGATGCAGAGAAAGCCTTTGACAAAATTCAACAGCCCTTTATGTTAAAAACTGTCAATAAACTAGGTATCGATGGAACATATCTTAAAATCATAAAAGCTATTTATGACAAACCAACAGAAAATATCATACTGAATGGGTAAAACTGGAAGCTTTCCCTTTGAAAACTGGCACTAGACAAAGATACCCTCTCTCACCATTCCTAGTCAACATAGTATTGGAAGTTTTAGCCAGAGCAATCGGGCAAGAAAAAGAAATAAAGGATATTCAATTAGGAAAAGAAGATGTCTAATTGCCTCTGTTTGCAGACGACATGACTATATATTTGGAACGCCTCATCATCTCAGCTAAAAATCTCCTTAAGATGATAAGAAACTTCAGCAATGTCTCAGGATACAAAATCAGTGTGCAAAAATCACAGGCATTCCTGTACACCAGTAAAGACAAACAGCCAAATCATGAGCAAACTCTGATTCACAATTGCAACAAAGAGAATAAAATACCTAGGAATACAACTAACAAATGATGTGAAGGACCTCTTCAAGGAGAACTGCAAACCACTGCTCAAGGAAATAAGAGAGACACAAACAGATGGAAAAACATTCCATGCTCATGGTTGGGAAAAATTAATGTCATGAAAATGGCCATACTGCTCAAAGTAATTTATAGATTCAATGCTATCCCCATTAAACTACCAGTGACCTTCTTCATAGAACTGGAAAAAAAACACTGTAAACCTCATATGGAACCAAAAGAAAGCCTGCATAACCAAGACAATCCTAAGCAAAAAGAACTAAGCTGGAGGCATCATGCTACCTGACTTCAAACTACACTACGAGGCTACAGTAATCAAAACAGCATGGTCCTGGTACCAAAACAGAAATATAGACCAACGGTACAGAACAGAATCCTCAGAAGTAACACCACACATCTACAACCATCTGATCTTTGACAAACCTGACAAAAACAAGCAATGGTGAAAGGATTCCCTGTTTAGTAAATGGTGTTGGGAAAACTGGCTAGCCATGTGCAGAAAGCTGAAACTGGACCTCTTCCTGACATCTTATACAAAAATTAACTCCAGATGGATTAAAGATTGAAACATAAGACCTAACACCATAAAAACCCTAGAAGAAAACCTAGGCAATACCATTCAGGACATAGGCATAGGCAAGGACTTCATGAATAAAACACCAAAAGCAATGGCAGCAAAAGCCTAAATAGACAAATGGGATCTAATTAAACTTAAGAGCCTCTATACAGCAAAAGAAACAATCATTAGAGTGAACCAGCAACCAACAGAATGGAAGTTACCCACCTGACAAAGGGCTAATAGCCAGAATTTACAAAGAACTAAAACAAATATACAAGAAAAAAACACAAAAGTTTCTTTTCAGATACTTCAAACTGTTAAAATATTTCTGGTGGCAATTTTGGCAAGATGCATCAAAATTCTTTCAAAATAGAGTGACTACAGTCAATATCCATTAAGAAAAGATTGTTGCAGATGTTTGGACTTTTCCCTTTTTTGTTTTCCTTACCTGCAGCTCTGGCCTCCCTATCTCCATTCAGATTTCTCAGTTCCATTTCACTCAAGCATTAGCTCCAAGGTTCCCTTCCCTTCCCATCGTGTATAAAAACCTGGCCCCAACTGACCCTGTCCTGCTGTGCAATATCACATGTTCTAAATATACACTGAAAAGTACATATGTTGAATAAATTCTTGAAATTTCCTAGTTTTAATGGTATATAAATTTAAATAACCTTTATGGTGATTGTCAAGGTCCTCTCCAAACAACTGTAATAATTTGTTTTTTTCTACAACAATGTGCTAGACTTCCTTGTTTCTTTCACTTTTACCTTTGGTATATGTTGTTACTCTTTTAAATCTTTTTCAAACTTTTAGGTGAAAAATGGCATCTTACTACTTTAATTCATTTTGGTTATGAGTGAGATAAGCATCTCTATAGAAGTCTTGGCTATTGTATTTGTTTTTCTCTGAGCTGTCTGTTTCTACTGTTGATTCATTTTTCTATTGTGCTGCTCATCTTTTTAAGTCTATAAAAGCTCTCTGCACATTAAGGAAATAAGTTGCTGATTATCTCTGTTTCCCCTCCCAACTCCCATTTGTCACTTGCCTTTTGACTTTATTTATATACTTATTTCTGTAATGAAGTTTTAGGGTTTTTGTAGTCAAATTTTTATTGGTAGGATATTTTAATATTCTAGAAATTTCTGTGATCTTTAGAGCACACTACACAACTCTTTCCTACCTTGTCAAAATTAAATAGCTTCATACCTGCCCTGTAATACACCTCTTGATTGGAAAAAATGTAATCTCAGAAAGGTAGCAGAATTGCACGTTGAGCTGAATCTGTGTCCAACAGTGGGATTCATATTTGTTTGAGAGACTGTTGGAGGGTCCTACCATGAAGACTTGAGGTTTTCCTCTTGGAAAATAACATGATCTAGCCAGGGAAGTTTAGATCAACAAACTTGGCCCCATAATAAGCCTCAGTTTCCAGAAAGGAAGAACCTACCTTCCTTGGGACTAATTTCTGGGTCATAAAGGGATGATTCTATAAGCAAAAATCCCTGTTACCACTGTAGCCTGCATGGAAAGCAGCAATGTTGGGTATGTGTTTTTCTAGTACTAGGTAACATAAATGGTGAAAGAAAGCATTGTCTCATTCTGAGAACACTGTACAATTCTGATGCCCATCCAAGGCTCCAGAGCATTGGCAAACTTGGCAGGGGCATTTGCAAATGATTACAACTTGCTCCATGATTGGCTGAAGCAGCTGTGATCAACAGCAAGATTTATCAGTGGAGGGGACAATGGAATGTTACATGTAATGGCAGCACCACAAATTACACTGATCTTGGGAGATGTTTGGTGATAATCTGGACAGTGAGGGGGAGGAGTCTAGAGAGAGTCAGAGGAGGAGGAGAATGAGTAATAGGCACCTGAAAAATCGTGGCAGAAGAGAGAAACTTCAGAGGGAGCCAACACCAGATTTAGCCATCTAAATGGAAAAGTTGGAATGATTTTCACATAAGATAGCCAAGCTTGAGAAAAGTAGTTTATTTTAAATAGAATTTTAAAAACGGAAACACTAAGGCTATCGTGGACTTTGTGAGAAAAAGATACTGGGAAAGTATCTAAAAGAAAATGTATTACTCCATTTTCTAATAAAGACATACCTGAGACTAGGCAATTTACAAAGAAAGAGGTTTAATGGACTTACTTCCACATGGCTGGGGAGGCCTCACAGTCATGGTGGAAGGGAAGGAGGAGTAAGTCACATCTTACATGGATGGCAGCAGACAAAGAGGGAGAGCTTGTGGAAGGAATTGTCTTTATAAAACCATCAGATCTCTTAAGACTTATTCACTGTCAGGAGAACAGCATGAGAAAGACCCACCCCCATGGTAATTGCATGATTACCTCCCTCCAGGTTCTTCCCACACCAAGTAGGAATTCAAGATGAGATTTGGGTGGGACACAGACAAACCATATCAGGAAATCTAAGCGACTTGTAAAAATGTGGTTGAAAAATCAGATGAAATAAAGGAAAGAAAGTACTATCAGAATGACCATAAGCTAACCTCATAATGTTGCATGAGCCTGAAATTGTTTAAAGTATGATCACTGTTGTCATGTTTTGCTTTGATTTTGTTGTTGTTGTTGTTTTGTCTAGCCAGAGTTGCTTGGAATATGAGTGACAGTGCTGGTGACCCTTGGGTCAACTCTCACTTGGCAAGAAGGCAGGACAGGAGCCATCCATTACCTCAATCTGCACTTCATGTTGATTGAAGGGCATCCAGTGCTCTGAGATGATCTATCTCATCAGTATCCCATTTGAGAGAGAATATGAATACAGCAAGATACTTCAAGCAGGCAGTATATATAGACCCAGATAAAGAGGAATAAGAAGTTACTGTAAGCCATTCTGTGTCACCCAATAGGTTGTGAGCTCCCTGAGACCACAGACTTTTTTTCCTTAGTACAGTGTCACAGTTTTGGCTCACTGCAACCTCCACCTCCTGGGTTCAAGTGATTCTCCTGCCTCAGCCTCCTGAGTAGCTGGGATTCCAGGCATACACCACCATGCCAGATAACTTTTGTATTTTTAGTAGAGATGAGGTTTCATCATGTTGGTCAGGATGGTCTTGATCTCTTGACCTCGTGATCTGCCTGCCTCGGCCTCCCAAAGTGCTGGGATTACAGGCATGGGCCACCGTGCCTGGCCCTTTTTCAGGTATCATTCTTGTACTGAGCCTGGCAAAGTGTAGGCTTTCAATACACATGTGGTGAACTGATGACAGAATTCATTCATGGCAGTACAGCACAAACACTAAAGCCCTGCCTGAAAAGGAAGGCCATTGGAAACCAAGTATTGGCTGACGTTGTAAAGAACCAGGTGTGGCCACCACTAGAACTCAACTCCTATTTGTTTTGCTGTCAGTAAAGGCAGGATGAAAGTGGATATGCTTGATAAAACATCACTAAAAAGCTATAAAATTGGTTCTTCCCTGTAAGGAAAACAAGATTAGGAAGGTATACTTTGATTGAATTTTACATAACCACAATCTTGTTATTAGATAGAATGTCAACCTCTTTATCAAATCTGGGAAGCCAAGAAGTAGGATCACTTCATATAACTTAAAATAGGTAGTTTTAAAGATATAGAGCAACTAGTAAATTTATGGAAATCATTGTCTAAGATATAATGTGGTCAAGAAATAAGTAAATTAAAGGAAGATTTAATCAAATAGTTAAAAAACTAATTCATATAATTTTAAGAAAAATAAAGGATATTTCAAATATATTACTAAGTGTTTTAAGGTTTATTGTTGAGTTCAAAATAAGTTTACATAAATTTGTAGATAAAGACTCAAAGGTTAATTAAGAAAATGTGGCTGAATGCCAGCTAGGGGATCAAAGCGCCTCAATTCAATGCCCTATACTCCATGATCAATGGCTTTGAATAAAGTAGCTTAATGCTTTTTACCAGAGCTCTCTAATCAGTAACATTGGGATAATGTACCATTTTTAAAAGCACACATATATGGCAGTATGAAACATTGTCTAGAATATAGTAAAGATTTAATAGATATTAGTGTTAATAAAACCAGGTTGCTTGAGGTATAATCTTTTTTTTAAGGAATTATAATAGTGGGTTGACATTCTCTCACAAAATTTTCCCCTGAATTAGAGATGAAAGATAAAATAAAAACAAGACCTGGCCAGCATGAGTGATGCCATTTCTGCTAGGATCTTGCTCATTAAATAGCTTAATCTCTCACATCCAGTTAACAGGGCATAACAACTCAGTGAGTGGTGAAATGTCAGATGTAGAGTCACCATCATTAGCAAATAAAACTACAGAATGCCCAGTTAAATTTGAATTTTAGATAAATTATAAATGTTTGGTATAAGTGTACTTCATGCAATATTTAGAACACAGTCATGTCATGCTAAAATAATTATTTGTCACATATTTAAAACTCTAATTAGGTGTCCTGTATTTTATCTGGCAATACAAGTCAGGTGTGCAGCTAAAGCACTCAGGCAGTGTCTGCAGGTTTATGATACCATGAGATCTTTGGGAGACTGAGTCTCTTCCTTATGACCTAATGTAGTCTTATTTTTTCCATTCTGGACTATATTTTACTCACATCCTGTCCACATCCATTCATTTTTTCAATTTAGAGGATTAAAAATAGTGTATTTTTTAATGGCTGAAGTGAGACAGGCTTTGAGCTCTATTTGACTTTTGGCAAATTATAATATCTAATATCAGAAATTGGTAAGTATGCCCTGGGAAGATAAATGGTTTATACCCTGAAATTAACTAAATGTTTAGTATAAGTGAAAGGAAATGCATTTTAAAACTTGCAAATGATATTTACATAATTTGTGGTGTACTTTGTATTGCCAACATGTTTAATGCAACGATTTGTACAATCATGCCATTCAGAATCTTGAAACTCTAGGGCAACAGTCATGAAAGTTCCCTCTATTTATCTAAAAAGGAACTAAGTTATTTTTTCCTGTCCTCCAATTATTTTTATTGTGATTAAATACATATAAGGTTTACCCTGTTAGCCAGTTTTAAATCTACAGTTTGGTGATATTAAGTATCATTTGTATTGTTGTGCAACCATCACCACCTTCCATCTTCAGAACTCTTTTTCTCTTGTAAAAGTGAAACTCTGTACCCATTAAACAATAACCTCCCATCACCACCTCCCCGTTGCTTTTGGCAACCACTGTTCTACTTCTGTCTATGATTTTGGCTATGCTAAGTGCCTCATCTCATGAAATCCTACAGTATGTGTCTTTTTGTGTCTGGCTTATCTCACTTAGCATAATGTCTTCAAGATTCATCTATGTTGTAAGCATAGGTCAGAATTTCATTCCTTTTTAAGGCTATCTAATATTCAATTGCATATGAACACCACATTTTGCTTATCCATTCATCTTTCATGAATACTCGAGTGGCTTCCATGTTTTAGCTATTGTGAATAATGCTGCTGTAAACATGGGTGCACAAATACCTCTCCAAGATCCTGGCTTCAGTTCATTTGGATGTATAAACTCAGAAGTGGAATTGCTGGATAGTATGGTAATACTATTTTTACTCTTTTGAGGAACTGCTACAGTGTTTTCCACAGTGGCAGATCCATTTTACATTCCTACCAAAAGTGTACAAAGTTTTAATTTCTCTATGTCCTCACCAACACTTACTATTTTCTGTGTGTTTTTTTTTTTTTTTTTAATAGTAGCCATCCTAATGAGTGTGATGTGTTATCTTATTATAGTTTTGATTTACATTCCCCTACTGGTTAGTGATGTTGAGCATCTTGTCATATGCTTATTTGCAATTTGTATATTGTCTCTGGAGAAATGTCTGCTCAGGTCCTTTGCCCATTGTTGTTTGCTTTAGTGAGTTTTGGGAATTCTCTATATATTCTGGATATTAATTTCTTATCAGATATGTTATCTGCAAATATTTTCTATTCTGTGCATTGCCTTCTTACTCTGTTTATAATGCCTTTTGATGAACAAAATTTAAATTTTTTTCATGAAATTCAGTTTGTCTATTTTGTCACTTTTTGCCTGTGCCTTCATGTCATATCCAAAACATCACTGCCAAATCCAATGTCATTAAGCTTTTGTCCTATGTTTTTCTTCTAAGAGTTTTATAGTTTTAGGTCTTTCATTTAGGTCTTTTATCCACTTTCAGTTAATTTTTATATATAGAGTTAGGTAAAGATCCAACTCATCTTTTTGCCTGTAGATAACCAGTTTTTCCAGCACCATTTGCTGAAAATAATATCCTTTTCACATTATATGATCTTGACATCCTTGTCAAAAATCATTTGGCCATATATTCAAGAGTTTATTTCTGGCATCTCTATACTATTCCATTGGTCTATATGTCTGTCTTTATGCCAGTACCACGCTGAGTTGATTACTATAACTTTGTAGTAAGTTTTGGAATCAGGAGTGTGAGTCCTCTGACATTTTTCTTTTTCACATTTGTTTAGGTATTTAGGATCCCTTGAGATTCTGTGTGAATTTTAGGATGGGGTTTTTCAGTTTCTTCAGAAGCCAACTTTAGGATTTTGATAAAGATTGCATTGGATTTGTAGATTAGATAGTATGGATGTCTTAACACTATTAAGTCTTCCAATTCATGAACATGGTATGCATTCCAATTTATTTATGCCTTTATTTTTTCATCAGTGTTTTAAAGTTTACATTTTACAATTCTTTCACCTCCTTGTATAAGGTAATTCCAAAGTATTTTGTTATTTCTGATGCTATTGTAAATTAAATTGTTTTTATCATTTCCATTCAGATTGTTCATTGTTAGTATGTAGAAATACAGTTAACATGTTGACTTTGTATCTTGCTACTTTGCATAATTCATTTATTAGTTCTAATGGTTTCTTGGGGGTGGAACTTTTTAGGGTTTTCTTCATATAAAATCATATCATCTGTGAACAGAGATCATTTTACTTTCCAATTTGTATGCCTTTATTTCTTCATCTTGTCTAATTGCTCTGGCCAGAACTTCTAGTACTATGGTGAATGGAAGTGGTAAAAACAGACATTGTTGCCTTGTTTCTGATCTGAGAGAAAAGGTTTTCAGGTTTTCACCATTGAGGATGATATTTGCCTTGGGTTTTCATACATGGCTTTTATCACATTGAGGTAGTTTCCTTTTGTTCTTACTTTGTTGACTTTTTTTTTCAATGAAAGGGTGTTAAATTGAATCAAAGGTTTTTTCTGCATCAATTGAGATGATTATGTGTTATTTCCCTCTCATTCTGTTTATGTGACTATTACATTGGTCAATTGTTTTACTGTTGAACTACCTTGCATTGCATAAATAAATTCCACTTGGTCATAGTGTATAATCCTTTTAATATGCTGCTAATTCAATTTACTATTATTTTGCTGAGGATTTTCACATCAGTGTTCAAGAGGGATATTGCTCTGTAGTGTCTTCTTTCTTTTATTTTCTTGTAGTGTTTTCATCTGGCATTTTATTTCTGTAGAAACAGTAGTAATGATCACTTTTCTGATTTTGGGAAATCGAGCCTTCTTTCTTTTAAAATCAATCTAGTTAACAGTTTGTCTAGTTAACAGATTTTGTTGATTTTTTTTTTTTTTTTTAGAGAACCAATGTTTGTTTTTACTGATTTTTTATGTTGTCTTTTTTTATTCTCTATTTCATTTATCTTGGCTTTAATCTTTATTATTTCTATCCTTCTTCTAGCTTTGGGTTTATTTTGTACTTTCACTCGTTTCTTAAATTATAAAGTTAAACTGTCAATGTGAAATCTTTCTTGTTTTTTAATGTAAACATTTATAACTACAAATTTCTCCTTTACCACTGCTTTAGCTCTGTCTCATGAGTTTTGGTATGTTGTGTTTTCATTTTCATTCTTCTCGAAGTATTTTATAATTTCCTTTGTGATTTGGTCTTTGATACATTGGTTGTAGAAGAGCATGTTGTTGAATTTTTACAATTTTGTGAATTTTTTAGTTTTACTTTTGTGATTGATATCTAACTTTATTCCATTTTGCTCAGAAAAGACACTTTGTATGATATCTTTATAATCTATTGAGACTTAATTTGTGACCTAACATGGGCTATCTTAGAGAATGGCCCATGTGCACTTGAGAAAAACACATATACTGTTGTTACTGGGTAGAGTTTTTGTATATGTCCACTTGATCTAGTTGGCTTATTATGTTGTTTAAGTCCTTTATCTTCTGTCTGCTTGTTCTACCACTTTTTGAAAGTGGAGTATTAGAGTATCCAATCATTATTGTAGAACTATTTCTCCCTTCATTTTTGTCAGTTTTTATTTCATATATTTTGATGGTCTGTCATTAGGTGGGTAAACGTTTATAACTGTTTTATCTTCTTGCTGCATTTAAACTTTTATTAATACATAATGTCCTTTTTCCCTGATAATCACTTTTGATTTAAAGTATATTTTGTCTTATATTAGTATAGACATCAGTTTCCCTCTTCTGGTTGCTGTTTGCATGGAATGTTTTTTTCTAGCCTTTCACTTTAAGTCTATTTGTGTCTTTGGATCTAAAATGAGTCTCTTGTAGACAGCATATAGTTGGATCATTTAAAAAAATCTCTTCTGCTAATCTCTTTGTTTTGATTGGAGGATTTAGCCATTTACGTTTGAAGTAATTGCCGATAAGGCGGTTCTTCTGTCATTTGGCTACATGTTTTCTATATGACTTATAACTTTTTTATTCCTCATTTTCTGCATTATGGTCTTTGTAAGGGTTATTGCTGAGTTTAAAATGAGGAAACTGAGACCAGCACAAGAAGATCCAATGCGAATTTATTCAGCTCCCGGGCAAGGTTCTGTGGTCCAACAGGAGGGTCTGGAGAAGTCGCACGGACTCCTCTCAGATGTGGGGTTTTATAGGGAGTGAAGGTGTTTGATTGGTTGTGGGAGAGCAGGATGTGGGCGGGGCAAGCTGCCGTTGGCAGGCAAGCGGGATGCACAATGCTATTGGGCAGGTTTTGGCGGGGCTTCTTTTAAATTTTGGTGGGATTCTTCAATGGCTAGCTAGGTGCTGAGTGCAGAGCCTAGTGCCAAGTGCAGAAGTGGGCGCGGGATGATGATGTGGTTTCTAGGTGCGGGGGGGGCGTGTCTGAGCTTCCAGAAGGTGAGTGGGTGTGTCCAAGCTCCCAGCGAGGTAACTGGCCTTACATTCTGACCTTTTTGATGATATAGGACACTGCTCTTTCTGGCTACTTCCTGCTGAATAGGGGCAGAGTGAGGGGAACAGGTCAGTTGGCTGGTGCCTTGGTTGGGAGTCAGATATGGGGGCAAATCAGCATCTGGTTAACAACCACTCATCCAATTTCTCGCATATAAGCTTCCAGGAACCTGAGAAGAAAAGGGGCTATTATTAGTAGTAAGCAGATGATGATGACGGGGGTGATGATAGGGGTTAACCAGGCAAACATGGGAGATTGCCACCAGCTGAGAGGCGAGACTGATGTATTTTGTTTTTACGGAGTTCTTCCTGGAGGTGTTGGAGAGTGTTGATATTTTCCTCTACTAGGCCTGATTCATTGATGTAATAGCAGCACTGTTCCTGGAGAAACAGACAGGTACCTCCTTTTTCTGCCATTAGTAGGTCAAGGGCCCATCAGTTTTGGAGAGTTACCTGGGCCAATGATGTGATTTGTCACTGGAGGGAGGCCAGGGAGGCAGCTGATACTTCAATGGCCACATGGAGCTTGTTTTCCAGTTGAGTGGCTGAAGTGACACTGTAGCCTATCACTTCACTTCCTATTCCAGCAGCTGCTAAAGAGGATGCTAAAGAGAGGCCAACCACTATTGGGAGGAAGACAGCTTGTTTGTTTTGGCAAACAGAGGGAGGCGTAAGGAGGGATAGGAGCTCAGCTTGCCTGTATACCTTCAGCTGTGGACTAAAGTGACAGGCACACAAGGGAAGGGGAAGGAGGCATTTATGGCTTTGGTTAAGGTTCCATTACACCAGAGGTATCCTCCCAGAGGCGTGTAAAGGGTGAATCTTACTTTTGCAGTTGTGTTGTAGCTGGAGCTGTTGGCTGGTGCGTAGCAGAGAAAGAGCTTTTGGAAGTGCACCTTGAACAGCGGGATACCCATTAGGGTGGTGTCAGGCCCTATAGATGATTATGAGAGGTTGAACCTGGTCTGGAGGGGAACTGCGGCTAAGTGGGGGTTTGTTAAGGGAGGCACATAAAAAGCAATTAGTGAAGTTTATGGTTTCAACTAGCATTAACTAAGAGAAAGGTTGGGGGTTGTTGCACCTTCATTATCACCCTTATTATCATCACTGTCATTACTACATTTATCATCACCACCTTCAGCATTATCACCTTTATCATCACTACCATTACCATCATCACCATTACCATAACCTTCATTATGATCATCACCACTTTCACCATCATCACCATCACCTCCATCACCTCCATCATCACAACATACTACCATCACCTTCATTATCAACTTCATTATCACCTTCATCATAACCTTCATCACCACCTTCATCATCACCATCATCATCTTCATTATCAACAGTCACCTTCATCTCGAGGGCCTGAGTTGGTTAGTTAAGGTGGCCTCATTCTGTAGGTCCATCAGGGACATGATGTGCCTTGAGGGTGGCTGAATCTGTGACTACTGCATAGGCCACTTTTTGTTGCCCCTCGGCTGTCACTGTTGAACTCCCATTTACATAAAAGGTAAAGTCTGGGCTAGAGAGAGGAAGGTTAGACAGGCCCTCCCAAGGTGTAACAAATGTATCTATTAGTTTAGGACAGGAATGGGCTGGGGAGGGGGAAGGGGATGGAAGGGGAAACAAAGTAGCTGGGTTGACTGGAGAAGTGGGATGAAGGCTGACTGAAGGATTTTCAAAGAGAAAGTAAGACTCAGGGTGTAGAGGAATGGTAAAGAAGGCATCCTTGAGGTCAAGAACTGTAAAATGGGAGGTAGTGGAGGGAATGTTGGATAGCAGGGTGTATGGGTTGGGAACTACAGGGTGGAGGGGTACCACTGCCTCGTTGATAAGGTGTAGGTCCTGAACTAGGCTGTAGTTACCGGACGACTTTTGGACCAGCAAGATAGGAGTGTTGCAAGGGGAACTGGTGGGGGTAAGGAGTCCCTGGGCTAGGAGTCGGGTAATGATAGGCTTTAGGCCCTGATGGTGGGTTTTTGAGATAGGAAACTGAGGACATGAGGGAAAGTGCGTAGAATTTTAAAGAAGTATTTTAACTGGCGTGTGATGTCTAACCACTACAGGCTTAGAGGTATCCCATACCAAGGGATTAACCATGTCAGGAGGGATAGGGGGTTGAGGCAAAGGGTTAAGACAGGGCATGGTGTTGGTTAGGAGGGGCAGTAGGAGGTGAGTGGGTGATGGGCTTGAGTATGGGGGGCTAGTGAGTTGGAGAGTGGCCCCCACAGTCTGGAGAATATCTCATCTTAACAGGGGAACTGGGCATGAGGGTATGATTAGAAAAGAGTGAGAAAAGGGGTGTCCTTCAAGGACACAGGAGTTTGATTAGGGCAGGAAGGCTTTCCATCAGTTCCCATGACTGAGACCTGGGAAGGTATGCTAGGCCCTGAGTAGGAAGGCAATACAGAATAGGTAGCTCCCATATCCACTAAGAAGGAAGTGGACTTACCTGCTACCTGCAGCATTACCCTGGGCTTGGCAAGGGTGATGGGGGGGTCCTTGAGTCTGGGCTGCATTGATAGTCCAGAAGGCCAAGAAATTCAGGCAAAGGGATTGCTTCCTGTGGACTGGCCTGCCCCTCACAAAGAAGTGTGTGGGGTGAGCCTATAGTCTGGGACGGACAGTCAACCTTCCAGTGTCCAGCCTGTTTGCATCCTGGGCAGGGTCCGGGAGGTGGACGAGGACAGGGGCACTGCTGGGCCCAATGTCCCTCTTGACCACATCTGAAACAGGGTCTGGGCGGGGCCCTTGAAGCATTTTGGAAGGGTTTTGATGGACCCCTTTCACTGGATGTTTGGTGGGCTGCTGGCCTCAGGGCTGCTACAAGAACTTGGGCTGCTGTAAAGATCCGGTCCCACTCGTCTGGGGTGAGGGTGGAGGATAGGATTACATATGTGTCTTGCCAGGTTAGGTCATATGCCTGGGTAAGATAGTGGAATTCTTTGGTGTAAGCAGTAGGATTGGTGGAGAAAGACCCTAGGTGTTTTTCAATGGCTGATAGATCAGAGAGGGAGAAGGGAACATGCACTCGGACAATGCCGTCTACTCTGGCCACCTCATGGAGGGGGCAAAGGAGGGAGATTTCATCGTTAGGAGAACAGCACGACCGAGGGTGAGCACTAACAGGAGAGGCCAGGTTGGGATCAGGATGGGGAGGAGCTGAGGAGGGTTGAGGTCTGTCATAGGGCAGAGGATTATTGGGTCAGGCAGGCGGAGAGAAGTGTTCCTTGGGTGTGTCAGGGTCAGAAAAGGAAGGGGAGGAGGGTGGAGGGGCTAAGGGTGAACAGGAGTTTTCTTTGGCTAGGAGCACCTGGGTGGTGGTACCAGAGGAGCAGAGGGTGGGGCGGGAATGAAGATACCAGAAAGCCTGCACATAGGGGACCTCTGACCATTTACTGTTCTTTTTGCAAAAGTTATTTAAGTCTGTCAGGACACTGAAGTTGAATGTGCCCTCCAGAGGCCACTTAGACTGGTTGTCTAGAGGATACTGTGGCCAGGCTATGGTAGAAAGGAAGAGCAGCTTTTTCTTTTTTATGGAAAGCCCTAGTTTGGGTAGATTTTGGACTAGGCATCCTAATGGTGACTTAGGGTCCAAGCGGGACTCCTGATTACCCCATAGTTGGCTTTTGTGGGGCAGTCGGAGGTGAGGAAGGGATAGGAACAGGTATTACACCCAACACAGGCAGAGGTGTTCCTTTCCCGGAGGAGGTGGCTGAGAAAACCTACAGGTTACAATGATTATAATCAGGAAGAAAACAAAAAGAGACAGGGCTAGGGATATCCACCACATGGGAAATTAGAGGCTACGATAAAGACAGCACTACATATATGAGTGACAGACAAAGGGTGGGTGCCCCCCAGATGGACCAGTCTGATACCTTCCCTGCCATGTCCCTGAAGGGGTATTTCAGAGCATCTTGGCTAAGGTGTACCCATATAACCCCCGGGCCTGGTCACCTCAGAACTTGCGGTCCAGAGGTGAATCACCGTTATGCCTTATGATGTCCCTGTTGAACCACGGGTTGAGGCCCACACAAACCCCATAGCTGTTAGGCCGTGGGACTACACATAAACTCACTCACTCACTCACTTGCATCGGGATTAGGAAGAGAGACTGAAGGTACAGTTACTCAATAAAGCGGGAAACAGCCATTGTTTAGAGAGAGAGAGAGAGAGAGGGAGAGTTAGAAGCAGGAAACGGTCACCATCTTAAGAGAGAGAGAGAGTTAAGAGTGGGAAATGGACGCCATCTTGAGAGAAACGGCCACCATCTTGAGAGAGAGAGCGAGTTAAGAGAGAAACTGAAAGTACAGTTACTTAATTAACAGGAGCTTTTATGCCAATGGGCTGGTTTGAGATAAACATTTTGGTGGTGTAAACCGGGGGGTTTGGCTCTGCCGTGAGGCAGGGCTTGGGTTTAACAGGGCTTCTGATTACCCACACCTCAGTCGCTGCTGTGGAGGTGGTTGGAAGAGCAGCTCAGTGTCCCAGGCTGGGCTACTGAACACCGGAGAATAGAGGGTTCAGGAAAGTGGGGAGGTCTCCCTCAAAATCCTGACCCTAAGAAACCCCTCACGGGGAGAAGACAAGCGTGTAGGGACGTCACCTCTACACTCACATCCTCGAGATGGGGCCGGGGTCCCAGACCAGCGGTGAGAGTCCCTGACGCTGCAGCCATTTCGAGCAGGGACTCACGGGGCAGACAGTGGGTGGGGTTGTGGGCAACAGAAGTTTTACTTTGTGGTGGAATGGCCTTGTGATGGAACGGCGGCTCCCCAGTCTGGCTTTGAGTGGAGTCAGTTTCCCCCAGGAGTGGTCTTACAACTCCCCCCGGGTTTCAGCACCACTTTTAAGGGTTATTGCCAAGTTTAAAATGAGGAAACTGAGACCAGCACAAGAAGATCCAATGCGAATTTATTCAGCTTCCAGGTGAGGTTCTGCGGTCCAACAGGAGGGGCTGGAGAAGTTGCACAGACTCCTCTCAGACATGGGGTTTTATAGGGAGTGGAGGCGTTTGATTGGTTGTGGGAGAGCAGGACGTGGGTGGGGCAAGCTGCCATTGGCAGGCAAGTGGGATGCACAGTGCTATTGGGCAGGTTTTGGTGGGGCTTCTTTTCAATTTTGGCGGGATTCTTCAATGGCTAGCTAGGTGCTGAGTGCAGAGCCTAGTGCCGAGTGCAGAAGTAGGCACGGGATGATGATGTGGTTTCTAGGTGTCGGGGGGGGGTGTCCGAGCTCCCGGAGGGGGAGTGGGCATGTCCAAGCTCCCAGCGAGGCAACCGGCCTTACAGTCTTACTTTGTCTTTAATGAATTTTCTCATAGTGAAATATTTAAATTCCTTTCAATATCCTTTTATATGTGTTCTATTGATAGTTTCCTTGTGGTTTACCATGAGGATTACAGTTAACATTCTGAAGTTATAACACTAATTTGCATTTATAGCTGTTTAACTTTAATAGCACATAAAACAACCTCTTCTCTTTTAACAGCTTTGTCTCTATTATTTTAGTTGTTGATGTCATAAAATTACTTGTTTATGTGCTTGTGTGCCCCAAAATATAATTCAAAGTATTATAATTATTGTTCAAATAATGGTATTATTCTCAAATTATGTAAAAATGTGGAGTTGGAAACAAGTTACAATAATACTAGCTTTTAGATTAATAACTTTTTAAATGTATTAATTGCTTCAGTCATGTAGAGAACAAAATTGAAGTTACAAACTGTTGTTACAATAATAATAGCTTTTATAATTGTTCATGTATTTACCTTTATTGAGATCCTTTTCATCAGATTTTGGGTTGCTGTCTAGTGCCCTTTTATTTTACTTTTCTGTAGTCCATTGAGCATTTCTTCCAGGGTAGGTCCTATGGTAATAAACTTCCTTAGCTTTTGTTCGTCTGGGAATGTTTTAATTTCTCTCTCACAGTTTTGCAGGATATAAGATTCTTGGATGATACACTTTTTTCTTTTAGCATTTTGAATATGTTGGCCAACTGCCTTCTGGACCCCAATGTTCTGATGAGAAATCTGCTACTTTTATTGAGACTCTCTTGTATGTGACAAAGTGCTTCTCTCTTGCTGCTTCGAATATTATCTCTTTGTTTTTCAAAAGTTTGATTATAATATGTCTTGATTTGGGTCTGTTTGAGTTAACCTTACTTGGATTTTATTGAGCTTCTTGGTTGTTTATGTCTTTCATCAAACTGGATGTTTTCAGCCTTCATTTCTTCAAATATTATTGCTGCCCCTTCCTTCCTATCTTTCTCTGACTCCCCAAATGTTTATATTATCCTGCTTGGTGGTATCTTACAAGACCTTTAGGCTATGTTCACTTTACTTCAATCTTTTTTTCTATTCTTTATACTTATACTTTATGATTTTCATTGTCTTGTTTTCAAGTTTGCTGATTTTTTTCTTCTGCCTGCTCAAATCTGCCTTTGAATCACTCTAGTGAATTTTACATTTCAGTCCATAAAGTACAATTATTTTATAGCTTTAGAATTTCTTGTTGGTTTCCTTTTTTATTTTTTAAGATGGAGTTTCATTCTTGTTGACCAGGCTGGAGTGCAATGGTGCGATCTCAGCTCACTGTAACCTCTGCTTCCTAGGTTCAAGTGATTCTCCTGCCTAAGTCTCCCAAGTAGCTGGTATTATAGGCATGCACCACCATGCCCAGCTAATTTTGTGTTTTTAGTAGAGATGGAGTTTGACCATTTTCACCAGGCTGGTGTCAAACTCCTGACCTCAAGCGATCCACCCATCTCGGCCCTACAAAGTGCTGGGATTATAGGCATGAGCCACTGTGGCCAGCCACTGTTTTTTTTTTTTTAAGGTATTCTATACATTTATAGATACTTCCATTTTGTTCCATCTTTTTTTGACTTTTTGTACATCCTCCTTTTGTTCTTTGAGCATCTTAAGGCAATCCTTTTAATATTTTTTCTAGTATATCTGCCATCAGTTATTTTGAAGAGACACTTTCTTTTTATGTTTCCAGAGTTTTAATTTTTCAAAAGCATTATTTAGAAATAATTCATATATCCATGCAACTCATCCATTTAAAATATAAAATTCACTGATTTTAAGTATTTTTACAGAAATGTGCAATCTACAGAAATGTGCAATCATTACCACAATTTTAAATATGTTTATCACCTCAACAGCAACCCCATACCCTTCAGCTATCCACCTACAGCCCTATCCTCCTCAGCTTTAAGAAGTTACCTTTAATCTATATTCTGTCTGTATAGATTTGCCTGATCCCGACATTTTGTATGAATGGAATCATACCATAGTGTGGCAGTTTTGGACTGGTCTGTTTTACTTAGCATAATGTTTTTAAGATTAGTTCACACTGTAGCATGTATCAGAACTTTACTCCTTTCTATGGCCAGATACTATTTCATTGTATGGATATACCACATTTAGTTTATTCATTCAGCCACTTGATTTGTGCCTAACTTATGGACTATGATAAATAATGCTGCTATGAACATTTATTTGTGTAAACATATCTTTTCACTCCTCTTGAGAAATGCATAAGAATGGAATTGCTAGAACATAAGATAACTCTATGTTTATGTGAGGAACTGCCAGATTGCTTTCCAAAGCAGCTACACTATTTTACATTCTCATCAGCAGTTTAAAAATAAATAAATAAAAATAAATTATTCCTAAATGAAATTTTTTTTTTCATTTAGGAATAGTTTATTTTTATTTATTTATTTTTATTATACTTTAAGTTCTGGGGTACACGTGCAGATCGTGCAGGATTGTTACATAGGTATACACCCGCCATGGTGGTTTGCGGCATCTATCTCCCTGTCACCTACATTAGGTATTTCTCCTAATGTTATCCCCCTCCAATCCCCCAACTCCCTGCTATCCCTCCCCTACTCCCTACTTCCCAGCAAGCCCCAGTGTGTTCATGTGTTCTCCCGGTGTTCATGTGTTCTCATTGTTCAACACCCACTTATGAGTGAGAACATGTGTTTGGTTTTCTGTTCTTGTGTCAGTTTGCTGAGAATGATAATTTCCAGCTTCATCCAGGTCTTAAAGGGACATTTTATATGTTTTCTGTTTTTTCCTTGATAGTTTTCTGTTTTTTTTTTTAAATATATCTTGTGATTTTTGTTTAAAACTGGACATTAGAATTAATAATGTGTCAACTCCTAGAAATCAGATTCTCTGGTTTCCCCAGAGTTTGCTGGGTTTTTTAAAAAAAATTGTTTTAGTTCTAATTTTGATGGTTATAGGCTGTCTCTATGTCAAGGATAAGCCTAAGGTGTAAACTTAATGTCTTCTCAGGTCTTTGCTGAGCCTGTGTCTTTTCCTGAATGTACATGGTAACTTTTTAATTTTTCCATATACACAGCTGCTTTAGAATATCCTAGTTTTTACTGTTTGGCTATTAAAAGGGAAAAAGAGAAAAATGAAGAAAGGGACAGTGTTAGTTCTTTAAATCCCCTGAAAGTCACTTCAGCTAGAGTTGGAGGAGTTTGTATCAATGAGGGAAGGTAAAACAACAATGACCACCTGCCTCTTTGACTGAACCTCTGTGATGTGAAGCAGGAATCAGCAATCAGAGCACAAATTACCAATAATTTGGAGGATAGACATCATTTTGCCTCCCTTGGCTCATACAAGCTGTGTGCAGATTGCTCCAGAAATGCATGTGTAGCTGCCTGCCATGGGGTTGGGAGTAGGAGTGGGTAGTGCTACTGTGCTAAGAGTTGAAATTGATGAAAATTAACTGCAATTTACCACATGAGCCTATCTCTGGAAGCTGTAAATTTTCAATAAACTCCAGAGTTCCAAAATAGATACATCAGACAGATTCTACCATCGCAGTTGTTGTCAGACTCCTGGGGTTTCCTACTTGACCATCGTCCCAGAATCCTCAATTGGGACTATTATCTCTTAATGAGAAGGAAAGCCAAAACCCCAAAGGGAAAGTCTATTTAAAGAAAAATTGTTGACTACTGGGCATGATAATAGCATTTTGTTTTCTGTTTGCAATTATTTGAAGAAATGCTTTAATTTGTCAGTGTCAGAGAAGAGGCAGGGAGTATAAAGATCATATTTATAGGGAATTTTTTTTTTAACGTTTTTGCCCAAAGGGTATCATTTTATTTTATTTTTAAGTTATTACATGATAAAATTGACTTTTTCCATTTTTTGCAGTTTTATAAATTTTAGCACATGTATAGGTTCATGTAAATCACCATTCTAATCATGATACAGAACCGTTTCATAACCTCAAAAACCTTCCTTTACAGTCACATCCTCCCCTAACACTCAACCCTTGGCAATCACTAATCTGATTTCCATCACTATCTTTTTGTCTTTCTGGTAATGCCATATAAATATTATTATATAATATGTAACCTCATGAGATTGTCTTCTTTCAGTCACCATAATACCTTCAAAATTCATCCATATAACTTCTTAATATTGAGTTACCTGAAAATAATTTTAAAATTTTTTTTCTATTTTGCTTCAGCCTCTCCAGAGCTCAAGAAATTTTTTCAAAATATCTTTCTTCTCAGAGTGATACCCTTGTGAGTCAAGTAGGTTCTAACATTATCATCACTCTGTCTTGCCTAGGCCTCTAGACGCGGGGTCAGTCAGGTTTCCAGCAAGTGAAACTTTCTTCATCAAGGCCTGTGTTTACATCTGAAAATGATACCTCTGTATAAGTTTAGAGTAATAATGTACTTATTTTCCACATGGGCTTATTCCTGAAATCTACCAGAATATTCACAAGATGAAGAAAATAGAGTAGATGAGAGACAAGGAGAAAAAATAAGTAACAGCTAGGTTACATGATTGATGTATTTGCTTGGTTATGTTGTGGAAAGGGAGAAATGGAATCCTCTGCCACAACTTGACAAGACAGATAAGTTGTTTAAAGAAAGCAAGACAAAGACAGAATAGGAGGTTTGACCATTAAATAATGTGGACTTCAGAAAGAAAACAGAACCGTAAAGTGTAATTCTTAAGACATTTATTACCCAACATGTTAAACAAAAAAAATCTGTGGTCACTGTACTTAAGAGCATGTCAATTAATTTACTTCATTACACTGTCTGTGGTCAGTGCCAGGTGTCATCTCATATTTTGATGAGACTGGAATAAAAAGGGTTGGAGATGTCAGTTTTCACCCCCATGATTTTGTGCATATCTGTGGCACCAAAAAGCACCTTGCAGCGATGACTGTATTTTTCAGTTTTGCAGGACTTCTTGGAATGTCAGGAAACATAATAGACATATCAAATTGGAGAAAAATTGAGTTATTTAAAACTCAAATGTGGGCTTGTGGGGATGATTCCTCAATTAATCTCTTTCTCTCCCCTCTCTCTTTTCCTTCAGAACTTTAGAGCAGAAAATAGGAAGCCAAGGCTTTGATGATCAGACTATGAACTTGCATTTTGGCTTCTCCTCTAACATAACTATTGGTAGTAACTCCCAGCGTGTTTGAGGAGGACTGCTTCTTCCCACTCCTGACGTTTTCTTTCCTGTGGTTACAGTCCCACTAGCATTTCACTCTTTGTCTGCTTCTACCTTCTCACTCACATGCTGTAGAGGAGATGTGACTTAATCTCACTGGGAATTTGGGAAAGAGAAACTCAGCATGCAAACTGTAATTTTTTCCTTCCCCTTTCTCTTAGAGGCAAACCTACCCACAGAGGTCATTTGCCCTTGTCTATATGGTAAGTTTAGCAGTAAGTTTTGGGAATGTTTGTGGTTACAACCTGGAAAGGAAAGTCTGTATGTATTGGGGATTTAGTATATGAAAGTTCACTTCCTTAGAGACATATCTGTCTTTTTCAAATCATCTTTATCATGATAAAAGTATTACTCTATGTACCAAACATTTATGATATTAGGCAATTATTGACATATATATTTATTCATTTAATCCTTAAAACTTGCCTATGAGATAGGTGCTATTGTTACCCATTTTGCAGATGAGAAAATGGAAACAGAGAGGCTAAGAAACTAGTGCAAGGTCACAAATAGCAGTTATTGAATAGCTGATAAATGATAGAGACAGGACCTACCGCAAAGTGGACTTTCCTAGGCCACCCTGCTATACCACCTCACATATTCCGCATCTGTAATTTCCATTCGACTACACTATTTTAAGTCCCCCAATTTTCTTTGAAAAATTATGAAAAGTAGTTCACTTATGATGCAAAGTATAATGCTTGCTAAGTCCTTTTTTGTCCCCCTGAATGTTCTTTGGTGTCTTGTCAACGCAAAAGTTAAAGAGCATCCTGCAGAACAATCACAAGAAAAATAAAATTCAAAAGAGAAAAAATGAACCAAGTCACAGCCGTTGCATTTTCTTGTCCTGTGGCAGGACAAGAAATCTGAAACAGAAAACTCTCAAAGCAGAAGCTGGGAATTGTGTACAGAATGGGGAAACAGAAGAAACCCCTAACCAAAGAGGTCTGTCACAGAATCCTCTGGTACAACGAGAATCAACCCCAAATGCTGTTTGGAAAGAAAGAGACAATTACTAGGGTTTTTTTTTGTATGATGTTTTATCAGAACAGCTTCAGAAACAGATTGAAAAGATTCTCAGGCAACAGCAGCATGAGAAGGGGATGCCAGTTTTTGTGGCATGTGTGTACTTTGCAGTAAAGCACTGGTGGAAAACACAGCTGTCTTTTTAGATCCATCTGGCTAGAGGGCAGGCCTTCAAGATTTTACTGCTGTGAAATTGCATGTCATTTATGTGTGTAGGACAAAAGTAGGTAACTTGCAATGTGAGTACTTACATTTCCTGAGACCAGAAGATGGCAACATGAAGATGCAGCATTATAGATTAGGGCTCCAAGTGCGAAGTGTGGAGCAGTCCTCAACCAATGACTCTAGAGAATTAGTGTGTAAAGACCTCAGCTCCCGCCTTGTCAAGGTAGAGGATTATAATGTGCATGTTTCATAAATTTCCTCAAATTCTCCTGCTCCACGCTGGCCTTAATTCCCTAGCACTTCTGGTTTGTTTCAGGCACAGTTCAGTCTTCACAGTTCTGGAAACAACCTCAGACACAGAGATGCTGTGTCCCTGGGATGTGGGCACTGACATTTCTACTATTAATGGATCAAGCTAATTAGTCACTCTAATTCAGCATGAATTTCTTGAATCCAATTGCACCTTTTTTTGTTGTTTCTAGATAAGAGACTCAACACTTTGATAGGCTTGAATGAAACATGTATAATTTGTGACTTGACAACCCAGACAAGAGAACAGAGTTTGAGTTAATCTTTGCATATCAGTCAGTGCATCTTTATTTTTAATTTTCAAAATATGAATTATATAATTTCATATTCTTGAAATTATTCCTTCTTTTACTGTTAAATGATTTTGTTAGTTTTATATTAATTACTTCAGGGGATTAATGCTGATGATTTGATTTCATGTTAGTAAGTGATAAGATATAATCACTGTAAGTAATGATTAACTTTTTTTTACTACTAGATAACTTTCATTCTTTAGTCCTTGTACAGTACACAGTGTGGTTGTTTTTGGAATTTGTGATTGATCTTTGGCTTTTTAAGTAGAGATTCTGAATAAATTATGGTCCATTCAGTAAAAAGGTTTTAAATGTCCAATTGATGCTGAACATTTTTTTGTTTACCATTAAACAAAATTAAATTTTTTAAAAAATATTTTCCTGTGTCAATGAAATTCAGCTGGGTTCTTTAAGACATGTGTCATTAAAATGTGCATGCAAGATTAGAAAAATATCTTTAACACTTTTTTCATTTTATGCCTACACATTTCATACTTGATTAATTGTCGTTACCTGGCATATTTCTTCATGATAAATGGACTCTTCTGTCCTAGACTGATTGTAGTGGTGCTGGTACTGATGAGAATGTTGTGAAGTACTACGGGATGGCACAGAGAGGAAGTGAAGGCTAACACATGGCTGATATTATAGGGAGTAAGTCAAAGTCAGTCATTGATACTTTATTTTATCAGCAGTGGTTTCCTGAAGGTCCTGGGAAATTTTAGAAAAGGCAAAGAGAAAGAATGATAGACATGTAGGAAGTATGATAAGCTCCAAGACACTTCATTTTTGCTCCTGTCTCAGGACCTGTGTACTTGCTCTTCCCTTTGCCTGGAAAGCTCTTCCCCGTTGCCTCCTTTGAGTTGCCTACCTGTCTGTAGGTACTTGAGTTTGCCTTTTCTGCTTTTCTTCATTTCATTGGTCCGGCTGAAGACTTTAGTATATCCCTACCAGTACTCATATTCTTCTTGTCTATAACTTTTTGTAGCCCACAAAATCTTTGTGTGGTTGTCTTCTCTGTCTCAGCTTAAATGTCATCCCTTTGGAGAAAACTTCCCTGACACTTGTAGTTAAAATACCACTTCTCCCCATAAAAATACCCAGTTATTTTCTCACCTATTACCCTATTTTGCTTTTTTTTTTGTTACATTTATTATTTGAAGTACATTATTTACTTATTTATGTTTTTGTTTGGGTGTTTATTGTTTATCTCTCTTGCTAGATTGTAAGCTTTACAAGGATAGGAACTTAATTTTGTTCACAGTTAAATCCACAGGATATACAATGTGCAAGCTACATGGCAAGTGCTCAGTGAGTATTTGTTGAGTGAATAAACCTTCATTAAGTCAAGAGACTCTATGGAACAAAGCTATGGCATTTCATCTCCTACAAGTTCATTTTGACACAGAATCTCTTCTTCAATATAACATAAGAGTCAGGGTTTTTATTTTCTCGATTTTTAGGAGTTGTCTATAATGTTTGGCGTTTGCAAAATCTCTTAATTTTTCTGATTGTCTCAGACTTACGGGAACCAAGATGTGCATGCTGTTTTTGTAAATTACATGCTGTATGAATTTACTTACCAGAGGAGACTCTAGTTTTCTATTTTAGCCACAAAAAGCTAAAGACAAGAAGGACATGGAGGACTGGCAGGAATGTACTAACATCCTTAATTATACTAATAAAATAAGGAAAAGTAAAGGTGGTAAACTCATATACCCAAAGAGAACACGTAGACAACTCAAAAAAAGAAACTGGCTATAAGGATGAGGAGTTCATTCGCCTGGCCACAGTGCTGTGGGCTGTAGGTCTATGTTACCACAATTTCTAATATTTTATTTTAGAGATGGGTTTTGCTCTGTTACTCAGGCTGGAGTGCAGTGGCATGATTACAGCTTACTGCAGCCTTGAACTCCTGGGTTCGAATGATCTTCTTGCCCCAGCCTCCCAAGTAGCTGGTACTACAGGAGTGCAACACCACAGTCAACTAATTTTTAAAATTTTTGTAGAGACGGGGATCTCCTCATCTTGCCCAGGCTAGTCTTGAACTTCTGTGCTCCAGCAGTCCTCCCACCTTGGCTTCCAAAAGCTCTGGGATTACAGATATGAGTAATTTTTAAAAAATAATTATATAGCTGGGAGCTAGATATGGATTATGCCTATAATCCTAATACTTTGGAAGGCTGAGGAAGGAAAATTGCTTGAGCCCAGAAGTTTGAGACCAGCCTGGGGAACATGGTGAAACCCTGTCTCTTCAAAAATATTAAAAATCAGTTGGTCATGGTGATGCACACCCGTAGCCCTGGCTACTCAGGAGGCTGAGGCAGGTAAATTGCTTGAGGCTAGATGTTTGAGGCTGCAGTGAGCTAGGATTGTACCACTGCACTCCAACATGGGCCACAGAATGAGAAAAGCCCACCCTTCAATCACGCAAACAAAAAGTACCTAGAAAAAATGAATAAGACCCAGTATTTAACAGCACAATATAATGACTATAGTCAATAATAATTTAATTGTACATTTTAAAATAACTAAGAGTATAATTTGATTGTTTGTAAGGTAAAGGAAAAATGCTTGAGAAGATGGATACTTTATTTACCATGATCTGATTATTATGCATTACATGCTTGTATCAAAGTATCTCATGTACATCATAAATATATACACCTACTATGTACCCACAACAATTAAAAATTAAAAATAAAAGTAATTATCTAGATTTTTCTGAAGTTCTCTAAATTTTAGATTTGAAATATAAAACCAAATTTAAAAATACTGTTCAGGATAAATACAACTTATTTGAGATTCCTACATAACCAGAAGACTTTCAGCGTTTGCCTACTGGACTTTGCAATGATTTTGTTTTAAGAAAACTAACACAGGACCTGCTGCTGCCCACCACCACTGGTGTGCATGTGAGACCTGCCACTGCCCACTGCCACTGGTGTGCATTTGAGACCTGCCACTGCCCACTGCCACTGGTGTCCATGTACACGAGTACATGGACAACCCACTGCCTCCCTGCTGAAGAACTTTTGCTAGTAACCTTCTTTGGAATGTTGTTATCAGACTGGGAACACCTCAGCTTCTTCAGGGCAGCAGATACTTAACCTCAAGGAGCCAGAGGGAAAAAGCCATGGGCCTGGTCCCAGCTCCCTAGGTTTGGCATACAAAGCCCAGGTGTGATGAGCTGAGCCCTGGTCCTTGAAAATCATCCAGAAATAAAGCTGATCAACAAAACCCAACTGAAAACCAAAAGGGCATCAAAGATACAAAAAAAAACCCAAAAGATAACAACTTCAAATATTAAAGGAACCTAAGCTCACATAGATAAGAAAGAAACAGAGTTGCCAGGGTAAGAACTCTGGCAACTCTAAAAGTCAGAGTGTCTTCTTATCTCCAAATTATTGCACAAGCTCCCCAGCTATGGTTCTTAACCAGTTTGAAATGGCTAAAATAACAGATAAAGAATTCAGAATTTGGATGGCAGCAAAGAGCATTGAGATTCAGGAGAGAGTTGAAACCCAACACAAAGAATCTGAGGAATCCATTTAAACCATACAAAAGATGAAAGATGAAATAGCCAAATTGATCATCTAGAACTGAAAAACTCACTACAAGAATGTCATAATACAATAAGAAGTATTAAGAGCAGAGTAGACCAAGATGAGGAAAGAAGAGCTGAGACCAGTTCTTTGAATCAACTCAATTGGACAAAGGAAAATAATTTAAAAAAACTAAACAAAACTGACAAATATGGGATTATGTAAAGAAACCAAACCTATGACTCACTGGTATCCCAGAAAGGAGAAACAAGTAACTTGGAAAATATATTTGAGGATATTGTTCATGAAAATTTCCCCAACCTTGCTTGAAAGGTCAACATGTAAATTCAGAAAATTCAGAGACCCCCAGTGAGATACTATATAAGAAGACCAGCCTCAAGACACATACTCATCATATTCTCCAAGGTGAACACAAAAGAAAAAAAACATTAAAGGGAGCTAAAGAAAAGGGGCAGGTTATGGACAAAAAGAATCCCATCAGCAGAACTTTCAGTAGAAACCTTACAAGCTAGAAGAGGTTGGGTAACTATATTCAAAATCCTTAAAGAAAAAAAATTTTAATCAAGAACTTCATATCCAGCCAAACTAAGCTTAATAAGTAAAAAAGAAGTAAATTCCTTTTTAGACAAGCAAATGCTAAGGGGATTTGTTACCACCAGACCTCCCTTACAAGAGATCTATAAGGGAATGCTTAACATGGGAATGAAACACATACCCGCCATCACAAACACACTGAAGTACATAGCCCACTGACGCTATAAAGCAACTCTACAAGCAAATCTGCATAATGAGCAGCTAATAACATGATGGCAGGATCAGATCCTCACATATCAATATTAACCTTGCATGTAAACAGGCTAAATGCCATACTTAAAAGGCACAGAGTGGCAAATTGGATAAAGAAGCAACACCCAAGTGTATGCTGTCTTTAAGAGACCTATCTCACATGGAATGACACTCACAGGCCCTAAGTAAAGGGACAGAGAAAGATCTATTAAGCAAATGGAAAACAAAAGAGAACATGGGTTATTATTGTAATTTCAGACAAAAGAGACTAAACCAACAATGATGAGAAAGTACAAAGAAGACATTACATAATGGTAAAGGGCTCAATTAAACAAGAGGACTTAACTATCCTAAATATATTTGCAGCCAACCATGGAGCACCCAAATTCATAACAAGTTTTTAGAGACCTATGAAGAGACTTAGATAACTATACAGTAATAGGGGGAGACATCACCACCTCACTCAAGTGTTAGATCATTGAGGCTAAAAACTAACAAATACGTTCAAGATCTAAACTCAACATTTGACCAAATAGACCTGACATCTATAGAACACTCCACCCAACACAGGATATTCATTCTTCTCATCTACATGTGGCACATATGATTAAGATCAATGACATTCTCAGCTATTAGCAATTCTCAACAAATTTTAAAAAATAACATGAACCACTCTCAAAGACCACAGGGCAATAAAAATAGGAATCAGTATCAAGACAGTCTCTCAAAATCATACAATCACATGGAAATCAAACAACCTGATCCTGAATGACTTTTGAATAAAGAAAGAAATTAAAGCAGAAACCAAGAAATACTTGGAAATTAATGAAAGCAAAGATAGAACATACAAGAATCTCTGGAACATAGATTAAATAGTGTTAAGAGGAAAGTTTCTGGTGCTAAACACCTACATCAAAAAGTCAGAAAGATCTAAAATTAACAACCAAAGATATCACCTAGAAGAACTAGAAAAACAAGAGAAAACCAACCCTAAAGTGAGCAGAAGAATAGAAATAACCAAAATCAGACCTGAATTAAATGAAATTGAAATTTCATATACAAGATTAACAAAACCAAAAGTTTGGTTTTTTGAAGGAATAAATACAGTAGAGAGACTGCTAGCTAGACTGAATTAAAAAAAGCTAGAAGATCCAAATAAACAATCAGAAATAACAAATGAGACATTACTACCACCCACACAGAAATACAAAAAACCTTCAGACACTATTATAAACACTTCTATGCACACAAACTAGGAAACTTAGAAGAAATGGATAAATTCCTTGAAACATATAACTTCTAAGATTAAACCAGGAAGAAACTGAATACCTGAACAGACCAGTAATGAATTCTGAAATTGAATCAGCAATTTAAAAAAACTACCTACTAGAAAAAGCCCTGGACCAGATGGATTCACAGCTGAATTCTACCAGACATACAAAAAAGAGCTGGCACCAATCCTGTTGCAATTATTCCAAAAAATTGATGAAGAGGGATTCTTCCCTAAGTCATTCTATGGGACCAGCATCATTCTGATACCAAAATCTGACAGAAATAGAACAAGAAAAGAAAACTGCAAGCTAACATTCCTGATGAACAGAGACACAAATATCCTCAGCAAAATATTAGCAAATTAAATCCGGTAGCACATTAAAAACCTCCTCCACCATGATCAAGTAGGCTTTATTCCTGGGATGCAAGATTGGTTCAACATACACAAATCAATAAATGTGACTCATCACTTAAACAGTGCTAAAAACAAAAGCCACATGATTATTCCTGTGTCAACAGACATATAAAAGGCTTAACATAAAATTCAACACTCCTTTATTTTAAAAATCTTCAATGAATCAGGCATCAAAGAACATATCTCAAAATTATAGGAGCCGTCTGTGACAGACTCACAGTCAACATCATAGGCAAAAGCTGGAAGCATTCCCCTTGAGAACTGGAACAACACAAGTATGCCCACTCTCACCACTCTTACTCATCATATACTGGAAATCCTGGCCAGGGCATTCCTGCAAGAGAAAGAAATAAAAGGCATACAAATAGGAAGAGAGGAGTCAAATTATCTCTCTTCACAGACAGTATGATTCTATACCTAGAAAATTCTATAGATTCTTAAAGGCTCCTAGAACTGACAAATGATTTTAGTAAAGGTTTAGGATACGAAATCAAGGCATACACAAATAACAACTAAGCTGAGATCCAAATCAAGAATACAGTCCCATTTGTAATAGCCACACACAAAAAAATGAAATACCTAGGAATACAGCTAACCAGGGAGTTCTACAAAAAGATGTCTACAAGGAGACATCACTGCTCAAAGAAATCAGAGATGACACAGACAAATGAAAAAACATTCCATGTTCATGGATAGAAAAATCAATATTCTTAAAATGACCATACTGCCAAAGCAATTTACAGATCACATGCTATTCCTCTCAAACTATCAATGTCATTTTTTACAGAATTAGAATAAACTATTCTAAAATTCACATGGAACCAAAAAAGAGCCCAAATAGCCAAAGAAATCCTAAGCAAAAAGGACAAAGCTGGAGGCATCACATTGCCCAACTTCAAAATATAAGATGGCGGTAACCAAAACAGCCTGGTACTAGTATAAAAACAGATATATAGACCAATGGAAGAGGTTAGAGAACCCAGAAATAAAGCCACACAGCTACAACCATCAGATTTTCTACAAGGTCGACAATAAGCAATGGGGAAAAGACTGTCTATTTATAAATGGTGCTGGGATAACTGGCTAGTGTTTTGCCAGAGATTGAACCAGGACCTCTTCCTTACACCATATACAAAAATTGACTTATGATAGATTAAAGACTTAAACCTAAAACCTGAAACCATATATATCCTAGAAGAAAGCCTAAGAAATACCATTCTGGACGTAGGCCTTGGCAAAAATTTCATGATGAAGCAATTGCAACAAAACCAAAAATTGACAAGTGGGCTCTAATTAAACTAAAGAGCTTCTACACAAAAAAGAAACTATCAATAGAGTAAATAGACAACCTATAGAATGGCAGACAAATATTTGCAAACTATGCATCCAACAAGGATCTAATATCCAGAATCTGTAGTAAATGTGAATCAACAAGCATAAAACAACCCCACTAAAAATGGGCAAAGGATATGAACAGATAGTTCTCAAAAGAAGACATACATGCAGCCAAGAAACATCTTAAAAAATGTTCAACATTATTAGTCATTGGGGAAATTCAGCTGAAACCCACAATGAGATACCATATCCTATCAGTCAGAATGGCTCATTAAAAAGTTAAAAAATAAGAGATGTTGCTGAGGTTGTGGAGAAAAGAGGATGCTTATACATTCCTGGTGGAGGAATAAATTAGTTCAGCTACTGTGGAAAGCAGTTTGGCAATTTCTCAAAGAACTTAGAACTATCATTTGACATACCAGTCCCATTACTGGGTATATGCAAAAAGGAATATATGTCATTCTGTCATAAAGACACATGCACGCATATTGTCATTGCAGCACTTTTCACAATAGCAAAGACCTGGGATCAACTGAAATGCCCATCAATGGTGGATTGGATAAAGAAAATGTGGTACATACACATCATGGAGTACTATGTAGCCATAAAAAAGAATAAAATCATGTCCTTTGTAGAATCATGGATGCAACTGGAGGACCTTATCCTAAATAAATCAACACAGAAACAGAAAAACAAGTACTGCATATTCTCACTTATAATTGAGTACTAAACACTGAGTACAACTAGACACAGAGAGAGCAATAAACACCGTGTCTTACTTGAGGATTAGGGATAAGAGGAGGGTGAGGTTTGAAAACTGCCTAGTGGGTACTGTGCTCACTACTGGAATGATGAGATAATTTGTACCCTAAACCCCAGTGACACACAATTTACTCATTTAACAAACCTGCACATGTACCCACTGAACCTAAAAGTTGGAAGAAAAAAACATACTAATTCCTTATAGTTTATGCAGAATGGGAAAGGATCTTAAAGTGTTCCAATTTGCTTATATAGTTTATCTTCTCTTAGTTTTAATATAAAGGCCCTGAAACCCTAAGCAGCATATCTCAAAAGATGTACGGTGAAGAACGAAGTTTTAAAATCCTGTCAGAGTTTAAAACTTTTGAAACATAAAATATAAATGAATTATTAGAAAAGTGATCATGTGCATGGATATCATGGTACTGTCAAAGCACAATGTTTCTAAAAGCAAATTCTTAATTTCTGTATTTGTCTCTGTGCAGACCAGTAACTAGCAGTTGGCAGAACAAAACCATGTTTTAAGTAGTAACTAGTTTGCCTTAAGGCAAGAGTAACTTACACAGATACTCTTATATATATATTTATAGTTTCATTACAGTATGTGCTTTCCACATGCTATAGACTGAATGTTTACATCCCCTCAAAATTCATATGTTAAATCTGAACACCCAATGTGATGATATTTAGAGGTGGGGTCTTTGGGAGGTGCCTAGGTCATGAGGATAGAGCCCTCATAAATTGGATTAGTATGCTTATAAATTAGGTTGCAGAGAGCCCCATTTCCCCTTCCATTGTGTGAGGTCATAGTGACAAGACAACCATCTTTGCATCAGGAAGGGGACCTTCACTAGACAACAAATCTGCTGTCATCTTGATCTTGAAGTCCCCATCCTCTAAAATAATGAGAAATATAAGCTTCTGTTTATAAGCCACCCAGTCTATGGTAGTTTTTAAATAGCAGCCTGAACTAAAACACCATGGATTATGTACTGTTTGAAGGCAGAATCTCTAAATTTGTAAATTTCGTATTTCTGAGCCTAACATAGTGCCTGGCATGTAGTAGGTGCTCAATAAATATGCGCTGAGTGAATAAATATACTAAGGTAGACAGAGAACAAGGAGATTGTCCATATTGTAGAAATAAAAAAATATATGCCTTAAAATGTTGATACTTTCTGGTGATACAATTCAATGCAATCAACTTTCTGATATCTGATCCCCATGTCCACATGGCCTTGAGTGGAAAGAATCACATCCAAGTTCTCCTTTTCCATTTACTTTGGGAAGAAGTAAAAAGCCCTCTTGATCATATAGCTTCTTTAGGACTGAATTATTCCAATTAAAATTGCAAAGCCATTTAACTTAATATGCACCAACCTTCTCTACTGAGAACTGGGAATTTGTCCATAATCAGACCTCTTCTATAAATAATGTTTCTGCTACACAAGTCCATCTGAACACACATAGTGTTCTGCTAGATGCTATGTACATTATCATGGAAGCTACCTATCCAAATTTTTCTGCAAAACTTATAAAGTTTATAAAGAGAGCAGTAGAGTTTTGTAAACAGAGGAACAGTTTGTTTCTCCCATTCTTTCAGTGTTTCCAAGGCAAAGCTCCTCCTGCCTCTCTGTTCCTCTGCTTTTTTTTATCCACCTGCTTTCTCCGTATTGTCTTCATTTTATCGAGATAATGACTTGCTCCAAATCCTTCCTTAAAGAGGAGCTTTTCTCAACTCCCTTTGATAGTTCTCTGGAATGAACTAACTTTGGAAAGTTTCTAAAAGCTGAAGACAGGCAAAGGCAGAGAAGGGAGGCCGGAATGATTTGTTCCTTAGGTTTAGTTGCTTTCCACTTTCTTGAGTAATAAAATTTCATTTGGACGATAAACCTTCTCTGTGGGGGCTGAGGCTCCCCGTGGGCTGCTCCTAGAAATAAGTACTTGGGTTTAGCTGCTGCTCTGCTGTGGTAATGACTGAGATCATTAGAGCCAGCCTTTCCAGTGATCAATCCATAGCTGGAAAGTACCTTTCCAAATTCGTGAAATGACTGATAATTGCAATCAATATATTTCCTAATGGCCTTGTCAATAAGATCTTTTTTTTTCTGGTTGACAAAGTAATAAAAAGATATGAAACTTTTTTTTTCTTCATGCCTATGGGGAAAATGCTGACTATCCCCCCATTAAGTCATCTGGAAGTGAATGGAGTGGAATTCAATATATTCATTTCTTTCTAACAAAAATCAGCAATAATTAGACCCCAACAGAACTGCCCTGTACATTTATTTTTGCCTTCAATAGCTCTTCTTGTATCCTGAAGTAGGATTTTAATGATAGAATCGTCACAGTGCCAGCTCATGAAATTGATTGAGAAATCTGAAGGCAACTGCCGAATTTCCTTCTTTGGAAGACTGAAGATTCCAGCTTATGTTTGTGCAGTATTTTGTCTGGCTTTGAAGGGAGCCCTTATTTGGAGACAGAACATGGGCACATCTTAGGCTGGTGGGTCGGGCTGGCTCTCTAGGCTTTTCATGAGCTGTGCGCCCAGAATGCCAGCTGTAGCCTTGTGTTCTTTAACAGCCTGAAGCCAGATCCACTGAAAACCTCACTTGCAGTCTTGAATTTGCTCTCATTCCATAACTAATTGTGACAGAGACAAAGTATGTATCAGTAGGGCTCTCCTTCCATTCTGTCCAGGTAAGCTTTACAATGTCTGCCTTGATAAGACTTGGATACAGTTCCACATGCTCTCCCACTCCTAAGGATAGCAATCTCAGTGTTCCACAATGACTCAAAACAAGGGCTGGATTTCTGCACTGATGTCCCCTCTTAAGAACTGAATCTTACCCTAGTATCATGTATAATTTGGAAAGTCTCACTGTCTGAAGCTGGATTCTGTTCCTTTTCCTCCTTTCCCCATCTGAATTCTGAATCATTTGGGAGACAAGGCAGACAAATGTTGACTAAAACATCAGCTTCATTACTGATAAAAGCTGGATCAGAGGACATGGCTTACATATGTTGCCCTAGCAGATTCTCTAAACCTAGTTTCACAACTGAGTTTTACCCTTCCAGACACAGGCAACACTTAAAAACTGCGGACACTTCCACCCACCCTCAGTGTGGGTGGGCACCTGTAAAAGTGATGGCATAGAAGAGGACAGGAGAGTATGTGCTTCCAGCAAGGGCTGCCCCCAGGAGGGAGGAAATGAAGACCGACTGAGTTAAACTGGCTTATCTCTGAAATTCCAGAGGGAGATATAAGGAGTGGGTACAGGCCAGGTGTGTTCGGGAAAAGTCTGTGTATTCGTTCCTATTGATGCTGTGACAACTTGTCACAAACTTAGTGGCTTAAAACAGCACAATTTTATTATCACATAGTTCTGGAGGTCAGAAGTTTGAAAATGGGTCTCACCGGACTAACATCAAAGTGTTGGCAGGGGTGCATTCCTTCCTAGGCTCTAAGTGAGAATCCATATCTTGCCTTTTCCAGCCTCTAGTGGCCACCCACATTCCTTGGCTTGTGGCCCTTCTACAGTGATGGCATCACTCCAGCCTCTGCTTCCATTGTCACATCTCCTTCTCTGACTCTGGCCCTCCTTCTTCTGTCTTATAAGGACCTTTGTGATTACACTAGGCCCACCTGGATAATCCAGGCTATTCTCACATGTCAAAATCCTTAAGCACATCTTCCAAGTCCCTTTTTACCAGGTAACAACATATTCATAGGTTTCGGTGATTAGGATGTGGACAGTTTGGGGATGCCATTATTCTGCCTACCACACTCCGTATTCATGGAAATGAGGAAATTTAGGAAGAAGTGTTGCCCATAATTTGTCCTGGCCATGGCATTACCTCTTATGACTTGATCTTCCAGTGACCACCCCTTCTGCTCAACTTCAGTATATTGAATGTTGCTGTTTTGATTCACCGTCTCTGTGGTGCAAATCAGTAACACCTGCTTTCAGCATGATAACCAAGATGGACCTGCTCTATGATGACTGTACCTTAAAGAACAACCGCCACCACAACAATGCAGCTCCATGTTTTTGAAATTTATATAGATTATTTTATATTTTCAGACAATGCTGAGCATAAATATTAACATTTCTATTTTACAGACAAGAATAGAAGCTCAGAAAGGATAAATTACTTGCTCAAAAATTACAGCTGGAAATGGGGTGGGCCTGATATTTAAACCTAGGTCTTTGGTTTCATGCCCATGTGTATTTTTACTGCTTCTCTGCCCTTCACCAGAGTGGATCCCCCAAGTCCTGTCCCACCAATTACGAATGGGCCTTTTCCTGTTCCTTGTTCATTATCACCCTTTGTTGGTTCTCTATGGCTGAGAACTTGTCATGTTTTGTCCCCAGTGATGTCGAACCAACGTGAATCCAAAATGTCCTTGGGTTTGGTCCCTTATGCTTCATTCTCATGTTTCCATTTCAGTAGAGTTTAATAGAGATCTTCTCTCAAAGCAGCTGAGTGTGTGACTGTATGAGATAAAGGAATGCCTTCCAGGAAAGCTTAGAGCAGCCAACTCCACTTCTGTCCCTGGGAAGTCTGAGGGGTGTTTCTTCCCAGACAATGAGCAACTCCACTTCCTTTCCAGGCTAACTTTGATGATCGATATAGTCAAGGCACACTGGAATTTAATGGGAATAACAAGAACACTTTCTTATAAAGTTAAAACTAATGTAGAGAAATAGTTCAAGCACATATGTAGGATTCATAGTGTAAACATCTCATTTTCCGGATGGTCCAACAAAGTACCTGAAACAAAAAGGTACTTAATAAATATTTGCTAAATTCAGTCCAAGTATTCAGCTATGTCAAAATTGCTTCAGGTCCCCATTTAACACCCTGAATACTAAAAGGACAGAACATAGAATCAACTGGGCTGGCACGTGATTCTAGCAGAACTGCTGTCGAGTACACCATAATCATTACTAATGTCAGCATTTACTGACAGAATTATTTGTGCCATGTACTGGGAAGGAACCCACCATACCTAGAGGAGATTCCATATCATAATCTGTACTATGTGCAATGAAAGTCTCTCTTTAGTATCTCTTGTAAGACAACATATGAGAACAACTTTTAGCTTCAGTATTTTTTTTAGCAATAATAATAAACAGGTATGTACAGAGTAGTGATGACATGTTTCCTTCTGCAGTTAACTTAGAAAATAATTGTCAAACATTTTAGATCGCCAATTTTATTGCCACACAAATTTGCATTGTTCCAATTTACATGGGCATTATCTCTGCTTATTTTAGAGTTCTAAAATTCATTTAAAAAATTCTAATACTATTAATATCTGTTTGTGGGAAATGTGCTCAACCTCCTCAAAAGCTCAAATGTTTGAGAAGACTTCACCAAAATGAAAATGTAGAGTTAGCTTTCTCTTGATACAAATGCTTGATTTTTCATGGACTTTATTTTACTTTTTGAAACTTGTGAAACACTGAAATTTTTTTTCATCAAATTTGCACATGGTTAAAAAGTCAACTAAATGTGTAAGAGTTGTTAGGATGAAAAAGTAGTTTTGTTTCCCTTTCCACAGAGACACTCTCTTTAAACATTTTTCTCTAAGATTTTAGACTTAACCTCCATGTGTATAAATATCATACATATGTTGATATATCTTTTTAAAAATAAATGTCAGATATTTTCTGCTGAACTATCGCCATAAAATACGAAAAATTAGTTTTCTTTCTCCTGTTTTACATAACACAGGCATACTTGCCTTTTTCTATCCAATTGTCTCAAAAGAGTTATAATTTTTGTCAGATTTTGTACTGTTAAGATTACATAAATGCAATTTAGTGCTATGTTGATTAGTAAACTATGATCACATTTCTCTTCATGTACCACCTTTTGTTTTCCCTGGAGTTTATAATCACCTATGTTTGCTTATTTGCTTAGTTTTCTATTTATGTAATACTGATTTAATCCAAAGCTTTCTAACATTCGTCTAAAGCTGTTTATAATATATGCATTCTCATCAGGTTCATCTTTTTATAGAAATCTCTTCCGGCACCTTCTGATCTACTTCCTTCTAGGCTGATTGCTTTACACCTGGGACACAGATGTGTATCTTGGAAATCTTCCTCTACCGTCATCCTGGGTATTCCTTTTGCCTATTTCCTGAGTTAAATCTTCTGTTTCCTGTATCACATGTTCATATATATATATATATATATATATATATATATATATATATATCATGAGGTGTAAAGATTAATTTTGTTGGAACACATTTTCTGGTAGTTTCCTGGGAATGAACGTATAAAGAAAAACTTCCTGGGATTCTGCATTTCTATAAACATTTCTGTTCTACTCTTATACTTGATGAAGAGTTTGGCTGTAAGTAATTATCTTCAGGATTTTGAAGTCATTGTTTCATTTTATTTTAGATTCCAGAATTGCTATTGTGAAGTGTAAGGTTTTTCTGTTTCCCAATTCTTTGGGTGTGACAAATTTTTTCTCTGGGTTTTGTATGATTTTTCTTTAGTGCCAGTTCTGAAATGCCATATAATGACGTAAACTAGTATGAGTCTAATTTTATTCACTTGTTTGAACAGTTGATGAAAAATTTCAATCTGGAACTCATGTCCTCACTTCTGCAAAGCTCTCTTGAATCACTTCTATGATAATGCCCTTTTCTGTTTTTTTCTTTCTGAAACTTCTTATCATGTAAATATTGAGTGATCAAGTCTTAAAAATGTTCCCCTCTATTATTTTTGGTGTTTTTGCTCTATTTTCTAGAAAAATTGCTAGGTTCTCTATTATAATTCTTCTCTTCCATTAATTTTCAAGAACTTCTGCCAATGAGGTAAAAACCTTTCATAATAATTCAAAGACGTGTTTCTCTCTTTCTCTCTCATGAGTATAAAAAGCATTTCCAGAGATGAACTAGTGTGTTCATCTCTGATGAACACTGCAACAGATGGAATGCAGAAAAAGGCATGAGAATCCAACTGTCATTTATTAAGTCAGAAATTAAAGAGATTTGAAAAAATGTAAAACAAAATCACTATCATCACTATTTTTTGTTTTCAAATTATAATTTTTCATAAAATTATTCTGTTTATTACACATGTAACACTGAATCAAGAAAATTTCATAATTTTATCTCAATTTCTAATACATAACTATAATATATGCTTATATATAAATAAAAGTATTTTAGAACCCTTGATAATTTTTTAAGAGTATTAAGGGGTCGTTAGAAAACAAAGTTTGAAGAATACTATCTTAAATGTTCCTTATTAAATTATTAGATTCTTGTTATATGGGTGCAACGTTTTCTTCCTATCTGTGTTAGAATGTTTTTGATGATGTTTTTGAAATTTCCTTTTTTCTAGAGAGACTGTGTTTCTGATAATTTGCTTTCTTTGGTTTGTTTCTTTTGGTATCTATTTGTGGGGCTATCCTGAGGTGTCTGGTGATCTCTGATTGGCTGCTCATAGAAGAATTGAGGCTAGTACAGTTGATTGATGGCTCAGAGCATGTGGGTGGGAGTTTTCTTTGGTATCCTTTAAATTAAGGTGATCTAATATCATTTCCCAGAAAAGATTCTTGTAACTTCTTGTCTGGAGGGTAATGACAGGGCTGCCATTGTCTTGGGAGCTAACAGGGAAATCAACCTCTGGGATCTCAGCATCCAACATGCTAAAGTTTGCACTGAGGTGTCCCCTGACTCCTGGTTTGCAGTGAGATATCCCTAACATCTTTGTGTGTGTACCCCTCAGTCCAGTGATCCTGTGCCTTATTCTCTCCAGGGAAGAAATCTCCAGCATTCTGCGGTCCTAGAGGAGTGACAGTAACCCAGCTGCATCAAGAGAGTATGGAATCTCGGATCTTATGCTACTTACATGTCCTTAAAAAAATCTTTCTCATCATAGCATGTATATAGATCTCAGCTCTTGGTCTGAATTTTAAGCCTTTGAGTATCTGCTGTGTAAGTTAGCTAGCTTCTTAGTTTTCCGCGTTGCCGGCTGAGGATTTGGTTCCTTCAGTTCTGCCAAGCAAGTTGCCACTTGTCCATTTGCTTTCCAGTTTCCAAAATTCTGTTGTTATTATTGCCTTTCCTTTTCTCTTTGTCCCTGTTAGTTATGCTTGTATAAAAAAAGTCAATTATATACATAATTATAGATATTTACATATAATTATTGATAGATATAGCTAAATATCTATATAATTATACATCTATAGAGAGATATATAATAGAGATAGATTGATTGATTCTATCTCTATATATGTCTTCTGAGGTTTGCTAATCTATAGTGAAATCGGTTGGTTGTGTTACATGTGCCATCAATACACAGAATGAGGCCTAATTTCTATATGGGTCCAGGCATATGGCCAGTATTTATTTTTATGACTGTTTCATTCTGAAGATTCAGTAATTATGTTAAGTTCTGTTGCCAAAGTTGTCTTTTAACACTCTGCTTGATTTATTTTTAGCAAAAGATCGAAACATTGACAAGTTGAATATTAAAAATCCTCCCCAAGATTTTTTTTTTAGTAGTAAGGCCTTAAATGGATATACTTGATTTCAAAGAAGCTGATTTTAATTTAAGAAAGGAGTTGCTATTTTTTGTAAGCAGTCTCACAATGATAAATGTTTTATCCCTTCAGATATTGGTATTAGACCAATGTTGGCTGTGTCTAGAATTTAATCTCCTGTAGAAAATGATATAAAAAGCAGATATGCTGAATATTCTATAGTAATTTTTTTATTTTGACATCAAAATTTATTAATATTTATTGCACTCAGTAGTTCTTGGCCTCTAAGTCATATCCCAGCAGTATTTAAAGAGACTTTGCCACTATTTCAGGGTCCTTGGAGACCATTTAAGGCACAGCAAGTGCTAGAATTATTTTTAGAAAAATGACTAACCCAAATCTACCACTAGACAAAAATGTCAGTGCTTCCTGGCTTGGTGATGAGTGTTCAAAAAGACCTTTGCATTTCTTAGTTAAGTGGCTTAAGGAATGAATCTTTCCTTACTTCAGGTCTGCTACTCAGAACACTGACTCTAGAGATGCATTTCTTGAGCTATAGGTCACTCACCCTGTTTTATCTTGGCTTTTGCACCCAAAGCAGCACTTTTCATACATGCCTTAGGCAATGCAAGCTGGAAGCAAGAAGCAAGAAGGAAAAAAAGTGGAAGACACTTTAGCACAGGGAATGCTGAGAATAAATTTATATTGATAATTCATTTTGCTATAATTTTTCTGTTGATATTTATTAGGTAAAATTTAAATTAATGTTGCTATGTTGATTATGCTCTATATTTGGGACACTGTAGTAATAATGAAAGGGCTGACTGCTTGGAACCAAGAGAAGGATATAAATGTCTGTGTGACTGACAGGTATCAGGGTAAAAGTCAAAGATAAGAATGATTAAGAAATAAGGAAAAGTTGCTAATAGGACCTGGAAGTTTATGGTTAAAAGGAGTAGGTCTGAAACGTTAGATTATTAATTTATTAGAGCTGAGATATGGCTTATTTTGCATTTCTTATATATCTCTTAGGTGATTCTTTTCTTTTTTTAAAAAATTGTACTTTAGATTCTGGGGTACATGTGCAGATCATGCAGGATTGTTGCATAGGTACATACATGGCAATGTGGTTTGCTGCCTCCATCCCCCTTCACCTATATCTGGCATTTCTCCCCATGTTGTCCCTCCCCAACTTCCCACCCCATGCTGTCCCTCCTCTTGCCCCCACCAACAAACCCCAGTGTGTGATGCTCCCCTCCCTGTGTCCATGTGTTCTCATTGTTCAATACTTGCCTATGAGTGAGAACATGTGGTGTTTGATTTTCTGTTCTTGTGTCAGTTTGCTGAGAATGATGGTTTCCAGATTCATCTATGTCCCTACAAAGGACACGAACTCATTGTTTTTTATGGCTGCATAGTATTCCATGGTGTATATGTGCCACATTTTCCTTGTCCAGTCTGTCATCGATGGGCATTTGGGTTGGTTCCAGGTCTTTGCTAATGTAAACAGTGCCACAGTGAACATATGTGTGCATGTGTCTTTGTAATAGAATGATTTATAATCCTTTGGGTGTATACCCAGTAATGGGATTGCTGGGTCAAATGGAATTTCTATTTCTAGGCCCTTGAGGAATCACCACACTGTCTTCCACAATGGTTGAACTAATTTACACTCCCACTAACAGTTTATGTCTCCACATCCTCTCCAGCATCTGTTGTCTCCAGATTTTTTAATGATTGCCATTCTAGCAGGTGTGAGGTGGTATCTCTATGTGGTTTTGATGTGCATTTCTCTAATGACCAGCGATGATGAGCATTTTTTCATATGTTTGTTGGCTTTGTATATGTCTTCTTTTGAAAAGTGCCTCTTCATATCCTTTGCCCACTTTTGAATGGGTGTGTTTGTTTTTTTCTTGTAAATCTGTTTTAGTTCTTTGTAGATTCTGGATATTAGCCCTTTGTCAGATGGGTAGATTGCAAAAATTTTTTCCCATTCTGTTGGTTGCTGGTTCACTCTAATGATTGTTTCTTTTGCTGTACAAAAGCTCTGGAGTTTTGAAGCAGTTTATCTACCTAACTCATTTAAGTTATGATTAGCTCTAATTTGTCTGCAATCATCATACATACTTAAAAATTATTGAGAAGTTAAAATAACACAAAGCTACAGATTGTTTTCATCTGGAATAATTTTCTAATGAATGTTAAATTTAATAAGTAATGAATTGGCATAACATGTTTTGTATACATCCAGTAAAACTTTTATTAATTTCAACTTTTAGGTTTTGTTTAATACTTTGAAGCCAATAATTCACTTTTACATATGCTAGATCTATAAAGCTCATAGGTCTAAGGCAATATGTCTATAATGCCTGAAGTATAAAACAGCTGAGATGCTGATGGTGCTATAGAGTTTGATCTTGGGGTAGGTGCTGAGATATTACTGGATGAGTCCAAGGCACAGAGAGCTTTGATCAAAAGAGCATGAAAGGAAACTGATTTGGATGTTAGAATCAATAACTAACTAAAGAGGGAGATTAAAACAGACATGACAGTTACCTTCAATTATTTGAAGAGCTAGTGAATGAACAAAAAGACTTAATTTTTACGACTTGTAGGCTGGACTTAATAGATGTAATTTATGGGAAGGTGAATTTTGGTTCAGTATCATGGAAAATTTTCTCACTCTTGGAAAGTCAGTGTTGGAATGAGTGGATTTATGGGACCAGAAACCTTTTTACTTGTTTAGGCTACATGCCCATCTGCAAGAATATTGTAAATTTTTGGTAGTTGGCTGGTTTAGGTGATGTAAAATTATTTTAAACTCAGATTCTATGAGAGAAACTTTAAAAATATATCATCAGTAGGCTGAGAATGGATTGCTTTTGAGTATAATCCTTGAGAAATTTACTTTGAGGTATATCTGCAATTAATATTAAATCTGTCAGCAGATGTAAGGATATGCTTAATCTCGAAGTGAATTTATTTCAGTAGCTTTTAAATAATTATTTAATGATTTTTCATTAGGGGTTTGCTAAGATAGATGTTTTAGTCCATTTTCTGCTGCTATAATAGAATATCTAAGACTGGGTAATTTATATTATAAATAGTAGAAGTTTATTTGGTTCATGGTTCTGGAGGCTGGAAAATCCAAGCATGGGGCACTGGCATCTGAGGAGGGCCTTTGTGCTGTGCCACTCCATGGCTAAAGGTAGAAGGGCAAGTGAGCATGGGAAGCGGAGAGGAGAAATCCAGCTGGACACATCTTTTTCATCAGGAACCCATTCCTGTGATAACAAACAGGCTCTCACTACAATAACATTAATTAATTATGGTCCTCTTGCAAGTCCTGCCTCTCAACACTGTTAAAATGGCAATTAAATTCCAACATGAATTTGGAGGAGACATTCAAACCATAGCAGAAGGTAAGAGGCTGCTAAAGCAAAGGAGTCAACAACATTTTTTGGTGAGAATTGAAGAAACAGAAAAATTGCACAAAGGGTTGCAGAGGAAGCCAAATATAGCAGTACCTTGACAAAAAGACTTTATCTTTGGAGACACAGAATCTTGTTTTTGCTTTTTAAATCATATTAGTCCATCTTTATTCATGGAGGATACCTTCTGAGACCCCCAGTGGATGCCTGAAACTGAGGATGGTACTGACCACAATTATTGAAACACATTTCTGTTCATGTCTTCTACCTACAAATTTAACACCTTTTCATCTTTATCTTTTTTTGAGCGAGAGAGAGGCGGAGCCTCACTTTGTTGTTTGTTTGTCGCTTAGGCTGGAATGCAGTGGTGTGATTATTGCTCACTACAGCCTTGAACTCCTGGATTCAAGGGATCCTCTCATTTCAGCATTCTGAGTAGCTAGAATTACAGCATGCGATACTGCACCTGGTACCTTTCCAGCCTTTCCATCATACCTATCGCACACTGTGGCTATAGCTTTTGAAGTTTTAGGAGTGACAGCAGAACTAGTATAAATTTATTTCCCTTTCTCAAAATTTCCCAGATGGATTTGTTCTTACTGTTAATCTTAGCAAACTCAGCATACAATTTTTTTTTTTTTTTTTTTTTTTCCTTAGCAACTTGAGAACTTTCATCTTTTCCCTTAAAGGAAGCACTTTTGGGGTTTTTCTAAGCATATTCAAATTGGTAGCATGACTACTTCTGTACTCTGAGGTCATTGTGAAGTAAAATGAAGGCTACCTGAACAAGCACTGAACTGCTACTATAGTCATTCTGTTAACTGAAATGATTAGTAAGTGACTAAAAGGCAGGTAGCATCTACACCGTGAACATGCTGGACTTAGGGGAGAATTTTAATTGCAGGCAGAATGGAGCAGGATGGTGTGAGATTTCATCATGTTACTCAGAACAGAGTCCAATTAAAAACTTATAGCTTGCTTATTTCTGGAATTTTTCATCTAATTGCAGTTGATTGTGGGCAAGTGAAAACTTGGGAAAACAAAACTGCAGATACGGGGAGCACTGTATCTATTTAATTCTTTGTGATATTTCTTCCTGATTAGAATGCAAAGTTCACAAGATAAAAATATTTTTCTGAGCATGTTGATAGGTCTGTTTCCATCTTCTGATTAGCTCAAAGTAGGGAAAACATCTTTGTCTTCGATTTAGAAAGCTTTGCACCAATTTAAAGGCAACAGGAAGAATTTCATGAAATATCCTGTTAAATTGATAATAACGTTCCCACAATAAACAAAATTCTAACACATATCATTTTAGTACTATCTTATTAGCAACAACATAAAAATGATCCATGATGTTACAATTTCTGGTGCTTATTAGAAAAGATAACAATTTGGACTAGTAGAAAGCTTACTCAGAACTTCAGAAATTAAAGATTTTTAAAAAGCCACTTACAATGGATAGAGCCATCTGTCTGGAAGGGGGAAAATAGTTAAGACTTCAGTACTCGATTGTTTATTATGAAAGGCATGCTATGGACTGAATGTTTGTGCCCCGCCCCCTCCAATTAATATGTTGAAGCCTAGATCTCCAAGATGAATGGTATGTGGAGGCAGGGCATTTGGAAGTTAATTAGGTCATGATGGTGGAGCACTCTTAAATGGGATTAGTGCCACTATAAAGGATGAAGAAACCAGAGCTCTCTGCTTCTGCCATATGAGGATACAACAAATAGGTGCCCATCTGTAAATCAGAGTGAGCCCTCACCAGACACTGGATTTGCCAGCACCTTGATATTGAACTTGCAATACTCTAGGACTGTGGAGAAATATATATTTGTGTTTTAAATCACCCAATCTATGGTATTCTGTTATAGCAGCAAAGACTCAGGAAGATAGGCATCTTGCTTAAGGTATCTTTTACCTTTATTTCAGATCTTGGCCTTTAGGAGTTCTAGAATCTTGAATCTAAAGACTGTAGCTTCGAACTGTTACTTTAACATGCATTTATTTTACCCTGATAGAAAACATGAGGTTCCTAGATCAGAGAAAAGACCAATTATTTACTTATAGAACATCATGTGAGAATTCCCCAGGCCCCAGTCCTCCATGGGGCAGCATGGTGAAGACGTCATCTGAATTTTGGAGCTTACATAGCAGCTACTTGCACAGCTGCCACTCTTCTCATTCAGAGAGGGAAAGAGAAAGAAAGAAACTTAACACTTTCATTCCTTGGCATGTAAACAAACCCTCTCTTTGGAGAAGGTAGGTCCCTTGGCCTACTACCCTCTTAAATGTAAACAAACGACTAAATGACTCCAGGAGAAATAAGCCAGTAATTCTTTCCAGAGATTTACTTAAATTTCCAAGATTTACCTTTATCTTCCAAGATTTGTTTGCCATTCAGCAACCCAAGCTACTAGTACTCTTTTATTCAGGAAGCCCTAACCATAGAGAAACATAAAAATAATAGTTGCTTCTTGATACTGACTTATAGTGCAACTTAAATATCACAGGTGGTTCAGGATTGAGTATAATCAAAACATTAAAATGAATTTTTTGTTTCATTAAGAAGACTTTACATGCAAAGAAAGTTTTGCTGCAAATGCTGAGAAATCCTACTATTGCAAGTCTATTTTATTTTTCTAGGAAACTCATGCTCCTACTCTCTGCAATGACAATTTCATACTTCAGCTTTCTCCTAAGACTTTCCATCTAGCTCCACCCACCATTTTTATCCAGTGACCTTATCTCATATATCACTAATGAAAATTCAGGCCATTAATAGTGTACATCCTCATCCTGCCTGGAAATCCTGCCATTTCCAAATAAACTCATATATTTTCCCTTTCACCCATCTCTCCTTTCTCTGCTACTGCAGCCAAATCACTACATATTCTCTGAATCCCTTTCACTTTGGTTATCCTAAGGGCATGCTTTCTTCAGGAATCTTCTCTCTTTTGAACATATTCAACTTTTTTCTCTCTATTTCATTTCAGTCACACAGCACTAATGGATATATACCCCTTCAGTTACCATTATTCTTTGTTTAAATTCTCTAAAATGTTATCCACACATTCTATTTTCATACCCATATCTGTTGTTTGAATCCTTCAAGTCATTCCACTCTTGTTTATCTTCATAAGCAGCAGGTGTTTATTCCAAGATCACTAGACACTTTCATTTTGCAAAACCCTTAAAGTTCTTATTCTGTATGATCCACCAGTAGCTCTCATTGAAGTTAATGTTTCTTTCTTTGAACCATCTCCTAGGTACCCAGTGACCTTATTGCATATCACTTCTCTGTCTTCTTTCCTTATCTCGTCCTACCAGGCTTTAAAACTGGACTTCTATAAAACTTGGTACAGACCCTCATTCTCTTGCTCTATCTCCAGATGATTTTAATTGTCAGGGCTTTAGATATCATTTGTATTTTGATAAATTATCTTCATTGAAGGTATCTCCTTGATGCTGGGTATCTTCACTTTGATATTTCATATTCACTTGAAATGTTTCCTGTTTCATCTTTATGTGGGTATTTTATAAATGCCTTCCCTCTCCTCCCTGCCAACTGTTCCTCCTCCAATCTTCTCCAACACAGAAAATAATCCACCCAGCTGCTCAAGTAAGAATCCTGAGCATACCTCAAGTCATGATTATTTAATCTGAGTTTCTGCTAAGGATTTATAATACATACTTATATGCATGAAAGACAATCAAGAATGTGCTTAGAACAGTTTCAAAGCAATTAATTATGGCTGTATGTCAAATATAGAATAAAATGACAAAAGTCATACTTCAGTGGACATTCTTACTAACTACTAACACGTTTTTGCTTTTGTTCGGCGCTGCATCCACTAAAATAAGTTAATATTTTACCTTTACAGATTCCTTTGATAAAAACAGCAGGTTCACAAGCCTATCTGGGTCTTAGCCACATAATGACTTCAATAAATCTCACAAAGGTATTATGCATTTCTGTTAGGATTGAGAATGGTAAGATTTTCCTTACCTTAAAAATAAGCATGTGCCAGAAAGTACAATGGCAAACAAGTCCGAAGTCGGGTTATATATATATATATATTTTTATTTTATATTTACAAAATCTTTTCATTAACCCAGCAAGAAGAACCACATATTATTTACTAAGGATAATAAAAATCATCTCAGGAATTCATCAGTGTTGGAACACCAGTGTTTTGGGGGTTTTTTGACCCTAGACAATATGTTGCCTCTGAATTGTTCTGAAGACCAGGCTATCTATTTACACCAAGAAAATTGAGACATTTTGACTAAATCAGAACTTGGCAAAAATTTTGAAATAATACAGGAGATTTTAATTTTGGAATAGTTTTTAGGACTTAAGCTTTTAGGACTTTAGGACTTAAACAGTACTTATGGTAATAATTTTAATTTTTAAATTCTCTTTCGATAGTGAAGAAAGTCTGTGAACTTTTAAAAATAATGCCTATGTTATCGAATAAGAGTTTCAGCACTTATGTCTCACATGCAAAGTGTAAAATGCCTTCTCCCTTCTCTATTTAATTTCTGAAGAACTTCTGGTTTTTAAAAAGAGAATTTAAAAAATCAAAATTATGAACATAAGTAATGTGTGGCTTCTCAGTAGTCAATCCATTAAAATCCATCTAGAATTTCAACACATTTCAGTTTAGTAAACATTTATTGAGCACCACCATTTATTAACTAGCATTGAAAAAGGTAACCTCGCAATGTCAGTATTAATAGCATGCATGATACAGCCCACCTGCTGGCTTGCTCGGCAGGCATCCCTAATTTTTAACTAGAGTCTTCACAATTAATTCAGCTGCAGTTTTGTTTTTTTTTTCCCAGTCAGTCTCAGTACAGGTCACTTTCATGCCACATTATATTTACCATTTTAGTGTTAGCAGTAGCAAGGATCTGTGAAGAATCTGAGATTTTATCTTACTTGAAAGCTAATAGATTATCCTGTTAGCTGCTCATGGATGCGAGACATGAGACTCCTGGGTCAGAAACAAAGAATATTACTCATGGCACAATAAGCAGGATGAACATCAGCATATTTTATATTGGTTCCCTGAGACTGAATCCCCACAAGGCATTGTGAATAGGGCCAGATGATACCTACACATGTGGTTTGTTGTATTAGAACAGAAGAACCCTGAGTTTAGGGAACCTAAAACTTCTATAATGAGAAACAAGCATGCCTGCCCATTGCTTCAGGTGAAGACACTCTTTCTTGCTTTCAAAGTTGTTTCTACACAAAAATTCTTGAAAAGATATTCTGTAACAGAGACAGTCTATACCGCTGCTTGTAAGACAAACAGAAGCCCAGAATACTCACACAGAATTATCCCACAACAACATTTTACTTCTTTAAATGAGACAGGAATGATACAGGGTGGTCATAGGAGAATAAAAAATTCCAGGTGGCAGTTTCACATGACTGGAGGCTACAGACTGATAAGACCCTGAAAAACAGGGTGTGGGCCAAGCTGGCTAAGACTGACTGGACCCAACATGGTTTTGGATTTGACTTAGGTTTCACATAGGACCTCATTATGTGTCCATTAACATGCTAAATCACATACCGAACAGTGCCACGACAGTTCTGAGAATACCTATATTTATTGTTCAAATGGGTAGCAGTACAGTTCTGAGAAGTCTCCACCTTTTTTCAGGAATCTTCATGAATATTTTACCCCTTGGTTAAAGAAACCTATGAAGGTAGCGGCTCCAAACCCTTTTGTGAGTGACTCTCTCTTGAGTATGCCTGCACTCCCTTTTCTTGAGTGTGTGCCTTTTGCTTTGTAATAAATCTCTGTACTTTCACTCTTTTCTAAATCATCTTTAAATTCCTTTTCACAACAGTGTCAAGAACCTGGACACCAGCTGGGGGTCAAAATCCCAGCAGCATTTGGGGACCCTCCTCAGCTCATCAGTATCAAGTTAATCTCAAAATTTAATCCTCAACACATATCACTCATTCTTCACAAATAAGTAAGGTGATTGAAATTGTTTCAACTTAGCAGATGAATTAATCAAGTCATTTCTGCATACAACTAAGAACCAATCTAAGCAACTAATTTAAGGTGAAATGATCAAAGTTAATCTTTAGTTTTCTGTTGGCATTCAGGTACTGTATCTAGATTAGGGTCCGGTATCTTTATAGTATTAAGGAAATTAATCAGTATAAAGATCATTATAACAGTTTTATTTATTCTCTGTGCTGACCAGTCCTGCTATTAAATATGGATATCAGTTTTGTTCCCTTCAGATATTTATTTGTTCTCTGCAGATTATTTCTCTTCAAATATTATATCGATATTTAGTATTTTTAAAACACTTATATAGATATTTTCCAACATACAAAAGTAGAGAGAAGAGTATCATGAACCATATGTGTACATCAATCAATTATTAACTCATGGCCAATCTGATTTTCTCTCTCTCCAGTCCTCACTTCCCTTGGACTACTTTAAGAAATCTCAGACATTATATCAATTTATTTGGGTGAATTATTTTCAAGAGAAGGCATTTTTGCTGTCTCCCCTTTTTTCCCTATTACATTCTGATAAGTTTATTCTTGTGTGTGTGCCTATTTGGAAATCTGCTCACACAAATTGCATATTTGAATCTAGTTTGGGACCTTGACATGCAAGTATACTATGCTATATTTCTGTTTTGTTTTTATTTTTTAACAGTAGTTTCTTTATTTTTATCTATGAAAATGTAAGTCTCGGTATGATCAAATTTTGGTACGGAGGGAAGAACATCTATAGCTTGATGGCTTTTTCTTTTTTTTGATAAAGACAAATCCTCTGTTTAGTTAATTTTAACCAATCAAAAATGTTCATATGCCTTCCTCATATATTCACTCATAAGATATGTGGCTACGAAATTCCTTTAGACTTACTGTAACAACTTGTATATGTACAAATTCCTATATCCTCTTCTAACTAATCATTTCATCCAAGCTATGAATCATTCTTGTTTTCCTGCAAGCCTTTCCAGTTTATCTACAGCTTTACAAATGAGTTGCCAGAAGATGAAAGCAGAGCTCAGGCTCCAAAATAGAACTGGCCCCATACTCTATAGAGACCCAAGTTTATATGTGGAGAAAGAAAATTGGTTGCTAGTAGAGCTTCCAATTTGGTAGAACTCTTCAAATTCATATCTCAAACATACAAAGTAGGGTTTCCTTTAAACTTTATAGGATTCTCTTAGGAGACAATGATTTGTCAATTGCTGTTTAACGTGTTAATTCTTATGTACATTATCTTAAATTTGTGGTTCAGATACTGTAGCCCCATAGTGGATAAGGTAACTATACTGTGGATAGGAAGAACAGGAGATGGCGAAGCAAAATGGAAAATATTTTTATTTAGGGCTGAGGTTGTTGATGGTATCAATCACCATAAAGTAAATAAATCTGTGTAAAATAAATCTCTCACAGATTGTAATCGCTACACAAGAGGAAAGAAGTAAGGTAACCTGAAAGGTGAAAAGGAGTGTTAGTCAAAGCTGGAAGCTCAGGATACCAGTCTGGAGTAGTGACAGTTTCATGATGCCTGCCTTAGGGAACCAGATAAATTTGAGGGAAAGAAGAAAGTCATGGTTACTGCAGCCTTGCACAGCAGCACTGATGTGTGGCCACCTTAAGACCAAAAACAAAATAAAACCAAACAAAAATGTTGGTGGCCTTGCTTTGTTAGTGTTCTTAAAAATCCCTGGTGGTGTTTGGTTTGTTTTATAAACAGCTCCTCTGGATGCTACAGTTTTTTTTTCTTGTAAAGCACATAGAGAACTTTAAAAATTTTTATTTTATTTTTGATTAGAAGTACATGTGCAGGTTTCTTACATGGATATATTGTTTAAAGGTGGGATTTGGGATTCCAATGTACCTGTCACTCAAATAGTGAACGTCGTACCCAGTAGGTAATTGTTCAATCCTTACCTCCCTCTCAACCTCCCCACTTTAGAGTCCCTAGTGTCTGTTTTTTCTATCTTTATGTTCATATGTACCTATTGTTTAGCTCCTACTAATATCAATAACTTTAATACCATGCTCTGGTCACTGAGGGGAATATATTTTTTTAAGTTTTCAAAGTATTTTTATATGTACAACTGTTAAGTCCCTAGAAACTCCAATAAGAGATTATTTCACACTTAGAAAATAGCGGCACTTTAGAGTATGACTTAATTTCCTCCTCTTATGTCATTTTAGTTAGGAATTTTAAGAAAATGACTTACTCGCCCACATCGATATCTTTGGTAATACATTATCTATAGGATACCTGTTGGGCATGATTCATGTGTTAATTATATTTATTTTTTTCCTGGATCCTCACCACAGAAAACATTCCTGAGATGAACATTTTTTTCATAAAAATCAATGATTAGCATTTTAAAATCTCATGTGTTACAATTTTATCTTTTATTCCTTCTCCCAGAAAAACACAACAAGATCTTTAAATAGAATATTAAAAGCTTCCTTTTTGGAGAACATCAGCACTGTTTCTCCAGTAACTTCTAATAATACGAAGTAGGAAGAACGGTGCACTGAATCACAGTCCTGCACTGTTATACAATCGCTTAAGGTCAGTTACATAAGGTAATAGACAAAGCAAAAGCAAACTTCCATCACATTTGTGAAAAATGCCAAGGTACATAGGATGGAACTGGCACTCAGTTAACAGTTGGTTTTGGCTTTGTTCAGGGTCTTGTTGATGACCCATCAGCCTTTCAGACTATTCAGGACTTAATAGTCCTGGAAAAAAAAAAAAAAAAAAAAAAGCTCAGACTCTCTTTTAGGTTACTAATGCCTACAATTGCAGAGCAAATAAAAGAAATTAATTTCTAGTAATTAAACATAACCTTACTAATTTTTTAAAGGCTTTATTATGTCTCAAGATCTTGAAATGTCTGACAAGGAATATGAGTGAAATCCAAGATGTGAAAGAATCAATTTAAAAGTAATAATTTATTAATTTTTTCAAACTGATTTTAGATTTAGGGTATGTGCACAGGTCTGTCACCTTGGCAAATGGCATGATGCTGAGGTTTTGGGTATGAATGAAAGGATCAGTTTTGATAGTCCCCTCTCTGCTGACATTTTATGAGCAGGGAGCTTGTGAGGAAGAATAGAGACATCACTAAATTTGGACTTAGAAAGTATGAGCTTGGGTTCCAAGCTTCTCTTACTAATTCTGTGATTTTGGACAAGCCACTACTTAACCTCTTTTGACCTCAGTTTCTCTTTATAAAATGTAGACAGTATTCCCTGCCTGTATCAAAGGGCTGTTAATAAGGCAAAATGAGATGATGCATGTTAAAGTGCTTTATAAAAGAGTGTTACACAAATATAAAATGTTCTCATTCTTGAGTTTCTTCTTAATAAGGCACGTAAAGAGTATATTCTAGAGTAATATGGTTTGGGTAGTCAAGAATTTGGACATAATCTATTATAAGTCCTACTCTTGAACAAGATCCTCTCAGTTGCTAAAGGGATTAAGTTAGACACTTAAAGAATTGTAGTTTTTCAACAACTTTTATACAGTTCTCAAGAGATCATAGCAATTGTTCCAGCTCTTCAACAATCTAAAAAAAAAAAGCTATGACCCTTTGTTTACTAAGGACCAAATATAGGCCATGTCACAATTAGATTTCATTTAATTGTCAAGAACACCCAGTTCCACACACAATTCAAAAAGAATCTAGAAAGATGCATAATGGATTATTTGTTGGGGGGCACTATTTAACCTTATACTGATTGTATTTAAATCACACATTTTGTTTAGAATTCAAGAGGGTATTATGAGAGGTAGAGAGAATTGAGGAGAACAGGAGATTCTTTAATTCTGGTAATTCTTTATTAACCCCCTTTCCAGGGTTGTGTAGATGGTTTTAATGTAGAGATAAAAAGCAAAACCCTTTTATAAGGCATATAAACCACAATTACTTTTGCACCAACCTAGTAGTTTATGTTCATTTTTAGTAGGGCAAGAGGGGGGTTTTAAGAGACTAAATTATATATTAATTTATTGCACTGAAAAGTGGGACCTTGGCTGCTTATCTTAAAGCTGTATCTGGCAAATATAAAGTACATAAGACAGTTAGAGGAATGGTAGCAAAAAAAATTCCTCCACTTAGTAATGACCAGTTAAATATTCATGTAGAAAACATTTGGCCTGAATTATACTGATAATTGCATCAGTCCTCTATTTGACTTTGCATGTATAAACAAAGCCTTCGTAAATCGAATCTAGACATCGGAACCATCTTGCTGAGCTTACAGCTATTTATGTGCGTTAAGGCCCTGAACTAAACATCCCATTAAGTCTTTGAAGGTTTAAGGAATGGAACCACTCTTGATTTGATTTACTTTCATCCTTAACTTTCCATGCAAACAGTACTCAAAAGAGCAAACAGCAGACTGACTTTTGGTCTCGGTCTCTGTTCTAGTTGCAAATTTGCATCAACAATTTCACATTACTGAGTTAATAATTTTCACCTTTTGTCTGGTCAAAATATTAATATCAGTGCTTCCTGGAGTGGCACATAAGTAATTCAATAAACACAAATTAATACAGACACAGAGGAATTGATGCCGTGTCTCTGGTTCCACAAAAAGTTGAATTTCCCGATAAAGAGCTCATGATTAGGCTGTGACTGAATGAGCTTTGTCAAACAGTACAGATCTCAATAAATGTGGAGGCTGCCTTCAATTACATTTGTGGATGTTAGGAAACTGTCACTGCCTTTGGAGTCCAGGGAGAGAGCCAGCAGCCACCTTTCTCACCACCCTGGGCTTTTCATGAGAGCTGTACTGCAATATCATCATCCTGGCTTAGGAGAATTGGTGTGCAATAAGCAAGAGGCAGGACTTTGGAGTCACAGAGGTTTGAATCCTCATATTGCTATTTACTATAAATGATGTAACTCTTTGGGGCCTCACTTTACTGTGTGAAAGTGAAACATGAGTTTTATGAGAAGTAAGTATGTGAACATGGGTAAAGTGCCTAGAACCATGGCTGATCCAGAAATGGCATTCAGTACACACTGCTTCCCCTCTCTTCCTACAGGTACCTGGAGACAGAGTAAAGGGGATAATTGGTGAGGCAGCAGAGGTCTAGTTGATCCACTTAGAGATCATAGAGTCTTCCAGGTTACAGGACTGGATGCTGAGATCTGGGTTTGGATCCTCCATGTGGGATCATCTAACCCTCTTCTCCTGCCCATTTCAGTTTGCAAATGACAAACTATCAGGTGACACCAGGAAGTATCAGAAGTGCAGGTGTCCCTTCAGATGCCTTAAGGACATTTTCACAGTCTTGTGTCTCCTGGAGAAGGATCCTTCATTATTTGTGTCCAAAGAATATTGCACCTCAAAGGAAATTTGAAAAAATTGTCTGAAGTTTTTCTTTTAATAGATGGTATAAGAAGTGGGATTTATTTACAGGACCTAGCTATTTCCTTAAAGTTTCGGTTTGATCATGCCACATATTAGCATGAGTGACTGACTCTCTTTTTGTTTGGCCTAGGCTGTTGGGGTCTGGTACATGAGCTTTGTCCAAAACAGTGGCCTCTCATAATTGGCAGGGCTCCCCTGTCTTGGCTGATACCTAGCCTGAGGATCATACTCTGTAATCCCTAAAGCTTGGAACATCTCAAGGGACTTGCCTGGGTTCTCACTTTTTGTCTCCCTACCACATGGGAGCAGATCTCCTGGGTCTTCACCTCTCTGTGGTCTAGGAGAAGTCTGAAAGTATAATTTGTTGCCTTATAATTTCTGGTCCAAAGGGTATACTTCTTAAGGAACTTTGGGAAAGATGACGATTGACACATTGACTGAGCTCATATTTCAGGTAAAGTTCCCTTCTCCAATTCAGGGAGTGATCTTGTTTTCACAAAGATGAATGCTGCAAACTTATAATCAGTATAACATTAAAACAGTAAGTAACAGAGGTTATTTCTGTCTCAGAAAAATATCATGTGAATAGATGCTAAACTAGAATGGTATATTTGGAGGATAGCAATAGCTGAGTGTGGCTGGAGTCCAGGGTGGTGTGGAAGAAAATTAAATGTGAAAGTAAGTTGTGATTATAAAATAAAGAATCTTAAAGATAATTGTAGAACTCCAACAACTCCAGCCATGGGCTCAGAGACCGAACTCTGATCTCCCTGGGCCTGAGTCCCTAGCGGGAAGGGTGGCCATAGTCTCTGCAGACCAGCAGACTTAGTATTTCCTCCTGTTAGTTCTGAGGAATCCAGGCAGTCCAGGTGAGTTAGGTTCTCCCTCAGCAAAACACACCCCCTCCATCAAGGAACAGCCAAAATGCTTTATTAAATGGGTCATGTTCCCTGTGCCACCCAACTGGGTGAGACCCTCCAATAGGGGCTGTCAGACACCCTATACAGGAGTATTCCTACTAGCATCAAGTTGGTGACTCTCAAGGTCAGAAATCCCAGAGGAAGAAGCAGGCACTCATCTTTGCTGTTCTTCAACATCCTTGAGTGACATCTCTAGGAGCAGGAGTGAACCAAATGAATAGGGCCGTAAGTAAACCCCAGCAAACGAGTGCAGCCCTACAGAAGAGGGACCTGATCATTGAAAGAAAAACAAACAGAAAGCAACAACAACAGCATCAACAAAAAAAGTTCTCACCAAAACCTCATCCAAGGGTCAGCAGCCTCAAAGATCAAAACTAGACAAACTCATGGAAATGAGAAAGAGTCAATGAAAAAAATGCTGAAAACTCCAAAGGCCAGAGTGCCTTTTTACCAAATGATTGCAGTGCCTCTGCATCAAGGAAGCAGAGCTGGATGGAAGATGAGATGGATGAATCAAAAGGAGTAGGCTTCAGAAGATGGGTAACAACAAACTCCACCGAGCTAAAGGACCACGTTCTAACCCAATGAAAGAAGCTAGGAACTTTGATAAAAGGTTATAGGACCTGCTAACTTGAATAACCAGGTTAGAGAGGAACATAAATGATCTGATGGAGCTGTTAAACACAGCATGAGAAGTTTGTGAAGCATACATAATAGCTGAATCAACCAAGCAGAAGAAAGAATATTTGAGTTTGAAGACCATCTTTCTGAAATAAAGCACGCAGACGAAGTTAGAGAATAAAGAATGAAAATGAACAAAACCTCCAACAAATACGGGACTATGTAAAAAGTTTACATATGAACCTATGATTGATTGGTGTACCTGAAAGAGATGGGGAGACTGGAACCAAATTGGAAAACACTCTTCAGGATATTACCCAGGAGAACTTCCCCAACCTAGCAAGACAGGCAAACATTCAAATTCAGGAACTACAGAGAATAACACTAAGATACTTCATGAGAAAATGAGCCTGAAGACACATAATCATCAGATTCTCCAAGGTCAAAATGAAGGAAAATATGTTAAGGGCAGCCAGAGAGAAAGGCCAGGTCACCTACAAAGGGAAGTCCATCAGACTAACAGCAGATCTCTGAGCAAAAACCCTGTAAGCCAGAAGAGATTGGGGGTCAATATCCAACATTCTCTAAGAAAATAATTTTCAACCCAGAATTTCATATCCAGCCAAACTAAGCTTCATAAGTGAAGGAGAAATAAAATCCTTTCCAGATGAGCACATGTTGAGGGATTTCATCGCCACCAGGCCTGCATTGCAAGATCTCTTGAACAAGTACTAAATATGGAAAGGAAAAACCAGTACCAGCCACTGCAAAAACACACCAAAATATAAAGACCAATGACACTATGAAGACACCTCATCAACTAGTGTGTAAAATAGCCAGCTAGCATCATGATAATAGGATCAAATTTACACATAACAATATTAACCTTAAATGTAAACAGGCTAAATGCCCTAATTAAAAGACACAGGCTGGGAAATTGGATAATGAGTCATGACCCATCAGTGTGCTGTATTCAGGAGACCCATCTCAAGTGCAAAGACACACATAGGCTCAAAATAAAGGGATGGAGGAATATTTACCAAGCCAAGGGAAAGCAAACAAAACAAAACAAAACAAACAAACAAAAAAACAGGGGTTGCAACTCTAGTCTCTAATAAAACAGACTTTAAACCAACAAAGATCAAAAATGACAAGAAAGGGCATTACATAATGGTAAAGGAAACAATTCCACAAGAGGAGTTAACTATCCTAATTATATAAGCACACAATACAGGAGCACCCAGATTCATAAAACAAGTTCTTAGAGACCTACAAAGAAACTTAGATTGTCACACAATAATACCGAGAGACTTTAATACCCCATTGTTAATACTAGACAGATCAATGAGACAGAAAATTAACAAAGATATTCAGGACTTGAACTCAGCTCTGGATCTAGTGGACCTAATAGACATTTACCCAATTCTTCACCCCAAATCAACAGAATATACATTCTTCTAAGTGCCACATGACCCTTACTCTGAAATCTACCACATAATGAAAGTAAAACACTCCTTAGCAAATGCAAAAGAACCAAAATCATAGCACAAACCACAGTGCAATCAAAGTAGAACTCAGGATTAAGAAATATATAATGTAGATGATGGGTTGATGGGTTGGCATGTGTACACCTATGTGACAAACCTGCAAGTTCTGCACATGTATCCCAGAACTTAGCATACAATAATAAAAAGGAAATTCAAAGGCACACAACTACATGGAAATTGAACAACCTGCTTCTGAATGACTCCTGGGTAAATAATGAAATTAAAGCGGAAATCAAGAATGTTTTTGAAACCAATGAGAACAAAGTGATAATGTACCAGAATCTCTGGGAAACAGCTAAAACAGCATTAAGGGGGAAATTTATAGCACTAAATGCCCACAAGTGAAAGCTAAAAAGATCTCAAATCAATACCCTAACATAACAATTTAAAGAACTGGAGAAGCAAGAACAAATAAATCCAAAAGCTAGCAGAAGACAAGAAGTAAATAAGATCAGAGCATAACTGAAGGAGATAGATACATGAAAATTTCCATGAAAAATCAATGAATCCAGGAGATGGTTTTTTGAAAAAATTAACAAAATAGACCACTAGCTAGACTAATAAGAAAAGAGAGAAAAATCAAATAGCCACAATAGAAAACGACAAAGGGAGCCGGGCGTGGTGGCTCACACCTGTAATCCCAGCACTTTGGGAGGCCGAGGCGGGCAGATCACAAGGTCAAGAGATCAAGACCATCCTAGCCAACATGGTGAAATCCCGTCTCTACTAAAAAATCCAAAAATTAGCTGGGCGTGGTGGCGTGACCTGTAGTACCAGCTACTCGGGAGGCTGAGGCAGGAGAGTTGCTTGAACTCAGGAGGTGGAGATTGCAGTGAGCCGAGATTGCACCACTGCACCCCAGTCTGGCGCCTGGCAACAGAGCGAGACTCTGTCTCAAAAAAAAAAAAAAAAAGTAAAAAAAAAAAAAATGACAAAGGGAATATCACTCTGACCCCACAGAAATATAAACTACCATTAGAAAATACTATAAATGTCTCTACACAAATAAACTAGAAAATCTAGAAGAGATGACTCAATTTCTGGACATATGCACCCTCCCAAGACTAAACAAGGAAGAAGTTGAATCCCTGAATAGGCCAATAACAAGTTCTGAAATTGAGGCATCAGTTAATAGCCTACCAATCAAAAAAAGCCCAGGACCAGATGGATTCACAGCTGAATCATACCAGAGGTACAAAGAGGAGCTGGTGCCATTCCTTCTGAAATGATTCCAAACACTTGAAAAGGTGAGACTCCTCCCTAACTCATTTTATGAGGCCAGCATCATCCTGATACCACAACCAGGCAGAGATGCAACAAAAAAAGAAAACTTCATGCCAACATCCCTGAAGAACATTGGTGTGAAAATCCTCAGTAAAATATTGGGAAACCAAATCCAGCAGCATATCAAAAGCTTATCCACCATGATCAAAGTTGGTTTCATCCCTGGGATGCAAAGCTGGTACAACATATACATTAAACGTAATCCATCACATAAACAGAACCAATGACAAAAACCACATGATGATCTCAGTAGATGCAGAAAAAGATCTATGATAAAATTCAACATTCTTTCATGTTAAAAACTCTCAATAAATGAGGTATTGATGGAACATATCTCAAAATAATAAGAGCTACTTATGACAAACCCACAACTAACAACTGAATGGGCAAAAGCTGGAAGCATTCTCTTTGAAAACTGGCACAAGACAAAGCGCCCTCTCTCACCACTCCTATTCAACATAGTATTGGAAGTTCTGTCCAGGGCAATCAGACAACAGAAAGAAATAAGGCATATTCAAATAGGAAGAAAGGAAGTCAAATTGTCTCTGTTTGCAGATGACATGATTGTGTATTTAGAAAACCCCATCTTAGCAGCCCAAAATCTCCTTAAGCTGATAAGCAACTTCAGCAAAGTCTCAGGATACAAAACCAATGTATAAAAATCACAAGCATTCCTGTACACCAACAATAGACAAGCAGAGAGCCAAATCATGAATGAACTCCCATTCACAATTGCTACAAAGAGAATAAAATGTGTAGGAATACAGCAAACAAGGAACATGAAAGACCTCTTCAAGGAGAACTATAAACCACTCCTCAAGGAAACAAAAGAGGACACAAACAAGTGGAAAAGCATTCTATCTACATGGATAGGAAGAATCAATATCATGAAAATGGCAGTACTCCCCAAAGTAATTTAGAGATTCAATGCTATTCTCATTAAACTATGATTGACATTCTTTACAGAATTAGAAAAAGACTAGTTTAAATTTCTTATGGAAAAATAAAAGAAACTGTATAGCCAAAATAATCCAAAGCAAAACGAACAAAACTGGAGGCATCATGCTGCCTGACTTCAAACTATACTACAAGGCTACAATAACCAAAACAGCATGGTACTAGTACCGAAATAAACATATTGACCTATGGAACAGAACAGAGTCCTCAGAAATAACACCACACATCTGCAACCATCTGATCTTTGACAAACCCAACAAAAAACAGGCAAGGGGGAAAGGATTCCCTATTAATAAATGGTGCTGGGAAAATAGGCAAGCCATATGCAAAAAACTGAAACTGAACTTTTTCATTACACCTTGTGCAGAAATTAACTAAAATGGATTAAATATTTAAATGTAAGACACAAACCATAAAAACCCTAGAAGAAAACTTATGGAATACCTTTCAGGACATAGGCATAAGCAAAGATTTCATGGCGAAAATGTCAAAAGCAATTGCAACAAAAGTGAAAATTGACAAATGGGATTTAATTAAACTAAAGAGCTCTGCACAGCAAAAGAAACTATCATCAGAGTGAACAGACAACCTACAGAATGGGAGAAAAGTTTTACAATCTACCCATCTGACAAAGGTCTAATATCCAGAATTTATAAGGAACTTAAACAAATTTACAAGAAAAAAAAACATCAAAGAGTTGGCAAAGGATATGGACAGACACTGGTCAAAACAAGACATTTATGTGGCCAAAAAATATACGAAAAAAGGCTTAACATCACTGATCATTAGAGCAATGCAAATCAAAACGACAATTTTCTACAAAATTTCATAGAAAACAATTTTCCACAGAGGATGAGGTTTCGGGATGGTTTTTTGGATGATTCAAGGGCATTACATGTATTATGTACTTTATTTCTATTATTACATTGTGTGGTCTATTATTATTGCAATGTGATAATATCTCACACTAGTCAGAATTGCAGTTATTAAAAAGTAATTAAACAATAGATGCTGGTGAGGCTGTGGAGAAATAGGAATGTTTTTACACTGTTGGTGGGAATGTAAATTAGTTCATCCATTGTGGAAGATAGTATAGTGATTCCTCAAGGATCTGGAACCAGAAATACCATTTGACCCAGCAATCCCATTACTGAGTATATACCCAAAGGAATATAAATTATTATTCTATAAAGACACATACACACATATGTTTACTGCAGTACTATTTATAATAGCAAAGACATGGAACCAGCCCAAATGCCCATCAATGATAGACTGGATAAAGAAAATGTGGTAAATAGACACCATGGAATACTATCCAGCCATATAAAGGAATGAGATCATGTTCTTTGTAGGGACATGGATAAAGCTGGAAACCATCACCCTCAGCAAACTAACACAGAAACAGAAACAGAAACTCACATGTTGCATGTTCTCACTCATAACTGGGAGTTGAACTATGAGAACACATGGACACAGGGAGCAGAACAACACACATGAGGGCCTGTTAGGGGATGGGGGTGAGGGGAGGGACAGCATTAGGACAAACAGCTAATGCATGTGCAACTTAAAACCTAGATGATGGGTTGATAGGTACAGGAAACCACCATGACACATGTATACCTATTATAACAAATCTGCACATTCTGCCACGTATCCTGGAACTGAAAGTAAAATTTTAAAAAAAATCAAAATAGAAAAACGACTTAAGTGTCAGTTGAAACTATAAAACTACTAGAAGAAAACACTAGGAAAATGATCCAGGACATTGGTCTGAGCAAAGATTTTTTTTTTTTTTTTTTGGTCAGACCTGAAAAGCACAGACAACAAAAGCAAACATAGGCAAATGGGAGCATATCAAGTGTAAACACTTCTGCCTATCAAAGAAAACAATAGAGTGAAGGAACAACTTAAAAAATGGGAGAAAATAATTGCAAACTACCCGTTTTGAAGTGGCTACATTGTCTGGTATATAAACAATGGGTTTGTTATTGTGTGCCCGGAAAATTTAGGACATGGACACACACCAGGAGTTTAGGAGTGGAGGTTTAATATGAAGAAGAGAAGAGAAAGAAAATCAGCTCTCTCTCAGAGAAAGGAGCCTCTGAGCATAAAGCATCAGCAGGCGGTAGATGCACTGAATTTTATAGTCAGCTTTGAGGAGGCAGTGTCTGATTTACATAGGGCACACAGATTTGTTCCATCAGGTATCACATTTACATAGCAAATGGGGAAGGCCGGTCACCCCACCCTAATCTTATTATGCAAATGGGCTTTTCAGTTCAACAGCACCATCTTGTCTACTTCTTATTGTACCTGTGGCTGACAAAGAGAAGGAAAGATGGAGCTGCCGTCTTGAACATGTCTAGTTCCTAGTTCCTGCCGGCATTCACTCGTGAAAGCTCCTAGCTTGCTTGTGCTTGCTTGTCTGTCTGCAGCTTGACTTTGCGGGCTGCTCTTTGTTAGAAAATTATTTGGGGCTGCTTTTCATTAAAAAGCAAAGCCTTACTGAGGACTCTCATACCCTTGCTATCTGCCTAAGTGATTTCTTCTTAACGTATTAATAACCAAAATATATATTTAACCCTTGGAAAACGTGGAGATTAGGGACACAGACACAACACCCCTACCCCAAAAAAAGGATAATGATAAAAAATCTTATCTGTTTCACATTGGAAAGTTATCTAAATTATTTGAGCAGGTGACTGATAATCAGATTTGATTTTGGACATTACTTATCCCTCTCAGGAGAATTTATATTTCACTTGTTAACCAAAACGATTTCTAACTGCTATCATTTCGGAGCATCCATAATCAAATACACACCATTTTCATTACTTTCCAGTGTTTATGGGGAATACAGGAGTGGTAGTGCCTCTGCATACACATTGGGTAGACATCTACTTAGTCTACCCAGGTTCTGATGCACTTTAAATGATGGCACCATACTTGTGAGGTGGTACAGGAAAATACAATGAGAACTAGCATTTATCGTGAAACCACTGTATCAAACCTTCTACCTGATTCATTTACTAATTATTCCAGCTGTCTTCAACCTTTTTTGGTACCAGGCACCAGTTTCATAGAAAACAATTTTCCACAGACCAGGAGGTTGGGGGATGGTTTTTGGATGATTCAAGTGTATTACATTTATTGTGTGCTTTATTTCCATTATTATTACATTGTAATACATAATGAAATAATTATACAACTCACCATAATGTAGAAACAGTGGGAGCCCTGAGTTTGTTTTCTGGCAACTAGATGGTCCCATCTAGGGGTGATGGGAGACAGTGATAGATCATCAGGCATTAGATCCTCATAAGAAGCATCCAACCTAGATCCCTCACATGTGCAGTTCACAGTAGGGTTTGTGCTCCTATGAGAATCTAATGCTGTTGCTGCTCTGGCAGGGGGAGCCTCTGTAAATACAGATGAAGCCTTGCTCACTCACCCGTTGCATACTTCCTGCTGTGGGGCTTGGTTTCTAACAGCCCACAGACCAGTATTGGTCTCAGTCCCAGGAGTTGGGACCCCTGCATTAATTCATTTAATGTTCAGTTATTGAATGTTGGGCGCTGAGCAACTGATATAAATTAGGACAGTAAGATAGTAGGTTTCATTTTTTAAAAAATGGAATGTTAAAGTTTAAAGTCAGTGCAATTTTACTTTGAAAACTCACACACATACCCCAATCAGAAATTTTAGGTAAAGCAACCATTCCATAAAAAATACAGTATTTTAGAGATATGTTGAAATACACAAACACATACACATCAAAACAACCCTAATTAACTAAACTTTAAATAGGCTTCTTTCAGACATCAGGCTCCTGGCCTTGGTTTTCTTAGAGCATTTACTTTAGAGAAGTTGCAATTGTAAATTCTTTCTCTGACCCTTTGAGAAGTAAACATCTCCTATCTTACCACCTTTGCAACCTAGGCATGTCATTCTCAAGGACCTGGGAGCTAACACTTTGAAATATAATCATTGAAGGAGATCGCACCTTTGTCTCCATTTTCTGTGGAAGGGCAGGAGCCTACTTTTCCGTTAGCTCACCCCAGTGCTTAAAAATCCTCCTGCTTATTTGTTGCAGCAAAGTTGAGTTCAGAATCTCTCCCTTATTGCAGTCGTCTGCAATAAAGTCTCCCTTGCCTGTTCAACTCTGTTCAATGAAATTTTTCTTTGAAAACACACACACACACACACACACACACACACACACAGAGAGAGAGAGAGAGAGAGAGAGCGAGCAATTAGAAATTTCAGGTAAAACAACCATTACATAAACCTTACAGATAAGATATACTCCATCTGGAAAATTAAAATGCAGCCTGGTTAGGTTCTTTTATGAAGTATAAGAATGAAACTTCTAGGCCGGGCAAGGTGGCTCACACCTGTAATCCCAGCATTTTGGAAGGCCGAGGCGGGCAGAACACAAGTTCAAGAGATCAAGACCATCCTGGCCAATGTGGTGAAACCCTGTCTCTACTAAAAATACAAAAATTAGCTGGTCATGGTGGTGCATGCCTGTAGTCCCAGCTACTCAGGAAGCTGAGGCAAGAGAATCGCTTGAACCAGGGAGGTGGAGGTTGCAGTGAGCCAGGATCGTGCCACTGTACTCCAGCTTGGCAACAGAGTGAGACTCCGTCTAAAAATAAAAAAAAAGAATGAAACTTCTTTGTGTAGTCATCTTACTTGTGTTTCTTTTTAGACTTCTAAGTACGGCAGAGAAATTGTGAGCTTTAAAACTGAGGATTATTGTTTACTTCAGAAACCATATAGCATGTTCCTGGAGTAAATAATATTTACTCAGTCATAAGAATGAAAATGCTATTTGTTGTCTTTCAATTTTGCAATCACCTATAGATAAACATAGCGTACTAAATTATAGGTACAGAAAAAGATAAATGTTTTCAATCTTGATAAGGTGAAGTGTGAAGGTGGGAAAAAGGAAGGAGATGGGCAGGGAAGCACTGAAGGGTATGAGAATGAATATAGCTGATGAGAAAAATAGAGTTTAAGTATTTAAAATATATTGAGATAACTAGAAAGAAATTTAAAAAAACTGATGTAACTATTGGGCTATATTGGTGGAGGGGAATGAAGAATTTTAAACCTATTAAATACAGTCATAAGAGTAACATAATTTTTAAAGCTTATAAATTAACAGATAATATGAAAGTATAATAAAAATGTAAGTATGGTGCATGAAAAGAAATATAAGAAACAAAACCAGAAATATTGAAAAGTTATTGCCCCTGAAATGGAGTTTTGGGGATAAAGAGTAGTGTGGTAGAAATTGTATTTTATTGTAAATATTTTTGTACTATTTTTTAACCATACAATTTATTTTGAAAAAAATAATTATTATATTTTTGTTGTTCTTAAAGTTTCCCTTCAGCTGCCACATACTGGGTCTTTTCTTTCATCAAATATTTGCCCTGGATGGGAATAGGCTGCACATTTCCATGGATCCTGCTCTGAGTGCAGTCATGTCTCTGAGTCATTATAACTCTCCCATTCTTATTCAGTGAGCTTAATCATTTCTTTTTATCCCCAGAACCACCTGGTGTTCAGCAAACAAAGAAGCCTCCAGGTACAAGAATCTATCCTCCTTAGAAGGCAGCAGGTATTACAAATAACAAAAAGCAACAAAACATGCAAGAACTAAATTTCTTGTCATAGTTTCCTTTTTTTTGGTCACAACTTGGAAAATCGCATTCTCATTATAGTCCTCGGAATATTTGAAGAAGGCTAATGAGCTACTCCTTTAGTCTCGACTCCTTAAATATGTCCTCTTTTCTTTAAATTGTCTCCAGGTTTCTGACTCTTTGTTACAAGTCACTTTCAGCTCTTTGTCAGGGTATAGAAGCCTCTCTATCCTTCAAACAAGCTTCTGTTTGTTAATGTCCCATTTAACCGTAGCTCCCAGGACAGAAGAGGGTGCTTTCGATGTGCTCTCCCTATTATGTAGGACCAGACGTTAGAGGACAGGCCAGGATATTGTTTGTTTTTGTATTATTAATTAATTGAAAAATGCCCATTTTTATGTGGTCACACTTTACTAATTCCGATTGCCTGATAAATGCTCATTGGAGTGGTGAATGTCGTGTGTTCCTTCCTTCCTATTAAATGTTAATTTTGAAGGCCAAAAGCATATTTGCTGATGTGAAAAAAAATTCATAGTAGGATAACCAATAGGAGATATCATTGTCCAAAATGATGTCATTTTTAACCTTCCCCTTGGATTAGTTTATTGGCTAATAATATTTGCATCCTTATTCATTTCCTGAATTCAGTCATTTGATCCATTCAACTTAAGGGCTTATTCTTGGTTGAAAATGGAGAGGCTGTCAGTGGTGAGTGCTAAGGCAGCATGAATTTAGAGGGAAAATAGGATTCACTCTGAGCAGATAAAGGGTAACTAGGGGAGGATTCTTGGTTGTTGATTTCCAATTCGTGAATTTGAAACATTAGAAAGGTAGCAAAAGAATAAGGAAAGAAGTATGTCTAAGGTCGATGGTCTCAAAGCTGTTAAGAAAAGGAAGACATTTAATTAAAATAAACCAAAAATGGAATAATTTCTGAACAAAGGAATAAATTATGGGCTCATCAAAAACCAGGAAAGTGGAGTCTATACCACAGACCCTATAGGTAAAACTACTCTAAAGCTATTCTGTACAAATGTCCATCATGTAGCATCATGCCTGATACACTATGGTTATAGGTAATTATCATATGACAAAATACACTTGTAACTTGATAAATTGGAGAACTTTAACTCCACAGCCTCTATAGCTTCTCTCAGCTTTAACATTCTGTAAATCTAAGCTCCCGAAGTCTTTATCCTTGCTCAGCCCTGCTAGTCCATGCTGTCCTTTTAAAGTCAGTCATGTGCATGGCAGTTGACACAGAGAACCTCCTGCAAAAATTAATTCTGTTCCAGGCAATTCCTGAATTATCCTACATTTCTTCATCACTTTTAACTTTAGACTGCTTTGATCTTAGGCCCCCAGTTTTATACACCCAGTTTCAATCACTAGTTTTATTCTGGGTCTTAATGGCCACCCCTATGTCCCCTCATTTTCCCTGGCTTGGCTTCCCACAGGGTCTCAACTCTGTACTTTTCCTGGTGTAGGGATCTGCCAAAGGTATCCTACTCTTGCTTCTACCACCATTGTAAGAAGGAGGATTGACCACATTTATTCAATATTAGTGCTCTTTATCACAGTCTCTCTTCCTTTCTAGCTCTGGAAAGAGTTGCTGCTATTCCTGTTTTTACTTCCTCCCTTTCCATTCACTCCTATGCCTGCTGTAGCCTTGCTTCTGCCTTTATCATTAGACCACACTTTTTTTTTCCGAAGATGACCAGTGACAAATCAAACTGTTGGTATCTTCAAAGTAGGTGCCTGAATGCTTAACTCATGTGACTATGTGTAGAATTAAACATTCACTTCTGAACAGACGCTTTTCTATGTTTTTTCTTTCTCATCTTCATTAGGATCTGTTTCCTCTACTTCTTCCTGGGATTCTCTCTGGGATCGCTTCTCTTCTAGCTCTACAAAGTAAAGTTAGAAGACCATGCTCATCCATTTTCATGACTACTGTCAACTATCACCCATATTCCCAAACCTCTCCCTTGAGTTCTTGATCTAAATATCCTGTGCATACTAGTGAGTCACATCACATACTGTGAAATGAAACTAATAGTTTCTTTAAAATGTAAGATTAAATCAGTGTCATCTATTTTTAAATAACATGGTATATACTAGGAATTGTATACATTTCTGTTAATAAAAAATCTTAGATTTCTAATCTTAAAATCTTAGAAGTATAAAAATTACTGAACCATATATAAAAAATAACATTAACTAAGACACTTAGGTATGTACTATGTGCCAAGAATTGCTTTACATCCTCTGATGTATAAAAATCACTGAATCCTTAGAACAACTTTATAAAGTAGTACTATGATTATTTGCATTTTACCGATGAGGAATCTCAGGAACAGAATTGTAAAACTTTTCCAGGGTCACCTAGAAAGAAAGTAGAATAGGAGCTGAATCCATGCCCTGAATCAGTGTCTGAGTTTTTAATCATCTTCTACTTCCTCTCAAGAAGGACTCTGAGAAACGTCAGGAAATTGCTAATGAAACATTTAGAAGACATTAGAAAAAAGATCCCATAGATGATTAGATGAAATGGCTCTCTTTGAAGATAAAGACAAGAAAAAATTCTGAAAACAGAAAATAATTGAAAAATGAGGAAAATCTAATACAAAGTAGGGAAACCTGAATGCTGTAACCAAGGTGCAAAACTTTGTATAGAAATTTGGGCTAGAGTTGAAGCACGGCCATCAATATGTTGTTTTTTAAAGGAGACTGCTAATTGTGTTTACAATGGAATTTGTACACTATATATGTAACTAAAAGGCATTGATTATTTTAAAACCCAGTAAGATCTTTGTACGTTCTGCTAGAGTGGCATATGGTATGTTGGGTACAACTAGATTTGGTTGCATGTTTTTTGTTAATCACTGGAGAATTTTATTTTGTCTTTTGTGAATTACTGATTGAGTACATTGGCAATGCCCAGAAAACTCTATAATATAAAATAGTAAACAAGTTTAAAAAGAAACTATAAATACTGGAAGATTTGGAAAGGGAATTCAAATGGATTTGGGTGAATGACCATCCTACTTTGCCCAGGACCCAGAAACTTCTCAGTCTCAGGCAAATTGAAATGGTTCGTCACATCTAGATCCAACTCTGTGAATTACAAACCTTGCATTACAAAACTTTAGGCAAACCCCTAAATCCTCGGAATCCCACCTTCATCATTTGTGTAATGAGTCATCTACCCTACCTAAAGGGGCTACACAGGCAGAGGAGTTGCTGAGTCACTGTAGGTGTGTGTGACATTGAGACCGTGGTTCTGTGAGGTGTGAAGTGCCTGTACGCCTCCATGACATATATCACACTTAGAAGAATTAGTTGTGTAATGCCTGTGTTCCTCATTTTTTCTCTCCTTTATAGCTACAGTCGGTGCCTTATGATTAGCTTGATATGATAGTCTTATGATATATTAGCTTGTGATTAATAAATGGGTTGTATCATCAAAGGTGTGGACAAGAGGCCTTAGAATAGAAAGGTGGTCATAGTATAGATGTACTTCTTTGCTTTACTGCCATCACCTCCACCCTGGTATGTCATCTTTCTCTATTACTCCTCACCACATAAAAATATCCACTGCTGATGGGAGACAGCTGGGAGGCTCTTTGGAGATTACAGGGTGGTGTAACGGAGCTGGAGTCTGTGGGTGGGAGGTAGTAATGGGGGCAGAGCCTAATAGACTCTGAGTGGAATATACTTATACTAGTTGTGCTGCTTCTGAGGAGGAAATATAATAACCACACATATTTTTTTACAGACTTTGAAAACTGTTGGGTGATATTACTTTGTAGAGATGAAGGTGTCATTGTAAATATTTACCTTTCGAGCCTCCTTTTCCTTACTCTGCAACACCTTCTGAGTATTCTTAGTCAATAAGAGAGGGGGTGGTGGAGGAAGGTGATTGATTGATTTCAGAAAGAAAGAAATGGCTTAAGTGACCATTAGAGCTAGGGTTTGAATAATGTGTTTTAAAATTACAGGGTTGAAGTTATGCACTAATATATAAAGAGAATAATAGCAATAATTTTCACAGATGTCATATGAATGAACCAAAAAAAATCAATGTAGCACAAAAATTCAGTGACCTGAATATATTACTTATATTTATATTTGAAAACTAGGTATAGTATAAATGTCTCTGTTGAGGCAGTATGAATTAGCATTTATGTCAGCTTAAGTGACAGAATATTTAAAATTTTAAAGGCTTATATTTGTGAGAATTTTCTTCACAGAAACTGCATACATACAATGGATTTTTTGGCCAACTTTCTAGCTTAATATTCTTCTTCTTTGGCAACAGAAGCCTTAGCTAGGGTGCTTTGTAAATATCCACTGTCAATAAAATAAGAATATTGTGGAGAAAAGGATTTATATCATATACTGGAAAATTATATCAAGGAAACCCAGGCCACAGAGCCTAGATTGTGGAAAACAGATGTCAAACATAAGTATATTTGGTTGGAAGTAACAGAGTTAGCTTATGCAAAGGAAAAGATTTATTATAAGGATCTGAGATATCTCCTGGAACTCAGGGACATAAAAGCAGCCAGGTTTCAGGAAACACTGTCTCTGAAGCCTGCGCAATCATCTCAGAAATAGATGCTGCTAGTCACAAGAGAGCAGGAAAGAGTATAGATGACTCAGTGTGGCTCCACCAGAGTTTCTAGGAAAACATTAGCTCTGACAAACAAACCGTAAGACCTCTGAATTTAAGTCCATTCTGAGTCTTCGTACATGAAACACATTAGAAACAAGACATTTATTTTTTCATTTTCCCAATTATGCTTCTTTATTTATTTTCTCCGAAGAACATTTTGCTTAAAATAAAATTTATTACCAGCACATGGTTTCCCATAGCAAAGACTGTCAAATCTTTAAGTACAATTCTTTTTTTTTTTATGCACTGTGACCTATTGTAGTAGGAGTCTGTTCACACATTTCAATGAAAGCACCTCTCCCTCAGGATTTCTCAAACCCCCATGACCCAAAATAAAATGAGGAACTGTAATTAAGTGGGAATTTCTGGCTGTATACAGAGCCAAAATAGTTAATTCAAAATAGTAAAGTAAATTTCAGTCTAAATTGCTTGATTGATTTAACTTGTCTAAAGTAATCAAATTTATTTCTTAACAGACAGAGTTTCTAGTGTTTGATCAAAGGACTGCTTTCTTGGTTCTACCAAGTTCATACATTTTGAATAAAAAATTATATGCCTCCTTAGGTATTCCTTCAGAATTCTTCCCTCTTAAAGCTGTTTCTTCAGGATTTTTTAGGGAAAGAGCTCTGACCAATTTGTGAGTTTTCCTTACGAATCAGAAGATTTTGTGAATTACATTTTATTCATTCCTTCAACAAGTGTTTTTTGACAGCTCACTCTATTCCAGGTGCAGTTTGAGGGACTTAGAATTTATCGGTGAATAAAACAAAACAAATATGGAGCTTACATTCTAATGAGGGAAGATACCTATCCATAATGAATGTAATACATTGTAAGTCATATATATTAGAAGGTGGCAAGTGCTGTGGAAAGGAAAATAGAGCAAGGAAAAGAGGGTTGGGAGTGTGTTGGGGAGAATTATAGCTTTCACTTTAAAATGGAATGGTTCCTGCAGGGTTTATCCAGCAGGTGACATTTGGAGCAAAGTCTTGAAGAAAGTTAGTGCTACTGAGGGAAGCAGTTTGCAGGCTCACAGGACAGTGACTGCAAAGGTCCTGGCGTGTACATGGTCAGCAAGGAGGCCAGCATGGCTGGAGTGGAGTGAGCCAGCAGTGGGGCAGAAGTCAGAGAAGGAGGGGGCTCGAAGTCAGTTTCTGTAGGTCTCTTAGAATATTGGATCCATGTTACCCCCAAATTCATAGGTTGAAGTCCTAAACTATAGTACCTCAGAGTGTGACCTTCTTTGGAAAGAGGGTCAGTACAGATGTAATAAATTAAGATGAGGTCATATTGGAGTAAGGGAGTCCTTAATGCAGCATGACTAGTGTCCTTATAAAAAGGAGAAATTTGGACCCAGACACACATGTGGGGAGAATGCCATATGAGGATGAATTCAAAGACTGGAATGATGCTTCCACAAGTTAAGGGATGCCACTGATGGCTGACAAACCACCATGAGCTAGGAGAGGTCATGGAACAGATTCCCCCTCACAACTCTTAGAGCGCAACAATCCTGCCGAATGATGCCCTGATCTTGGTCTTTTGGCCTCTAGAGCTGCAAGATAATACATTTCTGTTATTTAGCCTCCAGTTTGTGTGGTTCTTTGTCAAGGTGGCGCAGAAAACTACTCCATAGAAAATTGTAAGGATTTTGGCTTTCACTCTGGGTGAGGTGGGAGGTATTGCAGAGTTTTGAGCAAAGGCAGGACATGATCTGATTTCCATTTGAAAAGGATAGTTCTGGATGCTGTGTGGGGATACACTGTCAAGGAGCAAAGGTATAATACTGAAGTCATATATACAGGCCAGAGGTGATGGTGGTCCTAACCAGAGCAGTAGCAGTGGATTAGTGCGAAGTGGAGATTATTGTGAAGGTAGAGGTGACGGATTTAGCTTCTGCCTGGAAGTCTCATAGAACAAACATCAGAGAGGATTTTCTGATGGATTGGACGTGGAGGATGAGAGAAAGGGAGGTGTCAGGGATGACAGTAAGGTGTTGGAATTGAAATACTTGAAATGCAGTAAGTACGTTCCCATTCACTGAAATGGGAAAGGCTGTGGTTGGAGGGTTTTGTTTGGTTTTAGTGGGAGGAGGTCAGAGTTTCAGTTTTGGACATGTAAAGTATGAGCTTTCTAATGGCAGTCCAGTGAAAGTATGATCAAGGAGCAGCACAAAATATATTCATGTCCCTTTAATGGCACTGAAAGTTGCTGACAGAGATAAAATCCATCAAAATATAAGGAAGCAGAATGCACAGATCTAATGTGGATTAATTTAACCACAGGTATTTAGGGGGCTAGATGGAGAAAATAACAGTAAGGACTTAGGTACATAGAAAGATGCAGAAATGCTGCAGATAGGTTTTAATTAGAAGTTTCACAAAATCACTTCTGTTCTCAAGGCCTATCTGCTACTTTCCATAACATGCATTATTCATGCTGTATGTTTATCGAAATGGGCTGAAGGAGTCCAGTGAGAGGAACCAGTCATGAAAGTATGACTGCAGTGCTCTGTCTTTGCCGTGACAGATGACTTCTCCTGGTGCAGTACCTCTTCAGCTTTCTGTATATTTAGTGTTGCGGGCTGGCTTACATCTCTGTTCAGCTACAATTAATTATGCTGAAATTCTTATTTAATGTTCCCTCCCTCCTGAAAAATCAATATCCACAACCATTAGTCTCCAAGTTATTTTCATGAAGCATTTTAGAGTCCATTAGAATGCAAATGAAAAGAAGTGATCTCGGGCCTGGTATTTTCAGAAGTAAGGGGGTTTTTAAAAGTTGTTCGTTTTGAACTTTTAGAAGCAGGAACATTCGAGGCAAACTCCAAGAGCCAGCAGAACTTTTATTGGGTATTTTGAGAGCTGTTTTCTTGTGGGTGATGGCGGAGGCAGCAGTTGGGAGGTGGCTGGTGGTCTGCTGAGTCTTTTCCATGGCAAGCAGCCAGCTGGGGCGGAGGCTGCAGGGTGTGGGTGTGCGGGGAAGCTTCAAAGGGAGGGAGGTGTGAGGAACAAGTGGAGATGGTAGAAAATGTTCTAGAAGGCAGGCAAGGAGGTGGGAAGCAAAGGCTGAAGGAGAGCCTCTTGCATAGTTAATGGTCATATAACAGTATGGTTGAGATTCCATTTGGTCCATTGGTTTAAAAATGATAGAAGGAAGATTATCTCATGATTAAGATGAATGCAACAATCATTATTTTAATACCTCTTGGGTACTAGGCACAGTATAAGACCCTTGTGAGATGTGAACACCCTCATCAGAGCATTTTGAAATAAGTCTCCTCATGCTACTGATTTCATGAATTTTGTGTACCCAGACTCCCCCCATTTTTGCTTGCATCTAGCACACCTAAAAATGTTTGAAATACAGTGGACAGATACGATTAGCATAGTTATCTGATTGTGGATTTGGCAACTGCCTGGAAGTCTCCTAGAACAAACAGCTAGAAAGAAGCAAAAGAAATAATACAGACTGGAATCCTGTGACTTAGGCAATTTTTTAGAACATTTTGTTTCTATCTAAAACAAAAATGTTCCCAAAGCCCTGAAATCTCACCATGATTTTGTTTCTCTCTGAAACGAAAAATTCTTTTGCTTCATCCATAGTTCTCAAGGGGTAGATGGGGAGTGTTTTCTCAGCTGGCCATCTCCGGATCACAGTTGTAGAACTAAAACTCATTTCTATTCTTTTCAGAAGCAGGAAGTGACTTTCTTACCTGAGGCACAGCCTCAATTGCCACCTGGATTGCTGAGACATTCTAAAATCTTTCCAGTGAAAGAAAATTTTAAACTCTTACAGTGAAGGACAGAGAGAGACACTAACTCCTTTTGTCTGTGCCACATTAACTTTTCTTTCAAATGCCATTTTTTTTTTCTCTTGTGTTCTGTTCATTTTACCTTTCTTGAACAGAAATAGTTGAATTCTTCCTTAACAACCTCCCTTCATAGGCAGAGCTTGAGTTCCTCACCTCTTCTATGGTAAATCCCTGTCATCTCATTGACTCCATATGGATACCCTATAAAGTACATGAGATTAGCTGGGTGTCACAGATAAGGAAACTGCAATTCAGAGATGTAATTTGGCCAGGGTGACACAGTAAGTGATTAATTAGCTGGTTTGAAGCCAAGTCACCCATATTCCAATTCCCAAATCTCAGGTTTCTCCGCTACATTGTAGAACTTGACTGAGCAGACAAGGATGGGGGAGGGCATTTTAAGCTGAGGAAATTCATGTAATTAGGTGGAAGTGCCCAGAAAATCTGGGGAACTATCCTGGTTCAGAGAGTCAAAGATGCATTGGGGAGCAGTAAAGTAAATGAACAAGTTGATCAGTCTGTCGTGGGATGAAGCTGGAGGTTTTTATGTTAGTGATATAGATACATACATAGATATCCCAGTAACACTCAGAACCATTGTTGGAGTATGCAGTTGCCTCACATGGTGTGATTTCAGGGCTTTGGGAAAATATTTCTGCCCCCTGCCCTCCAAAATCTCTCTTTTATAGGCCTCTTCCTGATGCAGACTTTCTGGCCTTAAAAATTAGCTCTTTTAGGTTTTTAAGAAATTGTATTTTTCGTTAAAGGGCATGTAGCTTTTTTGAACTAAATATTAAATAAGCACATTAAATATTCTCAACTACTCACACCTTTTTCACTCATTCATTCATCCACTCATTCCTTCATAATGTGTGCTTCACTCAGTCATTCTACTGGGTAGAAAATTATAAAAAGTGCGTCATAACAGTTCCTGACCTCAAGATTTGTTTCTAGTTGTGGAAGGACACTATGAAATGCACTGAAATAAAAGTTTTGATAGATGATTGTGCAGGAACTGTGGCCACGAGAACTTAATAAATAGTTGTTGAATTACAGAATATATTCTTGATGTTACCAAAATCAAGCTCCTTTAAAAGATAAAAAATTTCCTAGGTGACATGGGCAGGCCTAAGGTGAGAGGGCTCTAAGAAGAGAGAGCTGCATGTGCAGAAGCTCAGAAATGAGAGCAAGCGTGAAGTGAGTGTATGCAGGGGAGTGTTAGGCTGGGTTTGAGGATCAGGAACGACAGATGAAGACAGTTCAGCAAAGAAAGAACATCAACACTCCTGTTTTCCTTTTTTTTTTTTTTTTTTTTTTAAAAAAAACTTGTTAAGGATTTTGCTTTTATCTTGAATACAATGGGGATTATTGATGGATTTTAAACTGGAGAATAATGTAATAAAGATTTGTGATTTAGAAGGAGGCAGTGCAGAAAATATTTGACAGGTGGTTGAATCTGTAGGCAAGGAGATCTAAGCAAGAGTTGATGAGGATCCCTGGAATGGACGCATCCATTAGTGTGTAAGGAAGGAGAATATATATGTGTATATAAAGGAAAGAGAATATATACATCTATATAGTATAGTATATGCTTGGGTCAAACATATGTATATATTGTGATATATGCATATGTTCATATAGGTACACACACATACACACATATATATACACACATCTCCACTCAATGTCAAACATATGTACATATATGTTTGACCCAATCCTCTAACATAATGTAATCATAAATATATGTGACATTGGGGTAGAGATGTAAAGGGTGTGGTGGGCTATTGGACTGCTGCCTTGTCATGAATTAAGAAATACTGAAAGTATAACTAATTGTTCTTCTCTCACATCTTATTTCTGGGAGTAGGGACAAATGAGAGCATTAATTCAATTTGGGACTGGAGCTGAGCATAGGTGATTGACTATGGGGTATTTACTAAGGACTGAAGCCCATCCTGTGGGTCAACATGGGGATGACCCGGTATCTGTTCTCCCTTGTGTGCACACATACTTCTCTGCATCCCTGCATGATGTCTTTAAGTTAGGAGAGAGCTCTGTGCTGGGAGATATTTCAGTGTAGAGCTGAAACCATAAATCAGGATAAGGCTGGGGAGAAGGCACAGCTGGAAAGGATGTCCACAGAGATCGCTGAAGGAGGCAGTGGTGTGGGTGGGTCTCAAGAACTTGAAAGAAAAGGAACATGAGCTGGCTTCAAATGCAAAAACCATCTTTTTAGAGATCTAAACTTCAAATGCAAAAACCGTCTTTTAACTCAAACAGATGGTTCCCAGGCCTGAGGACAGGCTTTATTTCTAACCTGATTAAATTTCTTAATTTATCTAAAGAAATAATATGTGCTTATCCAGCTGGGGATTTTTGAGTCACAGAGACAGAGGAAAGAGGGAGTAGGGTGAGTGCTTGTCAGTGATCATGGGAGATGGGAGAGTCTTACTAAAGAACTTCACACATCCCCTATCCATTTGCAAGTCCACATTCACACTGGGGCAGCACTCATAGGCTGTCTCCGCCTTTGACTTTCCATTCATCTGATCGTATGCTCACTGGGAAAACTTCTGATGAGTCCTAGGATTTCCGTAGGTATGTGGCTCCCTGCAGTAAATGTCCTATGATACGGGATTTGGGTGTTCAGGTCCCTAAGACAGTTAAAAGTCAACATTCTATTAAAAATCATCATCCCTGTTAAAAATCAACATTCTGCTTTTGCACATCAGTTGTGTGATTTTGGTAAGTGCAGACGTATCTAGTTAGTTTCCTATAGCCACAGTAACAAATTGTTACAAACTTGTTGGCTTAACACAAGGAAAACTTACTATCTCACAGTTCTGGAGGCCACAGTCCAGATAAATTGAGCTGAAACCAAGATATTGGCAGTACCGTGTTCTCTCTAGAGGCAATATGGGAGGATCTATTTCTTGAGTCTTCTAGCTCCTGGTGACTTAAAGCATTCCTTGGCTTGTGGCTGCATCACTCTAGCCTGCTTACATGATCATATTGCTTTTTCTGTATGTATGTGTGTGTTTTTGTGTGAAATATACCTACCTCATCCTTTAACTTATAAGGACTCTTGTGATGACATTAAGGGCCCACCCAGATAATTCAGGACAGTAAGTCTTTAAGTTAATGATATCTGTAAAAACACTGTTTTTCTCCAAATGAGGTAACATTTATAGTTTCTAAGGATAAGGATTCAACATGTTTGGGGTCACTATTTAGCTCACTACATTAAGTTTGTAAATTTGACCCCCCAGCAAGGTATCCACTTACAGTGGGATGACAAAATCAGGCTTCTAAATGAGAACTGCCTGCAGTGATTTCTCTAAGGATTGAAGGCCATCCTGTTGAGCCATGTGGGCAATGGCCCGATAGTTTCTCTAACTCATGTGCTCACACAACTCTCTGTGTCATTGCATGGCACTGTTCCATATTTTCTTCTTTTTGAATTTCTACAGGAAACACCTTCCTTGGAGAACAAATGGTGGGTTAGAGAATAACAAGTAATTGAATGAATATAGAATGTAACACATCAGCAAAATGTGGCTAAAGGTAGGCTACAAAGATAGCTAAGGGCTTGATAATGGAAGATGTGAGACCTTAGATCAAATAAATTTTAGAAACCACCCCCCACCAAAAAAAAAATCAGGTCTCACTCAAGGTTGTGTTGGTGGTTCTGCCTTGATAAGAAGTATAATTATAGCTTATATTTACCAAGCCCTACTTGCTAGACGTTGCCCTAAGCATTTATATGCTTTCATTTATCTGATCATTGCAACTATCCTTTACATTAGATAATAGCGTTATTTTACATTGGGGAAAACAGAGGCACAGAGGCTTGAAGTAACTTACCCAAGGTCACTTAGCTTGGAAGTAGTAGATTGGTAATAAGAACTGAAGGAATCTGGTCTTAAAACTGATGCCCTTGACTTTAGTGCCACCATCTATAACCTAGTTTTTGTTCCTATGTACGCTTATTTACTTTTTCCTTTTTCCTTGATTTCCTTCTAGCTTACAGCTCTTCAAAGCTAAAAGTCATGTGTCCTCAGTGCCAGCAGCCGCAGCAGCCTCACATATGCCATGATGTATATTTTGTGCCATCTGTGTGGCTGATTGATGCTCTTTTTGGTTTTATTTGTCACAAGGCTGAGTAACCTGAGTTTCACTAAAGAGAAATCTGGGGCTAATACAAGAAAGCATTACAAACAACAGAGCAACTTTCCTATAGCAAGCAACAACCTTTACGATGTGTTTAGTCAGTTATTAGTATACGGCTTCAGGATTGATAAAGAGGCATCTTAATTGAAGGCAGGCCTCCATAGGCCTATTTTACACCTGAATTTCAAAACATGAGTGAATGTTGACAATCTTAGCTAGAAATAAAGGGAAGAATTGATGGTTTCATTTTAATGTTATCTATATTTAAATATTTTCTTTAATAGAATATTACAAAATGTTGACCTATGGAAGCAAAATTCTTCTAAGGTGCTTCTGCGTAGAAGGATTTAGAGGAATCCAGCAAGCAAAAAAGAGATGTTAAAAATTGGGATAAGTAGGCAATTTGGATAAATAGACTTATATTTCATTTCCCTGAATGATACAATGGAGTTGCAACCACAACAAAATGGTTCACAAATTTACAGAAATACTCTAGTGAGCAGAAATAAACACACTGCCTATATGATCTTTGTTCCACAGTTGAAGTTATAGGAAAATGTGAGAGAACATTTGGTGATTTTGGTCTTTTAAAACCCGCAAACACTCTGCTCATGAAAATTTTGTTTATCTTCATAGCTGCAGAGTTTATTCATACAGTAATATCAAACATAATTTTGAAGTCAATGGAAGGAATAATAGCACAACTTCAATCAAAGGGAAAATAGGATCTCAGTGTTGGTAGATGCTATGTTCTATTCTATGTGGTCAATCAAAGATAGTAGCAGAAGGCAGTAAGACTCCTGCCAGCTTTCCAGGCTCTGTGCTTTGAGAGGCCATCAGATGGTGGCAGTACATATCAGAAGGACCTCTCTTCTGGGAGCTGTGGCCCATTTAAACCTGCAGAACCATAGCACATTTGACCAACTTCATCACCCTCCTGACATTACCTCCTGACATCATCATGGGCAAAGGTTCTGCCCCCTTCCTGCAGGAATCAAAGAAGAAAACTTGCTCTCTATCTCTGTCTCTGTCTCTCTCTCTGTCATACACACACACTGAGCTGCTCTCAACCATAGTAGAGTCTCGGAAATATCTTCCCACTCACCCAACTTCCAAAATCATAACAACACAAATGATTAGAGAGTTAATATCAAGGACATTTCTGTTTAGAAGTCTTTATTCAGCATTTCATGATCTACAAAATGGGTAACTGAGTTACAAAATTCCAGACATCGCCAGCCACTACAGACTTCATGTGTCTGCTATTACATCTTAAGCCTATTTGTCGTAAGAATCCCAGTTCATATGTATTTTATAAAATTGACAATGAAAAAATGCCACCTTTTTTTTTTGGGTGTTTTGCCTTTTTACACAGCTTTGAGTATAATAAACATGTAGTTTATTACACCAATTTCAAATGTTTTGACAGATACATTGAGATTAGCAAATCTTCACTATAATCAAGAAAATGCCTCATGACCAACTCTCCTACCCACCTCCATCCAGTGGCATCAAGCGATCTGCTTTCTGCTACTCTGGATTATCTTACATTATCTAGAATTTGTATAAATAAAAGTATGCACTATGCATTCCTTTTTGGGAGTGGTGGGTCTGGCTTTTTTTTTGCTCAGACATTCTAGGAAGAAGGTAATATTATCTTATTGTGGTTTTTATTTGAATTTTCCTAACAGCTAAAGACCTTGAGCCTCTACTTTTTTTGTCACTGGTATATTAATATATTGAGTGAATTGTCTTTGTAAATCACTTTCTATTTTGCAATTGGGTTGTCTGTTATTATAGAGTTTTGAAAGTCGTCTTTATTTTCTGAATACAAGTCCTTTTACAAATGTGTGGTTACAAATATTTTCTCTCAGTATGTAGTTTATCTTTTCATTCTCTGAACAGAGTCTTGAAAAGAACAGTGGTTTTAAATTTTTATAAAAGTCCAGTTTTTCCATTTTTTTCATTTAAATAGTGTGCTTTTGGTGTTTTATCTAAGAAATCTTTGCCTAAGCCAAGGTAAAAAAAAAATTCTCTTACGTTTTCTTCTAAAAGTTTTATAATTTTAGATCTCATTGGAGTCTGTGGTTCATTTTGTGTTGATTTTAGTATACATACAAGATATGGATTGATTTTTTTCCTTTTTTCTCCTTAACTTTAAGCCCAGAGTCATTTACTAGCCTCAAGTCACAAGGGAAACCAACACACTTATTGCACCTCTCTCTAATGTTAGCACATGTGAAGATTCTTTCTGATACTTGTCTTCTGTTCACTGCAATCATTTGAACTGGATATTTGACCTGAAATTAACCTAACTTTTGTTCCTAGGAAGGAAGATTAGCCAAGCCTCTATTTCAAAAGACATTACATTAAATAATGAACAAATCTGCCTGTGAGCATTTACTAACTGGGATAAACATTGAAAGCAAGTTCAGAGTAATAGCACAAGCAAAGTGTCATGTCTGGTTAAGCCTGCCGAAAGGGACACTGTTGGGTGCATCACATTCATAGACTGAGTCTCCCACAGTACCTATCTGTACTGCTGTCCTCCTTCTGGCCAGACTTCATATACCTCCCTGCCCCTGCTCAGCCCCTGATTCTGATGGTCAGTTGTCTACTCCAACTCCATCATTTCAGCTTCTGGACAGCAGGATTACCACTTGGGCCAATGAACCCATGGTTGGGTCACTATACTGACTCTCTATTTGGCAAGCCCTATACCTCTGTTCCTGCCCAGTAGGCATCTCAGGCAGCTACTGCTGGATGCAGCTCAGATTCAATGTCCTAATAAAATTTACATTAAGCCAAAGATTACTGAAAATTGGAATATGAGAAGACAGGCGAATTTGTGTGTAGGTGGCTAAAACCATCTTCCAGGACTTGAAAATAGGAACGCAACGTGTGTGTGTGTTTGTGTGTGTGTGTGTGCGTGTATAAGAGTGAGTGTGCTTCTATAAAATATTGGGACTTAGGCCAATGCTAAGATAAGTCCATAAAACACATAAAGTTTGAATTCCTGGTAGACTTATTATCATGAAGATCCATAAAACTTTAGGGACCTTTTTTTTTTTACCTGCATATACGCTAAGCACTGCCTCTTCTTTCTTTGCATACTTTCCCTGGGCTGACACTGTACATCTGTTCCTTCCCTCAGTTGGGAATTACAGTCTCCCAGCTTCTCCTCAGGGAAGAGAAATAGCCTTGATATTATCACTGGCCCATAGAAATCAGCAAGGGATTTTCTGTGGCTGTTTAACAGATGGCTGGAGCCAACTTCCAGTTTGAATTACAGTAAGGGTTTCAGGCACTGCTCTTGAGGAAGTGTTTAAACTAACTTCCAGTATTTTATGTTTTCAAATTGGCAGTCATCAAAACTTTATGACTTGACCCACAGGAATTGGCAAGGGCTGGCCTGTTGTGCATATATGCTATGAAGCCAGCTTTCTTCCTGCAATTATTATTGCTACAGAAGCAATGATCAGAAATTAGGAGTGAGGTTGTTTGTGGAGATAAGAGAAATATTGGCCACGTGTGTGTGTATGTGTATGTGCTGGTAACAGAGGCACAAGGAAAAAGGAAAACCACCATCCCAAAATACCCACCCAGCATTCTAAAATATTTAGGGATGCTTGCTTTTGTCTTAGGCATGTTTCTGTATTAGAGCACAAGTGTCCCTGTAGCACAATACATTGAGTATAATATCATGTAGTAGATCCTTTCCTCAGGGACAAATGATGGAGAGAAGAACCCTTAGTTTGTAGGTCAAGTTATAAGAATGGTTTACATTTTTAGCACATGTTGTCAATTATAAAACTTTTTGCATACATTACCTCATTTACTCCTCAGCACAATTATTTATGACACGTAGGCAGGAATTATTATTTCTGTTTTACAGATGAGTGGTTGAATTTAGAGATGTTAAGTGATTTCGTCCAAATTATAGTGAATAAAGGACAGAGCCAAGATTCAAATATAGGTTCTCTTGACCTCAGAGCCTTTGTTTTATCTATTTAGCTCAGCTGAAAATTTGTGTTGGGGCAAGAAACAAGTGTAGAGTAAAGATAAGTGTATGAGGACCCCATAGAGGCCAGGGAAGGGTGATGGGTAACAGTGTTTTAGGTCACCAGGAGCCTATTAGAAGTCAGTGTGGTTAAAATAAAGAACCAGGGACCCAGACTCTTGAGACATCATGGGCGTACCTCCAGCCTTTTGGCCATACATCACTGACAAGCAGGGTTTGGGTTTTGTTTGGCTGACATGTGCAAGGTGACCATTCTCCCAAGGCAGTCTTTCTCTGAGTTGCTTAATACTGCAAATATAATGTCTGGTGACAGGGACTCCCAGGATGATTTTCTAATTTGGCTTTGAGATAGCCTGCTTTGTTGGCAGTATTGCAATGTCTTATATAAATAAAAAGATGCAATTTACTTGAGTTTTCATTGAGAAATCCTTCTGGTTATACGGAATCCTCACCAGATGTAGAATATCTCCTTACCCTTTATCACATCTCCTCTCTCAAAAACTAACCCAACATAATTTATTGTCTACAAACTGGATATTGAAGACAATAGTAACACTTTTATATGGCACATATTGTATACAGAAAGCTGTAGAAAAGAATTGGAGCCTGAAAATGCAGGTGAGCAAGAAGGACTGCCTTTGTTTATTTTCTGTAAGGTCTCCCTATTCCTCTTACTGGTAGAAAGTTCAAAACTTTCATTCTTGGATTCTTGGCCTCCTTCTGGCCAGACTTCATATACCTCCCTGCCCCTGCTCAGCCCCTGATTCCGATGGTCAGTTGTCTACTCCAACTCCATCATTTCAGCTTCTGGACAGCAGGATTACCACTTGGGCCAATGAACGCATGGATAGGTCACTATACTGACTATCTATTTGGCAAGCCCTGGGATGGAAGACCTAGGGTGCCTAGACTGTATCTGTCCAAAGCACTAGAGGAGCGCCTCTGGGCAGAGGCATCAGTCTACCTTGGGACACCCTCTAGCCTGGGCTACACGGACACTTCCTGTCTCTAGATGCTGTGGTTTCTGTACCATCTGTGGGGTTCAAGAATCTCTGGCAAGGCTGGCACCAGGAGGTGAACCACAGTATTGTGGCTTTTGGGGTTTTGTCACTCCCCTAGTGGGGAAGTTTCCAAATAGTAGAAAACCCTTCCTTCTCAGAACTTTGCAGAGATCTGTCTCTTTCCCAGGCTGAAAGAACCTTTCCTCCCATCCTTGTTGTATGTCAAAGGCACATTCACTCTGTTCCCCTTTAGGGAACCATGACGTTTTATTCAAGCCTTCCTGAGGCAAGAAAATGAAATGAATGGGGAGGAAAGTTTATAGGAAGGAAAAGCACAATTTAATAGTGCAATAAATCATTCTGCTGTAATGATATCATGTCTGCAAATAGAGATTTTTCTCTCTTGGAGAATTTTTGAAAATTCCACAGAAGAAAATCGAGTGAAATTGTTCTTTTTCTACATAAACAGCACAAGTGTGCATATGTGTACACACATACAGATATACATGTACAATATGTATATGTGTGTATATATGTATGTTATATATACATAGCTTGTACATATACTTCTATATCTGTATGTGTATGTATATACACATGCACACACATATATGTAAGTGTATGTACAAGGTAGATATACAAGTATATGTACAGGATAAAAAGCACATGTACAAGGTATGTATATATACAAATGTTATATATACATATGTAAGTATATAATTTGCCTGTGTCGAACCAGTTTTACTTCCTAACCTTTTTTATTTCTTTTAATGTTTACACATAAAACATAATGTTTTGAAATATGCATATTCATACCTATTATCTGTTTCTGTGAGTTCAACTTCTTTATACATATACAAGTATATATACAACATATGTATATATACATACCTTGTACATACACTTGTATATCTACCTTGTACATACACTGTGTGTGTGTATATATATAATGTATATATACTATACACACAGATAAATGTAGCTGTTTATGTGTGTATGTATATGTGTGTGTCCTTTATTGGATCATAAATCTCTACCAAATTATTAAAATTTACTTTGTCTTTTGTTCTTTTCAAAATCTTAATCCTTTTATTTTATTTGTGCTTATTTTTAATTGACAAAGATCGAATGTATTTATCACATACAACATAATGTTTTGAAGTATGCATACATTATGGAATGGTCACATCAAGCTATTGACAATATGCATAACTTATATACTTACCACTTTGTTTGTGTGTGGTGAGAAGACTTAAAATCTACTCCCTTAGCAATTTTCAAGTGTACAATTCAGTGTTATTAACTACAGTCACCATGTTGTACAGTAGAGCTCTTGAACTTATTTCTCTTGTCCAGTGGAAATTTTCTGTCTTTTGGCCAACATCTTCCAATGCTCTTACCCACCCAGGGCAACATCTATTCTACTCTCTGCTTCTGTGAGTTCAACAACTTTAGATTCCATATATGAGAAATTCTGGTATTTACTGTTCTGTAGCTGACTTATTTCACTTAATGTTCTCCAGGTTCATTCATGCTGTTACAAATGACTTTGCCTTTTGAATATAATTCTGAGTTCTATTTATGTGAAGAAATGATAATACTTGGGAACATCATTAATTCTGCCTGCCACCTCAACTTTCTTTGATCCATTCCAGTTTTCTTTTAAATTTTGACCAGTTACAAGTTCTGTTTTTATGTATGTATGTGTGTATTTATTATAAAATTGTTGTCTGTATACAAATTGCCTTTGACAGAAATCTCAGCCAGTTACATTTGGTGCCTCCCTCAATGGGGGTTACTGTGCTGGGCAGATGGAGGTATGTGATGTGGGGGGCATGATTCTGTCCTAGGAGAGCTGTCCATCAATAGTGATAATTGAAATAGACTCCTGAGAACTCAGATGGAAAAATAAGTACTACTGGCAGAAAAAACTGAAAGCCAGGGTAAGCACTGAAAGAAATAAAAAAGGTTTGGAAGTAAAACTGGGTTGACACAGGCAAATTTGATAAGAAATGGGGAGTGGAGTTGCATTTTGTGTACCAGGGAACTTGAAGACCCCAGAAAATATGTCCTTGGAAATCCAAGGGTCTGTCTTGAAGCCTTTGATTAACTAACAGTCGAGAGCGTTTTATTCAAACCTGCCTTTCTCAGAGAAATCCAAGAAGGCTGATTCAGCTGCTGGAGTCTTTGGTATCAGAGAAGTAGAATTTCCCCTCAGAAAGGGCGAGAAGCACTTCGATATAAGGGAGAAAATATTAATTTCATATTCAGGGACCTGAGGAAGCCAGTGCTTTGGGAAGATGGGGTCAAAGGAGTAGAGGGAACAAAAGGAAAGGAGACCTCAAGTCGCAGCTGGAAGGAACCTCAGATTGTCCGCCTGGTCCTCTGACTTCATAGGTCAGGAAATGGGCTTTAAGAGGGGAAGTGAGGTATCCAAGGCCACGTGGTTTGTTAGTAGTGAGCCAGGATCAAAACCCAAGTGAAAAAAATACCTCTCCTGCTCCTTTTGCAAAATGTTTTCAACAGGGATTCCTGGCTTTTGTCTTAAGGATGGTGAAGTCATTTCTTGGATTGTGGCGTGGAGAAACCTTACTACTTATTCAAGTGACAGTACGTAAGGACTCGAGTTTTGTGGTAGTTTATTATACTTGAAAAGTAACAGCAAATAAGAGCAATAATCATTACCTAGATGAAGTGACTCCCAGGAAACAGGAAAAAAATTAAAAGAGCAAGCAGGATTGTGCTTAATTCATGCCATATTTTCAAAACCTTTCTCTGTGTTTTCTGGAATTTCTTAATATTGTCTCATACATTTTTCTAGCTTTGGAGGAAAGCCAAGGCTTTTTTCTAAAGACTGATTCTCTGTCAGTGAGACTTCATTAAACCATATATTGAATTGCATTCCTGAATCCTCTCAGTTAGACTTTAACTACTTAAAGTTATCGTTCCCCTTTTAAAATCCAGTCCTTTTTAAAAAATATTCTGAACTCTCACATTGCTGTTTAGGGCAAGCTTGATTCTAAATGACTAGACCCTGGCAAACACTTTTACTTTCTTTTGAGGGTGTGAACATAGCAGTTAAATTATTAGAAAATTACTGTCAAGAAGGTCAAATATTTAAAGAAAATGAAATAACAGGATTTTAACATGAAAATATGTACCCTATGATATGCATTAAAATTCCCTAGTAATCATCTGTCAACTTGGTGGATTTTACTATTCACAAAAATTGTCTGTGTTTCATAAGTTAATAGAAGCCAATGGCTTTTTCCAATAGTATAGCAGTTGCAATTTTCTGCCTATTATGAGACTGTTCTGGCTCTGCAGAAACAGGAAAGGATTAATGGGATCAAAGCAATACTAGAAAATGTAGAGTTATTCTGATATAATTTCCAAAATTTAGCAATCCTGAAATTTTTGGATTTCTTTAAATCAACACAGAGCTCTTGGGGTATTTTAATGCATTCTCTCAGCCAGATCCCCTAGTGTGGCTTTGAAGCTATAAAGGTTCTGGGAGAACAAAACTGAGAAGAGTCCAATAATTTCAATGCATGCGTAAGAGAGCTACTCATCAAAATTAAAAGGTACCTCAACAAAATTTTCCTTGGCCTGGGGATCAGAAGTTCCCCCAACTAGCTGTGCAGCATGGATGAACCTGCTGCTAAATCTTTCTCTACCTTAGTTCCTGCACTTGTGAGATGGTAAGAATGAAAGAACTTCCTTCACATGGTTGTTGGCATTGGATGAGCTAAGGTAGCATGGGTAAAATACTAGGAATATGCAGGAGAAAAATCAGTGCTGAACGGACCTTATCGCTACATAGGATGATGTAGAGCAACCCTTCCTTCCTTACGCATGCAGTTTCAGCATCTCGAACTAGCTGAGAATACAACTAATTTCTCAAGTGTCTACTGGTGGTAAAATTAATTTAGTGGTAGTGGCTGGCATTTCTTATTTAAACAAATTGGAACAGAACAGAGCAGAAAATACCAGAGAACGTTAGATATTCTAAGTATCGTTTAGTGCTACTTTTCAGTGCTACTTACATATATATGTTTTAGGGATAATAGATTGAAATGAAAAAGTAATTTTTCTTCTAATCATGCTCACAATTTTGAAGTCACTGGATTATATGGTACCCTTAGATTCCTCTTCTCTTTACTTTACTGGTCTAAAATTCTGTTAGAAAGCAGAAGTTTTGCACAGTAGAGGGCCCTGGAGACCAAACCAGGAGACTACTGGACCTGGTCCTTCCTTGTTGAAATAATTTCTCTGTACCTGAGTTTTCTCCTGCGTAAAATGTGGATAACAGTACCTGGCCCAGTGCAGTGGCTCACACCTGTAACCTCAGCACTTTGGGAGGCCAAGGTGGATGGATCACTTCAGGTGATGAGTTCAAGAGCAGCCTGGCCAAGATGGTGAAACCCCATCTCTACTAAAAATACAAAAAATTAGTGGACATGGTGCGGGCACCTATACTCCCAGCTACTGTGGAGGCTGAGGCAGAAGAATTACTTGAACCTGGGAGGCAGAGGTTGCAGTGAGCCAAGATCGCTCCACTGCACTCCAGCCTAGGCAACAAGAATAAAACTTCATCTCAAAAAAGAAAACAAAAGTACCTGTCTGTCACAGGCCTGCCACAGAACTAGATGAGGTAATGTATGTAAACTGTATACTATTTTGAAATACAAATTTTTAGCACGATTTTATTCATTCTGCAATTCTGAGCACAGAAATTCTTTTGCTTAATAAATCTCATTCCTGCATTATTTTATTTCCTCCCTCTGTCTTTCCTTTCCTCTGTCCCTCTGCCTGAAACACTGTTCCCACTTTTACTCATTCTATTCCTCCTTTGCAACTTAACTCAGACACCATCTCTCCCATGTCACACCAAGTGTCTATATCTCTTTTCACTTACACACTTTAAAATAAAATCTGTGAATGTGCCTGACACTGCCATTGGACCATGATACTTCCCAACTTTGTATAGACTGTTTAAATCCCAAAACTTTGTGGAGCATCTGCACCTACTAGGCACTCTAAAATATTGGCTCAGCTGAACTAAACCAGTCTCCTGCTTTCACATCTGTTTCTTTCTCCATCTTCACTCTTGTTCTCCTACACCCACTTTCAATATATTCACTTATCTTTCCTACCTCCTATCCTATTTCTACCGTGTGTATGGTAGAAATAATAGCTATTGAGCAGCAACAGTGACCTTAAAATTGCAGCATCTCCGGGGGAGGTTATTATAAAAGTGGATTCAGAAAGGGAAAGCAGTAATTGTAGAAGCGATATAATGACCGGAAGAGAAAGGTGATAATGTTAAGTTACTCATATGTTGCGACATTTAGCTTGGCAGCAATACATGAGTGTACAGAGGTAGGAGAACCGGGGGAAAGCTTGAGGCCTAGAGGTGATTAGCAGAAGGGACAGACTGGTCCAGCCCTCTGAGCCTTTTCCTCATCTGCCCATTGCCCTAGGCAGGGACAAGGTTACTGAGATCACCATGGTACCCAGTTATGCTCCTTCCTCCGCACTCTAGAAAGGGAGGTCCCGGCAGCTTGATGACCCTCTGTCATTACCCAATCGTCTTGACCCAAAAACTTCCAGTTCTCAATCCCGCATGTAAATAATTCATAAAGCCAATTTCCAGGAGGCCATGATACTGCAACAAAGAAATCAATAAAGCCTGAGCACAACAACAGACACTTTTTCAAACTCTGAGTCCAATCAGATAGTTACACCAGTCTTCTGGCTGTTGAATGTTTTTCCTCCTGTCACTGCCAAGTTGCTGGGTTGAGTTATCGGGAAACTGGTAACAGTCACCTTCGCACTGCTGTTAGCAGATTTCTTTGAAAGAACAGGTTAGGAAAACATCTGGTTTGTCTCCCTTGTATTTATCTGTTTATTCATGCATGGAGATTTGTTCCAGGAGTAACTGAAGCATATAATTCTCAGAGTTCGAATAAATTGAAAATTGCTCCTGCTGAGATTTTGACAAGTTATTTTCCTGCTGGGGTTTACTCCAGACTTTCTCATCTTTCCCAGAATATTTAAAGTGGCTTCCACTGTGTCAGATACACTGTAAACAATTTTCAATGTTAAAGCATCAGGGTAGGCTCTGTATGCTTTTAAAAGCTCCAGGCCACCCAATTTGCTAGTTAGTATATGTTACCAATTACAATGCTTTGTCTGCCAATGCTTCTAAAAGCTGTGATAATAATAATGGTACCATGGAATGCCTTTCCTCTTGAATGAACCTTCACTTGCCTTACAGATGACATAAGCTGAGAGAAAATGCCTTGCTGTCATTCAACTGGAGTCACATCTGAGCTCTTTCCCGTGCAGGTTACAAAGCATTTACACGTGTTGTCTTGTTTAACCCTTACAACATAATGATACATCCTTGTGAGTATATTATTGTCCTCATTGTACAAAAGAATAAACGGCATGCCCAAGCAGTGGATGTAGAAAGAGGCAAGGACAATGCTCAGGTTATCTGGCCTAAATCTAGTGCTCTCTTTACTGTCTTATAACCCGTGGCACGTTTCTTGTGGTCTTTCCAAAGCCAGAATCAGTTTCTTTCATGTTAAGAGAACTCTAGTTTTGTTTTCCCTTCCAAGTGCCTGTCTTTGTGCAAGGAATCATGATAGGTCTAACAGGAGAACAGCAATGCTGGCTAGTTATCACTCTAGGAGTAGCTATGGTACCACAGTACAATTCAAGCCACCGCAACATAATTGACGATCTTTTGAGGACTTCTCAGAGAGTATAAAAGAGAATATAATGAGAAAGACTTTTTTCTCCCCACTGCCCATCTTGATTCATGCTTGAGACATTGCCATGTGATGTTTGGAACTGCAGCTGGCTACTTTGTGACCACGTGTGTGGACATTTCTGGCAAAAACAAGGCAGATTTCTGAAAAGACGGAAACCGCCTGCATCCACGATGGGAGCAGTGAGTTTCCAAACCAACCACATCTACCTTTGGATTTCTTGTTAAGTAGACAAATATTTGTTTATGTTTTATGTCATTTTAATCGGATGTTCTGTTAGTTATGCTTGATTACATCCTAACTGATGCACAGCTATTCTGCACCTGCTCTGCTCTTGAGACACTGATGAGTAGGTTGTCTAACATTCTTGAAGCTTGTGCCGTTGCTCCTAACTCAAGCAGGTGCTTTGACTTACCTTTAAGATCTTCAGTATCCCTCTTTTGGAATAGCAGCTTCCCTTAAAGAAAATATGTGACACTCTATGCTAAGAGATGTCTCAGTTACCCTTTCCCCTGTTCAAACCTGCCTGCCTGGCTCTACCCTTCTCAGTATTCTCAGCTTCTCAGGAATAATTTGGAGTAGACATGTGTACAGATCAGTGTGTGTTACTCTTTATTTTCGACCTGCCCCCTTCCCCTTCCCTTTCAGGGTTTGCCTCCTTCCTGGTCTACTGCTGTTTGTTTATACCCTAAATTTTGGCCTTGCTCTGCTTTCTGATGTTCGGGCTCATTTGATTATGGCTTGGGACTTTGGTTATGATCATCCGATTATTAGTTTATAACTCATTGCTTTGCTTTGATAGAAGAAGAAAACTAACATTTATTGAGCATCTAGCATGTGCTAAGTACTGATTTAGGAGTTTGCCAAATTTAATCCTTAAACCTGTGAATTGGTTTTATCTCTATTTTCCCTTAGCAACAATCTCAGAATGTAGGTAAACTATCCATGATTGTGGCCAGAAGACTAACCTGTTGAATTTAACGCCAAAGTTCCTGTCTTCCAACTAGGCCAGGATGCAGTACATGAAGAATCCTTCAATCGTTATTTATCTTTCCTAACCTTGTGGCTAATTTTGCCTAGACTACAGTTCTGACCATGAGATTCTCCTTCTCAGTATAATAGTAGAAAAACATGGAAGTGTCACAAATGTACATCAGGTGACTATTCTATTTCTGAAACATCTTGGATCCTGTCTGTTAGACATTCAGGTAAAAGCAGTATAATTTTGTTCAACCAGTATGCACTAGTAAAGAAAAGTAGTGAGCCTCTGGTAAAATCACTTGGCTGGGAGTTACCACTTGATTTTTGGTGTCAGCTGTTTGTTTAAAAAGTACCCATCTGGCCAGGTGCAGTGGCTCATGCCTGTAATCTCAGCACTTTGGGAGGCTGAGGCAGGCAGATCACCTGAGGTCATAAGTTTGAGATCAGCCTGACCAACATGGAGAAATCCTGTCTCTACTAAAAATACAAAAGTAGCTGGGTGTGGTGGTGCATGCCTGTAATCCCAGCTACTCGGGAGGCTGAGGCAGGAGAATCACTTGAACCTGGGAGATGGAGGTTGTGGTGAGCCAAAATGATGCCATTGGACTCCAGTCTGGGCAACAAGCCAGAAACTCCATCTCAAAAAAAAAAAAAAAGTACCAATCTAGATTTACCTTAATGGAAGTATCAGCTTTGTGTTTCTTGGATATACAGGTCTATCCAGTAAAACATGTGATCTAAATTTGTAATAATAATTGTATATGTATACAATAATATTCATCACATTTGTATTTATAATCAAAATTAGTCAGAATCTAAATGTTCAATAATAAAAGCTTGGCTAAATAAGGTGTGGTATATTTAAAAAGGAAGGAGTACCATATAGCTATTACATTTTTTCTTAATTGTACCTTAGGTTCTGGGGTACATGTGCAGATCATGCAGGATTGCTGCATAGATACATTCATGGCAATGTGCTTTGTTGCCTCCATCCCCCCATCACCCATATCTAGTATTTCTCCCCATGTTACCTTCCCCAACCTCCCCACCCCCACCGCTGTACCTCCCCTGGCACCCTGCAATAGACCCCAGTGTGTGATGCTCCCCTCCCTGTGTCCGTGTGTTCTCATTGTTCAACACCCGCTCATAAGTGAGAACATTCGGTGTTTGATCTTCTGTTCTTGTGTCAGTTTGCTGAGAATGATGGTTTCCAGATTTATCCATGTCCCTTCAAAGGTCACAAACTCATCATTTTTTATGGCTGCATAGTATTGTATGGTGTATATGTGCCACATTTTCCTTATCCAGTCTATCATCGATGGGCATTTGGGTTGGTTCCAAGTCTTTGCTATTGTAAACTGGGCTGCAATGAACATTCGTGTCCATGTGTCCTTATAGTAGAATGATTTATAATCCTTTGGGTATATACCCAGTAATGAGATTACTGGATGAAGTGGAGTTTCTATTTCCAGGTCTTTGAGTAAGTGCCACACTGTCTTCCACAATGGTTGAACTAATTTACACTCTCACCAACAGTGTAAAAGTGTTCCTGTTTCTCCACATCCTTTCCAGCATCTGTTGTCTCTAGATTTTTTAATGATCGCCATTCTAACTGATGTGAGGTGGTATCTCAGTGTAGTTTTGATTTGCATTTCTCTAATGATCAGTGATGATGAGCATTTTTTCATATGTTTGTTGGCCTCATATATGTCTTCTTTTGAAAAGTGTCTGTTCATATCCTTCACCTACTTTTGGATGGATTTGTTTTTTTCTTCTTGTAAATCTGTTTTAGTTCTTTGTAGATTCTGGATATCAGCCCTTTGTCAGATGGGTAGATTGCAAAACTTTTTTCCCATTCTTTTGGTTGCAGGTTCACTCTAATGATTGTTTCTTTTGCTGTGCAGAAGCTCTGGAGTTTAATTAGATCCCATTTGTCTATTTTGGCTTTTGTTGCCATTGCTTTTGGTGTTTTAGTCATGAAGCCCTTGCCTATGCCTATGTCCTGAATGGTTTTGCCTAGGTTTTCTTCTAAGGTTTTTATGGTGTTAGGTCTTATGTTTAAGTCTTTAATTCATCTGGAATTAATTTTAGTGTAAGGTGTCAGGAAGGGGTCCAGTTTCTGCTTTCTGCACATGGCTAGCCAGTTTTCCCAACACCATTTATTAAACAGGGAATCCTTTCCCCATTGCTTGTTTTTGTGAGGTTTGTCAAAGATCAGATGGTTATAGATGTGTGGCATCACCTCCGAGGCCTCTGTTCTGTTCCATTGGTCTATATCTCTGTTTTGGTACCAGTACCATGCTGTTTAGATTACTGTAGCCTTGTAGTATAGTTTGAAGTCAGGTAGTGTGATGCCTCCAGCTTTGTTCTTTTTGCTTAGGGTTATCTTGGCTATGCAGGCTCTCTTTTGGTTCCATATGAAGTTTAAGGTGTTTTTTTCTAGTTCTGTGAAGAAAGTCATTGGTAGCTCGATGGGGATAGTGTTGAATCTATAAATTACTTTGGGCAGTATGGCCATTTTCATGATATTGAGTCTTTGTAACCGTGAGCATGGAATGTTTTTCCATCTGTTTGTGTCCTCTCTTACTTCCTTGAACAGTGGTTTGTAGTTCTCCTTGAAGAGGTCCTTTACATCCTTTGTTACTTGTATTCCTAGGTATTTTATTCTCTTTGTAGCAATTATGTATGGGAGTTCACTCATGATTTGGCTCTCTGTTAGTCTGTTATTGGTATATAGGAATGCTTGTGATTTTTGCACATTGATTTTATATCCTGAGACTTTGCTGAAGTTGCTTATCAGTTTTAGGAGATTTGGGGCTGAGATCATAGGGTATTCTAAATATACAATCATGTCATCTACAAATAGAGACAATTTGACTTCCTCCTTTCCTAATTGAATACCCTTTATTTTTTTTTCTTGCCTGATTGCTCTGGCTAGAACTTCCAGTACTATATTGAATAGGAGTGGTGAGAGAGGGCATCCTTGTCTAGTGCCAGATTTCAGAGAGAATGCTTCCAATTTTTGCCCATTCAGTATGATATTGGCTGTGGGTTTGTCGTAAATAGCTTTTATGATTTTGAGATACGTTCCTTTGATACCTAGTTTATTGGGAGTTTCTAGCATAAAGGGCTGTTGAATTTTGTCAAAGGCCTTCTCTGCATCTATTGAGATAATCATGTGGTTTTTGTCTTTGATTCTGTTTATGTGGTGGATTTTGTTTATAGACATGCATATGTTGAACCAGCTATTACATATTTTATTTAGGGAAATATTTTATGACACAGAAAAATATAATGAAGTGTTAAATTTAAAAATAAGATTTTAAATGATATACACTATAGGGCTTCACTTTTGTAATGACGATACACAGGTTTATGTGCACAGAATAAAAGGCCAGATGAAAATAGTACCAAAATGTTATCTGTGATAAGATGTTACTTACATTTTTTCTTTACATTTAGATTTTCTAAATATTCTATAATAAATTATTTTATTGTCAAATAAATCATAATTGAAGAAAAAAGCAATTTATATGTGAATTTGCATTAATGTTTCTTAAATAGTACACTTTTATTTAATGCAGTTAAAAATAATGTGATTTCTAAAAAACATTTACACACAATTTTTCAACAGTATATCTGTTGCTGCTCTACTTTGGTTGTTTATCCTCTGCAAATCTCATGTGGAAGTTTGATCTTCATGGTTGCAGTTGGGGCCTAATGGGAGGTGTTTGGGTGGTGGGGGTGGATCCCTTATGAATGCATTAATGCCCTGGGGGTGGGGAAGTGAATGAGTTCTCATTGTGTTAGTTACTGATCAAGAGCTTGTTGTTAAAGAGAGCCTGGTACTACCTGCTCTGTCTTCCTGCTTCTCTTGCCATGTGATCCCCGCACACAGTGGGTCTCCTTTCCCTTTTGCCACCATCAGCGGAAGTAACCTGAGGTTCTCACCATATGCAGATGCCCAATCTTGAACTTTCCAGCCTTCAGCATTGTGAGCCAAATAAACCTTATTTCTCTATAAATTACCCAGCTTCAGGCAGGCTTTCCTTTATAGCAAAATAAATGAAATAAAACAATTGCCTATAACAATGTATAGTTAGTTCTTTAAAAATTAATAAATACTCATATTATAGTAAATGGGGAAAGAGTCCTCTCATTGTGAAGCCCCTGAGGTTACTGCAGGGGAAGGCCCTACCTGTGGGCTGCTTCTGGGTCATTCAAGTCAGCAAGAGAACTTGGGCTTGAGGTTCTTCTTCAAACTGCAGTATAGTGCAGTTGGGCTACATCAAAAATAGGTTAAAAAAAAAAAATGCACCGTGTTATTTTAGATGATGGTAAGTCTAGGGAAGGAGGATGACTCTAGGGAGGATGATTTGATAGAAATTTGCTTGGTAAACAGGGTGTAGTAGATTGGCCACATTTGACTGAATAATTGAGGAAACCTCTCTTGGGAGATGACATGATTGTTTGTCAAGAAGTGAATTACAAGAAGGTTTAATCCAAGTAAGGATCTGGAGGCAGAGTGTTGTGGGTGAAGGAATAGCAAATACAAAGGCTGTCAGACAGGAAAGACCTTGACACAGTCAATAAACAAAAAGCAGGCAGTGGCCATATGGATGAAGCTTAGGGGGAAGGGCAGAGGAACAGAAGAGGAGGGAAGCTTGTCAGTAGAGTTGGGCACTTAAATTATCAGGGACTGCCAGGCTCAGAGTCTCAAAAGAAGTTAAACTGTGCCAAAAAGAAATTAAGACTCCCTAGAAATGACAGCTTTAATAAATGAGAAAGTATAAACATGAAATGATGCCTCACAATCCTGTGATGGGTGAGTTGTGTCTATGGTAAAAAAAGAACAAAGAAAAAGTTTATGAACATTTTGGAGGCTGATAATGTTGTCTTGAAGTGGCATTTAAAGAAAATTCAACAAATGTGGCCTGCTAACCATGGCTGCAGTGACTATGATAATTTAGGCAAATACAGGATTCCCTGATTTATCAGCAGAAACAAATCATCTACTCATACTTGGCCAGCATGGCTAAATCTTTTATTTTCAGGTGGACCTATTGCTACTGAGGTTATACCTCACATTTTATGTTCAAAACATAGAGTTTTCTGATTTTCAAAAGTAGCTTTCAGTTTATTGCAGTAAGTTTTCAGTGGCGTTGTCTGTGAACAAAGCCTAAGTGCTGTTTAGAAGAAACACACATTCATTAGCCTTTGCTTGAAGAAAGTTTCCCAATCTAAAATACTTCAAGTATATGCTTGCCGCTTCTTCTTTAAATCAAACAAACCTCACAAGAAGGCTGGAGGACTGAAATTCACAGTCCTCAACATGCTAGCAGGATGCTGAGGTTCAGCTCAATACAAAAAATGTAATGAGTAAGACAAGACAAAAATAATTGGGAATATTACCCCATGGGATTATTAACTGGCCAACTGGCTTTCCTTGGTGACATTTCTTGTCTTGTGCCTTTTGAAATTTCAATGTAACATCCTTGACATGGATGATATCATTGGCATAGATAAAATGTCGTCCAATCTTATGAGTCTACTTGATCAGAGATTTAGCAGGAGGAACACAAATGTGATTGAAACTCTACCAAATCAATTTTCAATGGAATCTTCCTACTAAATATGTGTGAAGCCTTATAAGTTTGGTCAGTTTAATACCTTGTAAGAAAGACCTTCCTTTCCTGCTAAGATATATAGTTTCTAGAAGTTAATTCCATTACATCATGGCTATTCATGTAGCAAACTGGCTGCTACCTCTGTGATTTTAAAAAAGACCATCTTAAAATTGTCTTCGATACTTATCCAGTTAGGTTTCATGAATCATCAAGGTGGGGGGATGTCTGGATAGCCTCAAGTGTTTTGAATTTCCTTTTTCTTTACTTAGGCTAGATTTTTACATTAGTTTTTCACTGACAGCATTTTTATGTTGTTAAACGCTGTAATTAGAAGTCCAAAAAGTTATTTTAATGAGTTGGCTAAAAATTTATGCCCTTAAAGCCAGGAAATCCCAAATGTGTCCATATTGTGCATGTTGTATTTCAGATTAGTAGTTTCGGCTTCTAAATTTGTATTCTCGTTATGGGGTGTATAAATGAGGGGGATTTTCATGTAGGTTTCTTGTTTTGTTTTGCTTTTAGCATTTAATGTGTTTGAATTGTCTTCTAACTACCTTGTCTTAAAATAACTCTGGATGTTTGGACAGGTGGTTATACTCTGTTAATCACACAAAGAAAGTTGAAGCTATTTTAAAGCAAGTCATTTCCACTATGGTAACACTGTTGAAGCCTTCTACAATAAGGAAGGCTTCTACTTCTGTTTTATCAACTCGGCCTTTCTCTAAAAGTGTCATCATAGTATCTATGTAGAGTTGATGCAATGTCTTTAAATAGTTCTAGATTTCTTGGGATATCACCATCTGGAACTTGGATCTTCTTCTACACAGGCAAAGAATTAGCCCTCACTCCCCCTGTCCTCTGAGGTTTATATAATATCCACAATTATATCATTTTGTGCTAAGCACCAACATACAGAGCAAAGCATGTGGTTTCAGGAAAGCATGAGGTTTCAGGTTTTTAAGGAAGTTTTAGGACAGTTTTTTGTTTTTGTTTTTTGTTTTTTTGAGATGGAGTCTCACTCTGTCATCCAGGCTGGAGTGCAGTGGTGCAGTCTTGGCTCACTGTAACCTCCACCTCCTGGGTTCAAGCAATTCTCCTGCTTCAGTCTCCTAGGTAGTTGGGATTACAGGTGTGAGCCACCATGCTCAGTCAAGGCAATTTTTAAGAATCTTTTAATTTTGAAGTAGTTATATCTTTACAGGAAGTTGCAAAAATAGTACAGAGAGGTCCAAGGTCATTTATTTTGACTACTCACCTTGCCCTGAAAAACTTTACATATTTAAAAGTGAAGAAATTCGGTTCTAAAAAATTTACCCATCAGGATCTGAAGAATACAGGCACCCAAATCAAAGGACCAACTTACTAGCAAGTAAGGAGGTGAAGAAGGGAAGAACAGTGACCCAACAAATAAAATCCTCATTCAAAATGACTTTGATCCAAGGAACATGTAACGATGGGATGAATACTTACAAACGTGCAGACTTCTTTTAATTCCACAATTATGATGAAAGAGGTGTTTAGACAATCACCTGGGCTTTGAAATCAGTGCTAGTTTCAAATTCTGGCTCTGTTGATTACTATAAAATCCTGAGATGGTAACTGATCTCTCTTTGTCTTTGTTTCCTCCTCTGTGGAAGAGCAATAATGATATCTTTCTCAGATGATTGTGACAAGAATTAAAATTGTTTAATATGCATAAAGAAGGCATTTAGCATAGTATTCAAGCAAGTGCTCAATATATTTTATTTAAAGGTATTATTACCTTTTCACTTCTGAAAATTCAAATACAGCCAATTCTTGTTATTTGCAGTAGTTTATAAAGTCACTATGAACACTGAATTAGCAAATATTGAACTGTTACTCCAAGAGGAAATATAGGGTTACTTTCCTACAAACCACTGATCACAACATTTTTTTGTCAACCAGTCAGTATCTAACCTTGTTTTATGTATGTTTCTGTATAAAGATATTGCGTGCGTTAACAGTGAACTCATCGCTAACAGCACTATAGCTCATGTCAAAATAAAGCTTATCTAATAAATATATTTTCTCTAACACAGTCTTCTTAGGAACACTAGCCAGCACTTCAACATTATGCTTGGAGGACATTTTAAACAATGAAATCACCAAGAAAAAGCGAAAAAAAAAAAAAAAAAAGTGAAAAATGTGGCACTAAATAGCCTGCAGAAAGCACACTTATCTGCAGTATGAGAGTACAAGAAAGTGGAGCATGGCTTTGTTCAGCCTCAGCTGGGAACTTGTGCAATGGGGAACTAAAAGTTTTTTCCACTCTGTATACATGTATATCCAAAAATGGCTGTGAAAATGCTGCAAGTATGGGTTTTGGGATTACAAATACATTTTAGTGGACAGGCAAATTCACAAATATGAAATCTGTGAATAACTGTGATCTACTGTAGTAGTTTTTCTGCCAGCCTGAATAAATTCTTGTGTTGACTACTGAAAACATAAGTGAACTTGATTAGAGTGTTATGTTTTGAGACTGGTTTTTCTGTGTCTTGTAGAATCAAGACCTGACCATATTTCTGCTCCTATTCTCCCTCTCATTTCACTCGAGTTCTGCTCTGGACTCGTGCTGGTTGAGGTCCCCGAGCACAGCAGGGTACCTTGTGCCTTTGGGCTCTTCTCCATAGGGTTCCTGATGTCTGTGATGGGACAGTGCAGAGCCACTAAGCCTGCAGGCTCTGGAATCCCACTGCCTGGGTGTGACACTCAGCTCAGCCACTTATAACAAACACATGTGACCTGGAGCAAGTCCTGTAACCTCTTTGGCTACAGTTTCATCTTCTATAAAATTGTGATAATAAGATCTTTTACCTCAGAGGATGTTGTGAAAATTAAGGAGATTATGTCTTCAAAACACTTTCTAAAGTGCCTGGCATATTCTGTAGGATCATTCTGTGTTTTTCTGCCTGGTCAGATTCTATTTGAAGCCTACCTCAATATCACTTCCTTAGTGAACACATTGCTGATTCTCCAGGCACAACTAGTCATATTCCCCTGTGCTCCTGAATAACTTTAGTTTATAACAACAACATAATTTGAAGAAACAATGCATTGCTGTCAAGCCTCCTTCCCTGGGCACCTGTGAACTTCCTGATGGATCTTTTCAATCTTTGCTTCCCTGTTGTCCATCAGGGAGCCAGACACACAGTAGGTGCTCAACAGTTGCTAGATATATGAGTTAATATATAAATACACATATTTATAATTACAACTCATAAAAAGTAGTGGCTTGAACAATTGGAAGGAAAACTGTTGAACAAATATAAAATATCTGCTCCTTTTTGAATTTAAAACATAGATATTACATAATGTTAATTTAAGATTAAACAATTATAACAAATTATGTATTTTATACCCTAACTCTGCAGAATAGGGTTTCTCAAGGTGTAACTACCTGGAAAGTTTGTGAATTTTGTAGGTTCCTAAAATCCACCCCATATCTGCTGAATATGCATGATGTTTGACAAGCTGTCTGCTTGAGGCTTGGTCATCACTCTTGTGGCAGCTGCTCAAACTTCTCAGGGTAATCTTCTGAAACACTGGGATGCATTAGGATGTAAGTGCTCTGGTGCAGGCAGGGACCATGTGGGTTTTACTCAATATTCTGCCCTTTTATTTGAACTAGTATGCAACACAGAGCACAATAACTAGTTATTGGTTAAACAAACGAATAAATGATGCAGATAAGAAGGAAGCTTGTAATCCCCATAAAGACTTTGGATTGTATTACCGAAGTGGAGTCCCAAGCCCACCTATTCTCAGACTTCAGTGTGGGTAACAATCCTTATTTAAAAGAAAGCTCCAAGACTCACACTCTGAAGATTCTGATTCAGTAGGTTTGGGGAGTGGGGCTGGAAGTCTCCATTTTTAACATGATCCCAGGTGATTCCAAGCAAAGTGATCATTGTTGCACACTTTGAAAAATGCAGTACATCATCCAAGCAATGGCCCAACAACCCAATCAAGTGTAAAAAAAAAACCATGGTGTGTGGCTCAGTTGTGGGGTGCATAGATATCAATGCACAGAGGAATTTGTATGTAGTATTTAATACTTGTGTTAGTCAGGGTTCTTTAGAAGGACAGGACTAATAGGATAGATGTATTTATAAAGGGGAGTTTATTAAGGAGTATTGACTCACATGATCACAAGGTGAGATTTCAAGTAGGTTGTCTACAAGCTGAGGAGCAAGGAAATCAGTCCAAGCCCCAAATCTTAAAAGTAGGAAAACCAACAGTGCAACCTTCAGTCGGTGGCTGAAGGCGTGAGAGCCCTTGGCAAACCACTGGTGTAAGTCCAAGAGTTCAAAAGCTGAAGAACTTGGAGTCTGATGTTCAAGGGCAGGAAGCATCCTGCATGGGAGAAAGATAAAGGCCAGAAGACTCAGCAAGTCTGCTCTTTCCATCTTCTTCTGCCTGCTTTATTCAGGCTGCGCTGGCAGCTGATTAGAGGTGCCCACCCAGATTGAGGGCGAGTCTGCCTCTCCAATGACTCAAATGTTAATCTCCTTTGGCAACACCCTCACAGACCCATCCAGGATCACTACTTCGCATCCTTCAATCCAATCAAGTTGACATTCAATATTAACCATCACAACACTCAATCTGATAAAACCTGGAAACAATGTTGAACTCAGGGTATTGTGAGATCTGCAGTGTTCCCATATATACACAGCAACCCGTATGTGTTCACATTATGTTTAGAGTAAGAAGTGTCATTTAAATTCTCTTCTGGACCTTCATTCTCTTCCTGACAGAGGAGGAACATGATGGGGTAAATGTGGACCCTGCTTATCCTCTCCTGTAATACAATGTTTAATCATTGAAAAAGTAGAAAGATAGTGAAACCATGACCTCCCAAAATGTCTTTCCCTTCATTGGCTCTTGCAGTTATTGCAGTACTTTTCTGATGGCTTCTCGTCTTTTGTGAAACTTGTTTTTTACGTGTGTCTACAAGACTTCTGGTTCTGAAGCTTTTCTTAATATAACTTAACTGTTTGGTGTCTGCTCTCATAATTTCTAACTCGGCAGTGGGGGTTTGCCTGTTTTTTGCCATGAGCTGAGGCTTCTCAGCTCTCTTCCATCCCTCAAAACGAAGGTCTGATATTATTAGGTAATCCACGTGGAAAGAAACCCTGTGCAGAACCTCATGTGAAATCTTCAAGCTCTGAGCCTTGTCAGCTCAGTCATTCCTCATTTTCTGGTAGGGATAAAAGCGGGACATTATGTTGACTCTCTGCTAAGACAGATCACTTCCTCTCTTGAATTCTGCAGTCTCAAGGCACATGCATCATAAACTTAAAGCACCAATGTAGATTGGAAAACTTGGTACACCCACCTGCTGCTCTGCTTACTACTTTCCAGGCATTTAAAGGAGAACAGGCCTGTGGGATGAGTACAGGTGGTGTGTAAAAACTGGAAGAGTTCCTCCTGTATTGGCAGCAATGGAAAGGGGGAAGCAGAAAAAACAGGTGGAAGTTTACTGCCTCTGGGCTGCACTTACCACAAAGTAATTCATATGCACTTTTGCCTTTATCTGCAGCTTCGAATGTAGGCATATTTATTTTAAATCTCCAAGGAGCTTTTGTGTTTGATAGATTAAAAAATGTTTAATTACATTTACAGCCTTTCCATGAGGTAGATAGGGAAAGCCATTCCATTTGCTTTACTGATTAGTGCTGTGGTAAATTACTCCATTAGAATAGTGCTATAAATAATAAAAATGGCACTTCATTGCATGATGTTCTATCCTCTTCTTGTGCTATCATGACCATTATACCAGAGTCAAATGATTTCATGAGATTTCCAGCAAGATAATTTTTTTAAAATCCTGAGTTGGCCTCAGATCTAGATTTCAGCTCTTGCTTTAATATTGCTCAGCGGGATTAACATTATCAGATTTATAATTTCACTGACACTAATTTAAAAAAACATGAGTAACAACAGCTACTGTCAGCATTGCTGAGGATGAAATGAGATTCAGCTTCTTACTGGTTAAGTCTTGGGAGGGTGTATGTGTCCAGGAATGTGTCCATTTCTTCTAGATTTTCTAGTTTCTTTGCATAGAGGTGTTTGTAGTATTCTCTGGTTGGTTGTATTTCTATGGGGTCAGTGGTGATTATCTTCTATCATTTTTTAAAATCATATCTATTTGATTCTTCCCTATTTTCTTTTTTATTAGTCTAGCTAGTGGTCTATTTTGTTGATTTTTTTCAAAAAAAAAAATCCCCTGGATTCATTGATTTTTTTTTTTTTTTTTTTTTTTTTTGAAGGACTTTTATGTTTCTGTCTCCTTCAGTTCCACTCTAATCTTGGTAATTTCTTTTCTTCTGCTAGCTTTGAGTTTTGTCTGCTCTTGGTTCTCTATTTTTTTTTAACTGTGATGTCATGGTGTTGATTTGAGATCTTTCTACCTCTTTGATGTGGGCATTTAGTGTTACGAATTTGCCTCTTAACACTGTTTTAACTGTGTCCCAGAGATTGTGCTACTCTGTTCTCATTAGTTTAAAAGAACTTCTTGATTTCTGCTTTAATCTGATTATTTACCCAGGAATCATTCAGAAGCAGGTTGCTCAATTTCCATGTAGCTGTGTGGTTTTAAGTGAGTCTCTTAATCTTGAGTTCTAATTTCACTGTGCTGTGGTCTGAAAGACAGTTTGTTATGATTTCATTTCTTTTGCATTTGCCAAGGAGTGTTTTACCTCCAACGTGATTGATTTTACAGTAAGTGGAGTGAGGTGCTGAGAAGAATGAAGATACTGTTGTTTTGGAGTAGAGAGTTCTGTAGATATCAGGTCCACTTGATCCAGAGCTGAGTTCAAGTCCTAAATGTCTTTGTTAATTTTTTGTCTCAATGATTTTTCTAATATTGACAGTGGGGTGCTGAAGTCTCCCACTATTACTGAGTCTAAGTCTCTTTGTAGGTCTCTAAGAACTTGTTTTATAAATCTGGGAGCTTCTATATTGGGTGCATATATATTTAGGATAGTTAGCTCTTCTTGTTTTTAATTGAACGCTTTACCATTAGGTAATGCCCTTCTTTGTCTTTTTTGATCTTTGTTGGTTTAAAATCCTAGTTTGTCAGAAACTAGGATTGCAATCCATGCTTTTTCTCTGCTTTCCATTTCCCCCCATCCCTTTATTTTGAGACTATTTTGAGTCTCTGCCCATGAGATGGGTCTCTTGAATACAGCACACTGATGGGTCTTGACTCTATCCAGCTTTCCATTCTGTGTCTTAATTGGGGGCATTTAGTCCCTTTACATTTAAATGTATTATTGTTATGTGTGAATGTGAGCCTGTCATCAGGATGCTAGCTGGTTATTTTGCAGACTTGTTAATGTAGTTGCTTCATAGTGTCATTGGTCTTTGTACTTCAGTGTGTTTTTGTAGTGGCTGGTAACAGTTTTTCCTTTCCATATTTAATGCTTCCTTCAGGAGCTCTTGCAGGGCAGGCCTGGTGGTGGTGGATTCCCTCAGTATTTGCTTGTCTAAAAAGGATTTTATTTCTCCTTAGCTTATGAAGCTTAATTTGGCCAGATATTAAATTCTGGGTTGGAAATTCGTTTCTTTAAGAATGTTGAATATTGGTCTCCAGTCTTTTCTGGCTTGTTGGTTTTCTGCTGAGAGATCCACTGTTAGTCCTTTGGGCTTCCCTTTGTAGGTGACCTGACCTTTCTCTCTTGCTGTTCTGCTTTTTGTTACTCTCCATGGATTGTGCAAACTGCCTAGTCAGGCCCAATGAGAGAATCTGGATACCTCAGTTGCTGTTGCAGGATTCACTCACTGTTTCCATTCTTCCCAGTGGGAGCCTCTGACCACAGCCATTTCTAGTCGGCCATCTTGGCCCCTCCCTTCTACAACTTTTTTTTTTTTTTTTGAAATGGAGTCTTGCTCTGCTGCCCAGGCTGGAGTGGAGTGGCCTAGTCTCGGCTCGCTTCAACTTCTACCTCCTGAGTTCAAGTGATTTTCTGCCTCAGCCTCCTGAGTAGCTGGATTTATAGGTAAGCGCCAACACACCCAGCTCTTTTTTGTATTTTTAGTAGAGACAGGGTTTTACCATGTTGGCCAGGCTAGTCTCTAACTCGTGACTTCAAGTGATCTGTTGGTGGCCTCCCAAAGTACTGGGATTACAGGCATGAGCCACTGCACTTGGCCCCACATTTTTTTTAATGTAGGGGTTTTGTTTACAAATGAAACTACAGCTCTTTTTTTAAAAAGACATTTCTTACTAAAGAAAAACAAGAACTAATTAAACTTTTCCTAAGCAAATGTGTTCTACAGCTCGTTAGTGAGAACATGAAGCTGAGGGTGCTGTTAATGCAGAAAGAGATTATTACCTATCTGAAGGTGTGGGGGGTTCTAAGTGTATCTTGCTGCTCTATTTTCTGCTACCTTTTGTTTTGGCTTTGAGGGGTCATGTTATTTGCCTGTTTATTTGAAAAGTCATACATGTCCATGGCAAAAACTCACATAGAAACTGAGTAAAACATTAAGTCTCACGTCTACCTCAAATTTTTCTCTTAACCTCTTCCAGAAGACAACTATTCTTTACTAGTTTTCCCGAGATATTCCATGCTTGTAGATATGTGTCTGTGCATATCCTTTTAAGAAAAATCACAAATGGTGGTATAACATACACATTGTAAAATGTACTTTGGATTTTTTTACCTAATTTTTTTTTTTTTTTTTTTTTTGTGACGGGGTTTCGCTCTTGTTACCCAGGCTGGAGTGCAATGGCACGATCTTGGCTCACTGCAACCTCCGCCTCCTGGGTTCAGGCAATTCTCCTGTCTCAGCCTCCTGAGTAGCTGGGATTACAGGCACGCGCCACTATGCCCAGCTAATTTTTTTTTGTATTTTTAGTAGAGACAGGGTTTCACCATGTTGACCAGGATGGTCTCAATCTCTTGACCTCATGATCCACCCGCCTCGGCCTCCCAAAGTGCTGGGATTACAGGCTTGAGCCACCGCGCCCGGCCCCCTTTTTTACCTAATTATATTTTTTCATAATTATCTTTCCTTTCCAGTTCAACTTTTCAAATTCTCTGAAATCAATAATTGTCTTGGTTTATTGTTTACTTACTCTTCTATGTACTTGTTATTAATTCATGCCTAGAACCCTGCCAGTTGTCTAAATGTCTTCTACATTTATTCAGCCCATCAAATATCCTAACAATATTATCTTCTGGAGGCTTCAGATCTGTTCCTTTATGAATTGGTTGTCTTCTATACCTAGTAGGAGCTATCATCTTGGGATTGTCTTTCATCATAATTCTGGAGATTCCATTGCCTCTCTTTTGTGTGTCTGTTTCCCTTTCTTTCTACTTACTGGTTTACTTCATCATTTTGGTGCTGAATATTCTTCAGCACTCTCCTGAGGGGAAAACAAAATGGATAGAATGTAAATTTTTGAGGTCTTGAATATCTGAAAATGTCATTATTTTATGTTCACAGTTGACTGATAGACTAATAGAAAAGAGTTAACCTAGTAAGGCTGATAATGCTACCCTTGGAAAGGCCTGCTTGCAGGGTTGTCCCTTAGCCCTTGTCTGGGAACTTGAATTATAAACAGTTCCTTACACTGATATAAACGTTCCCGGAATGATAAGAGTGCTTAACTATTCCTAATTTATTTGTGCAAACAATATGGTTTATGCTGAACACCTGCTTTCCTTTTGGAAAATTTTATTTGGAATTTTGGTACATGCTAGGCTGAGGGTGCCTACATGACCAGTACCCAGTGGAAAAAAGAAAAAGTGGGCAGTGCATCTCTAATGAGCTTCTTGGGTAGACAATATTTCACTCTTGATGTCACAATTCATTGATAGAAGAGGTAAATATGTCTCTTGTGACACCACTGGGAGAGGATTCTTGGTAGTTTCGAGCCTAGTATCCTCAGGACTTCATTCCATGGTGACTTTTTTCCCTTTGCTGATTTTGTTTTGTGTACTTTCACTGTTATAAATCATAGTAGTGAGTGCAACTATATGCTGAGAGCTGTGAGTTCTAGTGAATTGCCAAATCTGGGGAGGTGGTCTTGGGGATGCCCTGACACAGTTGGTCACTGTTTTTCTTTAGAATGTGTTTGGCATTTTCCACTACTTTTTATCTTCCATGTGCTGAGAAGTCAGAAGTTAATCTTACCTGTAACCTTTGTAATATTTTTTCTCTCTCTTCCTCTCTAAAACCTTTTAGAATTTTTGCTTTGTCCTCAGTGTTCTAAAGTGCTGGAATATCATGATAATGTGCCCTGAGTGCCTTGGTGTTTACATTAATCTATTCTACTTTAATCTATTAGTCTCTTAATAGCTCCCTGTAATCTAGGAGCCTTTGTAATTTATAAATGGAAAATTTTCACAAATTACTTGTTGATGATTTCCTTCCTTCAATTTTCTCCATTCTCTATTTGGATTCCTTTGTTTGAATATTGGAACTCTAGATGTAGTCTTCTAATATTCTTGCTTTTCCCCCCTTCTATTTTCCATGTCTTAGTCTAATTTCATATCAATTTCTTGGACTTTATTTTGTAAATCCTTCTATGCCTTTTAAAATGTCTTCTATAAAATTTTTAATTTATAAAAGCTCTTTTTTTGTTCTTAGAATGTTATTTTAATGATTTTCTTTTTTTCTATGTGGATATTAATGACAATAATTTTGAAACAATTTTTCTCCAGATGAGTCCATTCCTTCCACGTGCACTGTGGATACATGATTCTTTTGATGCTTTTTATGTTAGAAACTTTATTCAGATGTCTGCCAATCCTTGGCTATATATTCAAATTTAAGATTTGGACAAAAAGAAAATCTATCTGAAAGATCAGAACTAGTGCTTTACTTTATAACTCTCTAACTGTGGTTTTTCTGTAGAGTGTCTGGCTAGGCAGTTTCCTTGGAATGTCTACTGGTAAGAATGTCTTTCATCTTTTCAGCTGTTCAGAGTCCTTGGAGGAGCTGAGTGGCAAAAGGAAGTGTATGTTCCCTCATTTCGGATATAAGTATGTATGTAATCTTCCTGTGGTTAGTATCATACTTCCATCTTCACCTCTGGTGACCAACCTCAGTCTGAAAATGACCTGTTTTATGCTTTGTGAATATACTAGGTAACTCCAGTATTGATAAAGAGAAAGCTTTGGGCATCTTGTCATTCCTCAATTCCCTTTGTATTTATTTATTTTTAAAGTCATCAGTTCCACTTGCAGAAATAATTGGTACTGTCAGTTTCTGGAACTTTCAATGTTTCTGTGTGGGAGTATAAATGAGATTATTTCTTAGATTTACCCATTATTGGCCACTACTGAGTCACTTAGCTTTTCCCAGTATTGCCTATAAAAAAGCTTTCTTAATCATTTGCTTTCCAGCAACCAAAATTTGTTGCTATATCTTCTCTTATTCTCCTTGTCCAAGTTTATGACAAAAAAAAATCCCCTTACTGTTGTCCTAGAGAGATTTTTGGTGAGAGTGAAAGAACATGTATGTGCTTAAAGTGCCATCTTAATCCAGAATTTCTGATACTCTTAAAGCATGCTTAACTATGTCTTTCACCTTTGAATCTCCAGTGCCTAGAACAGTATCTGGTGAATATTAGGCCCTCAATATATATTTATTGAATATATATGCATATTATGTATGTATGTGTAAATATATATTGATAGGTATGTATATATATTTATATTATATATATTTTATATATATATGTATATACTAAATATACATAGCTATATTTAGTATATACATAGCTATACTTAGTATATACTTATATATAGCTATATATATTTAGTATATACTTATATAAGTATATACTTATTTAGTATTTACTTTTATAAATAAAATTATAGCTATGTATATTTAGTATATACTTATGTAAGTATATACTTATTTAGTATTTGGGATTATCAGGCAAAGTATATACTTATTTAGTATATACTTATATAAGTATATACTAAATAGACATAGCTATAATTTTATTTGGTTTCCAGTGAAAGAAATACAACTAAATAAATAAAACACTAAAAAAGAAAAATTAAATAAATCAGCTTAAATGTGAAAGGGAATTTATTGATCTATGTGACTGGGAAACAACTCAGTTTGCCTCACTGATTTCTGCAGATCTCTCCATTCTCTTGCCCCCACAAATATCCATTTTGACTGAGTCAGTGACCACACTGACCTTTTTCAAAGACCATACTCACTCCTGTCTCTAGCTCTTTTTCCCTTACCAGAATTGCTTCTTCACGGATAGCATTTCCTAGAAGTCTCAGCCCAAGGCCAGTTTGCTCTTGGCACATCTCAGCTATAATGTCTACATTTCTATAGCACCTATACTGTATGTCATACAACCCAACACTAGATTACATACCATCCAATAATTAGATTTGGGGTTTTCATTTGAAAACCTCAAGAGTTAAGCTTATATACTTCCAGTCATTTTAGCTTCCCATAAAGTTTAGTTCTACCTTTAAATATGTTGATTCAATCTGACCTTTGAGAATTACGATCACAAGAAGATTCAGGTCCAATTATAGAACTTGGTAACAGTTAAAATTTCACTTTCATTCTCTGGAGATATTCCTTCACAAATAATGTATAAATATTCATTTACCCTTTGACCCACTTAAAATTTGTCTCACAGCAAAGTACTAAATGGCCTTTGCAACAAGCTATTCATAGAAACCTATTTATAATTGCAATGGGAAAGTCTGTTAATAAAGAACTGGTTAAAGAAAACTATGGTTTATTCACTCAGTGAAGGCTAATAAAGCAGATAAAGAAGGGATGAATAGGATATCAATATACTAATATAGCATTGATATGGTTTGGCTGTGTCCCTGAACAAATATCTTTGGCTATAGCTCTCATAATTCCCAGGTGTCATAGGAGGGACCGGGTGGGAGGTAATTGAATCATGGGGGCAGGTCTTTCCTGTGCTGTTCTCATGATAATGCATAAGTCTCATAAGATCTGATGGTTTTATAAAGGGGAGTTCCCCTGCACATGCTCTCTTGCCTGCTGCCATGTAAGATACCTCTTTGCTCTTCCTTCATCTTCTGCCATGATTGTGAGCCCTTCCTATCCATGTAGAACTGTGAGTCTGTTAAATTTCTTTCTTTATAAATTAAACAGTCTCAGGTATGTCTTTATCAGCAGCATGAGAGCAGACTACTAATACAAGTAGACTAATACAAAGTAATATTTTTCAGTAAAAAAAGCAAAATGAAATAGTATTCATAGTATGCTATTTCTGTGTCAGAAATGGAAAAGGCACTTTGGTACATATATATGTGTGTGTGTATGTGTGTGTCTTTGTGTGTATATATATGTATATATGTGTGTGTACATATACACACAGGTGTATATATATGTGTATGTATATAAATGTATATATGTGTGTGTGTGTTTACTTACATTTTATAAAAGAAACAGTGGAAATATAACTCCAAAATTGATAAATATAGTTTCTGGCATAGGGAAGAATGTAATTACTTGGAGGAAACAAAGTGTTAGTGAGATTTCTGTGAACATACCTCGTTATATAGTCTTCTTTCTGGAACCCTGTAGTAGATTTTACATAATTGAAAATAATAAGTTCAATAGAGAAGAAAACACAATCTCTAAAAATTGGCGGGAGGGAAGCAAAAAAGCAAATTAACCTAACTACCTAACTTATGTTAAGTTGACATAAACACACAGAAAATAATTATTTTAAGTGCATTTAAAGCATAGTATTTTAGTTGTACTTCCTTAGTGAGATTTATTTCATAGACAAAAAAATCACATTACATCATAAACTGTATTCAGTTAACTTATAATTAATAGTAATATTCATATTATTATTTTGATACTATCATAGAAATGGTATACTACAAACCAAATATGTAATTATGTTTATATCTTTGGGAAACAAGAGTTTTCAGCAGGAAAGAAAGATAAAAGTATTAAATCAAAGTCAAGTAAAAGCCCTATATTCTTACACTTGAAATAGAAATAGCAATGTGAACTTACCATTTATTTCCTCTTACACAATTTTTTGACTTTGTCTATTAAAAAAGCATAGAAACAATGATGGCCCGGTAACAATGAGTATCCTCATCACCCAGACTATGGTTACTCAGATCATTTTCTACTAAAAAGAAGCAGGACTCCTTGAAAAATTGGTTAAGTTCCAGGCCTGAGGTAGAAAATGTGCAGCATGATTTCACGATATCATATTATACCAGGAAGGAAACAAAATGTTGTCAAGGATTAATGGTGCTATTTCAAAAGAGTACTTTCTCAGGATGGGATAATTTGAGCATTAAAACCATCAGGAAGAATAGGAAGTGGATGCTGGCTTGATACCTAGGTGATGGGATGATCTGTGCAGCAAACCACCATGGCACACTTTTACCTATGTAACAAACCTGCACATCCTGCACATGTACCCCGATCTTAAATGTTGGAAATTAAAAAAAAAAACTGCAACTGATTAAAATACATTAAATATATTAAAGTGAATTCTCTTTTTGTTGATATATCATAATTATATTCATATTCACGGGGTACATAGATATTTGGTACATGCATACAATGCATTTTGGGCAAAAATAATTGGGATATCTGTCACTCAAACATTTAGCATTTCTTTGTATTGAGAACATTCCAAATCTTTGCTTCTATTTTGAAATACGCAATAAATTATTGCTAACTATAGTCATCTTACTGTTGTATCGAACACTAGAACTTATTTTTTCTATCTACCTATATTTTTATACCCATTAACCAACCTCTCTTCATCTCCCCCTCCCCACTACGTGAATTCCTAATAAGATACAGAAACAGTTCACAGGGTAGCAATGGCACCATCTAATTCTCTGAAAAGTGATCAATAAAGAGAATTAAGATTTATCTTTTCTTTGCCAAATACAATTATTTTGGTATGATGCTTATCTGCCATGTACACATTTTTTCATACATGGTAGGTAAAAAATAAAATACAGTCATTGCTATGGTCCGAATGTTTATGACCCTCCAAATTCACATGTTGAAATCCTGAATCTCAAGGTAATGGCATTAGAAGATGTGGCCTTTGGGAAGTGATTAGATCATGAGGGTAGAATCTTTATGAATGGGATTAGTGCCCTATAGAAGAGGTCCCAGAGAGCTTCCTTTTCCCTTCTATCATGTGAATATACAGTGATGAATGAGGAATTGAGCACTCATCAGACCCTGAGCCTGCTGGCAGCTTGATCTTGGACTTCCCAGGATCTAAAACTCTAAGAAATAAGTTTGTGTTGCTGACATACACCCCAGTTTATGATATTTTTGTTATAGCAGCATATAGTCTAAGACATAAGACAGTCATCAAAAGTCAAAATGAAAAACATACAATTTTTTATGATTCATGTCTAGCATTACCCATTATAGTTATATCTCCTGTGTGCAGTAATCGCATCCTGGAAGATCATAGTGCTTCTGAAGTGGTACACAGAACATGCACTTTCATGTCATTTTCTATCTCTTACTTCAATTACTCATAGGCATTGCCTTTCAAGTGTGTATCATGTTCTTCTCCTGAGTTTGGAAACTATTTATATAGAATCTAAAACATGAGTAAGTGTCCTGGTTATCAAAATACAAGCAATGAATGAAAAGAAAGACCTCATATATTGTGGCAAAGCTTGAAATAATAAAGTATTTTGAAATAAACAAGAGAATATTTGTTATTGTGAGAGACTGTAAACCTAAAGTAATCTACACTCTGCATCCTAAGAGACAATGCTATTCAAGTAAAAAACAATAGATCTTAACACATCATGTTTATCATCTTCTTTCACTAAGACTGAACAGCTCCTGCAGTGGACTGTAAGATAAGGATGAGAATGCTGAGTACAGCAGGATATCACTTAGAGGCATCTGGTCTCACTGTGATGTACAAGCTGCTGCTTTGTGAAAAAGAGAAACTGATAAAAGAAAATTAGAATTTCTATTTTAAGCCAATGAAGAAAAAAAAAAGCAAGGCAATGATCTATAGTTTCTAATTTTATTACATTTTATCCTAAGAATGATAATATTCTTTTTTTTTTTTTTTAATTGCATTTTAGGTTTTGGGGTACATGTGAAAAACATGCAAAGTTGTTGCATAGGTGCATTCATGGCAGTGTGATTTGCTGCCTCCCTCCCCCTCACCCATATCTGGCATTTCTCCCCATGCTATCCCTCCCCAACTCCCCCCACCGCTGTCCCCCCACTCTCCCGCAACAGACCCCCGTGTATAGTGCTCCCCTCCCTGTGTCCATGTGTTCTCCTTGTTCAACACCCTCCTATGAGTGAGAACATGTGGTGTTTGGTTCTGCCTTTTCTCCATAAATTAAAAGTTAAAATTCTTTAACACATCAACTCTGCCAAACAAACTTTGTCTAGTATCAAAGTTTATTATTTACTGCAATATTTATTAGGAATTTAATATTTTTAAACTGTACAACATACTAAGTTTTATGTATATTTTACCACCTATTGAATTATTCAGGTTTGTATTCAGCCTCACCCTTATTTTCCCTTAAGTTCTGTTATGTTTATCAAACAAAATTCCATGATGCATCATTTCATAAAAGAAATAACTTTAGCTAATGAAAGATATTATTTAGAGAAGAATTCCAGCTAATAAATGGATAGGACATAGTACAATTAGGAAGTCATTCTTTGTGACCACAAATAAATTAATGCATTTAGACAATAATCATCAATAAAACCACTTGCTGAGAAGTCAGTGAGCGCTTTTTAGTAAAGTGATCAAACTGATACAACTTGAACACAATAATCAATATTGGAATCACATAAGAGGTGTTATGGGCCCCCTGATGAGATGCAGATCTGAAATGTTTGTATGAAAAAAAGAAACTGGATATAAATAAACCTGCTTTCTTTAGTTCTATAGTTTACATTAACTATAGAGATAAATACGACCACAAGACAGTAATCATCCAAAATCAGAATGTGAGACACTGCATAAGACAAGTAACCTGGATATCCAATAAATAAGTGATATATAAAAATTAACAAAAGAGGTTGACTGTTACAAATTTTAAAAGTCTCAAGAAATATAATAAATACAGGCAGTCTGTGGATCCGTTGCAGATGTTGGTTCGAAATGAGCCAACAGAAAGAGGATATTTTTAGACAAATGGGGAAATATATGGACTGGGTATAAAATAACATTAAGGAATTATAATTAGTTTATTTTAGGTGTTATAATGACAGCAGTGACAACCTGTCTGGAGTGGCCACTGCCATGATGCCCTGCTGGGGATCATGGTGGGAGAGGCCCTGCTGGGGCTGTGTGCTTCACAGACAGTGGGAGTCAGAAACAGGCAGAAGCCCTGCCTTCTCTCACCCTCTTTTAAGTTGGCAGAGTGGGAGCCTTGTATTCCCTGGGCAAAGCTGCGGCCACCCAGCCACTGCTCTGGACCCAGACATTACTGTGCCCTTGGCGTCCAGGAGCAGGCAGGAGCCCCACCTCCCACGTGCAGCTACAGCCACCCAAGCTGCAGCTGTGGACCCAGACATCTCTGTACTCTTGGGGGCTAGGGAGGCACCCTAGGCCCTGCAGGCTTAGATATGCCTGTTCCCGCTGCCTGGCCTCTCCCCACTCCTAGTGCCAGTTCTAACCTTGGAGCAAAGTTGAGGTGACACACTAGCCCCCTGTGGACTTTGAGTACTGACAAGCATGGGAGTGAGGCCGAGGCAGGGCTGAGGGTGGTTCAGTGCAGGCCTGTAGGCTCCACTCAGCATGAACAGTCTGGGAGACAGCAGGAGTCAGACAGGCTTCTGGGAAGAATGGATGGGTCTCTGGTGAAGCCTCACCTTCAAGTCAGAGATGGCCTGAAGTCTGAGGACTGCGCTGACAGATCAGAATGGGAACTTAATGGTGCTTTTTCGTGCCACCCCTGGCTACCCATGAACAAATCAGCATGCACTTCCCTACTCTGAAGCCAATAAAAACCTTGTACTCAGCCAGATTTGGAGAGATGATGGGTTGAGCAGCTGTGGAGTGGAGCTACCCACCCCAGGGTCTCCTCTTTGTTGAGAGATGAACACTTGTCAAGACACCCTGCCAGCATAAAGGAGCTACCCAATACGCATTTTGTCTGAGCTATTCTGTGTCTCAATAAAGCTCCTCTTCACCTTGCTCATCTGTCACTTGTCTGCAGATGAGCAAAGAATGAAGTACACTTGTCTGTACTTCATAACACAAACAGGCATGAAACATGCCCCTTGCTCACCACATTATGGGTGACAAGGAGAGACGAGAGAAGGAAAGAAGAGCTGTGACCCTTCTGGGAGTCCAGACCTAGGAGCTTCCTGAGCCAGGGCTGTGACACCTCCTGCTTTGGGGCCCTATGGGTTCTGGGCATCTCCAAGTTTCTGGGTGTCACCGTGTTCCCCAGTGCCAGCCATAGAAGGTGTTTGCAGCACACCTGGTTGAGCCACAGCCTCAAAGGGAGCTGGTGCCTGTGTTGGCCCCTGTAGCTGCTTGCCCTTACTGTGGCCAGTGTGCCTGGCTATGTGCAATGGCCGGATCCCATGCTCACTCACACCCCCTCACTGCTTCATGCCTGGCCAGTAGTGGAGCTGAGCATAGCCTGCCAGGCCGAGTAGGTGGAATGAGCCCAGCAGGGCTGATCAAAACTCAGGCAGAGGTGCCACTGGCCACAGAGGTTTAAGGCTGGTGAAGCAACACCCCGAGAATCCCATGACAATAATAGCGGACATTATGTTAAACAAACATCCCATTCTTCAGCTAGAGATGCATATTGAAATATTTATGGGTAAAATTACATAATTTCCAGAATTAAAATAATGTTACAAAAATATATGGGTTTCCAACTATAGTTTAGGATGTGAAAAGACAGGACTATATTTCTTGACATAGTAGAACCAGAGAATATCTAGATAATATAAAAACTTGGTATTCCTACATGACTAAGATGAACTGGAGAAAGAATTGATGAACTGATTTCTAGGGATAAGAGCCTTTTAAATATTCAAATTCTTTAAGAAATAGTCCCTAATGAGCAGTGGAGGTGGGGGTGGCCAGCAGGGGAGGGGGATGGGACTGGCAGTGGAACAGTGGCATCACTGGTGATTGGGGCATGGGAAAGACTGGAGGTGGAGACTGGGCTTAAATTCAGTCTCTTGAAGCTGAAGCTAGTTACTGATCAACTAACCACTCAGGGAAATCCAGTTTATCTTCTCATTTTAGCTACCTGATATAGGGAGGAACCCCTGCTCTCTGGGAAAAACAAAATAATGCAATCATTTCCAAATGTCCACTGTTTTTCCATATATAATATCTGGTAATCAATTAAAAAATTATACAAGCTCTTTTTTTGGTTCCATATGAAATTTAAAGTAGTTTTTTTTTTTTTTTTCTAATTCTGTGAAGAAAGGCAATGGTAGCTTGATGGGGATAGCATTGAATCTATGAATTACTTTGGGCAGTATGGCCATTTTCACAATATTGATTCTTCCTTACCATGAGTATGGAATGTTTGTCCATTTGTTTGTGTCCTCTCTTATTTCCTTGAGCAGTGGTTTGTAGTTCTCCTTGAAAAGGTCCTTCACATCCCTTGTAAGTTGTGTTCCTAGCTATTTTATTTCCTTTGTAACAGTTGTGAATGGGAGTTCATTCATGATTTGGCTCTCTGTTTTCCTATTATTGGTGTATATATAGGAATTCTTGTGATTTTTGCACATTGATTTTGTATCCTTTGATGAGATTTTGATGAAATTGCTTATCAGCTTAAGGAAATTTTGGGCTGATAAGATGGGGTTTTCTAAATACACAATCATGTCATCTGCAAACAGAGATAATTTGACTTCCTTTCTTCCTATTTGAATACCCTTTATTTCTTTCTGTTTTCTGATTGCCCTGGCCAGAACTTCCAATACTATGTTGAATAGGAGTGGTGAGAGAGGGCATCCTTGTCTTGTGCCAGTTTTCAAAGGAATGCTTCCAGCTTTTGCTCATTGAGTATGATATTGGCTGTGAGTTTGTAATAAATATCGCTTATTATTTTGAGATATGTTCCATCAATACCTACTTTATTGAGTTTTTAGCATGAAGGGGTGTTGAATTTTATTGAAGGCCTTTTCTGCATCTGTTGAGCTCATCATGTGGTTTTTGTCAGTCGTTCTGTTTATGTGACAGATTATGTTTATAGATTTGCATATGTTGAACCAGCCTTGCATCCCAGGGACGAAGCCAACTTGATTGTAGTAGATAAGCTTTTTGATGTGCTGCTGGATTCGATTTGCCAGTATTTTATTGAGGATTTTCACATCAATATTCATCAGGGATATTGGCCTGAAATTTTCGTTTTTTTGGTTGGTCTCTGCCAGGCTTTGGTTTCAGGATGATGCTGGCCTCATAAAATGAGTTAGGGAGGAGTCCCTCTTTTTGTATTGTTTGGAATAGTTTTAGAAGTAATGGTACCAGCTCCTCTTTGTACCTCTGGTAGAATTTGGCTGAGAATCTGTCTGGTTTTGGGTTTATTTGGGGGTTGGTAAAGTATTAATTGCTGCCTCAATTTCAAAACTTGTTATTGGTATATTCAGGGATTTGACTTCTTCCTGGTTTAGTATTGGGAGGGTTTATGTGTCCAGGAATTTATCAATTTCTTCTATTTCTAGTTTATTTGCATAGAGGTGTTTATAGTATTCTCTGATGGTAGTTTATATTTCCGTGGGGTCAGCAGTGATATACCCTTTATCATTTTTTTATTGTGTCTATTTGATTATTGTCTCTTTTCTTCTTTATTAATCTGGCTGGAGAAATACCTAATGTAGATAATGGGTTGATGGGTGCAGCAAACCACCATGGCACGTGTATATGTATGCAACAAACCTGCACATTCTGCACATGTATCCCAGAACTTAATAAAAAAATTATACATGAAAAGAATGTAGGACTCAAACATAATCTGGGGTTGGGTTGGGGTGGGGTGGAGGGAAAGAATTAAGAAACCCAATGCTATAACTAGCAAATAAAGATTTTAAAATAAGTATAAATATGTTCCAGAATTTACAGGAAAACATAGAATGAGTCAACAGAGAAGGAATTTTAGCAGTGAAATAAAAATTACAAAGGAAAATCACAGAAATTCTGGATATAGAATATAAATATTTGAAATAGAATATGCATTGTATGGTTTTAAAGCAGAACAAATACTGTAGAAGGAAGTATAGGAAAAGTAAAAACAGCCTAATGTGATTGATACAAAATGAAGTACATAAAGGAAAAATGACTAAAAAAAGATAAAAATATCAGCTAGCAATGGGACTAAATATATAAAGTTATTTTACACATGCACACACACACACTCTCCAGAATAACAGACAGGAGAATGGTACAAAATACACTTGAAAAAATAACAACTGGAAAATTTCTAAAGTTGATTAAAACATAAATTTATAACTCCTGAATAAATAGGAAGACAAATATGTTACAAATCCACTGCCCTCCAGCACATCATAGTCAAAATGCAAAGAAAATGTAAAGAAACCTACATAAAATCCACTATCTGTAAAAAGTGAGTGAACAAAGGTCTCAGGACACAAAGTCAATGTAAAAATTATATTTCTATGTATTAGCAAAAACAACTGAAAAACATACTGAGAGATAGCATGGGGAGAAATGCCAGATATAGGTGTTGGGGAGGAAGGCAGCACATCACACTGACATTTGTGTACCTATGCAACAATCTTGCCTGTTCTTCACATGTACCCCAAAACCTAAAATGCAATTTAAAAAAATTGAAAAAAAAAAAAAGAAAAACATACTAATTACAAAAGCATGAAGAATCATAAATATCTAGGAACAAATCAAAGACCTTCTCACTGAAAACTGAAAAAAAAAAAAAAAAAGTTGTTGGGAGAAATTAAAGAGCTTTTAAAAAAAGAAGAGACACATCAGACTCATGAGTTAGAAGATTTAATACTTTCCCCCAATTAATCTATAGAGTCAATGAAATTCCAATCACTAATGTAGAAGGACTTTTTATAGAAATTGTCAAGATGATACTACAGTCTGTATGTAAAAGGACACATTCCCAGAATAGCAAAAGAAGAATAAAGGAGGAAGAGTTCTTCATATTCTCTAAGCATATGATCTGGTTTTAGGATTTACTATAAAGTTATACAGACAGCATAGTTCTGGAATAAAGATAGAAAGATAGATGAATATGATACAACAGAGTCTGAAAATATACCCACAACTGTAATGAAATATTCAACTGTAGTCAAATATTCAAATCAAATTAAAAAAATCAAAAATAAAAAAATAATTTTTTAAAAGGCAGTAATGTAACTCAATGAAGAAAGGACAGTCTTTTCTATAAATGCTATATAACTGGCTGGATATCTGTGTGGAAAAACAACTGAGTGTTGATGCATACCTCGTGATATGCAAAAATTATTGTGAAATGGATTGTAGTCATAGATTATAAAACCAAAAAATTAAAACTTTCAGAAAGAAAATATGGGAAAAAAAATCAGCGAAGTGGGGATTAGGCAAAGATTTCTTATATGTAACTCCAAAAGCTCCAACCAAAAAAGAAAAAAAAATTTAATTGAACTTAATCAAAATTTAAACCTTCTGTTCTTCAAAAGGCATTGCTAATTAAAAAGCAAGCCACAGATATTTAATTTCTAGCCCAACATGTAAAGAGCCTGGAGGTTGTTATTACTAACCTCAACAAGAATATGCTGAACAAACTGAAGATCAATAACTCATCTTAGATCCATCAGACCTTTGAGGTCACAAAACAAACTGCTGCCCTATAACATGGAAAGACAGACAGATACAGAGAATCATGGCTTACCAGGAGCAGAAAACTTCACTGGAGCCAACAACTGGTAGGAATACTTAAAGGGTGACTGTTTACTTGCTAAAGACTGAGCATGGATTAGTTTGAGGAGAACTCAGAGATTAAAAACTTCTGAGGGTGTAACCTTAGGGGAACCCCTGAACTTTTGAGAGCTTTACATCCAGGAACTCCACCTGGTTGTCACTGTGAGCAGAGAAAAATTCCCTTATGCTTCTAGCAGGGAAAGGGGCAAAGTAACCCTTGTGAAATACAGCCAGAGCATTCTATTATTCCTGCAAAGGAGAGGCCTTTTCTTAAGGGTGGTTATTTTACCATAGACCAACCAAAGTGTGTGTTACCAGAACTTGAGTCATGTGGAGAAAGGAATAACAAACTCCAGCCTTGTCTAGCCTTCAAAGTAGGGGAAGAGAATACCAAAATCCACTGGCTTCTACCCTACTATGTGGAGGAAAGGAAACACACAACTCTGGTACCATTACCCGCCCTACCCCTGTCTCATAATGGGTGGGGGAAACTGAGAAGAACTTGTCAAGGTCAAATCCCAGAGACATAGACTCAGGTTGGGAATTTGGAGGTAATTAAGGTGTTTTTCCATTGGTGAATGTTTATCACAAATTGTACATACATTCAATGAGCTATTATTAATCAGCAATGAAGATAAATGAGCTATCGATTTGTGAAAAGGCATGAAGAAACCTTAAATGCCTATTGCATAGTGAAAGGAGCCAGTCTGAAAAGTCTATATACCACATGATTCCAACTGTATGACATTCTGGAGAAGGCAAAACTATGCAGACAGTAACAAGATCAGTGGTTTTCAGGTTTTTGGGGCAGGGATGTGTAGGGATGAATAATTGGAGTACAGGATATTTTTAAGTTAATGAAACTATTCTATATGATATTGTAATGATGGATACTTGACATTATGCCTTTGTCAAAAGCCATAGGATTGTACAACACAAAGAATGAACTCTAATTCAACTACAGCCTTCAGTTTCATTGCAAAAACTGTGCCATAATAATACAAGATGTTAATGACAAGAAAAACTGTGAGGCGGGAGCAGTAAGAGAGGGCTGGGAACACTGTACTTTCTGAGCAATTTTTCTGTAAATCTAAAAGTGTTCTAAAGAGTAAAGTCTATTTAAGAAAAAATGTAGCCTTGGGAAAATATTTCTAATATGATATCTGACAAGATAATCAAATATTTAAATTTCAAGTATATAATTAAATCAGTAATTAAAAGATAACCCACTTAGTAATAGGCAAAATCTCAGATACTTCACCAAAGTCATGTATGAGATGACCAACACTTGAAAAGATGCTTATAAATAATAGTCATCATGGAAATGCTAATTAAAATCACAATGACTATCTTTAAATAACCACTAGAAAGGCTAAAATTTTAAAAAGACTGATAATACCAAGAGTTTACAAAAATGTAGAGCAACTAAATTTCTTACATGTTCCTGGAGGGAGAACAAAATGGTATAACAACTGTAATAGCAGCTTTTAACTCATCATATACCTGCCTTATGATTTGTTAATTCCACTATTAGGAAATTAAACCTTAGTTACATAAAAATATGTGAACAAGGGCCAAGCATGTTGGCTCACACCTTGAATCCCAGCACTTTGGGAGGCCAAGGCAGGTGGATCACCTGAGGTCAGAAGTTGAAGACCAGCCTGGCCAACATGGTGAAATCCTGTCTACAAAAAATTAGCCAAGTGCATGGTGCATGCCTGTAATCCCAGCTACTCAGGAGGGTGAGGCAAGAGAATTGCTTGAACCCAGGAGGTGGAGGTTGTGTGAGCCGAGATCATGCCACTGCACTCCAACTTAGACAACAAAGCGAGACTTCAACTCAAAAAAAAAAATGTGAACAAGAATGTTTAATGTAGTTTCATTCATAATAGAAAAAACCTTGGAAACAACCCAAATATCCATCAACAGAAGACTGGGTAAACAAAATAATGTTATTCTCATATGACAGAATACTACTCAAAAATCAAAAGATTGAACTTCTGATATACACAACAACATGGAATAATCTCAAATTTATGCTCAGTAAAAGAAGCAGAAATGTATATTTTTGTGACATTCAAGAACAGACAAAATTTATCTGTGAAAATAGAAATCAGAAGAGTGATTGCCTGTGGGTGGTGGGGATAGACTGTTTTTGTAAATAAAATTTTATTGGGACGCAGCCACAATCATTTGTGTGTATATTGTCTATTGCTACTGTCACACTACAAGAACAGAACCGAATAGTCGTGACCGGGGCCATATGGTCTGCAAAGTTGAAAATATTTACTATCTGACCCTTTACAGAAAAAGGTTGCTGATCCTTAGTATAATTGAGCAAGCTTAACAAAATGTTGATAATTGCAGAGGTTGGACAATATTTTTATTGTCTGTAAATGGAGTGGTGGGCTATTCTACTTTTATATGTTCCACAGTAAATTTTAAAAATTTAGGAGACATCATCTTGCCTGAGAACTGCAAGATTTTTGCTTGCACCGTTTGGGGATACAGGTATTTGGAATCCTGCCTACTTCTGTCCTTCCTTCTGAGAGCCAGCCCATTTTTGACTGCTTTTTTATGGCACCAATCCTGTATGTAAACCATCTAATTACTGAAATTAGAGCATGAAAGGTTGTGGGCACCATAGGCAGACTCGATTTTATTATTTAGCCAAGAAATTTACCCATTATAAGGGCTTGTGTGTGCAGCATTTTTGAAACCAACTCTATGGCCTGGGATTATAAATTAAGCTAGCACAATCTGGGACCCATTTGTAAATTTTACTGTGGATCTAGATTATTTACACCTTCCAAAGCTGTCGCATAGATAGTGGGATAAACATCAGTTAATGGAACTTAAATATATGCAGCAGAAGTTGGCCTAGGACTTAGGAAGTTCCAGGAATGATTTCTATCATTAAATATCCTGTGTTAGTTGCTAAAGTACTGATCCTTAGTACTGTTTGAAAATTTCTTATTTAGGGTTCATTTCTTTGGATGGGTATATTGTATTACTAATGGCTGCATTTTAGAGTATGAGGATGAGTGAGAGGATAGATATATTAACCTGCTCCAGATCTTGTCCTTCTTAATAGTCACTAATATTTATATTATGCTTTATAATTTACTGCTTGCATTTCTTACCTTACTTAATCCTCACAACCATGCTGCAAACGGTGGTATTACTAACATATCTATTGTACAAATGGGAAAGCTACAGCTGAGCAGTGAAGTCAAAGTGAAGATCAGAAAGGGGACAAGTGTCAGTCAGGGCTTTTGCTAAGTTCCATTAGTTTCCATTATTTTCTGCTACTTCCATTTCAATTAATGTTGTAGACATCTGAGTGTCAAATACAGGGAGCCAGCATTTTGCATGGTAATTCAAAACTGTGAAAATGGCCGTGCAATTTGAAACTGTGCAAAGAGGCTTGAATCAGTAGAAAAATTAAAATGTGCTTCATTACTTTAAACATTTTTAATAAAATTAAAAACTCTCATGTCTTTTATAAAATGTATAGTATATAGTATAATATAAAAATGTATAGTATAATAAAATAGTAAAACTAATATTTGCTCAGTACACTGTAACTTAAATCATTAGGCATATTAAGAATTACAGTGTTTTATTTGTAGAAAATACTTATCAAGAGTAGTTTGAATAGTGCTTACTGTCTTGTCATATAACTTACGATATGGACTGAGCATCTTCTCTATGCCTTGCCAAATTGTCATACTCTTTTCTTGGGTTTAATCAGAATTTAACATTTTATCATTTGCACTTTCAATATTGAGAAATATTCCTTTAATGTAAAGATTTTCACCAGTATCACTTCCTCTGGGAAATCTCCATCTTTTTGGTCTTGACCATTTGACTCATTTATGTCCATGAGCTTACTTTCAATAAATTTTTCCTATGTATGGAGAGAATCTGAACTAAAGCAGCATCAACATTCCTGTGGTCAGCTGTTTCTTCTATAACATTTCTTCTTTTATGATGGATTTGAATTTCACTTCCAGAATTATTATGTTTCATTTCTTTGCTGCGCTTTTATTTTTCTGGCCATTTTCCTCATTTTTGTAAAATGTCACATACATATGTTTAATCACTGGGAGACAAGCAACACAACTACACATTTGCTACCAGTATCTGAACTGAATAGCAGATGCACAATGAACAATCATTGAAATAATTGGAAAGAAATGATGCGATTGATCACTGATTTTGATGCACTTTTGATATTTACCTAGCACTTTACAGACTGAGAGCTAGCTGCAGAATATGCATTTTATGTACTCACACTCGGTTGATATATGTGATGACTGAAATTTGAGTCATGTATTTAGTGGACTGATGTTACTTAACTGTACTGAAGAGTGTGAAACTTGTGCTCAGCAGAACAGTGCGAAGCAAGGTTTGCCTGTATTCAAGCCTATGATACTCTCATGACCATTAACTAAAGGGACGCTGAGTGGGAGTTTATATACAAGAAGGGGAAATTTTGTGGCATGGGAGGAGAATTACAGCAGGCCGAGGGAGAGTAGAGAGAGAATGCCGTGACTGGATTAAAGGGATGACATAAGGTTACAGAAAGAAGAGCAAAGTGGAAGGTTTTTTCTAAGGACTGATTTCTCTACTTCACAGTTTTGCCATATGCAAAATGTTCGTTACAAAGAAATCTAATTTTCTGACTGGAAGAAACACTTTAAAACTGTGTCCATAAACATAAATTCATTAGTAACACACATATCATTTACATATCTTTTTGTTTCTGTTAATTACAAAAATAATACATGATTGTTGTAAAAGATTTTAATGATGTAGAATGAAATTCTCTTTTACACTCTAGTCTCTCCTCTCAGGGAGTAATAAATGCCAATAGTAAAAAATGTATTTTACATTTTATTATTTTTATTAGTTTAATATCAACTATGATATGCTTACTTTAATCAGATAGATGTGAAAATTAGGAAGAATTCTACCAGTGGAAACTTAAAAATGTATTTTAAAAAATACTTGTCTCATGAAAGGATGAATTTTAATGTATTGCACTGTTGTTGTTTAAGTATCAGTGGTGAATCTGTTAGACAGTACAGTAAATAACAAAAGACCTTTTCCAAGAAGTAAGTTTCCTGGTTTATTTGTCAAAGGACATGTTTCACAATCCCTGCTTTCATTTGGGACAGGGTATCAGAATTGATAGAATCTCAGTCACTCTCAATGACCTTGACACATTCAAAAACAGGAAAATCCTTTAATCTAAAAATAGTTTAAACCTGACCTTTGCCAGAAAAAATAGTGCTTTCATCTTTTAGGTAAATGATTTTCCTACTTTTCAAAATGGCCAACTATTGAAAATACAAAGAATAGTAATGATACGATTATTTTGATAATACATATGATTATTATCTGTGTTATGAGCACACATGTATCCAACACTGATCTTAAGACACAAAACAATAACTTTAAGGCCCCAGTACCTCATCCTGATGTTACCCCCACTCTCTGAAAGTTGCTTTATCTTTAAACCTTTTTCTTGAAATAAAACCTTTATCTCGAATTTCCAGTTTCATTCCTTTTCTTTTCTTTAGAATTTTACCACAGTTGCTTGAATTTCTAAATAATCTATTGTCTACTTTTGCACAATTATGTAGTTTTTATCATTGCTATTATGCTATATAAAATTTTATGATAAATCATTGTCTGATTAACATTATGCTTGTTTGACCATGAGGTTTAACCTCATGAATATGTTCGGCTATATTACATTCATCTTCTTCATTTGCAATATCATATGACATGTCATTAAGGAATGATACTACGATTGTTTATCTTTTCTTTTGGCAATGGACATCTGGATTGTTCTCAATTTTTACACTACTTTAAAGGATTGTGCATGTGTTTCCTGGTGTATATTTACCAGAATGGCCCTCAGATTTACTGCAAGAATAAAAATTCTTGGTCAAAGGCTCTGCACATCTTTTTTTGTTGTTGTTGTTAAGATGCAGTTTTGTTCTTGTCGCCCAGCCTGGAGTGCAGTGGCAGGATCTCAACTCACTGCAATCTCCGTCTCCTGGGTTCAAGTGATTCTTGTGCCTCCACCTCCTGAGTAGCTGGGATTACAGGCATATATTACCACACTAACTAATTTTTGTATTTTTAGTAGAGAGGGAGTTTCACCATATTAGCTAGGCTAGTCTCGAACTCCTGACCTCAAGTGATCTGCCCACCTCGACCTCCCAAAGTGTGCACATCTTCAACTTACTTAATTAGTCCTTCTTTTGTTATCTCTAAGTGATTATGTAAATGTACCCTCTAAACAGCTGTGCATTGGAACTCCCATTTCTCCATTCCTTGCCAAGGCATTTAAAATAGTGCCAATCTGGTGGGTATGAAATTATATTTTATTGCAAAATTTACATTTGACAATTGGCATGGTTGACCTTGACCATCCTTAAAAGGTCTTGGGGGATCCATTTTATTTTTCAGTTATAAAGTTATTGGTGACACTGGCAACAGCAGTTTCAGAAAAGTGGTTGCAACAGATGATAGCAGTTGTTTGAGAAACAAAAGGGAGATGAGGGAGTGGGAGGAATCAGAACAGGCACCTTTCTGAAAAAATTAAAATGAAAAAGGATGGAGAGAGAAAATCAGTGTCTTGGAGGGTTTATTAAGATTTTCAGATGGGAGTTACTGGAGCATGATCATGTGTTAAGTATAGGAGCCAAGTTTGTGGGGAAACAGAAGTGGATGATTTGGGACAATGAGTAGAGTTCATGTGAGGAGAGAAAGTGCTGTGAACATAGACAAGTTTATAGAAGAGTGGTGATTTATGAGAGGAGATGTACATTAAGGTTCCAATTTTCTCAATACTGTGAGAGAAGATGAGGAGGCCTCAGGAGGCTGACAAAGATTTCGAGTAACTGGTAGAGACTCTAAAAGACCAAAGACCTCGTCAAACTATGTCTCATCAGGCTTCCTTTATTCATTACACATTGATTTTTTAATTGAAAGGACATAAAAGTGGACATTGGAAAATGCCCATGTAATTAAGACTCAGTCCTGGTTCCAAAGAAGCCTCAAAAGAAAATCAAAGTATAAACATATGATTATGCAATGAGATGCTTGTTATGCTTGAGGCTGTATTCAGCACAGCAAAAGTAGGTTTTCTTCTAAGGTTTTTATGGTGTTAGGTCTTATGTTTAAGTCTTTAATTCATCTGGAATTAATTTTAGTGTAAAGTGTCAGGAAGGGGTCCAGTTTCTGCTTTCTGCACATGGCTAGCCAGTTTTCTCAACACCATTTATTAAACAGGGAATCCTTTCCCCGTTGCTTGTTTTTGTCAGGTTTGTCAAAGATCAAATGGTTGTAGATGTGTGGCATTGCCTCCGAGGCCTCTGTTCTGTCCCATTGGTCTATATCTCTGTTTTGGTACCAGTACCATGCTGTTTTGATTACTGTAGCCTTGTAGTATAGTTTGAAGTCAGGTAGTGTGATGCCTCCAGCTTTGTTCTTTTTGCACAATAGGGTTCACCCTTCTATGAGAATCTAATGATGCCACTGATCTGACAGGAGGCAGAGCTCAGGCTATATGCCTGCTCACCCACCCTGACCTCCTGCCTTATGGCCCAATTCCTAACAAGCCACGTACTTACCGATCCATGGCCCAGGGGTTGAGGACCCCTGCAGTAGAGATTATTCCGATGGAAGTGTTTGTAGAAAGTTACTTATTGGAACAATGCTATAGTAAATTGCAGCAGAAAGAGACCAGTAGGAAATTAGGAGACTCAGCCTAGGAGGTAGCGTTAATGAGATTTGGTGAACAAATGAAGTGGGTAAGGGATAAAGGAGAAAAAAGACCAGCTTAATTTCCAAAGAAACATTTACCTAGGTTGAGGGTACAAGAGGAAGAGAAGATTGGGGGTAGGGTGAGTCTATATGGAGAACAATTAGATATTAAGTTTGGGGTAGAGTTTCTTTCATTTTCTCAAATGTTCAAGGAATTTCAAAAAGCTGAATTATATGATAATATGAAATATCAACATTACCATCTCATGCCATAGAGAACCAGGCTTTTATTTAGATAATTATAAATGTTATTTTGTCTGCTATAAGGTAGTAAAATCAAAACATTGTTGATTTAAAAATTATAAATATTTGTATTAATCATTACTTCTCTGGGAAATTACTATTTGATGGAAGTAAATAATACATTGAAAATGCTCTGATCCCAATCATAATTACCTTGGGGTTTTTTATGATATTTCACAGATGTACACACTTACATCCTAATATTTAATTTTGGATCAAATTTTTCTTATCTAAAATTCTAAAAAGTTATAAAATAATTTGCAATTTTTTCAGGCAAAATGTTGTATAAAATAAGGTGACACAATTGATATATTATTTGTTAAATCTAAAAGCTAGAAAGATATTTTTGACAATGTAGTTTATAATAATAGAACTTATAAGAAACCATTTTGAGATAAAAAACCACAAAGCCCAATTCTATGCCTAACTTGAAATAAGAATAAAGATAATTTGAAAGGTAGTGTACTATGAACTTGGTATTTCTTTATTAACAAGCTCCTTCAAACTTATTTGGCTAATCTCTGTATTGGTAATATCCAAGCAAGGTCTTGAAACACCCTTTAATTCCTCAAATAAAGATTGAATTGTGTTCAGCATGCCTTTATTTTCATGTGAACATTTCTATTGTAGCCTAGATGTTAGCTGACGTTATGCTGCCATTTCAAGTCTACATAAAATTAGCTTTAGTTCCATGATTTCTGTAGATTATGGTGCCTTATATTCCGTTACTTCTGTCTCCAAAATGGTGTCTCCTCCTTTGATTGTTCACTCTTCTGCATCATACCAACACAGAAATCGTGCACAGTTCATTTTCCACTGGGATTGCTTCTTACCAGAAAATTCCACTTATGCAAGGCATTTGTGTATGTAGCAGATTTTCTTGAAATTTTGTGTTTTATATGAGAATGATATATAACAACTCTAAATCGAATATAAGACATGGCTGTTTATAAAAATTGCTTTGGCTCTGCTGCTACTAGGGATTTCTTCCCAGCTACCCTTTTCTGAGGGCTCCAATTTCCTCATGTGTTGCGTGGTTCTCACTTCCTCAAGGCTTTGTTCAGCTCCGTCTGCTTCCATACTTTCTGTGTTCCCTTTTCTAGTAGGGGTGATGGTTCAGGATTTCTCCCAGGGATTTCAATTTCCCTCATTTTTGTTAGACAGAACAATTTTGCCTCCCTTCCCTTCTCAACTCCAAGAAAATTTGGCATATCCAAAGATCCATTTATGTACTAGGTAAACAGAGGGTCCTCCTACACTGTCTTTATTAACGTAGGTTTAAAGTAGGTTTTAAAATCAGGAAGTGTGAGTATTCCAACATTTTTCTCCTTCCTCAAGATTGTTTTGGCTATTTTGGGTCCTTAAACTTTCATATGTATTTTAGGATCAGCTTGTCAATTTTGGCAATGAAGCCAGCTAGAATTTTTATAAGGATTGCACTGAGTCTGTAGATCAATGAGAAGAATATTGTCATATTAACAACATTAAGTTTTCCAGTCCAGGAACATGAAGTATCCTTCCATTTATTTATGTTGTTTTAAATTTTTTCAACAATGATTTACATTTTTCAGAGTATAGGTTTTGAACTTTTTATTAAACTTTTTTGTATATATTTTATTTTGAAGTTATTGTAGGAATTGCTTTCTTAATTTCAGTTTCAAATTGTTAATCGTGCTCATATAGAAACACCATTGATTTTTATATACTGATCTCATAATTTGCAACCTTGCTGAACTCATTGATTAATTTTAATAACTTTTTAATAGACTTCTGAGGATTTTCTACAGCTCATGTCTTATGAGAACATAGTTTACTTTTTTCCTTACCTATTTGAATGCCTTCTATTTCATATTTTATTTTTTTATTTTTATTTTTGCCTGATTGCCATAGTTAGATCCTACCATACAATGTAGAATAGAAATGGTAAGAGTGAACATCCTTTTTTTGTTCCTGATTTTAGGGAAAAAGCATTAAATGTTTCACTTAGTGGTGTTATGTGTAGGTTTTTCATAGATGCCCTGTATCAGGTTGAAGGTGTTTCCTTCTGTTCCTAGTTGTTTATTTATTATTAAGGAGTATTGAATTTCATTAAATGCTTTTTCTGTACCTATCAAGATAATCATGTGATGTGTCCTTTATTCATGTTATTTACATTCATTAATTTTTGAATGCTAAACCAACTTTGCATTTTTGGGATAACATGCCTACTTGATCATGGCGTATACTTTTTTTTAATATGATGTTGAATTCATTTTGCAAGTATTTTGTTAATGATTTTGTCTTTTTACCACAAGACATTTTGGTCTGTAGTTTTCCTTACTTGCCTGAGGGTGTTTTGGTTTGTTTTCTTGGTTTAAATTGTGTTAATACTTTCTTTTAAGCAATGTTCAGAGTTAAGAAGGAGGGCAACAAATGCTCATGTGTATCTGCTGAGATGCTAAATCCTAGCTCTGGTGCCCAGTTGACTCACACATTCGGTAACAATTTATCATGAATCCCGACCTCTGTTCTAATTAGGGAATGCATCAGTGAATAATGCAAGGTTTCTGTACTCAAGAATCTTAATGAACAACTATAAAACAAACAGTAAGCTAACTTATGTTATGTCAAGGCCAATAAGTGATTCAAAACAAAGCACATCGTAAAAGAAGTGAAGGAGGTAGAGGGAGATTTTAGATAGGATCAGCAGAGAAATCTGAAGTGAAGTGACATGTGAGTGGAGACCTGTGTGAAGTGAAGACATGAGTCATGTGTACGTCTGGGGAAAGAGTTCTCCAGACAGAGGAAATGGTAAGTACAAAATGTGAGGCAGAAGCATACTTGATGTGTTTAAGGATTACAGAGGAGGCCAGGAGGGACGGAACGGCATAAGTAAATAGTCATCAATTAGAATTTTGTCTAGCTGCACACAACAGAAAACACATTTATAGTGGCTAAATCAGATAGGGGTTTTAATTTTCATCATATTAAAGAGGCTGATAGGAAAGCTCCATGATACCATAAGGAATGCAGATTCTTTCTTCCTTTTCTCTCTCCTTTTGGAGCATAAGTCTTCATGCATGTATTGTCTTGTGTTCGGAATAGCTGGTCCACTCCCATTTTCCCTTCTATCTTTCAGACAAGAAGAAGGCAAAGGATGACAATTCAAAGGGTCAGTAAAGTAATTCGTTTGATGATACATATTTTTTACCTTCTGGCAAGTTATCCAGCAACATCTGCTTATTGGCTTCACCTGTATCACAAAAATGCCCCTAGCTGCAATGTGACCAGTGGGGTTCTATAGCTGGGCAAATTACCTATCCCTCTAACTTTGAGATTCTTTCAGTAGGACAAGCAAAAAAAGGGAGAATAGATACACTTATATGTGGAATCTGAAAAAAGAAGCAGAGAGTATAATGGTGGCTTCCAGGGGCTGGGGAAGTGCTAACTGAAGTGATGTTGGTCAAAGGGTACACAATTTCATTTAGACAGGATGAATAGTTCAACATATCTATTGTACAACATGATTCTTGTTAATAACAATATATTATGTACTTGAAAATTATTAGAAGAATAGATTTTAAGTGCTCTCACCACAAATAAATGATAATTATGTGAAGTAATGTGCATGGTAAATAGCTGTTTCTCAATGTGTGTGTGTGTGTGTGTGTGTGTGTGTACACACACACATACATGTTTTACATTTTTACATAAATTTATACAATTCACATTTGTCAATTAAAAATAAATTTTAAAAAGAAATAACAGGGGTGCCACCATCTCTGTGGGGAGGACTGGAGTGCCTCTTGAGCATCCCTGCCCACCCCCTAGTATTGACAAGTTCCTATTGTCAGCAAGTTCTTCATCCCCCGCCTCATTCAGTAGGATCCAAGAAGGCCAAACAGGAACAGCTCTGGAGTTCAGTTCCCAGTGAGAACAACACAGAGGATGAGTGATAACCACATTTCCAAATGAGTTATTACAGCCCAAAGACCAGGAGATTCCTGGGCTGAAAAGCACCATGAGTTTCCAGCATAGCTGTTTCAGCCGGCACAGCGAGTCTCCACACAGAAAGTCACAGAAATCGGGGCAGTCATTTCAACCTGCACTTGGAATGCCTGGGAGACAGAATCACCCATTCAACTGAAAAAAGGGGGCTGAAACAGGGAGCCAGGTGATCTGGCTTGGTGGTTCCCACCTCAACAAAGACCAGAAATCTGAAATGCTCCAGATTGAGTTTCTCAGCAAGCACAGCTGGACCTGGGGACAGTCCAGCTCTATGAGGGGAAGGGTGTCTACCATTACCAAGACAGTCCACCACTACTGAGGGAGTCCACCATTACTGAGGCAGTCTGCCATTACAGAGGCAGTCAACTATTACTGAGGCAGACCGCCATTACTGAGGCAGTTCTAACTATTACCTCTGTAAACAAAACTGCAAGGAAGTTTACATAGCAGCTGAGCAGAGCCCATGGCAGCTCAGCAACACCTCTGCTGGCAGACTGTGACTAAGCTACCTCCTCGCTGGTCAAGGAATCTCTGAAAAAAGGCAGCAGAACATCAAGAACTTATAAATAAAGCCCCACCTTCCCAGGACAGAGCACCTGGGAAAAAAGGCGGTTATGAGTTCTGCTGCAGCAGACTTAAACGTACCTGCCCAGCAGCTCTGAATGGAACAACAGAGCTCACAGCTCAGCACTTGAGCTCCTATAAGAGACAGATTGTCTCCTCAAGCAGCTCCCCGACTCCTGTATATCCAAAGAGACACCTCATAAAGGAGAGCTCAGGCTGACATCTGGCAGGTATCCTTCTGGGATGAAGATAACAGAAGAAGAAACCAGCAGCAACCCTTACTGTTCACAAGTCACTGCAGGTGATCCCAGGCAAGCAGGGTCTGGAGTGGACCTCCAGAAGTCCTACAGCAGAGGGGCCTGACTGTTAGAAGGAAAACTATAAAACAGGAAGAAATAGCTTCAACATCAACAAAAAGGACATCCACTCAGAAACCCCATCCAAAAGTCACAAACTACAAAGACCACAGGTAGATAAATCCACAAAGATGGGAAAAAAACAGCGCAAAAAGGATGAAAACACTCCAAACCAGAACACCTCTCCTCCTCCATGGGATCACAACTCGTCACCAGCAAGAGAACAAAGCTGGATGGAGAATGAGTCTGATGAATTGAAAGAAACAGGCTTCAGAAGGTGGGTAATACCAAACTTCTATGAGCTAAAAGAACATTTTCTAACCTAATGCAAAGAAACTAAAAACCCTGAAAAAAGTTTTGACAAAATGCTAATGAGAATAAACAGCTTAGAGAAGAATATAAATGACTTAATAGAGCTGAAAAACACAACATGAGAACTTTGTGAAGCATAAACAAGTTTCAATAGCTGAATTGACCAAGCAGAAGAAAGGATATCAGAGATTGAGGATTAACTCAATGAAATAAAACAAGAAGGCAAGATTAGACAAAAAAGGGTGAAAAGAAATGAACAAAGCCTCCAAGAAATATGTGATAATGTGAAGAGACCAAATCTATGTTTGATAGGTGTACCCGAATGTGACAGAGAGAATGAAATCAAGTTGGAAAACACTCCTCAGGATATTATCCAGGAGAACTTCCCCAACCTAGCAAGGCAGGCCAATATTCAAGTCCAGGAAATACAGAGAACACCACAGGATATTCCTTAAGAAAGCAACCCCAAGGCACATAATCGTCAGATTCACCAAGGTTGAAATGAAGGAGAAAATGCTAAGGGTAGCTAGAGAGAAAGATCGGGTTACCCACAAAGGGAAGCTCATCAGACTCACAGCGGATCTCTCGGTAGAAACCCTACAAGCCAGAAGAGAGTGGGGGCCAATATTCAACATCCTTAAAGAAAATAACTTTCAACCTAGAATTTCATATCCAGCCAAACTAGGCTTCATAAGTGAAGGAGAAATAAAATCCTTTATGAACAAGCAATTGCTGAGAGATTTCGTTACCACCAGGCCTGCCTTACAAGAGCTCCTGAAAGAAGCACTAAACAAGGGCAGGAACAACCAGTACCAGCCACTCCAAAAATGTACCAAATGGTAAAGAGCATCAACACAATGATGAAACTGTGTCAACTAATGGGCAAAACAACCAACTAGCATCAAAAAGGCAGGATCAAGTTCACACATAACAATATTAACTTTAAATGTAAGTAGGTAGATGCCCCAATCAAAAGACACAGACTGGCAAATTGGATAAAAAGTCAAAAACCAGTGGTGTGCTGTATCCAGGAAACCCATCTCACATGCAAGGACACACATAGACTCAAAATAAAGGGATGAAGGAAGATTTACCAAGAAAATGGAGAGCAAAAAAAACAGGAGTTGCAATCCTAGTCTCTGATAAAATAGACTTTAAACCAACAAAGATCAAAAGAGACAAAGAAGGGCATTCCATAATGGTAAAAGGATCAATGCAACAAGAAGAGCTAACGATCTAAATATATGCACCCAATATGGGAGCACCCAGATACATAAAGCAAGTTCTTAATGGCCTACAAAGAGACAGATTCCCACACAATATTAGTGAGATACTTTAACACTCCACTGTCAATATTAGATCAATGAGACAGAAAATTAACAAGGATATCCAGGACTTAAACTCAAATCTGGACCAAGCAAACCTAATAGACATATATAGAACTCTCCACCCGAAATCCATAGAATATACATTCTTCTCAGCATCACATTGCACCTACTCTAAAATTGACCACATAATTGGAAGTAAATCACTCCTCAGCAAATGCAAAAGAGCGGAAATCATAAGAAACAATCTCTCAGACCACAGTGCAATCAAATTAGAACTCAGGATTCAGAAACTAACTCAGAACTGCACAGCTTCACGGAAATTGAACAACTGGCTCTTGAATGTTGACAGGATAAACAATGAAATGAAAGCAGAAATGAAGATGTTCTTTGAAAACAGCAACAACAAAAACACAACATACCAGAATCTCTGGGACACATTTAAAGCAGTGTCTAGAGGGAAATTTGTAGCACTAAATGACCACATGAGAAGCAAGGAAAGATCTAAAATCGATGCACTATCATCAAACTTGAAATAGCTAGAGGAGCAAGATCAAAAAAACTCAAAAGCTAGCAGAAGACAAGAAATAACTAAGATGAGAGCAGAACTGAAGGAGATAGCGACACAAAAAAACCCTTCAAAAAATCAATAAATGCAGGAGCTGGTTTTTTGAGAAGATCAACAAAATAGACCACTAGCCAGATTAATAAAAAAGAAAAGAGAGAATAATCAAATAGATGCAGTAAAAAATGATACAGGGAATATCATCACCGATTCCAAAGAAATACAAACTAGCATCAGAGATTACTACAAACAACTCTATGCACATAAACCAGTAAACCTGGAAGAAATGGATAAACTGCTGGACAGTTGCACCCTCCCAAGCCTAAACCAAGAAGAAGTTGAAACCCTGAATAGACCTATATCAAGGGCTGAAGTTGAGGCAGCAATTAATAGCCTACTAAACAAAAAAAGCCCATGTACAGATGGGTTCACAGCCGAATTCTACCAGACACACAAAAACGAGCTGGTACTACTCCTTCTGAAACTATTCCAAACAATCCAAAAAGAGGGAATCCTTCCAAATCATTTTATGAGACCAACATCATCCTGATACCAAACCCTGGCAGAGACTCAACAAAAAAAGAAAACTTCAGGCCAATATCCATGATTAACATAGATGCAAAAATCTTCAAGAAAATACTGGCAAACCAATTGCAACAGCACATCAAAAAGCTTATCCACCATGATCAAGTAGGATTCATCCCAGGGATGCAAGGCTGGTTCAAGATACACAAATCTATAAACAAAATCCACCACATAAACAGAATCAAAGACAAAAACCGCATGATTATCTCAATAGATGCAGAGAAGGCCTTTGACAAAATTCAACAGCACTTTATACTAAAAGCTATCAATAAACTAGGTATCGATGGGATGTATTTCAAAACAATAAAAGCTATTTACGACAAACCAACAACCAATATCATACTGAATGGGCAAAAACTGGAAGCATTCCGTTTGAAATCTGGCACTAGACAAGTATGCCCTCTCTCACCACTCCTATTCAACATGGTACTGGAAATTCTAGTGAGAGCAGTCAGACAAGAAAAAGAAAGAAAGGGTATTCAATTAGGAAAGGAGGAAGTCAGATTGTCTCTATTTGCAGACAACATGATTGTATATTTAGAAGACCCCATCATCTGAGCCCAAAATCTCTTAAACTGATAAGCAACTTCAGCAAAGTCTCAGGATACAAAATCAATGTGTAGAAATCACAAGCATTCCTATACACCAATAACAGACTTAAAGAGAGCATAATCAAGAATGAACTGCCATTCACAATTGCTACAAAGAGAATAAAATACCTAAGAATACAGCTAACAAAGGATGTAAAGGACCTCTTCAAGGAAACTACAAACCAGTGCTCAAGGAAGTAACAGAGGACACAAACAGATGGAAAAACATTCCATGTTCATGGTTAGGAAGAATCAGTATCGTGAAAATGGCCATACTGCCCAAAGTAATTTATAGATTCAATGGTATCCCCATCAAGCTACCTATGACCCTCTTCACAGAACTGGAAAAAACCACCTTAAACTTCATGTGGAACCAAAGGAGAGCCTGCATAGCCAAGATAATTCTAAGCAAAAAGAATAAAGCTGAAGGCATCATGCTACCTGGCTTCAAACTATTCTACAAGGCTACAGTTATCAAAACAGCATGGTACTTGTACAAAAACAGAGATATAGACCAATGGAACAGAACAGAGACCTTGGAGACAATGCCACACATCTACGACCATCTGATCTTTGACAAACCTGACAAAAACAAGCAATGGGGAAAGGATTCCCTGTTTAATAAATGGTGGTGGGAAAACTGGCTAGCCATGTGCAGAAAGCAGAAACTGGACCCCTTCCTGACACCTTACACTAAAATTAACTCCAGATGAATTAAAGACTTAAACATAAGACCTAACACCATAAAAACCCCAGAAGAAAACCTAGGCAAAACCATTCAGGACATAGGCATAGGCAAGGACTTCATGACCAAAACAGCAAAAGCATTGACAACAAAAGCCAAAATAGACAAATGGGATGTAATTTAACTCCAGTGCCTGTGTACAGCAAAAGGAATAATCATTATAGTGAATCGGCAACCAACAGAATGGGAAAAAATTTTTGCAATCTACTCATATGACAAAGGGCTAATACCCAGAATCTACAGAGAACTAAAACAGATTTACAAGCAAAAACCAAACCCATTTAAAAGTGAGTGATGGACATGAACAGACACTTTTCAAAAGAAGACGTATATGATGCCAATAAACATATGAGAAAATGCTCATCATCACTGGTCGTTAGAGAAATGCAAATCAAAACCACATTGAGATACCATCTCACGCCAGTTAGAATGGTGATCATTAAAAAATCTGGAGACAACAGATGCTGGAGAGGATGTGGAGAATTAGGAACACTTTTACCCCGTTGGTGGGAGTGCAAATTAGTTCAAACATTATGGAGGACAGTGTTGTGATTCCTCAAAGACCTAGAAATAAAAATTCCATTTGACCCAGCAATTCCATTACTGGGTATATATCCAAAGGATTATAAATCGTTCTATTATAAAGAAACACGCACATGTATGTTCATTGCTGCACTGTTTACAACAGCAAAGACCTGGAACCAACCCAAATGCCCATCAATGACAGACTGGACAAGGAGAATGTGCCACATATACACCATGGAATACTATGCAGCCATAAAAAACAATGAGTTCCTGTCCTTTGTAGGGACATGGATGAATCTGGAAAACATCATTCTCAGCAAACTGACACAAGAACAGAAAATCAAACACTGCATGTTCTCACTCTTAGGTGGGTGTGGAACAATGAGAACACATGGGCACAGGAAGGGGAACATCACATGCTGGGGTCTGTTGGTGGAGAATAGGGGAGGAACAGCAGGTGGTAGGGAGGTTGGGGAGAGATATCATGGGGAGAAATGCCACATATAGATGACGGGGGGATGGAGGCAGTAAACCACATTGCCATGTATGTACCTATGCAACAATTCTGCATGTTCTGCACATGTACCCCAAAACCTAAAGTGTAATAAAATATATATAAAATTTTTTCTATTTCAAAATAAATGTGTCTCTAAGATATTAAAAAAAGACATAAAAAAGAAAAAATAGTGCAGCAATATGAAATAATTGCTAATAGAATAAAAAACACAGATTACCAAAACATAACATAAGTGCTAGAAAATGTTGGGGCTTTAAAGTGAGGGTTAGATCTTTGGACTTTGCTGAGTTAGATGAAAAGCTTTGGAGATTCTATGCAGAGGTGTCACATAATATGACTCATGTTTTTTTTTTTTGTTTTTTTGTAGCTTGGGTTGACCTACAGGCTGAGCTTTATACAAAGATTTGTATGAAATAAGTTTATTTGGGAAGTAAACTCAAATGTGGAGATGAAGAGAGTAAAATAGGAAAGGAAGGAAATCCTCATCGCTATGACCAAAATCAGAGTTGATGCCATGAGAACAGGCAGCAATGCCACAAGAAGTGCTTGGCATAGTCAACCCTTGGCACAATCTGATCATGCCCCCTATTAAGGACAGTCCTTCACAGAGCTTTCAAGGTGGTGCCAGTTAATATCTACAAATGATGTAATGTAAAATAGCTAATGGAGCCAGCTACAGTTTCTTCAGTTACAATTGCTTCCAAGGTTTAAAGTGACATTCATCAACTCCTACTTAACTATGTATTCTGGATTTTCCTTATCCACGTATACTACTTCAATTGGTCTAGGCTTTTTATCTGGGGAGTTAAGCCAGATCTTCATCTCAAGGGAAGATGAATCTTTAATTGCCTTTCTCTATTTGAACTTTGAATACTACAGTTGCTTTTTTGTCTTTATTTCTGATCATAAAAGCAGAAGGAGACATCCAGTTGAATACCCTGAGTTTGAGACATGATCTTTCCACCCCAAATTGTGTAGCAGCAATGCTATCTTCTCATGCTAGTTAAGGTTTATTAACTTTGCCATTATAATAACTCCTTTCTTATCCTTTTCTTTGCTTGCTGATCAACTGGCATGAGACACCCAGAGTGAGAGGTTGCCATGGCTTTAAATTTAATGGAATCATTAATCTGTCCCCATGCTGAAAGCATTTCCCCACTGGAAACCCAGCCCTTTAATCCAGCAGAGCCTGTTTGTTGAGACAGGAAGCACGTATTCTTTAAGAATGTCACTTACAATCCTGCATGATCTGCACATGTATGTACCTCAGAACCTAAAGTACAATTAAAAAAACAAAAAGAATGTCACTTGCATGATGATGTTAACAGGAGGTAAATCTTACTTATGCCTCTTCATTCCTAGACCTACAAATTGTAAATTCTGGGGATACATTTCGCACCCAGTTCAATGCCCACACTGCATTCTGAAAGACATCATCTCAAACCCACAGGATATTGTCTCTGGGCGGCATTTTAGCCAAGCCCTTTTTAAAAATTATTTTTACTTTTTATGGATACCTAATAGTTGTGCATATTTATGGGGTTATATGTGTTATCTTGATACAAGCATACAATGTGTAATGATCAAATCAAGGTAATTGAGGTAACTGTCACCTCAAGTATTTATCACTGCTTTGTGTTAGGAATATTACAATTCTACTTTTTTAGTTATTTTGAAATATAGAGCAAATTATTAACTATAGTCATCCTATCTTTTCTTTATCTTTTTTTTTGAAATGGAGTTTCACTCTTGTTGCCCAGGCTGGCGTGCAATGTACAATCTCAGTTCACCACAACCTCCGCCTCCTGGATTCAAGCAATTCTCCTGCCTCAACCTCCTGAGTAGCTGGGATTACAGGCATGCACCACCACACCTGGCTAATTTTATATTTTTAATAGAGACAGGGTTTCTCCATGTTGGTCAGGCTGGTCTCAAACTCCTGACCTCAGGTGATCCTCCCACCTCAGCCTCCTAAAGTGCTGGGATTACAGGCGTGAGCCACCACGCCTGGCCAGGTCACCTAGTTATTTAAACCCGCCTCCCCACTACACATCCCAGCCTCTGGTACCCATCATTATACCCTCCACCTCCTTGAGTTCAGTCGTGCGTTGTTGTTGCTGTTTAGTTCCCACATGTGAGTGAGGCCATGGGAAATTTACCTTTCAAGTGGGCCAGCCGCTTTTGGGTGGATATCTTGAACAGGTACTTACTTGTTCCTCTTTTGCTATAAAATCAGCCCCTTAGTCTAATGCAATGTTGTGCAAGTTTCCATGCAAGTAGGCTCTAAAATGATGGTACTGACAGAGGCATTGAAGGCAGGGAAGTCAGATCAGTATATGTATCAAATTTCGCAAAGCGGAATTACTATTTCTCTAGGGTAGAAGTAATCTCATTTAATCAACTGGAAACTAAATACAGTTGGCCCTCCATATCCATGAATTCCACATCTGTGAATTTCATCTGTTCTGAACATGTATAGAAATTTTTCTTGTCGTTATTCCCTAAACAAGACAGTATAACAACTATTTATATAGCATTTACATCATATTAGGTATTGTAATAATCTAGAGATGATTTAAAGTTTATGGGAGGATGTGCATAGATTATGTGCAAACCATATAACCTATGCATATAACCTATAACCTATGCACATATCAGGACTTGAGATTTTGGTATCTGCAGGAGGTCTTGAAATCAATTCTTCATGAATACCAAGGGACAACTCTATCTGACTAGACTCCTTAAGGGATATTGCCATTGGCATGGTGTCAGCATAGACACTGAAAAGTTAGGTTGCAGTGGAAGTAACAAAGTAACAAGGGTTGAAAGGGAGCCCACAGTGTAGTTCAATGCTTAGCTTCAATTCCTGTCTTCATGGTGCTCCATTCTTAGGCCCATTGCACCAGCCCTGGGATGGCTAGGACAGATTGGTAGACATGCACAGGCCAGGACATTCTGTCTCAATTGTTATTGAGATGATTGCCTGCAGTGGACACTGTCTGGTAAGCATCAACTTCAAATACAAAAATCTACATTTTTTACCCACTTCCATGGGCCAACCTATGGATAATGTTTCCTCAGACTAATGTTTCCATGGAAGTCTTATAATCTCCTAACTAAGTCATTCATCAGTGCCTAAGAATTCATGAGTATCTATGTCTCAGGCCACTGCTTCCTCTACATAAAGCACAGAAATCAATATACTGCTCTCACATCTGCCCACTAGGAGGATTTCAGTCATCACATTCATTTCAGGCAACCTCTGAGTTGGTTTGTAGTGTGGAGGCAGTATGTTTTTGAAGTATGTACTAACCTATTGAGCTTAGTCATCTGTGAATCTGGGTCAAGATTTTCTTTAATTGATCACAGAGAATGCCTCGGGAGGAACTGGTATAAGTTGAATTTTCCTGTGTTCCCCGATCTTATGACTTGTGGGATTTGATAACATCTAGCTCATAATGGGCGGCTCCAGTAGTAGTCTCATGATATTTCATGTTCAGACACTCAGCCTTTTTTTTTTTTTTTTTTTTTAACAGCTCAGCAGCACATCAGGAATTGCTTCTCAAAATACACATAGTTTTGTTCCAGAAGCCTGGCAGTCTGCACTGTGACCTCTATTGGGTCTTGCCCGAGAACACACACAGCATCATCACAGATAACTTTGGTACCACTTAACTCCTGGGTCATATGGCCTACATGCCAGGGTCATTTGCAGCACAGTGCTGAAGATCAAGAAGCCACTCAAAACAGCTTTCTGAGTAACCTGTTAAATGAGTCAGAAAATTATGGCCAAGTGTGATATATGTTGTCTCTGAAGTCTAAAAACACCCATAACATAGCTTGAGTTTCTTACTGATGGAAGAGGCAACAGCTTGTCTTTAACCTTAAGTGGAATACATCAGCATATCTAACAAAATTGAACTTCTGCAGACTTCACTGATCTAACAAGCCCTGAATCTTAGTGGTGTTTATTTTCTCGTCTTTGGCCTACAAGTGTTTTATTAGGACATCTGCAGTTCTTAATGCTTACTTCTTAGTGAACCAGTGTGATCTGTGGAATTTTAAAAATTCTATAAATTTAAAAAAATCTACAGATTCCTTTAGAGTCCATTTTAGAGTGCAGGCGAATTAACCCAGCCCCATGGCAGGACAGTGATAAGTACTGCTGTTTGTCCCCTCCTTTCCTTCATGTAACAGTAAACTCTTTTGGATCTTCCTTACTGATGAGAATTGAGAAGAATGTGTTTGCTAGATTATTAGCCTCATCCTAAGTCCAAAAGGCTATGTAAATCTGTTTCTGAAACAGCTGCATTTGAGGCTTCCACTTGTTTAAGTTTATATTAGTCCATTGTTGTCTGCCAACATTTGGTGTCCATGGGAATTCTCTTTAAATTAAAGTGGAAAATAATAGGGAGAGAATTGGTAAAGGATTAATAATTATAGTTAGATAGGAGAAACAAGTTCTAGTGTTTTTTATAGCACCATAGGGTGACTATAGTTAATAATAATATAGGATATATTTTCAAAAATCTAGAAAAAAGGATACTGAATGCTCCCAACAAAAGAAATGGTAAATATTTGAAATGATGGATATGCCAATTACCCTAATCTGATTACTACATGTTGTATGTATCCAAACATTACTATGTAGCCTCTAAATATGTACAATTGTTAGGTGTCAATTTTTAAAAGTAGAATATGATGGGGCCCATCACTTCTAAGTCTTTAACGATGACACCAATTTTTGTAATTCCTCATAGCACATGATACTGCTTCTGATAAACTATCTTGGCCAGAGTTGCGAGGGTAGTTTTAGGGACCTCTACTTGGTTTTCCTAAAATATTGCCTCTGATTTTATGGATCCAGAAACCAATGTGAGAGTGATGTCAGCTGCTAAGTACATACATCTCAAATATACACTCAGGCACGTCCATGATCCCATTGAACCCACTGTGAAGTGAACTTGGGCTAGAATTTCATTTGTCATGTATTATGCTCAAGCCATAACCATTCTAACTACAGGTTCAACTCCGATTCTACATCATCTTGTCCTTTATCGGTCTTGAGATTTTCCTTTCCATAGTGCATTTATTCTGGTAAATCACATTAATTCTCCTTTTAAGAAGGAATGAGGATGCCCACTGAATTTCCTCAGCGGGGCTCAGCCTACGTTTGATTAATGGACTTTGAATCTGTGAACTGGTTTACATCTGGACTAAGAGAATGCAAGAGATTTCCCATAGTAGCAGTTGAATTTAGCCTTCTGATTTTCAGCTCTTGATTTTTTTCTTATTCCAAAAATGAAAGATACGAACCCCAGTTCATTGTTCATCTGTCTTATACCTAGGAACATCTTAATATGTAATTACTGAGCAGCAATTGCTGTGGGTCTAGGCTCCCTGGTTGCCACCCTGGGTTGTTGCTCCTTACCTAGTCATTAAATAAATCTACCTTGCCTTTGATGACAAAATATTACTGCATGGCCTCTGCCAACCCAGATTCCTGTCATTCTTATTGAAAATGGGCAGCCAGGTTTCAGTGTAGAATCCTAGTCAGGTTCCAACATAGAATCTTCTACTGTTAATCTCAGCTTCCAAGGACTGCTACTTCTCACCTTACCAGAGACGCTCGTGCCTCTCTTAACATTCAGCTCCTTATTACTGTAGTGAAGTGAGTACCCTCTGGGTGCTCCCAGGATGAATTTTTAAGTTTCACATAATAAATCCCCTCTAGCCTTTTTACCTCCAATGAGTCTCGTGTCTTTCACTTCAATACTATTCCATGGCAGTTTCAGAATTTTCACTTCACTACTGCAGCCATCCATGCTTCTGGTATTCTTGTTAGAATATTAAATCCTTAGTTCTCTTATGCCAGTGAATCCCCTTCTCATTCAGTCTTTGAGATGTTCAAGATCTACTCTGCAATATGCTGATTTATCCATTGACAACTTTCAGAATTGAAACTGGGGATATTTAATATCCGTTGTCTTTAGTTCCAACTCTTGGTGACATTTCAAGATTACAGGAAATGTCCTTAATAACCTTATATATTTTTTTTGTTTCTTTGCCAACCAGAGGTCCAGATTTGTAGTTTTTCTACAATGCAGCCAACCAGGGCCTGATTGCTGGTCACTAGGCAACTAGGAATATCTGTCTCCAGCACAATATTCCCAATGAGATGTCTGTGTATGAGAACAATGCCACTGTTTATGTGAAACACAGAAGTAAAATGGTACAGCAATGATGGCTGCTCCATTACACTTCCAATAAGTGGCAAGATGAAGAGAGTGCTTGATTTGCTGCTAGCTCATGTCTAAGTAGAAGGTGACGGAAATAGGAACTCACAACCTCAAATCCATCAGAAATGGGGTCAAGAAACCAAAGGATTTTTGGTCAGCAGAGAAAGCAATCATGATCTCTTACAGGCTGGACTACATTATGGGCAAAGCAAGGGATCATTCAGTGGTAAGTGTACTGAAAGTCAAGGTTCCTGGTAGGGTAAGGGATAGCAGGTTCTCAGATGAGTAATAGGCTCTCATGGTATCTTATAAAATGAGCTTTCGTCTCTCTTTGACAATCGTTTATTGTGGGGTACTTGATTATTACCCACCAGATGAAAAGGCAAATATGGTTACAATATGGTAAAAAGGTAAAGCTGAAATCCCAGTTTTCCTTATTACAATGTTTGTATTTTTATAATTCTGTTAATGCTACTATCCGCTTCTCAGATTCTGGCTGTGGTAAGCAGTATAATGCCCTCTGCAAAGATCTGCAAATCCTAATGCCTGAAATCTGTGGAAATGTCATCTTATATGGCAAAAGAGACTTTGCAGATGTAAATATGTTAAGGATCTTGGAGTGGAGAGATTATCCTCAATTATCTAGGTGGGCTCAGTGTAGTCACAAGGGTTCTTGTAAGAGAGAACAGTAGGTGAGAGAAAAGGAGATTTGATGAGGCAGAGGTCGAAATGAGAGAGATTTGAATATGTGAGGCTGCTGACTTGCAAGACAGAGGAAGGGACCACGAGCCACGGAATGAATGTAGGTGGCCTCTGGAAGCTAGAAAGGGCAATGAAAAGGATTCTTCTATATAACCGGAAGAAATGTAGCCATGCTGACACCTTAATATTAGCACAGTGAGACTGATTTAGAATATTTTACTTCTGGGACTATAAGATAATAAATATGTATTGTTTTAAGCCTTCAAATTTGTGGAACCTGTTATCACAGCAATAGAAAAGTATTACACCAATCAGTGCCAACAGTCAATATTTGACCTCCAGGACTATGAGATAATAGATATGTATTGTTGTAAGCCATCAAATTTGTGGTACCTTTTATCATAGCAATAGAAAACTATTACAACAGTCAATACCTGCTTACTTTTACTGGACTTTCCCATTTCCCTTCTCAGGCTTCCACAAAATGTAGAACCAGGCATACTTCAACTAAACATTTATTTCCAGATATTATTTCTTACTATAAACATCTTTCTCCACCCTGATGAATTGGGCTGAACTATTAGAAACCCGAAGATTTCCTTCACCATTTTTGCCTATGCTGAATCCCATTTCCATTCCCATTTCCATTCTCATCCCATCCCATCCCATCCCATCCTTCCCCTCTCCTCTCCTCTATTCTTAGGAATATAATCCTTTCATTCCTTTTACCAAAAGTTGACCTCCTAGCCCTGTGCTCTCCTGTTGCTATCCTCTGAGAAACAGGCAAGCAGTATCAGGATGCCTCTCCCTCCGTGCTACTTTCACTGCAGACAAGAACCATGTTATTCACTGTTGTGCTTTTGGTACTGGCAAAAAAAAAAAAAAGAGAACACTCATTAAAAACATGTTGACAGTGTCCAAAATTCCACTTTGGCAAATGTAATTTTTGGTGTCTTAAAGTCCTATAAATCCTCAGAGCATCCTCTTAGAATGCGAATACTCTTTTGAGAGATAAGTCTTATTCACTAACCCCGTAAAGAGAGCTAATTGTTCACTAAACTCAAGGTCTAGTTTGGAAATAGAACGTTAGAATTATTAAGCATCTTCTGCATCCCACATACATGATTTATATTATCTCATTTAAACCTCACAACAACCCCACACAGAATCATTCTATTTCACACATAAAGAAAGTGAAGCTCACAGCCACACAGCAAACACAGAAGCCTGTGCTTTTTCTGTCCCACCACAGAGGAGGAGGAGTGTATTTTGAGGAGTGGGGTGTGACACATATATTCACCCTTCCTCTTGCCAGCTAAAAGTAGGCCAACTAAGAATAACTTGGGAAAGCAATTCCATATGAAAGTTTCCTTGGAATTTGGCATTATCACAAGAGTAACATTTTACTAGAAGTACAAGTAAGATCTGAACCAATACTGAAGACAATATGCTTTTAGGTCACAAAGCCATCTCTGAGCATTTTACTCCAGCTCCTTCCTGGGTAACTCACTGAATATACCTATTTCAGATGATGTGTCTTACTCTCATTGATCTTTTAGAGAAGAAAAGTTTTGGTGTGTTCTTACTTCATGATATTCTCTTTATCAGAGACTAAGAGTTTGTGGGTTCATGGATAGTGCAGTGTATTTGATGGGCCTCATATCTCTCCTTCCCCTTCTCCTTCCCCTTTCCTTCCATTTTTCCTGCTTTTTATTTTATTTCTATAAAATTTAGTATTTCAGGGAGTTCCCTAAACTCTTCCAGCAAGTCATTTGGAATATTTCTAGTATTCTTTTATAACTTGTTTCAGTTTTGCATTTTATTCTGTGATTTTTTTTTTTCTGGAGATGGAGTTTTGCTCTGTCACCCAGGCTAGAGTGTATAGGCACAATCTTGGCTCACTGCAACCTCTACCTTCTGGGTTCAAGTGATTCTCCTGCCTCAGCCTTCTGAGTAGCTGGGACTACAGGTGTGTGCCACCACGCCTAGCTAAGTTTTTGTATTTTTAATAGAGACGGGGTTTTACCATGTTAGCCAGGATGGTTTCAATCTCCTGACCTCATGATCTGCCCGCCTTGCCCTTCCAAAGTGCTGGGATTACAGGCATGAGCCACTACGCCTGACCTGTGATTTTTAAACCTAGAAGGGTTTGAATGATGTTCTTTCACTTAGGAAGAAGAGCGATTAATATTTGTCAGTTAAATTGGGCTTGAGAGACAATAGATATTAGTGTTAAAATTGCTTTTTTTGTCAAAGGTACAAATACTGATAAAGTGCTTTATGAATTATGAAGGTCCTAGGAAAAGATAGAGATATTATGGAATTTCCTTTGAAGGAAAGAAAGCTGCCTTTTAAACAATCCCTGGCAATAGAAAGATTGTGGTGTATTTGAATTGTTTGCACAGAAGACTAGTTTTTAATTGACATCACTGCTTCAGATTCAGAATTTGTTGCTATTAATCAAGCATTTTGATCTTTCACAAAAAGAAAATTTATTGTATCAGTTAAAAAAAAAAAAAAAAAATAGTCCTGTAACAGAGCATTGTAAGAATGAAGAAGTAAATTTTTTTTCTTTTTTTCTGGGAAAGTATTTTAATGGTAAAAATAAGAACCAGCTAATCATATCTGACATTCAAAACATTAAAAATTATTCAGCAGTTTTACTAATCTAGTTCTTGCTTTGCTAGAGTACTTACAATATAAATATATATTTAATATAAAATGCTAATCTAGATTTAAATATGAGACTGAACAAAATCATAGCAGATATAGTCAATGGGTTATTGCTTTTTAATCCATCTGATGATTAAATTGCTGTCATTACTAGGTTACTAGCAAATTTAAGGGCTGACAATTAACATTTACACTCCTAACTTGTTTTTAAAAAGCCTTAAAAAGGACAGTCTCTCTTACAGTCATAGAAAAATTAATTACCTGATATTTTTAATATTGAAATTTTGTGGTCTTTGCTGTTCATGTCATGTTTTGGAATAGAGAGGTACACTATAAGAACAGCAGGAGAACAGACCTGGCAATTGTGTATAAAATGGCTTGAGAGGTCATTTAGAAAGCTTTAGAGTTTTCCAGGGCAGAAATAATAAGGATTATGGTTGTAGCCAGCAGTGAAATGTACAAGAGATAGATGGGAGCAATGATTTAGAATTAGAACCATAGATGGTTAGGTTGGAAATGATTGAGCAGGAAGTGTTAAAGATAAATCCCATTCTTTTCAGAAAGCCAGAATGATACAGCATCTAAGAACCTAGCCTCCGAAGTGAGACTAGGGTATGCTGGAGAATCTCTGGAGGTTTCAGCTCTGCAAATGTAAAGTGGGGATAATAATATTCCTTAAAGGATGGAAGGAAATTATGGCTGTAGAATGCTCAGCACACTGTCTGGCAACTCCTTACTATTTATTGTCTCAAAAGGATATTGTTAATATTAGTCACCATATAATAAAAGAAACATGATCCTTATTTATCAAATTTGTTTCATGAACTCACTGATAAGTAATTCTTTTCAATAAAATAAAACTAGCCATCTGCCCTTTAAACTATTAGGGTCACAGTTTAATATTTTAATTCCCAATGTTGTTTATAGTACTAGGTTAATTGAAATCCCTTCATATAGCTCTTCTCTATGAAGCAGAATTATGGGTAAAGGTAGTGTGTAAGAGTCTTATTTCAAGGGCTTTAGATTTTCTTTTTAGGTGATTTAACATAATAAGTAGTTCAAAGGAGAAACTATGAAGACTCAGAACTGCCAAATTCCAGAGGTCTTAACTGCCATTTCTATCAGAGCCGCTGCCTTCAAATCAGAGTTAGTGGGGATCTAAAACGGATTCTGTTCCAAGAGGAAACTCATTGTCTGTCTCCAGGCCTGCCTTCATGCCTTTAGTATACCAAGTTATTTTACCCAGCAAGTACTCTATGGAAGTCAGACTCCTTTAAAATAATATTGGTTTGGATTCAACTGCGGTAAAGTAGGTACGTTGATGGGTGGTAAACCCTTTTTTTGCCATATTGAAAGGATAGTATTTATGAAAGTCACACCATACTCCTCTTCATATTCAAAACAAGCAGAGACAAATGATTACCATAAGTGCCAGAGATTAAACGAGACTTTGGGGGAGCTGTAGTTTATTTTATAGACCAAGAAAACAAAGCTCAATGATCATACAGATAATTAGCACTGCGGTCCTCAACTCACGATCCTAGATATATGAGCTATGCTACAGAGCATCATTGGCAAGCCCTGAGAAAAATATGAGGAGAGAAAAAACTCACATAAATACTGTCATTATATACATTTGTATGAGGTCATAAATGGGGAAGGTGTTTTTAAAATATATCATCCTAAGCAGATGTTTGTGATTGCCTTGTTAGCTGACACTCAGTTCTTCCAGGGGACCTGTGAGCTTGAGTCTCTGGAGTAACCTGTATAACACAGTAGTTTACTCTCTGTTCTCATGTCTTATAATATTATATAAGAAATAAGTACCTTGAGGTTGTTGAATGTGTGTGTGTGTGTGTGCGCGCACAATTGCGAACAAATGATGCTTAATTTCACTTTGAACTTCTGTAGCTAGAAAAAAATACCTACATAGCAAAATGCTTTCAGCAAAATTTTCATAACTTAAATGTGTTATTACTCATTCTGTAGCAGGATAAATCAAGACAGAGAGATTATTTGGCTAGATAAATTTACCTTATGTCTCAGATTATTTTGCTTGAAGGCAGGAAATAGAAGGGTCTGTGTTCTGAAGGAAGCTATTGATAAGCCAAAAAAGGAGATGGTAGAAAATAAAATAAGGCTTTTACTCTATTCCAGGAAGAGCGAGTGAGACTGACATTTTCATTTTTGAAAACATTGTTACAAAGATTATCAGAGAGATTAATTGTTGTCATATATGGATGTCTTCCAAAGCAGTATCAAGGAGGAGCGTTCCACCAAACAGCTCATCTTTGGGTTAAGCATTGTTATTTAAGTTGTGTTTGTTTAATTTGTTATTTCACAAAACAAATTCCTTGTTGGTGAGAAATTAACTATGCTTTAAAACATAACATACAAATTATTTGTTTTTGTGATTGTATCTATTTCCTGTCTCAGAATTAGTGCCGTGAATGGGGAACACCGCTGTACTAGGAGTCAGCAATAGAGGGCTCCAATGGCAGTTGCTCCACTTGCTGGGTATAAACCCCGGGGCAAATCCCTGCCACTCTCAGAGGCTCGCTGGTTGGCTTCATATGTAAAATGAGAATGACAGTCTCACTCACTCCACCCATGACACAGGGCTCCAGGTCATTTAACTTTTATTATAGAATGTCTACTTAGTACCAAGTCCTATGATAGTATACTAATAAAGCTTACATGTGTGAAACCATTTAGAGAATTTGAAGATTCAATGTATGAGGAATCATTATGCCAAATTGTTGAGAAATAAAGGTGAATATAAATATTACTCAAGTATTTGAAGTTATAATGTCAGAAGAATTTGAAATGTTTATTTAATAAAAATATATATACAAGTAGTTTACAATGAGACCTTTGGAGAGTTAATTAATCCTTAATCAATAAATCAAATCTTTTTCCAATGACACATTCAGATACCAGCTCTAGAATATTTTTCCTCCTCTGTCTCTTTCTCCCAGACGTTAAATATCCTGTTCTGGCGTACATGCAGCAGTGACTTAGGAAAAACAATAAAAACAAAACAAAAAAAAACAAATGAAGCTTCTTTGTAAAATTTAACAATCACATCCCAATGGGAACTTAGGGGCAAGGAATTAAGTCTTGATTGATAGCTTTTTTTGTCTGGTCTTTCATAGCCTCTTGCAGGGAGCTTGTGATGTTACAATCAGTCAATCAGTTATTCTCTAGTAGATGCTTCTAGCTTGACTACACAGTCAATTATTTATGAATTACTTTTAAAGACACAGGGTAACATATACTTACATTAGAGAAAAAATTATTTAGGGAAGGAAGCAACAGGCAGTAGCAGACAAATGAGTAATAGACTATGGGGACAAGCCATGAGTAAAAGAGGAGATGAAAACCATATGATGGGAATCTGAGATGTGGAAAGTAAGGAAGCATGAGAGAGAAAGGGCAGGGCTGGCAGGTGTGGAGTGATCGGGTGCTAAGAAGGTCGGTTAGCACAATGACTCAGACAAGAAAGAAGGCAGAGGGCTAGGAGTGGGAAGGTGCCACAGCCAAGGCACCTGGTAAAGAGGTCTCTGAAAGGAGGCACATAGGCTAAGAATGAGACTTGTCTATGAGAATGGCTCATTGGAGGTAGGGGGGAAAGGTGGATTGCAGGCTGAGTCTTTAACTGCAACTCCCACCAGAAAACTCTGATTCATCGGTTGTGTGGCAGGACTGATGTGGGGAGAGCTGCCTATGGCTGGGAGGACTGCCAGGCAAAGCCTAGTAAAAGTTATCTACGGCCGGGCGCGGTGGTTCAAGCCTGTAATCCCAGCACTTTGGGAGGCCGAGGCGGGTGGATCCCGAGGTCAAGAGATCGAGACCATCCTGGTCAACATGGTGAAACCCCGTCTCTACTAATACAAAAAATTAGCTGGGCACGGTGGCGCGTGCCTGTAATTCCAGCTACTCAGGAGGCTGAGGCAGGAGAATTGCCTGAACCCAGGAGGCGGAGGTTGCGGTGAGCCGAGATCGCGCCATTGCACTCCAGCCTGGGTAACAAGAGCGAAACTCCGTCTCAAAAAAAAAAAAAAAAAAAAAAAAAAAAAAAAAAAAGTTATCTACAGCCAGGCCTTTAAGATCACATGTCAGATTTTAGGGTAGAACCAGACCCTTCTCTGTGGAGGATGGTAGCACTAGGAAAATTATGGCTAGAGCTTTCTCCAGCCAGAGTGAAAATAAGTTGGGAGAGCTGGGGCAAGGTGAGATTGCTTGTTAGATTCACAGAAGACTGTTAGATGGATGAGGAAGGCAGGGCCCTGAATTCCATTGCAGGTTGGGTAGACTTGGGCACAGCACTTCCATCTCTCTGAGGAGTCTATTTCTTCATCTTCAAAACAGGATATTACTTGCCTGTGGGTTTGGGTTAAGTCAGGAGATATTGAGAAAATGCTCTCAGTTCATATCAAGACTATGTCCACCTGTTGGAGTCAAGACATTGGCATAAAACTCATTTGGAAGGAAGAGCCAGCATCTTAAGCCAGATCCAGTGAGAGAGCTGTGATAGGTTGAATAATGGCTCCCAAAGGCCCATATCTTAATCCCTGGAAACCGTGAGTGTGATTTTATATGGCAAAAGGGGCTTTGTGGACATGATTAAGTATCTTAAAATGGGAGATTATCCTGGTTTTTCAGGTGGTTCTACATAAAATTACAAGGGTTCTTACAAGAGATAGGCAGAGGGAGGTGATGCCAGATGAGGGAAAAGGGCAGTGATGACAGAGACAGATGTTAGCATGGCACAGTCAAAAGCCCGGGGATACTGACATCCTTAGAAGCTGGAATGGATATGCCATGGGTTCTCCCCTGGAGCCCCTAGAAGGAGCCAGCCCTGCTGACACATTGATTTTAGCTCAGTGAAACCCACTTCAGGCTTCTGAAGTCTAGAACAGTCATGATAAATTTGTGTTGTCTTAAGCTGCTAAATTAGTGGTAATTTTTGAGGGTGGCAACAGGAAACTAATACAAGAACCTTAGTGGCCAGCTGTGGTGACTCACGCCTATAATCCCAGCACTTTGGGAGGCTGAGAAGGGTGGATCACGAGGTCAGGAGTTTGAGACCAGCCTGGCCAACATGGTGAAACACCGTCTCTACTAAAAATACAAAAAATTAGCTTGGCATAGTGGCAGGTACCTGTAACCCCAGCTACTTGGGAGGCTGAGGCAGGAGAATCACTTGAATACAGGAGGCAGAGGTTGCAGTGAGCTGAGATCACACCATTGCACTCCAGCCTGGACAACACAGCAAGACTCCATCTTAAAAGAAAAACAAAAACAAAAACCATAGTTATCAGTTGAATGTACGAATGTACACAGTGTAGACAGCTTGGCTTCAGACAATCGACTTTGCCTCTTAGCCCTGTTCTCCCTGAACCCAACCCACATCTGATTAATCCACCTTTCAACTGAGTGATGGAGGGACATAAAGGGAGGGGGAGTTTTGCTGAAAGAGCTGAAAAGGTGCAGAGTAATAGAACAAAGTAGTGTGGAGCACAGAAACAGAAACAATTTGGTTTGCAGGTACACGGGAAACATACCTTAGAATCCTGCCTTGGTATGAGATAGTGGCCCAGCAACACTTGAATTCATACTATTAAAGTGGCTTTGTGATACCCTCTCAGTGATGCGGCCTAAGGAATTTGTTACATATTCTTACAGATTTTTAAATAAAATTTGTGACTTGAAACCTAGATTTTTCATCTCTTCTCCTAACTTTGCTTTTTGATGTGGTTACCTTTGACGAACATTTTGGAGCCAACACTATTTTGTGTCTACCTAAGTATCTCAGGCCCTGAAGCCTCTGCATACAGAAAACAGCTTTTAGTCCAGTGTTTAGCTTTGCATTAGCTAAAGGCCACCAGTTTGACTTTATGTCCACGCTGTTTCACTGCAGCAGTGAGAAGGGCAAGCATACAGATAACCTTGCAGAACTTGGCAAATGAAGAAAAGAGCTGGGGACTGTGTGGATACCAAAAGTGACCACATTCACAGTTCCAACGAGACACAACCTTGATTGCTGTTTACTTGACCTCTTTCCCTTCCCTTCCTTTTTTCTCTTGCCTTCTGGATGTCTTCCTTCTGCCCATATTCCCAGTTCATTAGCACCTCCACTGGAGAAAGAATTGCAAAGAGAAGAGAAAAAAATGTAACTCCCATAAACCAATTTTGCTACATGTGAGAGGCTATTGCACAAGGCTTATGAGAGAGGAAGGTGAAAATTATTGACAGAAAAAGGTTTGAAATAGCTGTAGGGTTTATTTGTCCAAAGAAACAGCATTAATTGAGAACAGAAGGTCAGAGTCTTTTGTTCATTTGCAATTAGTGTTTTTATTCTGAGTGGAGAATTTTGTGATTTCTAAACCTACTCCATAAATGAATAGAAGGGAAAGGGAGATGAGAAAGAAAAGTTTTTTATGATTTCTCTGAATTCTTAGTAGAATGTGTATTTCCATTATGTCTCTTGGTACCTTTCACAGAAGTGATAGTAGATCCTTTCAGTTTGTTCTGAAATAATTTTCCACTATTTGCTTGGCATATGGGTGTACCACCACACATTAATCTTTGATTATTCTATTTTTTTCCTGAGCAGGCACTTTTCAATGTGATTTTTTTTCATAATGGCTTTTAGGTGAGCTCTACATTCTTCTCCCTGATACTTAATTTCCCAGAGTTGTAGAAGTGATAGCAGAGGCAGAACTAGTTATTTGTACAACAGCATCTGAAGGGCTTATTGGCACTTCTGCAAAGAGGTATTTCTGGAGAATCGAGTAAGAACCAATGAGTAGGAATTATAGAGGCAGGATATAGACTTGATGCAAGAATCTTCTAATATCTAGAGCTCCTCAGCAACATGATGGGAGGCGCGGTGTCAAAAGTGTGAAAGTGAAGGTTGGCTGGCCATTTACTGTAGAGGGGATTAGTGAGCATAGTAAAGGATATAGCAGAAGAAAAGTCAGGTTTCTTCTCCCTTTGAGAGTATGTTAGTCTAAATGTATGACCTAATATAATTAAAGTGCCACTGTAGTTTGTTTTCCTCAAATACCCAAGCTTTGATAAGCTCATATTCAACTGAAGTTGTAATGCTTTTCCAATTCGTAGTGCTCTCCTTCACCCATCTATTCAAATCACATTCAGCCTCAAAAGGTCAGTTAGAGGATAACTTTTTTAGCCTTTGCGCCACTCAGTGAACTTTCTTTCCTTGATTATTGAAAGATTCAACAACTGCATCTCTTACTTTAGCCTTTCATTACATACCAATGCTTGTATTGTTATCTAACTTTTTCACATGTGCATATCTTATCTCTGCAAAATTGACAAGTTCTGAAAGCCATGAACAGTACAAGGCTGACTACATGTTAGGTTTTTCTTTTTTCTTTTTTTTTAATGATTAAAATGAACTTTCTTATGTTGTGTAGCAATGAATAACTTGAGATTTTCAGTGAATTTTTTTCTTCTGTCATTGACGAGACCTCTAAAATGTACCACCTTGTCAACTGTAAACAATCTTTATAGGCTGATTGTTTCCTTTACAGAATGTATTAGGTAGATACCTTTCTAAAGCCAGGCTAAAGAAATGCTTAACTTTCTTTAGCATCATAAGCTTTTAATATCTCTATTTCTGATCTTTTTAAAATGTCACTGTATGGCAAAAAGAATAATGACACAAGCAGCTTCATAAAAGATAGCACATAAGATTTCAAGACTACAAAAGTTGAAAAGTCAAACTACAGGAATGAATTTCTTAAGACTGTAATAATAAAATAGTATTATTTGACTACCAAATATTATAGCTTTGTCATAGTAATAAAAAATGAAAAGAAATCTTTAACCCTTTTCTATAAAGGTATTTTGACTCTGTTTACCTTTCTCAGATTGGTTTCTACATAAATTTAATTGAAGACAAACTGTGGCTGCTGTTCATAAAAAATATATATATAGGCATAGACGGTCATTCCTCGGATAACTGTTAAGTGTATAAAATTTGCCGTAGGAGTACCTAAATCCTTTGCCGCAAAAGTGCACTGTAAATTAAAACATCATGAATTAATGTCATTATGAATTAGTTCAGTGAACCGACATCAGACAACTTATGTGACACCAAGAGGTACTTTTTCTTTGATTTGCTTTATTTTAAAATGTAATATGACAATATCGGCTTTATTTAGCTCAGTGTTGTGTGTGGAATAAAAGAAAACCATAAACTTGAAAAAAAAACTGAAGAATCTCTCTGGTGGCAAGACCCTGTCTTCTGGGGCAGAGCAGGACTCACTTGACTCAGAATTAGTGCCCTTTTGGAGTGAGCCTCAACCAGCCATTTGGAGTCACCTAGGCTTCCCCACCCACTGCTCCTCAGCAAGAGAAATTCCACCTCTTTTTCAGAGGCTGTGAAGCAGAGTTGTTAGATAAATCTTTAGAACTTAGATCTGATTTCTAAGCTGAGTGGTAGTATTTATTTTTATTATTTTTCTTCAAGCTACAGATCACATACACACATACACCCCTCAGAATGAACAGTTTTAAAGAATGACTAAAGGAAATAGAGTGAGATGAGCAAAGTAGAGGGCATTCTTTCCACCTCACCATGAGGCACCCAAAAGGGCAGGAAGAAATGTCGTTCCATTTTTCCAGTTTTCTGGGTTTTGGAGGTAGAAGGTTTTTCTGATCCCATGTTGAAAGCTAGAGGACCTTGGGGATGGATATTTATCTTCCTCCAGGTCAATGAACCATGGCAAATAGTTTCCTTTGAGGGTGAGCCTTTATGAAAGGGAACAGCATGCTATAGGAGTATTTCAAGATGATTACTTTTTCTCGTCCCCTACCAGAGGCAGGAGATGATTTTTCTCTGATTATCATAGTAAGAACCTGGTGGAACTCCTGGAGGTAAAACTCATGAAAGTTGGCACGCCTCTGGAGTTTTGAACTCCCAAGTTAGTCCACACTGAGCCTTTAAAACCGATTAATTGCAGTTTAAGTTTTCATATGGTTACTAGGTCCAGGTAAGAGCTTCTCCTTATTTTCTGTTTCCAATAAGCTGTGATTCTCTGTATCCACCTGTATCTTTAGATTTCAGGGCAGCAGTTTTCCCTGTGACCTCAGTTCTCTAAGATGAGTTCATGATTTTCAATTTGTTTGGCTTTTTCCTTGTTGTGAAGATGGAGTGTGACTTCCAAGCTCTCTGCATGGCAGACCAGAAGCTGGAAGTCCTTCTCTGTGTCTGCTATGCTTTATTGTTCCCAAGGCCTTACTTCTGCTGGAAGACCAAGCAGATAACATTTAGTGCACAAGCCAAAGTATGTTTAATGCATGATATCACCACATGACTTGTTCATTTTCATATCACGGTTTAGATTATTTAGAAGGGCATACAGCCCTGGAAAGCCTGCCAGTGATACTGAAAACACTTGTGTTTTATGGAATTTGGACTGGCATGTTGAGGTTCTGTGGTGTGAGGTTCTTTTGAAAACCTCCAAAGGCAGGTAGATGTATCCTAGGTAGATGTATCCTACAACAATCTTCATACGCATGTCCCCATCTGCAGTGTGGCTCCTCTGCTCCTTCCTTTGGGTCTGATCAAGAAGATAAGTCCTTCTGAGAGATGGAATTCCCACAGCTCCTCTGAGCCAATTTTTGGAGCCACTAAGCACTATGATATTTCAGAAACCCTTTTTCCAGATCAAGTTAACAGAGAAAGGAGGCAAATAAACTAATAGTTTGAGAAAAAAAAATGTTGTTATGGGAAGTAAATTAATTCAGTTTTAAAACTGACACCAGGACCTTTTTTAGGTGCCTTGCAATGTTTTAAGACCTTATACTTTGGTGATTAGCTTTCCATATCCTGTTATTTGTGATGATTGTCAAGGGTATTTCTCAATTCCTCTATTTACAAAGCAAAAACTGGAACACTTGACTTCTCTCTGGTGCTTATAGAATAACCTCCTTCTGGAGATTCTAGTATTTCCAAGTGCCTACTTCTTGCCTTGCAATTTAGTTAACTGTTTCCGTGCAGTGATGTTACTGGACCCTTGATATCCAAACTCTCCATGGTTTGGGATTGACCTAGCAAAACCTGCCCTCTGGACTTGGATATATCCTAACTAGGCAAAGAAATCATAGTAACTGCAAGCACTTCTGAAGAGTCTCCCCTCCCCTCCCCTCCCCTCTACTCCCCTCTCCTCCCTTTTCTTTCTTCTTTCTTTTCTTTTCTTTCTTTGGAATTTTGCTCTTGTTGCCCAGGCTGGAGTACAATGGCATGATCTTGGCTCAATGCAACATCGGCCTCCCCAAGTAGTTGGGATTACAGGCATGTACCACCACGCCTGGCTAATTTGTATTTTTAGTAGAGACACAGTTTCTCCATGTTGGTCAGGCTGGTCTTGAACTCCTGACTTCAGGTGATCCACCCACCTTGGCTTCCCAAAGTGCTAGGATTACAGGTGTGATCCACTGTGCCTGGCCAATTATTTCAAATTTATTTGGGTGCTCGATGTGATTTAAAGTGCCAGAGCCATCAGAATTTGCCCAGTTGATATTTTATAATATTCTCAGCATTTACATTGCTTATAAGAACTATGAGGCCATCTAACAAGAAAGAAATAATTTCAGGCCAGGCTCATGCCTGTAATACCAACACTTTGGGAGGCCGAGGTAGTTGGATCACCTGTGGTCAGGAGTTCGATACCAGCCTGGCCAACATGGTGAAACCCTGTCTCTGCTAATATCAAAAATTGGCCAGGTATGGTGGCACACACCTGTAATCCCAGCTACTTAGGAGGCTGAGGCAGGAAAATTGCTTGAACCCGGAGAAGCAGGTGTTGCAGTGAGCTGAGATTGTGCCACTGCACTCCAGCCTGGGTGACAGAGCCTGGGTGACAGAGTGAGTTAAAAAAAATTAACCAACTCACTACCCAGTAATTCGGAGAAGAACTATGAACAAGTCATTCATAAGAACAGGGCAAGGTCAAGTGAAAGTACAAAATTCAATCACCTTGATATGTTCCTGGATTTCTTTTTGTTTCCCAAAGCCCTTTATGTGAAGTGGTAGACATGAGGCAGAAAGAGCTGGTCAACTAGTTTAAAACATATTAAGAAGAATAACAATTTGTGTTGACTGGCTACTACATGCCAGATACTGTGCTAAATATTTAATGTAAATTATTTCATTTCATTCTCTTGACAATCGTATGAAAAAAGTGCCATTCTATTTCCATTTTACAGATGAAGAAATTGAGCCAGAGAAATAAAGTCCAAGTTCTTATAGCTAGAAAGAGACAGAGTTCAGCTTTGAACCTAAGCAGCCTAGCTCTTGGAATTTAACCACTGTACTTTATCAAGACATATGGTAGTCTTTGATCTTCAGATTGTTGCCTATTTGGTATAATATGAGCAACATCAGAACACCCACTTGCCTACATCTATCTTGTCAACTGCGAGCTGACACTCATGTGATATGTATTGACTGATGTTTGCCTTCCTACATATAAAAATGAACTCTCCTGGGGCCTGGGAGTAAAGGTTGGGATCACTTACTAAGTACCTTAGTTCTGAACACCTTAGTATTTGTTATAGAGATATCAACTTCTCGTGATTGATTCCTCTTATTGATGAGGGAATCATAAGTCTAAAGTCAAATGTTTATAATTGAATGTTTTTGCTCACGCACTCACCATAGCCTTGCCACTATCTGGCTCTATAGAACTCAGTCAAGTTCCTTAACCTCTTTGTGCTTGCATTTTCTCATGTATAAAATGGAGGTAATAATAGAACCAACTACATAAGATTGTTGTCATGATTAAATGAGATAATATATGAAAGGTACCTACCCAGTGCCTAGTATACAATAAGCCTTCAATACTTTGGTTAGTATTATCACTCTTAGGCCAATGAGATAAAGAGAAGGAGGTCAAATCTCATTCCCATTTGATACATTCTTGCTCAGATTCATTTCAGAATGCAAAACCAACCACAAGTCCACTTAATCGTCCTCCTTTAGGACTTGCCAATTGTCTGTTAATTCTCCTTAAGTTAACTATCAGAATTCACTGGTAGATGACCCAAAGCTGTTGTTTTTATTTTTTCATAATGTAGGTTTGGGGATAGAAGAGGAATATTATTGGTATTTTCAAGAGTTAGAATGGCACAAAACTCTCCAAAAATAAGAAGCCTCGCAGTTGATGACATGATGTCCTTAGAGTCCCAAGCTCACATCCTGGGAGCTTTGCCATTGTTACAGCTCTGGGTCTTGGCCTAGGCTGTTCCTTCTGCTTTAGTCTCTTGTTTTGCTAGTCTACCTATTAAACTCCTAGTGCTTTGGACCAGACATTTGTCTTTACTTCTCTTCTTTTTTATGTGATCCAGAGGCTAGTCTGTCTTTCTGCACTGGGAAAAATGCCATTGTGTGACTTTTGGCAGACTCAAGGACCCCTGTCTTTACAGAGGCAAGACTCTGGCAATATGAGTGCTGGCATGTTGTCTAAGATGCTTTTTCCTGAAACTTTGAACCTGGAAAGAAATGATAAAAAGAACCAGAAGACATTCTGTGGCAACCATGTGGTATACAGAGTCCTGTATTGGATATGCTGTGACTTTATCAGTGGTGTGCTGGAACTAGCTGCTACAGCCTTCCCAGGACTGATTCTTAAAATTTCTAGATTTGTATCAGTTGTTAAACATATTGATTATGAATTATGAAATGACACAAACTAATAACTACATAAATTATATTATGAAAACCTAAGAGATATTCTAAGTCATCAGTTCCTAATTCTTATGTCTTTGTGGTAATTTATGCTTATATATATATGAATGATTCTCACACACACACACACGCACACACACACAATGAGATAATTCTATATAGTGGTATGGTGTGTTAATGTACATTTTTTCCCAGTTCTAATTCTGTGATATCATATTGGCAGCTTGAAATCACCCACAGTGAAAATATTTACACCATGAAAATTGGCAAATGTTACAAATCAGGGTTTTTTCTTTCTTGGAAAGCTGGTCTCTAACATTTACCAGCATATCACATCCGCTGTTTAATGGTGGTGATGCCAGGCTCCCCATCTACAGTCCAGATAGCAGCAGGTTGTGCTCACCAGACTGCTTGTCTGTCCGTAGCTGTGACCATCTGTCTCCTGTTGTTTCTACTTCCATCCTGAGTCTGACCCTCTAGTTTTTCTAAAAGTCTGTAAACTAATCTCTATTCCTCCAATACAGATAGTCCCCAACTTAGGATAGTTTGACTTAAAATTTTTCAACCTTACAATCATGGCAACTGTCATAATTTTGACAGAATATACAGTATTCAACAAGTTACATGAGGAATACAACACTTTATTATAAAATAGGCATTGGGCTAGATAATTCCGCCTAACTGCAGGCTAATGTGTTATGAGCATGTTTAAGGTAGGCTAGGCCAAGCTGTGATGTTCAGTAGATTATTTAGATGGATTTTTGACTTATGATGTTTTCAACTTAAGATGGTTTTATCAGGATGTAACACAATTGTAAGTCAACTAGCATCTGTATATTCCATTTTTGCTCAAGTTAACCCATTTCTATTTCCAAATAAGAATCACAGCAGGTATATCATATTTTCAAAGTCTGTCACAGAGAGCCAACCCTGACACCCCTCACCATATGTACATACTTTCCTTTTGCTACATGTAGCTCTTATTCTGGCTTCTATATTTGTGCTAAGCACAGCAATGTAATGTATTTGTTTATACCTCTGTGTCCTTGAAGTTAGGAACATCGTCTTATTTACCTTTATTTCTCAAGGTGCTATCACTAGGCCCAGAACAGAGAAGGTAATAAATAAATTATTTATTTACTTAAAAATAAATGTTTGTAATCATTAAACATTGTTTATAATTATTAAACAGTAATAATTGCATATAATTATTTGTTGAGTGTCTTCCTAAGGAAGCTGAAGGTTGTAGACAAATTCCCTAGCTCATGGGACCAACACCTCTGAAATGACTTCAAACATTACTATGATTCAGGAAAGGTGAATAGGGACATGAAATTTGAATTCTCCTTTGTTTACTGTAGCTGAAGCTGCATGACTCAGAACTACGGGGAGCAAGGGACAAGAGAGGATATGGTGATGTTATCATTCAGAAACTGAAAGATAATGTCAGGTAAATCTCCTACTCAAAATAAAAATCTGTGCTTAGGAAGAATAAAAGAAAAGGTCAGATTCAAAAATTAAAGAGCATGAACCAAAAAACAAAAGCATAAAAAATGGCTGGGTGGCTGACCCAAAGGAAACTATCAATGATGGGAAAAATTGAACAATGGAATATACAGAAAAAAAACTAGAGAATATATGTGAGAACACAGCCAAAATACAAAGTATCTTTGTGATTTTGAAAGGAATTTTTATTGTCTCCTTATTCACGAAGGATTTTATGGGCTGTACTTAAATTTAATTCAGTGCTTTCAGAATAAGGCAAGGGAATGGAGTTCTATCAGTAATATTTGTAATCTAAATTAGGGACTTTGTTACTGGCACCATTCAAATTAATGTGGTCTGATATAGTTTTAATTGACACAATAAGTTTCACAGTAGGTATAATGATTTATGTAAATGTAAATCCAAAATTATACTCTGATCTGATCAGTCTACAATTACTTTTGAAGTAAACATGTGAGCTCTATTGTCGAGGGAATAAGTCTAATGAAAAAGCTGCAGGGAAAATTGCTTATTATGCTCATAAAAGATGGGCAATCAATATGAGGTCTGTTTGTTACATGGTTTTGCATAACTTTTATTAACTGAACAGACGTTTAAAGGATTTTCTAAGTTTTCTCTGAATTGTCAGATAAGAATGTTAGAAGCAGAATACATAAAATAATGAATGTAAAAGTTCTAGGTATTAATACATTAAAACAATAAATTATAAAGAGAATCTAGAAGAGCCAGAATCTCTAAAATGTCAAAGTGGGGACACACATAAATCCATTCCTTCATAAAAGCAGTGAGAACATTGGCATAAAATGTCAAGATCCAACTTGTTCAGAACTCTGAAAATTAGGCAAAGTCTTGCAACAATTCAGAGAGTAAAATTTATTTAAGAAAAACTGGTTAACATGTTGGTACAAAAAGGGATAATTAAAAAACAAACTTTATTGCAGTATAATTTACCTACCATAAATTTCACTCATTTTTAGCTGTGCAACCAATGATTTCTACTAATTTATTGTGCTGGAAAACTGTCATCATAATCCAATGGTAGAACAATTCTATCCTGCCCCAGTAAGATCACTTATGGCCCGGCGCAGTGGCTCATGCATGTAATCCCAGGGCTTTAGGAGGCTGAGGTGGGAGGATTGCTTTAGTTTAGGAATTCCAGACCAGCCTGAGCAACATAGTGAAACACTGTCTCTACAAAAAACACAAATATTGGCCGGGTGTGGTGGCCTGTGCCTGTAGTTCCAGTTACTCTGGAGGCTGAGGTGGGAGGATCACTTGAGCCTGGGAGATCAAGGCTACAGTGAGTCATGATCGCATCACCATACTCCAGCCTGAGTGACAGAGCAAGACCCTGTTTCAAAAAAAAAAAAAAGAAAAAAATCCCTAATCCCTGCTGTGAATTTCAGATTTATTATAAAGGCATGATGCCTTAAATGCCAAGAACTCGCACATAGAGATAGACCTTCTTTTTGTTATTTTTCTTTTCAGTCTAACCCAGTGATTCTCAAAGTCAGGGTATATTCTAGTCATTAAACAACATGTGGATTTTTTGTAGATATTTTAAAGTATTTTAGGGGTAATTTTTTACTGTGTTTTATTTTTGCTTCATTTAGAACATTAGATTCTTAGTCATAATAAAAAGTTATATAGCTATAATAAAATTATAATATAATTATAACTTTGCTAGTTCCTTTAACCCAATGGTTATTAAGAAAACATGTATTAAATATCCAAGTGCCTGTTCAATTGTTTAAGCATTGGCAGTAGTTTGTAAGCTTGTTGCATGTTATTAAAAAATGCAATGTTGAAGTTTTGTTTTGGATTTAGTGAAAAGAACTTGAAGTCACTCATGGTCATTATTTTAAATGCATAATGGAAGGTAAAAAGACCATGTTAGCTTTAAAATGTAATACATTTCACTGTATTATTAAAAATTATCTAAATCCTTATTTATATTTTCTTATTTGATGTGTCAATGACTAAGACAGGTGTATGTTCCATGATAATTATGTTTCAGTCCATTTCTCCTTAAAAGTGTTAGAGTTTTTTCTTCATTTGTTTGGTGCTTTGCCATCAGGTACATAAACTCTCATGACTACCTTGTACTAGTGTATTATGACTTGATTTTATATTATAGTTTTAAAAAATATAAAATTACGTATCTAAAGAATTTTTCTTGTCAAAACTGTCACTCAACTACATCTTTTATGCATTTGAATGTGGAACTTATCTTTGCATTTTAAACTTTCTATATCAGTTTGTTTTTTGTCATATTTCTTATAAACAACATATAGTTAATTTTCATTTAGAAAGAGGGCTAGATATATTTTATTATGAGCACATAAAAACCTTACACTTTTTTTTTAAATGGAGTCTTGCTCTGTCTTTCAGGCTGGATTGCAGTGGTGCAATCTTGGCTCACTGCAACCTCTGCCTCTGGAGTTCAAGCGATTCTTGTGCCTCAGCCTCCTGAATAGCTGGGATTACAGGCACGCACCACTGAATCTGGCTAATTTTTGTATTTTTAGTTGAGATGAAGTTTCACCAAGTTGGCCAGGCTGGTCTTGAACTCTTAACCTCAGGCAATCTGCCTGCCTTGGCCTCCCAAATTGCTGGGATTACAGGCATAAACCACTGAACCCAGCCAACCTTACACTGTTTAACTAATGCACTGTATTCCATTACCTGTATACAATTACTCAGTAACTTCCTATGAGTAAGCATTTGGGTTGTTTCCAGTTTGAATCTTTGGTAATTATAAATGTGGTGATGAACACCATCATATGAATGGCTTAGTATATGTGAAATTATATAAATAAAATGAATTCTAAGCAATGGTGTTTGTGGAATAAAAGGTAGGTGTATTTTAGTTCCTTGATATTGCCAATGTTTCCATCAAAAAATTTGTATCGAATATGGAAATTACAACAGGTTATAATTATATACAGATTTATCTCTCTTCCCATTCAGCTATTAAGGATAAGAAGACACAATCTGTTGGAAGAAAACAATCCAATTTCGTTTTCTTCCAAATGAATAACTGATAATCCCAACATTATTTATTAAATAATCTTTAATGCTGTTTGAAGTGATATTTTCATATTTTGACTTCCCATATAAACTTCTAATTGGCATATTCTTCCAGTATCATGGTGATATATGATAATGTTATGATTCCTTCTTTCCTTCCTGTCTCTCTCTCTCTCTTTCTTTCTTTCCTTCCTCTCTCTCTTTTCTCTTCTCTCTCCCAGACTCCCCTCCCCCTCCCCTTCCCCTCCCTTCCTTGCTTTCTTGCTTTCCAGTCTTGCCCTGTCATCCAGGCTGGAGTACAGTGATACAATCTCCGCTCACTGCAGCCTCCACCCTCTGGGCTCAAGTGATCTTCCCACCTCAGCCTCTCAAGTAACTGGGACCGCAGATATGTGCCACCATGATCAGCTAAAGTTTTGGTTTTTTGGTAGCCACGGGGTTTTATCATGTTGCCTAGGCTAGTCTCAAATTCCTGAGCTCCTGAGCTCAAGAGATCCACCCACCCTGGCCTCTCAAAGTGCTAGGATTACAGGTGTGAGCCTCTGTACCTGACCATATTGTTATGATTTCTATTGTTATGGTTTCTTTCTAATTTGGTCTCTTGGGTGTGGCCAAAAGCCAAGATAGACCTCTCTAGGAGAGCACTGATAGGGCAGTTAGGTTTGGTTGTGTGTGTCAGGTGAGACACAATGAGGCAGTTAAACTAAAATGCACAAAATAGAAGAAATGTATTGCTCATAGGTCCCAGAAGGGTTAGGTTACCAAGAGGACGTCTGGGAATGTCAGGGAGCTTCACCAGTGAGTGGAGAGAGAGAGTGGGGGGCTCGTGGGTGTTATGTCTTAGGCTTTCTTGTGGGGTTGTGGATCGGGTAGTTTAAAGAAAACATGCACAAATGAGGGAGTGTATCTACATGTCCCTAGTTTTAACCATTAGGGTTTATCATGATCAGCATCTATGGAGTGTGCTGGGTTTGGGGTCAGTGCAACGAGGAACAAGCATGCCATATTACAAACCAGCATTCAGGGAGGGAAAGTTTTAGCTAGCCTGAAAGTGACGGGGTAGACTGAGTTTCAAATGCCTGTGAGGCCTAAAATTGGATGTCAAGGCAGCAACTATACTAAACAAATTTATGACACAAACTTTTAAAAAACATTATTTTAGCTTTATATGTTAATATATATATATGATATCATAGTTTGCCTTTCAGTTGTACCTTATTTACAAACACAGCAATGACAGATAAATATAAAAACAGAAAACAAAAACATGGTTATATAAAAAATAAGATATACATTTTTTGTTTAACCATTATTGGAACAAAAAAGTGAAACAATGAATGATATGTGTGGCTAAAGCTACTGAGCTATTGTTCTCTGAATTATGAAGTGAAGTATGCTGATTAGGGTCTGGGCTCTGTGGAGTAGAGGACACAAAATTGTTTCATACAAATGAGGGGCTTGAGGCAGGCTTACTACTTCTTGAAGTGAGGACCTGGAGTATACCACTCTCAAACCCAGTTTCGAAAGTAGACAACACAAACAAGCAAACTAAGGCTAATTTATGTGTGGAGCATGAAACCAGCATTAACTTCATACCCAAGCCAGGTATAGATATAAGAAAATTAGAGACAAATACCTGGTGCATACGGATGTAAAAATCCCCAAGAAAATACTAGAAAATGGAATACAGCAGCATATTAAAAGGATTGAACACCATGGCTAAGTGGAATTATTCTAGAAATGTAGTTTGTCTATATTATCAGACAAATATATTTTAAGATATAAATCAATCTTGTTATAGGGTGGGTCATTTATAATGATAAAAGGGACAACTCACCAAGAAGAATAAAACAATTAGGTGTGTACCTAATAAATATCCTCAAAATATATAAAGCAAAAAATGATGATAATATAAGGAAAAACCAACAAATCCATTTTAGTGGGACATCTTAACATTCCTTTCTTAATTAAATCTGAGCAACAAGTTTGAAGTAAAGGGAATATACAAAGTCAGCCATTCAGCAATGAATTCACCATCCCAGAGCACATTCTTCACAAACATACACAGAAAATGACAAAAAAGATCTTGTTTAATTGATCATGGATAAGTGAGTCTAATAAATTTCAAAAATAGGTATAGACAAGGTTCTGTCTTTCATGCTACCTCCCTTGCAATTACTTCCCAGTGTCTCTTCTAAACTCTGGCATTCAATTATCACAAAACCATGCCTTTAAATCAGAATCTCTTTACTGTCAATTTAGTTCAGAGATATGATGGGTTTAATCACAGGGTATTTAGCAAGATTAAAAACTCCTCAGCTATCATTCATCATATTTATCTGAAATCTTCTAATACTGTAATAGGATTGTGTCCCTAGAACTCAAAAGGCCACAGCATTATTAATCACTTAAATTCCTGTTTGATGGGTGACCTTAGTTCCTCTAAGGACTAGGAGAGTCAAAGTAAATGGAATTTCTACAGTATGTTCAAAATTACCATAGAGTATCTTATCTCAAAACCAAGCCAAGTATAATTATTATAATATTGTTAACAGCAGCAGCTACTAATTATTAGACACCTTAAGTTGCTAGGTCCCTGATTTTTTTTCAAATGATAATAATATTTGTCTAGCACTTATTAAATCACTGACTATATTCTAAGTGCTTTATATGAATTATTTAATCCTGCAAAACCTTATAACGTCGGTGTTACGGTTTTTCCCATTTTACAGAAGAGAAATTGCAAGCTTAGAAAATTTTAGAAACTTGCCCAAGCTTACACAACTAATAAGTGGTATTACAGAGATTCAAACAAAGACCTCCTACTCCAAAGTCCAAGCTGTTAGCCCTTACCATACCCTCTCTCTCCACATATCTCATTTTATTTATTCTTCATTGTCTTCTTAGTAGAATTACATTACAGATAAGGCAAGTGAGTCCCCAGGAGGGAAATAAGCTTCCCAAACCAGAGCTAATCAGTAGCAGAACAGGCCTTGGAAATTCAGTTTGCCTGATTTCCACACCTGTGCTCTTAACGTCTCTGCACATCTGTTTAGACTAGATCCTTGGTGAAAATGACCTCACTCTCTCTAAAAACCAAAGCGTGATTTCTGACAAAATCCTTGGCCACCAATTCCTGCTTTACCCTACCACTAAAATACAAACCTTTTTTTTTCCAGCCATAATTTCAACTGACAGTTGATTAATTCAAAGAGCCTCTTAAAAAGAGAATCATAAATAATAAAACAGAGTTCCTTAAATGTTTTATTTTAACTTAAGGTATATAAAATTGTATTTATGTGCCAATCTTTTGATACAGGGCCAAGGCCTTTTCTCTGAATATGGATGTGCTAATTGGAACTCTTTCTGTTGTCATCTTTCTTGCATCAACCACACCCCTAATGCATCTGCTAGGATTTTGAGATTAAAGCAAAGCTGGAATCTAAAGACATTTATGAAGCAATCCAAGTGCAAATTCCCACTCAGTTTTGACACATATTTCCAAAACATTTATAGTTTTCTTGCATATATATGTTGCATACACTATATAACACAAATACATAATATATGATATAAATGTATGCACATAAATATGTATACATATAGACACATCACTATACAATATTTATAATATATGACACATAATAAATTTGTTAGTGATTTGTCTTTGTCACATTTTCCCAAGCATTTTACTTACCTTTCACTGAAAAAACAACTATATTTCTTTTAGCATATATTGGTTCGGGGTTATAAAATATAAAATTATGTTAACTAGGGTAACAGGTACAACCAGCATTAATAGGAAAGGACAAATAAAGGTGACCTTAGCAGGCACACACCTCAGCTGCTGGTCAGTGGGATTCTATAAAGAGGGTGGATCAGTCCTGGATAGAAATTAAGTAGCAGTTGATTCCAAAGGTGTGTGCTATAGTTTTAATAAAGGAACTATGACATATTCTGATATGAATCTTGCTACAATTTCCTTGGGTTAAACTCCTCACAATTTTTAAAGGCATTCTTAAACACATTCTGAAGTTTCAAAGATTTAAAACGATATTGTAAAAAACAACTGTGAGTGACAGTAGCTCCATGCCAACTTCCCCCACTCAGAGTTGTAGTGCTTATGCACCCCTAATCAGTTGGAACTAGTCTGTTTAACTGAGGTTCTGGGCCTTTGCTGCACATAGAATCGCCTGAGGGGCTTTAAAACATATGGAAGCCTGGACCCCACCCCCAGATAGGTTGATCTCATTGATGTGAGGTGCAGCACAGGCATTTTTTAAAGTCTCCCTAGGTAACTTTAATGTGCAGCCAAGGTTTAGAACCAAGAACACAGAAGCTCTTGAGGCTCTGAGGAGCCACTGAGTCCAAACCCAAGATCATAGAACAACTCTCCTTCATCTCATTGAACCCAGGACTTTTCCATTTTACAGAAACTTTGCAAGTCTCAATGGGTTTTACTGTCCATTCAGGAATTATCTGTTGTGACTTGGATCTGAGGATGTAGGGAATATATAATTGGGCTAGTTCACTCTTATTAGACATTGGGAGAAGCTTGGAATCATCTTACCCATTTGTGGAAGACTCATCCCAGGACTAACCTACATTTAAAATGAAGTCCCTGAAGTCAGCTCTGTAACAAACTTGCCTCCGAATTTGTACCTCGGGATTGGCTCATGTAGTCCACATAAAGCCATCAACGTAATCCTATAACGTGGGTAAAGCCTTTCATATTGTCTACCTGCAAAGGAGAGTCGCCTGCTGCCTCTTAGAGGGACAGCTCGCCTGCTCTCTGGTGCAGTGGGCATTGCTGTGGAAACACCGCTATTGCAGAGGCTGCCCAGAGTCCTCTCCAAATCTATGTCACTGAGGAACAATTGACTTAGGGGAAATGTCTTCATCTTTCTGAGGTTGGATTAGATATGACTAATAATTTTATGACCCTGAATCCTATACTGCCTTGTGTTTTATTTGCTCTTTCATCTTTTCAATGAGGAGAGGACCATGCTGCCGACTTATTTTGGAGGTGCCTCTGCTCTGCTGTCAGAGTGTGTCTGGTCCAGCCTGTGTGCACAGCAAACACTGTGGGTTCCATGAGAAAGTGTGTACCAATGCATGATGCTTTCTTCTAGGGTGAGCTAAAGACCCGATGATTCTTCCTGTCAACCATTTTTCCTTCTGCTTTCTCAAGGAGGGGGAATGCTGCAGGCCTCTAATGGTCAGCTTTTCTATAGCTAGAGACTCATAGGTATAAAGAAGCTCTTCCTAGAATTCAGCTAGCCATCTTACTCTCTTCCTTCTGGTACTAGTGAAGAACTTTTCATTAGGTTGGCATAGTGCGATCTGAGGCTCAGTTTTAAGCTTTGGGGCAAAAATAGATGAATTAGGTCTCCTTCACTTCAGAGGTTCTTGTCCTTTGACCCTGTACCCCAAATCATCAACAGGAAACAAGAATCCTCCATGTGGTCCAGCCAACATCACCATGGCTCTGTGTTGAGGTTAGGGCATAAATCTATCTTATAAAAACTGAGAATTACTTGACTTCACTTGACTGGCTATGACAATCCATATTCTCTTGTCCAGCACTTTGCAGGAAGGATGATTGATTCAAAGATGATTTCTGAGTTCCTTAGCTAAAACAGCCTCTTAATACACTCCTAGTCACACCATCATGAAGAAAACTTGTTTGCTAAGCTAATAAAGGCAAGATGAGCATTGATTCCTTGAGGGGGTACCATTTATGTTTTTTCTACTACTGTATCTTCACTTCCTTATATATAATAAGTGCTCAATATCTGTTTACTGAAATAATAAATATAAAACTGACCAGTAGAGTCTCTAATTATTCTGTACCCATGTTGATGATGATAACATGAGGCTCTGACAGATGCTTTGCAGTGCCTGATAAGTCCCCTATGCATTTCCCCACAGCCACAGCTACCAGCACTGACCCACTTCTGGCTGGTAGATAAGCTGGTAGGAATTTGAGGAATTGGATTCTATAGCCCAAAGAATTAACAGGACAGGTGTTTATATTTAAGCTTGAATATTTTTTAAGTATTTCAAGAAGTCTTACTTGATGATTACTTGGACATCTGGAAGAGGCAGCATTTTAAATCACTTCTTCATATGCATTATGCATATTATACATATGAAGTTTGAAATAACTGTTTGTATTCTATATACAAATGGTTATTTTTATAAACCAAAGACATCTTAGCTATATCTCAGTTGCATATTGAAATAATTGAGTGGGAGCATCTTAAATCTACTCGTGTGGTTTTTTTTTTCTTAATGTGACTTTCACATTTAGAATTGTGTGCAGTAGCATACGGCTGCTGCTCTAGCCTTCCTCTGACACTGGATTCTTGTCCCTCCATTTCTGAATCCTTCTCCCAAGTAGTTTTTCCTTTATTTACTGACCAGTGGGCCCATATTCTATCTTCTGCTTGTTTCTATTAATCCTTAATCAGGAAATTATATAGTAAAATTTGTCATACTGAGATACAAATAATTTTTTTAAAAAGTTTAATTTGATACTAACTCTTAGTGGAATTTTTGTTTGAGCAGGCAACAAGAAGCCTTTGACCAAATAAATAAAATTTTAATTGTGGAATATCCTAGGTCAGTGGACTAGAGGAAGTGTGTTGGAAGCAATGTCAGGAGGAAAGTTAGGTGAATTTGAGAGACAACTTTCACGTGTCTCTGAAATCAAACTTTTCGATAGCTCAGGGCCACAGGGTCTGGAGACTACTCTCTGCACCTTAGCCGGGGGCTCCTTTTGTGAGCACTTTCATAGAAGGATTAACAGCATAGCCTTCAGAAATAACAACATCAGATTTGAAGATGAGCTCGTATTTTCTAGCTCTTTAGCCTAGTGACACAGGCTTTCTCAGAGCTTATTTACTTGTTTGTAAAATGTAAATAGGTTCATGTGAGGATTAGATGAGCTTTCTACACTGGAAACTAGTAAATGTTCAATAAATATTAGTATGCGTGTAGTCATGGGTATACATACGTGCGTATGCACACAAACACACAACAACAACAAATTATACCCACTCCTGAGTATTCGGTTTGAATGTGTCACTCTTCTTAGAAGAGGTTGAGGAAGAACAGAAGCGTTGTACATGACTATACTCAGAAGACCGTCACAGGATAACCTCAATTTACAATTACCCAGTTTTCTTTTTGCCATGGTTATTTCCAGTGGATGTTATCACTGGAATCAATTTCAACTCTTCAGGACACCTAAAGAATAAGCCCCAGGAGGGCCCTGGGCTGCTGTAGGCAGAGATAGGAAGATACAGGAAATAGGAAGCCCTGAGAGGCGAATGGTGCTATCATGGGATGAATAAACGGGACAACCACTGGAGGGATAAAACCAAGATGGGCTCAGGTAGAAAGTGATCAGGGCAGGCAGAAGGAAAAGACAAACGCTACCCGTGCTGCATCCCTTAATTCCAACCTCTGACTCACTAGTCTGTCATTTTAGGTGTTTGGATTGTAACAGCAGCACAAACACGGCCATCAGAAACAGGATGTTGCATTGTAAATTAAATGTCTCTACTGAGTAGGTAACATTTCTAAGCTATTTGTACTTGGCAAACATTAAAAGAAGACATCCCTGAGTAGATTCTGTTTTTCCTGTGACTTTAATTGGACAGCAAGGACACACACATCATCTTGAATTTTATTTACCAATCCTATATCAGGAAAGAAAATTTCCAGAAGCAGAGACACACATTGAACAAGCAAGCCTGCCCTGGAATTGCACTATCTTCATTCGGTGCTAAAACAGAATGGAAGAGTTTTACTGAAATACTTCCGTTTAATCAACACTGAAGAAGACTGAACAAAGAGATGTAAGGTCTGGACAGTTGTAGTCCTTAAAAATCTCTATCTGCAGTTTGAAGAAATCTGGTTGTGCGGTAAAATCTCGATTTGTTGGAACTCCTTGTGCATGTCTCTTGCAGAGCAATCTCACAGGAGAGGTTTAGTACAAACAGAAATTCCCAGAAAATCCAAGGAGTAATACAGATTACATACAGTCTTCTCCACATCTCTGGGGTTTAGCACAGAGAATTTTAACAACCAAAGGTTAGAACAACCCCTGGGGACCAGCAAGAACTCCTGTAAGCAAAGAACATTCAGTTTTTCTTTTTATACTCTATACATTGAGACAGGACTGTAGAACAATAAATTTAAGGATTTTTATTTTTGGCTTTTTAACTTCTGAAATTAAAAACAAAACCAACCAAACTGTATTTGGTTTAATTTATGTCTATTTTAACGTTCAATTGATTAACATACCCACTCTGGAGGATTCTGTTTGAATATTTAACTCATCTTTTAAGAGACTAAGGAAGAACAGAAGCATTATACATGGCTACACCTGGAAAGACCTCCACAGGACAACCTCAATTTACAATTACCCACTTTTTGCCCATGTTATTTCCAGTGGATGCTATCATTGACTGAATAACTGTCCTGGCGACACCTGCAAAATTGCCCTCCTTATTCTAACCCTTGGGAACTCGATTTGCAATAGGGCATAGCTGCATAACATACACAGGATAGAAACAGAGGGAAGAAGGAAACAGGACACTTCCTCTCGGGAGGAGTTCTGGTAGATTATGGTGCTCTTGGTGGTAGGAGGATGGAGGGAGCTGTGTGCAGAATCATCTTTCCTTGCCTGTAGCTGGTGTAGGAAGATGGAGCAGGGGATGCTTCAGCTTTGGAAGTCATCCCTGCCATGTATGATTGATTAAGATAAGGACAGAAGGCGGTGCCAGGAAGAGCGGGTGACTCTAGGTTGGCCTAACTGATGGAGATAGAGGGAATCTTGAAGTGGGCACAGGAAGCAGTTCAGTTCACACATTATGAGAATATGTCATGATTTAGAAATAGGAGCACTAACCCCAAATCCAGAGGTTCTATTTGTCTGCAGTGTCCCTGGTTTCCCTACTGCTGTGGCAACCAAGTTTGATTTCTGTGCCATCTATCTTTAGTCTTCTTTCCACCCTTATTTATATTCAGAAGTGCCAAACTCTCCTATAAATACCTTATGGCTTAAAAAAAATTACGGTCATCCAGGAAAACCAATCCCATGTATAACATTAACTTCTGAGTTCCAAACACCTTGCTATTGGAACAAACCATTTGTAAAGTGAGGTTGCAATTAACTAACTATTGTACATGGACAAAGTGTATTTTTTTTTATTTTATACTAAACCTTTTTGGATTCTTCCTTTTAATATGGAAGCATATCATCTCTTGGAAAAAGGTTTATAGAAGATTAGGTCTGCCTGATTTCATTCTGCTCCACTAAATTACTTCTTGCCTGATTCAGACCTATCTTTTGATAATATATGACAGCATCTGCCCATCATCAGTACAAAGGGTTATATCTGTATATTTTATTAGCCTGGTGTAAAAGTTATTCTGGTTTTTACATTAAAAGTAATGGCAAAAACCACAATTACTTTTGCACCAACCTAATAGTATCAGGTCATTGTTTTTGCTCAGTGATTCTTCATTTTTAACCCAGTCTTATGTAATTCATCTCTGGAGGTAGGTGCTAATGTATCTCATTGTATTAGGCATGTTACGAATAAAGAACTAAGATCCAGACAGGTTCATTAGCCTGACCAATGTTACCTAGGGAGCTAGCATCTTTATTTCAGCATTACTATTAATTTGAACAACAGCCCTTTTGACATGAAAAGGACCTGGAGACCATTTTCTAAAATTCCTTCTGTTTGGAGATAAGTAAGCCAAGATTGCAAAGGTTAAGTAACCAGCCCAAGGTCACACAGCTAATTGGTGGCAGGGCTACAGCTAGAGACGGGGTCTCCAGTCATTTAGTCCACAGTTCTGCTCATATTACCTCATACACATTCAATTCACACATTTCAGAATTTCCAAATAGCTGTTTTCCTTAATGAGCATGGAATGATCTACTTTAATGGATATGAAGAAGGAATCTAGCTGTAATGCTGATATCCAATTATAGGGCACATGACCAGACAGTATATAAGAACTCCCTTTAAAAATTATGGAAAATTATCAAGGATCCTACTAGCTTATAAAACCAGCAAATTCTGACAGAAAGTAGAAACTGTTCACTCTTACCCTAGAGGAAAAGGTGAGCAGGATGGCTTACTGAGATAAATAAATGAGAGACTGGTAGGAGAAACTGTCGTTTCTGCCTTGGGAAGCAGTTGTGTAAGAACAGGTTGTCTGGGCAGAGGCTGCCATCACGAAGAGCCATGCCTGAAGTTAATAGGCAATATGCTGGGGATGGGAGAAGAGAAAAGCAGAAAGACTTGGGTCCCTGATGGTACTGTGCACTCACTGAGTTGATGCCCCATCTGTTGATTTCTTGTCATGTGATGTGTTGGAGTTAGCTCTTATGGTGAGAAATGATTGCCTGCATCTCTTTCCACTTCTGTTTTTAGTAACTGTGTTGGTTGCATAAAATTATCCATGTTGGGTGTATTCACAACATGGAACTTGCAAATGCTACAGATCAAGTATTTTAATTCACTGGAGAGTCAATTGTTAAATATTTATCAGTCGACTACTGGATAAAATATATTCCTAATATTTAATTCACTTTTAGTTGTATGCTCTGGTACTTGCAATTGGAAGTACGCTAATTAATGCACCAGAATGGTCTTGAAAAGCTTATCTGTACTGTACTTAAGTATAGATCAAATAATTGAATAGTTACCCTAGATGCTTACCGCTATGGAATACATTCCAACTGGAGACACGTGTCTCACACTACCAATAGAGAAAGTGTATTCACAATTGTCTCATTCGGTTGGGACTTTCCATTCTAGACTGGCCTGATAGCCAAAGGCTTTGGGAATGGAGCTTTTGGTAACTGTCCTATTGTGGGCTCTGGTGGATGTGTAATAATGTAATAAAAGGAGGATCTATGTGGGAGAAAGAACTCTCCAAGGTTAGTGGCATCTAGGATGCAGGGTTTACAGAAGGGAGGTAGCAGGAGTTTGAAGAGCCCTGGATTGCTCAAGCAGCATCAGAAACACCCTAAAAGTCCTTCAAGGCTGGAATGAAACACAAGACACACTGACTTCCAAGTTGCACACGAGCTCCCAGAAAGCATACACTACATTACACTTCTTATTTCCTTTCATAGGTTGAAAACAGTGATACCCAACAGAGGACAGTAGGGGACTCAAGGATGTTGACATAATATGGAATAAAAGCAAGTTACTGAATTTCAGTAAACCAGAATTCTAATCTTAATTGTTTTGTCTTATTTGAATCAATTTTAAAATGTTTAATGTTTTGGGGTACATAGTAGCTATATATATATATATTTATGAGGTATTAAATATTTTAACACAGGCATATAAAGTGTAATAATCACATCAGGGTAAATGGGATATCCATTGCCTCGAGTGTTTATCCTTTTTTTTTTTTTTTTTTTTTTTTTTTTTGAGACGGAGTTTCGCTCTTGTTACCCAGGCTGGAGTGCAATGGCGCGATCTCGGCTCACCGCAACCCCGCCTCCTGGGTTCAGGCAATTCTCCTGCCTCAGTCTCCTGAGTAGCTGGGATTACAGGCACGCGCCACCATGCCCAGCTAATTTTTTTGTATTAGTAGAGACGGGGTTTCACCACGTTGACCAGGATGGTCTCGATCTCTTGACCTCGTGATCCACCCGCCTCGGCCTCCCAAAGTGCTGGGATTACAGGCTTGAGCCACCGCGCCCGGCCGTGTTTATCCTTTTAACTCATGGTTTGTTTCCTGTTTTTAAAATAAAGGTGTTGGAATAAATGTTTTCAAATAATTCTTTCATTTGTGAAGCCATTTCAAAGAGGTGATGCTTACATGATTCTTTAAAGGTCATTCATTCATTTGTTTATTCAACAACTCTTTAGTGAGTGAACACATTATTTGCATAGTATACTAGTCTTGGGTCAATCATACCGAAGCCATGTGACCATGGGAAAGAAACTTAACCTATCCAAACATCATCTGATACGTCACTGGTGAAAGAGGTATGATGATATGGTTTGTGGAGGTAACTAATAAGATTGTTTTAAAGTATTTTATAAAGTTATAAAATCCTGTAAAAAGGGATCACTGTTAGTATCACTATCACTACTCATAGCAAATATTTATGATTTTGGGGGGTGTCTAGCATTTACCTTTGTTCCTCCCTTCTTTAATAATAGCCTGCCAATTTCCCTCTGAAGAGAACACTCCATTATGTGTAAGTCTTAGAGGAGGGTAGTCATCGCTGCCAGCCTCTTATCATCACCTCCTACTGCTGCCTCTCTTATGGAACCTGATGGACTTGATTGGCAAGTGAGACATTCCCTACAGGGACTTTACTTCTTTGAATACTTACCAATTGGCTCATCATAGGAGTAGATGTTTGGAGGCCTGTTTCACTGGGGCAGCTGCTGCCCAGGGTCATATGGTCTCTGCCTTGTGCCCAAGGCTGTGGTTTGGCATCTAAAACTTCCTTGGTTTTTAAACTTTTCCCCAATTAGATTTTGGTGGTTTTTTGTGAGACAAGGTCTTGTCCAAGACACTCAGGAGCGTATCCTCATCAGCAAAGATGTGGTATCTTGCTTCTAATTTGTTGTACCTACCTAACTTAGAAAACGAAATCAGCAAACCCCATCCCCCCAAAAAAGATATAAAACTTTTGGAAACAAATGGTGTGATTAATGTATATTTAAGACAATCTGATGAAGATAATTATAAACTCAACGTTAAAAGGAAGATTATCATTGTCGGTTCCCATTAGTGAACATCATTGTATCTGAGAGTCATTCTGTTAAATTAACTGGAGGCTCAGGTGACAGACAGACATTCTAAGATGACATGAAAGTGATTCTGCCTGCCAGAGGCACATGATTCTTCTGCTTGAAAGAGAAATCAGCACGTGTAGATGCAAGACAATATATCTTTGCCAGGTTACTTTGTAGGCATTACCAATAAGCCCCAAAGCAAGGCTTTGTAAGAGACTTAGTAAACATAAGTTCAGTTTGAATTATCTATTTGTCGTTTATTGACAGAAGGAAACTTTGGTCTCTAACACAAATTGTCCTGTCCTTTAGTTGTCAGGATGAATCAGTTATCTCCCTAAGCGTGTTTGATTGATCAATTGCTTAACATCATTTAAAATAAACAGACAAGTTGCTAGAATGACACTCTGGATTGAATTTTCAGTGTAAAAGACATAATGCTGTTAATTCAGGGGCAATATAGCCAAACTATATTTAATTTCACATTTTTTTTTATTGTCTTCTCGGGAGCTCTTTTAAATTGGACAGGAATTGCATGCTGCATAGGAAAATGGGATATAGTAGTTGACATCCTCATGTTGATATCAAAGCTATTCTTTCAGGATCTACTAGTTCAGAATAATGATAACAACATCAACAACAAGATTAAGAACAAGATTTGTCAAGTGTAGGAGTCATTCTGAAGTTTGCATATACTATCTGATGAAATCCTAACAACAGCTCTAGGAGTTTGGTACCTTTTAAATCTATACTTTATAGATGAATGAGTGAAAGTTCAGAAATGTTAAGAAATGCTTTCCTATGCAGAGCCTCTAAGTGACAGACATGGTTACATCTGGCCAGAAACTTCGCTCTAACATGTTGCTGCCTCAGGAGACTAGGACCTTACTTTAACATTCCACCAGTTAAATCTCCCTCTTATTTCACTCATTTGATGGAGTGAATAATGGTTTTCTTTGGTTTTAGGAAAGCTACATGATAAACTTGACTACTAAGTTACAGGGAGCAGTCTTTACAGTCATTTACCTTGATCATCTGTGATCACAGGGAATGAAGAGAGCAGGGATAATTTCAAATCTGTTTTCTCATGATGGAGAATCATTGCCCAGAGTGATCAATTTAGAAACAAGCATAATATGTAGTTACCATTGGCAAGTCACAGGCATATTATGCTGAGAAGGAATCTGAATAGCTCTGCAGAAAAACCCTGACTCTTTTTTTTTTTTTTGAGACGGAGTTTCACTCTCTTTGCCCAGGCTGGAGTGCAATGGCGAGATCTCGGCTCATTGCAACTTCCACATCACAGATTCAAGCAATTCTCCTGCCTCAGCCTCCCAAGTAGCCGAGATTACAGGCATGCACCACCATGTCCAGCTAATTTTGTATTTTTCTTAGTAGAGACAGGGTTTTACCATGTTGGTCCGGCTGTCTCCAACTCCTGACCTCAGGTGATCTGCCTACCTCAGCCTCCCAAAGTGCTGGGATTACAGGCATGAGTCACTGCACCCGGCCAACCCTGACTGTTCTTAACCTAGCTTTCCCCAAAGTTTTGACTGTGTGACCTTTAATCTATTGATTGTAATTCTTAAATAATACTAATATCCAATAGTACTACCACTACACAGACACAGGATGAAAAACAAAGAACACATAGATATGACTTGTATTTAATGTCAGTAGAACTGCCTTTATCTTACACTCAACTGAAAAGCAGTGTAATTCATACATAAATAGTCAAATTAAAAATACAGAGCAGGTACACGTGCCATTATAGCATTTTTTATAATGGTCACATTGTGATATAATCATATACCTTAAAATTCACCTATTCAAGTGTAAAAGTAAGTGGTTTGTAGTATATTTAAAGCCGTGAAACCATCACCAAAATCTCATTTTAGAACATTTCATCTCCCCAAAAGAAAAGCCCGTATCAACCATAACAGTAGTCACTCTCTATACCCTTTTTGCCCAAGCTCCTGGTAAACACTAATCTACTTCTATTTTTTATGAATTGGCCTATTCTAGACATTTTGTATAAATGGAATCATACAAGATACAGTCTTTTTTAACTGTCTTCTTTTACTTAGCATAAGGTTTTCAAGGTTCATCCATATCGTAATGCATATCAATACTTCATTCTTTTATATTGCCAAATAATATTCTATTATATAGATATACCACATTTATCTATCCATTCATCTTTTGATAATTCCACTTGTTGGCTATTAAGAATAATACTGCTATAAGCATTCACATACACATCTTTTTGTGTGGGCATCTGTTTTCTGTTCCTTTGGGTATACATTTAGGGGTGAAGTTGCTGGGGGTCACATGGTAAAACTATGTTTAACTTTCTGAAGAACTGCCAGACCGATTTCCAAAGTGGCATTTTATATTCCCACCAGCAGTATATGAGGGTTCTGATTTCTCCACATCCCTACACTGTTATTTTCATTATTATTATTATTATTATTGTGAGGTAGTATCTCATTATGGTCTGGGCTTACATGTCTAATGACTAATAATGATGAGCATCTTTCATGTACTTGTTGGCTATTTGAATAACTTGTTTGGAGAAATGTCTATTCAAATTATTGCCGAATTTTAGAATTGGGTTGCCTTTTTATTGTTGAGTTGTAAGAACTTTATATATACACTAGATAAAAGTTCCTTATCAGATACATGATTTATAAATATTCTCTCCCAATATGTGGACTGCCTTTTCACATTCTTGAAGGTATTTTTAAAGCAAGAAATAATTTTGAAATTATGATGAAGTTTCATTTATTGCTTGTGCTTTTCATGTTACATCTAAGAAACCATTGCCTAATCCAAGGTCATGAAGATTTATACATGTGTTTTCTTCTAAGAGATTTATAGTCTATGGCTTTTAAATTTAGGTCTATGATCCATTTTAAATTAATTTTTGTCTATGGAGTGGGCTAGGGTGCAATTTCATTATTTTGCATGTAAATATCCAGGTTTCTCAAATCATTTGTTGAAACGCATGTGTTTTCCAAACTGACTTATGGGTTTGTTTCTCTATCTTTTTTTTTTCTTTTTGAGACAGGGTTTCACTCTGTCACTCAGGCTGGAGTGTAGTGGCAAGATCATGGCTCACTGCAGCCTTGACCTTCTAGGCTCAAATGATCCTCCTGTCTCAGCCTTCTGAGTAGCTGGGATTTTGGGAATACAGGCATACACCACACCACAAAGCCCAACTAAAAACGTATTTTTTTTTTTTTTTTTGGCTAGGTACAGTGGCTCACACCCATAATCCCAACACTTTGGGAGGGCAAGGCAGGTGAATCAAGAGGTCAGGAGATCAAGACCATCCTGGCCAACATGGTGAAACCCCATCTCTACTAAAAATACAAAAATTAGCTGGGCGTGGTGATGCACGCCTGTAGTCCCAGCTGCTCAGGAGGCTGAGGCAGGAGAATAGCTTGAACCCAGGAGGCAGAGGTTACAGTGAGCCAAGATCATACCACTGCACTCCAGTCTGGTGACAGAGACTCTGTCTCAAAAAAATTTTTTTTTTGTTGTAGAGATGATGTTTCAGTATGTTACCCAGGCTGGTCTCAAACTCCTGAGCTCAAGTAATCTTTTTGCCTTGGCTTCCCAATGTGTTGGGATTACAGGTGTGAGCCACTACATCTGTCCATGTATTACTTTCTTAAGGCTGTCCTAACAAAAATACTACAAAGTTGTTGGCTTAAAATGATAGCAGTTTATTGTTTTTCCATCCTGTAGGCTAGAAGTCTGAAACCAAGATGTTGGCAGAGTCATGCTTCCTCTGAAACCTGCTGGAGAAAATTATTTCTGGCTTCTTCTAGCTTCTGGTCCTTGCTGGCAATCCTTGGTGTTCCTTGTCATAGAGATGTATCTCTCCAATCCCTCTCTGCTGACACAAAGCTGTCTTTTCATATTGGGACACTGGATTAGAACCCATTCTATTCCAGTGTGACCTCATATTAACTAATGACATTTACAATGACTCTATTTCCAAATAAATAGATGTTCTGTGGTACTGAGGGCCATGACTTTAACACATCCTTTTGGGGGGACACAGTACAACCCATAACTGTCTGCTCTCTGCCTTCCCCAACTTCATGTCTTTCTCATGAGAAACATAGAGTCACTCACACCCAATGTCCCCAAAAGTCTTAACTATTCCAGCATCAACTCAAAGTCCAAAACCAAATCTAAATAACATCAACTCACAGTCCCAACTCTCATGATGTAAGCCATGTAAAGCAGTTGTGGATGAGACTTGTGATATGATCCATCCTGGAGCAAAACTGCTCTCCATTTGTGAATTTTAGAATCAAATAAATTATCCGCTTCCAAAATACAATGGTGGGACCAAAGTAGGATAGACATTCTCATTCCAAAACGGAGAAATTGGAAGGGAGAAAGGAGTCACAGGTCCCAAACAAGTCTGGAATCCAGCAGGGTAAATTACATCAGGTTTCAAGGGCTGAGAATAATCCTCCTTGATTGTTAATAATCCTCCTTGATTAAATGCTCTATCTTGGTGGCTTGCAGGGTTGGCAGGTGTACCCTCTCAGCCCACTGGGGTGTCAGCACCACCCTTTCAGTCCAAGGAGGTAATATTGAACAGGCCTCCGCATCTGTGGCTTTTTCCTCACAGTAATTCTTCCTTCATTTCATCCTGTCTCTGTCCCTTTCAGTCCAAGTCAACAATGTTTCTGCTGGTATAAAACTCTCAAAAATTATATTGTTCTCTTGTGCAATTCACAAGACTGCAAGCCATGAGACAAGAGAGCCCTCCACATAACTCTCGTGGATAATGGATAATCACCTCTCTCTTTCTGGCCTCTGTTGAGATGGCTGGTTGGATTCATGAGTCACACATCTAATTTATTCAGCAAATGATTGGTCAGCCACGCCCTTGGCTCTGCTTTCAGAGTACACTATCCAGATAAGCTTAATATTTTCCAAATCATCAAGTGCTATTTCCTTTTTACCTCGATCCATTACTCAATTTTTCTATTTTCCCTCACATTTTACTGTAAGCAGTGAGGGGGAACAACTCTGCCTTTTCCACATCTTGCTTGGTAATCTCAACTGGATGTCCCAATTCATCACTTACAAGTTTTATTTTCTACTCAACAGTAGAACCTAATTCTCTGCCACTTGTTAACAAAGATTATGGTTTTTCCAGTGTCCAATAATATTTTGGTAATTTCTGAGACACCAGCAGAAGCACTTTTTTTTTAAATGAGGATATGTTATTATTATTATACTTTAATTTTCAGGATACATATGTAGAACGTGCAGGCTTGTTACATAGGTATACATGTGCCATGGTGGTTTGCTGCAGCCATCAACCTGTCATCTACATTAGGTATTTCTCCTAATGCTATCCCTCTCATAGCCCCTACCCCTTGACAGGTCCCAGTGTGTGATGTTCCCCTCCCTGTGTCCATGTGTTCTCATTGTTCAGCTCCCACTTACGAATGAGAATATGTGGTGTTTGGTTTTCTGTTCCTGTGTTAGTTTGCTGAGAATGATGGTTTCCAGCTTCATCCATGTCCCTGCAAAGGACATAAACTCATCCTTTTTTATGGCTACATAGTAGTCCATGGTGTATATATGCTACATTTTCTTTAACCAGTCTATCACTGATGAGTATTGGGGTTGGTTCCAAGTCTTTGCTATTGTGAACAGTGCTTCAATAAACATACATCTCCATGTGTCTTTATAGCAGAATGATTTATAATCCCTTGGGTTTATACTCAGTAATGGGATTGCTGGGTCAAATGGTATTTCTGTCTTCCACAATGGTTGAACTAATTTACACTCATACCAACAGTGTAAAAGCATTCCAGTGCCATTATATTTAAGATGATGTATGTATTCTCTAAGATACCAGATGCTTTCAAGATTTTCTTTTTGTGTGTTTGGCTTTGAAATGTTTCACTTTGATGTGTCTAGGTGTGGATCTTCTTTTACTGTGTCTTACTTAGAGTTCATCGAACTATTGAACTTGTAGGTACATATTACTGGGTTTTTAAAAATCAAATTTGGGAAGATTTCTTCCCTTATTTCTGTAAATATTTTTTCTGTCTCTTTCTCTCATTCTCAAATTCCCACTGTGTGCATGTTAGTACACTTGATGTTGCTCTTCAGGTTTCTAAGGCTCTGTTAATTTTGTTGATTTATTTTTCTTTTAGTTCCTTAGACTGAATATTCTCCATGGGCCCATCTTCAAAGTGACTGATTTTTATTCTTTTGCCTTTTCAAAGCTACTGTTGAACCAGTCTAGCAGCTTTCTAAAATTGTACTTTTATCTGAAAATTTCTATTTTTAAAAAATAATTTTTGTTTCTCTATTGAGGTTCTTTATTTAGCAAGGCAGTGTTTTCACACCTTTCTTTAATTCTTTAACCATATTTTCCTTTTGTTCATTGCATGAATGTCTAATGGCTGATTTAAAGTCTATGTTCAGTAAGTTCAAATACGGGATTGTTTTGACGCACTTTCTATTTGCTACTTTTTCCTGTGTATGGGCCATATTTTCCTGTTTCTTTACTTTTTTTTTTTTTTTTTTTTTTTGGTGTTGTTAAAAACTGGGCGATTAGGCTGAGTGTGGTGGCTCAGGCCTGTAATCCCAGCACTTTGGGAGATCAAAGCAGGCAAATCACTTGAGCTCAGGAGTTCAAGACCAGCCTGGGCAACATGGTAAAACCCCGTCTCTACAAATACAAATACAAAAAATTGTCCAGGAGCAGTGGTGCATACCTGTAGTCCCAGCTACCTGGGAGGCTGAAATGGGAAGATTGCTTAAGCCCCAGAGGTAGAGGGTACAATGAGCTATGATTATACCACAGCACTCCAGCCTTGGGCAACGGATAGAAACCCTATCTCAAAAAACAAAACAAAACTGGGAGTCAGTTAAATAATATCATATGACAACTTTGGAAATCAAATTCCCTTCTCCTTAGTGTTTGTTATTGTCACTGTTGTTCTTACTGTTTCTGTTGTTTATTTTGTAACTTTTGTGAATTCAGTAAAGTCTGTATCCCTGATAGATTGCAAATGACATCTCTGCTCAGTTAGTATAGTGGCCATGTAATCACTGGACTGCAGTTTCCTTAAAAGCTTTTGAACCAATAGATCTCCTAGTCTTTGCCAAGAAGCTCTATGTGTGTTGGGTATGCCTCAAAACTCCATCAGTTTCCAACTTTGCTTAGCCTTCACTTCCTGTTTGTGCAGGGCCTCAAGATGAGCCGGCACTGAGAGACCTAGGGCCTATGTCAGAGGTTAAGATTTTTTCTGGGTACCTGCAGAGCATTGCACATGTGTGTGGACTTCTTGATCCCTAGGAATATGTCTGAACTTTTCAAAGGCTCCTATCTTATTTCCAGATTTTGCTTTTAATACTTGTCAGTGCTGTGTCCTTTTTATAGATTTTCCTGGTTTCATTTTACACATATTATTTTTTAGAAATTAAAAACATTTTCATAGCACTGGACTAAACAATGACAATAACAACAAAAAATGGCACATAGTCACACAAGTTTAAATAAACAGTTTTATAATTTATTTAGCCTATTTTTTACTGGTTTTGAAAAATCACATATACTCATAATGAATTCACATAATGCAGCAAAGTACAAAGATGAAAATTTTCAAAAAATGTTAATTGTAAAAATTATTATGTTCTATAAATCAATTTAATCTTTAAATTTATCAATGCTTATGACCAATTCTTTTAGCATATCTCTTAATTCCTAATTTTTAAACTTTGATTTAGCCCTTCAGTGGCTGTATTCCATTGTTAAGTTTTTTGTTTCTTTCAAAAAAAAACTCAGGTTCTATCATGTTTGGGAATATTAGCTTGTTTCCTCTATATTTGATGGATATTTTACGGTATATAATAATCTCCTGTCATACTTTTATTTCTTCATTTTGTGTGTGTGTGTGTGTGTGTGTGTGTGTTATTGTCTTCTGGAATTGAATGAAGCTTTAGAGAAATCTAAGTTCAGTCTACTATTTTTCCTTTTGAATGTCTTCCTGCTCTGTCTTGATGGATACCAGAAGAATTATTTATTTTTCCTTAGTTTAATATCTTATTTAGATTATGTCTTGTGTGGAGTGTTCTGTTTTCGTATTTTTCCTGTAACACAATGTGCTCTTTTTTATATACAATCATTAAGGTTTGCTTTTCATTCATTTTAGGAAAATTTTCTGGTATAATTTAAATTTAATTTATATTACATTTATTATGGCTCTATTTCAGGAACATCAAAATTCCTTATGTTAGATCATTTTATATCTGTTTTCTATACCTATGGGCTTCTCTTTAGTTGCATTTATCTTTGTCTTTGTAAAATTTTCATTCACTTATTATCTGATGATTGCAAGATTTTTCTCCATGCCGGTAATTACAGTTTTAGCAACATCAGTTCTCATCCTTTCTGTTTCTAATTTGTTTATGCTTTAGTTTATTTCATAAAGTTTATAAACTATGTTTTATTTTCTTGTATTATCCTCTCATCTTTGAGCTTTCATTTCATTGATGTTAATCTTATCATGCAACTTATGCTGTACTGAATATTCTAAGAAATTTTATTGTTACTCCAATTATGAAAAAAATATTTTCCCATTTTGGTCAATTATTTTTCCCAGGCTAAGTGCTTTGTTTGACTTTTACATGATATGTTTGTTTGACATTTTTTTGGCTCTGGATTGTTTGCACAATTGCCATGTTATTTCTATTCATCTTGGTCATGCTGGGCAATTCTGCCCAGATATCTTATTTTCTCTGATCATATGCAGATAGCTCTTATTTCTGGGGTCAGTTTATTTTTATCCTTGAGCTAGAATTTGAAGCTTAATATTTCTGGTCCTGCTCTCAATGCAGGTCAGTAGATATCTGTTTCACATGTTTTCAGGAATGGTGCCATTTGTGATGGTACCATTTCATTATGTGGTTTCCAGCATTGCTGTGATCAATGAAGTGAGAAAGGATGAAGAATTTGTATCTGCTCTCAAGTACTTTGGCATATAAATGACATACATCATTTTTGTTTAGATATTATTAAATGGCATATAACTCCAAACTAACCGGAGAGAAGCTGGGAAATGTAGGGGTCCTCATAGAATACTTGATCATTACTGTCTCTTCCATAATACTCAACATACAGTCAACATGTTTTTCTATATTTGTTAGCTTTTCTATCTTCTTTGTTGGATTCACTGTCAGGTTCATCCTTCCCATGACAGGACTATTATAAATTCTATTATTATATTCCACTAGTTCAGCTATCATAGCATTGAGAGAGTTTCTCTTCTCAATAGCTCTTGCAAATTCCCAGAGATAGATTGAATTGGTCTCACTTAGGTCTCATCTCTATCCCTCAAATAATTACTGTGGTCATGGGAAAATAGTGCTGTGACTGGCCAAGCCTGTGTGTCTGTTGTTTCTGAAAGTGGAGCAGTTCTGTGTGGAATGCAACTTTTTTAAGGTTAAGATGTTTGTCGAGAATGATTGGTCAAAAAGTATTCAGAGGATCTTGAAATTCAGAGGAGCCCTTAATGGTAATCTTAGTGCTAAAAAGAAAAAAGAAAATTCAATAGCTTTATAAGTAACTCTTATCCCAAGTTACTTTACTTACCTATTAACACAACAAAATGTCTATGTACATTTATATACTCTAAAGATATAGAGATCCAAAAAGGTTGTCAAAAACCTTTAAGTAATCCCAACTGTTACAGGTTGAATTGTGACCACACAAAAAGAGATGTTGAAGTCCTAATGCCCAGGACCTCAGAATGTGATCTTATTTGGAAATGGTTATTGGAGATATAAAGAAATCAAAATGATGCCAAATTGAAGTGGGTGGGCCCCTACTCCAATGTGATTGCTGTCTTTATAAAAAGACTGTGATGTGAAGACAGAGACAGAGGGATAATGTCATGTGACAGCAAAGGCAGAGATTGGAATAGTCAGCTGCAAACCAAGGAACATGAGAGATCCCTGACAAACCTCCAGAACACAAGAAGAGGCATAGATATCCTACAGATTTCAGAGGAAGCATGGGACTACCAATATTTCAGTTTTAGACTTTGACCCTCTAGAACTGTGAGGCAATAAATTGTTTTAAGCCATCCAGTTTGTGGCGCTTGTTCAGCAGTCCTAGGAAAGTAATATACCAAGTTTTATTTATTGTTTATTCAAAGACATCACTACTTTACCTTAGAAGCATCAGGAAATTAATGCCTAGTAGTTGCCTGCTTTAAAGTTCCTATTAAATGCCCACTATGCTTGTTAGGTTACTTCTATACAGTAGCACAGGTATACTGGTGATAAATTCTTCCCCTGCCCACCCTCCTTTTTTTTCTTTTTTTGTTTTTTTTGAGACAGAGTCTTACTCTGTCACTCAGCATTCAGGGTGGTGTGCAGTAGTATGATCTCAGCTTACTGCAACCTCTACCACTTGAGTTCAAGTGATCTCCTGCCTCAGCCTCCTGAATAGCTGGGATTACATGTGCCTGTCACAGTGCCCAGCTAATTTTTGTATTTTTAGTAGAGACAGGGTTTCACCATCTTGGCCAGGCTGGTCTTGAACTCCTGACCTTGGGATCCACCTGCTTCAGCCTCCCAAGTGCTGGGATTACAGATGTGAGCCACCCCGCCCAACCTCTTTCCACTTTTTTATGTGAGAAGACATTTATTTCCCCTTCATTATGGTAAGATATTTCCACTGGGTATAGATTCTAGATGAACTTTTTCTTGTTTGCTTGTTTGTTTGTTATTTGTTTTAGTACTTTAAAAATGCTGCTTCACAGTTTTCTGGCTTGCATAGTCTCCAGCAAGAAATCATCTGTTGTTCTTATCTTTCTTCTGTACATATATGTCTTTTTCTTTGGCTACTTTTAAGATGTTTACCTTTATTACTGGCTTTGATCAATTTGATTACAGTGTATTGTGATGTCACTTTATTTATGTTTTTTGTGCTTGGAGTATGTTGAGTTTCTAAAATCTGTTGGCTGATGGTTCTTATCAAATTTGGAAGAACAATGTAGCCATTATTTTTTCAAAAATTTTTTTCTCTTCTCTTTCACTCTTTCTTTGGGGATTACAATTACCTGTATATTTGTCTCCTTGAAATTGCCCAACAACTCAGTAATACTCTTACTTTTTTTATTGAGTCATTTTTCTCTCTAGTTCTTTTTTGGATACTTTCTATTGTCTTTAAATTCACTAATCTTTTTTTCCTCTAATGTCTAATATACCATTAATCTTGCCAAGTATATTTTTCATCTTTAGATCTTCAATTTGCACCTCTCTGATACATTCCATATTGCTACTTAACTTATTCAGTCTTTTCTCTAGCTTATTGAACATGTTAAAGTAAGTTACAGTTGTTTTATTGGGTTTTTCCACCTAGCAGTTCTATCAGCCATGTCATTTCTTGATTGGTGTATACTTGATTTTTTTCTCTTCATTATGGGTTGCATTTTCCTACTTTTCTGCATGCCTGATAATTTTTAATTTAATGCCAGGCAAATGTAATAAAATTCACACAAAAATTTTATTACATTTTTACATTTGTAAAAATGTAATAAAACAAAAAATGTAAATAAAATAATAAAAAATATTTTTATTACATTTTTACAAATGTAAAAATACATTTATCTTGTTGAGTGCTAGATATTTTTGTATTCCCATAAATATTTTTGACCTCTGTTTTAGGATGCAATTAAGTTACTTGGGAAAGTTCAGTCCTTTTGGGTCTTACTCTTAAATTTTGTTAAGCAAGATCAGAGCAATGTTTCATGTAGGGTTAATTATTATCCACTCAGGCACTCTATTATAACTGGTAAAAACAGGAAATATTCCTTCCCTTCTGTGACCTCTAATAATTCTGAATATTTTTAAAATTCTGATCTCAAGTAGTATTTTCACACGTGCTTTTTAAGTTCTCTGAAAAATACTCGAGGTGGACCCTTTGCAGATCAGATCTCTAGGGTTCTGTCTTTCTGCAGCTGTCTCCTCTCTGCTACCCTGACCTGTGAATTCTAGCTGCCTTGGTTTCCCCGGACCCCTACTTCCATCTCTGCAACTTATGGAGACCCCAGGTTCCGCCTGGTTCCCCTGTGACATGGTAATTGCCCCGTAAACTCCATACCTTGACCATACCTCGGCTTTCCGTTGAAACTGCTCTCTGTAACTCTAATGTGACAGGCAAGCAGTACAAACCAACGCCATTTTGTCCCTTGTGCCATTTTAAGAAAAACTAAGACTTGTAATAAGGTCTGTAATTTCCACCCTACTCAGACAATGTGTAAACTAACTCTTATCTTGACTTCTGTGAACCACTTAAGTAACAATCGGAATGTCCAAAAGCCACTGGCACTCGGAATGTCCAAAGTCCACTGGCCCTCAGAATGTCCGAAGCCCCTCACCTTCACCCCTGCCCAGGAGGTGGTTTACGAGCATAGAAGGTCTTGACACCCTCCTTTCGGGGCCACAGGTTAGAGAGATGCGAATCCTCCGTGGCCGCCGGCAATAAAGACCCTGTATTTGGCCTAGTCTTTGTCTCAGTGGTGATTTCGCGCTCGCTCGGTTACAACACCCCCAACCCCTGTAGGCATTGTAGAAACTCCCAGGCAATAAGCTGGGAGTACTCACCTTGTACTCACCTTGTTTGCTTCCTATCTCTCAGGGATCACCATTTTTCATTGCCTCATATCCAATGCCTTGAAATATTTTTAAAGATACCTTCTCAGAACAGGAATCTCTGAAGAAAAAGAAAAAAATATATTTTGTCCATTTTTTTGTTGTTGTTCATTTCACAGATGGAAGGGTAAATCTATCTTTGTTACTCCACTGTATTTGGAAGTAAATTTAGAAAACATTTTTTATTTTGAAACATGAGTTAATGTATTTTTCATAATTTTTCCTTTTACCCTTTTTGCCCTTCAGCTGTTACTCCTCATTTAAGAAGCTGTTAGCCATAATGAATCACTGTACCCTAAAGGGTCCTAGCAGATGTGAGTGAGGCCTTGCTTGGCAGCAAAGAGTATGGACTAACTACTGAAGGCTGGTGAACGATATTATGAAACTCTCAGGGAATGATACAAGAGCAGAACAACAAGGACCTGGGGTCCACTCCTCATGACACCATAGCTTCACAAAACCCTCAGGACTTAGATGCACTGTAGTGAAAGAGGAAAATCCCTGAATTAAAGAAAGTACATTTCTTCCAATACAACAGAATATATTTAAGTTATATAACTCTTTACATATTGCAGAAAAATGTTGCAAAACATTGCACACCCTTGAGACAAATGGCATCTTAGGAAAGCAATGTTTGTTTTGGTGGGGGGAATGGAAGATTGATGATGTATAAATTTTTAGCCATCTTGGATTGAGGTGATAATGACTTATTAGAAATGGGTATGGGTAAGATATCAGGACAATTATGTAAATTTTGGATTCACATGGAAATTCCCATAGAAGTTGAAGAGGCCCCTGAGGAAATGAGTTTAGAGTGATAATAAAAAAAAGAAATGGTAGGAGGAAGTAAGGTGTGCCAGGAAGTGGAGAAAGAACATTCAAAGTAATTGGCAAACAAAGCAAGTCAGGGTTTGCAGAACAGAGAGTTTTAAGAAGTGGGCTGTTGGTGGTATTTTGGGTATAGAGGGCATGTTATATTAGGATGGAAAATTCCCAGCATGCATGCTGACACTCCTACCTACTGCATCCTTAACAGCCAGGATTGCAGTACAATGGCATTCCTTGTAATTGGGCCCAGACATATCCTCACAAGTCTCCTCAAGAAGGTTTTCCAAGTTTGCAAGATGAGACTTGTTTAGTTTATTGGATCTAATGTTAGGGACTCTGACTTGTAACTTGACCTTGGCCCTGTGATTTTCTCTTTCATACTTACACTTTGCCTGCTGGCCAAGCCAAATGAATTTCCAGTCCATTTCTCTCTATTATACAACTTGAAATATCTCAATTGATAATAATGTTTTATATTTGTATAATGCTTCACCCTTTATAAGGCATGGTCGTATCTTATACAGATCTCAAAATAGAAATGTTGAGATAAGCAAAAATTATAGTCATAATTTGTGGCTGATATAACTGGAAATAACAGGTTAAATGATTTTGTCAACACTGTACACCTACTAATTAGCAAAATCAGAGAAAACAAATATATTTCTGACTCCTAGTTGTATTCTATTTTAGCTTAACTGGTTTTTGTCATTGTGTGGATAAGAGTTCTATTTTTTTATTCTCTGCTTTCCACCCTGAGTTCTGTAACACAGGTGAGGCAGAACTGCTTTGCTTACCTGTGAAGGAATATCAGATTATTCAGAGGGCTACTTGTGAAGATCACTTGATTACTCATTGTACATTTGCTATTTTCTATATGTTACTTCTCATAGCAACCCTTTAAGGTAAATATTATATTATTTTATGCATGGGAAAACAGAGGCTTGGAAAGTCCAAATAACTTACCCAATATGAGATCATTGGTTGGTTGGATTGGAATTATAACCATCATCCCATGATGAACTAATTCTATTAGGCCTTTCCTGGGCATCAGTCTCTCTAGAACTAAGACTCTGCTGATAGCTGTTTGTTCCCTTAGTTATTTATACTTCAGATATTTATTTGGATGCTCAGACCCCATGCAAGGAACCATGAGAGGTGTAAGGGATAAGAGAATGAATGTTTGGGCCTTCTGTGAATTCATGGTCCACACACTGTCCTCTGTCTGAGACCCACATATCTAGGCCATTATTGTTCCTTGACTTGCAAAGCAATTAATTACACTGGAAAAGTCAAAGTGGCTTTTGGTGTTTCATAATTAATCCTGGGACCTTGATTCTTCACTATTTTATCTTTCTCTGTTTGGAGCCTATGTGGATGGGGGCAGAATCTGGAAAGCACCAAACCTTTTAGCAGCCTGATCTTTGCTGGCATAAAAATGTCCTTATTTCACTGGTGCAAATTTTTTCCCTTGAGGGTAATGTCTGGGCAAACTGACAATGTGTGGGTGGTTATCATCACCATCTGCATTTTGCCTTGTAGGGAATCTTAGAGTAGCACCAGCTGTTATATATGATTTTGGGAAGTTCTGAGTCCTCAAGGAAAAGCACAACATAAGGACAAAATCCTCTTGCTATAAAGAGAATATAAGTGTATAAAACCTGGGGGTGGAGTGAAGGGCAAAGCGATTTCTACATTTGTTATAGCTAGAGTTTGCTTTTGTGAATGCCTAAGTACTGGCAAGACAAGAGAAATGCATGTAAATTCAGAACATAAAGTCATGAAACTTGTATTTGTGTTTGGCTGGTGGGAAGATGTCATCACAGTGGGCATTCAAACTTTACACCAAAGTTTCAGAAGAGAAGAGTAAACACAGAACTCCCAGGGTCTGTGTTTCCCAGGGTCAAAGCTAAGTCCTCATCCCACAGTGAACTTGGAATAGAACAAGCCTGAGCAATTACGTCTCATCTAATTTGCCCCTTTGCCCCTGGGAGGCCTGAAGATTTATAGTGATGAGCTGTCCAGAAAAAATGGTTATCACATTTAACTTTCTTTAACTTCTATCAAAAAAGGAAAAGTAAGCTATTTTTTCTCATGGAATACTATGCAGCCATAAAAAGGATCAGTTCATGTCCTTTGCAGGGACATGGATAAAGCTGGAAACCATCATTCTCAGCAAACTAACATAGGAACAGAAAACCAAATACTGCATGTTCTCATTCCTAAGTGGGAGTTGAACAATGAGAATGCATGGACACAGACTGGGGAATATCACACACTAGGGCCTGTTGGGGGGTAGGGGGCTAGGGGAGGGATAGCATTAGGAGAAATACCTAATGTAGATGATGGGTTAATGGGTGCAGCAAACCACCATAGCATGTATATACCTATGTAACAAACCTGCACATTCTTCACTTGTATTCCAGAACTTAAAGTATAATAAAAAATAAAAAATAAATTAAAAAAAATCTTAGAGAACCTTGAAAGATGAACAAACTTTCTTTTGGTCCTTACATATTACTAATGAACATTTAAGCATATCAGTTATTTAGCAGATTATATTTCAACTTGCCATGATCTATTTTGTGAACATTAATCAAAAAATATTTAGTGATTGATCTGTACAAAATTAGAGTATTCAAAGTATGCAAAGGTTTAAGGCTGTCCCAAAACTCAAGAAATTAGCAGTTTATGAAGTTGAGGAAAAATCATTCTCTCAGTATTTTCAGAGGTCATATGTTCACAGCTAGTTCTATGGTCTGCCATAATACTCCAATGTCTCTAAATTATATCTTCCCAAATTTTCCAGTTAGAAATAATCTCTCTCCCTCTTCCCACTCTATCTTTCACTCTCTTTCTTTCTCCTCCAAATTCCCCATAACATTTTTCTTGTATGAATATTATAGCACTTTCTATTCTCATCACAGTCTTTAGTATAATAAGAGCCAAACTGTGGCTTCCACATGCCAAGGGCTCTATCTTAATAAAAAATGACAGTAACTTCCATTTATGAAGAAGAGATTATGTGTCAAATGCTAAGTCAAATGTTTTCTCTTTTTTATCTTCAAACTAACTTTATAAGCTAGGTATTATTAGTATTATTTCATAGGTAAGGCAATTGAGGATTAATTATGCTATATAACCTGCCCAAGATCACAGATTTGGAAGACAGGAGTGATGACGTACAAATACAGGCCTCCTAACTTCTGAGTCTTTGCATTAATTAAGATTTCATACCAGCTTTCAACATGCCACATTTACCTTTGTATTTTTCCCACCCTCACCTCTCACACTTGCATAACTCAGTTGAATGAACATGAAAGAAAAAACATTTAATGTATTATCTTTTTATAGCTGAGCTTCTTATGACATAAACTGTATACAGTTGACTCATTTGCCAATACAAAAGATGGACCAGAAACAAAATCCTGATCTCTTGCTACTTTAGTCCATTTTGCAGAGCTATAACAGAATACAACACACTGGGTAATTTATAATGAACAGAAATGGACTGGCTCACAGTTCTAGAGGCTGGAAAATCCAAGATCAGTGGGCTGGCATCTTGTGAGGACCTTCTTGGTGTGTCATCTCATGATGGAACGGCAAATAGGGCATGAGAGAGAGTAAGAAGAGACAAATTTGTCTTTTAATAAGGGATCCACTCCCATGATAATGTAATTAATTCATTCATGAGTGGAGTATCCTCATGATTCAAACATCCCCCTTTGGGCCCCACCTCCCAACACAGCTGCATTAGAAATCAAGTTTCTGCCACTGTTGTGTCTCCTCTGCTCCAGGAGCTCCTAGGTGAGGCTACCACAGCCCCTGTTATCCTGTGACCTGCAGGTACTAGGAGATCCCTAGGGAGGACACCAGAACATTCAGAGACTGGAAAATGCTCTGGTGTAGAAATATCTGATGGCACTGCTGGAGAGAGCTGCCTATCCAGTTCAGAGAGATTCCCACTGGAAATTCTTTGTGTGAATTTTATTACAAGCAGGTCGGTCTGACATACGTAGGGAGAGTTGGGGCAAGTGAAGCTACACTTTGTCTAAAGAAGTCTGGCCTCTCAGACATATCCTCAGGAAGGGTTTCTGTGTTGCACTGAGATCAGTGGCCTGTGCACAGAGCAGCAACAAAGTTTACTTGAGCAATCTGAATTTGAGCATGCCACCCCCTAAATTTGTGGAAGAAAAGGCAAATTTTGGTGAGATTCTTGCAAGTGTCTTACCCATCAATGGTTTGCTCTCTGGAGACAAAGTCGAGTTGGTCCTCATGAACTCAAAGCTGCCTCTTGATGTCCTAGGCTGGCACATTAAGTGTGTCATGCCACCATTTCCTGGGCTGTGATGTTTCCACTGAAAAGTCTGCTGTGAAACAAAGGCAAAGGGCTCTGAGAAATGCTTCTTTCTTATATACCAGAGACTTCTCTTTATTCTCTACATCCAGCATGTAAGAAGCCAAGAAAAGTCATCACCATGAATTTATAACATGTAGCATACAAATGTTCCTTTTGAGGCTGTTGAACATGGGAAGTTGTGGATGCCCAAGATTCCTGTTAGAGATGGGATTAGGTCCTTGGATATCAGTGAGGAAAAAGGCAAGGTACTGTTAGCTTCCATTAACTCTATGCCAATCAAATTATAAAAATGCACATTTGAGAGCTCCGTCAAGATGGCTGAATAGGAACAGCTTCCGGAGTGCAGTTCCCAGCAAGAGTGACTCAGAGGGTGAGTGCTCATGGCATTTCCAACTGAGGTACCAGGTACATCTCAATGAGACTGGTTGGACAGTGAGTGTAGCCCAAGGAGGACAAGCTGAGGCAGGGTGGGGCACTGCCTAACCTGGGAAGTGCAGCTGACCTCAGGACCATGCCCTCCCATCCAACAGAGGCCATCAGGGACTTTTCTAGCGACTGGGCACTCCGGTTCAGATACTGCACTTCTCCTGCGGTCTTTATGGCCTACAGACCAGGAGACTTCCACTGGCTAACAAGCGCTGTGGGTTGCCAGCACAAAAAAAAACACACAAATCTGGGTGGCCATTTTAACTGGCACCTGGAATGCCTGGGCGACAGAGCCACACATTCCGCTGAAAAAGAGGAGGCTGAAGGCAGGGAGCCAGCTGATCTGGCTCATCAAGTCCCACTCATGCAAAGATTAGCAATCCGAAATGCACTGGCTTGAGAGTTTCACAGCCAGCACAGCAGTTTGAGTTCAACCCAGGAAGGTCAAGCTCCCTGATAGGAATGGCATCCGCCATTACCAAGGCAGTCTGCAATTACCAAGGCAGTCCGCCATTACCAAGGCAGTCCATCTGTCATTACTGACACAATCTGCCATTACAGAGGCAGTCCGCCATTACTGAAGCAGTTCTAACCTTACTTGTATAAACAAAACCTCAAGGACATTTACACACACAGCAGCTGGACAGAGCCCACAGCAGCTCAACAACGCCTCTACATGCAGACTGTGACTACATTCCCTCCTTGCTGGGCAGGGCTTCTCTGAAAAAAGGCAGCAGCATGTCAGGGACTTAGAAATAAAGCCTCACCTTCTCGGGACATAGGACCTGGGAAAAGAGGCAGTTATGAGTTCCACTGCAGCAGACTTCCTAATGTAGGTGATGGGGATGGAGGCAGCAAACCACCATGGCATGTGTGTACCTATGTAATAATCCTGCAAGATCTGCACATGTACCCCAGAACGTAAAGTAAAATTAAAAAAAAAAATAAATGTCTAACACATATACTTTATGGGATATATTTAAACCATAGAAATTGCTCTCTTCTAGAAGAAGCCTGTGCTCAGCTTTGGCCATGGTCTCTGGTTGCTTTACCCCTTTCAGCAGCCCAACATCATGTATACTTAGGTTTTCTGATGTTGATCCCAGTAGTATCTTCAAGTATGCAATCCAGGCATGTTATTAGATTTAATGCACTAATCTGAGTAAATTTACTGAAGGAAAAGTATCTTGCTTCTCTCTCAGGAAAAATGATAAATAAACCTCTCAAAACTATAGATAAGCTTATCAGACTAATGAGTTTCATCCAACCATGCATACGTTCATTCACTTACTCATTCTCTCAAATGCTCCTTCATTCTTTCAACACCAAGTTTTTTACAGCTTGACATAATTTCTACCTTCAAGTTCACATTTAGTGAGGACAACCAGCAGCTAACTAGATTGTTATAATAGTGTAAACACTGACCCTTGAACACAGTAGTATGGTGACAAACTCCTGGGTTTTCTGGGATGTGGGACTTTCATTTTTTCAAAAATGGTATAGTTCCTGGCAAACTGGGACATTTGATCACCTTAGCTGTGGGAGTATAGACAAGGCAACTCATGACTTTGCTTGAAAAGGCAAATGAACATACCCCAGAAGAGGTGGTTCTAACGCTGGAATTTCAGACCAGGCAGGTGGGAGGTTCAATTCTTTAACAGCCTAGCCCAGTGGTACCCACCTTATATTCTCCAGGGATCTCAGCAAGAAGGCTTGTGATGGGGACCAGATATTTCTTCCACACACACACACACACACACACACACACACACACACACAGAGACAGAGAGAGAGAGAGAGAGATAGAAAGAGAGAGAGGGGACAAGAACACAGGCACAAGCAAGCAGGCAAGCAGCTTTGGCCTTTCTGAATGAAATTAAGCTTTTTTTTTTTTTAAAAAAAATCTTTTTAAATTCATAATGAACCATCTTATACATTTTACCTCTTTCTGTAATCAAAGCTTGAGCCATATTGCAGGGCATCTAAAGTAGAGTGCTTTTTGGAATTTTAAATCTGCTGTATTTCACCCTGCAGATAGCAAAGAATGAAGAATCTTCATGAGAGGAAAGAGCAGCTAAGCATTGTAGCAGCCTTCTCATTTGCTGGGTGCCACTGAGTCACTGACGATGGTTCCTAGGGTATGGCAGAGTCACCACAGAGGCTCTTGTGTGTGATCCAGGCAGGAGCACAGGCTGAGCCACTGCTGAGGACAGATGCTCTCTGTTCCAGAGGCAGAGCACATCTCTGGAGGCTTGCTATGTACGGGTGGGGCAGAGCTGCCAGAAAACACAAGAATTGCTGTGATTATGATTATGAGTGCCTTTTAATTGCTATTGCATCAGGAAAAATATCTTGGGAAGGAAAAAGTAGGGCCTGGTCTTATGAATAAGTGATCACTTACAATATTTAAATAGCTGATTATAATATGTAACTTTAGAATACTTGGATTTACCTTGATGCTAAGCGCTTCCTGCAAAGTATGGCAAACTCATGGTCAGCAGTAAGCAGTTTAGATGTCTGGTAACTCGAAATACATACTTGTGCACCCTTGTTTAAGAAAACTTGTGTACATCTGAGTAATGGATAAACCAGAAAGTATTTGATTAGGTAGTATGGAGATTTAGGATAATTATTTCAGGAATGTATCAGAAAATGTGTTGTATTGAAAAATGATCTGCTTTTAATTGTCCATTTCCAAAACAAAAAACAATCTTGAAGTTTACGTACAGCTAAGCTTGGTTGAGAATGAAAGTTATTTTCTCAATTCCCTAATCTCTCTTCTATGAAGTAAAACACAAGTCTGGTATGACATAGTGGAAAAGTTTTACTATAAACCATAGTTATCACAGGACATGATCCACCCAACATAAAGAAGTAGAAAACCTTTTGCTGAGAGGAAAAGAAGAGGAATTTAGAGACCATGTCTCCAGGATGGGAATGTTACTGCTAGAGTCCCTGAAAGCAGACCTAGCACGTTGTATCTCCTGGGCCTCGAGCAATCAAATCCCAACAAAACCAAGCTAGGTTGAGAGGGAATGAAAGAACATGCTGGCTGTTGCTCTGTTTCTGGGATCAGAATGGCGGAAAGGCAATGAAGCTGTGGGCAGAGGGAATTTTCTTGATAGATGGACCTGTAATAGTCTACAGTCTTCCATAGACTGTCTACAGGAGCTGGATCCATGTAGGAGAATAGGAAGGGGCCCAAGGTCAGAAGACAAAGCCTGCAGGGCAGGGTTTGGTGGACTGTGGTCTGCAGGCCAACTCCTGACACAGCCTACCTATTTATGGCCCTGAGATGGGTTTTTTTTTTTTTTAATTTTAAGGGAATATAGAAAAGAAGATGATAGTGAAGTAAGAGAGGGAAGAAAATGAGAGGAAAAGGAGGAAGAGAACAATAATAAACAAGAAAAAAAGTATGTGACAGAGACTGCATGCAAAGCCTAAGGTATTTACTTTCTGACTCTGTATAGAAGAAGTTTGCTAAGCCCTGGTATAGAGCACAGAGACCTCAGACTTACGGCAAATCACAGTCACTGCAGATTTTGGCATTAGGAGCCTGGACAAGCCCAAAAGTCCAAGTGCCAGTAGGAACATCCAGGTGGATAGCAGCACAGAGTCCAGAGCAAAGCAGATGTGCCACTAAAGAAAGCAGGAAGGAAAGCTATGTCACAGAAGCTTCTCTTCATAAGTCCATGAGGATAAATAAGGTTCATCCTGAATCCAGACACAACTCAGAAAAGAGGATAAGGAAGGAAAACTCTGATGGGAAAGGACAAATGATTGGGAGTCTGAACTTTTAACCGAGTATCATATGAGGCTGAGTTAACCCAAAAATGATGGTCTAAGCTTAAGGCTCTTCTTTTTTGTATTTTTTTTTTTAAGAGATAGGGTCTCACTCTGTTGCCCAGGCCTGCCTTGAACCCATGACTTCAAGGCTGGTCTTGAGCCCCCCACCTCAGCCTGCCATAGTACTAGTTTACACGCCTGAGCCACTGCGTGCAGCATATATATATATAATATATATATAATGTTGTGTACTGTGTGTATATATATGTTTATATATAATTTTTATCAGTTTTATCTTAATAAAGCAAGAAAAACTGGAGCATTTTGAACTTGGAACTGTAGTTCCCAACCTTTTTGGCACCAGGGACCAGTTTTGTGGAGGATAATTTTTCCACAGATGGAGGGGAGAGGGAGAGAGGTGGATGTTTTCTGGAGGAAACTGTTCTATCTTAGATTATCAGCCATTAGATTTTTATAAGGAGCACAGAGCCTAGATTCCTCTCATGAGCAGTTCACAGTAGGGTTCCTGCTCCTATGACAATGGAATGCTGCTGCTTATCTAACAGGAGGCGGAACTCAGGCAATGATGCTGGGTCACCCACCACTCACCTCCCGCTGGGCGGCCCTATTCCTAACAGGTCATTGACAGACACCAGTGAGTCTGTGGCCTGGGGGTTGGGGACCTCTGCCTTAGAAAGTGTGATCTTTAGGTGCTCCCATCGTTTATACCTTGACAGAGAGGCTGAGAATTTTCAGATAAAGTTGCAAGTTTTGGAGTCAAGGCTAAATGATAGATGTTAAACAATAAAAAAGTGAAATCAAAATAATGAACAATTTGAAAAAACTAAACTTATGAAAAAACGAATTTGATTTCCCAAGATTCATTTTAACTATTATAAACAGTTGCTAAAATTGTTCTGAGTTTGGGAACTAGAACATCTGTACTAGGAAGATGACATTTAACTGTGATATTCATAAAAAATTATTTTCTCAACACCACCTCAGCAGTTTAAGGTGGCACATGAATGGTCCTATCATGCATTACTAAGGTAAACCTGGCCAAATCTAATTAATAATTTTGTTTTTGATGAACATGTTTTAAATGTTCAGTATTAACGTCACTAGTGATTGAAATATGCATTATGGATCCTCGGTATTTTTAACATTCTCTTGCAGCACGTAGAGTGGTTTTGGTTACATCTACTTGAGTCTCTAACTCAATTTTCTGCAGCTGTGTTCATCCTGTGACATGAGTCTTAATGAGAGTCTTAATGTCCCAAGACTTGTATATCCCAAAACATATCATGGTTCCCACTCAGTCTAATTCAAGTTCTTACCTAAAGCCATCTGTAATTTATTTCTGGGGTACCTTGATGTCTTTGAGATTAATAACTTGGTCTGTCTTACCTAGTAAGGATTAAAGCTGTAATACTTAGCAGATTACAGAAAGGAGACACATTGACACTGTGCCTTGTCTATGGCATATTGGTCTTTTTAATTAATAGGTATTGTTTTTTAAGAAGAGTTTCAAATTTACATGAAAATTGAACAGATAGAGAGTTCCCATGTACCTCCTCACAGTCCCCCATATCATTAACATGTGACATCATTACCGTGGATTTGTTATAATGAATAAATCAAATTGACACATTATTGTTAATTAAACTTCATAATTTTTTCTTATTTCCTTAGAGTTTTCCTAATGTCTTTTTTTTTTTCTGCTCTAGAATACCACATTACATTTAATAATCATGTCTCCTTAAGCTCCTCTTGGCTGTGAAGGTTTCTCAGATTTTCTTATTTTTCATGACTTTGATGAGTTTAAGGAGTACTAATCAGGTATAGTGTGAGGTGAGCGTGACGACCACTGTACCATGGAAAGCCCTAGGTCAGGTATATTGTAGAATGACTCTCTAGGAGTTTGTTTTGCTCATAATTAGACTGAAGTTACAGTGTTAGGGGAGGAAGCTTACAAAGATAAAATGCCTCTTTTTGTTTTGGTGTGGGTAGACTATTTTTTGAGTAGTTTTAGGGTCACAGAAAACCTTAGAGATTTTTCATGTACTCCCTGCCGAACACATGCATAGCTTCTGCATTATCACTGTCCTCTAACAGAATGGTACATTTGTTACAACTGATGAACCTACACTGACACGTGATTATCACTCAAAGTCCCCAGCGTACATTAGAGTTTATTTTTGGTGTTATACATTTTGAGGGTTTTGACAAATATGTAATGATATGCATCCACCATTATAGTATCATACAGAGTACCTGCACTGCACTAAAAATTCACTCTTCTCCAGCTATTCAGCCTTCCTTCTTCCTAACCCCTGGCAACCACGGATGCTTTTTCTGTCTTCATAGTTTTGCTTTTTCCAAAATATCATATGGTCGGAAGCATACAGTATGTATCCTTTTTAGATAGTCTTCTTTCACTTAGTAATACGAATTTAAATTTCTTCTGTGTTTTTTCATGGCTTGATAGCTCATTTCCTTTCAGTGCTAATTAATATTCCATTTCATATTCTAAATGTAGTACAGTTTACTTATCCATTCACCTACCAAAGGACATCATCATGGTATTCCAAGCTTTGGTATTAAGAATAAAGTTGTTATGAATATTTGTGTGTAGGTTTTTGTTGGACAAAGAGTTTTTCCAACTCTTTGGGGTAAATAGCAAGGAGTGGGACTGCTGTCTTCCACAGTGGATTTGCCCTTTTGCATTCTCACCAGCGATGAATAAAAGTGCCTGTTGCTCCATATCCTTGCCCACATTTGGTGATGCTAATGTTCTGGATTTTGGCCATTCTAATAGATGTGTAGTGGTTATCTCTAATACACTATTTTCATCTGCAGCCCACACATAAGGAGAGAGGAGTTATTCTCCCCATCTTTAGGGTGAAAAATCTACATAATTTATTTCCAATACTTCTGCTTAAGAGAGTTCTCTCTTTCTCCATTTATTAATTTATTCAATAATTTATTTACTTCAGTATGGACCCATGATATTTATTTTATACTCTAAGTTATAATCCAATACTACTTTTAATTTTGTTACTTAAACTGTTCCCACTTCGGCCTTTTGGAGCTCTTTCATTTGGCCTCTGTATGCTCTTGACATACCCACATCAATAATATTTGTTGCTTTTGTTGTTATGTTTTTGACAAGTCCTTACTTTCTGGCACTACAAAATCCCCTGTCCTTATCTTGAGTATTTCCTCCCAGTCCTAAAATCAGTAATTTCTTCAAGGTGCCCTGGTTCCTTTTATCTCAAAATCATATTGAAAACCAAGATCTGTCTGGGTGTATTTATTGCTATGGGGCTATCATTTTCTTTTGTCCCTCTCAGCTGACAGAACAGAGATGTATACATATATATTTGATAACTCCCATATGTATACATACCTATAAATATTTCTATGTGTAACCATCCACATCTGTATTAAATTAAACATAAGTTCTTACTGATATCTCCAATTCTAATCCATTACCACATGCATGGATCATTCAACCTCCTATCCTTGCTTATCCATAAACTCCAACAGTGAGAAATTTGACTCCTACAAATTTCTCCATTTCTCCAGTAAATGGAACAAATCCATTTACTGATTTGTTCAAATCCAGTACACAAATACAGCATTATTAGAATTGTTAAGTTGCAATCCCAAAGGAAATAGCTTTATCAACTAGAGTATAATGCTTCCATTCATTTCCAAAGTTACCAAAGTCAGCACCTTTACCCTACATTCTCTTAAGTGAAGTTGTTTCATACAGTTGTAACAGAATTAGATTATCTTGTCATGGTCTGTATTCCTTTTAGGGATTCTTCAACCCCTATTACATGATTTTTAAAAAATGTGCATACATTGAGTTTACTCTGAGTTGTACAATTCTATGGGTTTTGACAAATGCATAATGTCATGGATCCACCATTTACAGCATCATACAGAATAATTTCACCATAATAAAATTCCCCTGTCCTTCACCTATTCATCCCTCCCCTTTCCCAGAACATCATGGATTTACTATCTTTATAGTTTTGTCTTTTCTTAAAGATCATGTAATTGGAATTATACAGTATATACCTTTTAAAACAGATCTCTTTCACTTAGAATTATGCATTTAGAATTCTTTTACATCTTTTCATGGTGTAATATCTAATTTATTTTTATCACTGAATAATATTCCATTGCACTAATGTACTATAGTTTATCTGTTTACCTAATGAATATATCTTGGTTGCATCTAGATTTTGGTGCTTATAAATAAAGCTACTATAAATATTAGTGGGCTGGTTTTAGTGTGAACATATGTTTTCAATAAAATTGTATAAATACTTAGGAGCACAATTGTATTGTAAGACCGTGTTTAGATTTTCTAGAAGCTCTCAAACTATCATCCAAACTTGCTGGACCATTTTGCATCCACACAAGCAAAGAATGACAGTTCCTGTTGCTCTATATTCTTGCCAGCAATTGGTATTGTCAGATTTTGTTAATGCTAGTCATTCTAATAGGCTAATTCTAATAGTGGTTCAATCTGCAATTCCCTAATGACAAATGATATTGAGCCTCTTTTCATATGCTTATTTGCTATCTGTATATCTTCTTTTGTGTGGTATTTGTTCAAATTTCTCCAATTTTTAATTCAGTGTTTGTTTTCTTCTTATTGAGTTTTAAGAATTCTCTGTATATTTTGGATATTAGTTCTTTATTAGATTGAGTTGTCTTTAATTTTTCTTAACAGATGTCTTTCACGTGACAGAATTTTGTATTTTAACAAAGTATAATTTATCTATTTTTAAGAGGTTGGTGTTGTATATAAAAACTCAAGCCCAAGGTTGCTTAGATTTTCTCCTCTGTTACCCTTTAGACGTTTTATAGTTTTGCATTTTATATTCAGAAGAGTGATCCATTTTCAGTTATTATTTCTGAAAGATAAAAGGTCTGTATTTAGTTTTTTTCCTTTTGCATAAGGATGTCCAGTTATTCCAGTAAAATTTGTTGAAGAAAACAAAAACTATCTTTTTTCTATTAAATTACCATTGCTCTTTTGTCAAAGATTAGTTGACTATATTTTTGTATCTATTTCTAGGCTCTTCAGTCTGTTCCATTAATCTATCTATCTATTCTTTTGCCAATACTATGCTATCTTGATTAGTGTAGCTGTGTACTAAGTTCCAAAGTTGCAAACTGTCAGTCCTCTGATGTTCTTCTTCTTCTTCTTTTTTTTTTTTTTATTGCATTTTAGGTTTTGGGGTGCATGTGAAAAACATGCAAAGTTGTTGCATAGGTGCATTCATGGCAGTGTGATTTGCTGCCTCCCTCCCCCTCACCCATATCTGGCATTTCTCCCCATGCTATCCCTCCCCAACTCCCCCCCCACTGTCCCCCCCACTCCCCCTGCAACAGACCCCCGTGTATAGTGCTCCCCTCCCTGTGTCCATGTGTTCTCCTTGTTCAACACCCTCCTATGAGTGAGAACATGTGGTGTTTGGTTTAGTGAAATGATGTTCTTCTTCTTCATCAGCATTACATCTTCTATTCTGGGTCTTTTTTCTCTCTTCATATGAACTTTAGAATTAGTTTATTAATATCATAAAATAACATGCTGAGATTTTGATTGGAATTGTGTTGAATCTACAGATTATATTGAAATAACTGCTATCTTTACAACTCTAGTCTTCAGGTCCATGAACATAGAACACTACGTCTCTAGTTATTAGATTTTCTTTATTTCTCTAGAGTTTGGCCATTTTACACATACTGATTCTATAAATATTTTGTTAGACTTTTTTGTGCTATTGTAAGCTGTATTGTGGTTTTAATTTCAAATTTCCAACTGTTTATTGTGTGTATATTGGAAATCCACTGATTTTTCTATATTAACAATGTATCTTGTGACTTTGTTACAATTACTTGGTTTCAGGAGTACTTTTTGTTAATTCTTTGGGACTTTCTGAATAGACAATCATGTTAGTGGCAAACAAAGATAGTTTTAGTTCTTTCTTCTCCATCTGTGTATAGATTATATCAATCGACTTACAAATGTTGAAGTAAATTTGCATACTTGTAAATCCCATTTGGGTTGTGATGTGTAATTATTTTAACATATTGTTGAATATGATTCGCTGCCATTTTGTTGAGGACTTTTGCATTTGCCTTCATGAAAAATATTGATCTTCAGTTTTCTTTTCTTACAATGTCTGTATCTAGTTTTGGTAATTACGAGAATGCTGGCCCCATAAAATGAGTTAAGAAGTATTTCCTCTGCTTCAAATTTTTGGGAGAAATTATAGAGTAATATCATTTCTTTGTTTCATAGAATTCGCCAGTGAAACTGTGTAGGTGTGGTGCTTTCTTCTTTGGAAGATTATTTTTTTATTTTATTCTTTAAGTTATACTTTTTAAGTTCTGGGATACAGGTGCAGAACATGCAGGTTTCTTACATAGGTATACATGTACCATGGTGGTTTGCTGCACCCATCAACCCATCACCTACATTAGGTATTTCTCCTAATGCTATCCCTCCCTTAGTTCTCCACTCCTCTGACGGGCCCCAGTGTGTGATGTTCCCTATGTCCATGTGTTCTCATTGTTTAGATCTCACTTAAGAGTGAGAACATCCAGTGTTTGGTTTTCTGTTCCTGTGTTAGTTTGCTAAGAATGATGGCTTCCAGCTTCATCCATGTCCCTTCAAAGGATATGAACTCATCCTTTTTTATGGCTGTATGATATCATGGTGTATATATGCCACATTTTCTTTATCCAGTCTATCATTGATGGGCATTTGGGTTGGTTTCAAGTCTTTGCTATTGTGAACAGTGCTGCAATAAACATATGTGTGTATGTGTCTTTATAGTAGATAATTTATAATCCTTTGGGTATATACCCAGTAATGGGATTCCTGGGTCAAATGGCATTTCTAGTTCTAGATCCTCAAGGAATCGCCACACTGTCTTCCACAATGGTTGAACTAATTTACATTCCCAACAGTGCAAAAGTGTTCCTGTTTCTCCACATTTTCTCCAGCATCTGTTGTTTCCTGACTTTTTAATACTTGCCATTCTAACTGGCATGAGATGGTATCTCATTGTGGTTTTTATTTGCATTTCTCTAATGACCAGTGATGATGAGCTTTTTTTCATATATGTTTGTGGGCTGCATAAATGTCTTCTTTTGAGAAGTGTCTGTTCACTATTGATTCCATTTATTTAATACATGCCTCTTGAGATTACATATTCTACTTGTGTGAGTTTTAGCACTGCATGTCTTTCAAGGACTTTCAACTGAGGTATTAAATTTGTGGGTGTAGAGTTGTTTGTAATATCCTTTATTATCCTTTTAATGTCTTTGGGACCCTATTTCATTTCTGATATCAGCAATTTATGTCTTCTCTATTTTATTTTGGATTAGTTTGTGTAGAGTATTAATTTTGTTGATCTCCTTTAAAAAAGCCAGCTTTTAAAAATTGTGGTCAAAACACATGAGATTTACCTTCTTAAAGTATGTAATACCTTATTGTAGATACAATGCTGTACAACAGATGTCTAGAGATTATTTATCTTGCTTGACTACAATTTTATGTCTGTTCATTAGCAACTTCCCATTTCTCCCTCCCTCCAGCTCCTGGCAACCACCATTCTATTCTTTGTCTCTATGAGTTTGACTATTTTAGATATCTCATATAAGTGGAATTATGCAGCATTTGTCTTTCTATGACTGGCTTATTTCACTTAGCATAATGCTCTCAAGTTTTATTCCATTATCATATGTTGCAGCTTTTCCTTCTTTTTTAAGGCTTAATAGAATTCCATTATATGCATATAACACATTTTCTTTGTCCATTCACCTTTATATGGACATGTAGGTTGTTTCCACATCTTGACTCTTGTGAATAAAGCTGTAATAATAGAGAGCATTTGTTTTGCTGTTTATTGCATCAGTATTCACAATAATAATAAAAGAGATAAATAATATATCTTTCAGTTACTGATTTCAGTTATTTTAAATAAATGCCCAGAAGTGAGATTGCTGGGTCCTATAGAAGTTCTATTTTTAACTTTCTTAGAAACCTTCCTTCTGTTTTCTATAGTGGCTGTACTATTTTGTATTCTCATCACAAGTGTGCAAAGGTTCCAATTTCTCCACATCCTCACCAACACTTTCACGTGTTAACTTTTAATTTTTGTGGGTACATAGTAGGTATAGATATTTATGGTTTTTCAGAAATAATATCCATCCTAAAAGGTATGGGGTGATAGGGCAGCCTGGTTTTAATTTGCATTTCCCCAGTGTCTTAGTAGTATCAAACTTCTTTTCATATACCTACTGGTCATTTGCATATCTTATTTGAAAAAAATGTCCCTCAAGTCCTTAGCCCACTTTTTAACCACCTCATTAGGGTTTTTTTTCCCTATTGAGTTATAGAAGTTCATTATCTATTTTGGAGATTAACCCCTGTCAGGCATTTTTCTTGCAAGTATTTTCTCATTTCATATGTCGTGGCTTTTTCTACAAGAGTTGGGGCTTCCAAGGTGGCTTCTTCACTCACATATGTGGTGCCTCTACTGGGATGCATGGAACCCCTGGGCCCAGCTGAGCAGTCCATGCTAATATTTCCACCTCTCTTACACCTCTCCATGGGGTCTTCTGAGAAGCACAGCCAGATATCTTTATATGGTGAATCAAGTCTGCCTTAGTGAGTGTTCCACAAGAACAAGTCCCAGTGTCCAAGGGTTTATCAAACCTTTGTTTGTGTTACTCTTGCTAATGTCTCATTGGCTACAGTGAATCATGCAGCCAAGGGCAAGTCAGTGTGGGAAAGGGATACACAAAGGAATGAATGTCTATGATAGCAGTCTAGCACACTGCAAGGATGACTAAAAAGTAATGACATATTAAATGTTGATGAAGACGTGAAACTACCAAAATTCTCATAAATTGCTAGTAGGAGTGTAAATTGGTACAGCCTTGTAGGGAAACATTGGTGGTATCCACTAAAGCTAAATGTATACTTATCTATGACCTAACAGTTCTGCTCCCAGCAGAATTGAGAAATCACATTCACAAAAAGACTTTTATGAGAATGGTCCTAGATTTATTCATAAAAGCCAAAAACTGGAAACATCTCAAATGTACATCAGCAGAATAATGGATAAATTGTGGAATAGTCATACAGTGGAAAGATACATAGTAATAAAAAAACAAAACCTTACTTCAGCCTAGATGACTCTCACAGACGTTATGTTGAGCAAAAGAAGCACACACTGTCCAATTCCATTTATAGTGTGACCAATTGCTTTAGTTTTAGCACTGAGAAATCAACATCCCAGAACCCCTCCGCTCCAGGCAAACCACAATGGCTAGTCATGCTACATTCATACAGAGCTTAAGAAGAAGCATAATTAATCCATGTTTATGGTACCTCTTGGGTTTTATGGTACCTCTTGGGTACATTTTGAATAAAAAAGGGCAAAAAGGAACTTCCCGCAATGTGAAAATAACTCTTGAACTAGATGGTGACTACTTGAGCATATACACATGTAGAAATTCACTGGTTGCACATTTAAGATTAGTGCAGTTTACATATAGAGTTTATTATATGAACATTATACCTCAATAAAAATTTTAAAATAAAATTTAAAAAAAGCAGAAAACATCTCTGTAACTTACTAGTTCCATGACCTTGGCAATTTTGTAAAAACCTCTGATCTTAGCTTTCTCACATGTAAAGTGAAGATAATGATAATGGGTAATTCCTATGGCCCTTATGAGATTAAATTATATTTAAAGGGGTTAAAATTTTATTTATAAAGCACCTAGCATATGGTAGGCACTCAATTAATATTGGGTCACACTCCTGCAAATCTGATGGGAAATGCCTTCCTTAAGGGAAGATGTTCTGTTTCTGGAATTTCACTCCCTAGAGCTTAAGTCATGCGCTAGCTTGTGACAAGTTATTTTATTTAACTCTTCCTCTTGGCAATCACTACCTGTGAGGAAACACAAAGCAGAAAACTAGATCCCAGCAGCACAAATAATAGCAAGCAATCTTTTGAACTATTTGCCTTGAGGAAAAGATAAAAAGTTATTGAGTCGTGAGTGCAGTTTGCCACGTCACGATGTATTTCCCACTGTTTTCTTAGGCTGTTTTCTTTGCCTCTTCTAAGACATTTTATGGAAACTTTTGCTGAAAGGTAGCCAATTAGAGTAAATGCTTCTGCAACCATTCTTTTTCTGAAAGTAACTCAGAGATCTCATTTTGGCACATGGAAGACAGCAGACTGTCTACTTCTCTTCCATTAGGGCACAATGACATATAGGATATCACTCTCAGAAGTAATGCTGTAAGGAACCCTTTTTCTTGCATCACTAGGAGTTAAGTCAATTCTACGTTCTAGGCAGCATGTTTTTAATGCCTGCAGGTACAGAATTGTGCAGACCCATTTCATGCACTTGCTTTAATGCCTTTATGGAATAAAATATTCAGGTTTCTTTTAGGTTAACTCCTGAGCATCCAGAAAGTCTACAATTTTTGACCAAGAATTCTTGCGACTTTGGGAGGTCCAAGAAGATTACATGTGGCTGTCTTGTGCAGCACAATAATCCATTTAATTCTTCATTTGCCTCCCTTTACATAATGTCTAGGAAAGGTTCACATTATAAGCCAATATATAGAAGCATATTCTTTAACTACAAAACTCTTTTGAGTGGAATTTTGTGAGAATTAGAATTACTCAGAGATTTGGGTTTAAGAAATAGGTTCCTATATGTTGTTTACAATGAGGATCATTCTAATTTCTGTGGAAAAAAATGTGGACGTAGAATTTGAAACATGAGTTTGAATCTGGCTCCCTCTATAAAGCTGTGCAACCTTGCATGAATTACCTAACTTCTCTGCATCTGAAAATAGGGAATACTAAACAATACCTAACCCCTCTTGATTGTTGTAAAGGATTCATAGGAGGCTAATACATTACCTGCATAGTAGGTTCTTCATACATGAATGGTTTATGCCTTTATTCTCATTCAGATGACTTCTCAAGGCTCAGGAAGTCCATCTGGAGACCAGAAAGGCAGAACAGAAATCAGAATGATATATTTACCTCATCCACACAAACCAGTTGGGACACATTCACAGTTCTTCAGTCCAGGCCAATGTTTCACTTCCCTTCTGTGTTCTATATATTGAGCACATGATAAGCCCTTCAGAAATGTCAAATAACAAAGCCATTAGTTGCCTCAAGAAATTAGCTGATCCTTGCCTGCTTGTTTCTCAGAAAATCAATAATTTTTTGCCAGGTTTCTGAAATAAAGAAACTGAGTCTAACAGAGCATTGAAGGTTTTAAGGCATGTACTTTTTTTCCCCTTTTCTTTTGCTTTTGTATCCATATGTCTCAAAAAGAAATTCTGCACAGATTAGAGATATCAGCCCAGAGCAAAAATGGCTTGTACATTAAGTTGAAAAGAATTTCTAAGTTATTTCATATGAAGGCTTAGTTACATATTTTTTGATTTTTTTAAATAGTTTGAATTCCATTTGCAGAATTTAGTCTACTGATTCAATACTGGCAATGATATAAAAATTTAGCTTTATTGAAACATATTGCTTGAATTTAAAGCATACTGGGGTATTTATGGCCTCAACTCATTTTTTAAAACACCCACTAGTAGAATGACTTCATTGGTCAGCAAAATTGCTCAGCTCTCTCCCTCTCTGGGGGTTGGGAGAAAAGTGGATAGCTTAGAGCTTAGAAGTAGATTTAATGATGTGATTTCACAAAGTCAGAATCGCTAATTCCTCCCCTCCATGTCCTTCATGATGCCTGGCATTCTAAACAGAAACCCTACTCCTTCATCAAGGCTTTATTTCTTGTTTTATTATTATTGTTTTAAAGCAATCCCTCTGATTGGCACCACTGTTCTATTCCTGGGCCCTGGCATGCCCTCCCATCTCAGTGATATTAAATGTCAAGAGAGCAATCTGAGGTGATGCTGCCAATACCACACTGAAAACCTGGTCAGTGCCTCTCGAGGAGACTGAGAAATTAGTCCTCTCCCAGCCTGGGCTCCTGGGTGTCTTGGTTTTCTTTCTCAGCAGGAGTTCCAAACTTTACCCAGTAACTCTCTCTCTCTCTAACACAGGAAGGAGTCAATCTTGTTATATATTAGCTATATTCTTCCCTTTTGTGACTTGCTTAGAAGCACAAATCTGGCCAAAACTGCTCTCCAGGCTGGGCCCAAGGAATGTCCCTGCCTTCAGTTACTGTTTTTGTTTTTTTCCCCATAATAACATGGCTACCATAAATTAGGGGCTAACTGCTATAGCTCAGTGAATGAACGATGCACAATTCAGATGTAAGCAAAACCTTTACCTCTGTTTAGAGTCCGCTTCCTATGACTTGCACATAATTACAAGGATGCAAACTGTTCCATGTTCCCACGTGTTATTTCCTTGATTGATCTATCTCCTTCCTGGAGGTTTTATCATCGCATAGTTTCACTGGAATGTACTAATTTCCTTCTGTTTCCTCCAGTCCCGGTGCTTTGCTCTTTCTCCTAGGCAGTAGATCCCCTCTGATTGGTTCTTCTCACACATTCTCTTCTAGCAACCTGTGACTTCAACGTCATCACTAGTCTTAATGTAAATATAAATAGAGGTTACATTTGCTTACATGTAAAGGTACACATTTAAACGTATATGGAGATCTGAGAACAGACTTGGCATTATCACTACGTTGTTATGACTTGAGCACTAAGTCCAGTCTTACGGCTTCAGGGGCTGAAGCTGGAGTGAGAATTGTGATCTGAGAGAAAGACTGAAGAATGAGCATATTGAAAAATCAGTTAGGATTCCAGAAGTGTGATCCTGAGAGTCTAGAGAAGTTCTGTCCAATGGAAATTTTTGCAAAGATAGAGATGTTCCATAATATTCTGTGTTGTAGCTACTAGCCACATGTGGTTACCAAGTACTTGAAATGTGACTAGTGCAACTGAAAAATGGAATGTTAAATCTTATTTTTATTTTAGTTAATTTTAATTTAAGTAGCCACAGGTGAGTAGTGGCTATTCTATTGGACAGCTTAGTGGGAACTGCACATGTTCTAAGGGGGGAGGAGGGAAAGCTGAATCCTAGATATGGATGCTGTAGTAGGGAACCAAGAGGACATTATACTCTAAGGCAAGCTAGAGAGCTGTAGAAGAGAATGAACAGGAAGTCACTCCAAGCATCTTTCTAGAAAACTCACCTCACTACTTGGCTTGTCAGACAGGTTAGGTGGTGCTCAGAACTTTATAGAGGAGCCCTGAACCAAAGATATCTAGATGATCCTTTTGCGCTCCAGTTTTCCTTTAAGAGATTAGTGAGATTTCTCTGGAAGGTGGCTCAAAGCTCAAACACCATAAAGATCAGCACTAAAGCTTTAACTTTTGAAAGTCAACTACATAGCTTTGATTTCAATTATTATTTTTTATTTAAAAGAGTTGCAGTTAAATATTTAATGTTTTCAAAGAATCTACATGAATTTATTATTGAAAAAAAATGTTCCTCACCCTTTAGAGATCTCAGGGCACTTATTTTAAGTAAAACACCTAGAAATAGCTGTAATGAAATCAGTTTAAGGCTGGGGTCATAAACAATCAAAGGCAGGCCTAGAAACTGTGGCAGCTTGTATTTCTAGGCTGTAGAAATTTCCAGGAGAGTAGCAGCCTTTATCATCCTGTACAGTAGCATAAATCAGAATCTACTCAAGAATGTTTAAGAAGAAACAGAATGTATTATTTGTTCATTTATTTAATAAATATTTCACATATCCAGCACCATTCTGGGAGCTGGGTATAAAGGAGTTACAAAATAGATATATCCCCTGCCCTCAAGGAAGGAGACAAGATAATTAACAAATACACAAGTAAATAAATACATATAATGTGTCAGAAATTGATTAATGCAATAGAAAGGACCAAAATAGGACAAAGAAAATCATGAGCTGAATGCTGGATTGTAGGGAGATTATTGCTATTTTACGTTGGGTGTTCAGAGAAAGCATCATGGTAAGACAATATTTGATCATAGGCTAGAAAAAAAAAGTGAGCCACGTGCATATTGGAGGAGGACCTTTAAGACTGAGGAAGCAACAAGCCCAAAGGCCCTAAGGGGAGAGCCGAGTGCCACGTTCATAAAATACTGAGGATTGTTCTGGGGAACAACTGGGGCAGAAGATCTGGGGGAGTGTTTGTAGTCAGAAAGGTAATGGGAGCCAGACCATTTTGGGCATTTTTGATGCTTAAAAGTGTTATTCAAAGCTGTGAGATCAGATGCAATCACCTGGGACAGTTTGGGCACTCCACACACTTACATATCAGAAAAATGAGGAAGACTCCACAAAAGAGACTTTAAAAGAGGGACTAATCCTGTAGGAGCAGGAGAATAATGTGCCAGAAACCAAGTGAGAAACGTTTCAACACGAAGAAGTTATCAATGTAAGTGTTAATCGGTCAAGCAACATGAGGGATATGAATTGCTGTTGGATTTTGCAAGGTGAAAGCCTTGGTGATTGATAGAGTAGTTTGGGGATAGGTGAGAATAAAAGCATTCTTGGAGTAGCTCAAGTGATAATGGAAGAGGTGGGGAGGAGACAGTGAATTAGGAGACTCTTCTACAGAGTTTTGTTTTAAAAGATAATGGTCATGGGAGGCCATGAGATGAGAGATGGACTTGGAAAGCTGGCGTAAATTGTACTATACTTGTGTCCCAATGGAAATGATAGAGCAGTGAAGAAAATGTGGTAATTTAGGACAGTCAGGATAATGACTGAAGAAGATGCTTTTGATGAGAGGAGGTGGAATCAGGTACACAGTGGAGGAGCTGGCCTAAGACAGGAGCAGGAACTGGTACCAACACAAACAGAACAGAAGGCAAGCACATTCATATATGTGCAGGTAGGTAGGTAGATGTTGGGATAGTAGTGTGTGGAAGCTGTTTTTCAAATTTACATTTTCCCAGTGAGTTATAAAGTGCAGTGATCAGCTGCTGAAGGAGAGATATGGACATTCAAGAGAGAAAAGAAGGTGTAAACTAGATGTCTGAAAGGGCGAATGAGTAACAGTAATCTCGGTGGATGGAATTAAAGGAACCAAGAGAACGGCGCTTCCAGCCAAGAGAACTACACTGAGTGTCTCAGTGTGGCTGCTGTCCTGGCAGGGATGGTGTGCGTATGAGATGAGATTGGTGGAGAACATGGTGGAAGGTGAGGTTAGAGAAGGAGACTGAAGCCTTACTGTGAAGTGTACACCTTTAAGAATTTTTTTTATGTATCTTGCAGGTGAGGAATTGTCAAAGTATTTATGTTTGTCTATTGGCTTGATATTTCAAGACCCCTTTACTCAAATCATGCACAGCATATCTACCTATACTAGAGCTTCCTTTGCTAAACTAAAAGACAGGAGAGTATAAATTTCCACCCTTTCTCCCCTTGTTGTTCTGTGAGGCACCTGTGTGGACTCCTGTGGTTCCAGCAGTTTGAACTGCGCTGACACAGGGTTGCCAAAGGACTATTGACTGGGAATACCGTGATGATTTCATGCTTGAAGATGATCACTTTGACAGGTGCATGGAGTAGGAATTGAAATTGAGAGAATCTGGAGAAGGAGAGACAAATTGGAAGCCCGCTATACGTGGCTTACTACTGAAAGGACAATAAGGGTGTGCAGGGACTGGAATGGCAGATGGGGGATGGTGGGGAAGACTGAAATGAGGCTATCATGATGATTGGATTTAGGGAGAGAAGGAGAAAGAAGAGTCAATATTTTGTATTCATGAGGTGGTAGTAGGCAATTCAGAACTTTCAGGAAAAGCAGAAATTTAGAGAAAAGTAGGTAATAAGTTTTGTATAACTTCAGTTTGTGATATTGAAAAGATATTTAGACAGAAGCATTCACTATATAGGGAAAGTAGGCCTAAAGTCAAGGAGAGAAGTGGCGCTAAAGATGTAAATGCAGAGGTGTTGGCAGCGGATACTACGGACATGGACAGGCTGGACTCAGGAAAACAGGCAGAGGGAGAGGAAAAGCCAGCAAGGACAGAACTCGAGAGCATGCAGCATTTGGAGAGTCTGAGACAGAGAAAAAACAGCTTCTGCGACTCCGTAGGCACAGTCAGAGAAATTGAAGAAGAGCTAGTTAGTGTTGATCCTACAATTTGCTCATCATTAATTCTGCTCATGCCCCTCTCCAGGCGCCTGTAGAGGGAAGTGTACTCACTTAAGCCAATGGATGCTTAGCAGTCATGACACACCCCACATCTGAGCAGAAGCTTTAACTGTTGTGTATGCAGTGTCTCTGTTTCTTCTGTTCCTATCACCCACTGTGAGAACAGCATGGGCCAGATGGTGGCCAATCCTTCATCATGGGCTCAAAATGAGAAGACACATGGACCCCTGCCAAGGCTGTAGCCAATCTGCAGGTCCCATGCAATGTGAACAAGAAATAAATACTGGATTTTGTAAGCCATTGATTTGGGGGGTTTGTTTGTAGCTGCAACAAAAGCTGACATTAAGGGAGTTGTGGGAAAAAGTAAAGGAAAGAGGGGTGTCAAATACTGCAGTGACATTAATAACATGGAAACTGAAAAGAAGCAACTGACTTTGGTAAGTTCCAAGAGTGTGAACAGCAGCACATGTCTGGTATGAGCCCAGGATCAGGGCTTACCTTGGGCTAGACAATAAAGCTTATTTTGGACACTCTCTGTCTTTAGGTTACCTGGTTTTTCCCATGTATTTTCCCATCCTAGCATCTCCTGGTATTCCTCAAAAACAGAATCCTTGTTACATAGTCAGCTGACCTTTGTATGAGGGTCTCAGAGATTCAAGACACTTTGAGACTAAAAGATGTTTAGGCTCTGTGAAAAGTGAGTGGATACGGGTGCCTCTAATCACACAGCTGCCTACCTGGAAAAATATTCTATCCTTGGGAGAATTCTTATTATTACCTTGGCTTCAATTGGTCTTTTTTTCATATCTGTTTAAAATTGTACAAGATCAAAAGGATTATCCAAGAACTATTTATTCTGCCTAGCCACATATAATAAAAGAATACTCAAATTCCTTAAGCAGGGCATGCAACTTGAAGGTCAGTCTCTGGTGACCATGTGCCAAAGACAGTGGCTATGAGCTTCACCTCTGGGTTTCAAATCCAGAGACCCCAGACCCTTGGTGATTGATAGAGTAGTTTGGGGATAGGTGAGAATAAAGGCATTCTTGCAGTAGCTCAAGTGATAATGGAAGAGGGAGCAAGGAGATAGGGAATTAGGAGACTCTTCTACAGAGATTTGTTTTAAAAGATAATGGTCATGGGAGGCCATGGGATGAGAGATGGACTTGTAAAGCTGGCATAAATTGTACTATATTTGTGTCCCAATGGAAATGATAGAGCAGAGAGTAGGCACGGTCAGAGAAATTGAAGATTGTAATCTGGATTGTAGGGACATTATTATTTCCACTATTAGCCCCTCAACTTATTTCATAAACTCCAGGCTCAGCCAATTCCTAGATGTGTGAATTTGAACAGTTATTTAACTCTCTCTACCTTAGTTTTCTTTTTCATTAAGTAGAAAAGAATATCTTTCGCAGAGTTTGATCGTGTTTAAATCAGAAATTGCTGAAGAAGTAGTTAGCAGAGTGATTAGCACATGGCCTCAATATATGTTAGTCATTAGCATATGTATAATGCTATTGATATTACTACCCAGTTTCTTAAACTTACTTCTCGTATATGTAATAGAAGTCACAACCAAACCCTTAACTGGGATGTAGTTATGATTGATTGTACATCATTTAGCAGGGCTGCTGCCAGGAGTCCATTTGAATGAGGGTTTTTAGTGAAAGGATTAGCGAGCTTTCTCCTCTGCTGACAAGTGGACTAAAAGAGACAGCTTGGAGTGGGCCCCTTCCCGGGTCTCCATCTCACAGTTGATAGGGTCTCCTTCTTAGCCCAGCCCAGCCAAGCCCAGCTGACTCAATTCTAAGAATTGAGAACTGAAATCTAAGGAGAGAGGGGCTATATTTCTCATGAGGCACTATTTTTACAGGGATTCTTCTGGATAGGAGGGTCAAACAGCACTGTGCATTAGATAACCTGAGAGTTAAGGAGGCATTCTCATTCCTTCCATGTGGAGCAGCAGCTCCAAGCTAGAGATGATTCTGATTGTTTGTTTCACACCAAGACCTTGAGGCACTTGGACAGCTCCTAGAGACAGCATCTTTGCCAAGAACATCAGATTCCATGGTGACAATGGGGATGTAGGCATGAGACATGCCTGCACCAGGTGGGTTCTTGGTCAATGGACATTAGTGATGAGGAGATTAAAGCAGAAGAGTACAAAAAGATCACTTTAGAATGCCTACGTGACTCCTCAGACATTCCCAGAGATAATTTTCTGAGATACGGGGAAGCACATTAGGAGCTGTGGCTAAGAATGAGCAAATCACGAATAAGTATTATGAACTGGTCACATTTTAATTCCTCGTGTGGTATAGCCTGAGACCAGAGAGGACACAGGCTTGGAATTAAGTAGTTGAAAAGGGGGCTGCTCTTACAAGACAGCATATACCCTCCTGGTAAATTGATCGGATTCTTCAATTCCTCAAATTTCCTCTACCTCTCCCAGCATGTACATCCCTTCATTTCTAGGATTCAATATCCATTTTTTCTTGGGAAAAAAAAAAAAACCATTGTCACTTTCATTAGAAGTAGTGCTGAGTTTATGAAGATAATACAAGTTTCTTTTTTTTTTTAAATTGCATTTTAGGTTTTGGGGTACATGTGAAGAACACACAAGATTGTTGCATAGGTACACACGTGGCAGTGTGATTTGCTGCCTTTCTCCTCTTCACCTATATCTGGCATTTCTCCCGTGCTATCTCTCCCCAACTCCCCACCCCCCACTGTCCCTTTCCTATTTCCACCCAACAGACCCCAGTGTGTAGTGCTCCCCTCCCTGTGTCCATGTGTTCTCATTGTTCAACACCAGCCTATGAGTGAGAACATACAGTGTTTGATTTTGTGTTCTTGTGTCAGTTTGCTGAGAATGATAGTTTCCAGGTTCATCCATGACTCTACAAAGGACGCGAACTCATCATTTTTGATGGCTGCATAATATTCCATGGTGTATATGTGCCACATTTTCCCTGTCCAGTCTGTCATTGATGGGCACTTGGGTTGGTTCCAGGTCTTTGCTATTGTAAACTGCGCTTCAATGAACATTCGTGTGTATGTGTCCTTATAGTAGAAGGATTTATAATCCTTTGGATATATACCCAGTAATGGGATTGCTGGGTCAAATGGAATTTCTATTTCAGGTCCTTGAGGAATCGCCACACTGTCTTCCACAATGGTTGAACTAATTTACACTCCCAACAACAGTGTAAAAGTGTTCCTATTTCTCCACATCCTCTCCAACATCTGTTGTCTCCAGATTTTTTAATGATCGCCGTTCTAACTGGGATGAGATGGTATCTCAATGTAGTTTCGATTTGCATTTCTCTTATGACCAGTGATGATGAGCATTTTTTCATATGTTTGTTGGCCTCATGTATGTCTTCTTTTGTAAAGTGTCTGTTCATATCCTTCGCCCACTTTTGAATGGGCTTATTTGTTTTTTTCTTGTAAATCTGTTTTAGTTCTTTGTAATTTCTGGATATTAGCCCTTTGTCAGATGGGTAGACTGCAAAAATTTTTTCCCATTCTGTTGGTTGCCAATTCACTCTAATGACCATTTCTTTCGCCGTGCAGAAGCTGTGGAGTTAGATTAGGCCCCATTTGTCTATTTTGGCTTTTGTTGCCAATGCTTTTGGTGTTTTGGTCGTGAAGTCCTTACCCACGCCTATGTCGTGAATGGTTTTGCCTAGATTTTCTTCTATGGTTTTTATGGTGTTAGGTCTTATGTTTAAGTCTTTAATCCATCTGAAGTTAATTTTAGTGTAAGGTGTCAGGAAGAGGTTCAGTTTCTGCTTTCTGCACATGGCTAGCCAGTTTTCCCAACACTGTTTATTAAACAGGGAATCCTTTCCCCATTGCTTGTTTTTATCAGGTTTGTCAAAGATCAGATGGTCGTAGATGTGTGGCGTTACCTCCGAGGCCTCTGTTCTGTTCCATTGGTCTATATCTCTGTTTTGGTACCAGTACCATGCTGTTTTGATTACTGTATCCTTGTAGTATAGTTTGAAGTCAGGTAGTGTGATGCCTCTCGCTTTGTGCTTTTTGCTTAGAATTGACTTGGCTATGCTGGCTCTCTTTTGGTTCCATATGAAGTTTAAGGTGTTTTTTTCCAGTTCTGTGAAGAAGGTCTTTGGTAGCTTAATGGGGATAGCGTTGAATCTGTAAATTACTTTGGGCAGTATGGCCATTTTCACGATATTGATTCTTCCTAACCATGAACATGGAATATTTCGCCATCTGTTCGTGTCCTCTCTTACTTCGTTGAACAGTGATTTGTAGTTCTCCTTGACGAGGTGCTTTACGTTCCTTGTTAGTTGTATTCCTAGGTATTTTATTCTCTTTGTAGCAATTGTGAATGGCAGTTCGTTCTTGATTTGGCTCTCTTTAAGTCTGTTATTCATGTATAGGAATGCTTGTGATTTTTGCACATTGATTTTGTATCCTGAGACTTTGCTAAAGTTGCTTATCAGTTTCAGGAGATTTTGGGCTGAGATGATGAGGTCTTCTAGATATACAATCATGTCGTCTGCAAATAGAGACAATTTGACTTCCTTCTTTCCTAATTGAATACCCTTTATTTCTTTTTCTTGTCTGATTGTTCTGGCTAGAACTTCCAGTACTATACTGAATAGGAGTGGTGAGAGAGGGCATCCTTGTCTAGTGCCAGATTTCAAAGGGAATGCTTCCAGTTTTTGTCCATTCAGTATGATATTGGCTGCTGGTTTGTCATAAATAGCTTTTATTATTTTGAGATATGTTCCATCAACACCTAGTTTATTGAGGGTTTTTAGCATAAAGGGCTGTCGAATTTTGTCAAAGGCCTTCTCTGCATCTATTGAGATAATCATGTGGTTTTTGTCTTTGGTTCTGTTTTTGTGGTGAATTACGTTTATAGACTTGCATATGTTGAACCAGCCTTGCATCCCTGGGATGAATCCTACTTGATCATGGTGGATAAGCTTTTTGATGTGCTGTTGCAATTGGCTTGCCAGTATTTTATTGAAGATTTTTGCATCTATGTTCTTTTTTTAAGATAGCAATTTGAAGAGCATGAGGATATAAACTTAGTTTATGAAATAAGTTGGGGAGGGGCTGATAGTGGAAATTACAGAAAGGTGGGAAAGTCACAGACTAAAGGTTGAAAACATAAAAGTTATGGCATGGAGACAACTTTCGTCAACTGCACAGCTCTGTTTAGGCTCTACACTAACACTCAATTTAACAAAGTAGAACTATGCATTCTTGTACCAAGATCTTGAGCATGTCCTAAAGATCGTGTCTCTGTGTGTTACCTAACACAACACTAGCTGCTATTACAGCTAAACCTTAAAATTTCTACGGTTCAATGCAACAGAGTAGAGGGTGGGGGTTGTGTGCTGGACTTGGCCATGCTTTGCTTTTGACTTTCAAGGTTGCCCTGGGTGTGGATACAAAGATTCACCATCCCATCGCCCTTCAAAGAAGGACTTGTTGCCCCAGCTGTGGGGCATGCCTTCAGATGTCATCTCTTTTCAGGATTGCCTTTAATATAGAGAGCTGCCATAACTGTGGTCACTTTCTAGAGTGGCTCACAACCACAGACTAGTAAGCTGGCTTCGATGGGCTGTTTTAGCTCTTGAGTGCCCATGGGGTCATCCAAGGCTGTCATCAGGCCTGCTTTATAGCCTAACTTGTCCCTCTCCCTAATCCTGCTTTTCCTCTTTCTCCCGTGGGTTTTTATCCCAACACCCTCCCTAACCAACATCTAACTCAGAGTCTAACCTCCATTTCAGAGTCCGCTTACAACATAATGCAATGTAAGAAACTGAGAATTAATTAGTAGCTCGTAAAGGGAGAAGACAGAGGAGGTCATTCATGGATAGTTTTGATCTGAAAGGAACATATATTACTTCCACTCACAAAATTAGTTAAAACTCAGTCATCTGGTCAGTCATCTTGTGAAGAATCAAAGATGTCCTGAAACATTGGATGGCTTACCCAAGATTATAAAGCCTCATGTACAATTCAAATTATTGGGTTTCTCATCCTTCTGAGAATTTTATATGATTTTCTTTTTCACATTAGACAAAGAGAGCTACGTAACTGTCTATCTCTTCATTTTGTCTTTGTTTCAGGAGAGTTCAGAAACAAATTCAGAAATAAATTACAGCAACGATGTAATCCTTTACAGAATACATTTCTTATTTTCCTCAGTGTCGTGACCCAGTCTTCTAATTTATCTTTGCCCTGGTACTCTTTTTTCCCTTTTTCATTTATATTTGATCATGTTATTGTGTTTCTGCTCCAATCATCTCAAATTCTTTTTTTTTAAAGAATGAGTCAGGGCATATGTAAATAAGTGAATAAATAAATAACTAGGTGCATGATTCAGTATTCTGTATACCATAGCATCCTATTACAAACCCTTCCATTACGGTTGGGTATTATCATAGGAACATTTCCATCTCATTATAAAATGAATTGACTAAACATACAGAAGGTCTGGTATGAATAAAAATTACATGCCAGGCACCTATTAAATAGCTTCTATTAGAACTTCTGATTTCCAGGCAGGAAATGGCAACGACTTATGATTCATTTTTAAACTTTTAAAGAATAGGTACCTATCTGGCAGATAAAATTTAATTATATTTAATTATTCTCAAAGGAACTGTATTAATGTTTTGGCAGCCACTCATGTTATGTATTACAATCCTCCATTTTATGGTTGACAAAACGGGTTTGGAGAGGTCATTGCTCATAGCTACAAAATTAAGATGCAGAATCACTGTCCTCCTGGGCTATTTTTTATAATTAAATCCTTTGTCTAATATAGAAAAACAGCCCCCATACAGGATTTCAGTGCCATTGTAAAAAGAACATGACAGCCAATATCTGCGTGTTTCCATTCTACCACCTTTGACATACCCACCTACGCAGACTTTTATCTTCAATTATGTGCATCTGAGTTTTTTTTTTTTTTTTTTTTTTTTTTAATCAAGACAAGGTCTTGCTCTATTGCTCAGGGTAGAGTGTAGTGGCATGATGGCCATGGCTCACTGCAGCCCTCCTGGGCTCAAGCAATCCTCCCGCCTCTGCCTCCTGAATAGCTGGGGCTACAGGTGTGTACTACCACGCTCTGCTACATTTCGTAGTTTTTGAAGAGATGGGTTTCACCATGTTGCCTAGGCTGGTCATAAACTCCTGGGCTGAAGCGATTCCTCAGCTGGGCCTCCCAAAATGCTGGGATTGTAGGTGTGAGCCACCCTGCCTGGCTACTCTGACATTTTCATCATCCTGTGAGCATTTGTTCCTCAAGATCTTGCCCCACTTTATCTTCTCTATTGGTATCCCCATTTTGGTTTGCATTGCTTACACTCAAGGCAGTTAGTGGGTCTTGTCCAGTTCAGCACTTTAAAGGAGATTTGTGTATATGTATTGTGCGGGGATAAGCATCCAAAAAATGTCTCAGAAGACCCTGGAAAAGGCAAGAGCCTTCTGTGGTGAAATCCAAGCTTGAGGCTCAAAAAAATCTCAGCCAAGGTGAACTGTTTTCTAAGAAGCCTTTGGTTTGTAAATGCTTTCTTATCACTCAGAGACAGCATGTGTTTCTCTTGAATTTGGTTATGTGCCTTTTAGCTGATGCCTTTCTTCATCATTATATTTTAAAGCATTTATTTGGGAGATCTCAAACTCCAGCTGGCCTCTGAAGGAGGCGACACTTTGATCTAGAATCAATAAGCGAAGCACAGCTCTGTCCTCCACTAAGAATTCACTTCTGTGGGGTGATTTACAGCTTAAGCTTCTCTGGTATGATAAATCAGCCCTGCTAGCCCTTTACATCTTCCTTGTGGGGTGTATATTCTTCTCAGGATTATAGTTGTGTTTGTAGTTCCCTACATGATTTAGTCCCATTGAAACAATGATATTTATATGCTTGTGCATTTATTTACTTGTTTACCCATTCATTCATTTCCTCATCATTCACCCACTTATTCCCCCAAATTTTTTTCTAGTCATCTTCTAAGGGCCAAGTGTTAAAAATGTAACTTCCATGAAAGCAAGAACCCTGCCAGTTTAGTTAATCGCTATATCCCCAGGGCTTAATACTATGACTATCACTGAATAAATATTTGGTAATTTAATATAACACCCATTGTGGCAGAGATTGCTAGTTGCTTACACCAGCATCCATTCTTTCCTTCTTCCCTAGTTTACAGAACCCTGATTTTAGATAGGCATACTGCCACTTAACCTTCCTTGCTGCTAGTTGTGGCCATGGGATTTTATTCAAGTCTGTGGCATTCAGAATAACTGCAGTGTGATATTACTGGGGAACTTCTTGAAAGGGGCTGGTTCGACCACACAAGGTTCTCTTTTTGACCATCTATTTACTTCCTCTTCTAGCTTGCAACATACATTGTTATTCACTGTTGTAATTGAGAAATATTAATAATTTACATAGAGAAGGTGGACAAACATTAATCATATAAGTCAATGGATATTCACATCCATATACTTGGGAAACCATTACCAGATGAATATATAAAATATTTCCAGAACCTCAGAAACCTCCCTTATGACTGCCCCTGTCAATAACATTCCCAAAGGAAAAAGTTGGATTTGTTTTGCTTGATTTTGCTTGATTTCATGTAAACAGCATCATATAGTTGATCACCCAAGGTCTCATCAGGAGACAGAAACAGTATCATTAATTTGAACAGGGAAAAATTCATATAAAGAATCATTAAAGAGGAAATAATAGTTAATCACTAAAATGGTTAAAAGAGGATTATAAGGAATAGAAAAGTAGCTAAACAAACTGCATTTAGAGCTGAGAATGGCCAATAAAGAAACTAGGAATTTAAAGAAGGCTCTACTCTCACCCCTGGGATTTACACCTGGTGGGAGAGGGTTTAGTTGTCACAGGAACAGGCAGCCTGCTGTGGCCAAGAACTTTTCTGGAAGGTGTAAACTGGCCCACAGAACTGGCCCACAGAAGTGGCCTGCCTGTTGATGGAGGAATTTGCCGGAAGGCACAGCCCTGCACGGGTCTGTGGGGGTTGCTGGAGTGAGCACTACTGGGCAACTCAAATGCCAATCTGCCGGCTGCTGGACACAGCAAAAATAGTATCACGGAACCAACAGGAATGCTGTTTTTTTGCTGCAAATTTGCAATGACCCTCCACAGCCATTTTTGGACAAGCCTAATATTGAGTAAGCTGGCAAAGGAGAATGTTTATAGGATCAAACACTAGTATCATAAAAGCAGGGCAAAGAGTAGATTTGGAGCTGAGAGGCAATAAATCGATCACTGCCACACATAGTATATACTTGTGCCTGTCTTATTTCATTTGTAATTATGTGAAGACTGGATTTGATAGCTGGAGCTCCAGCAACTGCCTGGAACTATGAAGTGACTTTAAACATGGCTTCCATGTTCTACATGGTAAGCAGAATGATAGGAACCTGAGTTCCTGGTTACAGCAATGGAGCATCTCTACCAGCCCAGCATTTTGTAAATCTGAACTTCTTTTTTTTAACATGAGAGGTAAATACTACTTTCTTTTGTTTAAGCCATGTGACTTTTCCCCATCAAATAGCAACTAATACACTTGTTTCAGATTGTTCCTAATGTGGGTAAGACAGTCATGTCAAGAAAACCAATATCTAAATGAGAAACGTAAGTGAAGGGATGAGTATTGAGTCTTTTCACTCTTCCAAGCCCTGTGCTAGATACTTGTGTTACTGTGGAGAGCAAATATTTCTACAATTTGATTTTGTGCCCATTCATCATATCAGCCAGCACAGATTGATTTTGAATCTAGATTTTTTTTTTTTGCTTCTAGTTCTTTGCTTTACTCTTTAATAACCCAAATGTCAGCTGTGATTACTCTACCACTTAAGAACTAAGATTTTCGAAGTATTTAATTTTGCCCCTCCCTTCCCTAACAGAAGTCTAAAATTTTTCCTAACATTTCTGTCAATTTAACAATTGTGGGTGAGGATGGGGAAAGGTTGTTGTGTAATAGGTTTAAGTTCTTACAATTACCTCTGCCTTCAAACTGCTTCTTCAGATCACAGATTGATTTTGGATACTGTTCATACTATGTCAACTCAGCTGTGAAAATCAACATTTATCAGCTTCCACAAAAACACTCACTTATACAAGTCAGTATCTAAGTGTGATAGTCCTTACTGAAGATATAACACAATGGTAGTCAGAAAAATCTCTATTTTTAAGTTTATATTTTGTCTTTTGAAAAGTAACACATTCAGATGGTTCAATATTAAAGTGAGATATGGTATATAAATGACCAAATTTTCTACTGCATTGCTGACCTTCTATCAATTGGTAGAAGCTCTTAATATGTTAAATGAGCCTTTTGTAATAAGATTGCAAATATATTTTCTCAGTTTGTCTGTTTTCTTTTGATCTTTTTATAGCAATTTTCTATTAATATTTCTTTAAAATTTTGATATAGTCAACTTTTTCAGTTTTTTTTCTTTTATGGCTTTAGGTTATTGATCTGAAGTAGAAACATCTCCTACACTTTGTGATTATAAATAATTCTCCCATTATTATATTTTCCTAATAATTTTAAGAAATTTTTACATGTACTTTAAATAATTGATCTATTGAGAGTTTATTCTTATAAAAGTGCTAGTTTAGATCTAAGTTACATTTCTCTACATGGCTAACCAGTTAACCCAATATTTATTTAATTCTTAATATTTTTTTCATTGATTTAAAATACTACTTTTATTTTTTATTAAATTACCCTTGGCATTTGTTTACATTAGTGGATTCTGTTTTATTACAGCATTGCCTGTTCTTGAGCCTGTATCACAATACTGTAATTATTTAGGTTGTGTAATATGTTTTAGTATCTTACAGGGTTTGTTCTTCCTCATTACTCTTATTTTTCAGAATATTTTTTATTTTTCTTGACTTGTTTATATTTTCTTGTGAATTTATAATTATTTTGTCCAGGTGCAAGAATAATATTGGCAAAAATATTGGAATCGTGTTAGAGCTACAGATTGACTTTGGAGAATTTACATTCTTTTGAGTCTCTGTGATATTGAGCCTTCTTATTCCATACTTTCCATCTTTGCATTTGTTCATGACTTCTTTTGTCCTTGAGGAGTGCATTAAAGTTTTGTTCTCATAGACCTTATATATTTCTTGTTTTTCTGTTAATTATCTTGAGTAATTCATGGCACATAATATTATCTTAGATTATTGATAAATTTACAACCTCTTTAAATTATCTACTCTCAAATGTCAGCAGTTCTGAGGCTGAAGAAACCCCTGTACTACACTATACTCCCTTCCAGCTACACCAGTCTTCTCTTTGTTCTTAAAATATGCCAAACTTCTCCCATCTGAGGACTTTTGCATGCTGTTTCCTCTCCCAGAAATGCTCTTTCCTCAAGATTTTTACCTAGCTGTCTCCTTGTCATTCAGGTGTCAGTTTAAATACAACCTCTTTAGACAGTCCTTCCTTGACCAACAGCAAAGGAAGTTTCTTTACAGAACTCATCACTTCTGATATTTTAAAAATGGATTTGATGGTAGTGACTTTTTCTGTTATGTACTACTACTATATCCCTAGTGTCTAGAAAAATTCAGTCTGTTTAATTAAACTCTAAATAGCACTTCTTCCCTTCATCTACTGTAAGTTTTTCCCCATTTTTACTCTTCCTGACATTTTACTTCTCTCCATCGGCTCCTTAGTTTAGGAAAATCTCATCTTCCTACCAAATAGAAAAGTCTTGTAGGTCAAACAAGAGGAAAAGATGAGGTCTAATGTTCAAAGCCCTGATGGAGTCCCTCCACTACTCATACCTGAAGTTGGAATGTCTGTCATCTCAGATTACCTACAACTAAGGAGGAAACCTGACTTTCTCTTTGTTCCAGAGTGGACAGGTTATTCTCCCTCCCAAGACAAACCACCTTGAGGAAAAGATACAACTTATTGGCATAAATGGCTAGAATTGTTCTGAGGTTGTTCATAGGTTGAAAGAAATTGCTGCAGGACTAGAACAAGGCCTCACACCACCAAGATTTTCCTCTCTTCAAGCAGCCTCCTGCCTACTTGTCCCAGCGTGGCTTCATTCCTCCGAGGGCTTCTCCAGGCTCCTGGGAAGATGTGGTCTGGCTGCCTCTTAGTTGACTAACTGCAACTTAAGGAAAGCATCCTTTCTCAAAGAGTTTATATAAAAACTTTCATTGGCCCTTCACGAGTCACATGTCCATTCTTGGACCAATGTCTGTATCACAGGAATAAATAAAGAGCAGCGATTGGCCAGGTTCTGCTCATGTTCCCTTGCCGACCAGAGGGGTTGTTTCTGATGTTGCTGGGGTTTGGGTGCAGAGGAAATGCACGGACAGGCAAAAAAGTAGCCAACAAATCTCCCTCAGGTGCTTATTTAAGTAGCAGCTGCAATTTGTGACTTTTCCATTGTGTGTATATATTTAAAACATGATGTACTGTACATGAGACCTCATTGCATAAGAAGGCACTTGATTAAATAATAGCTGAAGTTTATGTTTTGACATGCTTGTATTTATTTTAGCACTTTTTATGTTCAGAGTGTTTTGAGAAATTGGCCTAGATTTTTAGTATTGTATACCTTTACTCAGATTTTGTTACTCTATTATTATAGTTGAAAATTCCAATTGTTTTACCCAATCATTGCCTTCCCAGAGGGATTAGGACCATGTAAATCAAGTCCTGTGACCTTTCTAATTTCCATGAGAAGCTGTGTGACTCAGTCAGGCAGGATGGTGACTTGTGGTGTGAATATGTTCTACTCAATGAGAAGATGTCCCAACCTCACTAGCAAACTGCCAGGAAGAGTCATATGAAATCTCTAACATATAATGGAGAAAAGACACAGCTGGACTCCCTCCAGTTTTAGATTGAATGGTGAATAGTCTACAGTAGAACCCAGGCTCTGGAGTTCTACTGTAGACTCCATTCTCCATTCAATCTAAAACTTTGGGAAACCAAGTAAACAGCTCAGACCCTTGAGTTGCCTTCATCTGCCAAATGGGGATTTTTAATGCCAGCCTCACAGAATTGTGAAAATAACAAACAAGACAGGCCTTGTTTTATGATGCAGATTTTTCAACTTTACAATGGTGCAAAAGGGGTAAGATGCATTTTCACAACACTGGCCAGAGGCCACGGGCCATAGCCTCGCCATAATTAAAATGAAACAAATGATACCCTACAATTTACTATGCTTCCAGGTGATTTTGCCCAACTCTAGGCTAATAAGGTAAGCATTCTGAGTATGTTTAAGGTAGGCTATGATGTTTGATAGGTTAGGCATTTTTGACTTAGCAATATTTTCCACTTACAATGGTTTATCAGAATATAACCCTATCATAAGATGAGGAATATCTGTATAGGTGAATGTACTCTATAAATTGTAAAGAACTATGTGATCATAGTCAAGCTGTTTTAAAATAAAGCCCCCAGGAAAGTGGGGGCTTTATTTATAAGTCTCTGATGGGCTGCTGCCTTTTTTCAGAGATGCCCTGCCCAGCAAGAAGGGAGTCTAGTGACACAGTCTGCTTGTAGTGGCCTTGCTGATCTGCCATGGGCTCTGCCCAGAGTCTGTGTAAACTTCCAGCAACTTTGTCTACACATGCTAGGTTAAAACCACTTACCCAAGCCTCTGCAATGGCAGACGACCCTCCCCCGCAGAGCTCAAACATCCCAGGTGGAGCTTTCGTTTTGTTTGGATATGTACCCAGAAGTGGGATTGCTGGATCATACAACAGTTCTATTTTTAGTTTTTTGAAGAATCTCCATACTGTTTTCCACAATGCCTATACTAATTTACATTTCCACCAATAGTGTGGAAGGATTCCCTTTTCTCCACATTTGTTGTCTCTTGTTATCACCAACACTTGTCATCTCCTGTTTTTTTTCCTTGATAATACCCATTCTAACAGGTGTGGGGTAATATCTCATTGAGGTTTTAATTTGCGTTTCTCCTATGATTAGTTATGTTGCAAAATATTAATCTAAAGAGAAAGAGAGACTGCAGTACAACAATAGTAGGGGATTTCAACATCCCTCTTTCAACAATGGACGGGTTGTCCAGACAGGAAATCAGTAAGAAAACATTTGACTTGAGCTGTATGTTTGATCAAATGGACCCCGCAGACATATATAGAATATTTCATCTAACAACTGTAGAATACACTTCTCAAATACACATAAAACATGTTCCATGATAGATATATAAGCCACAAGGCCACAAAATGCATCTTAACCATTTTAAGAAGATTGAAATCATATCAGATATTGTTATTTTGGCCACTATGGTATGAAACTGGAAATCAATACCAGGTGGAATTTTTGAAAATTCACATGTGGAAATTCCACAGTTCTTTGATTTAATTTTAGGGAAGGAAATAAATTTCTCAGAAAAGACAAAGAGCTTAATGAAGAATGATTGATTAAGAGAGTCAGAGAAAAAGAACCTGGCTTTTTTATTCCGATTTCCTCTGCAACCTGCTAGGCAGATCATCTGACTCTCACAAAGAAAGCTGAGCCTTGAATATTATTACACTTCCTACAATGGGATCAGCAGAAATGAGAACAGACTGTAAAAGGTATTTTGCACTTTTTGAAAACAAATGCTGATTACTTATATTTAGTTGGTGGGCCTCTTTATTGTGTTCCTTGTTAAATGCAATGTTATTGTTAATACCTCTTGTGAGTTTCAATACATGATATTGGTTATGACACGTTATGTTGTTGATTAAAGATGTAAGAAAGAAGACAATGTGTTGCTAAGGCAATGAATTCTCATGGAAGTACTAAAGACCAAAATAAATAGCAAGGCATTTTTTTTCTTCCACTATTACATTCACATTTGCTGTGTGGTATCTTGTTTTATCTCTTCTTACTTGCTTGATTTATTTACTGGTCATAGCATAAAACTTTAATTGTGGTGTAGCTGGCTGTCTCCATATCAGAGAAACATAAAAACAAGAACACAGGCAGTCAGCCAGAAACTGCTACTTAGGTGATGTTCACTAAGGCAGAGTGAAGGTGCCAAGCAATTATCTGGTGAGTAAGATCAATGTAGACAGCAATACCAGATAATTCATTCCTAGCTCTCCAATCTTTTTTTTCCATTTTTAGACCAGAATTACTAGAGGAAGCTGCAAAAGCTTAACTTCATGTTATTCCTGTAGGTTTGTGTTGACCAGGGTCATGCATTAGGGCCCAAAGACCTGTTTCTGTTCTTCTTACCACACCACAGTAACTCCCAACATCACAACTAAAGGATCTTTCTCCTGCTAGTCAGGGACAGCATGGCATTTTGATGATAAACTAGGGTTTATCAAAATTATAATACAATATGTTTCTCAATAAGGTCCAAAGCATATTCTTATATGTAACTGGATGTCCAGTGGGACACCAACTGTTATCTCAGAATTTGAGCTAAGGCCCAAAACCGAGTATAAAATCTGCTACATGGTCCTTTAGTAAGATCGGCCAGTGAGACATCAGAAATGACAGCCACCTTACAGTGCAGCAATATGGCAAGAAACAGAGAAGGAAAGACATTGCGTGATGGTGAGCACGGTGCTCACAGAGAAGCTGTTCCTGGTATTGTGTGGAGAAAGAATCACAGGGAATGGATGTTGAAGAAATAACTCATAACAAGTTGAGTTGACAGAATGAAGGGTAGACTGGCATCTGTTTTCTGGCTGTATTCTTGTTGAGCTACCCAAAGTCCTGCACACACTTATCTGCCAGCTGAGTGCAAGCTGGTACGAGGGCTCCAGGGAGAGTGTCCTGGGCCCCAGGAGCAGGGCTGCCATGGGGTCAAGCAGTTTGTGTGGGCTTGAGGCCACAGTTCTAGGCGCTCTGCTTGTATCGTAGACATTCAGCAGAGCAACACTTTGTCATTGCTCTTTTCCTCCCTGCTGTGGTGAAGGAGAGACTGGTTATATGTTCTCTGGAGTTTTGGGGATAAAGCTGACCAAGGTGCCCACTTCTAGATTGGACATTTCTGAAGTGAAAGACCTGCTCGAGTCTCACTGGTTTGAGGGACTGCGGATTAATGGTTCTGGGAAGAAAGTGGAGTCAAAGCTCCCCCATTCCAACTCTCTGATTTCTCACTGACAATATGTGAAATGGGAATTGGTTGGTTCTAGGATCAAAACAAAAGAACACGGAGGTTAGCAGAGAGATGATAGTAACTCTGAAGCCATTGTGGTTGCTGGTGAGCGGAGTGAAGGAGTATTCAGCCAGGAGAAGCTTTGGGAGGTTGGGGAGGGTTGGTATCAGTGTTGGAGTTGAAAGGAGTCATGCCGGTCTCTCTTAAAAGGATTTTCAGGAGCGTGTGGGCCAGGTTTAGGTTTAAAATAACCCCAGAAAAACCATGCACAACATTTATGTGGAAGCCAACATCCCAACAGGGGCCATAAATCTCTCAGCCAGCCAGGGTGCCCTTCTAAGAATCAACCACTGGGCAGTTCTTGGAATGAATCTTCTCTCTGCACAGGCTTCCCTGTTTGTCACGGGGCAAGAGGAAAGACCCAGAATCTGAATGGAAGGTTGAAATGTAAAGGGAGAAAGAAGGGGGCAAGTGTATGAAAAGACCATAAATTCTCTCATTGGAGCTCGTGTGTGTGTGTGTGTGTGTGTGTGTGTGTGTGTGTGTGTCCCACATTTAAAAAATACCTTCACAACATCTGGGCTAGTGTGTGACCAAACAACTGGATGCTCTAGCCTAGCTAAGACGACACATAAAATTAACCATCACTTGGTTATTTTAAAAATAAGGTTATTATTTTTCAAAATTTACATTTACAGACTAACATATTGAGACTCCTTGCTGAACTTGTTACACATCTTACATGAGAAGTAGGAGAAAAGCAAGGATGGAAAAGTTGCAAAGTGTTGACTCTCCTAAACGAAACTGTTCTTCTGGTTTATAGGTGCATGGGGCTTGTATGTTTGCATAAACATAAAAGTAGAAGCAAGAATTATATATTTTTGTTTCCTTTGACTGTTTTCTTCAGAGTGCTGACAAAGCTGTACAAATAAGGGATCTTGTGTGTTCTGGGCTCAGTTAGCCTCACTGATTCACATTTGGATGTAGAATGGAGCACTGTGAGTAAATGCTATGGGTCACCACAAACCTAGCAATAATTAGGATAATGATAATTGTGGTAATTGGGAAATAGTAACTAGGGAAAGAGGAAAATCCTGCTTGAACTCAGATCATGTAGGTTTCAATTATGAATATAAACCAAGAATCAGTAATGTAATTAGACCTTTTATTTTAATACTGAGAGAATACATTATTAAATCTTGTACAGATTGGTATAGTCCAGGCATGTTTTTGAAGAAGGCAAAGTGTGTGTGTGTGTGTGTGTGTGTGTGTGTGTGTGTATCCATGAACACATGACGTTAGTCTCAGTGGCTTTGCTAGAAGTCTGTCTCCCTTGTGAATTTGGGATCGGGATGCTTTTTATGACCACTCTTTTTTGCCTCATATCAAAGACTTCTTGCTATGTGTTGCCTATCTGTCACATTCACTGTCACCAGGGTCCAAGTGCAGTCTTACAAAGCACTCCATACTTCTGTAGATCCCAGAGGTTAAATTCACAGAACTAGGTTAAACAAAACTTTTAAAGTTATTTGCCACATGAAAAAATGTTCACTTCCTTCCTCCAAACCAGAGGCCACCTAGTAGAGAGACTGTATGTAATATAATTACCTTCTTGATTTATTTATACAAAAGAATTCTATTACCTGCTAATTCAAGAAATTATTTGGAAAGTCCTGTTATAGAACCAGAGTAAACCCTTGAGTAAATAGCAACAATATTATGCAATGCTATGATAAGCAATTAGAGTTAATTAAAATAATGTATCAACAAATATACTGCATATCTAAAATCAAACCTTTAATGCACGTATCACCAGCAATGTTATCTGATTCCCTTGTATTTTTATTTAATTAGGTAGGTAATATAAAGAATGTCAGGTTTTGTTTTTCTAAAGAAAAGCCCAGGTGGGGATTAATTGCAAATGTCTATTGAGTACTGATTACCTGTCAACTCCTATGATTGTCCCTGAGGAAAACTTGGGAGTAGAAGAAGAAAGCATAAATGAAGACCAAAATAATGGATGAGACAAAGAATTACAAATCTTGTTTGAAATACATATTTCAGCACCCAATACATTTATAATAATGTGGTAAATACGGAGATAGGAACCATTAAAACTGTAGCAGTTTAAAGGGGGAGATGAACAAAAGATAACATGAATAGGAAAGATTTAGCGAGAGAGGTGGGTTTGAACCTTGGATATAAGGAATGGGGCAGAATGAGAAAACTTTTCAAGACATGGAGAAGGAGGAGGGCTAGAATCTCCACAAAAGATTAAGAACCACAGACACAAAGGTGAAAAAGAAGGACAAAGATAATGGGTTTGCAGTCAGAAAGAAGGTTGTCTTGTCTGCAGTTGAGGCTTCTTGTTGCATCGGAGTAGAAAATAGGTTTGATGATGAGTTAGTCTGTGCTCGCATTGCTATCAAGAAATACCTGAGACTGGGTAATTTATAAAGAAAACAGGTTTAGTTGGCTCATGGTTCTGCAGGCTGTACCGGACACATAGTGGTTTCTGTTTCTGGGAAGGCCTCAGGAAGCTTTTACTCATGGTGGAAGGCAAAGCCAGGGCAGGCACATCTCACATGGTGGGAGCGGGAGCAAGAGGCAGAGGGGAGATGCCACATACTTCAAACAACCAGATCTCAGGAGAACTCACTGTCGCAATGGCTACACCAAAGGGAATGGTGTTCAACCACGAGAAACTGCCCCATACCCAATCAATCACCTCCCACCGGGCCCTGCCTCCAACAATGGGGACTGCAATTTCACATGTTATTTGGGTGGGAACATAGATCCAAAAGATATCAGATGGTTTGAAAGACTAAATGTGCACAATAAGGACAGGATTTTATCCCATTTCAATAAGAAGAACATTCACTAATGAGGTATGATTCAAAGATGAGAGAAAAAAGCAGATTTTATAAAACAAAGCATCACTGAGAAAGAACAGAAGGGGGTCTTATTTCAGCATATGCAAGAACAGGGAGGTCTTTAATGTTAGAACATGAAAGGGTGAGGAGGTTTCATCACTGTTCCTATTGTCAGGGAGCACTAGGCCCAGGTAAAGTTCAATACTGTCAATAGTATGGAGGTAGCTATATCATGCAGGTCCTTAAGGCAGACTGAGAGTGTGAGCGCTGAAAGGGAAGCTAACAGAGAACCCACATAGGCTATATTGTAAATGAAGTATTTTAAACAGAAAGGAAATGCATCCTATCTTGCATTTGGTTATGATGTGCAAGATAGGGTAGGCTGGGCATGTGAGAGTGAAGGCAGGTAGATTACACAAAAGACTGCTAGAAAATTTAGATGATGTGAGGAACAAGGGGCTATGGAGAGGGCTTGGAGGCAGAGTAAAAATTGATAGAGGAGGGTCAGTTGGTAGGAAGTGTATTTAGCAAAGGAAAAAAAGATGGTAATTAGTTTTTGAAAATAACCAAAAGCCTATAAAAGAAGGAACTAATCAAAAATACAGTTGGGTAAAACATTTTCAATCTACTTTGAAGATTTGAGATTCTGATGCTATATAATGTTTAATAGGAAATGGTCAAAACGATGGTGTTCATGTTATCAAACATAGATGATCTAGTGAAATGCTCACCAGACTTAGAATCAGAAGACATGGACTTCCATTTTGCTCACACATCATGTGATCCTGGAAAAACCACTTCACCTCTCTGAGTAAGCTTATATCACAAGAAAAAAGGGCTACTTTTTTTTTGGTAAGAAATAATGTATTAAAGTCATCTGCACAACACAAGTGCTATGCAAATGTAAATATTTTATTTTACTTTACTTATTCACTTTTCACTTACTGCCAGAAAGAATTTAGGGCAACTTACAAATATATAAAGAACAGAATGCTAAAATAAATATAATAATCATGGTATCCCCTAGTTCTTGACCATTCCCTATATGCAAGTCCTACATGCTTTAGATGCATTGCTCCCCTAATAATCTTCAGGAGCAGGTGCTATTTTTATCACAATTTCCCAGATAAGAAAAATGAGACTTAGAGAAGAAATAAAAAGGTCATACAGCAATGGTAAAGCCAGAATATAAACCCATGTGTCCTGCTCCAAAGATTTAGCTCTTAAAAATACATTATATTGCCTTTCAGAACTCGAAAAGTCAAAGTAAGGCAGTCATTCAAACAAACTGATGCTACTATGAAGTTACAAAAAATTTTAATACAGAGTCCTATATATTTGATATCAGCAAGATATAAACTAGGCTCTGAATTTTACACAGAAAAATGTGATAAACACAATATACAGTGTCAAGATAAAGTGAAAGGAAGTGCTACAGAAAAATAGTTATTCTAATAATAACACTTGGAAGAATTATCTCTCAAGGGGTCTCACCATGTTCAATAAAATATTCTTATATCTCAGCAATATTCTCAACTTAGATATAATGAGGCCTGTCAGATAATGTAATATTATCATTGTATAATAATATTGTACCAGGATGTTAAAATTAGCTTTAATCAACAAATACAGTAGTTGAGAATATCCAAAGGTAGATTACATATGCACACATGTTCCACTACTTCGGATCTAGCCAAATCAGTTATATAGCTTGGCAGAATGAAGAACAGGAGGATTTGTGGAGTTGTGTCTTCAGAAGATCTGTTTTAATGCTGAGTCCCATCTGCACCCCAGGGGGATTAGTGGGTTGCTGGCAGGTGTTAAGGGAATGTCATCTTCTTTAACTTAAACCTAGTGAGAAGTTAGTTTTTTGTGTAAACAGATACGTGCTTGTCCAGTTTTGTTCTTTGTCCTGGCTTTTTCCCTCCGGCAATTTGATTTGGAGCCTAGGAAAGAGGAATTGGTTTTGTTCTGTTTCATTGAAATGACAGTTTGAAACAGAGAAATGAAGTGAAAGAGGATCAGAATAAAACCAGCCACCTCAAAGGATGGCAGCCTGGGAGCCAAGGGCTCATAAAGTCACCACCAGGAATTAAAAAGGAAAAGGGTACTGACATCCAACCACAGTAGTGTTAGCAGTTCTTAACCTGAAGGTCTATCTGGCCATCGCCAAGAGACCAAGAAGAGAAAGATGTCATTGGTGATCAGAAGACCTTTGGGAAAGAGAACATGAGGCCTGCCTGAGCCCTTTCTAAGCTAGGCAGAGCAATCTGATGAGGTCTAAGCAGGGGAGATGTTATTCTGTTACTGTGGTCTGGAGAAACACATATTCACCATTATGGCCAAGCTTGATGGTCAGATGCCCATCATGCCTTTCCAACTGAAAGGTGTATCTCCACATGTTTTTCTCAGGTATGAGTTTTAATCACGTAACAAGCACTTCATGAGCATCAATTAATGGACTAAATTCCCTGTGAGCTACAGAAGAAGCAGGTAGCCTATGTTTCTAAGTAGAGAAAATAAAAGGGAAAGAGAGGGGTTGTGTGATGTACCAAAAGTATCGACGAGCCAGAACTAAAATTCTACACGCTGCTCTCCAGTTCTGGACGCCTTCAGCTCTGTGTAATGGTCTTCTACTATAGAGGACCTCAGGACCTGAAGAAAGTGTTTTTCATATGTTAGAAGGTAAGCTGAGGTGCAATCAAGTTTTACAGTTTATTTGAGCCAATATTTCATGAATTAGGAAGCTTCTAAATGAGAAGTGGTTTGGAGGTTGTGCTGAAGATGCATAAGGCACTGGTTTTTCATAGGGTGAATATGAAAACAATACAACAAAAATATTTAGTTGGATAGACTGATAAAACTGCCTTATTTGTTCTATCCTGCTGGAAAATCACTAGTTATGTAATTATAAGTTTATTGGCAACTTATGATTGGTTGAGCGTAATTTCTGTTTTCCATTAATATAGGTATTTACAAGAAATAGATCGAGTTAAGGTTCACTTGTGTTTGCAAATCAAGCAGGGGTAAGAGAGGCCTAACTGGCTTTCTCTGCTCAGGGGTTCTTCAGGCCTGGCCTTCAGGTTAGTTTACATTAACACTTAGAACCAGGCCTAGCTGGTTGGTGAAGAAACTCTGTTGATGAGTTCAAGAAATCCCTTTTCTTTACAGATATGGAAATACATTTAAGGAGAGTCTACCAATTGGAACTCACATGGAGACACGTGTAGGGAAAAAAAAAAGGAAGTTTTTTTTAATCTAAAAAATGAGAGATACCTTAAATCATCAGGCCCATAGAGGCACTGTAATTAAACAGCAACTATGTCACTCTCCCTTGAGGGAAATAATTATCTCGTGAAGCCATTTGCTATGAAAGCTCTAGACTACCTCACACCAAGTAGCCATAAAATGCCATATGCTGGACACCATAACTCACACCCTATATTTCAACAATGATTGCCAATCACTAATCAATGTTCTCTCTCTAACTCAATGAAAATTCCTATTAAACAACTTTACTTTGTGTCAACATACTCCTTGTTTGCTTTTATCTTTAAAACCCTGCTTGTAACCAAAGCCAACAGAGTTACTTCTAAGTTTATTTGAGTTTGAGTCTCCTGGGCAGCTGTTCTCATTTTGGCTTGAGAAAATTCATATTATATTTTGAACCTCTTCCTTTTAGGTCGCCATCTGCCCATGCTTCAGGATGACCTAGCTCCCCTTCCTGGACTGTCTCTCTTAGAATTGGGTGTCTGCTTCTTTCTTTCCAGGTTGCAGAACCATATTCTTCATTCTTCCTTCACTTACTCAAACTAGCCATCTTCATTATTTTGGCTTCTCTAATGTTTGGTAATTGAATGGTTGGCTGGTCTATCTCCATTAAAGTGTGCCTTACAGCAGAACCTTCACATAGGGCCAAATGAGAACTAAGAGCTCTTATAAAGAAGCACTTTAACACTCATTAATTTGTCTCTTAATTTTAAGTCTTTTGCTCTATTTGCTGAGTTAGAACAGCCTGCCATTTGTGGAAGGTGCTGGCTCTTTATTATCCAGGGACCAGGCTGGGAGCCATGACAGAGCTTATTGTTAAATCCTTCACTTTGACTTAATGGTGCTTTTGTGCGTATGCAACATGGGCCTGATATTTTGAAGAAAGTCCTACTCTTTTTCTCTCTTAACCTGAAGACTTAACTGGACACTGAATATTCTGTCCACCTACGGATTTTTCTCTAGTTTTAATTTTTGCTGGTTAGGAAAAATAGAGGCCATCTTTCTTTAAATGGCCTCACTTACTCATTTCCTGTAAGTCTTTAGTTCCTACAAGTCACAAGAAATTAAGATTATTATAAAGGTAGATTTTCATTTCTATCCAGGGCCATCCACTCATCAGCACTGAGAATTAACCTTCTATACTGTTTTTCTCCCTGTCTAAGCATCAAGAATCTTACCTCCTTTTTTTTTTTTTTTTTTTTTTTTGTCCAGAACTGGATGACTGAGTCAAGCCATTGAAAACAGTTCAGATATGGCTTAAAAAACCCACTTTGTAGGGCACCTGTGGGCAGCCCTCTGTTGCATGGTCAATGGGTTCTGGGTAGGTAGGTTTTCCTATAGCTCAGCCAGGGGCAGAAATTTCTAATTTTCTAATTTCTTAGTTTCTGTTTGTTCATACAAAGGCTTTGTTAGACATACCATCTATACAATGCTTTTAAGTTTTCAAAAATGGCTAATTACATGATCATATGTTAGCATAATTCTTGTGAGATAGAAAAAAAAAAACCATCAAGATTGGAAGAGTTAGACCACAGAAGAATGTCTTGCCTACATTTGCACAGCTTATAAAGAGAGAGTGCTGGAAAGAATTCTCTAGCCATCTGGCCTATCTGAGTTGATAACCCTATCTCTGTCTCCTGCTGCAACCACAAAAAGTAACATAAAGATTTTATAAGAAATAGGTTTTTCATTTTTGGTCCAGAAATGTGGGAAATATCAAAATGTTTGGTGATTTGTATTTTCTAAGATTTTAGTTGACAACTGAAAGGATTTCTGCAGTTTTCATTAGAAAAACATGCATACATTTTCTGTGATTTATAAGAGGATAAAGGAAAGTGTGCATTCAGTAAGTCTGATCTTTCAAGCAATAATAGCCTATAAATTCAATTTGCCATTTTCAAGCACAAATTTTTTTTTGGTTTTTTTTTTTTTGAGACGGAGTTTTGCTCTTGTTGCCCAGGCTGGAGTGCAATGGCACGATCTTGGCTCACTGCAACCTCCACCTCTCAGGTTCAAGCAATTCTCCTACCTCAGCCTCCCAAGTAGATAGCTGGGATTACAGGTGCTTGCCACCATGCTCAGCTAATTTTTTGTATTTAGTAGAGACAGGGTTTCACCATGTTAGTCAGGATGGTCTCGATCTCCTGACCTCGTGATCTGCCCACCTCAGCTTTCCAAAGTGCTGGGATTACAGGCATGAGCCACCTTGCCCGTCCCTTCAAGCACAAATTTTAAGTGAGAGTCTTTTGTATTCCTCGTCTTTGCTTTTCTGATTACCATTTGATTTTGCATTTTGTATTTATTGAGTGTTTGGATATATGGCATCTAATTCCTCCCTGCTTGCTTCTCTTATTTTAATATGATCCTCTAACAAGATCTTTTTGACCAACATGCTGTCCTTTGATTGTAGCTGGTCAGTTTTCCAATTGAGTCTTTAATGACTAAACCTGGAGGTTGCAATAAATCCCTTTTGTAGCTGTTTATGCTTTATCGTTAGCAGGTCTAACACTAATTTAATGCATCTAATTCATCTATTTGTTGGAAGTTTTATGACAGAATAATTTCTCAACTTTTTTAAAATTGTACTTTAGGTTCTGGGGTACATGTGCAGATCATGCAGTATTGTTGCATCAGTACATACATGGCAGGGTGGCTTGCTGCCTTCCTCCCCCCGTCACCTATATCTGGCATTTCTCCCCCCGTTATCCCTCCCCAACCCCCTGCTGTCTCTCCCCCATTCCCCTCCACTGACCGCATTTCTTAATTTCTATGATTTGGCTCTAGGAATTGTTTAAGGATTAATGTCAAATATAGCCTTTTCTTTGTTCCTTGACCCTGTAATGAGTGAACTAGTTTCCCCTTATTGGCCCTCCTCTCTATAATTAATTATTACTTTTATATCTGGTTCTTCTAAGTCTCTTCTGATATGGATCTGACTTAGGTTGCTATATAGCTAAATACATATGGTTTGCTCACCTTATCTCTTTTCTAAATTGTATTTGGTGGTTAAGGCTTGTAACATTAGTAATTAATATTATTGAAATAAAAACTAATAATCATATCCTCAAAATAGACATTTCATCACACATTTAAAGAGACACACAAGAGTTAAAAATGTAGGCTATTTAGGTATACTCTGATAAGATTTTTATTAACTTTCTACTGTTCTTATTAATTACTGCTAAATTTAACTTTAATCTTCTTTATGCTGACTTGAAGAGAACATTTACATTTCTTAAGTGATTAAAAATAAATGTTCATTGGAGTTCCCATGTGGTTGCTACAGCCTGGTTAGCTCAAGCCTATTTTACCTCAAAAAACTTACACCCCCATCTTTACCTGCTTAAAATTATCAAAAAGAAAATACTAAGTCCCTTTTCAATCACTCTCAATTAGTTTATTAAGGCATCTACTTCCCATTTTGCCTCCTCTGCATCATTGTCAGCTCACCAAGAAAAGTCCCTGCTCACTCTTCCCAGCTCCCCAACCTAGGTGTGCTGTCTCCTTGTGAGTGATGACAAACACAAACAGCTATAAAGCACAGACTCTGGTTCTCTCTGGAATGAGACTCTGCTATGACATTTCCCCAATTTTGCTTCTCTTTGTTCTTGAAACTAAAGGTACACATTTATTGTTTAGCCTGAATTACCTGATTGATCAATGTAGACAAGAATCACCAAGGAGACTGATAAAAACCAAGATTAGACTGCTGACTCCCAGAAATACTGAGCTGGGAGCTCCTGCATGAGAACCAGAGGGTACAATTGTAAACAGCCAGTCATCTAGTTCGTGTGCAGGTGTTTGGATGAATCATTTAGAAGCACTGCTTTATGGTTCCCAGTTTTACAGCTTGATTCTTATTTGCTACTGCTGTGGTTTGAATATATGTGTTCCTCTAAAATTAGTATGTTAGAACTTAATCCTTAAGATGAAGGTATTAAGAGGTGGAGACTTTGAAGGGTGATTAGGTAATGAGGGCTTAGCCCTCACAAACTGAACTAGTGCCCTTACCAAAGGGCTTAAGGAGCCTTTCACTTCTTTGGCCTTTTCTGTCATGTGAGAATGCCGTGTGAAGATGCCCTCACTAGATACCAAACCTGCTGGAACCATGATCTTGAACTTCCCAATCTAACTAGGAAAATTGCATTTCTATTTTTATTTATTTTTAAAACTTCCAGGTTCAGGGGTACATGTGCGGGTTTGTAATAGAGGTAAATTGTGTGTCATGCGGGTTTGGCGTACAGATAATTTCATCACCCAGGTGATACGCATAGTACCTTATAGGGAGTTTTTCAGTCCTCACCCTCCTCCCTCTGCCCTCAAATAAGCCCCACTTTCTGTTGTTCCATTCTTTGTGTCCATATGTTCTCAATGTTTAACTCCCACCTGTAAGTGGGAACATACCGGATTTGGTTTTCTTTTCCTGTGTTAGTTTGGATAATGGCCTCCAGCGTCATTCATGTTGCTGCAACAGACATGATCTCATTTTTTTTATGGTTGTGTAGTATTCCATGGTGTATATGTGTCACATTTTCTCCAGTCTACCGCAGGTAGACATTTAGGTTGATTCCATGTCTTTGCTATTGTGAAGAGAGCTGCGATGAACATATGAGTGCATGTGTCTTTTTGGTAGAAGGATTTCTATTTCTGTGGATATATACCCAATAATGGGATTGCTGGGTCAAGCAGTAGTTCTGTTTTGGATTCTTTGAGAAGTCACCAAACTGCCTTCCTCAACGGCTGAACTAATTTATATTCCCACTGGCAGTGTATAAGCATTCCCTTTTCTCTCCAACCTCACTAGCATGTTATTTTTTTGACTTTTCTATAATAGCAATTCTGACAACTATAGGATGGTATCTCTTGTGGTTTTGATTTGCATTTCTCTAATGATTACTGATGTTGAGGATCTTTTATATGTTTCTTGGCCACGTGTATGTCTTTTTTTTTGAAAATTTCTATTGTTTACACATGTTTTAAAAGATAATTATGGCTGCTGTGTAAATTGAATAAAAGGTAGCAAGACGGGGAAGTTAGAAGATGTAAGATTAAGTCCACTTGGACTTGGATGACAATGACGGAGTTGAAAGGTGGCTGAATCCAGAACGTGTTCTGAAAGGAAAGCATAGGACTGGCCAGTAGAGTGGATATATACGGTGACAGGGCAGAAAACAGGGTAAAAAGGAATGAACAAAGTCAACAAGAAATATGGGAATATGTGAAAAGACCTAATCTACGTTTGATAGGTGTACCTGAATGTGTCGAAGAGAATGAATCCAAGATGGAAAATACTCTTCAGGATATCATTCAAGAAAACTTCCCCAACTTAGCAAGGCAGGCCAATATTCAAGTCCAGGAAATACAGAGAACACCACAAAGACATTCCTCAAGAAGAGCAACCCCAAGGCACATAATCATCAGATTCACCAGGGTTGAAATGAAGGAGAAAATGCTAAGGGTAGCCAGAGAGAAAGTTCGGGTTACCCACAAAGGGAAGCCCATCAGACTCACAGCAGATCTCTCAGCAGAAAGCCTACAAGCCAGAAGAGAGTGGGGGCCAATATTCAACATCCTTAAAGAAAAGAACTGTCAACCCAGAATTTCATATCCAGCCAAACTAAGCTTCATAAGTGAAGGAAAAATAAAATCCTTTGTGAACAAGCAAGTACTCAGAGATTTCATCACCACCAGACCTGCTTTACAGGAGCTCCTGAAAGAGGCACTACACATAGAAAAGAACAACCAGTACCAGCCACTCCAAAAACACACCAAATGGTAAAGAGCATCAACACAAGGAAGAATCTGCATCAACCAACGGGCAAAACAGCCAGCTAGCATCAAAATGGCAGGATCAAATTCACATATAACAATATTAACCCTAAACATAAATGGACTAAATGCCCCAATCAAAAGACACAGACTGGCAAATTGGATAAAAAGCCAAAACCCATCAGTGTGCTGTATCCAGGAAACCCATTTCACATGCAAGGATACACAAAGGCTCAAAATAAAGGGATGGAAGAAGATTTACCAAGCAAATGGAGAGCAAAAAAAAGCAGGAGTTGCAATTCTCATCTCTGATAAAATAGACTTTAAAGCAACAAAGATCAAAAGAGACAAAGAAGGACATTACATAATGGTAAAAGGATCTATGCAACAAGAAGAGCTAATGATCCTAAATATATATGCACCTAATACAGGAGCACCCAGATACATAAGGCAAGTTCTTAATGACTTACAAAGAGACTTAGACTCCCACACAATAATAGTGGGAGACTTCAACACACCATTGTCAATATTAGACAGATCAATGAGACAGAAAATTAACAAGGATATCCAGGACTTGAACTCAGACCTGGAACAAGCAAACCTAATAGACATTTACAGAACTCTCCACCCCAAATCCACAGAATATACATTCTTCTCAGCACCACATCACACCTACTCTAAAATTGACCACATAATTGGAAGTAAATCACTCCTCAGCAAATGCAAAAGAATGGAAACCATAACAAACAGTCTCTCAGACCACAGTGCAATCAAGTTAGAACTCAGAATTCAGAAACCAACCCAGAACCGCACAGCTTCATGGAAACTGAACAACTTTCTCTTGAATGTTGACTGGATAAACAATGAAATGAAGGCAGAAATAAAGATGTTCTTTGAAACCAATGAGAACGAAGACACCACATACCAGAATCTCTGGGACACATTTAAAGCAGTCTCTAGAGGAAAATATATAGCAGTAAGTGCCCACATGAGAAGCAAGGAGAGATCTAAAATTGACACCCTATCATGAAAATTGAAAGAGCTAGAGGAGCAAGATCAAAAAAAACTCAAAACCTAGCAGAAGACAAGAAATAACCAAGATCAGAGTAGAACTGAAGGAGATAGAGACACAAAAAACCCTTCAAAAAATCAATAAACCCAGGAGCTGGTTTTTTGAAAAGATCAACAAAATAGACCACTAGCCAGATTAATAAAAAAGAAAAGAAAGAATAACCAAATAGATTCAATAAAAATGATAAAGGGGATATCACCACAGATTCCACAGAAATTCAAACCATCATCAGAGATTATTACAAACAACTCTATGCACATAAACTAGAAAACCTGGAAGAAATGGATAAATTCCTGGACAGTTGCCTCCTCCCAAGCCTAAACCAGGAAGAAGTCGAAACCCTGAATAGACCAATAACAAGGTCTGAAGTCGAGGCAGCAATTAAGAGCCTACCACCCAAAAAAAGCCCAGGTCCAGATGGGTTCACAGCCAAATTCTACCAGACATACAAAGAGGAACTGGTAGCATTCCTTCTGAAACTATTCCAAATAATCCAAAAAGAGGGAATCCTTCCCAAATCATTTTATGAGACCAACATCATCCTGATACCAAAACCCAGCAGAGACTCAACAAGGAAGGAAAACTACAGGCCAATATCCATGACGAACATGGATGCAAAAATCTTCAATAAAATACTGGCAAGCCGATCGCAACAGCACATCAAAAAGCTTATCCACCATGATCAAGTAGGATTCATCCCAGGGATGCAAGGCTAGTTCAACATATGCAAGTCTATAAATGTAATTCACCACATAAACAGAACCAAAGACAAAAACCACATGATTATCTCAATTGATGCAGAGAACGCCTTCGACAAAATTCAACAGCCCTTTATGCTTAAAACCCTCAATAAACTAGGTATCGACGGAACGTATCTCAAAATAATAAAAGTTATTTATGACAAACCAACAGTCAATATCATACTGAATGGGCAAAAACTGGAAGCATTCCCTTTGAAATCTGGCACTAGACAAGGATGCCCTCTCTCACCACTCCTATTCAATATAGTACTAGAAGTTCTAGCCAGAGCAATCAGGCAAGAAAAAGAAATGAAGGGTATTCAACTAGGAAAGGAGGAAGTTAAATTGTCTCTATCTGCAGACAAGATGATTGCATATCTAGAAGACCCCATCATCTCAGCCCAAAATCTCCTGAAACTGATAAGCAACTTCAGCAAAGTCTCAGGATACAAAATCAATGTGCAAAAATCACAAGCATTCCTATACACCAATAATAGACTTAAAGAGAGCCAAATCAAGAACGAACTGCCATTCACAATTGCTTCAAAGAGAATAAAATACCTAGGAATACAACTAACAAGGAATGTAAAGCATCTCTTCAAGGAGAACTACAAACCACTGCTCAACGAAATAAGAGAGGACACAAACAGATGGAGAAACATTCCATGTTCATGGTTAGGAAGAATCAATATCGTGAAAATGGCCATACTGCCCAAAGTAATTTACAGATTCAGTGCTATCCCCATCAAGCTACCAATGACCTTCTTCACAGAACTGGAAAAAACCACCTTAAACTTCATATGGAACCAAAAGAGAGCCCGCATAGCCAAGTCAATTCTAAGCAAAAAGAACAAAATGGGAGGCATCACACTACCGGACATCAAACTATACTACAAGCCTACAGTAATCAAAACAGCATGGTACTGGTACCAAAACAGAGATATAGACCAATGGAACAGAACGGAGGCCTCAGAGGCAACACAACATATCTACAACCATCCAATCTTTGACAAACCTGATAAAAACAAGCAATGGGGAAAGGATTCCCTGTTTAATAAGTGGTGTTGGGAAAACTGGCTAGCCATATGCAGAAAGCAGAAACTGAACCCCTTCCCGACACCTTACACTAAAATTAACTCCAGATGGATTAAAGACTTAAACATAAGACCTAACACCATAAAAACCGTAGAAGAAAACCTAGGCAAAACCATTCAGGACATAGGCATAGGCAAGGACTTCATGACCAAAACACCAAAAGCATTGGCAACAAAAGCCAAAATAGACAAATGGGACCTAATCAAACTCCACAGCTTCTGCACGGCGAAAGAAACAGTCATTAGAGTGAATCTGCAACCAACAGATTGGGAAAAAATTTGTGCAGCCTACCCATCTGACAAAGGGCTGATATCCAGAATTTACAAAGAACTAAAACAGATTTACAAGAAAAAAACAAACAAGCCCATTCAAAAGTGGGTGAACGATATGAACAGATACTTTACAAAAGAAGACATCCATGAGGCCAACAAGCATAAGAAAAAATGCTCATCATCACTGGTCATTAGAGAAATGCAAATCAAAACTACATTGAGATACCATCTCACGCCAGTTAGAACGGCGATCATGAAAAAATCTTGAGACAACAGATGCTGGAGAGGATGTGGAGAAATAGGAACACTTTTACACTGTTGGTGGGAGTGTAAATTAGTTCAACCATTGTGGAATTCAGTGTGGCGATTCCTCAAGAACCTAGAAATAGAAATTCCATTTAACCCAGAAATCCCATTACTGGGTATATATCCAAAGGATTATAAATCGTTCTACTATAAGGACACATGCACACGAATGTTCACTGCAGCACAGTTTACAATAGCAAAGACCTGGAACCAACCCAAATGCCCATCGATGATAGACTGGGCAGGGAAAATGTGGCACATATACACCATGGAATATTATGCAGCCATCAAAAACGATGAGTTTGCGTCCTTTGTAGGGACATGGATGAACCTGGAAACCATCATTCTCAGCAAACTGACACAAGAACACAAAATCAAACACCGCATGTTCTCACTCATCGACAGGTGTTGAACAATGGGAACACATGGACACAGGGAGAGGAGCACTATACACTGGGGTCTGTTGGGGGGGAGTGGGAGGGACAGTGAGGGGTGGGGAGTTGGGGAGAGATAGCATGGGGAGAAATGCCACATATAGGTGAAGGGGAGAAAGGCAGCAAATCACACTGCCATGTATGCACCTATGCAACAATCTTGCATGTTTTTCACATGTACCCCAAAACCTAAAATGCAATAAAAAAACAAAAACAAAAAAGCAGATTTCAGAGAGATATACAGTTTAACATTTATGTAATATTTTTGATACACTAAAAATCACCATATTTCTTGTCGATATCCGTATCTATGTAAAAGTATATAACAATGAACTTGGAAAGATTCTGTCAAGGAAGGTGTGGGAAAGAAAGGGCACTCAAATTCATTCTATTCATTTACAGCATTAAGGGACATACATTAAGTTATTAAAAATTGTACATGTAGAGATATTAATTACATGCATCCCTGATATGCTTGATACTTTTCTATTTTTTGTTTCTCAAATGTACCACACAAACAAAACTGAGCATTTCTACGAGTAAAAACACAGCAGTTATAATTGTTGAAGAACACTTACAACAGGCAATTCAAATTGGGTTATTTTGGAGCTTCATGCCTAAGGGATAGAATTCTAAAGTAAAACCAGCTTTGTCAATTTTCTATTTCTATATGTTTTATAATTCAAGGTCCCTCAAGCCTAGCATGTATCTATTGAAAAGGGTTACCTGATTATAAAAAGGATTTTTTATCTTAAAGTGTTTAATATTTACCTTTCTTCTGGTTGAGAACATTGACCTATGTAGTCTTGGCATTTATCGGCTATATTAATACCAAAAAAGGGAGAGAAGGCAACCCAAGCTAGTAACTGGTACAGAGGAGTCATGAGATCCCAGACATTTCCAGACACTTTTTGGTGCTTATACAGGCTTTATGCTAATTGTTCCCAAAAGTTTCCAGGAAGAAGATATAATGCCTAGATTAAATGTCTCCAAAGACTGAATAAATTATGAGAGAGGCTCACATATGTTAAACAATTTTCATTTTATGTCTCAATAGAAAAATATGAGGATTGATAAATTTAAACAGTCATTAAAAGATTTACTTGTGTATGAGATTGTTTCATGTCCAGAAGCAAACGGCAAATCCAAATGATGTTTGACCTTCCACCCAGGTTTCCAGTTTGGGAAAGACCTTGCTTCAGCCTGCCCACCCCAACTTCCCTGATCTGAAGGCACAAATAGATCATGTTTGTACCAACACCATCCATCAGAAAGCCAGTTGGCCTCTATGGGAAATTACCCTGGTTTTATCCAGAACGGAGTGTGTGTGTGTGTGTGTGTGTGTGTGTGTGTGTGTGTGTGTGTGTGTACCAGAGGAAAAAAAGTATTAAAGAGGGAGAAATTGTCGCATTTCTGATTACTGCCAACTAGAAAGCCTAATTCAACTAGAGCTTGCCTGGCAGAAATGATTCTTGGATAATTAGAAGTGGCCATTTGGAAGATTAGAAGACATTTCCAACCATGAGACATGGATTTACATATAGTTTGCGTGTTTGCACAAGCAGAAAGAACTGATAGTTCCCTGGTTCTAACTCAGGATAACACTAATCAGGGGAAAGGATGTGCAGCCTCCTTTTCCTTCTGTCTCCCAAGCACACTGGAGGCTCCTCAAACACTGCAAAACCAGGGTTTTCCAGATTGCCCATCTGAATGTAAAGTGGCTCTCAAACACAAGGGCTCTGAATTTCTTTTGTTTCCAAAACCACTGAAAAAATGAAGGGTAAAATGTTGTGAGATCAAGTCTTCAAATTAACCATTGCAGAGTAAGTATCACAATCATGTCTAGCTTTAACTTCCTTAGTTTGTAATGGTGAGAAAATTACCCAAGCAAACTTTCCCTATTCCCAACTCTTATCAGACTAATGAAAAGTCAGAACTGTGACTCACCCTTTGCCATCATTTATAACCTGGCAGCCTTGTGTATATATTTGTGTGTATGTGAGTGTATGTTTGTATATGTGCATAAGTTTGTGTATGCCAGTACCTATAGTTTTGCATGTGTCTACAGGTAGATATGATTGTATATTTGTGTATATGTTTAAAAAGAAAGAGTTGCTAATGAGGACATGTAAATTTGCAAGTATCTTCTTTTCTACTTTTTTGACATTGTGAGCTGAAGGCTCAGACCATGGGGCTTCTTGATAGATGATAGTTGTGGCTGTCTTCCCATTACCACAAAGGCCTGCGGGCAGAACATCTTTTACCACACTATGCTTGCTGAAGTGCTCTTGACTAGGGGAAATTGGTGTGCTGGCCAATGTAAAGAAGCCATGGCTCAAAAAGCTGAATGCTGGAGAAATTGGAGTCGGTGTTTGTGTAATGCTTTACAGTTCACTGAAGTCCTTCCATGTACATTAATCCATTTGCTCTGCAAAATAACTCTGTGCCTACTTGTAGGAATAATTATACTCCTCTCATGTAAGACAAAACCGAGGTCTATAAATTCCCCACAGTGAGTTAGAGGCAGAGTGAAGGAACAAACTTTAGTTCCAGGAACATTCCAGCCCAGTGTGACATTCAAACAACATGCAAACCCCCCATTATGCCAGAGGGACCACAGGATTGAAGTGATTCAATATCAACAGCCAGCATCTTCCAAGTAGATCTTATATCACGTGCATTTTTGAATGGATGAAGACCTTATCACAGTTTATTTAGAGATTTAGTTTTAAAATTAAAATTAAAAATAGCACTGGGGTGTTGGAAACCCAGTACTCTCTCAAATTCTAGAAGGTGGGGTCTCGGCCTTCAAAAAAGGCAGGGTTGAAGAAATTCTTAGCCATGAAAGTTGACCCACGTAGCAGAGCACAGGACAAATCTGGCTTTGGGACTTCAGGGATAGGAATGGGTCACATATACTGCAGTGGCAAACAACCTCAGCATCCCAGTGGCTCCCCAAAACAGGTTCATTTCTCATTCATGCTACATCTCCATTATGTTGGCTGTGGCACTGTTCCAGGTAATCCTTCATGTAACCCAAGCTGCTGGGCAGCCATGATCTGAAACATTACGGGTCTCATGGAGGAGGACTGAAGATGAGATTAATCTGCTCTTACAGCTTCTTCCTAGAAATGACATATGGCACTTTTCTCACAGGTCCCTTGCTCAGGGGAAGGCACACGGTAACGCCTACCATCAGAGGCATGAAATAAACCTCCCCCAGTAAAGAGAAGAGAATATTTATGAAAATTAATATAAAGATTTGCCATAGAATTATGGTTTTTTAACACTTTCCTTCTCCATCACTTACATTCACTTATATAGCAGTGTTTTTAAAGATCTTAAGAAGAGATGGAAAATCAAGAGATGACGAGAACCCATTCATTTGCCCATGGGCAAGCCTTTCTTTTGGCAGAGCCATCACCCAAGCAATAGCCTTCCTGGTGTGGTATCCTCCAGAGAAGTAAACACCCCCTAAATCGTTTTTGCCACTGAGGCTGAAAGGTCTCATCACATGTTTTATTTGAGGACTCAGACTACAGACTAATGTTCCTGCCTGTGTGCCAACCAAGACTTTTCAGACAGAAACTAGCATTCATGGGATGCCTGTGCCCACTATGCTTCACTTGTTTTATGTTTATTTCATTTATTTCTCACACAAGCCAATATGGGTAGCTCTTATTATCCTGCTTATATAGATGAGTCAAACATTTTATGAGATTTATTCAAGGCCATAAGGCAGTGAGTGCTAGAGCTATCATTTGAACTTCAGGTTACCAAAAGCAAAAGCCATGCTTTCTACATTACCCCACATTTTAACTTAAAATAACATTAGAAAATCTTTTCCCTATAGATAATGGGGTCAGAAAGGAGACTCTGCATTTACTTTGAGTGACATTTCTCCCTAATGCCCAAAAAGTATTCTTATCTCTAATCTAAAATATGACTCTCTTCTATTGCTCTCAGTTTAGCAGAAATGAAGCACATTTTATTACCTTCCATACAGTCCTCTGAGGATGCATTTAAAATTCTCTAAAAAGTTAATAAAAGAACATATTTAGCGGCACAATACTTGAAGCTAAAAGAAATGTAAATGATAGATTATGACACACATATAGATCTTACCATAAATGTGCCAAAGAGATGTCTGAAAGCTTCCCCCTGCTCCCCTGCCTCCCTCAGTCAAGGAAAATATATTTTTTTCTCCCAACCCTCTAAGCAGAATACTTCATTACATGAGCTTCTTAGCATTAGCCATTGCCTGGGGGCCAAATACAGTAAATGGATCAATGGCCTGATGCTATTAGGCAGCTCCTACAAAGAAAAGAAACAGCCCACAGAGTCTCCGTGGCAATCAGACATCAATACTACTAGACACCATCCAAGAAGGCCTTCTGAGCAGAGTGCCTACACACAGTCCTGATCAATAAAGCACTAAACAAGAATGAGTATATCCACTCAGCAAACAATGAACAGGCCTGAGTCATCCATATCCACGCCAAAGGAACCACAGTATGGAATGCTTTCTAAATGGAAATTTTAATCAGCTTCGGCTAATCTTGACACACCCTCATGCATGATTGACTGCTAGGCTGTGTTTCACAGGCAGTGCTGGACTCAAACTAGGCAGCATGCAGTACCTACTTTGACAGCACTGAAGAGCAGCAGTAGTAATAACAATAGTGACTTAATCATCATTTCTAAGTGTTGCGTGTGCATTAATTCTCACAACAACCCCATGGCATAGATACTATCATCAGCTCTACTTTAAAGAAATGAATGGAGGCACAGAGATGTTCAGTAACTTGCCCAAGATCACACAGCTGGTAATAGAGCCAAAAGTTGGGGCTAAAGTTGGCTTTTACAAATACCCTACTATATTGTCTCTGAAAAGGAGGCTGAGTTGCCCTTCCTGGGAGAGAGGAGGAAGCTTAGGCCAGTGGTTCTGTATCACTTGGCTACAGAAATTTTCCTGTAGAGGCTTCTTGGCATTAGCCATTTGTCTTGTAGAGGACAAATTCTGTTTGTAGAAGTAGAGGTGTAGGGACCAGTTCATGAAGAGATCTGCCAACAGTATATGTGTCAATCACCTTTTCTAGACAGATTAAAAATCCTTACACATCTATAACCTGGATTTTACACTATATGTAGATGCTGTTGTGATTTCTAACATGGAAATTTATCGCATTCAGATCATGTTTTTGTCTGTAAACCTCCTGAAAGCAAAGACTATGTTTATTCAGCATTATACCTATCACATAATAAGTGCTTCATATATGCATGTGAAATATAAATTTTGGAGGATGAGTATGCCATTTTAAAGATGAAGGGGGTAACTACAAATAAAATTCCAATTTTCAGAAGAATATTTATTTAGTTTAAAAAGAGTTTCTAATAAGTCAAAAAGTTGCTAAGCACCTACTAAGACATCCACCTTTTGGGCTGAATCTTTCTCAATCATATGCAGCTAAATCAGATGGCATCTGGTCTATCGACTGATGACATGGTCCCAGTATTGCATGTGAAGAAGTATAAGTGGAATGGCATATCTTTGCAAGGCATAAATAGCCTTTTGTCTTTGTATGAAAGCCACAGAGCTCATGGTAAAATATTAGATACCCAACGAGCATTAGAAAATAGGAATTGTTGACCTTTGCTTTGCTGCTCCTGCGTATCCATGACATCAGTCTCTGTTAGAGCTCCCTTACTTGCAAAATGGAGATGCTATCCAGGTTTGAGTAGAAATTAAAGTCATTTTTCATGAGACAAGTTACACAATGAGCTGTGAATGAGGTACATACACCTTTGGAATGGAATATGACTTTCAAGTTCTATTTAATCGAGTAATCTCAGTCCCCAATATGTCAGCTTGGAACAGACTCTAAGGCAGACTCCTCAGCCTAAAACTTACACGGATTTTCTTCCCCCTGCCTTGCTTTGTCTATTATTTTCTTCCTAAGTGCAGTTATGGCAGGTAGGAATGACATCACTATCAACTTGACATCCTCCTATTAAGTCAGCAAAGTGCTTAGGGAGAAACCACATAAAACAGTACCAGTAAACAGATGGAAGAGGAAATATTTCAAGAATCTCCTTGTCAAGTAGTAAGTCATTACTTGAGTCAGAATTAGTTAAAACACTGCAGTGTCTCCTTCTAATATATATTTGGTCACCTTCAGCTCAGGGTGCTAGTGCTCTGACACTCAGCTCAGAGGCAAGGAGACATGCTGGAGCCTGTGACTTAACACTGAACTGGGCTGCCTGTCATTGGAAAGGGTCCCTTAAGCAAGGAACTTGAACACTAATCCTTGTATTAGAGTTCCTACAGTTTTCAGGCAAAACAGAGGAAATACAAGTCAACTGTTTTATTCCCTGGCTGTTTTTTTCTAATTTAAAAATGGACAACTGGCTGGGTGCAGTGGCTCATGCCTGTAATCCCAGCACTTTGGGAGGCTAAGTCTGGTGGATCATGAGGTCAGGAGTTCAAGACCAGCCTGACCAACAGGGTGAAACTCCATCTCTACTTTAATCAAGTAATCTCAGTCCCCAATATGTCAATTTGGAACAGACTCTAAGGCAGACTCCTCAGCGTAAAACTTAAACAGATTTTTCCCCCACCTTGTTTTGTCTATTTTCTTCCTAAAAATACAAGACTTAGCCAGGTGTGGTGTTGTGCACCTGTAATCTCAGCTACTCAGGAGGCTGAGGGAGGAGAATTGCTTCAACCTGGGAGGCAGAGGTTGCAGTGAGCTGAAATCGTGCCAGCCTGGGTGACAGAGTGATACTCCGTCTCAAAAAAAAAAAAAGGAACATCACACTCCAAGAAATGATATGTAATATGTACTTACCACTAATAATATTTAGCAGTTTGTGAGTTTGTGGGATAAGGTTTTTCCCTGAAGAAAATACTTTTAAACACAATTTAAATTATGGGTATCATTGAGCCTGATGGGCAGATTTTTTTCTTTCATTTTTAATGCTATGCTTATTTTTTTAAAAAAAAACCTAGATGAAGTCACGATGAAAATTCACAGTCACTCACTCTGTTTTGAAATTAGGGTTCTTTTTCAAGAGAAGAGTATTTAATTTCAAAATTTCATTTCAAATTAAGAGAAAGTACTATGGCAGAAATTTACCTGCAATACATGTATAAAAAACAAGCCTACTTAATTAATATTACATAAGTTACTGTGTAATTATGAAAGTGAAGCAATTGTCCAAAGGAGCTTAACTCATCCACTGCCTCTAAGGATAGCAGTAACATGCTCTTAAGGCAGAGAAAGTCCTGCCAAAGGGTCATATTGCTGCTTCCAAAGATATAAGTGACAATACTGTCCACAGAAGAAGTTTCTTCTGGCTCTTTCTAAGATACTTCCCATTCAGATTCCAAATTGCTTCTCCCAGATGAGTATCTCAAAATGCCAGCTACACTGTTTGTTAGGGAACGCTCTAGGGTACTTGGAGGTCATTAATGTGTAAAATCAGCACACAAATTGACAGAGAGTTTATAATTCAGATAAAGTAGCTATTTCCTAAAATGTATTTTAATTTTAGAAAATAGCTACTTTTCCTTGAAAGATTTAAGATATAATACATCAAGACCTGTTTGGATAAGTTTGATCACTTGGTCCCTTCCTTGGTAAATGTGGGAAATGTAGAGTAAAGGAAAGGGGAGAGATGGAAGGAGAGAATAAAGAAGAGGAGGCAGACACAGACAGACAGAGATTAACTTCCTTCAGGGTAACTAAAACTAACACATAAAACAGAAGACACTTTAGAGCACTGAGACCAGGAAACAGACAGGAGGATTGGTTCCATATGAAGTTTAAGGTGGGTTTTCGCAGTTCTGTGAAGAAGGTCTTTGGTAGCTTGATGGGGATAGCATTGAATCTGTAAATTACTTTGGGCAGTATAGCCATTGCTCCCACTTATAAGAGAATGTGCAATATTTGGTTTTCTGTTCCTGTGTCAATTTACATAGGATAATGACTTCCAGCTCCATCTATGTTGCTGCAAAGGACATGATCTCATTCTTTTTATGGCTGCACAGTATTCCACAGTGTATATGCACCACATTTTCTTTATCCAGTCTACTTCTTATGGGCATTTGTGTTTATTCCATGTCTTTGCTATTCTGAAGAGTGCTGCAATGAACATATGCATGCATGCATCTTTACAGTAGAATAATTTCTATTTCTTTGGGTATATACCCAATAAGGGGATTGCTGGGTCAATTGGTAATTCCACTTTAAGTTCTCTGAAAAATCACCAAACTTCCTTCCACAATGACTGGAACAATTTATATTCCCACCAGCAGTGTGTAAGTGTACATTTTCTTTGCAACCTTGCCAGTATCTGTTATTTTTCTACTTTTTAATACTAGTCATTCTTACTGGTATAAAACAGTATCCCCTTGTGGTTTTGATTTGCATTTCTCTAATGATTAGTGATGTTGAGTATTGTTTCATATGCTTTTGCCCACATGTATGTCTTCTTTTGAAAAATGTAAACGTCCTTTGCCCATTTTTTAGTGGGTTGTTTGTTTTTTGCTTATTTTTTTATGGATTCTGGATATTAGACCTTTGTAAGATGCATAGTTTGCAAATATTTTCTCCCATTCTGTAGGTTGTCTGTTTACTCTGCTGATAGTTTATTTTGCTGAACAGAAACTCTTCTGTTTAATTAGGTACCATTTGTCAATTGTTATTTTTGTTGCAACTTTTTTTGGAGACTTTGTCATGAAATCTTTGCCAGATCCTATGTCTAGACTGGTAATTTCTAGGTTATCTTTCAGTGCTTTCATAGTTTTATGCTTTACATTTAAGTCTAATCCATCTTGAATTGATTTTTGTACATGATGTAAAGAAGGGGCCTGTTTTTAATCTTCTGCATATGGCTAGCCAGTTATCCGAGTACCATTTACTAAAGGGAAAGCCCTTTCCCCATTGCTTGTTTTAATCAACTTAGTTGAAGATCAGATGGTTGTAGATGTGCAGCATTATTTCTGGGCTCTCTCTTCTATAGGTCTATAAGTGTGTGTTTGCACATGCTGTTTTGGTTACTGCAGCCTTGTAGTACGGTTTGAAGTTAGGCAACATGATGCCTACAGCTTTGTTCTTTTTGCTTGGAATTGTCTTATTTGTTTGTTTTTTTTGCATCAGGTTTATCAGGGATGTTGGCCTGAAGTTTTTTTTGTTGTTGTGGTGTCTCTGCCATGTTTTGGTATCAGGATGATGCTGGCTTCATAAAGTGACTTAGGGAGGAGTCCCTCCTTTTCAATTGTTTGGAATAGTTTCAGAAGGAATGGTACCAGTTCCTCTTTGTACCTCCGGTAGAATTAGGCTGTGAATCTGTCTGGTACTGGGCTTTCTTTGGTTGGTATGATATTAATTAATTACTGCCTCAATTTCAGAACTTGTTATTGGTCTATTCAGGGATTTGACTTCTTCCTTGTTTAATCTTGGGAGGGGATATAAGTCCAGGAATTCATCAATTTATTCTAGATTTTCTAGTTTATTTGTGTAGAGGTATTTATAGTATTCTCTAATGGTAGTTTGTATTTCTGTGGCATCAGTGGTGATATGCCCTTTATCATTTTTATTGTACCTATTTGATTGTTCTCTCTTTTCTTCTTTATTTGTCTAGCTAGTGGTCTATCTATTTTGTTAACATTTTCAAAAAACCAGCTCCTGGATTGATTTTTGGAGGGTTTTTTGTGTCTCTGAAAATCCTCAATAAAGTATTGCCAAACTGAACCCAGCAGCACATCAAAAACTTATCCACCATGATTGTCAGCTTTACTTCTGGGATGCAAGGCTAGTTCAACAAATGCAAATCAATAAACATAATCTATCACATAAACAGGACCGTAGCCAAAAACCACATACATATCTCAATAGATGCAGAAAAGGCCTTTGATAAAATTCAGCATCCCTTCATGTTAAAAAAAATACTCTCAATAAACTAGGTATTGATGGAACATATCTCAAAATAACAAGAGCTATTTATGACAAACCCACAGCCAGTATCATATTGAATGGGCAAAAGCTGGAAACATTCCCTTTGAAAACCGGCACAAGACAACGATGCCCTCTCTCAGCATTCCTGTTCAACATAGTGTTGGAAGTTCTGGCCAGGGCAATCAGGCAAAAGAAAGAAATAAAGCATATTCAAGTAAAAAGAAAGGAAGTCAAATTGTCTCTGTTTGCAGACAACATGATTCCATATTTAGAAAACCCATAATCTCAGTCCCAAAACTCCTTAAACTGATAAGCAACTTAAGCAAAGTCTCAGGGTACAATCGATGTGTAAAAATCATAAGCATTCCTTGACACTAACAATAGACAAGCAGAGAGCCAAATCATGAATGAACTCCCATCCACAGTTGCTACAAAGAGAGTAAAATACTTAGAAATACAGCTAACAAGGAATGTGAAGGACCTCTTCAAGAAGAACTACAAACCACTGCTCAGGGAAATAAGAGAGGATACAAACAAATGGAAAAAACATTCCATCCTCATGGATAGAAAGAATCAATATTGTGAAAATGGCCATATTGCCCAAAGTAATTTATAGATCCAATGCTATTCCTATCCAACTACCATTGACATTCTTCACAGAATTAGAAAAATCTACCATAAACTGCACATGGAATCAAAGAAGACCCCATATAGCCAAGAGAATCCTGAGAAAAAAGAACAAAGCTGGAGGCATCTTTCTACCTAACTTCAAACTATAGTGCAAGGCTACAGTGACCAAAACACCATGGTACTGGTACCAAAACAGATAGCTAGACCAGCTGAATAGAACAGAGACCTCAGAAATAACACCACATGTCTACAACCATGTGATCTTTGAAAACTCTGACAAAAAACAATGAAAAAAGGATCTCCTATTCAAATAAAAGGGCTGGGAAAACTGGCTAGCCATATGCAGAAAACTGAAACTGGACGCCTTCCTTATACCATATACAAAAAGTAACTCAAGATGGATTACAGGCTTAAATGCAAAACCCAAAACCATAAAAACCCTAGATGAAAACCTACGCAATGTCATTCAGTACATAGGCATGGACAAAGACTTCATGACAAAAATGCCAAAAACAATTGCAACAAAAGACCAAAATTTATAAACGGGATCTAATTAAAGAGCTTCTGCAAGCAAAAGAAACTATCATCAGAGTGAACAGACAACCTACAGAATGGGAGAAAATTTTTGCAATCTACCCATCTGACAAACATCTAATATTCAGAATTTACAAGGAACTTAAAGTTTACAAGAAAAAAACAAACAATTTCATCGAAAAGTGAGCAAAGGATATTAACGGATACTTCTCAAAAGAAGAAATTTTTGTGGCCAACAAACATGAAAAAAATCTCAACATTAATGATCATTGGAGAAATGCAAATCAAAACCACAATGAGATACCATCTCACCCTAGTTGGAATGGTGATTATTAAAAAGTCAAGAAACAATAGATGCTGGAGAGGATGTGGAGAAATAGGAAGGTTTTCACACTGCTGGTGGGAATGTAAATTCGTTCAACCATTGTGAAAGACAGTATGGCAATTTCTCAAGGATCTAGAACCAGAATACCATTTGACCCATCAATCCCATTACTGGGTATATACCCAAAGGAATATAAATATTTCTACTATAGAGACACATGCACATGTATGTTTATTGCAGCACCATTTACAATAGCAAAGTGATGAAACCACCCAAATGTCCATCAATGATAGATTGGATGAAGAAAATGTGGCACATAGACAGTATGGAGTAGTATGCAAGCATAAAAAGGAATGAGATTATGTGCTTGGCAGGGACATGGAAGAAGCTGGAAGCCATCGTTTTCAGCAAATTAACACAGGAAGAGAAAACCAAACACTGCATGTTCTCACTCATAAGTGGGAGTTGAACAGTAAGAACACACAGACACAGGGAGAGAAACAACACACACCAGAGCCTGTTGCGGGGTACGGGGTGTGAGGAGGGAACTTAGAAGACCAATCAATAGGTGCAGCAAACCACCATGGCACATATATACCTATGGAGCAAACCTGCATATTCTCCACATGTATCCTAGAACTTAAAATAAAATGTAAAAAAAAAAAAAAATCTTTTAAAAATAGCTTTTAAAATTTTACAATAGTTTTTTTTTAATAGTTCTTTTCAATTCTGTGAAGAATGTTGTTGGTAGTTTGATAGTAATAGCATTAAATCTGTAAATTGCTTTGGGAAATATGACCATTTTCATGGTATTTATTTTTCCTATAGAGGAGCATGGAATGTTTTTCCATTTGTGTCATCTCTGATTTCTTTGAGCAGTGTTTTGTAATTCTTATTGTAGAGATCTTTCATCTCCCTGGTTAGCTGTATTCCTAGGTATTCTATTCTTTTGTGGCTATTGTGAATGGAATTGAATTCTTCATTTGGCTCTCAGCTTGGATATTGCTGGTGCATAGGAATGCTACGGATTTTTAGACATTGATTTTGTATGCTGAAACTTTTCTGAGGTTGTGCATCACATCATGGAGCTTTTGGGTCAAAAGTATGAGGTTTTCTAGGTATAGAAGAAAAGATTTCAAACTATTCCTGTCTAATACAATTCTTTAATATAAAGCATTTTGAAACTTAAAGACCTTCATCTTTATAAACTATTAAGTGAAACATGTAAAACCTGTGATTGATTCAATACAGGCAGTTATTAGAGGAGTGGAATTCAATATTTGGGTCTGAACATAAGAAAGAACAAAAAATATACAAAATTTATTGAGGGTAATCCTTAAACCAGGAAGACATAAAAATGCAACTGGGGTACAAATTCCTTCATTTTCTAACTTCCCTTTCTCACTCGCCATATTTCCCTCATTTCTCATACTCACTACCAAAACCTGGCCTTCCTCTCTCTGGGTGTATCATTCTCCTCCATCAATCATCTGGTGTGAAAGGAAGCATGTCAAAGAATGAATGAAGAAAGGGTCACCTGAAGGATCAGCCAAATATAATGTCTGATGGGTGGGGTGACAACTGTTACAGTCACATCGCCCTTCCAACACTTTGTCATGCTGATGTTAGATTGATATTAGATATGTAAGATACAGCAGAATAAAGGCTTGAAGCAGTTGTGGCTCAGAAATCTTAATGTGACTGAGATGGAGGTTGTTTTTATTTTGAGATGGAGTCTCGCTCTGTTGCCCAGGCTGGCATAATCTCGGCTCATTGCAGCCTCCACCTCCTGAGTTCAAGCGATTCTCCTGCTTCAGCTTCCTGAGTAGCTGGGGATTACAGGTGCCTGCCACAATGCCTGGATAATTCTATTTTTACTAGAGACAGGGTTTCACCATGCTGGACAGGCTGGTCTTGAACTCCCAACCTTAGGCAATCTGCCTGCCTCGGCCTCCCAAAGTGCTGGGATTACAAGCATGAGCCACTGTGCCCAGACAAGATGGAGGTTTTTGAAATCAAGATGGAAATATAGTAAGTGAAAAATAGGGGAAATCAATTTAGAGGTCATGAATATGAAAACTGCAAAAGATGTATCATACCCTACTTCAATCACCACTGAATGTCTAGCCACAGGAAGCAAGGAGAAAAGGAAACAAGCCATTGATTTGTGCCACATTTTGTACAATGAAAACTGGGTTAAAAATGTGTTTCTCCTTCATCCTTTCCTATTGCCCAGTCCCTAGATTAAGGCCATTTGGAAAGTTAGGGGCACGTCTCCAGTCTGTAAATTGTTCTTTGCTGCTATTACCACAACGACACTATTATTCCCAAAATACTGTTCCATGTTTGTCTATATTCAACAATTCAAACCTGAGAAAATGGCTTTTTAAACTAAGGACAGTATTGTATTTATCACGTTTCTTACTTGGCTGTATCAGTGATACCTAATTCTGGTAAAGTATAAATTAATGTTCAAACACACAATTTACATTGAAGGGCTATCCAATAGTTGGCATTGGGGTATTACAGACCATTTCCAAAGGTACTTTTGTAAGTATGACGGCATTTCTCAGTGTTGTTAGACTTAATGAAATTCATGTTAAATATTCATGAGTCATCAAGCTGTCTCCTGGCCTCTTGATTAAATTTTTCCTTAACTGGTCTAAACACCGGGATGTCTGTTAAGTATGTTTATCTTCTCTTTATTTAAGCCAGTGTTCCTCACAGTAAAATATTGCATTTGGCATGTTTCTTCGACCCTCCAGTCTTTTCTGTAAGTTACAAACAAGCTGCTAATGTTCGCTGGAAAAATTAACTGGAAGGTGAAAGAGGCATTCTTAAACTAAACAATATGAGAGTTCTACATTGTTTATTCATCTAAAAAAGGAAGAATTCCATTAAAATAAGACCAGCTGGAAATCAGATTTAATCTCAAAACTTCTATTCTTTAGACTTCAAGAATCTTGTGAAACAGTCATCACCAGTTGATTAACATCAACTAATGGTTGAACTTTGTTCACTAAATGTTCTGGACTAGGCAACAAGACAGCAACATGAAGAAACATTTGTTGTTGTTGTTTTTTACATAAGAAGCTCATAATCTAGTGGGGAAATAGGAATATAGGCAATTATCACATGTTAAATTATGATAAATATTAAAGGCATATGCACCAAGCCATGGCGCTCAAAGGGAACAGAAAGCAATTCTGATTGGAAGACTCAAGGATAACAAGAATTGGTAGAAAATGTAAAATGTAACTTCCTGAACAATAAGCAGGAATACTGGACAGGTGGAAACTCGGAGTGGAGAGGATACCTTAGCAAAGGCATGGCAGGGGCAGAGGCTCAGAGATCTGAAAGTGTAAGAATGTTTGGGAAAGGGCACAGTTTGGGGCAAAGAGAAGAAGGTGTTATTGAGGACAAAGTTTGAAAAATTGTTTGGACATAGATTGTAAAAGACCTTAACAACCAATCTGAGTTGAACAGCCATTTAGGCTATTTCAGCAGAGGAGCTCCATGATCAGAACTGTGCTTTCAAAAATAGCTAAGGACAGTATGGAGAGCTCACTGGAAGGGAAGGAGGCTATTTGGAACTTTGTCAAAAATATGAAAGCTTTGTGAAATTATTTTTTATTACAAATCATGTTTTCAAAGATGGCCCTGAAATTAGGAAGCATGTATATACAAATATAAAATCATCCCATCTGAGGACAGATAATTCAGTGTACTTGATAAGCTGTAGGTGGCTGCATTATGTCTGATGGATGACTGTAATCCTGGAAATCCATTGCTTTGGCACTTCCACTGGGTCACAGGCCTGAGTTTCATGAGTCTTGTGGGAGAAGAGGTAGTTTGACATTATGTTCAATAAGTAACCTTTATCGGAATTACTTGCTAATCCTTGGTGGATACCTGACCTCTGAGAGAGACCCTGTTACTTGGGAAGAATCTAGCAAAATACACATATGATTGCTTCATTTTCCCAGTATATTTAATTGAGTCCCTTGTGGTGTGGAAGTAAGCCCTGGTTGAAATATGAAATTTCCATTATAAGTTCCAAACTACAGTATTAAAACATTATCATACTCATTAGTCTGAAAAGCAATATATAATGAAAGCAGTCTGACCTCAACTTCTGGTAAGAAAGTAGAGGCTCATGGTAAAAAGCATGAGCTCTGAAGTCTGCCAGATCTGGACACATACTCCAGGTCTATTATTTACTGGTCTCAGCTTCCTAAACTATAGAATGTGAATACTAGTACCTACTCACTAGATTGTTATGAGAGTTACATGAGACAATTCTTGGCATATCAAAACATTTAATAGATGTCAATTTTTATTCCCTACATCATTGCTTGCCACATGGTATTCTTATTTCAGGTGACTTCTACTTCTTGAGTGACAAGCATTTGTGGCAAATACTTTTTCACAACTTTTTGAACTTTCCTTCATTTAGTATTGGATTTACTATGTGCTTGACACTAGATGTTTCCATTTGGATTACCTGCATGTCTATCATATGCTTTACACAGACAGTTTAAGATGGCATTGTATTTCTCTACCTCTAATCATGGATATTTTTCATCCATACATGCAAAATCATCAGTGCTTGTCTCAGACTGTTCTTCCTAATAGCTACCCCATTATCTGTCTACCTACCTACCTATCTCTCTCTATGTCTGTCTATCTAATGTGTCAAGATGTTTCTCAGCTGGGTGTGGCAGCTCATGCCTGCAATCCCAGCACTTTGGGAGGCCGATGCAGGTGGATCACCTGTGGTCAGGAGTTCAAGACCAGCCTGGCCAACATGGTGAAACCCCATCTCTACTAAAAATACAAAAATTATCTGGGTGTGGTGGCACATGCCTGTAATCCCAGCTACTCAGGAGGCTGAGACACAAGAATTGCTTGAACCCAAGAGGTGGAGGTTGCAGTGAGCTGAGATGATGCCATTGCACTCCAGCCTGGGCAACAAGAGCAAAATTGCATCTCTAAACATACAGACAAACAAAGATGTTTCTCTTCCCTTTCCAGGAACCCAAAGTCAGCTCATGGTATGTCCTGGTGTCTTTTGCATGGGAGTGTGAAAAGACCAGCATCTATGGCAGAGGAGAGCCTATTTTTTTAGTTTGCCTTGTGTTTCACCTGAATTAAAATGATACATTTTCAACTGAGTCTCAGTTTTATAAATGACCAAAACTACTTAAACTGACACTGCAGGCTTACTGACATCTGTGGACTGAATCCTGTCAGCTTCTTGGAAGAATTCATGCCCTATAATTTAACTGTATTATTCACATCATCAAGTGCAGACCTTGACAAACAGAAGGTGCTGAATATTTTTAGTAGACTGATTAAATTCCATATCTAAAATAATTTTTCCCATTTTATAACATACCTTATTTGCAAATAAAAGAAGTTGTATAATTTAGATCCAAAAATATTTTTAATCAAAACCAAAAAGTTTATTCTAACTGGACTAACAGGGGAAAAATGACTTAGTCGTTTTACTACTCTTCTACACTAGATTGGCCAGAAGTTTTGCAACGAGACAAAAAATACGAATAAACTATCAGAAGAAAATGTAATGTGGGAGGCTGATGACTGACATATGAGCTACATTTGTGGTTTTTAATTCTAAAAAAAAAAATTTCTTTTCCACCTATAACTTTTGCATTAAATAAAATGTTTCCTTGGACTGGTATGTGTTAATGAGGATGTTTTACATCAGCTCTAGGTGCATGTATGTGTGCTGCTACATCTAATATCCAAACCCAGGTTGTATTCTAATAGTACATCCTGGAAAACTAGTGACACACATGGTTTAGGGAGCTGAGAAAGTGGAAACTGACGTTCCCTTTTAAGATTTTATCAGTGACACAGAGATGCTGATATACAGTTCAGTGTTCCTATCTTTTGTTCCCAGGGATCTGCCCCCATCCTTGGTGCAAAGAAAAGAGAAAACCATAATTGATGTGTAACAATAGAATTATTAATATCAACACACATCTTACTACATGTCATTTAATCATCACTTTAACTTTAAAAGGCAATCACTCTTACTCTTGTTTTTCAGATGAAGAAACCAAGGCAAAGAAAGGTCAAGTGATCTGTCCAAGGTCACATTGGTAGTAGGTGGTACAGCTAGATTTAAGGCCCTTAAAATTTAGGTCCAGTCTTCACAATTTATTTAATTACTATTAAACTGTATTAAATTTTAATTGCCTCTTTGTCTATTATATTATTTATATTATTAATTGAAGAAATATAATTTCTGTAACATATCATAATAGAATAATTAGATTTCCACTCCTTTAAAAAAGTCTATTATGCAACTCTATCTGTATTGTATAATACAATATTCTGAAAGAATTAAATAAGCTGTTGAATGGAACTCAAAACCACAAAGACTGGGAGGAGCCTGGTATACCCCTCAATATCCTATTCACTTGCCCATGATATGATATTAGGTTACAAGAAAAAACAACAACAACAACATTAGGTTACAATATGCAACCAGGTGAAATTCAAGCAAGGTGAGACCCCAAAGAACCATTTGCCACTATCTATTTCTCTTGTGCTTGTTTCCTTGTGCAAGCTATGTGATGAATGTACAAGTTCCTCTGCTCTTGCTTTGGCCTAGTATATATGTAATATTAACTCAGTTATTACTTACTAATGAGCTAAACATTTCCTTTCATGGCTGCATTCTCTCAAAAAAACATAACCTGTCTCATTGAAAGGACTGCATCTGCTTCACTATATCTTTAATTATATTAGCTTTTCAAGTATCTGTTATTTTGTTCAGTTCCCTTCTTCCTCAGTTTTCATGCCAATTCCTTCCCAAATTAATCATCTACCCATTCTTACCTTTGTTTCTAGGCAGTTCTAACATTTATTCTTGCAGTTGTCATAGTAAAAATAGGTACCTTACAGAAACATGTAATAAATATCAGAATACCAGAGATAGTATTTTGATATTTTGATATATACTCTGTGAATATGTACTTTTACATAATTGACCTTAAATTAAATACAGAGATTTCTATCTTTGCACTTATGCATTCAGTTATATTAGCATATTATAATAATTTACCAAATTATTAAAAACTCAAAAATTTTAATTACAGAGTAATATTTTATTATTTGAATTCTCCATAATTTACTTATTCCTCTTTTGTTGAAGATTTGGAGGATTTCCAATTTCTTATTATAAATACTGTGATTACCAGTTGGGACAAAATTATCCATAATTATGATTATTTTTCAAGCACTTATGATGAAAAAAATCAGTCAAAAGGTATGAACACTAAAGAAGTTTTTGATATATATTAATAATTTTTAGGAGTCATATTTTACCAGTTAATATAAACCCAACAATGGATATGGATAAGAGTGTCTCTCTGCTGCAGCTTAACCACAATTTAACCTAATTATGCAAGTGAACAACACTTTCATGAACTTCAGGTTAACAAATATAAGAAAATAAAGGTAAAATTAACATCATACTTTTTATTGTGTTATCAAAGAGCTGTGGACTCAAGGAAATGTTGGTGAACTGACATCCAGAGAAGGAAGAACCCTTCAAAATTCAGCAAATAGCTGTATCTACTTTCATGCATGAAGTCAACCACCTGGTTTGAGTTTTAACAGATAGGAAAGAAAACCTACAATAGATAACATTGCAAGGGAAAGTAAAATACATTCAACTTTTAGATTTAAGGTTATATAGAAAAATAGAGATCTAGATCATCCCTAAATACAAAAAAAAAAAAAAATCACTCAGCTTAATAATTCTCTTTTATCTACAAAATTTTACTGAGAAGGCAGCAGCAAAGAAGATGCTAGAAAGCAGAAAGAATTAGTGACCCTAATGGTATTTGAATTCTGCGACCCTGGTGGGATTGAATCCAAAGGTTAATCAAATCTATCTAAAACTGAGTCACAACTCTATATTCTCTCAAATACTGCTGAGAATATAGAGGTCAGTAATATGACAGCAGCAGTGTAAGAGGTTGAAAACTATGTTATCCAGAGTTAAATTGAATCTATTAAAGCTGTGAACCAGTACCAGTTAAATTGATCATTTTTGAAATCTGAAATAAGGGCCCCTATTCTAGCAGTCAAAGAGAAGACAGCATTGTAATCTCTAGTGAAAACAAGATAAAAGCAAAAGAAAATCATACTTTAGTCTCCACTGTTGCTTAAAACACAGTATTCCAAATAAGGTTTTAAAACTGGTGATATAGCACTTTGGGAGGCCAAGGTGGGCAAATCACCTGAGGTCAGGAGTTCAAGACCAGCCTGGCAATAATGGTGAAACCCCATCTCTACTAAAAAATACAGAAATTAGCCATGTGTGGTTGCGCATGCCTATAATCCCAGCTTTCATGGAGGCTGAGGCAGGAGAATTGCTTGAACCAGGGAGGCAGAGGTTGCAGTAAGCCAAGATCACACCACTGAACTCCAGCCTGGGTGACAGAACAAGACTCTATCTCAAAAAAATAAATAAATAGATAGATAAACCTGGTAAGATATATTAAAAAAGAAAATATAACCTATTGAGAGAAGAAACAAACAAGAAGCAGACACTGAAAGGATCAAGATATTGGAATTAGCAGATAAGAATTTTAAACAACTATTATGTTTGCTAACTTAAAGGAAAATGAACATACTGGATAAAGCAATGGGGATTTTCAATGTAGAAATTAAAAAAAACTTAGAGAAATTCAACAACATATAAATAAATGAAGATATAAACCATGTTCATGGATTGAAAAGTTAAATATTTTTAAGATGTCAATTCTTCCAAAATAGTTAATGAAAGGGCAAACAACCCAATTTTTCAAATGTGATTGGATTTTCTGTTCTGAAAAAGATGTAGTAGATGAACTCCTCTATGTTCCTCCCACTATGTACTACTGAAAACTCCTGATATTGCATATAAGAAAAACATAAGAATGCTCTGAAAGATAACAAGAAGAACACACACTGGCCAGGGACTTCAGGTCCTGAGTGACAACATGACAGTTAGTTTCCTGGGTTTTCTTTCTGCTTCATATATGTTCCACTGGGTGCTTAAATACTGGAAACACAAATGTGTTCAGACAAGAAGGACCTAGAAAAGCCTCCTTCTAGTCAAAGGAGCAAGAGAGATGCAGCATAGCAAGACACAAAACTTTTAGACAGTAACTGTCCTACTTCAAGCAATCACTACCTAAAAAACCATGGCCATAACTCATCTTGGTTAGCAAAAGCCAAGTGGAGGATATTAGACTCGACCCTTACCTGGTTGTGTGTGGTAAGGCACGGCAATGGAATAGAGAAGTTTGAGTGTGAAGCCAGGACTTTTATCTACACTGGATAATAACAAACACTACCTCTACCCTGTAGTGTCAGTGAGAGCAATTTGGGCTCTTTTTTGTTACATATGAATTTTGGGATTGTTTTAGTTCTGTGAAGAATGATGGTGGCATTTTGATGGGAATGTCACTGAATTTGTTGATAGCTTTTGGTAGTACAGTTCTTTTCACATAGACCAACAGAACAGAATAGAAAACCCAGAAATAAAGCCAAATAACACCCAATGCATAGGATTCACAGTTGATGAAATACAGTTTTTGTATTTTTTTTTTTTTGAGATGAAGTTTCACTCTTGTTGCCCAGGCTGGAATGCAATGGCACAATCTCAGCTCACCGCAATGATATTTCCATGAAATATCTTTTCCCACCTTCAAGAGACTCACCCAATGCATAGGACTCAGTTTATGTGAGCAAGCAGGAGTGGCTATTCTTATATCAGAAAATGTAAACTTTAAAGGAACAGCAGTTAAAAAAGACAAAGAGGGACATTATATAATGATAAAAGGACTTGTCCAACAGGAAAATATCACAATCTTAAATACATATGCACCTAACATTGGAGCTTCCATATTTATAAAACAATTACTACTACACCTAAGAGATGAGAAAGACAGCGACACAATAATAGTGGAAGAATTCAATACTCCACTGACAGCACTAGACAGGTCATCAACACAGAAAGTCAACAAAGAAACAATGGACTTAAACTATACCCTAGAAAAAATGGACTTAACAGATAGTTACAGAACATTATGCCCAACAACTGCAGAATATACATTCTATTCATAAGTACATGGAACATTCTCCAAGATAGACCATATGACAGCTGAAAAGCAAGTGTTGATAAATTTTTAAAATTTGAAATCACATCAAGTATTCTCTCAGACCACAGTGGAATAGAATTGGAAATCAACTCTAAAAGGAACCTACAAAACAATGCAAATACATGGAAATTAAATAACCTGCTCCTGAATGATCACTGAGTCAACACTGAAATCAAGATAGAAATTTAAAAATTCTTTGAACTGAATGATAATAGTGACACAATCTATCTAAACCTCTGTGATACAGCAAAGGCAATGCTAAGAGCAAAGTTCATAGCATTAAATGCCTACATCAAAAAGTCTTAAAGAGCACAAATAGACAATCTAAGGTCACACCTCAAGGAACTAGAGAAACAAGAACAAACCAAACTCAAACCAAGCAGAAGAAAACAAATAACAAAAATCAGGGCAGAACTAAATGAAATCAAAACAAAACACTACAAAAGATAAATGAAGGCCAGGAGTAGTGGCTCACGCTGGTAATCCCAGCACTTTGGGAGGCTGAGGCGGGTGGATCACAAAGTCAAGAGATCGAGACCATCCTGGCCAATATGGTGAAACCCCATCTCTACTAAAAGTACAAAAAATTAGCTGGGCGTGGTGGTGCATGCCTGTAGTCCCAGCTACTCAGGAGACTGTGGCAGGAGGATTGCTTGAAACCAGAAAACAGAAGTTGCAGTGAGCTGGGATCATGCCACTGCACTCCAGCCTGGTGACAGAGCGAGACTCTGTCTCAAAAATAAATAAATAAATAAATAAATGAAATAAAAATTTGGTTATTTGAAAAGATAAATAAAATTTATAGTCTATTATTAAGATTAACCAAGAAAGGAAGAAAAAATATCCAAAGAAGCTCAATTAAAAACAAAATGGGAAATATTGCAACTGATACCACAGAAATACAAAAGATCATTCAAGGCTACTACTATGAACACCTTTACATATACAAACGAGAAAATGCATAGGAGACGGTAAGTTCCTGGAAATATTCAACCCTCCTAGATTAAACAGGGAAGAAATAGAAACTCTGAACAGACCAATAACAAGCAGGGAGACTGAAATAGTAATAAATAAATTGCCAACAACAAAAATAAAAATCTAGGACTCCATGGATTCACAGCTGAATTCTATCAGACACTCAAGAAAGAATTGATACCAACCTTACTGAAACTATTCCGAAATATACAGAAGGAAGGAATCCCTCCTAAATCATTCTATGAAGTTAGTATGACCTTAATAGCAAAACCAGGAAAAGACATAACAAAAACAAACAAAACTACAACAAAAACAAAACACAGATAAATGTCCCTGATGAATATAGATGCAAAAATCCCGAACAAAATACTAGCTAACTGAATCCAACAGCATATCATAAAGATATTCCACCATGTTCCAGTGAGTTTTATACAAACTCCTGCAAGAATGGCCATAATCAAAAATTAAAAAATAAAATAGATGTTGGCACGGATGTGGTAAAAAGGGAACACTTTTACACTGCTGGTGGGAATGTAAACTAGTACAACCACTATGGAAAACAGTGTGGAGATCCTTAAAGAACTAACAGCAGAACTACCATTAGATATAACAATCCCACTTCTGGGTATCTACCCAGAGGAAAAAAAGAAATTATACAAAAAAGATACTTACATATCTGTTTATAGTAGACACATACAATCTACATACATGTTTATGTAGATTGCTTTGGGAACTATGGACATTTTAACAATATTGATTCTTCTAGTTTATGAACATGGAATATCCAAGATTTTCTGAAAACTACAAACACTGCTGAGAGAAATACAAGAAAAGCTATACAAATGGAGAGGTATTTATGGATCAGAAGAATCATATTGTTAATACATCAATTCTCCCAGATTGATCTACAGCATTGATACAATTCCAATCAAAATCCCAGCAGGTATATTTTTAACTAACAAACTGATTCTAAAATTTATAAAGATACGAAAATAGCCAAAACAACTTTAAAAAAGAACAAGGCTGACTGCAGTGGATTTGATTCAAGATGGCTGGTTAGGAGCAGCTCAGGATTGCAGCTCCCAGTGAAAGTGCAGAGGGTGAGTGGATGCCGCATTTCCAGATGGATTTTTATTGCCCATAGACCAGGAGATTCCCAGGCGGAGGAGCCCCACAAGTCACCAGCGTGGCTGTTTTGGCTGGCGCTGCTGTTTTGCCAATGCCCTGGTGTGCAGTGGTTCCTGCTGCAGAGTAAACGGGACTGGGCCCCCGCCGTTAGCCAGCAAGGGAAGCTCCAGGAAGCTCCAGGAAGGCAGAGTCACTCACTCATCTTATTGAAAAAAAGGGGACTGAAACAGGGAGCCAGGCCAGGAGATTCCTAGGCAAAAAAGCTCCACGAATCTCAGCACCACTGTTTCAGCTGGCACAGTGGGTCACCAAATGGGAAATCACAGATCCTGGTGCCTTTTCAATAGGGGACTATAACACCTGGGAGAGAGCCGACCGTTCAACTAAAAAACAAAAGGCTCTGAGGCAGGGAGCCAGGTGATCAGGCTCGGCTGGTCCCACCCCCCCCCCACACACACACAAAAACACACAAAAAACCAGCAATTGGAAACGCTCTAGGTTGAGAGTTTCACAGCAAGCACAGCTGAACCTGGGACGGTCCAGTTCTGTGGGGGAGGGGCGTCCGCCATTACTGAGGCACTCCACCACTACAGAGGCAGTCCTCTATTGCTGAGGCAGCCTGCTGTTGCCAAGGCAACCTGCCATTTCAGAGAGAGTCCGTCATTACAGAGGCGGACCACCATTGCCAAGGCAGTTCTAACTATACCCATATAAACAGGACTGCAGGGAAGTTCGCATGGCAGCTGGGTGGAGCCCACAGCAGCTCAGCGAAGCCTCTGCAGGCAGACAGTGACGAAGCTGCCTCCTTGCTGGGCAGGGCAGGACTGAAAAAAAAAAAAAGGCAGCAGCACAGTGGAAACTCATAAATAAAGCCCTAACTCCCCGGGACAGAACACCTGGGAAAAAAAAAGGGGTTTATGAGTTCTGCTGCAGCAGACTTAAACGTACCTGCCCAGCAGCACTGAATGAACAACAGAGCTCACAGCTCAGCACTTGAGCTATGATAAAGGACAGACTGTCTCCTCAAGCAGCTCCCTGACCCTCATATAACCAAAGAGTCACCTCATAAAGGAGACCTCAGATTGACATTTGGCAGGTATCCTTCTGGGACAAAGCAGAAGAAGAAACTGGTAGCAACCCTTACTGTTCTGCAGCTGCTGCAGGTGATGGAGTGGACCTCAGCAGTCCTACAGCAGAGGGGCCAGACTGTTAGAAGGAAAACCAAGAAACAGAAATAACTTCATCATCAACAAACAGGACGTCCACTCAGAGACCCAATGAGAAAGTCAGCAACTACAAAGACGACAGGTGGATAAATCCAAAAAGATGAGAAGAAACCAGTGCAAAAAGGATGAAAACACACGAAAACAGAACACCTCTCCTCCTACAAGGGATCACAACTCCTCACCAGCAAGGGAATAAGACTGGATGGAGAATGACTGTGATGAAATGACAGAATCAGGCTTCAGAAGGTGGGTAATAAGAAACTTCCGTGAGCTAAAAGAACATGTTCTAACCCAATGCAAAGAAACTAAGCACCTTGAAAAAAGATTTGATGAAATGCTAATGAGAATGGACAACTTAGAGAGGAATATAAGTGAATTGATGGAGCTGAAAAATACAACACAAAAACTTTGCGAAGCATGCACAAGTTTCAACAGCCAAATTGACCAAGCAGAAGAAAGGATATCAGGGGTTGAAGATCAACGCAATGAAACAAAACGAGAAGGCAAGATTAGAGAAAACAAGGTAAAAAGGAATGAACAAAGTCAACAAGAAATATGGGACTATGTGAAAAGACCTAATCTACATTTGATAGGTGTACCTGAATGTGACGAAGAGAATGAATCCAAGATGGAAAATACTCTTCAGGATATTACCCAGGAAAACCTCCCCAACCTAGCAAGGCAGGCCAATATTCAAGCACAGGAAATACAGAGAACACCACAAAAATATTCTGCAAGAAGAGCAACCCCAAGGCACATAATTGTCAGATTCACTAGGGTTGAAATGAAGGAGAAAATGCTAAGGGCAACCAGAGAGAAAGGTCGGGTTACCCACAAAGGGAAGTCCATCAGAATGACAGCAGATCTCTCAGCAGAAACCCTACAAGCCAGAAGAGACTGGGGGCCAATATTCAACACCCTTAAAGAAAAGAACTTTCAACCTAGAATTTCATATCCAGCGAAACTAAGCTTCATAAGTGAAGGAAAAATAAAATCCTTTGTAAACAAGTAAGTACTCAGAGATTACATCACCACCAGGCCTGCTTTACAAGAGATCCTGAAAGAGGCACTACACAGAAAAGAACAACCAGTACCAGTCACTCCAAAAATACCAAATGGTAAAAAGCATCAACACAATGAAGAATCTGCATCAACTAACGGGCAAAACAGCCAGCTAGCATCAAAATGGCAGTATCATATTCACACATAACAATATTAACCCTAAACGTAAATGGACTAAATGCCCCAATCAAAAGACACAGACTGGCAAATTGGATAAAAAGCCAAAACCCATCAGTGTGCTGTATCCAAGAAACCCATCTCACATGCAAGGATACACAAAGGCTCAAAATAAAGGGATGGAGGAAGATTTACCAAGCAAATGGAGAGCAAAAAAAAGCAGGAGTTGCAATTCTCATCTCTGATAAAATAGACTTTAAAGCAACAAAGATCAAAAGAGACAAAGAAGGACATTACATAATGGTAAAAGGATCTATGCAACAAGAAGAGCTAACGATCCTAAATATATATGCACCCAATACAGGAGCACCCAGATACATAAGGCAAGTTCTTAATGACTTACAAAGAGACTTAGACTCCCACACAATAATAGTGGGAGACTTTAACACCCCATTGACAATATTAGACAGATCAACGAGACAGAAAATTAACAAGGATATCCAGGACTTGAACTCAGACCTGGAACAAGCAAACCTAATAGACATTTACAGAACTCTCCAGCCCAAATCCACAGAATATACATTCTTCTCAGCACCACATCACACCTACTCTAAAATTGACCACATAATTGGAAGTAAATCACTCCTCAGCAAATGCAAAAGAATGTAAATCATAACAAACAGTCTCTCAGACCACAGTCTAATTTGCAATCAAATTAGAACTCAGAATTCAGAAACCAACCCAGAACCACACGGCTTCATGGAAACTGAACAACGTTCTCTTGAATGCTGACTGGATAAACAATGAAATGAAGGCAGAAATAAAGATGTTCTTTGAAAACAACGAGAACAAAGACACAACATACCAGAATCTCTGGGACACATTTAAAGCAGTCTCTAGAGGAAAATATATAGCAATAAGTGCCCACATGAGAAGCAAGGAGAGATCTAAAATTGACACCCTATCATCAAAATTGAAAGAGCTAGAGGAGCAAGATCAAAAAAATTCAAAACCTAGCAGAAGACAAGAAATAACTAAGATCAGAGCAGAACTGAAGGAGATAGAGACACAAAAAAACCCTTCAAAAAATCAATAAATCCAGAAGGTGGTTTTTTGAAAAGATCAACAAAATAGACCACCAGCCAGATTAATAAAAAAGAAAAGAAAGAATAACCAAATAGATGCAATAAAAACCGATAAAGGGGATATCACCACAGATTCCACAGAAATTCAAACCATCATCAGAGATTATTACAAACAACTCTATGCACATAAACTAGAAAACCTGGAAGAAATGGATAAATTCCTGGACAGTTGCCTCCTCCCAAGCCTAAACCAGGAAGAAGTCAAAACTCTGAATAGACCAATAACAAGGTCTGAAGTCGAGGCAGCAATTAAGAGCCTACCACCCCAAAAAAGCCCAGGTCCACATGGGTTCACAGCCAAATTCTACCAGAAATACAAAGAGGAGCTGGTACCATTCCTTCTGAAACTATTCCAAATAATCCAAACAGAGGGAATCCTTCCCAAGTCATTTTATGAGACCAACATCATCCTAATGCCAAAACCCGGCAGAGACCCAACAAGAAAAGAAAACTACAGGCCAATATCCATGATGAACATAGATGCAAAAATCATCAATAAAATACTGGCAAGCCGATCGCAACAGCACATCAAAAAGCTTATCCACCATGATCAAGTAGGATTCATCCCGGGGATGCAGGGCTGGTTCAACATACGCAAGTCTATAAATGGAATTCACCACATAAACAGAGCCAAAGACAAAAACCACATGATTATCTCAATTGATGCAGAGAATGCCTTCGACAAAATTCAACAGCCCTTTATGTTAAAAACCCTCAATAAACTAGGTATCAACGGAACGTATCTCAAAATAATAAAAGCTATTTACGACAAACCAACAGCCAATATCATACTGAATGGGCAAAAACTGGAAGCATTCCCTTTGAAATCTGGCACTAGACAAGGATGCCCTCTCTCACCACTCCTATTCAATATAGTACTGGAAGTTCTAGCCAGAGCAATCAGGCAAGAAAAAGAAATAAAGGGTATTCAACTAGGAAAGGAGGAAGTCAAATTGTCTCTATTTGCAGACGACATGATTGCATATCTAGAAGACCCCATCATCTCAGCCCAAAATCTCCTGAAACTGATAAGCAACTTCAGCAAAGTCTCAGGATACAAAATCAATGTGCAAAAATCACAAGCATTCCTATACACCAATAACAGACTTAAAGAGAGCCAAATCAAGAACGAACTGCCATTCACAATTGCTACAAAGAGAATAAAATACCTAGGAATACAACTAACAAGGTATGTAAAGGACCTCTTCAAGGAGAACTACAAACCACTACTCAATGAAATAAGAGAGGACACAAACAGATGGAAAAACGTTTCCACGTTCATGGTTAGGAAGAATCAATATCGTGAAAATGGCCATACTGCCCAAAGTAATTTACAGATTCAACACTATCCCCATCAAGCTACCAATGACCTTCTTCACAGAACTGGAAAAAAACACCATAAACTTCATATGGAACCAAAAGGGAGCCCACATAGCCAAGTCAATTCTAAGCAAAAAGAACAAAGCAGGAGGCATCACACTACCGGACATCAAACTATACTACAAGCCTACAGTAATCAAAACAGCATGGTACTAGTACCAAAACAGAGATATAGACCAATGGAACAGAACAGAGGACTCAGAGGCAACACAACATATCTACAACCATCTGATCTTTGACAAACCTGACAAAAACAAGCAAATGGGGAAAGGATTCCCTGTTTAATAAATGGTGATGGGAAAACTGGCTAGCCATATGCAGAAAGCAGAAACTGGACCCCTTCCTGACACCTTACACTAAAATTAACTCCAGATGGATTAAAGACTCAAACATAAGACCTAACAACATAAAAACCATAGAAGAAAATCTAGGCAAAACCATTCAGGACATAGGCGTAGGTAAGGACTTTATGACCAAAACACCAAAAGCATTGGCAACAAAAGCCAAAATAGACAAATGGGACCTAATCAAACTCCACAGCTTTTGCACAGCAAAAGAAACAGTCACTAGAGTGAATCAGCAATCAACAGAATATGAAAATATTTCTGCAGCTTACCCATCTGACAAAGGGCTGATATGCAGAATTTACAAAGAACTAAAACAGATTTACAAGAAAAAAACAAATAAGCCCATTCAAAAAAGAAGACATCCATGAGGCCAACAAACATATGAAAAAATGCTCATCATCACTGGTCATTAGAGACATGCAAATTGAAACTACATTGAGATACCATCTCATCCCAGTTAGAATGGCGATCATTAAAAAATCTGGAGACAACAGATGCTGGAGAGGATGTGGAGAAATAGGAACACTTTTACACAGTTGGTGGGAGTGTAAATTAGTTCAACCATTGTGGAAGACAGTGTGGCAATTCCTCAAGGACCTAGAAATAGAAATTCCATTTGACCCAGCAATCCCATTACTGGGTATATATCCAAAGGATTATAAATCCTTCTACTATAAGGACACATGCACACGAATGTTCATTGCAGCGCAGTTTACAATAGCAAAGACCTGGAACCAACCCAAGTGCCCATCGATGACAGACTGGACAGAGAAAATGTGGCACATATACACCATGGAATATTATGCAGCCATCAAAAATGATGAGTTCACATCCTTTGTAGGGACACGGATGAACCTGGAAACCATCATTCTCAGCAAACTGACACAAGAATACAAAATCAAGCATCACATGTTCTCACTCATAGGCGGGTGAACAACAAGAACACATGGACACAGGGAGGGGAGCACTACACACTGGGGTCTGTTGGGGGGAAATAGGGGAGGGACAGCGGGGGTGGGGAGTTGGGGAGAGATAGCATGGGAAGAAATGCCAGACATAGGTGAAGGGGAGGAAGGCAGCAAATCACACTGCCACGTATGCACCTATGCAACAATCTTGCGTGTTTTTCACATGTACCCCAAAACCTAAAATGCAATAAAAAAATAAAATAAAAATAAATTTAAAAAAAGAACAAGACTATATTTACACTATCTGATTCAAAAATTTACTATAAAATTATAGTAATAAAAACAGTGTAGGGTTGGTATAAAGGTAGACAAATACATCAGTGGAACAGAATAGAGAATCCTGAAATAAACCATATATATATACATGTCTTTGTATTGATTTTTAATAAATGTCTCAAAGCAATTCAATGGCAAAGAATGTTTTCAAAGAGTTATGCTGATAAAAGTAGATATTCATATGCAAAAATATGAACCCCAACATTTACTTCGAACAATATATAAAAATTAACTCGTCACAGGATTAAATATAAATTAAAGTGATATAAAATCCAGAGGCACATAGAGGAGAAAAATCTTAGTGACCTTAGGCTTAGCAGTGATTTTTTAAAACATGACATTAAAAAGCATAAAATATAGAATAAAAGATGAACAAAATGAAGTTGATTAATTTTTAATAAAACTTTTCTTCTTCAAAATACATAGATTGGGAAAAATATTTGCAAAACATGTATTTGACAAAGGATTTGTATCTGTAATATATAAAGAACTCTTATAACTCAAAACAAACAAACAATATACTACAAAGTGGGCAAAAATTTGAGTGTATATGTCAGCAGGAATTGATTTTTTGATATGAGGTGGGGGTCAAGATATCATCATGACCTTAGGATGGGGAAGATATCTTGTCACAACAGGAAGTGCTAATACTGAAGGAAAAGTTTGGTGAATTACATTTGAGTTAAGAACCTCTTGTCAAAAGTAACTGAGAGAATAAAAAGTCAAATCATGGAGCTGGAGAAAATACTTGCAATACATAGAAATAGCAGAAAACATGTTTCCAGAACATATAAGGAACTCCTACATGTTAACAGAAAATAATTTTTACCAGTTTTCTGTGAATTTGAAACTGCTCAAAAAACTAAAGTGTATTTTTTAAAACACAAAAGGAAAGGGAAGGGGAAGGGGAGCGGAGATTAACTCATTAGAAAAATGAGCAAAGAAGTGGAACACTTTCCCAAATATAATATCCAAGTAGTTAACAAGCATATGAAAAGGTGCTTAATTTTTGCATAAGGTGCAAGAAAGGGGTCCAGTTTCAGTTTTCTACATATGGCCAGCCAGTTTTTCCAACACTATTTATTAAATAGAAAATCCTTTCCCCATTGCTTGTTTTTCTTGGATTTGTCAAAGATCGGATGGTTGTAGATGTGTGGTGTTATTTCTGAGGCCTCTGTTCTGTACTCAAGATGGATTAAAGACTTAAATGTAAGATCTAAAACCATAAAATCCCTAGAAGAAAACCTAGGCAATGCCATTCAGGACATAGGCATAGGCAAAGACTTCATGGCTAAAACAAAAAAAGCCAAAATTGACATATGGGATCTAATTAAACTGAAGAGCTTCTGCACAGCAAAAGAAACTATCATCAGGTGAACAGCAACCTACAGAATGGGCGAAAATTTTTGCCATCCATCCATCTGAAAAAGGGCTAATATCCAGAATCCACAAAAAACTTAAACAAATTTACAAGAAATAAACAACCCCATCAAAAAGTGGGTGAAGGATATGAACAGACACTTCTCAAAAGAAGACATTTATGCGGCCAACAAATATATGAAGAAAAGCTCATCATCACTGGTCATTAGAGAAATACGAATCAATACCACAATGAGATATCACTTCATGCCAGTTAGAATGGTGATTATTAGTCAGGAAACAACAGATGCTAGAGAGGCTGTGGAGAAATAAGAATGCTTTTACACTGCTGGTAGGAGTGTAAATTAGTTGAGCCATTGTGGAAGACAGTGTGGGGATTTTTCAAGGATCTAGAACTAGAAATACCATTTGACTCTGCAATCCCGTTACTGGGTATATACCTAAAGGATCATTTTACTATAAAGACACATGCACATGTGTGTTTACTACAACACTATTTACAATAGCAAAGACTTGGAACCAACCCAAATGCCCATCAGCGATAGACTGGATAAAGAAAATGGGACACATATACACCATGGAATACTATGCAACCATAAAAAAAGAGTGAGTTCCTGTCCTTTGCAGGGACATGGATGAAGCTGGAAACTATCATTCTCAGCAAACTAACACAGGAACAGAAAACCAACCACCACATGTTCTCATTCGTAAGTAAGAGTTGAACAATGAGAACACATGGACATGGAGGGGAACATCACATACCAGGGCCTGTTGGGGGCTGGGGCGCAAGGGGAGGGATAGCATTGGGACAAATACCTAATGCATGTGGGGCTTAAAACCTGGATGATGGGTTGATGGGTACAGCAGACCACCATGGCACATGTATACCTATGTAATGAACCTGCACATTCTGCACATGTATCCCAGAACTTAAAGTATAATTTGAAAAAAAAAAATAGGTGCTTAAACTTCTTAGTGATTCTGGACATAGAACTTATTATCACAACTCTTTGCTAAACACACACCACAGTGATTGAAATTGAAGACTTACAATACCAAATATTACCAATACACAAATTTGAACTCTCACACACTGTAAGTGTTTGAGTCTCCACTAAAGCGAAAGTGTGATGCCATATGACCCAGTGATTTCATTTCTAGATAGGTGTACATAGGTTTCTAAAAGTATGTATGTTCAATAAATAATATATAATCATATTTATAGCAGCATTGTCTTAATAACACTAATCTGAAACAACCTAAATGCAATGGTAAAAGCATAGTGGCACTATCATATAATAGAATATTATATAGCAATGAGAATTTATTAGCATATGGATGGATAATTTCACTTATATACATTTGGCAAAAGAAGACAGAGTAGTATATACAATTCCATTTACATAAAGTTTAAAGAAGGTGAAAATAAACAATTGTGATAGAAGACAGGACGGTGTGTATCTCTGCAGGGAGAGAATCATGACCGAGTGAGGATACAGAGGTTGTCTAGAGTGCTGCCAATATTCTATTTCCTGTGATGGGAGGTGGCAGTTTCATGAGTGTATCCACTTTTTGAATATTCATCAAGCTGCACATTTACCATTTGTTCACCTTTCTATGTACAGAACCTGTCTGGCAAAGGATGACCTTTCTTTAGAGGATGGCAGGAGAGCCAGAAGAAAGTGCAGACGGCACAGGCATCAATCAGATCTGTTGTTTCCATTTTAGTAATGAGAGACGTTGTACTATTAATTTAGGTCTACTGTACCCTGGTCCTTTGAAGTGTTTTCAGATTTTCTTTTCCATGCATTTTCAGTGTGTGCTGGCAAATGCAGCTTGTTTCCTTTTTGCTAATACACACTAAAAAGATGTGCCTGAATCTGTTCCTCTATGCTATTAGCAGTTTCCAGGTACCAGGTCCCCACCTGCATGAGTACTACATGGACAAGCTACTTTGATGGCTCTCAGGTCCCATCCACCCTGGAGAGGTCTCTACAGTGTCCTTGAAAGATCCAATTTTACCTTCCTCCTTCTTCCTCATTCTCATCCCACCCAAGGTTTCTTTAGGGAGAAGCAGCAGCTCTTTTATTCTTTGCTGCTATCTGCTTTATTCTCCTAAAGGAATTTCTTTTTAAGGCCGGGCGCGGTGGCTCAGGCCTGTAATCCCAGCACTTTGGGAGACCAAGGCGGGTGGATCACGAGGTCAAGAGATCGAGACCATCCCGGTCAACATGGTGAAACCCCGTCTCTACTAAAAATACAAAAAATTAGCTGGGCATGGTGGCGCATGCCTGTAATCCCAGCTACTCAGGAGGCTGAGGCAGGAAAATTGCTTGAACCCAGGAGGTGGAGGTTGTGGTGAGCCGAGATCGCGCCATTGCACTCCAGTCTGGGTAACGAGAGTGAAACTCCGTCTCAAAAAAAAAAAAAAAAAGGAATTTCTTTAAAAAAAAAAAATGTTATCAGGAATCAGAAACGGTCACAATTCTTTTCAGAAAAAAATGATTTATTGAGGTATGACTGACATTCACAAAGCTGTCTATATTTAATGTGCATGATTGGATGAGTTTGGAGATAGATATGTATACACCTGGGAAACCATCACCAAATTCTATATCATAAACATCCACCCATTCTGCAAATTTCTTCCCATCCTCTTTATTATTATTTTTTGCATGTGATAAGAACAGATCTCCCGTCTTAGCAAATTTTAAGTATACAATACAGTATTATCTATAGGCACTATGCTGTACAATAGATGTCTAGGACTAAACCATCTTGTGTAACTGAAACTTTACACACTTTGACTAGCTCCTCCATGTTCCCCCTCTTTCTAGCCCCTAGCAATGACCATTCAACTCTCTGCTTCTTTGAGTTAGACTATTTTCGATTCCTCATAAAGTGGTATCAGGAAGTATTTGCCCTTCTTAAACACTGATAAGTTATTAAAGTTGCTAAGAGAGCATGCAAATGTACATTTCCCCGAGGAGAATTTTTATTAGAGTGGAACTGCTATTTGTCTCAAAAATGTCATTGTCTTGTTTGATTTTTCAGAAAAGGGGATGAGGAGGTAGATAAATATTTCTGTTTCTTTTGTTCAAATATATGACGTAAAGTGTTTTGTACCTGCTGTTTATATGAATGTAGACTGGTTCAACAATAATACTGCTGTCAGTCCTAGAAGAGAATCTAAACTTCTGAGGAAGGCATATTGGTAATTAAATATTGATACATACTACACCTTTCATAGATGTTGTGTGGATAGTTCCAGAATGTAAAGGGTGCTTTCTTCTTTCCTTTACCCTCCCCATTTTCCTTTCCTTCTTCCTACTTCCTCATTTTCTTTGTTATTTCTTTTCCTCCTCCTCTGCTACCCAAGCAGATCACTGTCTAATGCAGACTCACATACATTTCTGATTAAACCAAAAATCTGAAGGATAGAAATGATTTTGAGCAATGGCCATGTTTACAAGCAGTTTATTTCGAGTGGAGACCAGGGGTCCTGGAATAAAAATGTGAAGAATTTGCTGTTCTAGTAGTTGGATTGAAAAGAGGGAAATTCAATTCAATTATCTTAGAAATCCATTAGCTAATGAATAGTTTTATTAGTGTTCCCAGAAAAGTTTGGCTCAAATGCTTCGGTGGGCAACTGCTCAGCTTAGAAGAGACCAGAGAGGGGATGTACTAGGGGAGATGTGACCTGCAGAAAATTACATTGTAAGCCAGAATCTGTCAGTTGGTAGGAATCATTTGGTGGGAAACATCAGAGGGCTGGGCTGAAGATAATGTAGCCATAAATTCTTCTATTAGAGCACAAGCACAAGGGTTCTGAATTTGTAATGCTTTGCCTTGAAAGGGAATGGGTGACTGAATTCATTGAGAACCTGTACAAGTTACATGATTTGTGAATAAGGGATTGATTGATAAAGGTGGCCTGTTTATTGAAAATACTTACTTCTCAAATTTATAGCATAAGGCTCAAGTATTTGCATCATAAACTTAGAAGGGCAAATTCACAAGTGCCATATTATTGAGTGTTCACATTACATGTTCCCTTCTCAAAGATGCCTTCCTTAACCCTTTAGGGAATGAAGCCTATTTCTAGTTGTAGTTCCACCTTATTATGCTATTTTCTGTTTACTGTCTGCAGACCTCCTCCACTACGATGCAAGTTTATCTTCTTTTGGAACAGGAACTCAGCTTGTCTTACAGAGTACAGAACACACAAGTTATTAAATATTAAACTGAATGTCTAACACAGCAACTAATGGCCAAAGACATTCATGATAGTGGCCATAAAGGTACATTTTTAAATCTCCTAGCACTAAGAATAGAAGCAGAAATATAGAAATAGCCTATTAAAAATTTGTGGGTAGATAAATGTTTCAATGACTGAATGAGTACAGACACATAATCTGAAAACCCAAGTGTGGGCTGAGAGTAAGAAACCATGGGCCAGAGCTTTGATGGTTTATTACATGACAGTGACATGTTTCAGGGGTGTTTCCACATGTGTGCCTGAGATATGCACGTTGGATACCTGAGGTTCTAAACCAAAGAATAAAAATCATTCAAAGTTCCTGTTTCCCTTATAAATATTAGTAGTTCCTGGAACCTCCTCCACTCACCTCTATCTCCTCTAACTGAATGTGTACCAAGTTGCTCTTTTCCACACACCTTCTTAGGTTGTATACTGCTATACAATTTATCTTCTCTTGAGTTCTCTGAAGAATCAGCTAATCACTAATTTACTTTTACCTTCATCATCTCAGACACCACAAATAATTTTTGAGCCCCTCTCTATGACAGATACGCAGATTGGGATGGGCAGTTAGGAGGGTCTGCATTGTGGTGGAAGGGATAATGACCCGAAAGATGCCTACACTCTCATCTCAGAACCCGTGAGTATGTTACTCACATGACAAAGAAGACTTTGTAGATGTATTAAGTGTTTTGTGGTGGGGAGACTATCCTGGGTTTTCCATGTTGACCCAATGAAATTACAAGGTCTCCATATGAGAGGTAGGTAGCAAGATCAGAGTAAGAGCAGATGATCTGACAGCAGAATCAGAGATTGAAGGAATTCAGGGTCATGAGCCAAAGAGTGAGGACAGCCTCAGAAGCTGGAAAAGGCATGAGAACAAACTCTACCTTGGAGCCTCCAGAAAGAACTCAGTCCTGTTGACACCTTAATGTTAGTGCAGTGAAACCCATTTCAGATTTCTGATCCCCCATCAGTAAGATATTAAATTTATGTTGTTGTAAGTCACTAGTTTTGTGAGAAGTTGTCACAGCAGCAGTAGAAAACTAACTCAACAAAAGAGCATGATGAGAGGCCTAACCTTAAGGAGCTTACAAGACAGTTTATCTTTGACTTTTCACATATGACCTTTTACATATAGTAAGTCGTCTACTCTTGAACACACCTGCATGCTCTCCTTACATCCTCCATAGCTTTTATTATGACCTTTACATTCCCACCCAGGCTTTCACCTTTAATTCCCAGTTAATGATTTTTTAAATTGTATTATTTCATAACTTAGCTAATGTAATAGCCTCCTGATGGTTTTCTCTTTCTGATTCTTTCTTCCTTTGTGATCCAACTTGGTAAATGTTCTTACCCTGCCACTTAATCATGGATTTGTTCTATCAGTTTATGGACTAAAGAGTGAATCTACCATAATTACTATTTAGTGTATCAACAGAGCATCAGCCTTACTTAGAAACATTCAGTTCTTCCACATTCCTGCCACACACAGTGCCTCCTCTGTAGGCTGGAGTGTTAGTAAGTCTTTTGTTATATTAATTCTACCTTTCTAGGTGTATCTCTATTTATTCCCCAAAACTAGTGAACTAAATGCTCAAGTACACCTTCTGCACCTTCTTCACCTCTTCTCATGCCACTTCTTTTCCTAAAAATGTACTTCTCACAATATTATCTATCAGAATTTTATTTTTTCCTCAAAGTGGTAGAACAATTCACTGGGAGAGGACTAGATTTGAGGTTTTGTGGAGAGTAAGACACCAATCCATGTAATTGTTTATTTTTATCTGGTATCTTTCAGGGTCAATCTTGTGTTGTTTTAGTATATGCAGCATTCCTATCATCTAGTACACACTACGCAGCACTTAACTACATACTTGCCCACGGCCGACACCCATAAAATACTGGTTTGAAATGAGTTCACAAAAGTATTAACAATCTATTAGCCCACTTGCAAAGGAAAGTTACATGTTATGTTGATTGTTATGACTGACAAATTGTACGAGAAGTACAAAAAACAACTTCCACATCTGTATCTTTAATTTTTGTGCAAAATTAAAAGATCAAATTCTAGGAAATGATTTCAAATAATTAGAGTGGATAATCTGTTTATAGTATCTTCAGGGTTTATAATCACGACAGTTTTTATTTAAAGAGGTTATCTCAGCTGTCACACTTGTTGTAAATCCCTGGAGCTGAAGTTGCATGGTGAATAGGGTATCTGACTCCTCTGCTTTAGGCCATACATATTTCCATGTTTTCTGAAACGTATTTCCTAACTAGCTGTTTCCCACTATCACTGTGAGGGAACATCATGGCTTTTTCGTGATATCTTGTCTGTCTCCCTGGGTGTGTGCCTCATGGACTATAATGAATGAGGCAACCAGATCAAGTAAAGAAAGCTCTGATCTAACAGCAAAAAATCCTGGCTGATTGTCCTGGCTTTGTCACTATTGATTTATAAAACTGTATCAAGTCACTTAACTTCTTTGATCTTCAGTCTTCTTACGTGTGACTGAGGAGTATTCCCAACTTCAAAGGAAGCCCTAGAAGTGGGATTCGAATGGCTATAGATGACTTAATTCCATGCTTCTTTATATAGCTTCCTCCTGGGGTCCCCAGCACTGGGTCTCCCTAATGATGTATCTTCTCTATCCCCAGAGTACATCCTTCCATGACAGGGGAGAGAGAAAAGTCTTCATGCTGGAAGTACTCTGGATAATGGCAACTTGGGGTGTCTCTTTATTGCCTCCTGGATGAGGAAGAATTTGATGGGAGGCTCTCAGAGCCTACACCTGCTGCCAGCAGTGACAGTGGCCCATCACATTCCTCTCTGCTTGCTCAGTCTAACCATATATTTTAAAAATTTTCATCAGAGACAGCACAGGGTGGGAATAAAAGTCTAACCATGGTATCATACTCTCTGCTGTCCTTACCGTCAAGTTTTAGCTGCAATAGTGGACAAGCTACTCAATCTTTCTGTGCCTCAGTTGTTTCATCTGGTGAATTTAAGATGATATTAATAGTACCTAGTTTCAGAGGTATTACAAGGATTGAGTAAATATAAAATGTTTGAAACAGTGCATGGCAGATAGAAAGTACACCATGTCATTTAGCTGGTTATCATGAAACTATCAGTTAGGAGGAGTAGCAGTAAGAGGAAGAGAAAGAGAAGGATGAAGAGAAGGAGTAATGTTCAACAGCTTTCCTTCCCAGCAGAACACGTGTTCTGCAGGGCACTCAAACCCCATGCCACCTTGTCCTGGATATGCTCCAGCCTCCTTCCTCCATGGCCTCCAGCCAATTAGCCTGGCTGATCTTCTAGAACCCAACATACACTTCCTGTTTTCTTTGCTGTTTTGCTCAGTCAGAATGTTCTGCCTTTCCTTCTCTACATATCAAAATTGTATCCATCTTCCAACTTAAAGCTAAATGGCATCTTTGTGAAGCCTTTCCAAGTCATTCAATCATATTTAAGTTCTTTTCCCATGTTTGCCTTTAATCTTCTTCTCATATGGTACTACTTTCCATTCTGTTTTATATTGGAGTTAGTGGTTTCCATTTTAGGATCCCAGCTATATGCTAATTTCCTTGAGGGCATAACCCTCCAGGGCTTATATTTGCCCTCTCTATCTTCTGGGTTAAACCACCCATCAGTACAAGGCACGCAGCAGCCAGGGAAGCTGATGCCATGCATAACTTCTCCATGCACATCTTCCTTCCCTGGACAGTTTCTGCTTCCATGCCATATACCTGTTAGCCAAGAGGAATGAACAGAAAGCAATAACTATAGCCATCTTCATCACTTTGAATAAAACTAGTAAACAAAGAGAAGGAGAGTAATTTGCTGATACTACGTTATGATTCTTTGATTGGGACAAATATATAACCCCTCTACCTGTTATTATCCCCCAAAACGCCCATAATGTGCCAGCCTTAAGATAAAGCAACACTTATATTAGAAGTCAAACATAAAGATGATAAGCCCAATTGCACAGTGATTCCAAATTTGAACAATGGAAAAGAGATGGGTAGAGAGCAAAGGGTGATACACCGCAGGAAATGGAATGGAAATTCAAGCCTGAGAATAAATCCAAAAGTCTACAGATAAAGTCTATCCTTAAAACCTAGGCTTCTTAACACATTCTTCATGACAGACTCGAAATACAGATTTTATTTCTGTCAATTGAAAGAATTTTGTATTTTATATCAAAAACTGGAAGAAAAAAATTCAGCCAAACTTTAATATTCATACTTTTCTCTGGGGAAGACATACTGTCATATCGATAGGTTTTAACTATTTTGCATTTTTTTGCATCTGATTTTATCTTCCTTCATCATTTAATATTCAAAGTGTTTCATTCTTCAATTATAAATGACTTATGTTTAGTTTCTTGGCTACATTTCAATGGTCTTTGTAACCATATTAACTTTTTAAAGAGTTGAAATAAAATAGGATTTCTTAATATTGAATAAAGGAAGGTTTTCCATTCACCCACACAAATCATTGTTTTATCTTTTTTAAGTTTTAAAATAATCATGGTTGAGCAAGTAACCAAGAAACAGGTCTATATATTGCGTTTGAAAGCAATGTACTAGAGCTCCATAAATGAAATTAAAAGACTAGAAGAATTTTCAAAGGACATTGTCTCCCAGATGAGTTATTTTATGCTAAAACTACGTTTTGTTTTAGTTAATGCCAATTATATGACTTCTGTGCTCAAAAGGAAGAAATTCAGAATTGAGAGCAATGTCAAGGTTATGCCATGAAGGAAGATCTCATTTGTAAAGGGAGGGAGAGAACCGAACCTTCTTACCTCTTGCTCTTTCATTGATACAAACTGGAGGAAAAAACAACCTGATTTTGCCCTTTAGTGTAATGGACAAAGTAGGAATAAAAGTTGGCTTTTCTTTCAGCAACTCTGTGCTTTTCAGAGAGAAGTCCTCATGAATAGGGCAGTAGGGACTTCTGAATCTAGGGAACAAAAACCTTTTTCTCAGTCATTTTATTTTTTGTGCGGGGGTAAGGGTAGGGTTGCTGACACTACTCAGTATAATTCTATTTGAGACAGAGTTCTAGTTGTTTTAGTTTTTATTCTAAATACCTGGTAGTCATGGTATAATGATTATCTTCCTCAAACTCTCAAGGCAATGTTTTTCAATATGTGATCCCTGAGCATTCTGGGCAAATAGGGCCATATTCTTTAAGCCCATTTTTCTTTGATTTGGAAAAGCTTTTTAGAAGACTGTGAGAAGTGAGGTATCTGCAAAGAGCAAAGGAAATGTGTATTTACAATGTGCTCAGTTACTCTGCTTGTTGAGAGTCTTAGTTTCCATGTTTCAGGATTGGTTTGATGGAAATAATTTAAATTTGTACCTGCAGATTCCATTGCATCTACACTATAGGATACTTGGTATTTCAATGAAGATGCATGATGGTATAGAAAGTTCATTAAAGAGGAGTAGGCTTTTTACTTTTTTTAAGCAATCCTGTATGATATGATGTGAGTGCGCGCGCGCGCGCACACACACACACACACACACACAGAGTATTTAACAAAGAAAGTAACTGTTCTCAAAGAAACTGCCATCTAAATAGGTAACTGATCACATGAGGAAGGACAAAAATGTATACTGCAACACATGAACAAACTAATTTCCTATTTAAATAACAATAGCAACAAACCCCTATATACCATCTACTTTGCCATAGGAACTGTTCGAAGCACTTTACATGCATGTATGTATTCAATCCCCATAACAACCTTATGTAGTAAGTACTACTGGAATGTGAGTTAGGCTGAGTAGAAGAAACATGTACTTTATCTTTCTCCCAACCACAGTGCCAAGACCAAGTGAGCTCTTTGAAATTTAAGATCACAACTCTTCTTTGCAGGAGACTGCTTTATTCCAGCAAAGATGATGAACAACAGTGGCTTACAGTTTACAAAGCAAGAATGTCAGGTGGTAAACTGTGCTATACAGATTTTAATTAAGACATTTTTATATACTTAATATTATTTTAATCCCCTACACCATGTCTGCATGGAGTAAGCATGCATATGATGAAGGAATGAATGAAAACTTAGTTCTGTTGGAAGAAAAGAGGACTGTCCAGGAGTCAACTCAACACAGTAAGCATTTAGTATAAATAAGGAAGGGAGGATTGTCCAGGAGTCAATTCAATCAGTATTTAGTGCAGTCCAAGCCACATGTGGAGTGTCAAAGTATAGAAAGATGACTCAGGCAGCGCTTACTGAACAATGTCTTGGAGGTAGAAGTAGGAAATGAGCCCTGACATGCAGAACTCTGGACAACACATCTGTTAGGATATGAGGAAAGGATGACACAGAACAGGGAAAGGCCTGAGAAATTTCAGCAAAATTAACTGCATATGGTGGCATGCACCTGCCCTTGGGTGTCATCTTTGATGAAGTTTTAAAAGTTAAGATTTAATGATGATAGTGAGTTAAACCCAAGTAGACCTGGGTTCTGAGATTTCAGTTAGAACTGATGTCTTGCTATAGCTTTTGTGTCTGTCTCCTTCCATACCCTTTGCATTTCTAAAGAACTATGAAGTGAAGGCAAAGTTCTACTCTTTTCTAATTCTATGAAAACTGTACTTGTTTTGTGGTTATGGGACTGGGGGTGATGGTACATAACCACATCTATCTACATACCACTGATGTGAATTTTAATATGTGGCTCTCTCCAGGAAAAAGCTTCAGTTTTGTATGCTCATTTTCAACACTCTACTGATGTTTGTTCCATAGGACCACAGGACACCAGAGTCTCTTACAATGTTAATCGAACATAATCTCTGTTTCTCTCTCTCTCTGTCATTGTCCTCTATCTCTTTATCGTTCTTTCTCTGCCACACACTCACACAAATGCCTGTACACACACAAGTTATATAATCCTGTCCCAGGTACAAATACTATTTCTAACTGCTTCATAGATTTTTATTATTTCAACTAAGCTATTTCTGGGCATCCTAAGCACTTTATAATATATTAAATATCACAAAAATATACTGATATCATATAATCTAATTGAGGAGAAAAATATATATGTAAGTTTTAAATGTTTAATGAATATAGCATTTTATATAATGTACGTTTCTGCTTTTAATGAACTTTCTTGTATGTTATCTACTTTGATCTTCAACCAAAAGTTGACGGGAAGTTAAGGTTGATGGGAAAGTTATTAATATCTCCATTTTAAGGATGAGGGGCTGATCCAGGGAGTTAACCAGTCCATTATTACATAGATTGTATGTGATATGGTTAGGAACAGAAGCCTTCATAACATCTTCTGAAATCTGATCCACTGTTTCACAATTGCCCCATTTATCCTTTGAATAGGGCCAGGGAGAGAAAAATGCTCAAATTGTAATAAAGAGATTCTGGGTCACAGGACTTGGAACCACACCATTCTCTTGGGAAAGGAAAGCAGAGTGGAGAGTCTGAAAGTGAATGGGGCCTGAGGCCAAAGGAGAGAATGGCTGAGTGGGAACAGGGCCATCACAGATTGAACAATGCTGAGTGGACATGGGAAAGGTACCAGCTGGAAATGCAAAAAGCAAAATGGATAGCAGCTCCTGCCAAATGGGTACGTGATTGAAACAGGCTGAATCAGTAATTGAAACACAGAACTTCCTTCCAGGAAAATATTTCACATCTCTGTCCTACCAATAATAAGGCCCAAGAGGGGCCACATATTAATCAGATGACTAAGTACATGTATAGCTATCTAAAGCTTAGGAAAGTCAGGTTTAAGAAAGCAGACAATTCTCCCTAAAATGGTTCAACACAAAGCCTATCAAAATGGCAGCAGAAATGAAGAAGTAAATCCTACATTTTATATAGGATGCAAAGGATCTGGAATAGATAAAACAGTCTTTTAAAAGAAGAATAAAGTTAGAGGACTCTCACTTCTCAATTTCAAAACTTACTATAAACTACAGTATTTAAAACAGTACCATACTGGCACAAGGGTAGACAAAGATTGACAGAAAAGAATAAAAGTTCAGAAATAAATCCTTGTATCTGATGTCAATTGGTTTTTGGCAAAAGTGCCAAAGGGATTCATTGAGGGAATAAATAATTTCTTCTGCAGATACTGCTGGGATAATTAGGTATTCACAAATAAAAAACTTCAAGTAGATCCTTACCTCACACCATGTGCAAAAAAATACCACAAAGGGGATCATAGACCTAAATATGGTAGGTAAAATTACAAAATTTTTTAGAATAAAATCTTTACTACTTTGAGTTAAGCAAAATGTTCCTGATATGACACCACAAACATAAGCCATAAAAAGAAATAAAATGATTAACTGAACTTTATCTCGTACTTTTAGATTGTATGTGACGGTTCAGTAGGATTCAACAAAGTGGTGTATGTTTAATGGATTGAAACCCCTTTGTGTCAGTAAGTTTGCTGCTTGTCCTCTGCTCTACTCTGGAAAAAATAAAAAACAAAACAGTAATAGTAACTGTAGTAGTTTTCCATGGCTGCTGTAACAAATTACTGCAAAACGGTAGATTGAAATGTCACAAATTTATACCTTACAGTTCTAGAGATCAGAAGTTGAAAATTCATTTCACTAGGCTAATGCCAAGGTGTGGGCAGGGCTGGTTCCTTCAAGAGGCACCAGAGGAGAATCTATTTTCTTTCATTCATTCTTTTATTTATTTTATTATACTTCACGTTCTGGGGTACATGTGCAGAATGTGCAGGTTTATTACATAGGTAGACACGTGCCATGGTAGTTTGCTGCATCCATCCCCCTCCCGTAATCTACATTAGGTATTTCTCCTGTTAGCCCTCCCCAATCCCCCAACCCCCTTCTATCCCCTCCTCCAATTCCCCCACCCCCCACAAGCCCTAGTGTGTTATATTCCCCTTCCTGTGTCCATGTGTTCTCACTGTTCAACACCCACTTATGAGTGAGAACATGTGGTGTTTGATTTTCTGTTCTTCTGTCAGTTTGCTGAGAATGATGGTTTCCAGCCTCATCCATGTACCTGCAAAGGACATGAACTCATCCTTTTTTATGGCTGCATAGTATTCCATGGTGTATATGTGCCACGTTTTCTTTATCCAGTCTATCATCGATGGGCATTTGGGTTGGTTCCAAGTCTTTGCTATTGTAAACAGTGCCACAATAAACATACATGTGCATGTGTCTTTATAATTGAATGTTTTATGATCCTTTGGGTATATACCCAGTCATGGGATTGCTGGGTCAAATGGTATTTCTATTTCTAGATCCTTGAGGAATTGCCACACTGTCTTCCACAATGGTTGAGCTAATTTGCACTTCCACCAACAGTGTAAAAGCATTCCTATTTCTCCACATCCTCTCTAGCATCTGTTGTCTCTAGATTTTTTAATGATCACCATTCTAACTGACGTGAAATGTGGTATCTGAATGTGGTTTTGATTTGCATTTCTCTAATGACCAGTGATGATGAGCTTTTTTTTTTTTTTCATGTTTGTTGGCTGCATAAATGTCTTCTTTTGAGAAGTGCCTATTCAGATCCTTTGCCCACTTTTTGATGGGGTTGTTCTTTTCTTGTAAATTTCTTTAAGTTCTTTGTAGATTCTGGTTATTAGCCCTTTGTTAGATGGGTAGATCCCCCCAATTTTTTCCCATTCTGTTGGTTGCTGATTCACTCTAATGATAGTTTCTTTTGCTGTACAGATGCTTTTAAGTTTAATTATATCCCATTTGTCTATTTTGGCTTTTGTTGCCATTGCTTTTGGTGTTTTAGTCATGAAGTTCTTGCCCATGCCTATGTCCTGAATGGTTTTGCCTAGGTTTTCTTCTAGGGTTTTTATAGTGTTAGGTCTCATGTTTAAACCTTTAATCCATTAGAGTTAATTTTTGTATAAGATGTAAGGAAGGGATCCAGTTTCAGCTTTCTGCATATGGCTAGCCAGTTCCCCCAACACCATTTATTAAATAGGGAATAGTATTCCCATTGCTTCTTTTTGTCATGTTTGCCAAAGATCAAATGGTTGTAGATGTGTGGTGTTACTTCTGAGGGCTCTATTCTGTTCCATTGGTCTATATCTCTGTTTTGATACCAGTCCCATGCTGCTTTGATTACTGTAGCCTTGTAGTATAGTTTGAAGTCAGGTAGCATGATGCCTCCAGCTTTGTTCTTTTGCTTAGGATTGTCTTGGCTATGTGGGCTCTCTTTTGGTTCCATATGAAGTTTAAGGTGGTTTTTTCCAATTCTGTGAAGAAGGTCAATGGTAGCTTGATGGGAACACCACTGAATTTATAAATTACTTTGGGCAGTATGGCCATTTTCATGATATTGATTCTTCCTAACCATGAGCATGGAATGTTTTTCCATCTGTTTGTGTCCTTATTTCCTTCAGCAGTGGTTTGTAGTTTTTCTTGAAGAAGTCCTTCACATCCCTTGTTAGTTGTATTCCTAGGTATTTTACTCTCTTTGTTGCAAATGTGAATAGGAGTTCACTTATGATTTGGCTGTTTATGTGTTATTGGTGTATAGGAATGCTTGTGATTTTTGCACATTGATTTTGTATCCTGAGACTTTGCTGAAGTTGCTTATCATCTTAAGGAGATTTTGGGCTAAGATGATGGGGTCTTCTAAATATACAATCATGTCATCTGCAAATAGAGACAACTTGGCTTCTTCTTTTCATAATTGCATACCCTTTATTTCTTTTTCTTGTCTGATTGCCCTGGCCAGAACTTCCAATACTATGTTGAATAGGAGTGGTGAGAGATGGCAACCTTGTCTAGTGCCAGTTTTCAAAGGGAATGCTTCCAGATTTTGCCCATTCAGTATGATGTTGGCTGTGGGTTTGTTGTAAATTGCTTTTATCATTTTGAGATACGTTCCATCAATACCTAGTTTATTGAGAGTTTTTAGCATAAAGGGCTGCTGAATTTTGTCAAGGGCCTTCTCTGCATCTATTGAGATAATCATGTGGTTTTCATCTTTGGTTCTGTTTACGTGATAGATTATGTTGATAGATTTGCATATGTTGAACCAGTCTTGCACCCCAGGGATGAAGCATACTCGACTGTGATGGATAAGATTTTTAATGTGCTATTGGATCTGATTTGCCCGTATATTATTGAAGATTATCGCATAAATGTTCACTATGAATATTGGCCTGAAATTCTCTTTTTTAGTTGTCTCTGACAAGTTTTGTTATCAGGGTGATGTTGGTCTCATAAAATGAGCGAGGGAGAATTCCCTCTCTTTTTGTATTGCTTGGAATAGTTTTAGAAGGAATGGTCCCAGCTCCTCTTTGTACATCTGGTAGAATTCAGCTGTGAACCCATCTGGACCTGGGCTTTTTTTTGGTTGGTAGGCTATTAATTGCTTCTTCAACTTCAGATCTTGTTATTTAGGGATAGCTCTTGGTCTATTTAGGGATTCAACTTCTTCCTGGTTTAGTCTTAGGAGGGTGTAAGTGTCCAGAAATTTATCCATTTCTTCTTGATTTACTAGTTTATGTGCATAGAGGTGTTTGTAGTAATCTCTGATGGTAGTTTGTATTTCTCTGAAATCAGTGGTGATATCCCCCTTTAGCATTTTTTATTGCATCTATTTGATTCTTCTCTCTCTTCCTGTTTATTAGTCTGTCTAGCAGTCTATCTATTTTGTTCATCTTTTCAAAAAACCAGCTCCTGGATTTGTTGATTTTTTGAAGGGTTTTTGTGTCTCTGTCTCCTTCAGTTCTGCTCTGATCTTTGTTATTTCTTGTCTTCTGCTAGCTTTTGAGTTTGTTTGATCTTGCGTCTCTCATTTATTTAATCATGACGTTAGGATACAAGGAGCTCTTCCTATTCAGCCATCTCAGTGGAAGTCCTCAGTCCCGAAAATCTATTTTCTTTCCTGTTTCAGCTTCTGGGGACCACCTACATTGCTTGCTCAGGGCCATTGCCTCGTTCAAAGGAGGAAGGATCACAGCACCTTGCAATTCTCTGACTTTGATGTCTGCTGGCATTATCACATTGTTTTCTCTCCTTCTGCCTCCCTTTCTGACCCTTCTGCCCTCCTCTAATAAAGAAACCACATGAGTAATCCAGGATAATCATGACATCTCGAGATACTTATTTTAATCATATCTGCACAGTTTCCTTTGAGATGTAAGGTAATGTATTCCGCAGGTTCCAGGGATTAGAACGTGGACATTTATCTATATATATTTTTTGAGGGTGGAGTCATTATTCACCTTATTTCAGTCATTAACAGTATCACCAAAAATACTGATTCTGGAATTACCCAGTGTATCAGTTTTTTTAGCTGATACAATAAATGAAATGTAATAATAACATTTATATACATATATATATAATTTAATCTTAATAAGTTGTCTCTTTTTAAAGAAATGTGTGTATGTGACTGTGTTGCTGTGTGAAGGAGACTGTCAGATTTGAGAGCTGATTCTGCACTTTTAGTTTCATACTAAGAAACTAAAAATATCACTAAATGCAAAGTACAGATATAGGGATCATGGTGTGAACAGACTATCACATTTCTAGTCCTTTTGAGAAAGGGCTATACTTTTGGGTAATTGTAGGACACCAGCTGGTGGAATATTTAGAATGACGTTATTTCTTTATTTTTTTTAATTTTCTTAAACATCTGGTCGCTTCTAGTAGATTTTTATGTCAGAGAATTTTAATTTTCTCTTGAGTTCTGGAAATAATTACTCCTGCCATACGTTCACAGCTTCAACTTGATTTCCTTGCTAAAATTTAAGATTATTTTAAATCCTAGTGTTAGAGTTTGTGACTCTCTGATATAATAATTTAAGGATGTATTGATTACATTTATCCTAGGTTAATGATTTAATAATGTCCTACTGAACAGAATAGGATCTACTTAGGAAAAGTGATGTCAGTGGTTTGAAAAGTTTGATATTTTTAACATCTGTCTCCTACCATTTCATCCTATATCTAGGGGTAATTATTATTCTCCAAGGAGAAATAAATTCATCTATTGACTTTTATTTATATCCTGCTTTATTAAAAAAGCTTTATGAAATTTGGTTTTTGTTTTGTTTTATTTTCATTTGGAAATATGTGTCTGGGGCAACTAAATCTGTTATAAAAATCTCAATGGCACTTTCAAACCTTCTCCTTGAAACCTTCCAGTTCAGAACTGAGAAAAGCTTCCAGTGCTCTTTAGAGCCATATTTTTGACTCAGGTGTCTACAAACCATCTCAAATGGTGGATTGGAGTTGGCACATCAATGATAGCTAATATGCTGAGTGCTCTCCTGGACACCGGCCTGGCACAGAGTGGACTACGTTTACTACCCTTGAAATCTGTGTATGTCCAGCGGGGTTCTAGCACACTCACTGCCAAGGGATGGGTGCAGTGCTCCCAGTGGGTTAAGCCTGCTCATCTGGTGCTGGGAAGTTGATATCCACTCTGTGGTTGAGGGATCCCATGTGGCTAGAGTCTAAAATTTGGCCCAAGGTGAAGTACTTTGCAGTTATTATCTTGGTTAATTTCATAACTTCCTTATAAATAAGCATCATAGTTATTCATGTTTTACAAGCAAGGACTCTGAGATAAATATGAAAATAATTTCTCTCTTTACTGGAATGGAAAATTCAAGAAATTCTTTTTGCATTTTTGGTCTCCATTTTTCGGTATTGTTTAAAAACATGGGTTTTGGGGTCTGAATTTCAATCCTGAGTTGAGCACTTAATAGCCCAGCAGCCTTGAGCAAGTTACTTAACTGCTCTGTGCCTCAGTTTCCCCATTTGTAAAATAAAGATAGAAACAGTGCTTTTCTCAAAGAACTGTCAAAGAGATTACCTGAGATAGGACATGCAGATTACTTGAAACAATGGCTGAGACACTGTAAATATTAACTACATCTCAGTTATTTTTATGTTTTCTACCTCACTCTTTGTATTATAATGTTTTGCACGTGATTTTTTTTTTTTTTTTTTGCAATTAGAAAGTTAGCTCCCTGAAGAAAGGATTCTGCCTTATTTATCCTGAATGGCTAGCACAGAGCAGTCCCTCAATATTTACTTTGTTTATGATTTACTTTTTCATTCACATTATGAAATAGTTTCTGTCCACATTGAATTTATCATCATCAGAAAAGGTCCAAACTTGTCTTCATATAGCAGGGCAACAAAATTAAATAATGTGGTACCTGCTAGACTGAATAGGAACACTGTACTGTGTATTGATGGATGTTCTGAACAGATTTCATGGGAAGAAATGACTATTTATCTGCTGACATGCTTTTATTGGCTCCTGCCATTGCTGGTGACACTTCTGTTGCATAATAAACTCTCACTAATTATACCCAAAGAACATTTTTTTCTTAGCTGCTATTTCATTAATTTATGGGAACTTTTTTTTTTCCAAAATCTATCCTAAGCAAAAGAAAATAAGATTTTGGGAAGACTGCAAAGTAATTAAAGCCTGTTGAAATCGCTTGATGCTAGAGGTAGAATAGTTGGAAAATATTCAGAGATACAGATTGCCACATCTGAGTGGTATACATCCAAGGAAGCTATGCAAATTTACTAATTAGTTTATCAAGTCACTGGCAGTTGTTTTCTAAGGTCTATGGAAAATTAGAAAAGTGTTCTGTGCATTTGAAAGGAATCAGATATAGTCCTAATATATATCCCCACCCTAAAAAAAAGTTGATCCAGGCAATTGGTTCAGTATATGAGGACTTTGGGAACATTTTGTTTGCTTTGTACACTGGAATGAGAACAAAATGAGGTAATTCATCTGATGCTGCTTTGAAAAAATGTTATTGCTGACTTCATTGTTAGTGCATTGTAGAGCACTATTATTCTTACTAGAAGAAATCACCCCATAAACCCTAAAGATAAAACTGATATTAGGGACATGTTATTTAATTCATCAGAATTAACTGAACAATTTATAATAATTTCTTATCACCTGTGAGTCTATACTGTGCCCATAATAACAGCACTAGTTATCATTTGTTGAATACTTACAATGCTCAATGAATTGAAATACTGGATCTTTTACATTTCATACCTCATTTATTATTCACACTATTTTTGAGAATTCTAATTTCCACTTTACAGGTGAAGAACTACAGGTTAAGAGAAAGTAAGAGGTTTGCTCAAGATCACACAGCACAGAAGAGGCCTGTGTCCTTAGACCTTCAAACTCATGTTTAATTGCTCCAGGACACTGCTTTTAACTTTAAGCCACACCATCTCTTGCTCTTCACTTTAAGCCCCACAGAGACCCCTACTTCCCTGGACTGCCTGTGCTGATCCTTGGCCCTTTATATTCCCTGTGCTTTCTTCTTACTTTTAGTACTACACATTATAATTGCTTATAAAAATCAAAGTGATCTGAAGTATTAGACTTTTTGAAATGCCTAATAAGACATCATAGTATATGTTCTTCAAAACTCAGTAATACTGGTGTTGGGACACTCAAAGGTAAAATGGAGAACAAAAGTGCTTTATGATCACAGGAACTAATCCTAATTGGTGGACAGAAAAGCAATATGTGACACATTAACTGTGACATTTATATGCCACCTCCCTATTCTCTGAAAAGAAACATTCCATTCTGTATTAGTCCATTCTCATGTTGCTATAAAGAAATATCTGAGACTGGGTAATTTATATATTTTTAAAAAGGTTTAATTGGCTCATGTTCTACAGGCTGTAGAGGGAGCATAGCAGGTTCTGCTTCTGGGGAGGCCTCAGGAAATTTACAATTGTAGTGGAATGTGAAGGAGAAGCAGGCATATCAAAGGGCAAAAGTGGGAGCAGGCCAGAGCAGGGGCAAGAGGGAGAGAGGGAAGGTGCTACACACTTCTTTTAAACTAAATCTTGCAAGCACTCACTCACTATTGCAAGGATAGTTCCACGGGGGAATTCTACCCCCATGATGCAATCATTTCCCACCAGGTCCCACCTCCAACATTGGATATTACATTTCAACATGAGATTTGGGTGGGGACACAGATCCAAACCATATCACCATCTTTCTTCTCAAAAGAAATTAGCTATGGCCATACTTGTTATTTTTCATAAAACATGGATATCTCATTTTAGTACTTAAGAGAATCTTAAAGATCATAGACAACCTTGTTAAGTTTAAAGACGAGGTTCAGAAGATGAGTACAAGGTCATAAAGATGTCACATAGTATTCATGGGCACCTCCATCAAGCAAGCACAGTTACATTACGACCTTCATTCATTCACATATTCCTGCATTCACTAGTTCCATAAATATTTACCAAGTCCTGGCTAAGTGTCATGCACTGTGCAAAGTCCTGGAGAGTCACCGCATCACTCCTTAAATGCTTAGCCCCTGGGGAGTGGATACTGACATGAAATCAGACAATATCAAATCTGGGTAATAAGTGATAAGCAGAGAAGTATAGGGTACCTGGAGAGTAAACTGAAGGGACGTGTCATCCACCTAGATGAGGTGATGTCAAAGCCAGACCTAAATAATAAGTGGAAGTAGCTAGGAAGTGACAACAGCAAATACATGTTTCTCAATACCCAGTGATGGAAACTGGGTCAGAGAAGCAACAGGAATAATTCCAGGCTTCTGACCCTGAGAGATGTGTAGAAAGGATTTCATGTCCATTGAGAATATAGACATCAGTAAAGATAAATCTTCTGAAAGTGATACTAGGAGTTACATCATTCATTTTAAGATAACAGTGAGAAATCCAGGTGAGGAAAGCTTAAGGGATGTAGGCCCATGTTTCCAGCAGATGAGTAGCTTGGATCAGATGAAGAAGTTTTACATTTGCAATTTTTTTCTCAAAAGAAGACACACAAATGGCCAATAGATATAAGAAACAAAAATGTTCAGCATCACAAATCATCAGAGAAATGCAAATTCACAGCCAAGGTATGGCATCCTAGGGTTGGTGGATGAAGTCAGTCTCATAGAGTCTAATTTCTCAGGATTCACAGTACTCAAATGTGAGAGTGAGACTGTTGCTGTGGGATGCATAAGTGATCTTTACTGGGAGCTAGTCTTCCATCCTTGGTACATTTTTGCAATAGTGAATGTACTGGTTATGTGCACATTTGTTTCGTCCTTGGATGCATTCTTTTCTCACCGGGGACTGATTCTGACCATCTGCATCATCTGAACTCCCTTCTCTCTAGCTTCCAAATTATTTCAGTGAAAGAAAAGTATTGCCAGGAGATCAGAAGGTGGGAGGAGAAAAGGTTTTGAGTATTTCCCCTGGATTCTTATCCAGCTTTAGCACACGTCTCTTTGTGAGCAGTATCTGCTGGCAAACCCTCCCCCATGGCTCTGGTTCCCACTGGGCTACAGGAACACTATTTCTTCCCTCTACCCCATCAGGCTCAGGATTGGTAATGGGTTTCTTGAGTTGTTCATCACTGGTGACTCAACATCTGCTGTTTGTCCTTTACCCTTGCTTAGACTTCAGTAACTGTTCCCTCATTAAAGTCTCTATTTTCTGCCACAACCCTGACTGATACAGTGACTCAACAGTGTTAACTCTGCTTTCTATTTTATTTTGAAGATGAAGGAACATGTGGTTCTGGCACAAAATGCCAAATGGCTTCTGAAGTTTTAAAGCAACACAAATCAGTCTGACCAAAACTTTGATCTTCTAGAAGAGAAAGAGACTAAACCATTATTTGCAGGTGCTACAATAGACGTAGTTAACCTTTACAACATCATGATGTGCAATGCACCCATTTTATAGCTTATTATAGTATCTTTAAAAATTAAAAAATGTGCTTGGTATCATGCACTTAAAAATGACAAGGATTAGGTTTTAAACTGGATCTACCTGACTCCAATGTCTATGGTTGTTTTTACACGAGCTGCTCCCACATAATTTGCAAACTTATTCTTGATTTGAAATCTTGCTTTTTGGTTCCAGTTTACATAATTATCTACAACTGGATGTTTCATTGTCACCTCAAGAGCAGCAGAATCTCTCTACCTCCTATTCTCCCTGTCTTTTTCACTCTTTTCCTCTGCCCCAATGCCCCAACAAAACAAGGTTTACAGAGTTTTGTTTGCTTGTTCCACAATGTCAGAAGCTCAGAGATTTCTATGTGTTGTTACCTCAGCTTGTTGTCAAGACCCCAAAATGCATCCCAACAAACTGAGCAGGGCCTTCAGCTGTGGCTCCTGCACCAAATGAAGCAAACAGCCCTTTTCCTATTTCTTTGTACATTTTCCCTCTATGTAATTAGTTATAATCTAAAACTGCCAAGATTTTAAGAAGACTTTTACCCACCTCGTTTCTATTCCTTCCTTCCTTCCCACTTTACACATTTCCAACCATTAGTAATTCTTCCACCTTTTCTATCCAGCCTCCTTTCCCCTTATTAAACTCCTCATATGCAACTAATCAGAAAATGTAGGGAGAGAAAATGCTTGCAAATGACACATCTGATAAGGGATTAATATCTAAAGTATATTGTATAAGGATTTCAATTCAACAGAAAATAACTGACTTTTTAAAATGAGTAAAGGACTTGAATGGACATCAAAAGAAGACATACCAATGGCCAACAGGTGTATGAAAAAATGCTCAACATCACAAATCACTGGAGAAATGCAAACTAAAACCATAATGAGCTATCACATCACACCAGTTAAAAATGGCTATCATAAAAAAGACAAAAGATAAGGTTGGTGAAGATTTGCAGAAAAAGGAACCCTTGTACATTGTTAGTGAGAATGTAAATTAGTATAGTCACACTAATAAAGAAAATTGTAGAGGGTTGCTCAAAAAATTAAAAATGAAAGTACTGTATAATTCAGAAATATTACTACCTTTTATATATCCAAAGAAAATAAAATCTATATGCTGGCAAAATACATGTACTCCCATGTTTATTGCAGCATTATTCACAATAGCCAAGAAAAATCATCAGTCTCATGTCTAACAGATAAATGGGTAAGGAAAATATGATATACTTTATATACATGATGGAATACCATTCACCCTTTAAAAAGAAGAAAATGCCATTGACTGCAACAACATAAATTAATCTGGAGGACATTATGATAAGTGAAATAAGCCAGGCAAAGACTGACAAATACCACATGGTCTGACTTATATATGGAATACAAAAACAAATTTATAGAAGCAGAGAGTAGAATAGTAGTTATAGGAGGCTGGGGATAGAGAAATTAGGCATATGTTATAAAAGGCACAACATTTCAGTTGGACAGTAGAAATAAGCTTAAAAGATCTACCTTATGGTGACTATAGATAATATACTATATACTTAAAATTGCTGAAAGAGTAGATTTTCAGTTTTCTCACCACAACAAAATAACTGTGAAGTGATGCATATGTCAAATAGATCGATTTAGTCATTCCAAAAATGTATACATATATCAAAACATCATGTTGTACACCATAAATATCCACAAGCTTTAGCTGTCAATTTTTTTAAGGAGAAAAAAATTCTATATAATACAAAGAATATGTTTATAAAATGTAGCAGTATGCCATACAAAGATATTGGAAGCCTCAATAGTGTTAAGATGTCAGTTCTCCTCAATTTGGTCTTTAGATTCAATGGCATTCCAATCAAAATTGAAACACTGTTCTTAAAATTCATATGCAATGCAAACGGCCTAAAATAGCCAAAACAATTTCGAAAAAGAACCACAGAATTGGAAGACTTATTATACTTTATTTGAAGACTTGTTAAAAAAGATGCAAAAATCCAGGAACTATGGTATTAGCATAAATAGAACTATATAGTGATCTATAGAAGAGAGTAGACATCCTAAAAAGATACAAAAATTCTATTTGGAAGAGTACCATGGTATTTCAATATTGAAAGAGTAATCTTTTCAATAAGTGGTCTTGGGAGAACTGGCTATTCACATAGACAAAAGTAAACTTTGATCTCTACCTCACAGCTATGGTATATAGGAAAATTAACTCAAGATAGATCATAGCCCATAAATAAAAATACTAAAATCATCAAACATTTAGGAAAAAATTATAGTAAATATTTTGACCACCTTGGCATAGGAAAGATATCCAGTGGCCCAACATGCATTACAATTAAGAGAAACAAATAATATATTGGACTTTCTCAAATTAAAATTATTTGGTATTCGAAAATATTGTTACAAAACTGAAAATGCAAACAACTAACCTGCAGAAAGATATACTTGTATATAACAAAACAACTCATATCCAGAATATAAAGACAACTTCTCCAAAGTAATAATAAAAAGACAAATTATCCAGTAAAACAATAGTTGAAAGACTTGAACAGACTTTTCTCAAAAGATGATAAAGGTAGTCAATAAAAACACAATAATAAGCTTTATATCATTAATCCTAAGGTAAACACAAATTAAAAACATATGAAATATCACTTTCTATGTGCAAGATTGACTAGCATTTTTTTAAAATGACAATATCAAGTTTTGGCAAAGATGTGAAATAACCGGAACTCTCATATTTTGCTGGTTGGAATGTAAATGGTACAGACATTTTGAAAAATAATTTGGGATAGGAGGTGGCTAGGAGGCAGGACTAACTTGCAGTTTCCACTAGGATGAACAGAGCAGCATGTGGAGAACCATATCGTGACCTTTTGCTCCAAGAACTACCACAGGAACATACCAGGAAAGCCGAGAGAATCCACAGACCCTTTGAAGGAGGTGGATTGCTACTGCAGGCTCCGTGGGACAGCTGAGGAACAGTGAGTCAGCTTGCTTTCTCAGCTGGGAAGCTTGTAGCCTGAGACAAGTACTTAGACAAACTCAAAGGCTGCCTGGAAATAAACTTGGTGCTGTTGTAGAGGGCATGCTGGGAGCGACACCAGCGTTTCAGGCTGGGGTCTGCAGGGAGCTGGGTGAGGCCTGTGGCTCCTGGCTTTCCCCCACTTCCCTGGTGACCTGTGTGATGTAGCAGAGGTGGCCACAATCCCTCTGGAAACATAAGTCCGTTGGCCTGGGAACCATACTCTCATCCCCACAGTAGCTGCAGCAAGCCTCACCCAAGGGAGTCTGAGTTCAGACAGGCCTTACCCTGCCCTGACCTAAGTATTTCTCTATCAGTCCTGATGGCCAAAGACAAAGGACTTAATCTCTTGAGTGCTCTATGGCCCTGCCCACTGCCTGATTCTCCCTATACTACTGCCGTTGATGTGCTCTTAAAAGTGCCACCTGCTGGCTGGAAGCCAACCAACACAAAACCAACACACTTAAGAAAAGTACAACCAAAGACCCTCATGGAGTCCACTTCTCTCCTGTGCGACCTCCACTGGAGCAGGTGCTGGTATCCACGACTGAGAGCTGAAGAGAGATCACATCACAGGACTCTGGAGACACTCCCCAGTACCAGCCACGAGCCTGGTAGCTCCGCTGAGTGGCTAAATCCAGGAGAGGAGTAATATTTCCTCTCTCAGGAATATCGGCTTTCAGGTAGCCCTATCCCTAGGGAAAAGGGGAGAACACATCAAGACAGCACCCCATGGGAAAAAAGAATCTGAACAGCATCCCGTGAGCCCCATATCTTCCCTCTGATATAGTCTGCCCAAATGAGAAGGAACCAGAAAAACAATTCTGGTAATATGACAAAACAAGGCGCTTTAATGCCCCCAGAAGGTCACACTAGTTCACCAGCAACAGATCCAAACCAAGTCCAAATCTCAGAATTGCCAGAAAAAAATTCAAAAGGTCAACTATTAAGTCAATGAAGGAAGCACCGAAGAAATGTGAAGTCCAACTTAAAGAAATCAAAACTATGATATAAGATATGAAGGGGAAGATCTTCAGTGAAATAGATAGCATAAATGAAAAACAATCACAACTTCTGGAAAGGAAGGACACACTTAGAGAATTGCAAAATGTGAAACCACCTTTATAAAAATTATAACTTAGGAAATTATGACAGTGAAAGAAATGAAACCTAATCAACTCCATCTTGATTTTAACCTTTAAATTGTCCTTATTCATTCCTGGGCATAGGCTGAACTGACTTTGGGAAGGAATTCAGGTTTGACTCTGAAACACAGTTGGTAACAGCCCTTTCTTGAAAAGACCCCCTTCTTCCCTGGGGAACAGTCTGCCTTTGCAAAACAAACAAATTAGCTACAAAGTTAATAACAATTTAGGGGTCTTCCAGCCTCTGGCTCCAACAGTCTGAATAGGGATAACATCACTATTGTAAAACCTAAGATCAGTGGTTGAACTATTTTTCGGACCCTGCACTCAATGGTTTAGCTGAAAAAACCCAGACTGGTAAACTGGCTCAACCAGTTCTGCCATCTCACCCAGTAACAAAAGACAGCAGGAAAATCTCACTTGGACCCCTATGAATCCATCTACAACCTGACCAATCAGCACTCTCCATTTCCCAAGCCACTACCCACCAAACTATCTTTAAAAACACTGATCTCCAGTGCTTGGGGAGACTGACTGAGTAATAATAAAACTCTGGTCTCCCACATGGTGTGAGTTTCCCTTTCTCCAAGGCAATTTCCCTGTCTTGATAAATTGGTTCTGTTTTGGCAGCGAGCAAGGTGAACCCATTGGGTAGTTACAAATGCACTGAAAATCTCAGCAATAGGTAGGATCAAACAAGTAGAAGAAAAATCTTCAGTGCTCAAAAACAAGGCTTTCAAATTAACCCAATCTGACAAAGACAAAAAAAAAAAAATTTTTTTTAAATAAACAAAGCCTCCAAGAAGTCTGAGATTATGTTAAATGACCAAACCTAAGAGTAATTTGTATTCCTGAGTAAAAAGAGCAATCTGAAAGTTTGGAAAACATATTTGAGTGAATAACTGAGGATAACTTCCCCAGCCTTGCTAGAGCTATAGACATCCAAATACAAAAAGCTTTAAAAATACCTGGGAAATACGTCACAAGAAGATCATTGCCTAGGCACATAGTTATCGGGTTATCCAAAGTCAAGATGAAAGAATCTTAAGAGCTGTGAGGAAAAAGCATCAGGTAACCTACAAAGAATAACCTACAGATTAACAGTAGATTTAAAGCACAAACCCTATAAGGTAGCAGGGATTGGGGTTCCTATGTTTAGCCTTTTAAAACAAAATGATTATCAGTCAAGGATTTTGTACCAGTGAAACTAAGCTTCACGAATGAAGAAGAGACAGTCTTTTTCGGACAAACAAATGATGACAGAATTTGGCACTATCAAGTCAGCACTACAAGAACTGCTAAAAGGAGCTCTAGCTCTTGAAATAAATCGTTGAAATACACCAATATAGAATCTCCTTAAAGCATTAATCTCACAGGATCTACAAAACAAAAACACAATTAAAAAAAAAAAAAACAAGGTACTCAGGCAACAAATAGCAGAATGAATACAAGAGTGGCTCACATCTCAATACTACAGTGAATGTAAATGGCCTAAATGCTCCACTTAAAAGATACAGAGTGGCAGAATAAATAAGAATTTACCAACCAAGTATCTGCTGTCTTTAAGAGACTCACCTAACACGTAATAACTCATGTAAAGTTAAAGCGGGAAAAATATTTCATGTAAATGGGCACCAAAAGTGAGCAAGAGTAGCTATTCTTATATCATACAAAACAAACTTTAAAACAACAGCAGTTAAAAAGGACAAAGAAGGACATTATGTAATGATAAAAGGACTAGTCCAACAGGAAAATATCGCAACCTTAAATATATATGCACTTCACATTGGAGCTCCCAAATTTATAAAGCAGTTACTACCAAGCCTAAGAAATGATATAGCACCACAATAATAGTGGGGCAATTCAATACTCCACTGATAGCACTAGACAGATCATTGAGAGAGAAAATCAACAAAGAAACAATGGACTTAAACTATACCCTAGAACAAATGGACTTAACATATATTTAACAGAACATTCTACCTAACAACTGCAGAATATACATTCTATTTATCAGCATATGGAACATTTTCCAAGACAGACAATATGATAGGCTGAAAAACAAGTCTCAACAAATATAAGAAAATAGAAATTATAACAAGCACACTGTCAGACCACAGTGGAATAAAACTGGAAATTAACTCCAAAAGAAACCTCAAAACCATATAAATACATGGAAATTAAATAACTTGCTCCTGATAACATTGGGTCAACAATAAAATCAAGATGGGAATTAAGAAATTCTTTGAAATGAACAATAGTGAAACAACCTATCAAAACCTATGGGATACTGCAAAGGCAATGCTAAGAGAAAAGTTCACAGCATTAAATGCCTACATTGAAAAGACTGAAAAAAGCACAAATAGACAATCTAAGGTCACACTTTAAGGAGCTAAAAAAACTAGAACAAACCAAACCCAAACCCAGCAGAAGAAAATAAATAACAAAGATCAGAGCAGAACTAAAGAAAATTGAAACAAACAAACAAAAAACAACATACAAAGTAAATGAAACAAAAACCTGGTTATTTGAAAAGATTAATAAAATTGATAGATCATTAGCTATGTTAACTAAGAAAAGAAGAGAGAAGGCTCCAAATAAGATCAATTAGAAATGAAATGGAAGATATTACAACTGATACCACAGAAATACAAAAGATCATTTAAGGCTACTATTAATGCTTTTATGCATATAAACTGAAAAAACCTAGAGAAAATGGATAAATTCTTGGACATACACAACCTTCCTAGATTGAACCAGGAAGAAATAAAAACTCTTAACAGACCAGTAACAAGCAATAAGATGGAAATAGTAACTAAACAGTTACCAACAAAAAAAAATCCAGGATCAGATGGATTCACAACTGAATTCCATCAGACATTCAAAGAAGAATTATTACCCATCCTATTGACACTATTCCAAAAGATAAAGAAGAAGATAATCATCCCTAAATCATTCTGTGAAGCCAGTATCAGCCTAATACTGAAACCAGGAAAGGCCATAACAAAAAAAGAAAACTACAGACCAATATTCCCGATTAACATAGATACAAAAATCCTTAACAAAATACTAGCTAACAGAATCCAATAGCATATCAAAAAGACAATACACCATGTTCCAGTGAGTTTCATACCAAGGATGCAGGGATGGTTTAACATCCACAAGTCAATAAATGTGATACACTACATAAACAGAATTAAAAATCACATGATCATCTCAGTAGATGCAGAAAAAGCATTTGAAAAAATCCAACATTCCTGCATGATTAAAATCCTCAGAAATATCTGCATAGAAAGGACATCCCTTAAAATAATAAAAGCCATCTATGACAAATCCAGAGCCAACATTATTCAGAACAGGGAAAAGTTGAAAGCATTCTCCCTCAGTACTGAAACAAGACAAGGATGCCCACTTTTACCACTTCTATTCAACATAGTACTCGAAGTCCTAGCCAGGGTAATCAGACAAGAGAAAGAAATAAAGAGCATCCAAACTGGTAAAGAGGAAGTCAAATGGTTGCTGTTTGCCAATGACATGATTGTATACCTAGAAAACCCTAAAATCTCATTCACAAAGCTCCTAGAACTGGCAAATGAATTCAACAAAGTTTTGGGATACAAAACTAATGAACACAAGTCAATAGCACTTCTACATACCAATAGTGACCATGCTGAGAATAAAATCAAGAACTCAATCTCTTTTCAAATAACTGCAAAATAAAATAAAATATTTGGGAATATACTTAACCAAGGAGTCTTCTAACAAGGAAGACTACAAAACACTGCTGAAAGAAATCGTACATGACATAAACAAATGGAAACACATCCCATGTTCATGGATGGGTAGAATAAATATTGTCATTGAATCAATATTTCCAAAAGCAATCTGCAAATTCAATGCAATTCCCATCAAATACCACCACTGTTCTTCACAGAACTAGAAAAAAATTCCTAAAATTCATATGGAACCAAAAGAGAGCCCACATAGCCAAAGGAAGACTAAGCAAAAAGAACAAATCTGGAGGCATATTACCAAACTTCAAACTATACTATAAGGCCATAGTTACTAAAACAGCATGGTAGTGGTATAAAAACAGTCACATAGACCAAAGAAACAGAATAGAGAAGCCAGAAATAAAGCCAAATACTTATAGTCAACTGATCTTTGACAAAGCAAACAGAAACATGAAGTGGGGAAAGGAGACCCTATTCAACAAATGGTGCTGGGATAATTGGCAAGCCACATGTAGAAGAATGAAACCGTATTATCATTTCTTATCTTATACAAAAATAAACTCAACATGAATCAAAGGCTTAAATCTAAGACCTGAAACCATAAAAAATCTAGAAGATAACATTGGAAAAATCCTTCTAGACATTGGCTTACACAATGACTTCATGATCAAGAACCCCAAACCAAATGCATTAAAAGCAAAGGTAAATACATGGGAGAAAGTCATTGCAATCTACATATCTGCCAAGTACTAATATCCAGAATCTATAAGGAACTCAAGCAAATTAGCAAAAACAAAACAAGCAAACAAACAAAAAATGATGCCATCAACAAGCTAAGGACATGTATAGACAATTCCGAAAAGAAGATATACAAACAGCCAACAAATGGATGAAAAAATGCTCAACATTACTACTTATCAGGGAAATGCAAATCAAAACCACAATGCAATACCACCTTACTTTTGCAAGAACTGCCATAATAAAAAAAATTAGATGTTGGCATAGATGTGGTAAAAAGGGAACACTTTTACACAGCTTGGAGAAATGTAAACTTGTACAACCACTCTGGAAAACAGTGTGGCGATTCCTCAAAGAACTAAAAGTTAATCTACCATTTGATCCAGCAATCCCATTCCTGGGTATCTACCTACAGAAAAAGAAGTCATTATATGAAAAAGATTCTTGCACATGCATGTTCATAGCAGCACGATGTGCAATTGCAAAAACATGGAACCAGCCCAAATGTTCAATAATCAATGAGTGGATACAGAAAATGTGATCTATATAACATAGAATACTACTCAGCCATAAAAAGGAACGAAATAATGGCATTTGCAGCAACCTGAATTGAAGACAGGTATTCTAACTGCAGTAACTCAGGAATGGAAAACCAAACATTATATGTTCTCACTTATACATGGGAGCTAAACTATAAGGATTCAAAGACATAAGAATGATATAATGGACTCTGGAGACTCAGGGGGAAGGGTGGGAGGGAGGTGAGGAATAAAAGACTACACATTAGTTACAATGTACACTGCTCAAGTGATGGGTGCACCAAAACCTCAGGTATCATCACTAAAGAACTTATTCATGTAACTAAACACCACCTGTTCCCTAAAAACCTGTTGAAAGAAAAAAGAAAAATGATTTGGCATTTTCCCATAAAGTTTAATATGCTTCTACAAAATGACCTAACACTTCTAAGATATGGACACACCTATTTCCACAAGTATATTTGTACAAGAATGTTCTTATATAACAAGTTTTATTCAAAACAGTTAAAACCCTGAAAGTATCAAATATCTATCAGTAGGAGAAAGTTGTTGTATGTATTCCTAAAATGAAATATTACTTACCAATATAAAGGAATGAACTGCTGATAAATTTAACTATGAGTCTCAAAAACATTATACTGAATTCAAAAAACCAGATACAAAACAGCAAACACTATATAATTCATATAAATTTCAAGAACAGGTGGTATTAAATTTATATGATAAACAGAATAATGGCTACCTTTGGTGGTTGATGAGTGTATTGACTGGAAGTGGAATGAGATGATTTTTAGAGGCAGTCAGGATGTTCTTTGTCTTAACTGGGTGATGGTTATATTCATCAGGGTGTTAGGGTGAGAACTCCATAAAGTACACCACCCAAAATGACAATTTATTACCATCATTCTTAGCAAACTGACACAAGAACAGAAAATCAAACACCGCATGTTCTCACTCATAGAGGGGTGTTGAACAATGAGAACACATGGACACAGGGAGGGGAGAATCACACACTGAGGTCTGTTGGGGTGGGACTAGGGAAGGGACAGTGTGTGGTAGGGAGTTGGGGAGGGGTAACATGGGGAGAAATGCCAGATATAGGTGATGGGGATGGAAGCAGCAAACCACATTGCCATGTATGTACCTATGCAACAATCCTGCCTAAAATGCAATTAAAAAAAAATATATATATATATATATACGCACACACACAAATAAATAAAAAATTGAAATTTAAAGAAGTGTGACAGGACTGAGTTATCACTTAACATTATTGTTGGAAATGTATGAAAAACTCAAGAGTTGGTTCCATACCAGTCAATGCCATATTAATATACTAAGCTGCTGTATTTTGCATTAAAAGTTGTATGTTATGGTCTGAATGTTTATGTAACCTCCAAATTCATATGCTGAAACTCTACCCTCTGAGGCGGTGGTTTTAGGAGGTGAGATTTTGGTAAGGTGATTAAGTCGTGAAGGAAGAGCCCTCATGAATAAGAGTAGCGCCCTTCTAAAAGAGACCCCAGAAAGATCACTTGTCTCTTACACCACAAGGTGACAGAGAGAGAAGACAGCCATCTGTGAGCCAGAAAGTGAGCCCTCATGAGACACAGAATCCACTGGTGCCTTGATCTTGTATTTCCCATCTCCAGAACTATGAGAAATAAATTTCTGTTGTTTATAAGCCATGGTATTTTGTTACAGCGGCCTGAAGGGACTCACACATTATACTCATCAACTTTTAATACATGTTAAGTAGCAGTAAGAGGAATAGTAAAAACATAAAAAATGTTCTGTTCCTTATTCCACAAATACTAGATTTAATATCCATGTACCTTATAGCTTTCTCCTGTAATGTTTATCTTATTTATTTTCAATAAATTCAGGAGTTTTCAGACTTATCAAATAAATCTTTATTAAAATGTGCATTTGAGGTTTGTTCATTAGCAGTGTCAGTTATGCATGATGTCTGATGATCCCAGATAATATGTATATATTCTGTTAGTATGTGTATATTCTATAGCATGTGTATAAATAGTACATGTGATATATAATATAATATATATACACCAAGTTCTCAATGTCATTGATATGTTCTTGGAAACTGTGACTAAGTGAAATGATATACAATAGGTTCTTGAATAATGTTTCATTCAACATAGTTTTGTTACACCATTGATGAGAAAAACATTGGTTTTGTTACATGTCACATTGCTTAAAGTCAGTTTCCAAGAACCTCTCAATGACATTGAGAACTTACTGTATGAGATATACTTTATATGTCTACATGTGTGTATTTGCACATACACATGCATGCATAAACATATATGTTTACATGAGTGGTGTGTATATAGATATAGGAATACACATACTGTTTTACACATAACCTTCACTGAAATTTAATGAGGTCAAAATAAAAAACAAATATTGACTGTATTTAAAGATTCTCTTTTATGAAACTCAGTATTATTTAGCTACTTAATAGCTTAATATTGAGTTTTTATGAAGCTCAATATTAAGTATTTAGATATATTTTAATACTTTATATCATATTATAACAATATCATTAATTTTGCTGTTTTTAAGCTTTATTTATACTTATAAAATTTTTATTTTGTAATTACATAAGAGCTAAGGGCAAAAGTCATTGATATTTTGCAATTCTGTTATTTCAATAAAAATAGTCCTTCTGATTTATTGGATACCATTATATCATTCAAATGTGAAAAACACTGTGTACATACGTACATGCATACTCCCTCTCTCTCTCTCTCACACACACACTCACACCCACCCACCCCCAACACACACACAATGTGGGGTCTTTAAGAAACTTTAACTACAGAAAAATATACTGAGTGTAACTGAGGAAATGCAAAGCACAATCCCAGAGATAACCAGTGTTAACAGTTTGCCTTTATCCAGATTGACTTAGTCTATTTGTGCTGCTGTAACAAGACACCACAGACTGGGTAATTTAAAAAGGATAGAAATTTATTTCTCACAGTTATGGAGGCTGGGAAGTCCAATATCATGGCGCCAGGATTAGTGTCTGGTGAGGGCCTGCTCCACCAATGGTGTCTTCTCACGATGGCATTCTCACATGGTGAAAGGTAAAAGGGCATAAAGGGGCAAGCTGCCTCTTTTTTTTTTTAAAGGGCACTTATCCATTTGTGAAGGTAGAGTCCCATGACTTAACTACATCCCAAAAGGCCTCATCTCCTAATATCACCACAGTACGGATTAAATTTCAACATGAATTTTGGAGGGGTTGCCACAATTAAATCATAGCACAGGTTTTTATGCATTTTATAATTTAGCCATGTTTAGTGGGACCATTTTATATTAGTGATAGTTTTATTTTGCTTAAGATTTTATCATGTTTTTCCATGTCCTAAAATGTTATTGATAAACATGATTTGAATTGGCTGTATGTATAACTTGTAATTTATTTAGCCAATCCTAGGTGTACATTTAGGTTTATCAATATTTTTCTACTATTAACAATGTTGAAATATGCAATTATTGTTCATAAATATTTGTTACAATTTTCAAGCCTTTAAAATTTATCTTACCCATAAAAAGAGCAGTTCAATTTCCTTTTTTTCTATGTAATCAAAATGTAACAGTACTTTACATTGATTGGAAAGAGGGAGTCAACAGACAGATCCTGGTTTAATGTTTCATTGGAATTCGCCAAAATGATCAATCACCAAATACTGATTGAGCACTTACCATGTGCCAGACTCTGTATTAGACTCTACTCCCCGTATTAGACTCTACTCCCCGTATTAAAGAAATAAGTTATTAGAGCCTTTTTAAAAGTCATGTCTTATCATTGAGACCAAGCTAATAACAGACTATATTAGTAAATTTGTTCATGTGAAGAGGAGGAATGACAAGAAGATAATAAAGCAATTTTAGAACTCTAATCTATATAAGGAAAATGAGGGGGGCTGGAGGGGGAGGGAGGCTAATTGAAGAAACACTAGTAAAGCAAAACTTCTCCTCCAACACCACCTTCCTGTCTTGTCGTAAGTATAGATGACTGACAACTCTGTTACAGGATTTTAAGATTATTTCTGTTTATATAAAACTTCCCATGGCTATAAAATCGAGTCCCCACAGCCCCAACTACTAACTTGGGGACACATATATTTAAGATATGGTCATTGTTATTTAGACATTGCAACCAAGGATGGTGAATTCTGTCTGAAGTAGCCAATTATCTGTCCAAATCTGTCTTCAGCCTTTCAGCCAGAAAGTTATTTTTGTCATTACAGTTTCTTGTTGACAGTATACTTAGACTCCCTTCTGTTACAGAAAATGATGCCCAGTGCAGAGCCTTCTTTCACATACCTGAGGTGTGCTATTGAGTCACCAAATAATAGACATTACATTTTGTTTTATTCCAAACAAATGTTTCAGCTCCAGTGGGAGCTACTGGTTAGAGATGCCCTGGATGTAGGAAAGTAGTTCCTGGGGTTTGAAATATATCTACTCCATTTTGAAACAGCAGGAATCCCACAACACAACTCCCATTTTGAAAATGCACTATAGAAGGGAATCTGTGTTTATCCTACATGGAAACTGAACCATGAGAATAGAATTATAAAGCATTCTGGATGGATTTGTATGTAAAGTCAAAGTTTTAATATTATGCCTATGGGTAAAATTCCCTTTAAGAACACGAAATACTTGTCCTTCAAGCAGGGGAATGGAAATTATGCCTACTCTTCATAAAACCAACAAAAGGAGAACGTTTTTTGGAGCTATTGGAATATGAACAAAAGCAGGACTGGCTGTGATTCTAGATCTGCCTATCTTTTGAGAGGCTGACAGCACTGGAGCTTAGAGCTTAAAAATCAAATACGCTAAGGAGCACACACAAGAAAAAGACAAGCATATCTTAATATCTTCAGAAATCACTGCCCTGAATCCCATCTTCTTTTTGAAAAATTAACATTAAAATGAAATGTAGACCACTCACATGGGTAGGCCCTAATGTGTGATTATTGAGTCAAAATAAAAAATTCTTTTGTAAATGATCAATATTTGGTGATAATAGATTATACCTAACAAGCTCCAAGTAGTGCTATAAGCAGGAAGGTATTTAATAGATGATTTTGATTATGGTAATAGTTATGAGCTACTTTACAGATGAAAATAAGGAGCCCAACAAATTAGCAATATGATGGCTATAATTTTCACACTGGTAAAACATTTAGATTTTTCTATGGCATCATTAAAATGTAAATAATTGCCACTTTTTCTACACGCATAAATTTCCTGAGAAATTTTCTCAGAACTTTAATGTTATTATTGACAACCGACTTATCTCTTAGAGAAAGTAAGCAGATGGATAAAATTTCTGTAAGTGTTCTGAACTCTTCAGAAGGAATCCCTGCTCTGAATATGTAAATGTTGTGGGTTAACATAAGCAATTTCAAAGTTGGGAAGGTAAACTAATAGGCAAGGCTCACTTTGCTTTGACCAATTTACAACTCTTAAAGCCAGATTTATTAAATCATAATTCAAACCCTCTGAGTTATTCATTTGACTCTGCTGTTGATAGAGGCCTGAAGATCCATTCATGTATGAAAATTGCTGGTGAATTATAACAGACTAACACAAAAGAGTGAACTCTTTATTAACGTGTAAAATTATATTGCCGGTGACAACGCAAGACATTAAACTGATGTGTTTTACTTGGATTCACATCCCTTACAGAGGATCATATGCTAAACAGCACATGCAGAGAAACAATTCCTGTATCACAGAATCCAATGACATTAGCCTGATTCCATCCACTGAGGAGACAGGGAATGATTCTGACTCACTTTTCATATAAAATGGAAAAAAAAAAAAAAAAAAAGGAAAAGACAGGCACCAAATCATAGCACTATTACATGAATATTTCTGATTTTGCTTGCCCAGCTTACCTTCTTTTGGTAATGGCAGTCTGTCTTTTTGGGGAGAAATAATATTCTTTCATTGCATTGAGTCTGATGGAACTTTGTAATTAATGAGCTCTTCCTGCCACCTGCCCTAGGCATGTGACCCAAGGTCAGCCAACCAGCCTCTATTTCCTGGGAAAGAAATACTAGAGAAGGGTATTTTTCCAAAAATCTGGTTACTTAGCCTGCCCACCCACTCACCCTTCCTCCCTTTCTCCCTTCCTTCCTTTTGATTTCTTAAAAAAAAAAAAAAAAAAAACTCTCCCTCTGTCACCCAGGCTGGAGTGCAATGGCATGATCACTGGAACCTCTGTCTCCGGGGTTCAAGCAGTTCTCCTTTCTCAGCTTCCGGAGTAGCTAGCATTACAGGTGTATGCCACCACGTCTGCCTAATTTTTTTTGTATTTTTAGTAGAGACAGAGTTTCACCATTTCAGCTAGGGTGGCCTCGAACTCCTGACTTCAAGTGATCCACCAGCCTTGGCCTCCCAAAGTGCTGGGATTACAGGAGTGAGCCACCACACCCAGCTATTTAGCCTTTCTTTAGGATCCCTTAGCCATTCTGCTTCCTCCCAATAAAGTCTCATATTGTTTAAATAATTTGGAAACCATCTCTGTTGCTTACAGCCAATGAATCTAGACACATAAAACTATAGACCTCTATTGTTGTCAGGGAGCTTAACTGGAGAAAAGGTATGGAAAAAACTTTGAAACTTTGGAAGTAGGAAAGAAGATGTAAAAGGAATACCTGAGCCACAGTATTGGCCTGTGTTGGTACAAAAGTCCTTAGTAATAGTGGAGAGAAGATTGAAGGATGGTTTCATGGCATACGTATTGAAACAGCAGTCAAGAACCTGAGCTCAATCCACTTATTTCACAATGAAGCACACTAAAGCCCAGAGAGAAGTTATTTACTGAATGTATTAGAGCCAGCACCAGAATTGAGGTATCCAGGATTCCAACTGAAATTTGCTTATGTTTGCATCATATTTCATCTTCCTATGAATTTTACTTTCACTCTTTTTAAGCTTTGACATGTTCTAAATTTATAGCTGCTTCCAGAATTATACTCTGTACTCCAAAGTAATCAAACATATTTTCAAAAAGCTGAGCTCAAGATGGAACATAGGAAGTTTGTAACAGTCTTGTCTGACTTGCCCCTTTCAGTCCTCTGAGCCCCATCCCAGGCACCACTGTGTCTATTCATTCTTATTTTTGTATTTCAATTTTCCCTTATTTTTTCAGATTTCACCCATCTTATACCTGTATGATTGATCCTGGCCTTCAGGCTGGGTAGGTCAGACCTAGTTCCATCAAGTCAAACTTACTCGGCAAAGGAGACAGAAATAAATCAGAATAGTCAAGAATGAATACTGGATATTTTTTCCAGTTTAGTAGCTGACTTACAAATCAAATGTAACCAGATTCAAGAAGTACTTATGGAATATCTCTAGTGTTTCCAGCACTGTTCTAAGTTTTCTGAAAACAAGGAAAACAAAAATTATTCTTTAAAGAAATAAAAAAAAGATAAGAAAAACTTGTCTGTGTGCTAACAACAAAAGACACCACATAAACAAGACCTAAATTGTATGTGACATAACACAGTGCTATATTTTCTCTGAGAAAGCACCTTTCTGATCCATTGATCACAAACTCTTGTCACAAAATGAAGCCTATTAAAGATCAAAGTTGGCCAGATTCCACTGCATATAAATTCACAATATGGAATTTAATAAACTTAGAGCCAAAAAGAACTCATAAAAACGATAGGCATAATTTTCTCCTAAGAAGCTCAAGACTATTTAGGAATAATCTCTCAATTTTCTATTCTGTTTCTCTGAGAAAGAATTGAGGTATGACTCTACACTCATATTTTCTTTCTGGAATATAAATGGAAGGAAAGGCTAATTGTGGCTTTAGAAGTGTTCAAGAAAGTATAAGTCACTGCCATTTTGTCGAGGGTCATTTTTGAAGAGTTGAAAGTGGCTGGGTACTTTTTGAAGAGTTGAAAGTGGCTGGGTACTGAGTACTTTTCAAAGAGTTGAAAGTGGCTGGGTACTGACTGCTCCCTAAGTAAAATAGTGAAACTGAAGGAAGACTCTCCTGTAGCAAATTCATCAACTTTGACTAACAGCAAACGTATAATTTTAGAAGAAATTAAAGCCAATAATATGGTAGTAGGCAACACATGTTAGTGAACAACCAAACACATCCAGTGTCTTATCTTGATTCTGCTGTTCACTATATGTATGATTTTAGACAAATTATTTAATGTCCACACCTGTGAAATTCTAAGATCTACTTCTGGTAACATGGTGGACTAAATATAACTACCATTTGAACTAAAATTCTAGATTAAAAACATATTTGAAATCTTTTAAACATGCACTGTGTTTGTGACTAAGTAAGAAATCCTGTGAGGCACAAAACAAGGTGAAAGAGAAATTTTTTCATGGAGTCACTTGATAAACTGTGGGCTTTAGTTTTGCTATGATGCTACAAAGATGTGAAAACAAAGCAGGAAAGTACACGATTTACCCTAAGCAGAGAGTCTAACAATAAAGACCACATTCAGTCTGCATTTCTAAAGAACTGCAGCCTCAGTGTAAGGTGAATGGATAGCAAAACAACCTTCAGTTAAAGGACAAAGATTGGAAACCTAGAAGAAGAAAATAATCATACCGGTTTATGATGCTCACAAGAGATACGTTTAGCATATAGAAACACAGCAACATTAAAATACTACAGAAAAGTATACTAACCAAAAAACCCTGGTGTTAATTATAGTAGTTTAAAGTAAAATAGACTTTAAAACTATCTCTTAGAGAAAGAGAGTTATTGTAAATAATAAAGGTTAGATTCATGAAGAAGATATAAAAACTCTAAATTTATATGCAAAAACTAATATGGTCCCAAAATATATAAACAAAAATAGAAAGGCAAAAGGTAAAAACTACAGTCATATTGGTAGACCTTAACACACCTCTTTCTACAGTTAATAAAGCAAATGCAAACTTAAATATATAAGCAATATCATGCAGTATTTGTTTTTCTGTGTGTGGCTTATATTTAATATTACTACCTCTGGGTTCATCCATTGTCACAAATGACAGGCTTTTTTTTAAAGGCTAAATAGTATTCTATTACATATAATATGTGTATATGTATATACCACATGTTCTTATTCCATTCTTCTGTTGATGACACTTAGGATGGCTCCGTATCTTGGCTTGTTCCATATCTTACAAATAATGCTGCAAAGAACATGGCAGTGCAGACACCTCTTTGACATACTCCATTTTATTTGGATGTATATATACAGTAGTGAGACTGTTGAGTTGTATGGTGCTTTTATTTTAACCTCTTTGAAACATTCCATAGCGTTTTCCATAATGATTGTGCTAATTTATTCTCTCACCAACAGTATGCAAGAGTTTCCTTTTCTCCACATCCTGGTCAATACTTTTTATCATTCATCTGTTTTATAATAGCCATTTTAAGAAATGTGAGGTCATATCTTTTTGTGATTTTAATTTGCATTTCTCTGATAATTAGTGATGTTGAGCATTTTTCCATATACCTGTTGGCTATTTGTTTGTCTTCTTTTGAGAAATATCTATTCAGGTCCTTTGCTGATTTCTAAATTATTTGCTTTCTTGCTAGTAAGTTGTCTCAGTTAAATATACATGTAGATACACACACACACACACACACATATTTAGAGGATAATATATAAATATATATATGTGTGTGTAAGTGTGTGTGTTTGTGTGTGTGTATGTGTGTGTGTGTGTGTGTGTGTGTATATATATATATATATATATTTTTTTTTTTTTTTTTAGAGGAAGTCTCACTCTGTCACCCAGGCTGGAGTATAATGGTGTGATCATAGCTCACTGTAGACTCCAGCTCCCAAAGTCAGGCAATCCTCCCACTTTAGCCTCCTATGTAGCTGAGATTACTACAGGCACACACCACTATGCCTGGCTAATAATTTTTTTCATTTTTTTATAGAGATAAGATCTCATTATTTTGTCTTGGGTGATCTTGAACTTCTGGGGCCTCTAGCGATCCTCTCACTTCATCCTCCCAAGGGGCTGGGATTACAGGTGTGAGCCAACAAGCCCAGTCTCCTTATACGTTTTGGATATTCACCTGTTATCAAATATATGCTTTGAAAATACTTTCCCCTGTTCTTCAGATTGCCTCTTCACTCTGCTGGCTGTTTCTTTTGCTGTGCAGAAGCTTTTATTTTAATATAATCCCATTTGTCTAATTTTTCTTTTGTTGCTTGTGTTTTGGGGGTCATATTCCAAGTAATCATTATCCAGACCAATGTCATGGAGCTTTCTCCCATGTTTTCTTCTAATGGTTTTACAGTTTCAGGTCTTACATTTAAGTCTTTAATCTATTTTGAGTTGATTTTTGTATGTGGTGTGAGATGAAGATCTAATTTCATTCTCCTGCATGTAATTATCCAGTTTTCTCAGCATCCTTTATTGAAGAAACACTTTCTCCATTGTGTATTCTTGGCACCTTTGCTGAAAATCAATTGACTATAAATGTGTGGGTTTATTTAGGGCTTTCCATTCTGTTCCATTGGTCTATGTGTGTCTTTTATGCCAGTACCATCCTGTTTTGTTTACTATAGCTTTGTAACATATTTTGAAGTCAGTGTGATGCCTCCAGTTTTTTGTTTTTTTGTTTTGTCTTGTTTTTTTTTTGCCATGAATACTTTAGTTTTTGGGGATCTTTTGTGGTTTCATATGCATCTAATATTTTTTTCTATTTCTGTGAAAAACGTCATTAGATTTTGATAGATTTATTTGGATAGTATGGACAATTTAACAATGTTAATACTTTCAATGCATGAACATGGGATATCTTTTCATTTATCCATAAATGTGCCATTGGATTTGGTTTGCTGGCATTTTATGGAGGATTTCTGTGAAAATTTCAGGGATGTTGTCCTGAAATTTTTTTTGTATTGTTCTCTTGTTGCTGTTTTATTAGATTGATGTTGGACTCATAAAATGGTTTTGAAAGTTTTCTTTCCTCAAAAATTTTTTGGAAGTGTTTTAGAGAACTGACATTAATTTTCATTCAATCTTTTGTAGAATTCACCAGTGTAGCCATCTGGCCCTAGGTTTTGTTGTTAGGAGGTTTTAGATTACTGATTCAATCTTCTTAACTCATTATTGGTATATTCTGATTTTCTATTTCTTTATGGTTCAATATTGGTAGGTTGTATGTTTCTAAGAATGTATTCATTCCTTCTAGATTAACTAATTTGTTAACATATGATTGGTCATAGTAGTCTCTCATGACCCTTTGTCTCTCTGTGGTATCAGTTTCAATGTTTCCTCTTTTGTAATTTGAGTCTTCTTTCTTTTTTTAATCTACCTAATGATTTGTCGATTTTATCTTTAATAAAAGAAAACAACTGTTAATTCTGTTGATCTTTCCTATTGGTTTGGTAGTCTCTTTTTTATTTATTTCTGCTCTTTCGTTTCTGAGCTGCTAATTTTTGGTGTAGTCTGTTCTTATTTTACTAATTTCTTGAGGTGTAAAGACAGGTTGTTTATTTGAGATCTTTCCTTTTTTTTTTTTTTCTTCCCTCCAATATAGGTATTTATTGCTGCAAGCTTCCCTCTTAGAACTGTTACTGGGGAGGGATAACATGGGGAGAAATGCCAGATATAGGTGATGGGGCGATGGAGGCAGCAAACCACCTTGCCATGTATGTACCTATGCAATAATCCTGCATGATCTGCACATGTACCCCAGAACCTAAAGTACAATAAAAAAAAAAATGCTTGTATGTATAGGAGTGTGAACAAAAATAAAATGGCTAACATGATATATAAAAGAAAAACACCTGTTATTGAAGCACTCATAAGTTCTGATGTTGCATCACTATTTTTTTGTTTGTGTGTCTCCAGGTATGGTTTTATTTCCCTAAGATTTTTTTCCTATTTATTTATGTGTGTGTGTGTGTGTGTGTGTGTGTGTGTGTGAGAGTATGTGTGTGTCTCAAGATACCACTTTATTTCCCTTCTTAGGTTTTATTTCCCTAAGATTTTTTTTTTCTTAGACCCATTTGTTATTCAGGAGTGTGTTATTTAATTTTCACCTATTTGTGAATTTCCCATTTTTCTAATGTTATTGATTTCTAGTTTCATACCATTGTAGTCATTAGAGATTTGGTATGATTTCAATCTTCCTGAAGTTGTTAAGATTTTTTTTATGGCCTAACATATGACCTATGGAGAATGTTCTACATGCACTCAAGAAAAGTGTGTATTCTGCTGCTGTTGAAGGGGATGTTCTGTACATGTCTGTTAACTCCATTTGCTCCATAGTGATCCAGTCAGTTGTTCCTTTGTTGATTTTTCTATCTGGATGATCAATCCATTGATAAGAGTGGAGTATTGAATGTCCCTACTATAATGTGTTGCTTTATACTTCTCTCTTGCATGTAGTTAATACTTTACTTACATGACTGTTGTTTCACACATACATTTTTGCAATTATATTCTCTTGATTAACTGGCCCTATTATTATTATATAATGATGTTCTTTGTCTCTTTTGACAGTTTTTGACTTAAAAATGTTTTTGTCTGATGTAAGTATAGCCACCCCTGCTCTCTCTCTCTCATTTTACTATTAGCATGTAATATCTTTCTCCATCTTTTATTTCATCATATGTGTGCACTTAAAGCTAAAATGAGTCTCTTGTAGGAAACATGCAGTTAGAACTTTTTAATCTATTCAGTCACTGTATGCCTTTTGGAGAATTCTTACACCTGTGACACAAAAGATAAATGAAGTAATTACTGATAGAAAAGGACTTACTATTGCCACTTTGTTAATGATGTTTGACTGTTTTGTAGTTGCTTGTACTTCCTTTCTGTTCTCCTTTGCAAATTGATGACTTTTTGTGGTGGTATGCTTTGATTGCCTTGTTTATGATATATCTACTACAGGATTTTTTCTTTATGATTACAATATAACAGTTACAGTTGCCTCATGAACAACTGATAATGTCAAAGTTTTAAATTTTTCTAAATTTTAGCCATTTTAATAGGTACCAGTATCTCGCTGTTGTTTTAATTTACATTTTCTAAATGACAAATCATGTGCAGCATTTTTCATGTGTTAATTTACCATCTGTATGTCTTTGGCAAAGAGTCTGTTCATATTTTTGGTACATTTTTAATTGGTTTGTTTGTTATCATGATGTTTAACATTTTTTTAAAGTAATAGTTTATTGAGATATAATTCATATGCCACGCAATCCACTCACTTGAAGTGTACAGTTCAGTGGATTTTAGTATATTCATGGAGATGTGTAACCATCATCACAATCAATTTTAGGATATTTTCATCAACACAAAAAGAAACCTGGTACCCATTAGCATTCAATCCCCACTTCCCACAATGCTCACAGCACTAGGAAAATCACTAGTTCATTTTTTTTTCTCTATGTATTTGCCTATTTTAGATATCTCATATAAATGGAATCATGCATGTTATGATCATTTGTGACTGTCTTCTATAACTTAACATATTGTTTTTGAGGTTCATACTGTTGTACCATGGCTAAATAATATTTCATTTTCTAGATATATATCAGAGGTACTTTATTCATTCTTCAGTTGAACATTTGGGCTGTTTCCACTTTTTGACTATGAATAATGTAAAGATGCTTCAATGGACATTCATGAACAACTGTTTTGTAGACATATGCTTTCAGTCTCTTGGGTATATATATGCCTAAACATGGAAATTATGACTCAAAGAAATTCTATATTTATGCGAGTGAGGAATGCTGAACAGTTTTCCAAAGTAACTGCACCATTTTACGTTTCTACCTACCAACTTATCCTTGTCAATATCTTTAATTTGTTTGTTGTTTCTGTTTTATTGTTTTAAATATACCTACATTGTGGGTGTGAAGTGATATATCATTTAAAATACATTTCTCAAGTGACTAATGGAGTAATTTTCATGTGCACTTGGCTATTTGTGTAGTTTTTGAAAGCACTGTCTATTCAAATCCTTTGCCCATTTAAAAAATTCGATTATCCCTAATTTTTATTGTTTAGTTAATGGGTCCTTTAAACATTCTGGACACTAGTCTTTACCAGATATGTGATTTGCAAATATTTTTTCCCATTTTGTAGGCTGTCTATTTACTATTGTGACAGTATCTTTGAAGCACAAGATGTGTGAGTGTGTGTGTAGTATAATTTATCTATTTTTTTCTGGGTTTCTTGTGCTTTTAGTATTATATCTAAGAAAGAATTGCATAATCCAAGATCATGAAAACTTACCTCTTTTTTCTTCTTAAAGTTTAGAGCTTTAGCTCTTCTTTTAGTTTATTTTTGGATATAATGTGAGATATGGGTCCAAAGTCATTCTTTTCCATCTGGACATTCAGTTGTCGCAGTATCTTTTTTTAAAAAAGACTCCTTTCTGCATCAAATGGTCTTGGCAACCTTATTGAAATCAACTGACCATAAATAAAAATGTTTAATTCTGGACTCTGAATTATATTTTATTTATCGGCATGTTTATCCTATGTCATTACCACACTGATCTGATTACTGTGGCTCTGTAGTAAGTTTTGAAATTGGACAGTGTTAGTCCTTCAACTTTATACTTTGATTCTTAAGATTGTTTCAGTCATACTGGGTTCTTTGAATTTGCATATAAATTCTGGGATCAGCTTGTAAATTTTTGCAAAGAGGCTGTTGTAATTTGGATAAGGATTATATTGAATCTGTAACTCAATAGAACAGTATTGCCATCTTAATAATATTAATTCTTCTAATCCATGAATACAGACACCTCTCTAATACTTTGGGTATTCTTTTGCTTTTTTAAGTGATGTTTTGTAGTTTTTCATGTATTTTTTCATTACGATGTAATTGTACATGGAGTTTTTTAATTCCATTTTTAGACTGTTCATTATTAGCATATACAAACACAACAGATATTTGTATATTTATTCTGCATTACATATCCTTACTGAACTTGTTTTTCAGATATAATAGTTTTTTCTGAATTCCTTTGAATTTTGCATAAATAAGATTACTACTTCTGCAAACAGATAATTTCACTTCTTCCTTTCTCATCTGGGTTTTTTTTTCCTTTCTTTTTCTGGTCTAATTTTCTTAGGTAGGATCTTGAGTGAGAAGGATTAGTGAGAAGGAATGTCTTTGCTGTGTAACTGATACCTGGGGAAAACCTTTCATTGTTTATCTCTAATTATGCTAGCTTTGAGGTTTTGTGGATACCTATTACCAGGTTGACAAAGTTTCCTTCCCTTCTTAATGTACTGAGTCTTTTCATTATGAAGGATGATTAATTTTGTTAAAAAAGTTTGTGTATTCAAATGATTATGTGGTTTTTGTTATTTGTTCTATAGTGTATTAAATTGTGGGTCTTTGAATTAAACTATTTTTCAACTTTTTGAGATATGCTTGATATATAAAAAGCTATATATACTTCTCATAAACATCTCAGTGGGTTTAGGGATAACTATATACCCATGAAACCATCAAAACCATCAAGCCCATCAACACAGATATCACCTCCCACAGTTTCCTCTCATCCCCTTTATTACTGTTGTTTTTGTATATGTATTAAGAACACTTAACATGGATTGTTTATAGCAAAAATGCCTATGACTTTTTTTCAAAAAAGAATAAAAATCTCAAGAACTTAATATTATACTCATAAGAACTAAACAAAGAATAAACTAAACCCCAAGTCAGTATAGAAAAGAAAATAATAACGATCAGAGCAGAAGTAAATAAAATAGGCAATAGAATGACAATAGAAAAAAACCAATGAAAATAAGAATTGTTTTTGAAAAGGTAAGCAAAATTGACATAACTCTAGCCAGTTTAAGAAAAAAAAGTTAGAAGTCTCAAAAAATAAAATTAGAAATTAAAGAAAATATATTATAACAAATACTACAGAAACACAAGCATCATAAGAGATTACTATGAACAATTACACACCAATAAATTGAATAACCTAGAAGAAATTGTTAAATTCCTAGAAATGTATAATTTACCAAGAATGAATCAAGAAGAAATAGAAAATCTGAACAGACCAAAATGATTAAGGACATGGATTCAATAATAGAAAACCTTCCATCAAAGAAAAGCCAAGGACCTGCTTGGATTCATTCTCCCTGTCACATTCAGGTACATCAATCAAACGTAGATTAGGTCTTTTCACATAATCCCATATTTCTTGGAGGCTTTGTTCATTTCTTTTCACTCTCTTTTCTCAATCTCGACTTCTCATTTTATTTCACTGAGTTGATCTTCGATCTCTGATATCCCTTCTTCTGCTTGATCAATTCGGCTATTGAAACTTGTGTATGCTTTGCGAAGTTCTCATGCTGTGCTTTTCAAGTCATTTATGTTCTTCTCTAAGCTGGTTATTCTAGTTAGCATTTCATCTAACCTTTTTCAAGATTCTTAGTTTCTTTGCACTGGGTTAGAACATGTTCCTTTAGCTCAGAGAAGTTTGTTATTACCCAGCTTCTGAAGCCCGCTTTTGTCAATTCATCAAATTTGTTCTCCATCCTGTTTTGTTCACTTGCTGGCAAGGACTTGTGATTCCTTTGAGGAGGAGAGGTGTTCTGGTTTTTGGTGTTTTCACCCTATTTGCATTGGTTTCTTCCTGTCTTCATGGATTAATCTACCTTTGGTCTTTGAAGTTGGTGACTTTCGGATAGGGTCTCTGAGTGGACATCCTTTTTGTTGATGTTAAGGCTATTTCTTTCTGTTTTTTAGTTTTCCTTCTAACAGTCAGGCCCCTCTGCTGCAGGACTGCTGGAGGACCACTCCAGACCCTGATTGCCTGGCAGTCACCTACAGGGGCTGCAGAACAGCAAAGAATGCTGCCTGTTCCTTCCTGTGGTATCTTTGTCCCAGAAGGGTACCTGCCAGATGTCAGTCAGAGCTCTCCTGTATGAGGTGACTCTTTGGATATACAGGGGTCAGAGAGCCACTTGAGGAGGCAGTCTGTCCCTTGGCAGAGCTCAAGTGCTGTGCTGGGAATTCCATTACTCCCTTCAGAACTGCTGGGCAGGGACATTTAAGTAAAACTTCCCCAACCTAGCAAGGCAGGCCAACATTCAAATCCAGGAAATACAGAGAACATCGCAAAGATACTCCTCAAGAAGAGCAACACTAAGGCACATAATCGTCAGATTCACCAGGGTTGAAATGAAGGAAAAAATGCTAAAGGCAGCCAAAGAGAAAGGTTGGGTTACCCACAAAGGGAAGCCCATCAGACTCACAGCAGATCTCTCAGCACATACTCTACAAGCCAGAAGAGAGTGGGGGCCAATATTCAACATCCTTAAAGGAAAGAACTTTCAACCCAGAATTTCATATCTAGCCAAACTAAGCTTCATAAGTGAAAAAGAAATAAAATTGTTTACGGACAAGCAATTGCTGAGAGATTTTGTGACCACCAGGCCTGCCTTACAAGAGCTCCTGAAGGAAGCACTAAACATGGAAAGGAACAACCAGTACCAGTCACTGCAAAATTATACCAAATGGTAAAGACCATCAACACAATGAAGAAACTGTGTCAACTAACAGGTAAAATGACCAGCTAGTATCAAAATGACAGGATCAAATTCACAAGTAACAATATTAACCTTAAATATAAATGGGCTAAATGCCTCAGTCAAAGACACAAACTGGCTTAAATAAAAATTCAAGACCCATCGATGTGCTGTATTCAGGAGACTCATCTCACGTGCAAAGACATACACAGACTCAAAGTAAAGGGATGGAGGAAGATTTACCAAGCAAATGAAGAGAAAAAAAAAAAGCAGGGGTAGCATTCCTTGTCTCTGATAAAATAGACTTTAAACCAACAAAGATCAAAAGAAAGAAAGAAGGGCATTACATAACGGTAAAAGGATCAATGCAACAAGAAGAGCTAACGATCCTAAATACATATGCACCCAATACAGGAGCACCCAGATACATAAAGCAAGTTCTTAATGAACTACAAAGAGACTTAGACTCCCACACAACAAGAGTGGGAGACTTTAACACTCCACTGTCAATATTAGAGAGATCAGTGAGACAGAAAATTAACAAGGTTATCCAGGACTTGAACTCAGATCTGGACCAAGTGGACCTAATAAACATCTACAGAACTCTCCACCCCAAATCCATAGAATATACATTCTTCTCAGCACCATATCACACTTACTCTAAAACTGATCACATAATTGGAAGTAAATCATTCCTTAGCAAATGCAAAAGAATGGAAATCATAACAACCAGTCTCTCAGACCACAGTGCAATCAAATTAGAACTCAGGATTAAGAAATTCATGTAAAACCACACAACTACATGGAAACTGAACAACCTGCTTCTGAATGACTACTCAATAAATAATGAAATGACGGCAGAAATAAAGATGTTATTTAAAACCAACGAGAATGAAGACACAATATACCTGAATCTCTGGGACACATTTAAAGCAATGTCTAGAAAAAAATTTATAGCAATAAATGTCCATATGAGAAGCGTGGAAAAATCAAATTTGACACCATATTGTCAAAAAAACTAGAGAAGCAAGATCAAACAAATTAAAAAACTAGCAGAAGCCAAGAAATAACTAAGATCAGAGCAGAACTGAAGAAGATAGACACACAAAAAACCCTTTAAAAAATGAATAAATCAAGGAGCTGGTTTTCTGAAAAGATCAGTAAAATAGACTGCTAGCCAGACTAATAAAAAAGAAGAGAAGAATCGAATAGATACAATGAAAAATGAAAAACAGAATATCACCAATGATTCAACAGAAATACAAACTACCATCAGAGATTACTACAAACAACTCTAGGCACATAAACCAGTAAATCAAGAAGAAATGGATAAATTCCTGGACACTTACACCCTCTCAAGACTAAACCAGGAAGAACTTGAGTCCCTGAATAGACCCATAACAAGGTCTGAAGCTGAGGAAGCAATTAATAGCATACCAACCAAAAAAAGTCCAGGTCCAGATGGGTTCACAGCCAAATTCTACCAGACATACAAAGAGGAGCTGGGACCATTCCTTCTGAAACTGTTCCAAATAATACAAAAAAAGGGAATCCTCCCTAACTCATTTTATGAGACCAGAATCATCCTGATCCAAAACCTGGCAGAGACAGAACTAGCAAAGAAAATTTCTGGCCAATATCCATGATGAACTTCGATGCAAATATCTTCAATAAAATACTGGCAAATGGAATGCAACAGGACATCAAAAAGCTTATCCATCATGATCAAGTAGGCTTCATCCTGGGGATGCAAGGCTGGTTCAACATATGTAAATCTATAAACGTAATCTACTACATAACAGAACCAAAAACAAAAACCACGATTATCTCAATAGATGCAGAGAAAGCCTTGGACAAAATTCAACAGCCCTTCATGCTAAAAACTCTCAATAATCTAGCTATCAAGGGAACATATCTCAAAATAATAAAAGCTATCTATGACAAACCCACAGCCAATACCATACTGAATGAGTAAAAACTGGAAGCATTCTCTTTGCAAACTGGCACTAGACAAGGGTGCCTTCTCTCACCATTTTATTCTACATAGTATTGGAAGTTCCAGCAAGAGCAATCAGGCAATAAAAAGAAATAAAGAGTATTCAACTAGGAAAAGAGGAAGCCAAATTGTCTCTATTTGCGGACAACATGATTGCATATTTAGAAGACCCCATCATCTTAGCCCAAAATCTCCTTAAGATGATAAGCAACTTCAGCAAAGTCTCAGGATACAAAATCAATGTACAAAAATCACAAGCATTCCTATACACCAATAACAGACAAACAGAGCCAAATCATGAGCCAACTCCCATTCACAATTGCTACAAAGAGAATAAAATACCTAGAAATACAACTAACAAAGGATGTGAAGGACCTCTTCAAGGAGAACTGCAAACCACTGCTCAAGGAAATAAGAGAGGACATAAACAGATGGAAAAATATTCCATGCTCATGGTTAGGAAGAACCAATGTTGTGAGAATGTTCATACTGTCCAAAGTAATTTATAGATTCAACGCCATTCCCATCAAGCTACCATTGACTTTCTTCACAGAACTGGAAAAAAACCACTTTAAACTTCATATGGAACCAAAAAAGAGCCTACATAGCCAAGACAATCATAAGCAAAAGAACAAAGCTGGAGGCATCACGCTATCTGACTTCAAACTATACTACAAGGCTACAGTAATTTAAAAAACAGCCTCGGTGAGAATGTAAATAATGTAACCATTATGTCAAACAGTATGGAACTTCTTCAGAAAACAAAAAATAGAACTTCCATATGATCCAGTAATCCTGTCTCTGGGTATATATTCAGAAGAATTGAAATCAGTATGCTGAACAGATATCCACACTCCCATGTTTACTGAAATATTACTCACAATAGCTAAGATATGGTAGCTATGATATGGTAGCACTTCTCCATTTCCTTCTACTAGTACCTGGCAACCAGCATTCTACTCTGTTTCCATGAGGTTTACTATTTTAGACTGCATGTATAAATGAGATCATACAATATTTATTTATTATGTCTGGGTTATTTGACTTAACATAAAGCTCTCCAGGGCTGTATTAATTTCATTGTTTTTCATGTGTAGAACCAGCTTTGCATTCCTGGAATAAATTCCACATGGTCATGGTGCTTAATCTTTTTTCCATGTTAATAGATTTTGCTAGAATTCTTTTTTGAGAATTTGAGCATCTATTTTCATAAGGGATCTTGTTCTGTAGTTCATTTGTTTTCTTTTGCTTTCCTAGAAATGTGTTTGGATTTGTTATTAAAGAAATTCTAACTTCATAGAATATGTTGAAATGTATTCACTTCTCTTCTGTGTTTTGAAACATACTATGATTAATTGGTGTTAATTCTTTAATTTTGGGTAGAATTTATTAGTGAAGTCATTTGAAACTGGGAATTATTTTTGAAATCTTGTTTGATTATTAATTCAGTCTCCTTACTTGTTATAGATCTATTCAGATGTTCTAATTCTTCTTTAGTCAATTTCACTAGTTTTTGCCTTGCTAAGAATTTTTCTATTATCATCTGGGTTATCTAATTTGTTGGCATACAATTACAGTGTTTTCTTATAATCATTTTTGTTTCTGTAAGGTCAGTTTGAACGTCCACTCTCATTCCTGATTTTAGTAATTTGAGACTTGTCTGTATTTTTGTTTCAGTCATTTAAATGAAAATTTTGTCAATTTTGCTGGTCTTTTCAAATAACCAATTTTTGTTTTTGTTTTTGTTTTTTGTATTCAGTTTTATTTTCTGTTTTATTTATTTCCACTTTAATATTTATCTCTTTTCTCTGGGTTTACTTTGCTCTTTTTTAACTAGTTTCTTAAGGTAGAAGATTATGTTTTTGATTTGAGATTTTCTTTTTCAAAATCAGCATTTATCATTACAAATTTCTAAGCACTTCTTTAACCACATTCCATAAATGTAGGTATGTTATGTTTTCATTTTCATTCATCAAAATATTTAATAATTTCCTTTTTGATTTTTTCTTTGACCCACGGGTTATTTGCGAGAGTGTTATTTAATTTCTACATGCTTGTAAATTTCCACAAATTTTCTTCTGTCTAATTTCATCTCCTATGGTCAGAGAACATTGTATGATTTCAATCTTTTAAATATATTGAGGCTTCTTTACGGCATAACATATAATCTATCCTGGGTAATGTTCCATACGTACTAGAGAATAAGGTATATGCTGTCGTTAATAGTGTTATGTTCTATATGTGACTATTACCTCTAGTTGGTTTATAGTATTTTTCATGTTTTCTATTTTCTTGCTGATTTTCTGTTTAGTTGTCCTATCCATTATTGAAAATGGGTATTGAAGTCCCTGTTATTCTCAAAGTTATACTTCCATTCAATACCATCTTTTTGCTTCATATATTTTGAGGATCTTTAGTTAGATGCATCTATAATTATAAATTGACCCTTTTATCATTTTCATTTATTTATTTATATTTGAGATGGAGTTTCACTTTTGTCACCCAGGCAGCAATATGATGGCATGATCTCGGCTCACTGCAACTTCCACCTCCAGGGTTCAAGCAATTCTACTGCCACAGCCTCTTGGGTAGCTGGAATTACAGTCACCTGCCACCATGCCTGGCTAATTTTTGTATTTTTAACAAGGACAGTTTCATCATATTGCCCAGGCTGATCTCAAATTTCTGACCTTAGTTAATCCACCCCCCTCAGCCTCCCAAACTGCTGGGGTAACAAGTGTGAGCCATTGCACCCAGACTCTTTTTATCATTTCTAAATTGTGTCTAGTAACATCTTTGTCTTAAAATCCATTTTGTCTGAAATTAATATTGTCACACCTGCTCTCTTTTAAATACTGGTCTACATAGCATACCTTTTTCTTTCCTAGTAATTTCTATTTGTGTATTTAAATCTAAAGTGTTTCCTTTGTACTTAACATATAGTTGGGTTACTTTGTATCCATTTTATCAACGTGTACTTTTTATTTGAGTGCTTAATCACTCAGCCAAAGGGGACACCAAGTCAGAGTGGCTCTTCAGTAGCACCACAGTGTAGGAAGTACATTCCACAGGTCCCCTAGGCACAAACCCCTAGCCAGCCTTCTCACACTGCCAGCAGATATCCCCTTTGTGTTGGGACTGCCCCCCTCCACCACCCCCACCACCATTTGAGATAAACAGTGCTCTAATCATTTACAAGAACCAAGAAAAACCTGGGCTTAAGGCATCATCTTGTGCTGAAAATGAAGCAGAAATTTAAGAGAAGAAACATCAAGAGGTAAATTACCAAAAAAAAAAAAAAAGAAAGAAAAGAAAAAGACCTAAGGAAACATATCCAATAAAACCAAAACAAGTCAGACAGACAAGAAAATTGAACTCTCTGACCAAGAATTCGAAAGAGTAGTTAGAAAGAAACTCAGTGATCTCTAAGATAACACAGAAAAGCAACTCATAGATTTATCATCAAAATTTAATTAAGATATTGACGTATTTTTAAAAATCAAATGAAGAACTTGGAACTGGAAAACATATTTGACAAACTGAAAAATTTATCAGAAGCTCTCAATAGCAAAATGACACAAAAGAGAGGAACAAATTGGTAAGATTGAAAACAGGCTATTTGAGAATACACAGAGGAGAGAAAACTAAAAAGAACAAGATATAGAAAATTATCTCAAAAGGACAAATCTAAGAATTATTGGTATTTAAGAGTGTTCAGCAAGAGCAAGGGAGAGAAAGCTTATTCAAAGAAATAATAACAGATAACTTTCTAAAACTTGAGAAAGATATACATATCCAGGTAAAGGAAGTCCAGAGAACAACAAACAGTCTTGACCCAAATAAGACTATTCAAAGGCATACAATAAACTCTCAAAGATTAAGGACAGAGTATCCTAAAAGCAGTTAAAGGAAAGAAATAAATAACATAAAGAAGCTCCAATTTTCTGGCAACATACTTCTCAACAGAAATCATACAGACTAAGAGGAAGTAAAATGATATTTTCAAAGTGCTGATGGAAATAAAAACCTGTCATCCAAGAATATGGTATCTAGCAAAATTACTTTCTAAGTATGAAGGAGTGATAAAGTCTTTCCCAGACAAATGAAAGCTGACAGAATTCATCACCACTAGACTTGTTTTACAGAAAAATACTGGTCAGGCATGGCAGCTCACACCTGTAATCCCAGCACTTTAGGAGGCTGAGGTGGGCAAATCACAAGGTCAAGAGATGGTGACCATCCTGGCCAACATGGTGAAACCCCATCTCTACTAAAAATACAAAAATTAGCTGGGTGTGACGGTGCATGCCTGTAGTCCCAGCTACTCGGGGGGCTGAGACAGGAGTATCACTTGAACCAAGGAGGTAGTGGTTGCAGTGAGCCAAGATTGCCCCACTGAGCTCCAGCCTGAGCCACAGAGTCAAAAAAAAAAAAAAAAAAAAATGCTAAAGGGAGTTCCTCAATCTGAAAGGAAAAAACTAATGTGCAAAAATAAAACATTTGAAGATATAAAACCCACGGGTAAAATTAAGTACATGGACAAGCCCAGAATACTCTATGACTGTAAGGTGTGCAATCCACTGAAAACTCTAGTATGAAGCCCAAAAGACTAATTTATGAGAAACAATAACTACAGAAACCTGTTAAGAGATAAGTAATATAAAAATATGTAAATTGAGATAAGTAAAAGTCAAAATGGGAGGGGTGGAGTTAAGTTAGAAGTTTTTTTTCTTTGCTTGTTACTGTTCTTTATATTGTGATCTAAGATAACTTTTAACTTCTCTATAATCCTTGCCAAAAAGGACAAAGCCAGAGGCATCACACTACCTGACTTCAAAATATAATATTAAACAATGCTATAGTAACAAAATCAGCATGGTACTGACGTGAAAACAGACATAAAGATAAGTGGAACAGAATAGAGAACTCAGATATAAATTCTTGCATTTGCTCATGGGTTTATATCTCATTTGCAACAAAGATGAAGATTTTGACTAATCTTCAACAACACCAAGAACATACAATGGGAAAGGAAAGGTCTCTTCAATAAATGGTGCTAGGAAAACTGGATAATCCTATGCAGAAGCAAAAAGTAGTTCCCTGTATTTCACCATATATGAAAATCAAATAAAAATAAATTATTATATTGGTGCGAAAGTAATTGAGTTTTTTGCCAATATTTTTTCCACCATAGAAAGCATTGTCGAAGTAACCGCTGAGCTAAAGCCGGCCCTTTTGCCAATATTTTAATGGCAAAAACCACAATTACTTTGGCACCAACCTAATAGAAACTTAAATCTAAGATATGAAACTATGAAACTACTAGAAGATAACATTGAGAAAATACTTCAGGACATTGAACTGGGAAAAGAATTTTTGTGTAAGACTTCAAAAGCACAGGCAACTGAAGCAAAAATAGACAAATGGCATTTCATCAAGCTAAAAGGCTCCTGCATAGCAAAGGAAACCATCAACAAAATCAAGACACAACCCACAGAATAGGAGAAAATATTTGTAAACTATCCATCTGAAAAAGGATTGATAACTAGAATATGCATATTTTAATACATATATTCAAACAACAGCACAAGTCCAAATAATCCATTAAAATTGGAAAAATATAAAAATAGCAATTTCTTAAGCTATACAAATGGACAACAGGCATATAAAAATGCTTAACATCACCAATCATCAGAGAATTGCAAATCAAATACAATGAGTTATCATTTTACCCCAGTTAAATGGCTTCTATTAAAAAAACAGGTAATAATATATGCTGTTGAGACTGTGAGCAAGGGGAACTCTCCTACACAGTTGCTAAGAATGCAAATTAGTACAGACACTATGGAAAACTGTATGGAGTATCTAAAAAGACTAAAAGTAGAAATACCATATGACTCAGCAATTCCACTTCTGGTTTTATAGCCAAAGGAAAGGAAATCTATATATCAAAGAAATATCTAGACTCCCAAGTTTTTTGCAGCACTATTTACAATAGCTATAATATGGAAGCAGCCTAAGTGCCTATCAGTGGATGAATGAATAAAAATAATGTGGTTTACATATGTAATGGCATATTATTCAGCCACACAAAAAATGAGAGCTTGTCATTTGCAGCAACACAGATGGAACTGTAGGTCATTATGTTAAGTGAAATAAGCCAAACAGAGAGAGACAAATATTGCACATTCTCACTCATATGTGGGAGCTAATAAATTAGATCCCAATGAAGACAGAAAGTAATTGATGGTTACCAGAGAACAGGAAGATTAGGGAGGAGAGGAATATAAGAGGGGTTGATTAATGGGTACAGATAAACATATAAAAGAAATAATATCTAGCGTTTGATAGATCAGTCAGGTGACTAGAGTTTATAATAACCTATTATGTATTCCAAAATAGCTAGAAGAAAATAATTTGAATGTTTCTAGCCTAAAGAATAGACAAACATTTAAGGTGATGGATATCCCAGTTACACTGGTTTGATTTTTTTTTTTTTTACTTGGTACATATATTATTATAAAATATGTGTGAAGAGACTATCTTGTCACATTGTTTTTCTCACACTATATTTTATATTTACAGAGAAAATTCTGAAGGTATATTTTCCATTTGCAAGATAAAAACTTTAAGATGCAGAAATGCTATAGAATTAGCTAAACCAATTTAGCAATTAATCTTAGGAATATAATTTGATGAAATGTTTATGTTCATGGATAACAGTAATTGATTATAGGAATTACCTTTAGAACCAGAGTAAAAATTTAATATCTAAAAAGCAAGTGCCTGACTTGAATTTATACTGGTTTTATATTTACAAATTACATGAATGTATTTGTCACATGTACCTTGAAGATATATAAATTATATTTAAGTGAAAATATACAATTATTCTTAAAAATAACTTCAATATTCACTTCTTCCAGTTTACTGAAAGACTCTGAAGGTATAGTTTTTGCATATGTAAGCAGGTCAGACATCATTTTCTCACTTGACACATAGAATTCTTTAAAGTCACTATCATCATTAAACATAGTCATCATTAAACATAGTCATCATCATTAAACGTAGTCACAGGCCAGAGGGTGTGCCAGGCATGCACCATTGTGTCTTTGGTCACTCTATTCCAAGCACTGGCAACAGCATATCCAGCATCCTTCATGCTAAACTTCTTTTGAAAACCTTTCACACCCATACCTCTGTGATTGCTGCTAGAATGCTATTTAAGGAAGTGATTTTATATTTACTCTTTATTGATCTGAGTATATCATGGTCACATGGCTGAATTAATGAAGTCAGATTTGGTGGAAAATACATGGCATAAACATTATTTTTTATGAAAATTTCTGCTGGACAATCAGTAGAACAGTTGATAAGAAATAAAATCTTACAGTCTTCACCCAGCCCAGCTTCTCTACAGTAAGCATGAGCTGCTCGTAAAAAATGTTAGTGAAACCAGTGAAGAAGGATATTCCTGGTGATTCATGCTCTTTTGTTAGCATAATAGTGAATTGGCAAAAAAAAAAAAAAAGCACTTCTTGAAAATAGCAAGATGCATGCTTTTGCCTACCATAGCAGGCTTACATTTGTGTGTACCTGCTGCATTAGTACATCCCAGCACAGTTATTCTATCCTTTGTATCCTTAATTCCTGTAGAGGCTGTTTCATGAGTGGTAGTCAGTGTCTCTCTGGGGCAACGGTGCCAAAGCAGTGACATTCTTATCAATAGTGACTTTGGAAAACTCCTCAATGAACTTCTTCACTGCTTTGCGATGCTTTAGCACAACTAGTATCTAAAAATTTAATGCCAAGTTTATTCATAAATGTATGAAACAAGCCTGTTTGATATTCACAGTTCTCTTCAATTTTCACTTCATTGTGATAGATCTTTGCTTGTTTCATGATTGGCATGCCACTAAGTGACATGTCTTCACTGTAACCCTAACAGATCCACTCTTTTAATACGTGACTGAAATCTTCATTTTTAACATTATGCAGTGTTTTTTCTTTTAAAACAATCATTAATTTCCGTTCATCATTTTCAGCATAGAACTTCAACAGTTTATCCTTCTGTTTCTTCAGATTATATATGGTGGTCATTCCAACACCATGCTTTTTTGTAAGATGTTTCACACTTGCACTGCTGTCCAGCTTCTCCAGCAGCTTGACTTCCTGTGCTATGGAGTAACATAAATGCTTCCTCTTTTTCTTATCACTGTTACCCATAGGGGTGTCTGCAAGCCTTTTTGACATTTTCAACAATATTTCTGCACCACAGAGAATAAGTAGAAAAACATAGGGAGTAAAACATGTGAGTCTTGGTCCCATGTGGGAAATTATGGGAAACCTGTCTGTCTTCACACCCAGTTGGCACACATGCCATTTTATTACCCTTTGTGGAAGTGCTTATCTAAGAAAATCTGGGTGTAGGTGAAAAAGATATATTGCAGCTCAAGGGGGCTAGGAGGATCTCATTTTCCTTGGGGATACCAAGTGAACAGTGTGCAACTGCATTTTGACTGAGACCTATCATAAGAAGTCAAATGTGTAATTTTCCTCCTATGGCAATCATGTCAGTGCTCAAAAAGTTTCAGAATTTTTATTTTTGGATTAGGGATGTTTAACCTATACTTTGTAATTATATAGCTTCATTTCCTTCCCCCACCATTGTGCTGTTATTTTCATACAAATTACAGCTATGTACATTGTTATGTCCATCAGCATACATTTATAATTATGTATGCAAATGTCTTTTTTAAAATTAGACGTTTAAAAAAGAGTTACAAAGTGTATTTATACTGAATATTTTATTTACTGATGTAGGTACCTTTCCTGGCACTCTATTTTTCTTGTGGATTTTACTTACTCTGTAGTGTCCTTTTATTTCAACCTTAAGGAATTCTTTAGTATTTCTTATAGAGTGTATCTGGTAGTAATAAATTCTTAGAGTTTTTTTAAACCTGGAAATATCTTAATCTTTCTTTTAAAAGTATAATTATTCTCAGCATAGAATTATTGTTTGCAGTATTTTACTTTAAACGTTTTGAATATGTTATTCCTCTATCTCCTGACTTGCATGGTTTCTAATAAATAATCAGCTGTTAGTCTTATTGAGGCTCCTTGAATGTGAAGAATTTATTCTCTCTTGTTGCTTTCAAGATTCTGTGTTGGTTTTTGGTTTTGACAGTTTGATTATAATGCAGTTATCTGTGGATATTTATGTGTTTATCCTACTTAAAACCGTTGTGCTTTTGGTATATGTAAATTAATGTTTTTATCAAATGTGTAAACTTTCTAGCCATTATTACTTCTAATGTTTTCTTTCCTTCTGGGACTCCCATTTTGTGTATGGGTTACATTACATGGTGTTCCACAGATTTCTGATGATCTGCTTATTTGTTGTCTTTCTTTTTCATTTCTCTTCTTCAAACTGGAAAATCTTTGTTTACTTATCTTCATTATTTTTGCTTCTGCCTGTCAAATCTGCTGTTGAGCCCCTGAAGTGAATTAGTGAGTTTTTCACTTTCACTATTGTACTTTCAACTCCAGAATTTCTATTATTTTTTAAAAATAATAATTTATATGTAGACCCAGGCATGGTGGCTTGCACATGTATTCTGACACTTTGGGAGGTTGAGATGGGTAATCACTTGAGCCCAGGAGTTCAAGACCAGCCTGCGTAACTTGGCAAAACAACATCTCTACTAAAAGTAGAAAATAAAATAGCTTGGCATGGTGGACAATTAGCAGAACAGTTGATAGTCCAAACTATAGCACACCTAGAGTCCCAACTATAGCACACCTAGAGTCCCAACTATTCAGGAGGTTGACCTGAGAAGGTCATTTGAGCCCAGGAGTTTGAGACTGAAATGAGCTGTGATCCACCGCACTCCAGCTTGGACAAGAGAGTAAGATCCTGTCTCTAATAGTAATAATGTTAATCTTTTAATATTCTCTGTGTTGTGAGACATCTTTGCACATCTTGTTTTGTTCTTTAGAGATTATTTTCTTTAGTTCTTTGAGCATATTTATAATAGCTCATTTAAAATCTTTGTCTATCAAAATTTGGTCTTCACCAGGGACAGTTTTTATTGACTACCCTTCTGTCTTGTGTATGCATTAAATATTTTTTCTTTACAAGTCTCATAATGGGAATGGTACATTTAAACTATATATAACATTTCAACTCTATAAATCAGATTCTCACTTTCTTCAGGGTTTTTTATTATTGCAGTTTGTTCTTTGAAGTAGCAGAACTAATTCTATAAAGTCTAGGTCACCTGTTGTGTGGGGTACTTAATGTCTTGGTGTGATTAGTTTAGGGGTCATGTAATGATTTAACAGATTTTCTTAAACACTGAGAACCAACAAATATTCTAGTCTTTGCTGAGGTGCTAAATGTGTATATTGGGTCAGACTTCAATACTAGGCTCATCAGTTTACAACTCTGCCATAGCCTTTACTTCCTGCTTATTCAGAGTCTTAAGGGCAGGTACAGATGAGGGTATATGGCATACTCAGGTATTTCCTGAGCATATGGCATGTGTACCATTCAGGTATGATGGATTATTGCAATTCCCTACAAATATCTCATTCTTTAGTTTCTTCTGTTAAGTATTGTGGTTTGCCTGTTGTTTGCACACACTATTATCACCATCTTAGGCAGACATAATTTTAAACAATTATCACTGATTTTTACTAACAAATGCCTCTAGGGTCTCATATTCACACTCAGTGATCTCAAAGTCAGCCAAAGAAGACAAGACTGATGACTGTGATTTTCTACAGAACTGCTAGACAAGTTGAATAGTTGTCTGGGAATAGGGCTTTTTTAGGAGCTCCAAACTTCAACTTTTAGGTTACTCTAGTGACTGCTAGGCTGCTTAGTTTAAATGTTGTTGTGGGCTGCTGGCCTTTAAAGCTACCATTGAGATGAGTTAAAGGTGATGCAATTAAGCCAAGTTGAAAAACCTCAAACTCTTCTTTTTTCTTACCAATATTTAGCTGTTTTTTTTAAAAAAAAATAAATAAATAAATTGTTTCTAGATTGTCACAAGCATTTCGTTAATTTCCAGAGATCTAAAAAAAAATTTTGTAATTTTTCCAGTGTTTTTCTTTTTATGAAGGAGAAGATTGACTCTAGAATGTCTTTACTCCATCATTTCTGCTGTCATCATCTAGTCTACTATTGAGTTTTAAGAGTTCTTAGTATATTTGTCATATATGTGTTTGAAATCATTTTCTGCCAATCTGTGGTTTTGCTTTTGATTGTCTTAACAATGTCTTTTACAGAGAGGAGGTTTTTTTTTTTTTAAAAAAAAATTTTGATAAAGTCTACTTATCAATTTTTCTTTCATGGATTATGATTTTATGTGTTGTAGCTAAAAACTCCAAATTCAAGGTCACCTGGATTTTCTCCTACATTATCTTCTAGTCATTTTATACTTTTGCATTTTACATGTATGTAAATAATTCATTCTAAGTTAACTTTTGTGAAAGATGTAAGGCTCATCTTTTTGTGTATAAATGTCTAACAGTTCCAGCACCACATATTGAAAATAGTCATTTCTCCATTAACTTTCTTATGCGTCTTTGTCAAAGATCAGTTGACTATATTTGTGAAAATCTATTTCTGAGATTACTATCCTTTCTATTAATATATTTGACTATTGCTTAGCCAGTGCTATATTCACTTCATGACTTCTATGTATAGTATGTCTTGAAATCACATGAGTGCTCCAACTTGTTCCTCTTCAGTATTGTGTTGGCTATTCTTGTTTTTTTGCCTTTCCATATCCAGTTCAGAATGAGTTTATTGACATCCCCAAAATAGCTTGCTGAAATTTTTATTACAATTTTACTGAATCTATAAATTGATCAGGGAAGAGGGGACCTAACAATATTGAGTCTTCCAATTTATCAACATGAAATATATATTTCTCCATTTATTTAAAACTTTTCATTATTTTCATCACTTTCAATAGTTTCCACATTTTATACACATTTTATCAGATTCATATATAAGTATTTTATTTTTTATGCAATTGTTAATAGTGTTTACTTTTAATGGAATTTACATTATTTTTACTTCAAATTAAAGTTGTTCATTACTGGTACATAGAAAAACAATTGACTTTTGTATGTTGCACTTGCACTCTGAAACATTACTGGTCACTTCTTAGATCCAGTTTTTTGTTTTATTTTATAGATTCTTTGGGATTTTCTATAATTATGTAATTTGTGACTGCTATTTTTCTTTCTTTTTAACCTGCTTACCTTTCCAACTGATTTTTTTTTATAAAGGTACAAAGGCAATTCAATGAAGGAAGGAGATCCTTTACAACAAATGATGCTAGAGTAATTGGAAATTCTAGGTCAAAAAAAAAAAAAGTCGGCGTAGACCTCAACTTCATACTTTATACACAGGTTAGCTCAAAATTGGTCATAGAATTAAATGTAAAATATAAAACTATAAAAACTTTAGAAAAAAAATAAAAGAAAAGCTTATTTTTAAAACTTATGGGATCCATGGCTGGGTAAAATTTTCATACTTGACACCAAAAAAGTACAGTACATAAAAGGAAAAATTAGTAAATTAACCTTCATCAAAATTAAATCTTTTGTTCTCTCATAGTGCCTGTTAAGAGGATGTGCAGGTAAGATACAGACTAGGAAAAATATTTGTAAACCATTAATCCAACAATAAAATTGTGTCTAGAATACATAAAGGACCAAAAGTCACAATGAGCCATTTCACTAAAAAGAATATACAGTGGGCTAATTAGCACACGAAAAGATGCTTACATCATCCACCTTTAGGTAGATGCAAATTAAAAGCACAATAAGAAATAGAGGTTTTTAGGACAGGGAAGCTACTTGTGTGATACTAAAACAGTAGACACATGTCATCATAAGTTTTTCCAAACTCATAAAAATGCAACAACGCGAGTGAACCCTAATGTAAACTATAAACTTTGGATGATAATGTGTCAATGTAGGTTTATTAATGGTGACAAATGTATGACTCTAGCAGGGATGTTGATAATGAGAGAAGGCTATACATGTGTGGGGGCAGAGGTATATGGAAAATCTCTGTACTTTCCTTGCAGTTATTCTGTGAATCTAAAACTGCTCTAAAAAGTAAGGTCTGTTTTCTTTTTAAAAAGACACTCACAGGATCAAGATGCCTGAATAGAAGTTTCTGTGGATTCTCCCTGCTCCTCCACAAGGATATTAATTTAACAACTGTCTATACAAAAAGAAGTACCTCCATAAGAACCAAAAATAAGGTAAGCACTCACAATACTTGGTTTCATATGGATAAAAAGAGACACTGAAAGAGATAGGAAAGACAGCTTTGAATTGTCAATGCCACCCCTCTTCCATTTCCTGGCAGCTGACACATGACAGAGAATCTGTGCTCTTAGGAAAGAGAGAGCACAGCAGTTGTGAGACACTTCATTGAACTCAGTGTTGCCCTGTCACCACAGAACGCAAAACTGGGCTGAAATCAGCTGACACCTGCCCATGGAGGAAGTATTTAAATCTGCCCTAGCCGCAGGGGTATCATCCATATATCTGTTAGAATTTGAGTTCTGGCAAGCCTCACCATTATGGGATAAAGTGCTCTGGGGCTCTAAATAAACTTGAAAAGCAGTCTAGGCCATAAGGACTGCAACTTCTAGGTGAATCCTAGTGCTGAACTTGGCTCAGCTCCAGTGGACTTGGAGAGCATACAACCTACAGAGACACCAGCTGGAATGGCTATGGGAGTATATGCACAACCTCTTCCCCAGCCCCAGGCTGCACAGCTCATGACTCCAAAAGAGACCCCTTCTTTCCGCTTGAGGAGAGAGAAAAAAGACTTTGTCTTGCATCATGAATACCAACTCACTGATAGTACAATAGGGCAACAGTCATAGTTATGAGGCCTCCTTTCCTTCCTTTTTTGTGGAGAAGGATTCTCATTCTGTCACCCAGGCTGGAGTGCAGTGGCACAATCTCAGCTCACTGAAACCTCCACCTCCTGTGTTCAAACAAGTCTCTTGCCTCAGCCTCCCAAGTAGCTGGGACTATAGGCACATGCCACCATGCCTGGCTAAATTTTTGTATTTTATTGGAGACAGGATTTCACCGTGTTGTCCAGGCTGGTCTCGAACTCCTGAGCTCAGGCAGTCCACCTGCCTTGGTGTCCCAAAGCGCTAGGATTACAAGCATGAGCCACCATGGCCAGCCTCCTGGACAACATTTCTAAACACACCCAGGCCAGAAGGGAAACTGCAGTCTTGAAGGGAAGGACCCAATCCTGGCAGGACCCATCACCTGCTGATTAAAGAGCCCTTAGGGCCTGTATAAGCAGCAGTGATATACAGGTAATATGCCATGGGCTTTGGGTGACACCAACACTTGGCTGGCTTCAGGTGAGACTTAGCACATTCTGAACTGTGGTGGCTATGGGAAGAGACTCCTTCTGATTGAGAAAAGCAGAGAAAAAATTTTTGTAAAGAGGATTTTAACTTGCACCTTGGATACTAACTTGACCAGAGGGGACACAGCACCAAGCACTCTCTTGGGATCCATGATTGTAGGCCTCGTCTCTTGGATGGTATTTCTGGACCTGCCCTGACACAGAGGGGAGCCCACTTCCCTTAAGGTTGAGACCCATGGTAGGGAGCGTTCACTACAAGCTGACTTAAGAGTGCTTGCACCTTAAGGGAAAGTTGGTGGTAGCCTGACAGTACTCCTTATAGGCCAATGCATGTGGTGGCCATGGGGTGTGATTCCTCTGTCCGTTGAAAGAAGAGTACATAATTGGAATGTTTGTATCCTGTGGTTCGAGTGTCAGCTCAGCCACAGTACAATAGGACACAGGATTGACTATTAACGTTTTGACTTCAGCCCCTGGCTCCTGGACGTTACCTCTGGACCCACCCAGGGTCTGGGGAATCTTGCCATCCTGAAATGAAAGACACAAGCCTGGCTGGTTTCACCACCTGATGATTGTAGAGCCCCAGGGCCTTGAGCGAACATAGACAGTAGCCAAGTAGTGATTATAGCAAGACATGGGTGAGACCCAGTGTTGTGCTAGCATTAGGTCTGACCTAGCACAGTCACAGTGGCGGTGGCCACAGGAATACTTGTGTTACCCGGCCCCACCTCCAGGCAGCTCAGCACAGAAAGAAAGATTCTGTTTGGGAGAAAGTAAGGAAAGGGAACAAGAGTCTCTGCCTGGTAATCCACAGAATTCTTCTAGATCTTATCCAAGACCATAAAGGGGGTATCTCTGTGAGTCTACAAGAACCACAGTGTTACTGGGCTTGGGGTGTTTCCTAATCCAGATATGGCTTAGATTATAATACTCAAGTTTTTTTTGAATACCTATGAAGCATTCCCAAGACAGATAGGAACAAACAAGCCCAGATTGTAAAGTCTATAATAAATACTTAACTCTTCAATGCCCAGACACAGATAAACATCCATAAGCATCAAGACCATTCAAGAAAATATGACCTCATCAAATGAACTAAATAGGACACCAGGGATCAATCCTGGAGAGACAGAGATACGTGACCTTTTAGACAGAAAACTCAAGTTAGCTATTTTGAAAAAAACTCAAAGAAATTCAAGAAAACACGGAGAAGGAATTTGGAATTCTATCAGATAAATTTAACATAGAGATTTAAATCATTAAAAAGAATTAAGCAAAAATTCTGGAGTTCAGAAATGCAACTGATACAATGAACAATACGTTAGTTTTTTTATAGCACAATTGATCAAGCAGAAGAAAGAATTAGTGAACTTGAAGACAGGCTGTTTGAAAATACACAGTCAGAAGAGCCAAAGGAAAAAAAGAATAAAAAACAGTGAGGCATACATTCGAGGATTTAGAAAACAGCTTCAAAAGGGCAAAGCTAAGAATTATTGGCCTTAAAGTAGAGAAAGAGATAGGGATAGAAAGCTTATTAAAAGGGATAGTAACAGAGAACTTCTCAAATATAGAGGAAGATATCAATATGCAAGTACAGAAAGGTTATAGAGTATCAATATGATTTAACTGAAAGAAGACTACCTCAAGGCATTTAATGATTAAACTCCCAAAGTTCAAAGATATAGTAAGAATCCTAAAAATATCAAGGGAAAAAAAGCAAATAACATAAAATGGCACTCCAATATGTCTGGCAGCAGACATTTTAGTGAAAATCTTAAAAGCCAGCAGAGAGTGGCATGACATATTTAAAGTGCTAAAGAAAAAATTTTTATACTAGACTAGTATACTCAGTAAAAATATCCTTCAAACATGAAAGAGAAATAAAGAAGATAAACAAAAGCTGATGGATTTCATCAACACCAGACCTGTCTTCCAAGAAATGCTAAAAGGAGTGCATAATCAGAAAGAAAAGGATTGTAATGAGCAATAAGAAATCATCTGAAGGTACAAAACTCATTGGTAAAAGCCAGTAAACAGAAAAACACAAAATGTAATAACACTGTAAATGTGATATGTAAATCACTCTTAAGTAGGAAGACTAAATGATAAACTAACAAAAAATAACTCTAACTTATGAGACAGATAGCAGAATAAGACAAAAAGATAAATAACAAAAAGCTTAAAAGTGGGGAATGAAATTAGGATGTAGAATTTTTATTCGTTTTCTTTTTGTTTATGCAGAAAATATTAAGTTGTTATCAAGTTAAAATAATGGGTTATAAGATAGTATTTGCAAGCCTCATGATAACCTGAAATCAGAAAATATAAAACAAAAATAAAAAAGCAAGAAAGTAAATAATACTACCAGAGAAAATCACCTTCACCAAAAGCAAAAAAAAACAAAGAAGGAAGAAATCACAGACAGCCAGAAAACAAATAACAAAATGGCAGAAGTACTTCCATACTTATCAATAATAAAATTGAAGGCAAATGGACTAAACTCTTTAATCAAAAGCCATAGTGGCTGCATGGATAAAAAACAAAACAAAACAAAGAAAAAGGCACAATGATCTGTTGCCTACAAGAAACTCACTTCCCCTATAAAGACACCCCCAGACTGAAAATAAAGGGATGGAAAAAGATATTCCATGCCAATGGAAACAAACAAACAAAAAAGCAGTAATAGCTATACTAATATCAGACAGAATGTATTTCAAGAGAAAAACTGTAAGAAGAGACAAAGAAGGTCACTATATGATAAATGGGTCAATTCTGCAAAAGGATATAACAATTTTAAATATATATGCACCCAACACTGGAGCATCCAGATGTATAAAGCAAATATTATTAGAGCTAAAGAGAGAGATTTACAATAATAACTGTAGACTTTAATTTCTACTCTCAGCATTGGACAGATTTTCCAGACAGAAAATTAACAAAAACATTAGACTTAATCTGCACTATAGAGCAAGTGAACCTAATAGATATGTACAGAACATTTCATCCAATGGCTGCATAATGCCCATTTTTCTCCTTAGTGCATGAATCTTTCTCAAGTATAGACCATACTTTGGGTCAAAACAAAAGTCTTAAAACAAGCAAAAAAATGACATAGTATTAAGCATCTTCTCTGACCACAATAGAATAAAACTAGAAATTAACCACAAGAGGAATTTTGGTAATTATATAAACACATGGAAACTAAACAATATGCTCCTGGATGACCAGTGGGAAAATGAAGAAATTTAAAATGGAATTTAAAAATTTCTTATCATCAATTTCTTGATAATGGAAACACATCATATGAAAACTTATGGGAAATAATGAAAGCAGTATTAACAGGGAAAGTTATAGCTATTATTTGCCGATGTTTAAAAATTTTTTTTAAACCACAAATAAAAAATGTAACAATGCATCTTAAAGAACTGGAAAAGTAATAGTAAACCAAACCCAAAATTAGTAGAAGAAAAATAATAAATGTCAGAGCAGAAACAAATGAATTTGAAATAAAGAAAACAATACAGAAGATCATTGAAATGAAAACATGTTTGTTTGAAAAGATAAGCAAAATTGAAAAACCTTTAGCCAGAGTAAGATGGAAAGAAAGAACACCCAAATACACGAAATCAGAGATGAAAAGGAGACATTACAACTAATGCTACAGAAATTCAAAGGGTAATTGGTAGCTACTATGAGCAACTACATGCTAATAAACTGAAAACTCCAGAAGAAATGGATAAATTCTTATACACATACAACCTACCAAGATTGAACCATAAAGAATAGACCAATAACAAGTAATGAAATCAAAACTGTAATAAAAAGTTTCACAGCAAAGAACAGTCCAGGACCCAGTGGTTTTACTGCTGAATTCTACTAAACATTTAAAGAACTAATACCAATCCTACTCAAACTATTCCAAAAAATAAAGAAGAAGGGAATACTTTCAAACTCATTCTATGAGGCCATTATTACCCTGATACCCAAACCAAAGACACATCAAAAAAGAAAACTATAGGCCAGTATGTCTGATGAATACTGATGCAAAAATCCTCAACAAAATACTAGCAAATCAAAGTCAACAACACATTAAAAATCATTCATCGAAACCAAGTAAAATTTATCCTAGGCATGCAAAGATGGTTCAACATATACAAATCAATTAATGTGATACATCAAATCAACAGAATGAAGGGCAAAAACCATATGATCTTTTAAATGAATGCTGAAAAAGTGTTTGATAAAATTCAACATTCTTTCATGATAAAAATCCTAAAAAACCTGAGTACAGAAAGAGCATACCTCAACAAAACAAAAGCCATATATGACAGATGTGCAGCTACTATCATGCTGAATAGGGAAAAACTGAAATCCCTTCCTCTAAGATCTGGAACATGACAGGGATGCTGCCCACTGTCACCACTGTTTTTCAACATGATACTGGAAGTCCTAGCTAGAGCAATTAGAATGAGAAGAAAATAAAGGGCATACAAATTGGAAAGGAAGAAGTTAAATTATCCTTATTTGCTGATGATATAATCTTATATTTGGGAAAACCCAATGACTCCATGAAAAAATTAATAGAATTAATAAACATATAGTACTTATAAGTTGCAGGATACAAAATTAACATACAAAATCAGTATATATCAACAGTGAACAATCTGAAAAAATCAAGGAAGTAATCCCATTTATAATAGCTACAAATAAAATTAAATAGCTTAGAATTAACCAAAGAAGTAAAGATCTCTACAATAAAAACTCTAAAGCTCTAATGCATGAAATTGAAGAGGACACATGCAAAAACAGAAAGATACTGCATATTCATGGATTGGAAGAAATAATGTTGTTAAAATGGTCATACTACCCAAAGCAATATACAGATTAAATGCAATCCCTATCAAAATACTAATGACATTCTTCACAGAAATAGAAAACACAATTCTAAAATTTATATAAAACCACAAAAGACCCCAAATAGCCAAAGCTATTCTAAGCAAAAAGAATAAAACTAGAGGAATCTCATTACCTCATTTCTGCTGATACTAGAGTTATAGTAACCAAAACAGCATGGTGCTAGAATAGTAACAGACACATAGACCAGTGGAATAGAAAAGCAAACCCAGAAAAAAATCTACGCAACTATGGTGAACTCATTTTTTGACAAAGTTGTCAAGAACATACATTGAGGAAACACAAACTCTTTAATAAAGGGTGCTGGGAAAACTGTATACCTATATTCAGAATAATGAAACTTGATCTCTATCTCTCACCATACACAAAAATCAAATCAAAATGGACTGAAGACTTAAATCTACGGCCTTAAACCATAAAACTATTAAAAGAAAAGTTTGGGAGAAACTCTCCAGGAAATTTGTCTGGGCAGTAATTTTTTGAGTAATACCCACACAAGCACAGACAACCAAAGCAAACACAGACAAATGGAATCACATCTAGTTAAGAATCTCCTGCATAGCAAAGGAAACAAACAACAAAGTGAAGAGACAACCCACAGAAGGGGGTGAATATATTTGCAAACTACCCATCTGACAACAGATTAGTAAGTTGAAAACATAAGGAGGTTCAAACAAGTCTACCAAAAAAATCTAATAATCCCATTAAAAATGGGCAAAGGGGCCGGGCGCGGTGGCTCACGCCTGTAATCCCAGCACTTTGGGAGGCCGAGACGGGTGGATCACGAGGTCAAGAGATCGAGACCATCCTGGTCAACATGGTGAAACCCTGTCTCTACTAAAAATACAAAAAATTAGCTGGGCATGGTGGTGCGTGCCTGTAATCCCAGCTACTCGGGAGGCTGAGGCAGGAGAATTGCCTGAACCCAGGAGGCGGAGGTTGCGGTGAGCCGAGATTGCGCCATTGCACTCCAGCCCGGGTAGCAAGAGCGAAACTCCCTCTCAAAAAAAAAAAAAAAAAAAAAAGGGCAAAGGATCTGAATAGCCATTTCTCAAAAGAAGATATAAAACTACCAAATAGGTATAAGAGAAGGTGCTCAACATGATTGATCACCAGAGGAAGATGAATCAAAACCACAATGAGATATCATGTCAACCCAGTTCTAATGGCTTTTAACCAAAAGTCAAGTAATAGCAAATACTGATGAGGATGTGGAGAAAGGGGAACCCTTGTACACTTTGCTGGCAATGTAAATTAGTACAGCCACTATGGGCAACAGTTTGGAGGTTTCTGAGAAAACTAAAAATAGAGCCACCTTACAACCCGGCAATCTCACTTCTAGGTATGTACCCCAAAGAAAGGAAATCAATATATCAAAGAGATATCTGCACTCCCATATTTATTGCAGCACTAATCCCAACAGCCAAGATTTGGAAGCAAACAAAGTAATGTCCATCAACAGATGAATGGATAAAGTAAACGTGGTACATATGCACAATGGAGTACTAATCAGTCATTAAAAAAGAATGAAATCCTGTCATTTGCAACAACATGGATGGAACTGGAGGTCATTATGTTAAATGAAATAAGCCAGGCACAGAAGGGCAAATATCACGTTCTCACTGATATGTGAGAGCTAAAAATTAAAATAATTGAACTCATGGAAATAAAGATGGTTACCAGAGTCTGGGAAGGATAGTAGGTATATGGAGGGGAACTGGGGATGGCTAATAAGTATAAAAATAGTTAGAGTGAATAAGACCTAGTATTTGCTAGAACAACAGGATTATACTAAAAAATAATTTGATTGTACATTTTAATATAAAAGAATGTAATTAGATTGTTTGTAACAGAAAGGATAAATGCTTTGAGGCGATAGATACCCCATTTACCTCATGTGATTATTACACATTGCATGCCTGTATTAAATATGTAGCCCATTCATATATATACATATATATATATATACACACACATACACACACACACACACCTACTATGTACTAAAAAAGCTAAAATAAAGAAGACACAAAAAATAACCACACACCTATCAGAATGGCTAAAATTAAAAAAAAAAAAAAACGGCAATATTAAATGCTGGCAAGAATGCCAAGAAACTAGGCCACTCAAAAATTACTGATGGAACTCATTCATATATTAGTGATGAGAATGTAAAATAACACAGCCACTCTAGAAAACAGGCCGGCCAGGCACAGTAGCTCATGCCTGTAATCCCAGCACTTTGGGAGGCTGAGGCAGGTGGATCATCTGAGGTCAGGAGTTTGAGACCAGCCTGTCCAATATGATGAAACCTCATCTCTACTAAAACTACAAAAATTAGCCTGGTGTCATGGTGTGCACCATAGTCCCAGCTACTTGGGAGGCTGGGACAGAATTGCTTAAACCCAGTAGGCAGAGGTTGCAGTGAGCCGAGATTCTGCCACTGCACTCCAGCCTGTGTGACAGAGCAAGACTCCATCTCAAAAAAAAAAAAAAAAGAAAAAGAAAGAAAAGAAAACAGGCAATTTCTTATAAATTAAACACATAACTATTATGCAACCCAGTTGCATTATTGGGTATTATCCAAGAGACACGAAAACTTATGTCTGTAAAAAATTTGTATATGAATGTTTATAGAAGCATTACACAATAGCCAAGTCTAGAGAACACCTAGATTTTTTTAAACAGGTAAATAGTTAAAAAGAAAACTGGTACATTCACTCCATGTGTATTAGTCTGTTCTCGCATTGCTATAAAGAAATACCTGAGACTGAGTAATTTATAAAGAAGAGGTTTAATTGGTTAATAGTTCCACAGGCAGTACAGGAAGGGTGATGCTGGCATCTTCTTGGCTTCTGGGGAGGCCTCAGGAAACTTTCAATCATGACAGAAGGTGAAAGGAAACCAGGCATGTCTTACCTTGCCCCAGCAGGAGCAAGAGAGAAAGGGGAGGTGCTACAAAGTTTTAAACTACCAGACCTTGTGAATACTCTATTACTCTACAGTATCAATGAGGGGATGGTACTAAACCATCCATGAGAACTCAGCCCACCAGGTCCCACTTCCAACATTGAAGATTACAATTGAACATGAGTTTGGATGGAAACACAGATCCAAACCATATCACCATGGAAGAGTAGTCAATAAAATAATCATTGATTCACACTACACCCAGATTAATGTCTAGGATATTACGCTAAGTAAAAAAGGCAATCACAAAAGGTTATGTACTGTATGATTCCATTAATATAACATTCTTGAAATGATAAAATTACAGAAATAGAAAGTAGATCAATGGGCCAGGGGTTGGGGATGGAGTGAAAGGGGAAAGTATGTGGCTGTGAAAGGACAACATGAGGGACCCTCGTGGTGATGGAACTGTTCTGTATTTTGACTGTGTCAATAACAAATTCTAGTTGTTATATTGTACTATAGTTTTTTAATATATACAATTTGTCAATTATACTTTAATAAACCTGAAAAAAGTCTTTCATAATAAAATAAAAAGATGTTACCATTGGGAAAACAGAGCATCGGATACAACAGATATTTTTGTAGTATATTTTATAAATGAATTAGAATTGAAATCACCTATAAATCTTAAAAAAGATGGTTTATAAAACAAAATGCACCAGGCAGAAAAAGGATGAAGGGCACATGGATTCTCTTAATGGAAGGATCTAGATAAAGGCAAACAGCCCCGTGCCTGCAGTGTGATAACAGTGCACCTTTCTGTTCATGCAACTGGCTCTCCACATTGCATGATTTTAATAAAATGATGGGTGGCAAAACTTTGGTTCATTGTTGTGTGTGTGTGTTGATTGTTTGTAAGGACAGTTTTGCCTATGAACATTTCAATACAGACTGCTTTTAAGGAGCATGTGTCTTTTGTACATAGATAATATAATAATATTCTTTTAAAAATGGAGTGTCCAGTTACCCTCAGAACCTCTTTCCTAAATTATTTACAGATTGGGTTGTCAAGTCAGACGTCTCAAATCTGAGGTCAGGTTGGTCCTCCTGTAACCCCAATTGTTATGAGTCTCAGAGTAATTTATAAGCACTGCAAGCCTAGCCTACTTGTTCCAATGGATTATTTTTCAGAGTAGGGTTCTAAAAGATATCTCTTCAAATGACCCCCAATGATATCTCTCTTGGATATCAATCTTCCTACAACAAAAGCAAATTGCTTCCTCCTTCCTTGGTGATCTTCATGTCTCCACCTTCTGTATGTCCTGTTATGTTTCCTGGGCTATCTTCTAATTTATTTTTCTAAAGCTTAATTATTCACTAATTGCTAAGGCTAACTTTACCCATTGGTGTATCTTAGTTTTATCATATCTTTTCTATCAATTCAAATTTATTTTCGTTGTGTGGCTTTGGTAGTGGTTGACAATTGTTCTTAGATCTTGCCTAAATAGAAGCACATTCTTTGTCTCTTTCTATTTCAAACACTGTAATCTGTTTGAGATTTATACTACAACCTTTAGGGAAAGCAGCAGCATAGTAGCTAGTACGTAACTGCCAGTAGCTAGTGCATAAGCTAACTGCTCCATTTTTGGAGTCAGACCGACAAAAGCCAAATCCTAGCCCCAACACTTACAAGTCATGTGACCTTGAGCAGGTTTCTAAGCCTCTCTTTAATTGCCTGTATCCTTTTTTTTTTAATGGGGGTCATAATAGTACCTTCCTGTCAGTGCTTTTGAATGAAATAAATACGTAGCGTTTTTAGCATACCAACTCATCAGTCAGTATACTACTGATTAAATAAATGAATCAATGATTTCTGGGCACAAAAATAAAAAGTAATATTCATTCATAGTCATTTTGCTTTTTATAACATTATTCATTCAAAAGGCACTAAAGATCCATAGATAAAACTAAATTACCAAAAGGAGGTTATTACCTGGTAGTGGAGAAATGTAAAGCAACAATTAGAAAACACTGCAGCCAGGGCTAAATATAAGCATGCATGGAGACACCGAAAACTGGCACAAATATTTATTCTACTAAAATCTTAGCCTGTAACTCATATTTAGTATGGAGACAGAAAGGAAGAGCCAAAATTACAGAAGAAAATTGTTAAATGTCACTTAGTTCCAGAATTCCATGGAAGGCTGACAATTTCTGGAAATCTAAATGTAGATGAAATTGACAACATTTGACAAGGGCAAGACAAACTGGAAAATTCAATTTAAGTGATGGAATTAGCATTATCACTATGCCTGAGTACCAGCATTCCAGCACATACACACACACACACACACACACACACACCCCCACACACACACGTCTCCAAATTTGCTATTTGAAATAATAAAATGTTTAGTGCCATATTGTGAAAATATCATTTCAGTTTTCTATAGTGTTATTTTATTTTCTGTATCTTGTAGGAAGTATGTATTGTCCAATTATTTGAACAGCAATTTTTATGCTGAATATTTCTAAATGTGTGTATTTTTAAAACACACTTAAACAACTGAATAGCATATGCTATTTTCAAATATGTTCAGGCCCAAATTTCAGCACCTGACTTGCTGCTTGAATAAACAAACAGACTAGCAAGGTAATACAAGATTAGGAATACTCCAATGAAAGGATAAAAGAATAAACAGGAAACAGGGTAGCCTAGTCACATTTCAACAGTGAAATGGCTAAAGCAAGTGTTCTGGAGTTAGAACATTTATATTGGGAGTGTTGTGCTATAAAATAACACAGTTCTAAGAGTTAGATCTTAGTTTAAACTGTGCTCTGCTACTGTGTAAACTGGGCAAGTTACCCTGAGCTTTACCTGTCAACTGGGATTGATAATAGTAGCTGGAATATTATTTCAAAGTAATATTCTAGCTACTATTTTGAGACAGCTACCCTATTTCAAAAAGAGTCTCACTCTGTCACCCAGGCTGGAGTACAGTGGCGTGATCATAGCTCACTCACTTTAGCTTCATGCTCCTGAACTCAAGTGATCCTCCTCCCTCAGCCTCCTGGGCTACAGATGCATGCCACCACATTTGGCTACTTTTTGTAAGGATGGAGTCTTGCTATGTTGCTTAGGCTAGCCTTGAACTCCTGGCCTCAAGTAGTCCTCCTGCCTGGGCCTTCCAGAATGCTGGGATTACAGACGTAAGCCACCATGCCAGGACAAACAGTTGAAATATTTTATTGAGTACTTATTGTGGGTCAGACATATGCCAAGCATTTTACTCGGATTGACTTTTATTAATCCTAGCATCAGCTCTACAAAGTAGATGGTAATGTTCTCCGCTCATGTAGATGAGGACACTGAGATGCAGGACAAGACTGAGACTTTGTCAAAGATACAAAGCTGGTGGGTGGCTGCATGGCATGTCCACAGTGGTTACCTGACTCTGGTTCTAACCAGCTCCTCAGCTTGTGGTTTCTTAGGAATCCGAGCTATCTCCATGACCTGAGGAATTTCAAAGGCTTTGAACCAAGCTTGGTGGAGTCCCCTGCAAGTATTATGAGTCTTATTGCCATCTCAAGGAGTTATGCTGGAAGAGTTATATTCTGGGGCACTTCCCCTCTTTTGTGAAGCTGTGCTGTGCTCCTCCTTATCCCTCCATTCATAGATTTAAAGGCATTGTTATTCACATAGCTCAACTTCTTCATGGAAGCCAAATCCTCTGTTCAAGGAATTCTTTTCTACTCTGTTTTGTTTCTAGCTGAAAACACGTTTTCTTCTCCTGAGAATTATACGTCCTCTTTTTTCTCTTGTTCATGGTGTTTGGCATTTATAATCAGTTGCTAATTTCTCTTGGTTAAATACAGAGCAATGGGATTGAACCTAAGAGAGGGAACCATCATTTTCTCTATCTTTAGGGATTAAGGGCCCCTGGATTTTACTACCATGAGGGTTAGTGGTCATATAAAGCTATTCACACAGTACCAAGCACAGTGTCAGGATCTCTGATAATCAAATGAAAACTAGAAATGCTCTTCCTAGAAAGATGAATTGTATGTGAATGCTCACAGAAGTTTTATATAACTACGGGAAAGTTCATGGACCCCAAAGGGCAAATCCTAGCCATGTTATCTACTAGATGTTCACGTAATAACAACTATCATTAACAGCTGACTGAAGAAATAATATGGCATCCACATATGCAGAAGCATATTGGTATTTAACTAGGATCAAGTAAGGCAGGTCCTTTTCCTAGCAGAAGGTGGGGAACTAGACCAAGTGAGGGACTGTGTTAAACTTCTCTTCCCGGGTCCACAAGCAGTGTGGTTTCAAATGCAGGCATTTCCTAGCTTCCTGCCTCAGGCAGCTGGGGCTCTTTAAGCACCTCCTCCACACGGGCCAGGTAAAATTCTTTGATCTTCCAGTGCACGGGACAAAGCCAGGTAGGGCTCTTTTGTCCCAAATTCCCGCAGAAAGTTCTGGAAGGAGGGGGCTACATAACTCAGGGTTGTAAAACAAGTAGCCAATCTGGTATCAGAGTCAAAGATCAATCAATCCAGAGGAAGTTTAAAAGAGCTCTTCTCGTTGGACGAGAATATGAATGGGAGGGAATAACTAATGGGTTAAAACTTCAGCTGCTCCTACCTGAACAGATTTTCCTCTCTGGGTTATCCTCCCACAACAGTGTGGGAGCTGTCTTCTTTCTCTTTCTCTGTCTGTCTCTGTCTCTGTCTGTCTCTGTCTCTCTTTCTCTCTCTTCTCTCTCTCTCTCTTCTTTCTCTCTCCCTCTCTCGTCTCTCTCTCTCTCTCTCTCTCATAAATCACTTCCACAAAACTCTTTGGGTCCACGGACCAGTGCGCCGGGGCCCCTTTCCCTATTCCGGGTTAGAGAGGCCAAGAACCTATGAGCTGGGTACTCCCCCGATAACACAAGGAGCACACAAGTAAAGAGAGATTAGGATACAGTCAAAACCAGCACAACGTTGCAACCCTAAGACGAGAGATAGCAATAAATGATCAGTGACAGGCGTTTTGTAGACTTTATTAAAACATATGATAATGCATGGATAGTAACCAAAGATATTCTTCAAAGGGGAATGAGTCACTAACAACTAGTAAGCCCAGTGTAAACTGTTGACCTGAGAGAGCAGCAAATGTCATGAATAAAAATGGTAAGACTCTAAAGTACATAAGATGAGAACTACAGACTAGACTGCCACAGAAACATATGCTTGGCTAAGGGTCTTCATGTTTCTGGCAAAGAGGAATTGGAAGTTTGTATTACATACAGCACATATATACTCTGGTTAACCATATCCTGCTCTCATTCCATTGACTGGATTTTCTTGGTCTAAACTATAATAAAAGCTGACATTTCTTGAGCACCTACTTTTTTTCAGATAGAGTCATTCATTGTATCACCTAATTTGCACAACTTCTTAAAGTAAGCTTTATTATTTAAGTACATAGCTAGAACTCTTAAAAAAAAAAAAAAGGATTTGAACTCAGTTTCAAGTATCTGGTTCTTGACACTATCCTTTGTTGCTACACTTAACTTTTTTGTAGTCTTTATAAAGTGCTGCATTAAAAATTTTCCAGGTTCTGTTTGAAATGTCTAGAGTGGATGTGCCCCAATTAACCACTGAAACAAAAATTCTGGTACCTAGGGTAGGCAATGAAGATGAGGAATGCCTCTTACAGAAGATTAATTCCAGAGTCAGGTCCCATTGTGAAGCCTCTCTGTTCATCTCTCTAAATGTATCCCTCACTTGCCCTATATTCATATTCTGTTATAGTTAGGCTATTTATATAGCATTAACTTGGTATTTTTTATTTAATCTGTAAAATTTTCCCCTTGCTTTTCTCCTGCATTCTTCTTGATCATACTTGGCATAGAAATTTTCTTTGCCACTTTCAGACATGGTGATCATGTACCTATTGGCACTGTTTATCTGCATTTGCCCATAGGCCAAAAATATAAATCCCATTTCATTGGTATTTGTCTCTTTTCTGATATTTATACTCTAGCTCTCCAATCAAATTGTCCATCTCTAAAGGGTATTCTTAAATCTATTGCTTTTTCCAATGTCTTTCTGGCATCTGGCTCTCAACAAGCCTTCAATTAAAGTCAGAGGTTGATGGTTTGAGATTATGATGATGATAGTAACGCTGATGTTTATGTTAACTGATATCTTAAGAACTAGTCTATCCACATAATCTGATGATATAAGTTAAAAAAAAAAAAAAAGTAGGCCGGGTGTGGTGGCTAATGCCTGTAATCCCAGCACTCTGGGAGGCCATGATGGGCAGATCACAAGGTCAGGAGTTCAAGATGAGCCTGGCCAACATGGTGAAATCCCATCTCTACTAAAAATACAAAAATTAGCCAGGTAAGGCGGCAAGTGCCTGTAATCCCAGCTACTTGGGAGACTGAGGCAGGAGAATTGCTTGAACCTGGGAGACTGAGGTTGTAGTGAGCCCAGATCACACCACTGCATTCCAGCCTGGGCAATAGAGCAAGACACTGTCTCAAGAAAAATGCAAAACAAACCTAACATTTACTGAATGCTATTATATATTACAGACTGTTCTTATTCAGTCTTTTCCAAACCTCTATGGGTGTTAGGATTCTTCTCATTTTAATGGGTGCAGAGAATCTGAAGAACTTGTCCAAGGTCACACACAATAAGTGTCAGAGCCAAAACTCTGGCCATTCTGGCTCCAAATCCTTGCTCTCCATTACTTTGCTGAAACATCATGATAGGTGAAGAACCTTGATAAGAAAGCCAGGTTACATCAGGCCCAGTCCAGGTATGATGGATCAATTGCCACCTGGTGATAAAGATTTGCTTTATAGTCTGTCTAGTCACTGAGATTCAAACTGGTATTTTGAAAGCATGAACTTTCCAGCAATCCTTAGTTAACACCTTTGTGTTTACGCCAATTTATCTCTGGGTATATATTCAGGCACAGCTTAATTTCACAAAATATCTTGCTCCTGATAAATATAGCCCTTTATAAGACAAGTCACAATCAAACAGGAAAAAGGGATACAGCATTCTAAAATATCAGCACTCTTATAAAGGCTTTTACAAACGAAAGATACAATTAACAATTTAAGATATCCTTTTTAAGAATACTGTCAGTGTGCAGTAAGAAGAAAAAATAAAAAATAAAAAGATGCTCTATATTCCATCTTTTCAAGATAATGAAAAATTATCACCCTTTGTCTCCAGTAACGTGCTTGACCAGCTTAGGAGAAATGTCAGCTTAAAATTCAAGAGACCTCAGCTACTTGGCTTCCCTATATCTGCCCCAAGTGTTTGGGATGCAATTAGCTTTTCCTGGCTTATGTTTTTCAATTTTAATGAAAACAATTTGAACATATTGCTATAGAAATAAATGCTAAACATTCTGTATTCCACTGTTTTCATTATGGTATAAAATCATCACTATTAAGCAAAAGCTCTGAAAAATTAGAGACTAGATCTTCTGCAATTAAAACAAACACTAATGTTTAGTGATCTTTTAACCATTTTGGAATTATGTCCTCTATTACAATAGAATGAAGATAACTTGTAAGTGAAACAGTATCTTTTATATAGCAGAAACAAGGAGCATGATTTGCTCAAAAATGAAAAAGATATGGCTTATTGCTTAACATTTTATCTGTATTTTGATTGTTTTCAATCATCTGTTAAATAAAACAAATAAAAATCTAATTTAAGTCTTCCTTGTCTCTACCTATGTAAACACTAGCAAATTAGGGCACCTCTGTCAGCCACAAGTTTCAAAGCAGTAGTCAGTCCACCACTGTCCCTACTTCCTAAAGACCCATTCATCTCACGAGCCACTCCAATCAACTGCTCTTGCTCAGGCCATCAGTGGCCTGTTAACTGTATAGCTTGGTGAACCTTAGTCATATTCTCTTTGGACCTGTGTGATAATTTTGGCATTATTTAACTCTCTCACCTTTTTCAAATCCTTTCTTCATTGGATGCCTCTGGCTCATCTTGAATCTCTCATATTCCTTTCCTGTCTTCTTTGTGGGTTTCTCTTATTTTTCTCATCCTTAATTTTTGGTGTTCACCAAAGTTAGTATTTGGTTCACAGCCTTTTAATGCTATTTACTCTTTCTGCATCTTAGATGATCTCATGTAACTTTTTAAAATTTTTTTGAGACTAAGTTTTGCTCTTGTTGCCCAGACTGGAGTGCAATGGCATGATGTCCACTTACTGCAACCTCCACTTCCTGGATTCGAGCAATTCTCCTGCCTCAGCCTCCTGAGTAGCTGGGATTACAGGCATGCGCTACCACGCCCAGCTAATTTTGTATTTTTAGTAGAGATGGGGTTTCTCCATGTTGGTCAGGCTGGTCTCGAACTCCTGACCTCCAGTGATCTGCTCTCCTAGGCCTCCCATTTTCTGGGATTACAGGCATGAGCCACCACGCCTGGCCGATCTCATGTAACATTTTATGGTTTGTATTACTACCTATATGCAGATGACCCCCAAAGCTACATTTTGACTCAAAAGAATCCACCCAGAGCCTCATATGCCTATGTCCAAATGTATCTCAACTGTCCCATAAAAATATCAAACTCAACATATACAAAACTAAATGTCATACTTCCATCTAAACCTGCTCTCCCTTCATTCTATTTCAATGACACTGTCATATGCCCAGTCCCTCGAGCTAGAAACCTGAAAAGTCAGACAATTCCTTTGTCTTGTTCACACTCCAGATTCAATAAATATTTGGCCGATATTCCGTTACGTATCATTCTCCAATCCATCCCCTCACCTTCAACATGGTCCCCTCACTATACCATGTTTCAGATTCTTGTCTCTTGTCTGCACTGTAACAACCACCTCCCAATTTATTTCCCTACTTGTAGTCTTATCACTTCTCCCAAGCTTTCCCAGAGACCCACCTAAAACACAAAGATACCTCATCCATGGCTCCCCATTCCTTCTAAGATAAGCAAAAAGTTCCATAGTTAAACCTACACTTTCCGGCCTCTTCACATCACTCCAGCTTCACCTTTGTGCACTTTATCACCTTCTTCTTTAAGTGAACCGCACGTGCATCCTTGAGCCCTCCATGCTGATCCTTTCCCCGAGTCTAGCTCAGGCATGCCTCCTTCATTCCAATGAGTTAAACCTTTGCTAGCCTTTTAAATATTATTCAATTGCCTCCTCTTCTAAAAAGTCTTCCCTGCCCTATCACCTGGCTTGTGTTAAACATTCATTCTCCGTGTTCCTAGGAATGTCCAGGTATATCTCTATTACTGCATCTACCACATTATATTACATTTTTATGTATTATAATGCATATATACCCATATTAATCTCTCTCTCTTCCTCCCTTTACTTTTAGTCTTGAGGGCAGTCTCTGTGTAATATTCATCTTTGTATGCCCAATACCAAGCACAGTGACCAACATAGAGTAATTCATCAATAAAATGTTAGTTTAATAAACAATAGCTCTAAATTGCTATAGTTTTAATCGTATACACTTGCAAAAGATACTCTCACTTCTCCTTCTACCCTATCTAGATACAGTTTTCTCTGTTAAATCTTACAAGGAGAGATTTTCTTTCCAGCATCATCAAAATAAACTAATAAAAATATTGGCCAGAACATATTTATTAGGTGTCAGGTACTATGCTAAGTGCTTTGTATTTATGTTCTTATTAATCTTTCAAAAATCTCTAAGACAGGTCCTATTATTATCCTCAATTTACTTTTTTTTTTTGAGATGGAGTTTCGCTCTTGTTACCCAGGCTGGAGTGCAATGGCGCGATCTCGGCTCACCGCAACTTCCTCCTCCCGGGTTCAGGCAATTCTCCTGCCTCAGCCTCCGGAGTAGCTGGGATTACAGGCACGTGCCACCATGCCCAGCTAATTTTTTGTATTTTTAGTAGAGACGGGGTTTCACCATGTTGACCAGGATGGTCTCGATCTCTTCACCTTGTGATCCACCCGCCTCGGCCTCCCAAAGTGCTGGGATTACAGGAGTGAGCCACCGCGCCCAGCCCTGTCCTCAATTTACTTCTAAGAGGTCAGAGGCTTAAAGAGATTAAGTTTCCCAAAGTCACACAGTTAGGAGGATCGTCAGGTCAGCATTCCACCCACATTATCTGACTCTACTGTCTCTCATGGTATCATTTAACAACAACAACAACAACAACACAGTGGCTACATGGGCATTCATGGGAAGTCAGAAAAGTATTCACAGAAAAGAAAATCTCTATTATACTGAGCCTTGAATATTGAGCAGAGGCTCCACATGGAAAAATAAATACACACTAACACACCACACACACACAGAGAGAGAGAGAGAGAAAGAGAGAGAGAGAGAAGAGCATCCCTGAAAAAATCTGTCTGGGCTATCATTCAAGGAGGGAAGAATGTGAGAATGTGGAATGATCAGAGAAGTAGAAGAATCTCTGAACCATGGGATGTGGAAGGGTATTAACAAGCAAACAGACTGGAGAGATGAGTTGGTACAAGTCTCTGAAGGGTTACGGATACTGTGTAAAGAAGTTTAGAATATTTTCTTAATAGAGAACCAGTTTAATATTTAATGCCATCAGAAAGCTAATTTGTCCAGGAAAGTGAAGGATTTATTGAAATGAGAAGAGGTTATTGCAAAGCCCAAAACTTGCATTTTTGAATTTCTTATCTTTCTCTATTTTAATATATTCATTGATAAGTACTTCAGGTTGTATACATATATTATAAATATTAAATCTATAACTACATAATATCATATATATGTGTCTGCAGCAGCTGTATTTGAAATATCCAGAACTACGAAAAAAGTTTTCTATTTATTTTGTTTATCTCATAATGCCTCCCATGCTGCTCTGAACAAAGTAAGTGCTAAATAAATGCTTGTTTAATAACTTAGTAGTGTGTCCTTGAACATTAAGTTTTCTTAAAGGCATAGATTTACTGTTTTTAATCTTTCTTTGTAAGAGAACTGTTGAGACAAAAACACTTCTATGTTAAACATATAAAATATAAATTTTAAATCAAGTATTGGTTTTCTAGGGGAAAAAATTAACTGTAACTTGGGATTATTATAACTTTAAATATAAATATAAATTAATTAATATATATTATATAAATATAAATAAATGTAAAGGTTAGACAAGGTGGTCACTAATCAGAAAGATGTGTTTTGTTTTCCAACTTTGATGTGGTGCAGTTTTTAAAACGTATCTTCTGTGCTGATTGCCTTTAAATAAGAAATTGTGTGTGTGCACGTGTGTGGCGTGTATGTGCACATGTGTTATGACACGTGAGCAATAATGAGCTTGAAGGCTTTTGTACAGGGTGAGGATGAATATTGATTGAATTCATGAACTGTTATCTATGAGCTGCTTCTCTGTTTTTTAAAGGAATTGGTTATTAAGCAATGACAGCTTTTAATGCTGGGTCCTGTAATTATTGTGATGTCCTTTCTAACAGCTGTGTTTTCCATGTGTGTATTTTTAGCTAAGTGATTATAAAAGCAGAACCACATGTTCTTCTGCCCAAAGTCCCCTCTACCTGCATCCATCAATTTCCCTGTCTTCCTCATTCAATAAACAGCCATCCCACTTACTTTGCAGTGACCTGTTAAGAGATCTTATTTTAAATTGCTGGATATACTCACCCTCACCCTCTTTTCTTAATAAGAACATGTCCTGGACAAGTGTTATATGGATATTTGAATATTAATGGATATTTAATCTTTGCATATCTGTTTCTCTATTTGGGATTGTGATGCCAGAGGATGTCAGAGTATCATCAAATATTCTTAAAGACCTTTGCCTCATGCCTTTCAACCTAATCCCACTTATTCATTTGTTAAGCATTTATAGGACATCTATTATGCATAAGAAAAAGATTAAAGTCATGAGCCATTTCCTCTCTGTGTTTACACTGTAGCAAGCAAACTGAAATTATAATATATGGCAAATGCCACAACTAGATACCCACAGAGTATTAAGAAGCCAAAAAGAGGACACTTAGCACCAGTGGGAGGGTCAGAGAAACCTACCTAGAGGAGAAGCCAAATGAGGATAATGCTTAGAAAATCTCACTGCTCTTAGTGCCCAAAGCCTTTAAACCAACCCATCCTTTCCGAAGCTATTGCCAGGTATTCCCATAAGCCAAATCAAGCAACCGCTTAATCTAAACATGAGAATCTGTCATATTCAGTTCTTAATTAACTATATTTTATTTTATTTTAAAAGAAAAGTTAACAATAATTATCCAACAAGCATTCACTGAGCACCTATTGAGTGCCAGGTATTATGCTAAGTATCTGGTATATAAATATAAATAAGACATCGTTCCTATATTGAAAAAATTTAAAAAAAACCCTCAGATAATTAGTAATGAATTTATAAGTACAGTAATTATAATTACATATACTGTGATTTGTAGGGTCACAGAGAAAGTGGATGCAACCCAGTAACATTCAAAGTGGGGAGTACGAGAAGTGAGAAGGCCAGGAAACACTCCATGAATGACACAACAGTGGAACTGAATAGGTTGAGTAGGTCACACAACTAGAAGATGGTGGGGCTGGAATTTGAACTCACATCATCTGACTCAACTGTCTCTCTTGGCATCATTAAAAAATTATTGAGTGGTTACAGAGGTATTCACGAGAAGTCACAAAGTCTTCACAGAAAGCGATATAAACTGAGTAAATTAATAATCTCAGAAGTGCGATAAACTATAGAGGTCTGCAGCAGATAAACTATGAGCAAAAAAGATTTTCCCAAAAAGCATAGCGTGAGTGAATCTTGAAGTCTGCAATGATAATATTAGTTAGGTGTAAAAGGGAGAGAGGGCATTTCAAGGAAAAGAATTAACACCTGAGAGACCATGGAGGCATGACACAAGTTTTTTTCAGGTTAAGAAAGTTCTCTTCTATCCCTAGTATTCTTGATGATTTCTAAGTTATAAATAATCATTGAAATTTATCAGTGACTATGATAACTCCTGAGACAGCTGATACTATTATTCACTTGTAGTCCGTTAATATGATTGATCTCTTTGAGAGGTTTTTTCTTTTGAATTATTCTTGGATTCCTGAAATAAAACCTTCTCAATCATGATTTATTTATTTAAATGAACAGCAGATTCACTTATGTCAAATTTTATACAGAATTTTGAAATCTGTATACTAGGACTATAATTTGCATATGCATGTGTGTATGTGTATGTATGTGCTGTTCTTAACAGTTTTAGAAACCAATTTATAGAGGCTTCAAAAAACGGATTGGGCAATTCTCCCTCTATTTTTCAGAAACAACTATAATAATGTGATTTTTCTTCTATTATTTTTCCAGTAGCATTTCTTATTCTATGTATTTGCATGTTTTTTTTCTTATTATGTTATCTCAGTAGTTCCCAGCCCAGGTTGTATACGAAAATCATCTGGGACATATATACATATATATTCTAATAGCTAGACTCTCCTAGGTATGCTAACAGTTAAGTTAGAATCTCTAGGGTTGGTTGGGCACACTGGTTCACACCTATAATCCCAGCATACTGGGAGGCTGAGGCAGGCAGATCGCCTGAGTTCAGGAGTTCGAGACCAGCCTGGCCAACGTGGAGAAACTCGTCTCTACTAAAAATGTAAAAACTAGTTGGGCATGGTGGTGCACACCTGTAGTCCCAACTACTTGGAAGCTGAGGAGGCAGGAAAATTGCTTGAATCCAGGAGGCAGAGGTTGCAGAAAGCCGAGATTGTGCCACTGCACTCCATCCTGGGCAACAGAGCAGGACTCTGTCTCACAAAAACAATAATAATAATCTCTAGAGTAAAGCATCATCTATTTTTATTAAACCCACTGTTTTTTAAATCTTTCCATGTGATGGTAATGCACAGAGAAAAGCACTATTGGATTAATTTATTCTCCTTCAAATAAAAAGCTTTTGGATGGACACGTTTAATATTTTTCTGGTATCTGTCATTATTTTTATGCTTTTATCTTATATAATGCTTCCTTTTTTATAGAAAATCATTACTGTACTTCATTGAACTTACACCATTTCTACTTCTATAGTTACATGTGGGCTACTTGTCCCTTCTCCACTGGTGCCCTGCTGAATTAGAGGAGAACTTGTTGTGTCTGTTTTATTTATCCTCATACATCTAGGGTCTAGCACAGTTCTAGGCAAGTAGCATATCTTTTACAAATACTTGTTGAGATAAAAGTTTTAATTATATATGAGCCGTCAGTCTAACAGTCTCTAAAACTGTATGTGATTTTGATTATGCATTAAAATTTTGAGATGATCATACTGTATTTTAGATCTAGAATCTCAAAATCCTAGAAGAATTTTGAGATATTTAAATTACTGGCCAAGTGCGGTGGCTCACACCTGTAATCCCGGCACTTTGGGAGGCCGAGGTGGGCAGATCACGAGGCCAGGAGTTTGAAAGCAGCCTGGCCAACATCGTGAAATCCCATCTCTGCACTCTACCATGGTGGCAGGTGCCTATAATCCCAGCTACTCTGGTGGCTGAGGCAGGAGAATCACTTGAACCTGGGAGGCGGCGATTGCAGTGAGCTGAGATCATGAGTGAGCCAAGATCGTGCCACTGAACTCCAGCATGGATGACAGAGCAAGACTTTATCTCAAACAAAAAAAAAATTTCTTAAGTCCATAAAAGTTAAAATAAAGCCAAGGTTTATATACAAGACCCAGCGGGATGCTGGCTTGTCAAACACTGCCCTCTTTAGCCTTTGTTCTATTACTTTACGGCAGTTACACATGGACTGGACAGCCGTGACCAACCCTGCACTAGAACTGCTGGGTCAGTTATGCTTTACAGCACAAGACATGCTTGGAGGGAGTCCACTGCTGTCTCCATCATCACCACCATTTGATTTCATCTTTGAGTCAGAACCTGCTAACTTTAATATGAAGGCACTACTTGCCTAGAACTATGCTAGATCATAGATATATGAAGATATCTGTTATTTTACCTTAAGACTCTCTAAAAGGGAGACAAACACTCAAAAATCTAAAACAGAAAACATTTAAAATTGCCTTTTTTAAAATAAACCGGAAGTAGATTAGAAGAAAAATGTAAAGGAAGTCAAAAGAGCAGACTTTCAAATTATTTTTCATCTTGGTGGGAAAGAAAGAAAATCTCCCTGGGAGCTTTCTCAATATAGGAAGTGTGGATATTCTTGGCCTAATTCCTGTCTAGCACTTCTCTGCACTGTTCCTCTCTCCGCCACACCTCCCCCAGCCCTGGGCTAAGGAGTGCTCATTTGCATAATTAAACTGCTTGACAGGGATGCTGAGAGAGTGGAACAAGGCAAGCACGGAGCCAAGGATTCTTCAAATGCCATCCTTACCCACATCCCTACTACACAAGGAAAACTGCTAAACCATTTGAAGAGAAAAGAGAAGTTGCATATTGATATTCAACATGTCTATGGCACATGTTTTATGAAATCAAAAAGTCTATCAGGGACCTACTGGCCTGAGGACAGAAAGAAATGAAATACAGCCAAGGGGGAAACAGAAGGATGAGTGAAAATGAAAATGGAAAACTGAAATGCATTTTGGAGCTCTTGGAGCTGGTCAAGGCTGATCCTATATATGGGAGAAGCTAATGCTCTCTATGGTAAGATTCCAGCCAACAGACGCACTCATTACCTTCAGGAAACTACTCGCAAGGTGCACACAGGTTATCCAATGGTCGATCTAGTAACAAGCATATACATCTGCAAGAATTAATTAAGATTTTTCTTTTTCTCAGGGCACTGAGGAATAAGATGAAGGACTAATCCTGAGAGCAGAATTCTAGAGAAACAGGAAAGGGAAAGTCTCAAGCAGGTGAAGTTTGACCTGAAAGAACACTGCAACATAATGCCTCAGGCACAAGGGCTGCTGTGGGAAGCAACAGGAACTTTGCCTTCCTCACTTTTGCCTTAAGCTAGTGTTGCTAATGTTTCCAATCACCAGATATTTGTTAAGAATGTTAGTAGGAGAAATTGGTTAAAATATTTGTGAGTTGAGACATAAGGATTTGATATATTTTGAGTAACAACTGAATGAGGTATTGGCCAGAATCCAGGACAGCAGAGCCCTTCTTGGTGCAAGTTACTGGGTTTTCCACCAATAGCACAGACGCAGCCCCAGGCATGCCCTGTGTCTTTCCTGAGTATCGCCTGCTGGCCAATGATCTGCAGTTTAATGTCCACTGTGCAGTCACGTCTAACAGTAGTCATGCTGTTTAGGGTGGACCTCAGCATCCAGGTGACATTAGTCCAAGCTAATGCCTCTCCTACAGAATATAAGAAGCATCATGACAGCAGATGCCTCATGTGACTTGTTTATTGCTGTATTCCCACTACCTAAACCAGTGCCTATTATGTGGTATGTCAGCACTAAATAAATATTTGATCAACAAGTGAAAGAATGAGCAAACAAGAAGCTGATATGGAAGCAAAGTAGGGTGACCAAATCCTCTAGGTTTTAAAACTGAAGGTCCTGCATCCTGGAACCATCTCAGCCCTTGGCAAAGCAGCATGAGTGATGAACCTAATGCCCAGCCAATCATGTGACTGAAGCCCACGGTATCGACATGAGAGTTTATACCTCCAATAAATGTTTTCTGAGTATCTAGTATGTGCCAGACACTGCTCTGGGCACCAAGACTAGGGCAGTGAACAAGACACACAAATGCCTACTCACATGGAGCTTACATTCTGGTGTGTCTGTCATTAAATACACAGATATATACATATTATAATAAGATCAGAAGGTGAGATTTTCTGTTGAGTGCAATGAAACAGTATAAAAGATAGAATGATGGGATGGGAACAGTGTTTTGGATGTGGTGATCAGCACAGGTCTCCCTGGACAAAAGTGTATAGGCCCTGAAGCAGGATTATGCTAGGCCTGTCGGAGAATTCAGACATTGTTATGATTTGAATTACCCTCTAGGGTTGTAGGCCAGAAAACCAGCCTGTATGACTACTTCTCTTCAGTTGTTCATTTCTTTATTCATTCCCTTATTTCAAAAACACTTTTCTAATTGTCTACTATGTGTCAGGGGCTATGCCACATACAGGCATAGAAAGATGCCTTGGTCCATCTATTCCCCTAAGGAACAGGGCCATTTCCCAGTATTCTCAGGAGTTGGCTGAGGTTACACCCTGAACAGACTGAACAAGCTGCAACCCTGCAGGCTTACTCACTTCTGTCATTGACATTGCTTGGGACCTCTTGCTGCTAAGTCCCACCCATGAGATTTGTCACTGCAGCAATTACAGAGTTGAACAGTTGAAAGGACTCGTGAAACTTTATAGGGTATAGTTGACTAAAACCTTAATAAAGGTGAAGACACAGTACAGTAAGAAAATAAAGTGCAGACACACAGACAAACATCAAAGAGGTCTGAGACTGCCAGGTAGAATTTCCAGGGTCCTCTCTCAAAATAGCATGGGCTGCGCTTTGTCCTTGAATTATTAACCACAGAGATATTTGCAAAGATATCTTGGTCTCAGTGAAGCCAAGGCACAAATTTACAGAGAAATCTTTTATATTCGACTGATGGTGCAACTAAAATCAAGATGCCTTTTAAACCAGTTAAATCAGGGACAAACCATAACGCTGTACATTTTCCGTAAACAATGCAGAGAAGGTAGCACAGTTGCATGCAGGGGAGTTTTGGACTTTCATCAGCACATTATAAATCACTAGCAACTATTTTTCATATCTTAGCTGAAGGTCAGTATTAGGGTTCCAGGGATCACCACAGTTAAGCATAGGGCTACCATACACCAGATCCAAGGTAACTCAAGCTTTACACAGTTACTAGTCCTTTCAAGAAAGCCCCACACCTAGGTCAGTTCATCTTGCCTTTCTTTCCTATCTCCAAGTCCTAGCACATTCCCCAATGTACTGGAATTTTAGCCTCTCTGTGCCTTTGCCACTGTCACTGCCTGCAGCACTAAGCTGCAAAACAATGTGAAACTCCATTCATGTCCATCTTTTCTTCTCTACTAACTCATCTCACCTAGATGCATGAATTTAAACACAACTATCACCTGATCACTCGAATTTACAGCTTTGTCCATGTATCTGACTCTGCACTTAATAACTCTGCTTAGAAATCTAGCAGGCATTCCCTACTTAACATGTTCAAAATAAAACTCTTTTTTTCTCTCCAAGCTCTTTCCTCTCCTAGGCATCTAATATGGTTTCGCTGTGTCCCCACCCAAATCTCTAGACTTGTAATCCCCATAATCTGCATGTGTTGAGGGAGAGTCCTGATGAGAAGTGATTGGTTCATGAGGGCAGTTTCCCCATGCTCTTCTCATGATAGTGAGTTCTCATGAGTGTGAAGAAGGTGACTGCTTCTCCTTCTGCCATGATTTTAAGTTTCCTGAGGCCTCCTCAGCCATAGGGAACTGTGAGTCAATTAAACCTCTTTCCTATAAATTACCCAGTCTCAAGTATTTCTTTTTAGCTGTCTGAAATTGGATGCAGCATTCCCATCCTAGCATGTGGCATGAAAATTCATCCAGTTTATACATCTTTCATCTGGGGTATATACTGTTAATTATACTTCATTCTTGGTTTTCCCTTCCAATCTGCACTCAAACATCAAGTCAGTTAGCTTTACTTTTATTTTGGTGTGTGTCTGTGTGTGTGTGTGTGTATGTGTGTGTGTCTGTAGTATTTCAATAGCTTTTGAGGTGTAAGTGGTTTTTGGCCACATGGATAGCTTTACTTTTAAAAAGATTCCAATTTTGACCCCAGCATGCCACACACTTGAGTTTTACTTGCGGGATGCATGAAGAGGGCAAAGAAGGGACCTGGGCCAGCCTAGGTAAGTCTGAGAACTGGTTCCTATGGGAAGCAAAAAGGGCTGAGGCTCAGAATGCTCAGAAACAAGGGACAAGGAAAGAGTGAGGACTTAGATGGGCATTTAGGGGCCTGGAAGCACATCAATTTTCAGTATCAAAACAAAGCATTCTGAAGCAGTAGCAACAACAAAAAAAAACCCTCAAAATCGAAGAAGCTTCTGCCTCATAGAGGAAACCTGTGACATAATTCTTGCAGGGAAAGAAACTAAGACTAAGGCCACCTAAGGACTAAGAGAAGGAAGGAAAATCAACATACCCAAGGTAAGACTGCGTAGAGTTGGGACAATGGCAGAATCTGGCATAGTTAGATAGTAGTCGGTTTACTTTGTTCAAGGTGGTTAGTGTCAGCCAAAAAGTAAAGTTAGTTCCTTAATCCCTGACATGACAATTAGCAAATTCTACTGGTAGATAATTCAAAGAGTAAACTCTATTTCAAAGCTTCTGCTTTGATAAGAGCTTTTAGACAAAAGGTTTGCTGAATTTCACTTTGATACAGATGCGAATAAAACCAAAGAATTGTAGAAATCCAAATATATACTTATATTAGGAACCACAATTGACACAGATAAAGTCACGTTCTCATAAAAACACAATTCGTGACAGTATTGCTAAACAGGCATTTAGCATCCTGCATCTTAAAAATAAGTCACTTAAGTATGTTTTTAGGATTGCTAATAGCAGTGCTATTTGTAATGGCACCTAAAGATAACACACTGGCTTCAGTTGCCATCTTCCCTGAGAGGGCAATGTTCACTTACCAATGAAGAGAGTAAAGAAAGATGGGGTGCAACCAAAAAGTGCAAAGCAATAGCAGCATCTTTTAATTAATCAAGACTCCAGTAGAGGAAGCATCTTATTATTACTTTTTTTTAAAGAACACTAGCTAAAAGCACTCACTGAAGAAGAAATGATGGGCCTTTCAGCCTTATAGGAAAGTGGTCCTGGAGTTTTACTTTGCATTCTAAATAAACATGAGTGTTGCAACAGAAAAGGAAATATTAAATGTTATTAAATTTAAATAAATAAAAAAGTAACAAAAATTTACTGTGTCAACCTTAAAAGTAAGCTTACAGAACTATGATTTACTAACTACCCTAGTAACTGAAAATATTTCTAAAAGAGGATAATGATAACAAATATAACTTGATTATATTTACACTTTAAAATGTTTGGAGTAGGATAAGATATGGACATTTGTAATGTGACATTATTATATAAATGGTAATAAATACTCAGCTGTAATAAAATTATGCATGTGTGGGTGGGTTTGTGAAGAAAGAGAAAAAAATACCAAATAAAAAAATCTAAGTTGCAATTAAAAATCTGAGTTGCTGTGTATTTATATTTTTATTACCGATTTGTATGAAAATAAATATTAATTGGTAAGGAAGCCCACTAAGCCAAACTATCTAATGTGGTGAATCATAAAGGCTAAATTAAGCTGAATTTACAATGCAACTTTACCACATAGCCAATTTCTTTTTCTCAGGTATTAATTAAAAATACAGTCTTTTCACACATAAGTACTTTAGCTATATAAGAGGCTTAAATATATTATGACACCACAACTAAAAATGAAGAGAACTGTTTCCCTGAGTCATGAGGCAGCCTGATGGTGCAGAATTAAATCATTTCAAATCAATCTCAGAACGCTTTTCTGCCTCAAAGCAGAACACTACAAGCAAAGGATTAACTTAGAAAGGGCTACAGGCAGCATAGTTTAAGGATGCTTTTCTATGTCAGCTTTGGCAACTTTTCTACATTTCAGAATAAAGTGACTCTTCTGTTATGGAAAAAATTGCTTGGTCTTCAATTTAAATTAAAGAAATAAAGAATTATTTAAATTCATAAGCAATCTTGTTTTGATTTAAGACCAGTTGAAAGTTCTATTATGCAGATTTTACAGAAAAATTGAGGGAGAAAAGATACAACTCTAGCTTTATTTATTATACATTCAGATCCCCTAGTGGAACAGACAGTTTTTATTTGTCTTTGAGTTTCTGTGCTTTTAAATGCCTTTTGGAGAACATATAGTCAACATTTCTTCATCCCAGACTGAGCCTGCATCTAAGCTGCCAAAGTAAGATGAAGCCGCAGAGCTTTTCATCAACATGATTAAGGACCCCATTAGTTTAACCTAACCTTCTAATTAAGTCAGATAGAAGTTTTTTAGTTTTTTAGTCAGTTTCCCTTTCTAAAAAATTAAGTCCACTGGCAAAACTGATTTTGGCACAATCGGAGGAATACTATGCTCTCAAAAGAAAAAATCTCAACTTTAAGACATCTATCTTCAAAACCAGGATTGAGTCTAAATTTAACATGGCAAAAGCATGATACATTGAATCATTTTTCACATTTCTTGAAAATACTGAGTCATTTCAGCCATATCACTTTAATTTTAATTTAGTCTGCAAATAATATTGCAATATTGTATTAATTGTAATGTGTTTTTTTTTTTATTTGAGACTGGGTCTTGCTCTGTCACTGAGACTGGGGTGCAGTGGCAGGATCCCCACTCACTGCAACATCTACCTCCCTGGTTCAAGTGATTCTCCAGCTTGAAGTAGTAGCTGTGACCATGGGTACCTAACACCACATCCGACTAAGTTTCATATTTTTAGTAGAGACAAGGTTTCGCCATGTTGGCCAGGCTGGTCTCAAACTCCCAACCTCAGGTAATCTGCCTGCCTTGGCCTCCCAAAGTGCTGGGATTATAGGCTTGAGCCACAGGCCTGACCGTATTAACTGTAATACTCCTTAGAAACATTTCCAAAAACAGTCAAATACTTCTATTCAGTGGCTTACTGAGATGATTTTGTATAAGAGGTCCTATTGTCCGTCTTCTTTAAAATCGATAATTTGTGTTGTTTTTAAAGGGTTTAGAGTTTCAGAGCCCTTGCCTTTATTTCAGCTATTCCTTGCTTCTAAGTGCTCAGAAAATATAAAAAGGCTAAAATACAACTTTAGAAAATAGGGAGGAAACGGCAAAACTTGTCATCATCTTTGCAGCAAAGAATTACACTCTCCTCCAGGAAACCTAAACAAATAAACAGAAAACGTGCCAATCTGAAGCTGCAAGCTATTTTCTGTGTCCACAACAAATGTTGAATTTACGTTTAAGGCAGATAGTAGAAAAATAATTTCACTGAGCCTAATTTAACCAAAAAAAGTTTAAACAATCCCTAGGGAGGAATAAAATCACCATTAACCTCATGTTCATACATTAGACTGAGAAGTTAAGGGTTTTATTAAGTAATATAAGTTGTGAAGTGTGAACCAGAGTTCTATAGCCTTTGGAGAGATTTTGAGGGAGAAAAGTGTGTCTTAACTATTAAAATTTAGAGTGACTGTGCTGAAAATAGTAGCTCGGTTATAGGAAGTTGTGAGGGTTCTGGTGCATGCTAGTGTTTGCAGGAAAGCAAGCCACGAATGCATGGATCTTAGGTGGTAAAGGAACTAAAAATAAAATGGCTTTGGCTTGACTTGTGCTGGACTCATGCTAAACCCACAGTTATTTAATACTGGCCAACACAAAATGCTATAATAATGGGCTATTTATGTTTTGAAGTTACTGCCTTGATCAAGGCCATAGAGCAAGGTCTTGCACAACTTTGCAAGGTGAATGGACTTCAGGAAGCTTTCATGCACAGACCTCCCAAACTTGGAAGGTTATATTGTACTTCTAAGCACTTAGGTAGCTCCTTCCTTCATCTAGAGTTACCTAAACTGGTACTATAAGAAGGCAGTAGATGGGGAAGAGGCATACTTCCTCTTAGCCAGCATGGGATAAAGGATAGTATCCTGACTTGAGCTATCTAGAAATCCAGTAAACACAGAAAATGGGCCTTATAGCATGGGGGGTCTTGCCATCCCCTTTCCTTCATGGAAGGGAGCAAATTGGCCCTTCCTTAATATTCCCCGGCCCAGTGGTCTTATGGTGCGTGTAAACTCATAAAATTCATGCTACATATATGCAACCCAAGGGTAGAATGAGATATCACCTGCATCACTTTCACTGAGATGCCAGTGTGACAGATAGCAGGACACTAAAGTGAATCTGAGGCTGATTCCCTCACTCTACAAGAAGACTGCCTGAAGAAATGTCCCCAAGAAACTGCTTCATGATTCTTGGTTTCTTCAGAAATAGAAAAAAAAAAAAAGATTCAAAGATGGACAAGAGATCAGTGAAAATTTTCTTTAGAGATAGCCGTTGCCAAGTTGTGAGTCACCCTCCACTTTTCACAGGTGGGAATGGTGCTTCCTTCTAACCACAAACCTAGTAAGGAGGGCTTCAAAAGACCCTCAGATAGCTTCAACATTCCCCTGGAAAATCTCGGGGCTGCAGAAGCCTGGAGGACAGAGCCAGGAGAGTCTGCTGTGCCTGCACCTCACTGTTCAAGAAAGCAAGTGAGATGTGGTGTTTTTCTGGACCAGAAGTGAGTCTTGTAGAACGAGTCCCATAGAAAGATGTCTTGAGTTCTGCCCACTTAGAGGGAAGAATAATTCTTTAAAAAAAGAGGCTGTAAGTTTACCTTCAACATGTAGGGCTGAGGGTGGGCATTAGAGATTACCCAGAGTAGAGAAGTGTCCACTTAGGTTAGGGGAATTGCAGCATCCATTGACAGAGTCAAATTAAGTGGTTGGCCAGGCCTTCCTCACCAGTGGAATCAGAGGCCAAGACCAGCAAGCACAAAACCACCCAGCCAGAAGGGAATTTTCTCTTGCCCTTTTACTTCCATTCCCTACCCAAGTGTGGACCTTGGAGAAGTCCTAAAGAAAGGCAAGCACAAAGGAGAGGGGAAAACAGGTGGAGAAGAGACAGCCACAGGGTTATCCCCCACCCCTACCTGCAGGCCCACAACCAGAGGAAGGTCTAACTGCAGAAAGGAGGAGACTTCACACCAAGTTATGTTTGGCTCTTCATGCTGCCTATGCACTGAAGCTGTGTTTGCCACTTAAAATAACCAAAGTCCACTTAAGAGTGAGTAGAAAAGCCAGTGAAAACTGCCAAATCTTTCATGAGGGCAGGGGAAAGTCACCCCCATAAAAGAAAGTTTAAAGGGACAGTAGATTTGAAAAAGGAATATACTGATAACAATCCATAAGCTTTGCTTTCCTATGTTTAGTTTATAAATAAATGAGGAAAGTTTGGAGAAATATAGAGCTTTGTGCCATGGTCACCTAAGGGGATGACCTCACGTGACCATGACACAAAGCTCTGGTGAAGAACACATGTGCTCAGACTTAATCCTGGACTTGCCCATTTGTCAGTTTGTGGTGGAGTCTCAGCGGCTGTATTTTTGGGGGGAAAATTCCAGAGAATACTGACACTTACCCTTGATGATAAACAATTTACTTGCATAAATCCATGAATTGTAGGCCAATAATAACAAGTCATTACAACAGAACAGGTTTGGGGAGGAATGTGACATTTTTTGAGTCAGGATTAATTCGGAGCTAGATGAGCCACAGGGTGTAGTATTTCTTGTATTTCTGTGAGGCTTGCTAGCTAATGCCAAAGGAGTAATAGCTAATGCTCCTAAAGAGCAATTCGTATGCAAATGTTGGTAGCAGGAGGTATTTTACTTGGGGAACACTAAATTATTGAATCAGAGAAAGGGGCATTCAGTGAGAAGAACGCTGTTTTACTCTTGTATGAAGACCATGGCTGGGAGAGACCTTTGAACATCACCACTGAGTTTCTGAAACTCCGGTACCTCCAGCTCCTTCCCGTGGAATAAATGCTAGGCAGCTAGGAGTGCATAAAATCTTAAGCAGACTTCATTTCAAATTCAACAATACAGCAAATCACAGTTAAGAAGGTTGAGAGGTAAAAGTGAATGTTTTATATTTTATGGGGTTGCTAGAATCAGTCTACTACATTCAGAACTTTCTTTGAGTTCTTACCTATTTCGTGATTGGGTCAGCACAGTTTTTAACTACATTTAACAGCCCATGTAGATGTGACAAAATCAGGCTTATATTAAAATTGTTGTGGTAAGAGAGAGAGAATCTACTATGTAGAAATCAATCTTTTTTCTTTTCCTACCTGAAAGTACATTCGTGAATTTAGTTGTGAGTTCCTTTAGTATAAAAAGCAATCACAATAATCTCTTCAGAGCTTTACCCTTTCCAACATGTTCTTAGAGAAAATATCACATTTTTCACTCATCAATGCAAGGAAGAAGCTAGGACAAGTACTAAAACCCAACCAAATGGCCTGCCTACTGAAGGGAACTAAATACTCCAAATGATTAAATCCAGCTTTCACTCTTCTCCTGGATGCTGTAGACAGACAGAGAGTAACTAAATTTTTTTATGTATACAAACAATACAAGACATTTATACATAACAAAAAATAAAGTTAAGTTGCTGCCTTTTCAGAAGCATGCCTTACCCAGATAGGAGCCTGTGTGAGCCACAGAACATACTATCATGAAGTAGTTCTAGATGTCAAGCACCAAGACCACTATAGACCTCTGTGAGTCAATTTTCTAAATGTGTGTGTGACCTTAAATCAGCCTACCAAGGGTAGCATTTCTCTCTCTTATGGCTTGTCATCAATTGTTCTGAGCTCGACAGCTGAGTTGTCAAGGATGAACAAACTTCTGAGAATTTAACAAAGTCCTTTTTTTCATGATTAACAAGCACCTGACCTCATAGTTGAAGATGATGTGGAAATGACAAGAATAATCACAAACCAAGACAGAACATCCGAGCCTCACTTAAACTGTGCATCACAAGTTGCATAATTCTGGAATTCTCAATTATAAACTTACAGAAAATAGCCATGAGATCAAATTTAAAAACTCCCCATGTAAGCCCATATGAAATCAAATTAGTAAACCTCCCACAACTCATTTGATTTCCCATATTTCTGTCTATATTTATTGAAATGTTTCACAGACTCTGTTAGTCACAACTCAGGGTTCTAAATAAGGAAAGAGCATCTGGTTTGGGCCCTGATTCCACAGAGTAGCCATGTGACTTTGGTCAAAGCCACTAAATTTCTACTTCTACTCACCATCCTTTTGACATCTGTAGAATTGCAATAATACCAGATACCTTGCTCACCTTATGAGCTTATGGTTAAGATCACATGGGCTGATACATAAAATATGTGTAATTATTTGATGAACTGCAGACCACTCTACAAATAACAGACTGTATTATCTGCAAGAGGCCTCATTCACTTAGGCAACACATGATACAATACGTTTTGATCTTTACCATTGCTGTTTGGAGCATTTGTCCTTGAGATTCACATTTTTTCCACCCATTTCCCACACATTATTTCCATTTTTGAGCCTTCTTTTGCGTTGACCTGGCCCTTGACTTTCTAGGCACTGTTTCCTATTTCTGACCTTGATGACAGAGGTGACTTACCAGTGTTGACCTTTGGCAAGCATTCGGCCCAAGTCCTCGTCCCCAGGGCTCCATCTTAGTTATGAGCAAGTCTGCTAGTGCCTCTCCTAGGATATTCCCCTGAAATAGGAAAAATACATTTCTTTCTTTCACCTTTCTATTCCCATGCCCATTTCCTGGGTTCTGGCAAAGTGAGTGACTCAGGACAAAAGACAATTCTGTCAGACACCAAAGGATAAAGGGAGCTGGCCCACTATCCACAAGCAGACAGCACTGAGATGACCATGAATCAGCATGTCATGGAGGCACATGGGGTTGCTTCCCAGAGGCAGTGCAAATCAGGGAACAAAGAACCCTTTCCCCTCTTTCTAGGGCAGATTACCTTCCAGGAAAGAGAGCATAGCTCACTGTCCTGTGCATTCCAACCCATTGTGCTGATGAGCTCCTTAACAAAAATAAGGATCACAGAAGAGTTTGGAGAGACTAGGCTGTCTATTTGTTCCCACTTTAAGGCAGAGATTCAGAGGTACACTATTAGTTATGACACACAGGACAAATCCTTGACAGAATTCTTGAAACTCTGCAGGATGAATTTTTAAATTCCCACAAGAGACAGAATGCAAGAAAAAAAAATGATATATTAGGAGCCTGTGGACAGAGCTTTACAATGTGACACTGAATGTTCTCATCGGCTTTGTAAGGCAGCTTATGGATACTTATCACATGTGCACATCACAATTTGCATAATTCTGGAATTCTCAATTATAATCTTATAATATATCATATTGCCCAATATATCAGCATTCTTCATACATTTTTGGAGTTTACTATGTTATCAATTTTGTCTGTCAATGGCAGAATCAATTCAGGAAAAGTTACCACTCCAGCCTCCTTTTCAACTATGGTGCAGGCAGATGACCTCAGTCAAGTCCACCAATCAGATGTACCTGCATGAGACTTCCATTTGGAAGTGAGCAATGTGAGTGTGCAGGTTTTTTGGAGCATTTATATTGCTGACATGGGTGGTGGGAGAAGAGTCCAGCTTTGGAAATGGTAATAACAGTTGCAGGAAGATCAAGGTCCTGGAAGTTGGATTCTAGCAGGCAGGTGGAGTCGGTAGCAGCAGGGTCCTCATGGTGTCACTCCTGTAGCCTAGTTTTCATTATGGTTTTTGAGAGCTTAGTCTTAAGTCTATTTCTCTAGCCCTTCCAGCAATTCTTTAGCTACTGAATGTGCTTTAAGAAATTCGCTTTTTGAATATGAGAAAACTGACTGACAAGAGGCCAAGCAACTGTCCAAAGGTCACACAGCTAAAGATGAGATGAAAATTAAAATGAAACAAACACACATACACAAAAAAAAAGGTGTCACCTCTATAAGATTTTGAACTGTTTACTGAGAACATTAATTTCATTTTACCTAACCTATTTTGTGTCCTGTAATATTTAACTTATTGATTCAGCCTTCTTTGCTCCAGGCTGGAACCTACAGACTACGTGATCATCAAGACATCAGGAAGCTTGGGGTTTAAAAAAAAAAAAAAAAGGTAATTTTGCAGAGGATTTCAGCAGCCATCCATGGCAAACATTTAAGTGCTACAATGTGCTCTTGACTGAAATGGCCCTTAGTGACTCAGATGTGTCCTTCCAGTGGTGGGTTATGCACTCTGTGACTCTGAGTCATTTCAAGGCAAGCATATGTCACTGAATACAACCCACAGCTATTTATCAAACAGAAGCACATTGCTGAGGAATGTCACAAGCTTCAAGAGCCAGAAGGCTTGCTAGTGACTCAGAAAGGAGCCAGGAAGTGAGACCTTGACACTACATGGTTTCCAGCTACACAAGTTACTGCTCATGCCAACACGTTCAAAAGGTGTAAGTACGTATGAAAACATTCTTACCCATAAGGTGAGAAATAGGATTTGGCCCAGAATGTCAGGCCCGATCAGTAAGTTACTTAGTCTCTACTTCCATAGAAGTCTGAGAAGGGGTCATACATTTTGAGGATACTTATGAGGGTAGACTAGATCTATTCTATGCATGGAACACATGCTTTGCCTATTATGTTACCACAGAGCAACTTTCGCTTTAGAGTTATAAGATGTATCTATTTTTAATAAGGTCTTTTTTTCTTTGAATTTGGATAGAAACCAATAGTTTGTTGAGAAGTCCCATATATGTAATGGATTAAAATGATCAAGAGACCTATTTGTCATAACAGTGGTCTGCTGCCTATGAACATATAGACTCATTGGAGGTGAGGACACATCTGTAGGAGTGTGGAGTCCACTAACCAGGTTTGCCTTCCAGCAAGCAAGATACTATTTTGCTATTGGCTGAGGAGGTTTATGGCAGAAAGTCCTTAAGTCACTTGGTATCCTGTCCAAGTGTACAAACAGCACAAACTTTTGGCAGGGCAGACACATATTTTGACACTGGGAGTTAGGATTTCAACATATTAGTTTCCAAGGGGGCCACGAACATTCAGTCCATAACATATAGAAATAGTACAGTCTTTTTTTTTTTAATTGCATTTTAGGTTGTGGGGTACATGTGAAAAACATGCAAGGTTGTTGCATAGGTGCATACGTGGCAGTGTGATTTGCTGCCTTCCTCCCCTTCACCTATATCTGGCGTTTCTCCCCAAGCTATCCCTCCCCAACTCCCCACCCCCCCACTGTCCCCCACACTCCCCCCCAACAGACCCCAGTGTATAGTGCTCCCCTCCCTGTGTCCATGTGTTCTCATTATTCAACACCCGCCTATGAGTGAGAACATGTGGTGTTTGGTTTTGTGTTCTTGTGTCAGTTTGCTGAGAATGATGGTTTCCAGGTTCATCCATGTCCCTACAAAGGACACAAACTCATCGTTTTTGATGGCTGCATAATATTCCATAGTGTATATGTGCCACATTTTTCCTGTCCAGTCTATCATCGATGGGCATTTGGGTTGGTTCCAGGTCTTTGCTATTGTAAACTGTGCTGCAATGAACATTCGTGTGCATGTGTCCTTATAGTAGAACGATTTACAATCCTTTGGATATATACCCAGTAATGGGATTGCTGGGTCAAATGGAATTTCTATTTCTAGGTCCTTGAGGAATCGCCACACTGTCTTCCACAATGGTTGAACTAATTTACACTCCCACCAACAGTGTAAAAGTGTTCCTAAGAAATAGTACAGTCTTTATTCCCAGACTTCAACATGACACACGAGAGAGAGAGAGAGAGAGAATTTACTAGTATCGCGTGTTCACAAGTTACACATTTTAGTGGTTACAAAGATTAACACTGCCATCCTACTATTTTAGCTCATTTCCGTCAGAACTGCTTGTTGTCAATATCTGTACCATTTAAACAGATTCCCACCCTGACTCCACACCCCTGCCCCACTTACTTTTGGCAGCATTAAGCATAGTTTTACTCACAGCCTATAAATCACTACATCTGTAGGCTCTTCTAAGAGATATGAATGTTGCTGCTTGAGAGTTTTCCTGAAGAATTCAATTCCTACAAAATTTTCAATGTCAGGAAAACCCAATTAAAAAAAAAAAACTTTTATGTGGTGGGATTTCTCTGGATCCATGTATCCTTGGTCAAATTCCTACAACTGCAGAAGGACTAAATACAGGCTCAGATTCACAGGCCAGGACCAAAGTGCACCTGTGGCTGGTACAGAATGAGGCTCATCTTAGACTGAAGTAACTAAGAGATTTCTACCTTGGTTCTTGGACACTCCATTTACAGAAGATGCCTGGAAGTCTGATGAGTAGTAATGAAACTCAAGTTAGAGATTTTGTGTTACTTTTTGTTGTTCCCGATGAACTACAGATTAACCTCGGAGACACCCAAGATAGCTTGGCAGATTCCTGCAGAAGTCTAGGAGCAATCATTGGTCTTAAGCATAGAAGACCTTCAATCAATGAAAATTCACAGTACACAATGAACAGAAAGCTCTTGTTGAAGACTACTGAAAAAGAAGAACATGGAGTTGCTCTTCTGTTCATCCTAGCCCTGCATATGGCTAAAAAGAAAACAATGGTGAAGCAAAAATTTTTCATGGGGCTCATAATTCAACACTAAACCCAATTTCAGACTCTTTCTGGAGCAAAGAATTTGGGATCTTCTGGCACCTCAGGTCTTCCTAAAGAACAAAAACTCATTAATTCAACAAAAGCATCTGACAATATTAAAAGTTCTTAAGAATTAATAAATGTTAAGAGACATCCACCAGAAAACTCAAACCCTGTTACTCACAAGCCAATCTGTGTTTTTCTCAATTGAAAGAATTTGGACTTTTTTGTTTGTTTTAATGTGTATGTCTTCCTTCACAATCTTCTGTTGCGTAATGATGCTCTTAATAGGAATCACCAAGCTTCCCCATCTCAAATTGGCTTTCTCAAGGGCAAGGGAGATTCTAGTCAGTTCAGAAGAAGCACTAGCCTAGAAGTCAAAAACTCAGATACAATCTGAGTTCTATCACTTAGCTGAGTGGCTTTGAAAACATTTAATTTCTCTGATGCTTGAATTCTCTCTCTGAATAAAGAGGAGATTGAACATGATAACCAACTAGGTTTCATTTAGATATAAAATTTTATGTATCATTGACTTATGCAAACCCTATTCCTCATTTGAAAAATGTGAAGAATAATAGCTACCCTGATTGTCTCATAGGATATTTTGGAAAACATGTAAAACATTGAGGAAAGCAGAGCCTGCATGCATTCCAGGCAAATTATGTAAGCCAAGCATTATTCGAAACAATTTATGTACAACATGTCAATGAGTCTGGCCAATAGTGGAATATGCTCTTTACCTACCAGCTTGCTCTACCTTCTAAAATATAACGCTTCTTAAGAAATCACTGCCGCTGCATTGTACTGCAGCTAGGGGTGAGACTCAAAAAGGCATTTATAAATGTAAAATTCAATCTGATGAATGTAAAAGGATCAGGGCAAAGAGTAATTATTATGTGCCTAGAAAACAGAGAAATTTGCATATATGGATTCAATAGGAAGGCTCCTTTAACTTGAAATTGTAATTTTTCTTTTATTAATATATCTTTAGCTGCTTAGTACACACTAAATTAACATACAGTGGGTTCCTCCCCCATCTCAACAAAACAGAGTTTTAAGTTGAAAGGAACCAAAAAATAATTCAACTCAATAGATTCATTTTGGAAGTAAATAGACTGATGGATGCTTGATGACTTGTAAGCATCACAGGACTAGTTAGTGGTGGTCCTGGGACTCACGTCACTCTTCTGGTCCTTAGTCTGCTGCTCATTCTGTTACAGGTAAGCAGGTATAGGAGAGAGTAGGGGAACGAAGACCCAAGAGGAAGGGAGAATACTAACAATTTTGCCTGAGGGCAGTGGTTCACAGCTGTAATCCTAGCACTTTTGGAGGCTGAAGAGGGTGAACTGCCTCAGCTCGGAAGTTCAAGACCAGCCTGGGCAACACAATGAAACCCGTTCTCTGCTAAAACACAAAAAAATTAGCCAGGTGTGATGGCACATGCCTGTAGTCCCAGCTACTCAGGCGGCTGAAGCAGGACAATCACTTGAACCCAGGAGGCGGAATTTTCAGTGAGCCGAGAGCACACCACTGCACTCCAGCCTGGGTAATAGAGTGAGACTCTGCCTCCAAAAGAAAAGAAAAAAAATAAAATTAACAATTTTTTAGTTCTGTAGGAGGCCCCTCTAGGTACTGATGAAGGAACAACCACGGTTCCCAGTGCAGCAGCCCCGATTCCAGCATTAATAGGTCCTCCAGGATAGAGCACAACCTCAACACAGCCTGACATTTAGATAAGCTAATAGGGTGCTCTCAAAATCCTAACATTTAAAATCACTGATAAATGTCTAAATTTGCATTGAAAAGACTGTCGTTAAAGCCAAATATTGGGGTGAGCCAAAGTTAACTCAAAATATCCCTTTTCTCTTTCACTGTTTTAAAAATAAAAAGAAACTGTGAGAGGATGTATCCACATCCTAGGCTGTTTAGAAAACAAAACAAAACACAACAAGCTATTTACGCTATAATTAGCTAGATTCTTCAGGTCGAACCCATAGCCTATTCAAGCATATATTAAATGAACGACTGGACACTATCTTAAGTGACTATATTTCAGTCTGCTTGTGCAACTGAAGTACTTCTGATTAGACTCAGGGAAATTCTGTACAACGGTGAAATTTTAGCATGGTTGGAATAAGCATTGTCCACATGAAGACTTTTAAAATCATAGTTACTAGAAAAAAGAAGAGAAAACTGTCTGGTAAGCTTTGAACAGTGACTACAGTTTTCAGATGACAGGTAAGGAGTGAGATGGCTAATTATTATCCAGGAGGAGTCGTTAAAATATTAGCTCATGAAGTGGGATTAAAGAATGCAAGCTTACACAAAATTGCTTATTTTTCTTTATATTGGGACTTGAAAAGTTACTTTATTATATATTATACCATTATTGTTTCTAAAATGATAATATGACATGACATTACTAGTTTGAGTTGCATCACTTCCAAATGTGGTCTTGTGCTGATTCTCATAGAGGAATTCTAGAAGAGTAGCTTGTCAAAGGAGCAAATTTCTAGTATTCCCAAAACAGAGTGATGCAATCATTATTTTCAACATTCTAAATTCCCAGAATATCAACATTTCTTAGCATTGAGCTTACTCTGCTCCATTTCCTATAGATATAAACTTTTCACATAAAGCCTTTATTAAAATATAATTATCCAAGTTTATCCAACCCTGTGGAGAAAGAGGTGGGTTTGACACCCAGACACAGCCTGTGAGCCACAACGGGATGAAAACCTTTATTCAACTTTTAAATTTTTAAAAATCTAGTAACAATATCGTGAAAATGGCCATACTGCCAAAAGTAATTTACAGATTCAACGCTATCCCCATCAAGCTACCAATGACCTTCTTCACAGAACTGGGAAAAACCACCTTAAACTTCATATGGAACCAGAAGAGAGCCCGCATAGCCAAGTCAATTCTAAGCAAAAAGAACAAAGCGGGAGGCATCACACTACCGGACATCAAACTCTACTACAAGGCTATAGTAATTAAAACAGCATGGTACTGGTACCAAAACAGAGATATAGACCAATGGAACAGAACAGAGGCATCGGAGGCGACACAATATATCAACAACCACCTGATCTTTGACAAACCTCACAAAAACAAGCAATGGGGAAAGGATTCCCTGTTCAATAAGTGGTGTTGGGAAAACTGGCTAGCCATATGCAGAAAGCAGAAACTGGACCACTTCCTGACACCTTACACTAAAATTGACTCCAGATGGATTAAAGACTTAAACATAAGACGTAACACCATAAAAACACTAGAAGGAAACCTAGGCAAAACCATTCAGGACATAGGCGTAGGGAAGGACTTTATGATCAAAACACCAAAAGCATTGGCAACAAAAGCCAAAATAGACAAATGGGACCTAATCAAACTCCACAGCTTTTGCACGGCAAAAGAAACAGTCAATAGAGTGAATCGGCAACCAACACAATGGGAAAAAATCTTTGCAGCCTACCCGTCTGACAAAGGGCTGATATCCAGAATTTACAATGAACTAAAAAAGATTTACAAGAAAAAAACAAACAAGCCCATTCGAAAATGGGCGAAGGATATGAACAGATACTTTACAAAAGAAGACATACATGAGGCCAACAAACATATGAAAAAATGCTCATCATCACTGGTCATTAGAGAAATGCAAATCAAAACTACATTGAGATACCATCTCACGCCAGTTAGAATGGCGATCATTAAAAAATCTGGAGAAAACAGATGCTGGAGAGGATGTGGAGAAATAGGAACACTTTTACACTGTTGGTGGAAGTGTAAATTAGTTCAACCACTGTGGAAAACAGTGTGGCAATTCCTCAAGGACCTAGAAATAGAAATTCCATTTGACCCAGCAATCCCATTAGTGGGCATATATCCAAAGGATTATAAATCGTTCTACTATAAGGACACATGCACATGAATGTTCATTGCAGCACAGTTTACAATAGCAAAGACCTGGAACCAGCCCAAATGCCCATCGAATCATTCTACTATAAGGACACATGCACATGAATGTTCATTGCAGCACAGTTTACAATAGCAAAGACCTGGAACCAGCCCAAATGCCCATCGATGATAGACTGGACAGGAAAAATGTGGCACATATACACCATGGAATATTATGCAGCCATTAAAAACGAGGAGTTCACATCCTTCGTAGGGACATGGATGAACCTGGAAAACATCATTCTCAGCAAACTGACACAAGAACACAAAATCAAACACCACATGTTCTCACTCATAGGCGGGTGTTGAACAAGGAGAACACATGGACACAGGGAGGGGAGCACTATACACGGGGGTCTGTTGGGGGGAGGGGGGATAGCGGGGGGGTGGGGAGGGATAGCATGGGGAGCAATGCCAGATATAGGTGAAGGGGAGGGAGGCAGCAAATCATACTGCCATGTATGCACCTATGCAACAACCTTGCATATTTTTCACATGTACCCCAAAACCTAAAATGCAATAAAAAAAAATAAAAAAATAAAAAAAATAAAAATAAAAATAAAAAAATCTAGTAACAATTTTTAAATGTAGAGGAATAAAACAAAAATAATTACTGGGAGATAAGGTAAGTGAAAAGAACACTGAACTATAGATCAAGAGTCAAAGGTTTAAGTCCCACTTGAATATATGACTCCTATTTTTCAAATCACATTTATTGAAGTTTAATTCATAAACAATAAAAGTCGCCTCTTTTTAGTGTACAGGTCTATGAGTTTAGACAATGCAATCACTACCATAATTAAAATATGAAACATTTCCATCATACCAAAAACTTCTTTCATGCCTCTTTATAGTCAACCCTTCCTTTGGGCTGACTATAAACAATCTACAATTTCTAGTTTTTTCTGATCCAATCCTTATAGTTTAGTTGAACTAGTATCAGCTGCTTTGTCTTCTCTATGTCTCAGTTGGCCCCTGCCCCACCAAAGAATATGACACTGTGGTTTCTAGCACAACAGCTTTGAGTCCAACATTTATATGTTATTCATTTTGGTGAAATTCAATGTCATTTTAAAGTCTATAAATTGATTGTATTCTTGTGTCTTAACTAAGAAATAATTGTGAACCCAAGATCACGAACATTTTTTACTATGTATTCTAGAAATTTTGGTCTTTATATTTGGATCCATTCTGAGGAGTTTTGTACACACATCTATGTCCAAGATTGTTTGTGCGAGGTATAAATTATGGGTCTTTTTTTGCATGTGGATATTCAATGATGTGTATATTATTTTTGGAAAAGAGTATGATAACATATTGTCATTTGACACTGGCAGTTAGCTGGGACCTTAGCTAGTGTTGTCTACCACACCACTGATATGTGGGCTCTTCATTTGTTCTGGGCTTCCTTCCAACAGGCTTGTGACAATGTAGTCAGACTTCTTATGCAACAGTGTAGGGCTCCAAGAGTGAGTGCTCCAGACAACAAGGCAAAAGCTGCATCACCATTTATGTCTTAGTCATAGCATCACTTCTGCTATACGCTATTGGCTCATGTGGTTACAAGGTCACCCAGATTCAAAATGAACATGAGGACTGGGAAGGCCACACTGAAGAGAAGCTGCAGAAGATTAATATTATTGGGGACTTCTTTAAAAAATGCAATCTGCCACATCAAGCCCTTTTAATTTTATTATGCTTAATCCAAGAAAGTCATTGGAAGTTGTCCTATTTCCAAAGTCTTACAAAAGAGGCTTTGGATTCCTGGACAACATGAACTTCCATGAGGCAATATTAGCCATGGGGGATAAAACAGACCCATTGACTTGACTGAATCCTGGAAGGAGGACAAGCTGTCTCAGAAAAAATACACCTTAATTCTGTTTTCCTTTGGGTGCCTACATATGGTCACAGAATTTTATATTCCCCTGAGGTATTAGAGATGTGAAGACTGAGAAAGGAATAGGAGAGGAATACATGGAGGATACCACCATCTTTCTGTTGGCACCCCTCCCCCAATATCCCACAGCTGAGAAAGGGGATATGATCCTGAGGGTTTGGGTCCTGGTCTTTTCCTTCACATGGATATGCAGCTTGGCCAGAGGACTATAGACCTGAATCTGTCATCGTCTCACTGTTCAGGAGAGCAGAGGGTACAGTGAGATACATTCACTTTACAAATGGCTGGACAACGAGCTATAATCTCAGGATAGCCGTTTTCTTCCACATAGGTTAAATCCGTCTTCTTTTACTTAAAAAAAACTAATAAGGTAATCGAATGTCCTAGTAGAGACTGTCAAAGCTTACTAAGAAAGAAAAAGTAACATAAATTAGCCTTGAGATTGTCCATAAAAAAAATAATTCAGTGGAACATATACAATGTCCCTTTTATGGCTTCATATTTACACACACACATATTCTTCACTTATATATTTCTCATATCAAAAACATTTGATGATATTTGGGTTTAACCAAGACTTGCTTCATAACCTTATTGTCCACATCTTTGGGGATCACTCTATGGAATGTGGGAAGTCATCATTAGGTATGGTATCCAGGCTCTCAGAGGGCTATTTCTTGCCCTTTTACTCCAGTTCACATAGAATCAGTGTGTGACATAGCTAATCACTTCAAATCTTCCCTGTAAAAGCCAACAGATTAAAATAATTTCTACTTCTTCAAGGATTGGATTAGAAACTTGGATAGGCTGGAGCCTCAGGAGAACCCTAAGTGATTTCACTGTGAGTTTCTGGAGAACACTGATGCTTTAGAAATGTGGAAGCTGCCCTCAAGAGGCGGAAAAGATCCACGACTTTATTTATGCAGATGGTATAGCCCCTGAGTATGAAGATTTAAAAAACTGGGTACTGGAGGTGTGAGCGTGTTGCAATTAGGATCTAGAAAAGTTGTTTTTCCAGGATATCCGAGTGGCTAATCAAAGAGCAGCACATGGTCTTTATAGCTTAAAAGTATGGCACAGGAAACAAGAGTGAAATCCTTTCAGAGAGAAATAGGGACGTGTTCCAATCTGTAAACAAATGTAAAAATAAAAATTGTAAACTGCAATAGATGTAAACTTCCCTAAAATCCCAAAAATCTGCATGTGACATAAGTTGCAGGAAGTCTATTTTTAAAAGCCCAAAGATGGTGGTGGACTGAACATATGTTTTACCTTCTGCATCACCAATCTGCATGCCCTTCCCTCACAAATGATAAAAAAAAAAGGAGGTGGAAAAAGAAACAAGCACTGAAAGAAAGAAAATGAGTAAGTGAATGAATGAATGAAACATCATAACAAACCTTTGGAAGTAGAAAGCACTTAAGCGGGTTAATGAATGAAGCAGGCAGAGACACTGAAGCCTTGAGTATACTTGGAAGAAATTACAAAGAGGCTGGTCGGTTAGTTGGGCAGAGATCTGAACACCTCAGAGCTGAGAGCAGGTAGAGCAAGTGGCAGGAAGAAAATATGGGACTGAAAATTAAATATGTAACTGAAGGTCAATAAATATGCGTTGCAGACCACTGACCCAAATACAACAGCTACACCCACTATGTATCCATAACACCACATATATGTAACTGGGGTATCAAAAAAGAATGAGAGACAATTTTTTGTGTGTGAGGGAAGGACATGCAGCTTGGTGATGTGGAAGGTAAAGCATATAACCAGGTCCACTTCCATCTTTTAAAATTTGTTATTTTTAAAAGCATAACAATTTCTAATCATGAGGAACCCAGGCAGTGAGCCTTTGCTCCTAAGAGAAAACCTGGCCTATTTGCCCATAAAGAAATTAAGTGCTTGGAGAAAATGAAAATTTCTAGGGTTCACGTGGGCACAAAATAATAAAGTTCTCTTCATTGTTATAATGAGAGCTTCTAAAGTTCCAGCCTGTCAACTTCTGCTTCTATGATTGGAGTGACAGGGACCAGATTTATCGTCCTTCATTTAACAACTGTTAAACCACACAAAACATATAAAACAAGTTTTTAGACATTAGATGAAAGGCAGTGCAGATTTTTGAAAGAAGAGAACAAGTGAAATATGAGACCAATGATTTCCAGAACATTTCCAGGTTGAAGAGCAGGAACGAGGGCATCGAACAGAGCATCTCAATCTCCCTGTGATAGGGAGACAGAGTTTAGAACTTAGGAATGACAAGGTGTCTAGAATTTGCAGGAAAGATTAAAGGAAATGAGAGAACATTGCAGAAAGAAAGCCTTAAACATCTTTAGAGGGTTTCCCTCATATCTTCACCTGACTTTTCAGTGAATGTTTATGAGGAAACTACCTAAGGCTAAGAGAAGAAACTCTAGACAAAAGCAGGGAGAGAACAATTCTCAGAATTTTCACAGGCCAAGGAATAATTCACAGTTCCAACAGCCAGAGTTGAGAAACCCAATACTGCACAGAACATTCAGTAGAATATTCACAAGGGCATTTCTTCAGTCATGGGGGGAAATTAGAGCTGGACTAAACACTGCTCTGGTCCCACATAGATACGCTTACATGAAAGCCTTCAAATAATCAATTTCCAAGTAAATTAACTGCACCACAGAACAAATCTCAAGATTAGAGGAATGCAGAAAAATGCAGCAGCCAGCAATGTAAAATTCACAATATCTGTCATCCCATAAGAAATACTAGGCATGAAAATAAGAAAATATAAAATATAGTAAGAAAAAAATCAATCTCTAGAATCATATTCCAAAATAACATAGCTGAGAGAAATAGAAAGGGATACTAAAACAGCCATTATAAATTTATTTCATATGTTCAAGAAGGTAGAGGAAAGCATGCGTATGTTAAGGACAGACATAGAAGATATTTCTTAAAATACACAAATTGAAATCTACAGAACAAAAATACCATGTGTGAGATTTAAAAAAGAAAAACACTGAATGAAATTAACATCAGATTAGACACTACAGAGCATATGACTAGTGAAGTGGAAGACAGCAATAGATATTCAAAATAAGACAGATGGGGGAGGAAAGACAGAAAAAATTAAATAGGGCATCAGTGTGCTGTGAGACAACTTTAAGTAGCCCCATATGTATGTATTAGAGTATCAAAAGAGAAGCAGGAATGGGGGACAAAAATATTTGAAGGAATAATGGCTGAAAATTTTCCAAATTTGGTGAAAACTATAAATGTACAGATCCAAGTAACTTAGTCAAAGCAAAGGAAAATAAACATGAAAAAAGTCGTTAAAGCACATGATTAATGACAAAGAGATTTAATCCAAATGCTCAAAAACCAGTGATAAAGAGAAAATCTGAACAAAGTCAGAAGAAACCAAAAGACACCTGTGAAATAAAAATTAGAATGACAGCAGAATTTATTTCAGAAACAATGCAAGCCAAAAGATGGTAGAGGAACATTAACTTAGGAGTATTCAAAGAAAAACATCAAACTGAAATTCTATACTCAAAGAAAGTAACTTTCAAACACAAATGTAAAATAAATATTTTCAAATACAAATAAAAGCTGAGCTAGTTCACTGACACCATTCCTGCCTACCATAACTGTTAGTCATTTAGGCAGATGGGATATTATATCAGATTAATATCTAGATCTACAGAAAGGAATGAAGAGCACTAAAATGGCAAACATGAAGAAATATACATTTTTCTTTTAAAAATTGTTTTAAAAGGTTTTAACATACTGTGAAATTTATAATATATGTAGAAGTAAATCTATGACAAAAATAGCAAAAAGGAGGGAAATAGAAGCATACTGCTGGAAGGTTCTTAAAATATTAATCCATGTGAAGGAATATATTACTTGAAAGTAAATTGTAAGCTAAAGAAGTATTCTATAAAGTCTAAAGCAACCATAAAAATAAAGCACACACAAACAAAAAATAGATGTACAACAATAAGCCAATACATGAGGTTAAATGGAATCATAAAAATATCAATCTATCTAAAAGAGAAGAGATAAACTTCTTGTTTATAATAGAATTTAGCCAGTAAAAGCAGAAGAAACTGAGAGAATTAGAAAATCACTTTTTTTAACTTTTATTTTAGATTCAGGAGTACATGTGTAGGTTCATTATACAGGTAAATTACATGTCATAGGCATTTGGTGTACTGATAATTTCATCCCCTAGGAAGTAATCAGAGTACCCAATAGGTAGTTTTTCAATCATCACCCTTCTCCCACCCTCCACCCTCAAGTAGGCCCTGGTGTCTGCTGTTCCCTTCTTTGTGCTCATATGTACTCAATGAGTAGCTCCCACTTATAAGTGAGAATATGTGGTATTTGGTTTTCTGTTCCTGTGTTTGTTTGCTTAGGATAACGGCCTCAAACTCCATCTATGTTACTGCAAAGGATATGAGCTCATTTTTTATGACTCCATATTTCATAGGGCATATATATCACATTTTCTTTATGCTTTCTACTACTGATGGGCATTTGCTGTTGTGAACAGTGCTGCAATGAACATATGTATGAATGTATGCATCTTTATGGTAGAAAGATTTATAGTACTTTGGGTATCTATCTAATAATGAGATTGCTGGGTCAAATAGTAATTTTAAGTTCCTTCAGGAATCACAGAAAAAAGGGAATGCTTATACACTGCTGGTGGGAATATAAATTAATTCAGCCACTGTGGAAAGCAGAAAATCATCATTTTAAAACACCTAATAACAGAATGGGTATAAAAAATAGTAGTAATTATTAAAATGATAAAGCCTGTGGTTTTCATAATGAATGGATTGGGCTGGTATCACTTGAACCATGTGATATGGTTTGGATAGTTTGTCTCCTCCAAATCTCATGCTGAAATGTGATCTCCAGTGTTGCAGGTTGGCCTAGTGGGAGGTGTTTTGGTCATGAATGGCTTAGTGCTGTCCTCATGGTAATAAGTGAGTTCTTACTCTGCAAGTTCATGAGACTGGTTGGTTGAAAACGCCTGGTACCTCCTCCCCTTCTCTCAGTCTCTCTCTCACCATGTTACATGCTGGTTCCCCTTTGCCTTCCACCATGATTGTAAGCTTCCTGAGGTCTCACCAGAAGCAGATACTGGCACTATACTTCACGTACTGCCTGTACAACTGTGAGCCAAATTATATTCTTTTCTTATAAATTACCTAGTCTCAGGTATTCCTTTATAACAATGCAAATGGATTAACACACCACTTTTATGTCTTCTTATCAATAAAAGACTAGTCATGTGCTTCCCGCTGTGATGCAAGAAGACATGCACAATGCCACCAATGAAAGATTCTTGTCCTTAAACCACACAAAACAAAAATCTGAATATAAGCAAGTTTTTCCATCTATGTAGGATATAGAAAACTATATTAAACACAGGAACAGAAAATCATACACTGCATGTTCTCACTCATAAGTGGGAGTTGAACAATGAAAACACATGGACACCGTATGGGGAACAACACACAATGCCTGTCGGAGTTGGGAAAAGGGGACCGAGAGCATTAGGACAAATACCTAATGCATGTGGGGCTTAAAACCCAGATGACGGGTTCATAGGTGCAGGAAACCACCTTGGCATTTGTATACCCATGTAACGAACCTGCACATTCTGCACATGTATCCCAGAATTTAAAAGTAAAATTAAAAAAAAAATTTTAAGAAAACTGTTAAAGGATACCAAAGGAATCCTTTTTGCTATTTTTGTCATACATTTACTTCTACATATATTATAAAAACTGTTAAAGGAAACAAAGCTAAATTTAAAATGTAAGGTATTCGATAAAATAAAAGATCTAGTTTTTTCCATCAATAAATGGCATGAGAAAGTTTCAAGAGAACTATCAGCCAAATGCAACATGTGAGCTTTGCTTGGATCCTGATTCAAACAAAGCAACTGTAGAGAGACATTGTCACAGTCAGGGAAAAAGTGAGCAGGGACTGGATACTTTCTCCATAATCACTCATGCATCTCTCCTGAAATACAGAAAAAATAACTCTCAAGAAATGATTTTTGTTACATTCTTCTTTATTTGATTTGGTTTTTAAAATCCCACTTTAATGATACTGACACCTGTTTTATTCTTTATGAGCTTTAATCACTTGCACTGACATTTAGTGGACAGAATGTTGTATATAAGAGAACAGTCACCAGCTTTCAAATGCTAAAAGACACTGAAAGACCACATGCATCTGTTAGGCAAGTATTAATTCATATGAGACATTATATGAGATAATTACATAAGATAATTAAAAAACATAAACAACAATAATTCGATATCACCACCAATACTTCAAAGTAGCTAAGGGAGTGAAGAATATGCCATCCCCAAATTTGCCAAATAGGTAAATCAATTATTTCAAATTAAAAACACTGGAGAAATTGGAGTTTCAGAAAGGGTTAGATTATCTGTCCCTTTCTGCATGCCATAAGGATTCCTCTGGGAGGGGTACCGTCCCTGTACCAGAGAGAGAAAATAGCCTTTATCCCCAGAGAGTGGAAATCGGGGGGCTGCAATGGACCAGAAGAAAGGAACTTCCTGAAGTAACCTTTATCTTGCAGTAGTTTTACACCCCTCCACCCCATATTTCTTCTAGTGACTTCCCTAGAATTTACTGCCCCTAACCAGGTCCCCTTGTCCTGTCATTTCTTTATAAATTGTTCATTCTTTGTCCAAAACATGTAAAAGCATTTTGCTTTGACCATGTCTGTGGACTTCACTCTCTTGTGAAGATCCCCATGTACATGTAAAACTAACAAAATGTGTATGGCTTTTCGCTTGTAAATCTGCCTTATGCCCATTTGGTTCCTAGATTAAGCTGAAGAGGCTACATAAAAACTAATGGGGGGGTGGAAGTGATCTCTCACTCTCCTACACAGCATTGTGTAACTCATCAAACACTCATTGAGTTCCTTACCACTGTCACTGACACAGAGCATATTAACAATTTCTATTCTTCAGAAAAGCCCAGTCTTTTTTTGAAAATAATACACAAAAATCTGAGCCAAAAATCTTTTCAATCTTAAAGGTTCAGTCAGCAATATTTGGAATATCTCTTAAAAGCATTGGTTATACAATGGATCTATTATCATCTCTCCCCAGTCCAGGTAGTAGGAAAATGAACTGAAAGTATCCTTGATTAGCAATTACACTCCTCTTGCCTGTAGATGGACCAGTGGGTTGCAATTAGTAAAATTCAGCAGAATTCTAATGCTGCCCTAGTGAGATGATGAGTGCAAAGCTTACCACTACCATATTCTTAATTAAACAAGGAAATAAATATCACACTGATTTAGTTTCTGCAATAAGCTACTTAAGGAGCTGGTATGTACATATACCAAGCATTTTGATTTGTGACTTATATATCTCCCCTCTGAAAGAAGTTTGAAAGAAAAGTAAAAACCTCCTTTTTTAATCTCTTTTGTTCTCTTTTCAAATAGATTAACAAGAATCTGGTCTTAAGTTGGAGAAAAAGTAAAATTGAGCTCCCTACCAACCCAGGAGAATACATGAATAGGGCATAATAGCCTGTTTACATCAACAAAAGCTTTCCAGGTCTTCTGGTCTGGCTCTGCAAAGTGTTTTCTTTCCCGTTGCCAAATGTACGCTGCAGTTTCCAACCTGCTCACTCTTTAAGACCTTATTTGAAGCATCTGTTTTCCAAAAGGCATTTCCAGGTCCCAGTCAAAAATAGCATCTCCTGAATTTATCATCTGATACTTCTGTTTATCACAGTGGTATATTGGTGTAAATTTATCTCCATTTCTATCAACATCTGCATTCTTATTTCACCATTTTATTTGAGTCTCAGTCCCTAAAACCACTTTTACTCTAATTGTGAGCAGCATAGCCCCTGGCACATAGTCCCATACTTGTCAAACTTCATCAAAAGCCAAACAGGCTAAAATTGTGAACTTCCTCCTTATTTCTTCCTTCCAATTGTGTATGGGTTTTGTGATTGATCATTAGGGTTACTGAATCAAGCTGAGGCTGGATATATTCCAAATTTAATTGCTGTCCAGATTTCTGCCAGATTTCACATTGCAGTTATTTAGATTAAATCATCTTACATATAGAGAGAATGTTTGTGATGTAGGTTGTTCCAAAGTTAGTTGTTTGGGGAGTCCAAACCTTCAAATGAGATTTCAAAGGCCCATGTAATGGGCTTTTCCCGCTGTCTTTCTATGTGAAAGTAAGCAAGTTACTTAGAATCCCTGTGCAAAACCAAAACAATCATAGAGTACTCGTAGCCTAGCAACTTCTCAAAATTCTTATTTGATAATGTCTGTCAAGTGCTTTCTGCTTGTTAGATGAAGAGGGACTTGTGAAAACAAGCCATTACTGGTATCGTTAAGGCAGTACCTACTGGAGCAGGGTCATATTGCTCAACATTTGCTACCAGTTCTGTAATTCTCTGAAGAGCTAAACTATCCATGATTGGAAATAATTTTAATAATGTATGCACAGGGGCAATCTCAGTTAACTAATACAGAACTGGAGACTTCAAGAAACCAGCATTTCTCAAAAAAAAAAAAGAAAAACTACCTCCTTCACAAGCAACAATAGCAATTAAAATAGTTAATACTTATTTAGAGCTTACTATGTGCCAATAACTCTTCTAAATGTATTACATGCAATTCCTCAATTATCACAGCAACCCTGTGAAATAGACAATATTATCATTTCCATTTGATAGATTTAAAAAAAGGCATTTGGAGGGCTTAATTGGCAAAGGCAACTCAGAAAATGCAGTCATGGATATAAAGGCAGGCCATTGGATTCAGGGCAAAATTTTGACCACTATCTATATTCAGTCAAAGGGCAAAAGCATGAGGACTTTGGAAGGAAGACAATATTTTCCTCTTCACTTTGTGACATCAGCCAAATTTTGCATATAATTCACAGATAAAAAGGTTGGATGAAATTTAAGTTTACAGAGGTGAGGAAAGTAGAGGCCACAGCTGTGGTCCTTGAAGGGTTTGAGTTCCAAAAAGACCTGCTGTAGACATATGAATCCTGGAAAGGTAAACATATCTAGTTGTAATCTGTAAGGCAATGACCACATGCTCCTAGAGTTTAGCTAACACTACTGTGTTAACACTAAGCATAATCCTGGGTTTGGCCACCATGTCAATCTCTGACTCATCAAAAGTTTCACTCAGTCTATCATTAATGAGGAAAAGAAGTGATAGCAAAATGCATTCATAGATTCACAGGTTATACCACACTGATCTCATTTCTTTTTTGAAAGAATTCCTAAACTGATAAAGAGAATGTCATAAAGTTAGAATACCTGAAATTCAGCAAAGGTTTTGGACAAGATACTCAAATGTAGACTGATAATACTATAGGTAGATGGATTTGGACATTGTTGTAGGACTACAGAGGGCTCATTAATAAAAACACAAGTTCAATTTAATGGAATACACCTTGTCTCGTGTTGCTGAGCTTTTCCTTGTCATCTTCAATGCTTCCATCAATAATTTGAATGAGGTCATTGATATGGTTTGGCTGTGTCCCAACCCAAATCTCATCTTGAATTCTAGGTCCCATAATTCCCATGTGTCATGGGAGGGACCTGGTGGGAGGTACTTGACTCATGGAGTAGGTCTTATGAGATCTGACAGTTCTATAAGGGGGAGTTTCCCTGCACAAATTCCCTCTTTTCTGCTGCCACGGGAGTAAGACACGCCTCTCGATTTCTGCCGTGGTTGTCAGGCCTCCCCAGCCATGTGGAACTGTAAGTCCATTAAACCTCCTCTTTTTCTTTATAAATTACCCAGCCTCAGGTATGTCTGTATCAGCAGTATGAAAATGGACTTATACAGACATAAAAAGTGAATGTATCTAATTTGCAGATTTCAAGAATCTGGGAAATACCTGAAAGCTGACTAAGAGAATCAGAAACCAAATAGTTTAGCAGGCTGAAATGAGGAATTCAAATCAACAAAATATAACATAAACAAGGCTTGACTCATTCTGTGTGGCACTGGAGAGAAGGCCAGAATTGGCCAGTAGAATTTACTTAAAGGCAAATTTTATTTTAATATGGAAAGTACCTTTTATTTTAATACAGAAAGTACCTAATAATTAATATTGTTTTCAAATATTTTAAAATAAATATCTTAAGAAGTAAATAAAATACAAAACCCAGGATTTTTTATATTAGACAATTGGTTGCCTAAATGGTTTTCTCTAATAGAATGTGAATAGTAATTCATTTTATAAGAATACATTATGTATTTTTGCATATTCAAGTATGCTATTGGAAAAACAGAGGATATTAGCTTCTCTGTAGTTCAATGAATTTCTCTGAAGAATCAATTCAAATAAAAGAACCAGCTTATGACATTTTCAGAACTCATGAAGCAAAACCAGGAACATAAGCTACAGTAATTTTGCCACACAATAGCAGCATTGCCTGTGTATGGCTATTTAATTGTGGTCTTTTACACAGAGATGTAGCACCAAATGAAGAAGAGAATATGCGGAGGAACCCAAGGGTCAAAAGGACTTTGATTTTCTCTTGTTTCGGCTTCATTTAATATACTATGCCTTCTATCACATATGAGACCCGTAAGTTGTTTAGCTATTTATAGATCAGTTATATCACCAGAAAAAAGACAAAGGATAAAAGATTTAAGTGATAAAATTCAGCTTTTCTGAGTTCATTTGTTCACTACCAACAGATTTCCTTTCCTGTGTATTTTTAACTTAGGCCATTTAACTTCTCAAGAGATTTTGTTGTCCTGATGTGTTTTAATTTAAAAGCTGTTAGTTTTTTATTTCTTTGTGAGTTAAATTCCGCTAATAGTTTTATCACATATACTTCAAATCATCTATATATGGACATTAGAATTTACAAAACATTGTTACATATAAAATTACTTGAGAGTAGATTCTTGCTAATATATTGGAACAGATTTTTAAAGAGACATTTTAAACATCTAGGTATATTGAAGCCATAGTTAATGATTACCATAAATTTTCAAAGATTTAAAAGTTCTAAAACTATAGTGTTCTCCAATGAGCAAAATTTAAAAAGTGATTTCAGCGAGTACACTATAATTGAATTTCAGTAAAAATAATTGGTATAATGCCTTCTAACATCAAATATGGGAACATTTCAATTCAAAATGGTGCAATCAGTTTATGTCTGACAATGATACATGGCACAGACACACAAAGAGAAAATTGAAAATACTTATCTAGATTAGAAAAAAACATATAAGACACTCTGGTGGAATCAAAATGTCAAAGAGTGAGCAGGCTGAAATCCAAGGTGTGTTAAGTCCAGGATGCTGAAGCAGTCAATGGTATTAAGGGCTTGGTTCTTGCAGAGTGAAGGAAACTAAAAGTGCTCCATCTGAAATGGGAATAGGATCTAGTGAAGAATAGGAAGAATAATGGGAGTTGGAGTCACTGCTTAAATATGGGGACTCAGCTCTACACATCTTCAACTAAACGGTGTGCTTATTCTGCATCCTTTCCCACAGGTGTTACAAAAGCTGATCAGAAGATAACCAAGAGCCTTATATTCATGAGGGAGATGGTATTATGTGGTCATGTAATTTGTTCTGTGATCATCTCAGGAAGAAGCCTTAAAGCTCAATTACAAGACTTGGTATTTGTTTGGGGGACCAAAGGTCTAGATGAAGACAATTGTAAAACTGATACATGGAAAAGTGGGAACAAAGAAGAGAGAGGAGAGGGAGATTAAGAGTGAAGCTGGATAAGGAAAGAAAGTTGAAATAGGGCAAAGAAGAGAATAACATAGAAAATAAAAAAGCAATGGAAAAATATTTTAAAATGTATATATATATTCACTATCAGAATGAGCTGGACAACAAAAACATTAAACTATATTAAGAATTTTGTTGAAGGAAACCAGTAAAAAGAACCAGCTTTCAAAATGGATATTAATTTTACAGAACACATATGAAACATTTCAGTAATTATTTCTAGGATAGTCAAAGAAATATATAAAAATGTATCTTCCAATAGTATAAGAGGTTATGAAACAGATCAGAAATCTCAATCAAGTAGGAATTATGAATCATCAAGCATAAATCTTAGAATAGTTTTTAAAATAAAAAGAGTAAAACCTAAATTAGATATAGTCAAAGTTTACTCAAAAATAGCATCAAAAAATTTACCAACAGAGAAACAAAAATATATAAATATAAAAACTAAGTTCAGTGGATTATTTTTAATGTAAATTCCCAGGAACAAGGAATGGAGAAGAAACATGTTTAAGAATAATTGCTGAGACTATTCCAGAAATAACGATATAAATCCTGACCTTCAGAGTACACGCTAAGTACAAAGCTAAATACAAATCTAAACATAAACATACATCTGTATGTATCTTTCCGTATTGCAACAAAATCAAGTTGCAGGATATCAAAAATCAAAAATTAACCATGAAGACCATCAGAGAGAAAAATCATATTCCCTACACAGATAGGAACTAGAGAAAAAGCAGACTTTTTATTAACTATAATAGATACAGGATTAGCTATGTTGACTGTCATTTCTTCTCATCACTCTGAAGATATTATTCTATTTCTGATAGAATAGAAATAAGATAAAATATAAATATTCTATCTGAAGATTGAATAATATCTTCAGAGTGATGAGGGGAAATGACAGCCAACATAGCAAATTAGTCAAGAATGAGAATCAAATGCTAATATTCAAACACACAGAAACACTAAAAGCACTACTAACCCATTCACAGATCTGTACTAAAAAAAATCTATTGAGGTATTGACCAGAAAAAAGATGAGAAGAAATGATAAGCACTAAAAGTGATTTAAAATATTGATATGTATCTCAAAGCAAACACAGAAATCATTATGTTACTGTTAGAAGTATAACATTAAAACTCAGGTTTTTTGAGATAGGGTCTTACTCTGTTGCCCAGGCTGGAGTCCAGTGGTGTGAACATGGCTTACTGCAGTCTCAACCTCCTGAAATCAAGTGATTCTCCTGCCTCAGCCTCCCAAGTAGCTGGGGCTATACATGCACACCACCATCCCTGGCTAATATTTATATTTCTTGTAGAGATGAGGTCTCACTGTGTTGCCCTGGCTGATCTCAAAATCTTGGGCTCAAGTGATCCTCCCGCCTTGACCTACCAAAGTGCTGGGACTACAGGCATGAATCACCACACCTGGCCAAGATTAAAACTCTTAACAATATTAGGAAGGTTGTTTAATAAGTAGACAAATACTGAATAAACATTGCTTCACTAGGAATACTTACAATTAAAAATTTCTATTTTTAATAGTTTTCTTAATATTGAAAGGTATTATTCCTAACTCCCATTTCAATGCCCATATTATGTTAATATAGTGCATGAATATATTTTTAATGGTGTATTTAGGATAATCCCATGAATATTCAGAAGAGGAAATGATCCACAATATTTTTAATGTATTCTTTGTAAGATTTGTTTTGTATCCACATAATACTGACTTTGTAAAAAGGATTTGGAAAATTTACTTGCCTGTCTATGCTATGAAATATTTGAATATAAGAAGAATTAAAGATTAACTTAAGGATTTGTTTACTTCCTCTATTAAATTATTTTTATGAAAGCAGTTGTGTAGTCCTTTGACAGACTGATTTTGTTTATAGTAATTGGTTCAGGTATTTTTCCTTTGTATGGGTGGTTATTTTATAACCAGACAATCCCTCTCTTCTGGTGCCTGTTTTTGTAGGTATATTTTCTTCAAATAGTGTCCTGGACAGTGAAGAAGAAATACATGTGGAGCCTGAGACACTGAGAACATCACACAGCCACAGCACAGTGTGTTTACATCCTCATATTTTCGCTAACATGTAGCTGCTGAACTCAATCCTCACCTAAAATCATAGGTGAGAAATTTGTGTTTATCAAATGCACAGATGATTAACAAATGAAATATTCACAAAATTAAATACACCATAGATAAGTGAAATATGTAGAGATAAAATATAGCTAAGATTTTTATTTTGGCTACATGGAGAATTTTTACTTCCAGATAGGATTCCTGTATAAATGTATGCTTAATGTAATTGAAGGAGAAACACATTCACCAAATTCACTAGTACATTTTTGGTTTTGCCTTCATTAGCTATGACCTATTCTGGCCTTTAATGATAGTTATCTTAAGTATGTCATCTTCTCCTTAGGGAACACACTTCCCTCAGCTGTGTGTGTATGATGAAAACAATAACAGCTGTTCTAAGTGATCTGAGTAGCTTTCCTGCTCAGCTGTCTGATCTTTGATGTTTCACACATTTTTATCCTACAGTCGTGTCATCAATATCACTTTATTGTATCAGGATTCTATAGTTAATTATACATTTCTTTATTTAATGTATTTATTCAGTAAGTAATTGTTGAGTTTCTAGGCACTGTTCTAGACATCAAAGACACAGAACAAGAAGCTGACTGGAGAAAATAATTCAATTTTGCTCCAACACTTGTGCAAAGTTTGCTTAAGAATCAGATCTCTGTCATATTACTTCTCGGGGATTTTACTTTACCCAGTACTTCTTTCGAAAAGCCAGAATCTTATATAACTACTTAAATGTGGGTTTAGGTGCCTGTATTGTCCTTCAGCTATTGCTTTAATCATGGTGCTATGAGGTGAGCACAAGAAATTACAATATAATTAAGGAACTGAATCAATTGTTAAGGGTGTTATATGTGCAATAGAATCACCTTGAGCTCTGGGTGATGCCAGACGATGTCCACAGCTGTGGTCCTGCGAAAAGACATTTGCTCCCCTCAATGAACAGGATGATGCAAAAAATAGAATAAATTAGGATTTTAGCTGCATTGAGAATTCTGGCTTCCAAATGCAATTACCATTATGGCAATCGCTATCTTGTTTTTCCCAGTGTTAATTAAAGTTCTTGTTAGATAATTCTGAGTTAAGAATGACTGCTTCATGGTTTAATTCTTTCCAGCAGTTCTGGAAAAAATAAGCCAACATTGACCATACTATTCAAGACTAATTAAATACATTTCTTGAAAGTGTATGTTATTCATGCTCTAACTTTATTGTAAAATTGCTTAATATTGTAGTTATTTTCAATTTCCAGCTATAGAAAAAAGTAATTTAAAAATCAAATTAATTAATATGTTATTCATCTTTTCAGCACCCTGCCTGCACACCATATGGAAACTCACTGTGTAGGGAATATGCTATCCTAAGATAAGTGATCTGTGGGGTACTGGTTTCCAACGCTCAAAGCACATACGAGAAATCCTGAGAGGTCAATTGCGAATTCTCAAAATATAGGAGAAACTAGTTGTTTGGAATTCCAGAGTTGAGACTTCTATATAGGATTTCCTAAAGCCTCTTGCTCAAGAAGTTTAAAACCCACTGATATTCATGTTACATATGCCTCAAAATTATCAGCCTTATTACATGGGTGTCTTTTTTCCTCCAGCATCACTATAATCAAAGCAGAGAAAGTAGTACTCAACAGTAGGGCACATGTTCCCCAATATTTACAGCTGGTAATTAGTTGTTTTATTATACATTTGGCTGAAATGCACTTCCTTGGTAAATGAAGAGTATTTTGCAAATTTCGGTTTTATTTATAATATAACAAATTTTGATCCAAGCAAAAACAGAAAGTTAATTGGCTCTAGTACCCAGACCATGGAAAAGGGCAACTAGATCTAGAAACCAAGTTTGTCAAGTCTTTCTTGATTTCTTGTCTCTGATCTGCTTTGAGATCTTTATTGCCACAAACTTGCTGTACTCCATGGCTATTATAGTCAACTCTGGACTCACATTCTATCACCTCCTATTCCAGAAAGAAGAGAAGTTTCTCTAATTTGCCATAAGTTGAAAATATCTTAGGGAAAGTCTCTGGTATTCCTGGCCTCAGTCCTACATTACCACCACAGGGTTAATGGAGGCAGGTTTGTAAGTGTGGATGGCCAAATTATGGCCTCTGCAGAGGTGAGATCTGCTGTCTACTCATCATCACATCTGTCACATGTGTTTCTTCTCAGGTAGACTTTGAGTTTCTTATAAGCAGAAACCATGTATTATTCACCTTAATATTCTCATCACCTAACCTGGAGCCTAGAGTTGGTACTTAACATTTATTAAATACATATTACCAAACTGTACTCCAGAAGGACAAGTTCTAAGTCTTTACCCAGAGTTCTGTCAAAAATGAATTATATCACTTTAAATTTTTTAGACACCAATGAAACATCTTAAGTTAAAAAAAAAAGTTGAAAAGAAAAACATATCATAAAAGGATCATGGTGGTAGGGGGCAGAGGGCAGATAAAAATTTTTGGAAGATCTTTGTTCCTGTAAGGCCTTAAGTTATAGAACTCATTATGAAAGAAAACTTTTTTAAAGCTTGAAATTTTTAACACTTTATGTGGAAAAGAGAAACAAACAAGAAGCCCAGAACAATATCAATTGATTTTCCAGATGCTTCAGTGAATTAAAGTATTCCAAGGAGCTTAGCGTAAACAGAAAGTTTTACTATTGGATGGGCTTCCTATTTGGGAAACACTATTTACACAGTCAACCCTGAGATAGGCTAGGAATATCTGTAGCAAATGTTATTATAAACTTGCTCTCAAAATCATCAAGTTTGAAATCCAAAGCCACTCACTGGTAAACTCCCAAGGACAGCAGACTCTTAATCGTTGATACTATTCCGGTCTAACAAAGGCTATCATGAAATGTATTACAAACCCCTTATTAATTGCTTTCATATTATCACTGCTTCCCACATTTGAAAGAATAATTAAAAATTAGCACACTTCTATACCATCTTAAACCTTCTAAACTATTTCCAGATTGTATCATATTGTTCCTTTTGTCAAGGAGAAACCTAGTTCTTATTTCTGTCTTATTTGAGATAGTAACTCATGGCCACCCACTGAGTTAATAGTACAAGGCTGAGGCTCCCAAAGCCCTACAAAATATACATTTCAAGAGCATTTAAAAGGACATTCTGTAGCTGAAACTGTATATTAGTTTTAAGCAACTAAGGTGTTCTTAGTCTCTTTGACAGTAAGTCATTGTTTTGACAGAAAATTACATGGTCTTCATTTAAAAAGAGAAAGAATTATCTAGGACACTGTCACTTAAAACGCAGTGAGTACAGTCATCATGAAAAGAGTGAAAAGTTGCAGGATTTAAGTTACAGGACTTGGATTCTTGTTTATGCTCTTGGTGTTGGCAGGTGAATGACCTTGACCAAGTTGCTCAACTATCCTGTGCTCTATTTTTCTTTATATAGAAATAGGGCAATAATATCTATTTCAAAAGTTCTTGTGAAGATTAAATGAGATAACACGTGAAAATGCTATGAAATTGTAAATTGTTGTTTATAATTATATGACACAATGGCATTTGTTTACCTGACTGAATAATAGACAAAATACTGCATTAGGGCAAAGTCTGTGTCTCTTTTATCTTAATTATTCCCATTAAGATAGATCATCATAACTAGTATATATACCTACATACATATATATTAAATACTCTGTGAATGCTTATTTCAAATTATCATGTAAAATAGAGGAAGTTATCCTGAGACATGAAAAACTATATTTATCCCATATTTCAAATTTAATCCCTGGTAGAGAAAAGAATCTTGGAGAAGGAAAGAACATGAAAATTTACTTTACAAACATTCTATTCCAAAGACTTTTCTAGGTCCTTGCAGAATTATCTCAGATAATCATTTGAATATCTTCACCAAGCAAGAATTATTACAACCACTTTTGTAGACAAACAAGGCTCTAAAACTAATGAATTTGCTAATTTTATTCATGGTTAATATCAAGATCAGAGTCTCAACAAAGCTCTTATTCTTTGGATTCTACTGCCTTTTCCTAACTATATTGTATCGCCTTGGGTCTATTAGTTATTCATTATGAAAGAAAGGGAACCCAATTTTTACTTGGCCAAAATTAAATACCTGTCCCCTCAACCGTCTGTAATTGTGTCTGCAATCATCACTGTTAGTTGGACATCTTTTGAGCATTGTGTCCCAAATTGTGTTTCATGAAAAAGTGGTCTCATGGAATGCTGCACAAATAGCATCACATATTAAATCCCTCCACAGAGATTCACAGAGTACTCTAACAAAATAAAGGCTCTTCAAAGTCCTAAGCCAAATAAATCTGTTCAAAATACCCAAGAGGTCCTTTGACCATGAAAGCCTTCCCCTCACCAGAGTATGGATTAACATTCAGGGAAATGGGACAATACATTGGGAAATATTGCCTTAGGGTCATCTAGGAGCAGGTGTTCTTTAATAAGATAAAACATGACCATCACACAAGACATAAAACTTGCTTACACTGTGATACAGTTTGTTTTATTGTTCAAGCCTAACTGTAGCCTCTTTAGTAGGTAGTAAATCAGAGTGAAATTACAAAACACACAATGTTTCTCAACACAGCAGGTGTCTTGGAGGAAGGTTCTGGGCCACTTAGAGCTACGGTTCCCTAAAGGAGGAGTTGCTAAAGATAAGGGGTGAACAGGTTGTCCCTGAGGACAGATGTATCTTCTTGATTTTGTTCATTATTCCCAGGTAATGAACAAAATATTTTTTAGAAATAAGTAACTCTGATTCTACTATTATTTAAACTTGGGGTTATTCTTTAGGCATAATAGAATAAATGGCTTGTGGTATTGTGAGATGCTCATGAACTAATCCCTCATGGAGAAATTGTGCATATAGGCTAAAGCCCTCACTGAAACTGAGTAGGATGTTGGGGCTAGATCATAAACTTTCTTATGTCTGGACTAACTTCTCCCAAGAAAGGGTAATGGGAAGTGTGTTTTATTATCTTGTAAAATGCCTCTTAAGGGAAGGAAATTTCTGAGCCAGGGAAGAACCAGAAAAAGGAGACACTGAAGAATATATCACAAAACTACATTCATTGGTTTTGAAATTAGAAATACTAGAAAGGGAAAACTCTTCTCTCATTACAGTGGTCCATCATATCACCTAGAGTAGGAACTTCTGCCCCAAGCAATCTGCCCTGATAGGAAAGAAATACAATTAGACAATCCTGCCTGAGCCTGAGATGATAGTACTGTATTAGAAAGCTTAATTCTCACCATTATATTCCAAATATTCTAAGTTATAATAGAAAATTGTTAGTTCCCATATGTGAAAAAGTTCAAAACTAGCACTGAGAATATACACTGAAAGTTGTTTAGCCCATACTTGAAATACAGATGTTATAAAGCATTATTTCTTAGGAAGTTTGGAGTTCTGAACACTTCGATAGCATAAATACACATCCATGCCTTTTGAGAGATGCGAGGAATTGCTAAGATTACACTGCAAAACCTATCAGTAAAAAGTATTTGAGAAGTAATTTTATTTCAGTAAGAGAGAGCTCCTCTTAGCTATTTTTATTTATAAAACATCCTAAGGAATAGCTATTTCAATATTACTATGTATAGAAATTATTAATAACAGCTTGATCTCTTAGTTATTTAACTATATACTAAAGAATCTAGATTTTATCTTATTTTTATTTTTACAGATTCATGGAGTACATGTCAGTTTTGTTATATTGATATACTGTATAGTGGTGAAGTGTGGGCTTTTAGCGTACCCATCACCCAAATAGTGAACACTGTACCTAACAGGTAATGTTTCAACTCTCTTCCACCCTCCCTGCTTTTGGAGTCTATTATTCCCCTCTTTATACACACACATACCCATTGTCTAGCTCCTGCTTATGTGAGAACATACGGTACTTGATTTTCTGTTTTTGAGTATTTCACTTAGGCTAATAGCTTCCAGCTCCATCCTGTGTGACACTGGTTTCACAGAATGAGTTAGGAAGGAATAGCTCTTCGTCCATTTTTTGGAATAATTTCAGTAAGATTAGTACCAGCTCTTCTTTGTATGTCTGGTAAAATTTGGCTATGAATCTGTCTGGTCCTGGGCTTTTATTTTTTAAGAGATTTTTCATTACTGATTTAATTTCATTGCTCATTATTGGTCTGTTCAGGAAAATCTAGATTTTATATTTCAAACATCTCACAATTTCTTCTACTAACAGCATTTTAGCAACTCAGTGATACCTTATTCTATGATCCATGTTCCTAAATTATCTTTAAGCTTTAAAGTGATAAAATAATTAGGATACACGGTTTATATCTCAGATAGTAACGTCTCTGAAGTATACTCTCTGATATAAACTGTACTAGGGGATCTGAGAATGGAAAGAACCCTAATTCGATTATCATTTATCCTCCTGCCATAGCTCCACTGAGCAAGCATAAAACGTGTGGAATGGCAGGATTCTTAATTGTCCTATGTGACAAGGCTAATATTTTTGAATTCATTCCTTATCCAGAATTTTCCCCAAAGTCTTGCCCAAGTACCAAAGAATGTAACTTAAGTCTTAAATTTCCCTTCATTGTTGGTTGCATAATTCTCTGAGAGGCAATGACCAGAAAGTCCTTCCATCTTGAAAACTAGGAAACACTGGCCTTTAACTTAAAGCCTTTATGTCTGAAAAAATGATGACTATATGTGCAAAATATTCTAAGTCCAATAGAATGCCAGCTGGATGCAAATCGAAGTTATGCTTCCTTTAAAAACAAAACTTTAAACTTCAAACTAAACTTTTTCTTACCTAAAAATTTCTACAGTAACAAACTGAGGGCCCTGAAAACATGTCTCCCAGCGAAACTGATTCCACTCTCTCCCCAGACGTCCTTAACAGAAACCAGGAGCAGGAGTAATAATCAAGCCCTTGCAGCTGCATCATTAGCAGCTCATGCCATTATCCAGCAAGTACAGTGTTATCAGAAATCTTTCATCTTGGACTGTGAAGGGTCTTGGGTTTTAATTTGCACCTGTGCAAATTTCATTAAAGCAATGAGCCTCAAATCTGACAATACCAAGGTTCAGATTACACAAGTAGATGGGACTTACTTTGTATAATGTAGTGTGTACTCAGTAGCCACTCTTTGCCAAATCTGCCCCCATGTGACCAATGTGCTGTAGAGCATATGGTCAAAGAGAAGAATGCAAGGGAAACAGACTGGTTATGGGATTACAATTAATGGTCACATGTTTTTTGTTCTGCATTGAAAGAGAAGTAGCTGTAGTTTAGTGAACTGATTATTGCATATGACTTCAAAAACTAAGTTCAAATTCCTAGTCTGCAACTTAGTGGTGTGTGACTTCAAGGTAATCACTCAACTTTCCTGAGATTATTTCTTCATCTATCAAAATTGGGCATAATGACAAAAGAATAGACACATAGATCAATGGGTCAGACTAGAGAGCCCAGAAATAGAACCATACAATACAGTAAGAGAGTCAACTGATCTTTGACAAAGGAGCAAAGGCAATTCAATGAAGAAAGGATAGTCTGTCTTTTCAACAGATGGTACTTGACCAATTGGGCATCCACATGCAGAAAAAATAAACCTAGACTCAGAACTTACACCATATGCAAAAATTAACTCAAAATGGATCATATGCCTAAATGTAAAATGCAAAGTCAGAAAACTTCTAGAAGAAAACACAGGAAAAAAATTTAAATGACTCTAGGGTTGGCAATTACTTTTTAGACACAATACCAGAACCACTATCCATTTTTTAAAAAATTGTTAAGTGTGACTTTACTAAAATAAAAGACTTCTGCTCTATGAAAGACATCGTTAAGAGAATAAGACAAGCCACAAACTGGGAGAAAATATTTGTAAGAATATATCTGATTAAAAAAACACTTGTATCCAAAATATAAAATTGGACTTAATGAAAATTGTACAATTATACACAAAACTTGATTATTGTTCCTGCTCCTGATTTCTGTAAAGGAAGTTTGTGAAGAGAGAGTGGAATAAGTTTTGCTGGGAGAAATGTACTCAGGTTTAGTTTGAAGTTTAAAGTTTTTTTTAAATAAAGCATAATACTAATTCAGATTTTATCAGTCTGGCATTCTGCAGGACTTAGAATATTTTGCACATATAGACATCATTTTTTCAAACTTAAGATATAGGCTTTAAATTGTCTTGGGTTAATATAAACTAAATGAGAAATCAATTTTAAAAGTTTCTGAAAAATAAAAAAATAAAGAGAAGTAAGCTAATGCACTCCTACTTCACTCCTGGAACACTTGGTTCTAGTTTGACTAAATTTACCAATAAAATAAGCTTGATGGACTTGTAAAAGCAAAAAAAGTTCCTGACATACAAATAAAATTCAGTGTTTCCTTTTTTTAGTAAGTTTTTTTATTGTTTTATTTTAATAAGTTTTTGAGGAGAAGATGGTGTTTGTTTACATGGATATGTTATTTGGTGGTGATTTTTGAGTTTTTAGTGCACCCATCACCCCAGCAGTATACACTGGACCCAATGTGTAATCTTTTAGTTCTCACCATGCCCCAACCTTTCCCCCAAGTGCCCAAAAATCAACATATCATTCTTATGCCTTTGCATCCTCATAGCTTAGCTCCCACATATGAGTTAGAACATACAATGTTTGGTTTTCCATTCCTCAGCTATTTCATCTAGAATAATGGTTGCCAATTCCATCCAGGTTTCTGTGAATGCCATTATTTTGTTACTTTTTATGACTAAGCAGTATTGCTTAATTTGAGGGCAAATATAATGTTATAATGCAGACATATAACTGCATATACATCTAATTAATAGACATTTGATTTTCTACATGCCACAGTCCCTGGCTCACAAGATACACTTTCTGGTAATGACAGTGGGTATTTTCTTATTGCCTCACTCATCTAGTAGTTATTTCTTAAGAAGGGAGCAGCCCAAAAGAATTCCCACTTTGCAACATGTCCAATTCTGTGTTTTGTAAGAATAAATTAAAAATGATTCATCCTTTCTGTAAAAGACAGAATATGACAATCATAAATGCTTATGGAAAGGATATTTAAGACTATGCAAACACAAAATATTACTTGGATCTATCCTCATTACAAATTGCTCCAAAACTTTTACTCATAAAACCTAAATTATTTGGAGAAATTTAAGATGATGTATAAGAAATTCAACTTATAAAAAAATCACTCAGCAATATCTGGTCACTATTTTTATGAGGGAATAATCAAATTATACAATATTTAAATTGTATGTTATTTTCATAATATGTTTTTATCATATTTTAATCTCAAAGTAGTAAGTTATGGGGTGGTTTTATTAATATCTTTTTTTTTTTTTTTTTGGAAGATGGGCTTCAAAATGTTCTGCTGTATTGACTCTTATCAACACGGGCTGATTGATCTGCACAAAGGAGCAAAATCTACTGTGATCCATTTCTTCTCTGAACAACTATCATTGATTCACTTAGAACCAGCACAAGGAAGACTGGATCTTTACTAGTTAATATGCCTAAGATTTCTCTCCCCTGATGAAATACAAATTTCAATAACTGGAAAGACTTTGTCTTACAGTTTGTCAAAATTCTCAGAGAAAGGTCCAGGAAACAGACCCAAAAACGTTACAAAAGAAGTAAAAACCATGGACTCTAATAGGAAAACTAAAATAGGAATCTAAAGCAGTGTAAAAAGCTGATAGGTATCCTTCTCTTTGGTAATGGAATGATTGATGCATCTTAAAAGCTAACAATCCATACAAATCTGACTATTTTTATTTATATTTTAGAGACAGGGTCTGGCTATGTTGTCCAGGGTGTAGTGCAGTGGATATTCACAGGTGCAATCCCACTACCAAGTTTTGACCTGTTACATGTTTGACCTGGACCAGTTCACCCCTCCATAGGCAATCTGGTGGCCCTTCACTCCCTGGAGGTCACCATATTGATACCAAACTTATTGTGGACACTCAATCAGCATAGAGCACTACAGCCCAGAACTCTGGTCTCAAGCAATCCTCGTACCTCAGCCTCCCAAATACTATAGCTGGGACTACAGGCACATGACACTGCACCCGGCTAACAATTTCTTTAATGGGAATATTTTATAAAGAGTAAGATTCTTGTTCTACTTTGCACTTAAAAAATTAGGAAACCATCCAAAGTAAGGTGACTGTACAGAATATACATTGTGTCTACTCTGGCTCCATGTATTTAAGTAGATAGCAAGCTAAAGAGACTTTCTGGAGGGAGCTGGAGTTAAGTCTTAAAGCAAGAAAGGATATGGGGAGGAGGGCAGGTGGTTGTGCTGGATGAGCCATGAAACAGGAATTAACTTTAGCTATAGCACAAAGTATTTAAAAAAAAAACCCAATGCTAAAATGTGGAGCCCTTTTGGCACATACAGAGGAAAGATGATGGAAAGAAAGGAGGAACTGAGTTAATGAAGGACCCCGGTGAATATGCTGGCAGTATGCTGCATCTCAAGCAACTTACTTAAACTTTCCTCATTTTAAATGTCATTGTGTAAAAGTAATCTCCAATGCCCCTGTCTGCCCATGTGTTTGTTCAGTCAAGGACCTTTCCTTACAAACGCGTTTAGGATTAGGTGACTCTTGCATTGGTAGCTGTGAGAAAGAACCTGAACTTACTAGCAGCTGAAGCTGAGGAAAGGAGGGCTTGAACGTGGCCTCCTGTGGTATGGGCTAATGCCAAAAGGGGTCCAGACTTATACTAAGGACACATGTCTTGTAATCCTTTGCCAAAATTGTCCCCACACATTAAAAGCCACAGCTTTTATACTGCAGGAAAAAGCAAGTCAGGTCTGAAAGCGGGACAAAAATAAATCTATCTCTGCAAAACTCTGATTAGCATTCTGGATCTGGATCTTGGGTGAGTTGATGCTTTTCTTCCATTAATAATTCCTCCCAGTCACGATACTGTCCAGTGAAGATGAAGTTTGAGCAGTTCCATCTTTCCTACCAGATGACTGTGGGAAGTGCATATGCTTTAAATATAATCAGCCTATTATCCAGCTCAAGCAGTAAAGTGTTCTTTTTAATTTGGCCATCATCACCCCACAAGAAGCGCATCCTCCATATGCTAAAGTGCGGTAACCTGTGGGCTGCAGCTTGCTTTTGCACTGCAGATTTTTCAATGTAATTGCATGTAACACTTTATTTATAGTAATGAAAAAGTACTTAAAATCCAATTGCATAGCTGAAAATTGCATATCTCTAAACAGATACAGAATAATTAAAAAGAAATCCAGTGCGTATCTACAGAAACTCTTTAGAATTACCAAAATGACTTATTTCAATATCCTCTGAGCAGCTCCTCTGGTTGAATTGCTAGCCTATATTAGGTACATTAGCCTAATACACATTTCATATGCCTTAATAGGGAATTAAAAATGTAGTTTCCTTGCATTTGTTTTTCGTTTTTAGTTTTTGGCCCAGATAATTCATTTAGGAGTGGTATGTTTCCGTGAATTTCCTTTGCCCAGAGATGGTTTGAGTGAGTACAGTTCCTTACTGAGACCATCCTTTGAGATGTTTAGTGGTGGGCAGAGGATAAAAGGATTGTGTTTTCAATGTGGATAAGGAAAGTGTGGCTTTATGAGATGATATTCACTGACTGCACCAAGTTTCCTATGTTTCATATCTTAAAAACTCATAATTGGTCAATATCCACTCATTCTAAGAGCAGATAGGAATACCATGAATGATGGAAATCCATCCAGAGTGCTATTAATACTTTTAATTATTCTTGTATGTGCCACCCAAAACTAAAAATAAACACACAAATAAACTGTCTAGCAATATGAAAAGTTGATAGGTATATTTCTTTTTGCTAATGGAATGACTGTTGCAGCCTAAAAGCTAAGCTAAAAATCCACATAAATCTAACGATTTTTTTAAAAGAGACTGTTTTGCACATAGGAAGATTCTTGCTTTACTTTGCAGTTAAAAACATTATTCTCAGTTGACCGGGCGTTGTGGTTCATGCGTGTAGTCCCAGCCGAGGCAGGCAGATCACACGTTCAGGAGTTTGAGACCAGCCTGGCCAATATGGTGAAACCCCGTCTGTACTAAAAATACAAAAATTAGCCGGGTGTGGTGGCGGGCACCTGTAATTCCAGCCTCTCGGGAGGCTGAGGTAGGAGAATTGCTTTAACTTTTGAGGCGGAGGTTGCAGTGAGCCGAGATGGCACCACTGCACTTCAGCATGGGTGACAGAGGAAGACTCTCTCTCAGGGGGGAAAAAATTACTCTCAGTTAAAACTCCTGTGCTTCAGGAAAAATAATCTATTTGAAAGTTCATATTAGTAACTCCAATACTGCATTAATGCAATTACCAGTCTTTAATGTATATGGCATAATTGAAAACATTTTCAGTAACAAAAATAAATGCATTATTTATACCCAGCATGAAGAAGTTGAACTTGCTGTGGAAACCAGGAATTTATTCATTATACTCAATTTTCTCTTCATAATGGAAATAATAATTCCAGCATTTTTTAAAACTGCCAACAGTTTCTACATTGTCTGGAAGCTGTTTTTTCCAGATTTACATGTCTCTATTTTTTCTCATTCTGATATTCCTCCACAGTCTCAACAGAAACTCAGAAATGTTGTTCCCAATAGATGTGAAATGACTCCAGATCACTTCATCCCCCACCTCTGCCACATCCCTTAGGTCATTTTCCTTGTAGTTTGGTGCCCTCTTGCTCTCTACTCTGCCTCCTTCCTTATCAAAACAGCTCCCAGAAACAGACCTAGTGTGAGTCATTTTCATGAGTATGAAGGTCAGTGGCTGCATTACTTTGTTTTTCAGGCAAATGAGTTGCAGGCATCAGGAAATGCAAAAAAAGATGTTTTAAGAGAGAAATTTATATAGTTACAGTGAATCACCTCACAGTTTCACCTTATTCGCCCCAACACAATACTTAGTTTACAAGGGAGGAGGAGGCATGGTCCTCTTAAATTTATAGATTAAATAAATACATTTATGTGGGGCTTTATGACCTTCATGATTTTGGTTCCTCACCAATATGTTTGACAGGACACATTTCCCTTTGGGTTTTATAACTGTAATCCAGCAATTGGTGACTTTTTATTCACCTATTACTAATCCGTGCCTTTTCTGTTACCTTCTTTCTATTCTTCAATTGAGGAACATCCACTCATACTTTTCTATTCTGTTTCTTCCCTTCTGATTTTTCTAATTGCATTCTTCTGATGCTTTATTTCAGAAAGATGACTATACCTATGGTTCCTGTTGATCAGTATTATCATTACATAAAAGATTATTTTAAAGTGGTGCACTAGCCACGTGATTTACGTCACCTGCTCCCTATTCCAGATGAAAAAGTCCAATCAGAGGGAGTGAGTGACTTAAGTAAGGTCACATGGCAAGTGGCAGGTGGTTGGCAGCATTTTCCCTCACACCCAGGAGTTGTTAATCCATTTCTGAGTTGGCTGGACCAGCATGCTCCTAGGCAGAAAAGGCATGAGAATGATGGATGGCCATGCCAAAACAAAGACCGAGGTTTTTGTGGATTGGAGCCCTCTTCTATACCAATGGTTTCCTGGGTCAGGCAGACCTCTTATTCTGAAAAATTTGACACTGAAATTCCATAATCGGGTTGGGGGACAAGATGGCTGACTAGAAGCAGCTGTGATCAGAGGCTCCCATGGACAAGAACCATAATAGTGTGTCAATCCTGCACCAACAACCTAGGTATCCATATCCAGGTTCTCTCATCAGAACTGACTAGGCAGCTGGCATGATCCACAAAGAGGAAGGTAGAGCAGTGTGGTGCAGCAGCCCACCTGAGAGCCACAGGGAGCAAGGGAGCCCCAACACCCCAGCCAAAGGAGGCAGTGAGTGAGCATGCTACCCAGCAGGGGAAACTGTGTCTTTTCCATGTAACTGTGCACCCCATGCATCTGAACACCCACTCATGAACCCATGCCACCAGAGCCTAGGTTCTTAACTCTGGAGCCATGCAGATTCTCAACTGCCTCTTAGCTAGAATCTGCTAAGTCTTCTGAGTCTTCAGGGAGAGGAGGGACCAGCACCACAGCTATAGCTGCCTCCTGTCTGAGCTGTTTGAGCTCCTTGAGAGAAGGGTAGCAGCCAGCACTGGGACTCATAACTGCCTAACATGCTAAGCTACCTGGGTGGGAGAAGGGTGGCATCCTTCTCTATAGCTCCAGGCCACACTTTTCCCCTGCTGGAGCCAAGGAGGCTGGACAGCTTGGTCCCAAGAGGTGTCCCCCAAACCCAACACACCAGCTGTGGCAGACCGCAGCCAGAGCACCTCTTCAGGCCTGATCGTGACTCATCCATCCTCGTATGTTGGGCCCTCCCTCCAGGAAATTGAACAACTCCAGCCAGAGGCTCAGAGACAGAACCCTGATCTCCCTGGGCCTGAGCCCATAGGGGGAGGGGTAGCCACAGTCTCTGCAGACCAGTAGACTTAGCCTTTCCTGCTGGTAGTTCTGAGGAATCTGGGCAGCCCAGATGATTGGGTTTTCCCCAAGTGAAGCACATTCCCCCACCAAGGGACAAAGTGCTTCATTAAATGAGTCCTGTTCTCTGTGCCACCCAAACGGGTGAGACCCTCTAACAGGGGTTGTCAGACACCCTATACAGGAGCGATCCTACTGGCATGAGGTTGGTGACCCTTGAGGTCAGAGATCCCAGAGGAAGGAGCAGGCACCCATCTTTGCTGCTCTCCAGACTCCTTGAGTGACATCTCTAGGCACAGGAGTAAACTAGATGAACAGGGCCTGAAGTGAAGCCCTTGCAAACCACAGCAGCCCAACAGAAGAGGGGCCTGACCACTGAAAGAAAAACAAACAAACAGAAAGCAACAACAACAGCATCAACAACAAAGAAAGTACACACAAAAACCCCATCCAAGGGTCAGCAGCCTCAAAGATCGAAACTAGACAAGATGAGAAACAACCAACAAAAAAACACTGAAAACTCAAAAGGCTAGGGGGCCTCTTCTCCTCCAAATGATTGCAACACCCCTCCAGTAAGGGCGCAGAACAGGACAGAGGATGAGATGGACAAATTAACAGAAGCTTCAGAAGATGAGTAATAACAAATTCTGCTGAGCTAAAGGAGCATGTTCTAACCCAGTGCAAAGCAGCTAAGAACCTTGATAAGAATTACAGGAGCTGCTAACTAGAATAACCAGGTTATAGAGGAACATAAATGACCTAACAAAACTGAAAAACACAGCATGAGAACTTCTTGAAGCATACACAAGTACAACAGCCAAAACAAAGAAAGGATATCAGAGTTTGAAGACCACCTTGCTGAAATAAGGCATGCAGACAAGATTGGAGAAAAAGAAATAAAAAGGAATGAACAAAGCCTCCTAGAAATATAAGACAACATAAAAAGACTGAACCAAGAATTGACTGGAGTACCTGAAGGAGACTGGGAGAATGGAAACAAGCTGGAAAACACACTCAGGATATTATTCAGGAGAACTTCCCAAATCTAGCAAGACAGGCCAGCATGCAAATTCAGGAAATACAGAGACCACCTCTAAGATACTCCACAAGAAGATCAACCCCAAGACACGTAATCAGATTCTACAAGGTCAAAAAGAAGGGAAGCCCATCAGACTAACAGTAGACGTTTCAGCAAAACCCCTGAAAGCCAGAAGAGATTGGGGGCCAATATTCAATATTCTTAAAGAAAAGAATTTTCAATCCAGAATTTCATATCCAGCCAAACTAAGCTTCCTAAGTGAAGGAGAAATAAACTCCTTTCCAGACAAGCAAATACTGAGGGATTTTGTCAGGAGCCTGCCTTGCAGAAGCTCCTGAATGAAGACCTAGATACTAAAAGGAAAAATCAGTACCAGCCACTGCAAAAACACACCAAAATATAAAGACCAATGACACTATGAAGAAACTGCATCAACCAGTGTTGCTAATAACCAGATAGCATCATGATGACAGGATCAAATCTACACATAACAATACTAACTAACCTTAAATGTAAACAGGCTAAATGCCCCAATTAAAAGACACAGACTGGCAAATTGGATAGAGTCAAGACCCATCAGTGTGCTGCATTCAGGAGACTCAACTCATGCGCAAAGACACACATAGGCTCAAAATAAAGGGATGGAGGAAAATTGTCCAAGCAAATGGGAAAGCCAAAGAAAACAGGGGCTGCAATCCTAGTCTCTAACAAATCAGACTTTAAACCAACAAAGATCAAAAAAGGAAAGAGGGGCATTACATAATGATAAAGAGATAAATTCAACAAGTAGGGTTAACTATCCTAAATACACATGCACCTAATACAGAAGCACCCAGGTTCATAAAACAAGCTCTTAGAGACCTACAAAGAGACAGAAAATTAACAAGGATATTCAGGACTTGAACTCAGCTCTGGATCAAGTGGACCTAATAGACATATACAGAACTCTCTACCTAAAATCAATAGAATATACATTCCTCTCAGTGCCACATGGCACTTACTCTAAAATTGACCACATAATTGGAAGTAAAACACTCCTCAGCACACGCAAAAGAACTGAAGTCATAAGAGTCTCTCAGATCACACTGTAATCAGATTAGAACTCAGGATTAACAAACTCACTCAAAACCACACAATTACATGAAAACCTACTCCTGAATGACTCCTAGGTAAACAATGAAATTAAGGCAGAAATCAAGAATTTACCTGAAACCAATGAGAACAAGAGACAATATACCAGAATCACTGGGACACAGCTAAAGAGGTTTAGAGGGAAATTTATAGCACTAAATGCCCACAGCAAAAAGTAGAAAGATTTCAAATTAATGCCCTAATATCACAATTAAAAGAGCCAGAGAAGCAAGAGCAAACTAATCCAAAAGCTAGCAGAAAACAAGAAATAATTAAGATCACAGAAGAACTGAAGGATATAGAGACATGAAAAACCCTCCAAAAATCAATGAATCAAGGAGCTGGTAAATTAACAAAACAGATAGACTGCCAGCTACAATAATAAAGAAGAAAAGAAAGAAGAATCAAATAGACACAATAAAAAATGATAAAGGAGATATCATCACTAACCCCACAGAAAATTCAAACCACCATCAGAGAATACTATAAACACCTCTATGCAAATAAACTAGAAAATCTAGAAGAAATGGATAAATTCTTGGACACATACATCCTCCCAAGACTAAACCAGGAAGAAGTCAAATCCCTGAATAGACCAATAACAAGGTCAGAAATTTAGGCAGTAATTAATAGTCTACTAGTCAAAAAAAAGCCCAGGACCAGATGGATTCACAGCTGAATTCTACCAGAAGTACAAAGAGGAGCTGGTACTATTCCTTTTGAAACTATTCCAAACAATTGAAAAGGAAGGACTCCTCACTAACTCATTTTATGAAGCCAGCATCATCCTGATACCAAAACAGGGAAGAGATACAACAAAAAGAAAACTTGAGGCCAATATCCCTGATGAACATCAATGCAAAAATCCTCAATAAAATACTGGCAAACCAAATCCAGCAGCACATCAAAAACCTGATCCATCATGATCAAGTTGGCTTCATCCATGGGATGCAAGGTTGGTTCAACATATGCAAATCAATAAATGTAATCCATCACATCAACAGAACCAAAGACAAAACCACGATTATCTCAATAGATGCAGAAAAGCCCTTTGATAAAATTCAACATCGCTTTATGTTAAAATCTCTCAGTAAACTAGGTATTGATGGAATATACCTCAAAATAATAAGAGCTATTTATGACAAACCCACAGCCAATATCATGCTGATGGGCAAAAGCTAGAAGCATTCCCTTTGAAAAGCAGTATAAATAAGGATGGCTCTCTCACCATTCCTATTCAACATACTATTGGGCAGTCAGGCAAGATAAAGAAATAAAGGGTATTCAAATAGGCAAGGAGGAAGTGAAATTGTCTCTGTCTGAAGACAACATGATTCTCTATTTAGAAAACCTCATTGTCTCAGCCCAAAACCTTGTTAAGCTGATAAACAATTTCAGCAAAGTCTTGGGATACAAAATCAATGTTCAAAAATCACAAGCATTGCTTTACACCAATAATAGAGAAGCCGAGAGAAAAATCATGAATGAACTCCCATTCACAATCACTACAAAGAGAATAAAAGACTTAATACAGCTAACAAGGAATGTGAAGTACCTCTTCAAGGAGAACTACAAAGCACTGCTAAAGGAAATGAGAGAGGACACAAACAAATGGAAAAACATTCCATCCCCATGATTAGGAAGGATCAGTATCATGAAAATGGCCATACTGCCCAAAGTAATTTATAGATTCAATGCTATTCCCATCAAACTGCCAGGGGCATTCTTCACAGAATTAGAAAAAACTACTTAAAATTTCATAGATAATCAAAGAAGACCCTATATAGCCAAGGCAATCCTAAGCAAAAAGAACAAAGCTGGAGGTATCATGCTACCTGACTTCAAATTATACTGCAAGGCTACAGTAAAAAAAGCAGCATGGTACCAGTATGAAAATAGATATAAACCAATGAACAGAACAGAGACATCAGAAATAATACTACATATCTACAACCATCTGATTGTCAACAAACCTGACAAAAACAAGCAATAGAGAAAGGATCAATAAATATAAAATTCAATAAATGGTGGTAGAAAAACTGACTAGCCATATGCAGAAAACTGAAACTGGACTCCTTCCTTACAACTTATACAAAAATTTACTCAAGATGGATTAAAGACTTAAATGTAAAACCCAAAACTATAAAAACCCTAGAAGAAAATGTAGGCAATACCATTCAGGACACAGGCATGGGCAAAGACTTTATAACTAAAACACCAAAAGCAATTGCAACAAAAGCGAAAACTGGTAACTGGAATTGAATTAAACTAAAGAGCTTCTGCACAGCTAAACAAACTATCATCAGGCAACCTACAGAATGGGAACATTTTTTCAATCTACCCTTCTGACAAAGGTCTAATATCCAGAATTTACAAGAAAAAACCAACCCCATCAAAAACTAGGCAAAGGATACAAACAGACACTTCTCAAAAGAAGACATTTATGCAGCCAACAAACATATGAAGAAATGCTCAACATCACTGATCATTAAAGAAATGCAAATCAAAACCACAATGGGAAATCATCCCACAACAGTAAGCATGGTGAATATTAAAAAGTCAAGTAACAACAGATTCTGGTGTGGCTGTGGAGAAACAGGAGCACTTTTATACTGTTGGTGGGAATGTGGAAGACAGTATGGCAATTCCTCAAGGCTCTAGAACCAGAAATATCATTTGACCCAGCAATCCCATTACTGGGTTTATACCCAAAGGATTATAAATCATTCTACTATAAATATACATGCACACATATGTTTACTGCAGCACTATTTACATTAGCAAAGTCATGGACCCAACCCAAATGCCTATCAAGGATAGACTGGATAAAGAAAATGTGGTACACAGACAGCATGGAATACTATGCAGCCATATAAAAGAATGAGATCATGTCCTTTGCAGGGACATGGATGAAGCTGGAAGCCATCATCTTCAGCAAACTAAACACAGGAACAGAAAACCAAACACCACATGTTCTCACTCATAAGTGGGAGTTGAACAGTGAGAACACATAGACACAGGGAAGGGAACAACACACACACTGGACCTATTGTGGGGTGGGGCCAAGGGGAGAGAACTCAGAGGACGGGTCAACGGGTGCAGCAAATCACCATGGCACAGGTATACCTGTTTAGCAAACCTGCACATTCCGTACATGTATTCCAGAACTTAAAATTTAAAAACAGAAGAAGAAAGAAAGAAAATTCCTCAAGGAAACAGTCAGAAGGAGCTGTTCATCTGGTCTTAGTCATTTTCCAAGCATTTACCAGGTGTCTACTCTTGCTGGGCACCCTTAACTGAAGGGCTGGGGAAAGAATTTGTGATACAGAGATGAATATGAGATCACCACTGTCACTGAGGAGCTCACTGCACAGCAGGACAGACAGAGTAATGTGGGCCATGGCATTCGAATGCCATAGTCCTGAGAGGCAGAGAAGGGAAACTGATTAACTCCTTTGTCCAAGGGATTATCAACACTCTCACAGAAGAGGTGAGATTTAGTCTGAGTAGTGAAAGAACAGATGACCACGTGAAAATTGTAGAAAAATATATTCTATGCAGAAAAAAACAGCATGCATCCAATACTTCATGTGTCAAAAGGCACAATACTTTCTGGAAACCATCAAAGATGTGGCTTGTATGTTGAAGAGCTGGGAGACTGTCAGGAGATAAACCTGGAAAGAAAGGGTGGGAAAAATTTTTTAAGTGAGGGGCGCAATAATGAGTTTGATTTTCACCTTCTAGTTACAAAGTTTTTATTCAAGGAAACGGAATTGCCTAATCTGCATTTTATGATCTAAAGACAAGATATAAGGTATATAGAAGACAGATGAATCCCAAGGCAGGGAGACAAGTTTGAGAACTAGTACTAAAGGCTGGGCAGAACTGTAAAAACCCTTAACTAGCACAGGAGCCATAGAAATGAAGGAAAAGAGAAAGATAATAATGGCAAATTCAAGCAAAAAATATTATCTTAAATTCTATGCTGTCTACTGTCTAGTCTTTGACACCTTCTCTAAGGAAGATGTTGAAATCAGTAACAGTAAAAATCGGGTAGTAGAAGCTGGAATCATAGGTCCTGCAAGTCCAAAACACTGGCCTCCATGCTGACACTATAAATGGTATGAATCCTGTCCTTGTCCTCTGAGCCCAGGAAGGGAAGGTGACAGTAGAAAGAGACCACGTTTGTACACGGAGAACTTTTACATCTAAGTCAAAGTGAATAAAGGCTGGAACAGTCTACTCCATATCATCATGGACTGTCTCCCTGGAGGCCTTTCAACACTATTTCTTGGAAGGTTTAGGTTGGATTCTGTGAAGCTAAGGCACACCTGTCATAATGTGCCCAAATCATTCTAAGCTCCAAATGTAAATAACGTGCTGCCCCGGCCGTGCCAGTCAGAGATCATAAAATCTCCATGCTCATCTTTTTTTTTTTTTTTGAGTGTGCATATCGGGCAAAGAGTGGCTCATGCGGTAAGACCAGATGAAAAATCAGCAAGGTAATGGACATTAGGGAATGGACATGCATGAAAGCAAAAGCACTGGAACTCCAACCTACGGGTCAGTGCCGGGAAGTCAACCTGGAAAATGATGGAAGAACTGAGTGTTGGAATCAAGTAGAGGAAACACTTGCTGACATCCAGTGATGAGACTCAACCTTTGTTTCCCCTCTGTCCTTTTCCAACTTGCAAACATTTTCCAATACTTTCTTCCCAGATGAGAATTTAAGAAAAAAGGTCCCTTGCTGTTCTCCTTTTCAAAGCCCCCATTTATGACCTTAGACTGCCAGCATTCCTAAAATTCCAAGTCTGTTCTCTTCAGAAAAGTCCTCTGGGTATGGGACTGCATCTGGAGTGGGGAGCTAGAACAGGCAGAGGAGTAGGGGAAGCCCGGTGGAGGGGCATGCACACCTTCTTCAGAGGGGAAAGGAGGCAGGGGTTTACTTCAAAGCTGGAGAGAGGGTTTAGCCTTCCTTTTCTACCACAGCCAAACAGCTTCACTGACCATCTCTTCCCAAAATCAGCCACACAATCAAAGAGAGTATGTTGGCATCAGGATCTTGACGGGAGAGAGTCTTGAGCCTCTAACATTAGAAAAATAAGCAGTCATCCTCACACTCTTGCCAAAATTAGAATCTTCTCTGTCTTCTGTAACATATCGTGATCAAAAGTGTATATTCCTATCCTGTCTGGCAGCTCTTCTACTCAGAAACCCCATTCTAAGTAAGTGGAGATCTTTCTGGTTCCTGTTATCTTGGAAATATAATTCCTAACCCTTATCTTCCTCCTGCTCCACACTTGGTCATAGCTCAGGATGTCATCAGAAACATCTTCCTTGAAAGTTGTAAGCAAAAGGGAGTTCAACCTGCTCATGTGTGCAAATGCCAGTGCATCTGGCTTACTCAGCTGGTGATGGTGTGGGCTTCTACTGTCCAACACTGGTATCCACAGTACATTGGCCTCAGTTTCTTTTTAAGACTGTGATGCTCAGAGTTGCAGTTCAAGAACATCTCCCCTAGGAATCCAAACTACTACAGCCTGCTTTTCATCTTTGTAAGCAATTAGTTACTAAGTACATTGAATCAAACGCTACTTCTAGATTTGGGAGGCTCCCACTGTCCACAAGTGTCACCACCACAAATCTGAATTATAAGGGAGTTATGCACAGGGCCTTTCCTGAGTCTTCACTCTCTATGCCATTGCTTTACCCCAACATTGACACATTTGTGAAACCAGGGTAGCCTCAGCAGGAAAAGAAAGAGCTCAGAGTTTTGTGAAGAAAAAGAATTGGGGGGACAGGGCTGCTTACAGCTTAAGTTTATAGCTCCTGTTCCCTCAGTGACGTCTTTCATTCTACAGGTCTGACTCCGTCCCTCTCTCCTTGCTACCTTTCAGCTCACTGCACATCCCTTTGTCCCTACACCAATGTGGAGTCTTTGGAAATTGCCCTGATTTAGGAAATTCTTGAGTCAGCTTCAGTTATTACAAGTGACGCTTATTAAGGAACTGAGGAGAAAGCAAGCCAGTCCACTGGTAATTACCTTAAATCTCTTCCAGGGAAAATAACCAACAAGGTCTTAATGTTCCCCTTTACTTGACTGAATTTTAGACAGGTTTCTTCCTGACTGTATATCCTGGACCTCCCTTTTCTTAGAGTATTTACTTGGGCGGGGGGAACTTGTAACAAGTTTATCTGCCCCTTTGAGATATCAATCATCTCTCAGCATCTCACCAGTTTTACATCCCAGGAATGTCTTTGCCAAGGATAAGGGAGCCATCCCTTTGGTAAGTAACCATTAAGGAAGACAGTGCCCCTATTCCCAATCCCTGTGGGAAGGTAGAAACCTCACTTTGACAAACACCCATTGGTAAACACAGACGGCCAAATCTCACTGACCAACCTCCCCCAGCATTCTCCAAGTTTTTTACCAGCTCACCTCGGTACACTCATGCCTCCCTTAATAACGGGAAATGTGTCATTAGATGACTTCAAACATTATAACACGCACTTACACAAACCTAGATAGCAGAGCCTACTACACACCTAGGCTACAAACCTGTACAGCATGACACTTTACTGAGTATTGTAGGCAATTATGACACAATGCTATTCGTGCATCTAAACAAATCTAAATATAGAAAATACTCAGTAAAAATACAACCTAATCTTATGGAACCACTGTCGTATATGCAGTGTGTCATTGACTGAACTGTCACGAGCGCATGACCATACTCAAAACCACTCCCGCCTTTTGCTTCAGGGAGAATTGAATCCATCTCTTTTCTCCTTTGGAATAGTCTTGCCCTCTATTGCAATAATATTTCTCTCTCTCTCTTTTTTTTTTTTATGAGATGGAGTCTCACTGTGTTGCCCAGGCTGGAGTGCAGTGGTGCAGTCTCAGCTCACTGCAACCTCCACCTCCCAGGTTCAAGCGATTCTTCTAGCTCGACCTCACCCAGCTAATTTTTGTATTTTTAGTTGGGATGGGGTTTCACTATGTCGGCCAGGCTGGTCTTGAAGTCCTGACCTCAGGTGTGAGCCACTGTGCCTAGTCACAATAATCTTAAATAACTGTTTCCCTGCCTGTTTAACTGAAATTTTTCTTTTACAGAACCCAGGATTCCAAGCTTGGTATCCATTTCAATTTAATTCTCTGTATTGTCAATCCAAAAATGTAATAGTTGGATACATATTATTATTGGTTTGTCAAAATCTGTAGAATATACAATACCAAGAATGAACATTAAGGCAAACCATGGACTCTGACTGATAATAACATATCAATGTAAGTTCTTCAATCACAACAAATATACCACTCTAGCACAGGGAATAGGCTGTGAATATGTGTGGGTGGGAGTTATATGGGAACTCTATGTACTTCTGCTTAATTTTCCTATGACTTTAACTAAAAAATAAAGTCTAATATTTTTAAACATTTCATTGTGCCATTTAAACTTGTGTGCCATTTTTAAATTTTATGCCCTTTTATCTGATTCTTATATTACCTTCAATAGATGCCTTGTTTGTCTTTAGAGAGACAGATATGGAGCAGAATTCCTTAAGCCTCTCAGTGAGAATCCAGGGCTAGAATCCAGTGGGTCTGTCTCTCTGAATACTGTGACTAGAAAAAATTGCTTTTAAAACAGAAAGCTGGTTGCAAGAGAGATATTTAGTTTCACAGGCCCTGAAGGTGGGCTGGAGAGACTCTAATAAATAGACTGTGTCCCAGTTCCTTGCAGTGTTAAGCAGACAGGATTCACTTTCATTTCAATCAATATCCATTGTAATATGTGAAAATATCTCAAACCTAAGAGTAAATATTTACAGATTTGCATTAAATGTATGTGACACACCTTTTTAAAATGACTTATTTTAACTAAGATTTTTAAAATGTATACCATGTAGCAATTTTTAACTTCTTATCATAGGTCCTATCTTCCTTCACCTTCTGATTTGATTACATTTATTTTTCCACTGCAACTTTCAGTGCATCTGGGTTTAGTTTTCCTGATCTGACTACTAAGAAATTGATGGCTCTCTCATACTGGTCTGTATACAGCTACCTAAGTCTGGAGTAAGACTGGTCACTCCTTAGTAAGCCCCTTTGCTATACAGCAGACCTGTTGCCCTTCTGTAGAATAGAGAATCCCGCATGCCGTTTCCTTTATTATTTACATAGCCTGTGTGCTGTTTTTAAATTTTTGTCCTCCTATCTGATTTGCCACTGCAAACTGCACACTACTAAATGCTTTCTGAGGAAAAAGAGGTTATGCAACAGAAAACTGGATCCCTACAAGTTATTAAATCCTTAGTGGTCACTGTGCTTTATCATTTCACCTTTAAATGAAGGCTGTAACATTTACAATCCACTATGTGACTTGCATGTGTAAGAACACTACCTGGCTATTTATAGTACCAAATTGCCTCCAGAGATGGGGCGAAATCCCCTCTCACATTATAAAAGCAATCAGCTGTGCTGCCTATCGTATGAACTAAGTAAGATCATGAAGGAAAATAAGAATTATGTTCAAACTGCATCAAATTGTGTCCTCCATAGAAGGACAATAATAAAAATATTTTGGTAGATGAATTACTTGATTTCTAGGCTTTATTTTAAAATTCATAGACTGCATTTGCTTAAAAAGGTAGGGGGAGTATTAGAAATATCTTTCTGTAAAATTCAGAATGGCCTGCTGAAGAGCAATTTATGATTCAAATGAGTTTTAATTTCCTTTCAGGCTAATCACAAAATGAAAGTTCAGTTAATTAGCACCAAAATACCTTTTTTCATCTCATAGTATATATATGAAAATTTTACCTTGTATGGCATACTTAACAGCACACATTTTTATTTGTAAAATCAAGATCCGTGGAGAGGCAATACTGTGAAACTCATTTTGACCACAGAGCTTAATCCATTCTACGGTATTGCTCAGAGTATTTAAAAGGCGGGGAGACCAAACACTGCCTGTCAAAATCCTGCACATGCCTGATCTAAGCTGCCGTCTGTGTCCTCAATTTTTAGTGAAGTGTCACCACAGCCAATGGCCCAACGCTAATCTCTGTGGCAGTACTTAAACCACTCTGCTTCTTATTATAACTACCTGTATCATTTTTTTTTCTGCATACGCAAAACTGCATGTTTAACTGAAGGTTCTTTGAAATCAGACTGTGGGTTTAAATTTCCTAAGTTATAGCACCTAGCTCAGAGACTATAACTATATTCACTCTTAGAGAGTGAATAAATCATTCCACATTTCAGGAAACCACTAATACTTGGTATTAAACTATATTACCATTGAAGTATCCTATTTCCCAATTTCTTATTTGCTCTTCCACAAAACTCAATATACATACACATAAAAAATAAACGCACACTTAAAGCCATTTCCCTTGTTATTCATCCTCTCTTTTAATCTACTGCAAAACTGACCCTAAAGATGGCAGAAAACACCAATAAACCCAGTCCACAACTTAGCCAAATCTACAAAGGAATACACTCCTAGCCTGTCCCCTTGTTACTGAGTTCACATATATTTACTACGTCCCAGGCAATTTCCTTGAATGGAAACACAAATGCAAAACAGACTTGGCACCTGTCTTATGGTGTCTGCAATCCATTTGGGGAGATAGACCCTAAGTAAACAATAAATACCATCATGACCACCATTTGGATAAACGAAAACAAAATGACACTAAGAGAAATTTATGTTAGGGAGGACTTGCTGTAGAATCAGTGCTCTGGGAAAACCTCTGAAGTATTATTCAAGTTGACATGCAAAGGGTATGCAATAGCTAGTAAGGAAAAGAGCATTTTACGCACAAAACATGGAGATGTAGGGAGAAATGGGTGTGCCGCAGGCACCCAAATTTAGTGGGAGATGGAGAGACATAGCATGTCCGAAGATTGGGAAGAAAAGGCAAGAAGCTGATTGTGCTAAGCCGTATACACCGTAGTGAGGCATTTGAAGAAAATTAAGTCTAGTTGCTGTGTGGAGAATGAATTAGAATAGGAGCAGAATTGGATGGAGGAGTCATTGGGAATACTGCAGAAGTCCACATAAGAAATAAAGAAGTGTGCCACAATGCCAGTGAGGACCATACAGCAAAGTAGACAGGTTTGTGTATTTTGAAGAAAAAAGTCCGTAAGAGTTGACGATGGAATGAATATATGAGATGAGGAAGAGGGAAGAACCAAGATTGATTATCAGATTTCAGACTAGCATCTGGCTAAATGCAGATGCCATTTAATGACAGAGGATCACTGGAAAACAGATTAACAACACACACATTCTCTTCCAACAATAGTTTATTAAAATGGAACTAATAAATGCTGTGTTTTGGTGTATGTTTGAACAACATTTGCCTGCACTATAAAAAGAAACTCCTGAGGTTTCCCATCAGGTAGCATATTGTTACAACTTGCTGTGTCCACCCCAAACCCAAATTGGCTGCTTCTCAGAATTGGAGAATGGTTGATGGATCCCAGAAATCAACGTTCTCAGGTGCAGGGGGAAAAGCATCCTGGAGAGGAGTGCTACATGCTATGGACCAGGGAGAGCCCAGGAATGCTGCCTAAGAATTTTCTTTTCTTTACTGACACTGGTGGCTGGGCCATTCTGCAATGTGGTGAGGCAGGAAATGAGTCCTGTCAGCCCCTGTGTGCCAGTCTCAGATACAAAGAAACATTAGGATCTGCCAGGGTTGTTTGGGGGACAGAGAAGGTACCAGCAGGTGCACCTCTTTCCCCTCTTCCTGTGGGGTAGGTGAAACAACCCAGGGAGGATGGCTTACTATAGCAACACTGGAAGCTGGAATATAAAGAAGGCTTAATTTCTGCATTCTAAGGTAAAATGATTTCAAAGGTATAATAATGTCCCATGAAATCTATCAATCAAGTGTGAAAGAAAAGAAGGTATTTTCAGCCAAGCAAAATCTCACAAATCCTCCTTCTATAGACTCTGTCAAGAAGCTGCTGGAAGATGTGCTCCAGAGTAAGAGAGAAAACCAGAAAAAACGAAGTCAGTATAAACAGGAAATAGCAGCTTCACAAGAGGAAAAAAGATAAGGGAATCCCTAGGAGACTGGTTAAATAAATAAAGTCCTTACGCACCAGGCATAGAGCAGTCAATCCTAAATTATGCATAAGTAAAAAAAAATTAACACTGTCAGATTATCTGATAATGTGTTTAATACTGAAAGGAATTTTACATTACATTTCTGATAAATAGCAAATGAGAAAATGAGGCAAGTGTTAAAACACAACCAAAAACACATAATAAATGAATATAAACATAGCATTCTATGCAGTTCAGCTATGAACCATTTAACAACTGTATTGTATGATGAAAGAAGGAAAGCAAGGAGGGAGAGAGGAATGTATATAATAATAACTAATCCTTTATTTGCCATAATAGTGAATGGAATCAAAATGTTAGCCCATAATGTCTGAAACTCTGAAAATCACAATTCCAAATGTTGACATTCTGCAAGTTGAATTCTGGGGGAAGTGATTAGTGCATTTTTGGTTGTGCACAGGATAATTTTATCACCTTTGTTGCATCATGTTAGATGGAGCTATTATCTTGTTATTGTCTCTATTAAGCATGATTTAAGGAGGGGCATATGGATGCCAAGTTGACAAGGGGTGAACTTGTGGACTTTAGATATTGACTGGACTAAGAAATACCTAGAAATCTGGTAAAGCATTATTTTGGGTGTGTCTGTGAGGATATTTCCAGGGGAGATGAGTGTGTGATCCTGACTAGGACTAGGTAGAAAAATCTGCCCTCCACATTGACAGGTACCATTGAATTGGCCTGGTGCCCAGGGAGAACAAATACACAAGTCAAATTGGTTCTCTCTGAGAGCTGGGACCGACTTTTCTTCTGCTGCCTTGAATATCAGCAATTTGACTCCACAAAAAGTACATTATCACAAAGTTAACTTTGTGTGTAAGCACTGTGTGTGTATATCATGTTGCAACTTCCTCAATAAATGAAGAGGGTTTTTTTGCACATCTGCATTTATCAAAGATAAAATATCTCAAGATCTGGGCTAACTGGGCAAAAGCCTACACAGTGGTGACCCAGTGCAGTTTTTGATCCATCTCGTCAAAAGACATAGGTTGTCTGTCACAGCATTTCAAGTGACAGTAGTTTTAAAGCTGGGGACATGAGAGTAACTGCTAATGTTTGGAGAATTGGATGGAGTAAGAAGGGTAATTACCAACCACAGTGATATGCATTTATACATTTTGCTTTTTGACCTGTTATTTACGAGTATGGTCCATCTGCTCATAATTGTTAGACCCGTGTGACTGTTGTTTGTGTATCTGTGTTTATGCTTGCAAAATTAATGTATTACTGCCTATTGTAAGATATAAAGTGGCCTGCCATGTTTTTATGTTGCAAAAATAAATCCCATTTTAAAAATGTAAATAAGTATCTTTCAAATAATTTTTAAATTACTTTTTATAGAATTATACTTCTGAAATTTTTATTTCAGGATTGTGATTTTCAGGAGTTTAGACTTTAAAGATTTTAAACTCTTGGGATTTCAACATTAAGAATTATGGCATTCTAGATTGTGTCTTTCGGTATTATGACCCAAACTCCTGGGTACACAACTTTAGAAACTCCCACAGTCCTTCAGGGGTATAAAGACATTTATAATAGTCTTGTCTATAATATACAAGGATAGAAGCAACATGGGTGTCTGTGTAAATGGGAAATGTGTAGGCTGAAATGTATAGGATGCATGTAGTAGAATACTACACAACATTGAGAGGCAATGTCCATAGGGGAAATGAACAAATCATACAAACAGCTTTTACATGAACATGTTACCTAAAAAAATGAGCTGAATAAGTCAATGCCATTTATGCAAATTAAATATACCTCATAATAGCTAATATTAATGTACTGCTTAGTATGTGCTAGATACTGTTCTAAGTACTTTATATGCATTTTAATCCACTCAAATGCTCATTGAGATGGGTACTATTACTACGCTTATCCAAATAAAGATTCTGAAGCACAGATATCTGAACTAATAAGCCCCAAAGACATGTACCTATCATGAAGCTGGGGTATCATCCAGGCAGGTGGATCCAGCAACCACACTCTTACCACCTCACAAAACAACTGTATATATTCTTCATGGATATAAATTTATGCAAGAATGTTTATTAAACTCATATTGGACAAGGACATATTAAACAAATGACAGTAACTGCTAATGTATGTAGACGTGGATGGGGTAAGGAGGGTGACTGTAATAGTAACCAGGGATGAAGGAGAAAAACGGTAACAAATTCTAGAGGACCAATGACGACAGCACTGATTTACTGTACATTAATCAGCATGGTCTCACGCAGTGATTAACTCAACTCTGTATCCTATCTATGTTGAAAGAAAACAAATAAATATAAAGATATTTTTAAAAGAAAGAAAAAGCTACGATACCAATTAAGAATAGGATATGTTGGCAACTAACATAACAGCTTCCTAATAATCAGAACAGCTATAATAGATTTACTTTCAAAATTGGGGCGAATTACTCTTTCTTTGCTTGAGCTCCAGAGGAAATGGTTGTCTTTCTCGATAAAAGAAAAGGATATATGTGTACAAATGAATGGCTCACCCAGCCCATCAAAGATAAAACACGTGCATCTTAGAGCTCTTTTCTTCTGTTTCATCTGAGGCTTTTAGGAAGTGCACATTCTGAGGCATATATCACACCACGTCATTTCAAAGGCACTCAGCTTAAAGTGAGTCATTCCAACACCACTGAACAACATTCTTATAAAAGGTAATGTAGCACTTAATTTTTTCCTGTGTGGTCCACACTATTTCATATGTTAATAATTTTTTCCCAGAGTCTAACTTTATGTTACTTATGGAGAACACAGCTTGCGGTATTTTGCATGTTCTACATTCCGTTACTTGGGAGTAGACCCCAAATTGGCTACTATTAAATACTTTTTAATTAAACAGAAAAATTAAATATTTAGGTAAAGTCTAAAATACACAGTTCAGAAGATCACCACCACCGTGCTGCCAAATTTTAGCACATGTGCACATGCACACACCCACACACCCACACACAATTGTAATGGAAAGTGCTGTAAGATAGTTAATAGATAAAGATCAGGTTTAAAGACAAAGTGAAGACAAAATATAAAACATGAAACTTAAAAGACAACGGAAGCAGGGCTGTAGGCATCTGTTGCTGAAAAGGAGGGAGAATAAGAGACAAGCTGGATGTCTTCCCCAATACAGCAGGATGGTCAGTTGCCTTTCAGAGCACTGCATTCCAGAAACAAAATGGATAGGGAAGAGAAAGGGGAGATGCCATTGCTAAACGTACTCCCCTTAAAACATTTGTACTCCCCTTAAAACAACTGTGTGTGTGTGTGTACACATACATATAAATATATATTCACATCATGTCCATCCGTTAAGCAGTAACTGAGTTGTACCTTTCAGGAAGCCAGAAGTTGCCTCAGAGTTTGCTTCCACAGAAAACTCCAGATTTCTTTTCAATATATGATCCTATTGTCTCCATGATGGATTGTAAGGCATCAGATTTTAGAATGTCTCTGTGGTTCTGAACATTGACTTTTGAGTCACTGGATTTAAAAAAAATAACTTTTTGTCTATTGTCCACCCCTGCTATTGACCAGAGTACCTGGCAAAGCAGCTCGAAAGCTCTGGGTAAAGGACCTTGGGGCATTTGAAGATGTGTAAGCAAGAGGGAAGCACTTGGCTGGATTTCACCATTTTTCCACTTACCTTACAATGGCAACCGCAAAATTCTTATTGAATGGATTGAGCAGCTGTCTGGTTTGATTGTAGCTTCAGTGAATCTGTGCCCCTGACCTCTGTGGAAATGCTATTTTCTTGCTATTTGCAGCAATGTTCTACGGTAAATCACAACTTCGGTTCCTATGGCAACCACAGATACCTGAGATGTTATTGCCTTTTTTTTTTTGCCAGTAGAAAAAATAGGTAGAAAAGAAAGTAATAAATGTCCTTTCTACATTATTAGCCTGTATCTTGCTCTGAGATGTGCATTTTCAATTAGGAATCCCTGAGCTGAACTCAATAGTTGCATGCACGAGCATGCCATTCCTTGAGCAGGTGCAAATGAGAGACAAATGTGTAAATTGTATGCACGATTACCATCTCCTGGATATGAGCTGAAAAATATGTGTCATGTATGTGTGGGACAGATAAAGGATATCCTGTGGCCAGCAGTAATTGTGGGCAATTCTAGGATAAAGCATTCACTTTTGCTGTGTTATCATTTCTCCTCTATTTTTTTAGGTCCTGTTCATTAGATCAGAACTTCTCTGAGAGTGATTTTTTGACTGAATCACACAGGGACTTTCGTGAAGTCCTAAGTTTCACAAGGACCCGTTGAATTAGAATGTGGGATGAAGGGCATAATCCACATTGTAAATAACTTTACATTTGATTCCCATGAATTTTAAAATTTGAGAACCGCTCCAATAGGTAACCTTTGAGAGAAAGAATCTTGTATTCAAGGCATCTTTGTATTCAAGGCATCCTGCATGATGCTGGTTAAGTCTTTAAAATATGGCCTATTTTCATGATACTGATCAGCATGATATCATCACCAATATCTCTTGAGAGTCCATGACACAGGCTGGTCTCTGTCTTCTCCAAGATTCTATAAACTATACTCAAGAGAGGTTCAGGTGCACGTAAAATTAAATGGGATGGTGTTTCTCAGATTGATTCTAAATATAACTATACATTTCCAATCATCTGGTCTTTAATAACATGTGTTTGAGACATTACAGTTCATATCCTAATTCCTCGTTAGATCTCAAGAGGAAAGATCGCTTTCACCTTTGTCTTTATTTACTTCAGATGACTATTCAGATTATTGGAGGATGCCCATGAGACTAGCCTCATGGACTTCACAGAGATAATCCTGTTTGCAATGAGTACAGGATCTCTGGTCCACTCTTGTTGCTAAGTGGGAATATCCTGCCTTCACCACTGCCCTAGAAGTTTGCACAAGAGACACAACAGTCTGAAAAATGAAACCTGGGGCACACACTGACAAGTATATACATTCAAAGAGAGGAATTAATTGATCCTGAATATTGGGCCCAGACATTGAAAAATCTCAGTGTATTTACCACTAAGGATGATTACTATTTCCTCTTCAGGTGAGCCAACAAAGGATCCAGGAGAATTCTCCTTGTCCTGTATCATTTCAACATGTTTTTCTACACAGGAACATACAGTTTTCAGATAATGAAATTAAACTAATGAGATTCAAATTAGCACATTATTTTTAGTGTCCTTTGGTTCAAAATGGAGAAGACACTGATGCGTGTGTTAATATGTGGAAGTGGTGAGTAGAGGAGAAAGGAGACAGAAGAGAGAAGTGGGATGGTATTTTCCATGCCCAGAACCATCTCAGGATTTCTGGGACTTCAAGCCAGCAGGCAGACACCAGGACCTTTTTGTATGATAGATTCTAAGGAAGAAACGGTGATGGAAATTTGAGGCCTGAAGGTAGATACCTAGATGTTAGGATTAAGATTTTTGAAAAATGAATAAAAGAAATAAGGACCTGCCATGATCCCTGGGAGACTGATGAGAGTATGAGAAGGTTGGGAGAAAAATGGCAGACAACAACCTGTTGAGCTTGGAACAAGATTTTTGAAAAAGCAAATACATAGGAGTGGAATAGCTGCCATTTATTGGTATTGAAATAAACAGGGTCATTGCGGGAAGACCCAAGGTGAAAGAAAAGGGCGGGTAAGCTGAAGTTGAACACGGCAGGGTGTGGGGAAAGCAGGCAGTAGTGTAGGAATACAAGGAGGGCCAGCTTAGGGTTGTAGGTAAGGCAACCTGAGGTTGCTGAGGTGGCCAAGAGGCAGAGCTTTGGTGCACAGCACAGCAGGCAAGGCAGCAGGAGCCAGACTGCTGAGGAAAGTCACTGAGAAGCCATCTGCAAAGGCACTGCATCACCAGCACAACTGTAAGACTCTAGACCAAGAAATTTCGAGAAGCCCTATCTGGACTCTAAGGATACTCAGTCCCTGACATTTAGAACTGACAGGCTTTGCACCTTCTAACTTTTCACTGCACTGTCCTTCTGTTTCTCTTCCCCTCTGAACAGCCCAACCACACAATATTCCACCATAAAAGTTGAGCTTCCAATTTAGTGATAGTTGCTTTGCTTCCCTGGATTCTTCTCTCTCCACCAACTACTTGTGCTGGTTCTTGGGCTTGATACAGCCTGTGGCCTCAAATCACATTGCCTTTTCTGCATTAGCTTCAGTCATCTTCAAGTTCAGGTTACTCGACCATCATTGTAGCCAAAGATTAAGGGTTGCTGACTTTACCACTGTAGTTTTGGATGAAAATACAGGGGTAAACTTGGGACTTAGTGAGATTTGTCTTCATTGTCCCTTCCCTATAATCATATACTGTACAATTGACAAAAATGATGTCTTGCCCAATATCACACCTCTAAAACAGAAATGGAGCTTTATGGAATAATAGGAAATGTTATTTTATTATTTCCCTTATGTGCCAGCCGAGTTTGAAACAGAATGGCTGATCTATATTTGCACTTTGTTGTATTTACTTTGTCTTGTAAATCATCCAGCTTTTCCTTCATTGTTGTCTCCTGTGGCCTTTGGGAACAGATGTTTCTTTTGAACATCTGGCAGCTCTACTCCTGAAGTTTCAACTTAGAGGGACATTATTTTATCTAGCAGCTCAGGCACTGCACAGATATAGCCTGGGAGGATTGCATGTGCAAAGAGCAACCGTGCACACACGCATGCACACATACACACACTCACAACCACAAGCCTGGAACTATAAATATGTCTAAGTCACCTAATAGAATAAGAGAAACAATAAGGAAATGTAGAGATTGTATTTCTCACAACATTTCTATCTTCAAAACTGTTTGAATAATGGTTTTAGCTTAGGGTATTGTCTCCAGTAAGTGCAGCAGAACTAGATGCTCCAAGGTCAGTTGTGTTATGTGTGTCTAAGATGAGACTAATGTTCTATGCTTTGTGTGTAGTATCCTTTGTTGTGGTCTTTAGTATATTGTAATCCTTCGTTGTCCTGGCTGTCTATTGGCCTGATAACTTCAGGGAAGTTCACAGTAACTCCAGGATCTTTTCTGAGGTATAGATTTTAATGGCCATTATCCTGAGTGTACTTTGAAACAGTTTCCCTCCCTCAATGTCATTTCTTGTATTCCTTTACAGAAATATTAGTTACAGTTTGGTTGACCCCAAGGTATGTGCTTTTAATTAATATACAATACTTCTTTTCATGGGCTATTTTAAAACACAGAATATTACTCAAATGTAATGGGATTTTTTCTATAATAGTTAACATTTTAACAAAATTTTAGGTACTACTAGTAGCAAATATGGATTTCCCACATTTTAATTCCAGAGAAATCTCCCTATGAATTAATTCCATAAATATGGAATTAAAGTATCATAAGTGGATTTCATACCACTTGCAGACTTGAAGTTTTTCTGTGCATTTTATCCCTTGGTTTCTTTCTTATTCTATCTATCTATCTATCTATTCATTTTAGAGATAGAATTGTATTCTGTCACCCAGGCTGGAGTACAGTGGTGTGACCTCACCTCACTGCAACCTCCACCTCCTGGGTTCAAGTGATTCTCGCCTCAGCCTCCCAAGTACCTGGTATTACAGGTGTGAGCCACCACACTCAGCTCATTTTTGTATTTTCAGTAGAGACAGGTTTCACCAGGTTATCCAGGCTGCTCTTAAACTCCTGACCTCAAATGATCCACCCACCTTGGCCTCCCAAAGTGCTGGGATTACAGACTAGAGTCACCATGCACGGCCTCCCTCAGTTTATTTCTTAAACTATGTGACTTCACTGGGGCCAATTTTCATTACTAGAAGTACCTGCTTACTTTAGAGAGTTTGCTTTGAGGCTTCTTCCAAGAAAGAAGCTCTATTTCCCAACATCTCTTGCATCTAAGTAGACCTAAGCAGCTCGATTGTGGAAGATACACCCCACTTTCAAATATGACCCATAGAAATCTCCTATGTGATCCTTAATTTTCTGTCCTCTCTCAACTTTCATAATGCCCGTTGTGACTTTAAAAGTCTCATGTTGAAAGTGAAGATCTCCATCAGTCTGAGTCTTTCAATGCCTGTGTGGAATAATTCTCTCAATGATTGATTGGATTTTACATGAGCAAGACGCAAGCATATGTTTGCTCCTTTTCTTTGTCTATAAATGTTAAGCTTAAAAATCTGAGAAAGTTTTGTGTTTTTATGTGGTTTTTAATCTCTCTAGGATTTAATCATATTTGAAATCTTTTTATAAAAAGATTTGCATGCATTGTTACAGAGATATATTGATTACATGAGGGTCATTGTCAAACAACTTGACAAACCCTAGGGTACTTATTCCTTGTGTTTTATTTCTGGCATGGGAATATAGCTCTCTCCATCTCTGCAGTGTAAAGAATCTTTACACGAAGGGAAAAAAAGACAGTTCTTCAGTTATGTGGAAGGTTTCTTGGTTGTTAAACCAAAGTTACCAAGTACTACTACCCTGGACCATTTTTACCTGGTGGTCACAGGATTTGTTGTTACTGTCTTAAAATACTATAATCATGTTGCAGTTAAAAAACAGATGTTCATCACTTCTTGGCCTTTTGGCTAAGATCAAGTGAAAAACAGATGTTCAGAAGTGGAGGCAAGTGTGTGCATGTGAACATACACATACATACACACTATCTCTTTCTGCCATTACGCATTTTTACCTACAGCCAGACCAGTAAGACACAGTATCTCATCCCCTTACAGTTAGTTGCTCCTCAACATTTATTACAATGTTAACTGTTGGGGCAAATTATGTATTGTTTTCAGGAATTGTATTTTTAAATAACCCCATTACAGTGTATAGATTGATTAAAAGCATGATGCTTAGAATTTGTTGCTGCCACTTACTGCGTGACCTTGGCCAAATTATTTAATCTCTTGGCACCTCAGATTTCTTTTGCTGCAAACCAGAATAACTTAATCATTGGATTGCTGTGAGAATTAAACAATACCTCCAAAGTGCCCCCTAAAATTCTCAGTACTATAGGAAGCATTTTACAG